>NC_143579.1:8527961-9850461 GCF_048544385.1 Mastigoproctus giganteus
ATTGTAGCAGAAACTCTCCAAAATAATTTAGAAAATCCAATTAATAATCATAAATTTTAGTGCCAATTACATAAAAATTTAATGCACCCTCCTAGTAGGGTACCAGGTCCAAATAGCCTGAAATATCACAAATAGAGTCATAAACTAACTACAATAAAATAAAACCAAATTAACAAAAGTAGACTGACCATTATGCCCCATATCAACAGAGAACCACAAGGCCAGTAATGGTCAGGGAATTGCTGAATTTTTATGTAATTGGCACTAAAATTTAATTGTCATTTATGATTATTAATTGGATTTTCTAAATTATTTTGGAGAGTTTCTACTACCTTCGCTGTTGATTTAATTATTCTGTTTAATTATTATTTTTGCTCTACAGTTTCGCCATGCTACTGGCATTAGTTTTTATTTTAAATTTATTTATAGTTATATTTTAGGCATCATGTAGAGGAATATGTATTTTGCTACCTCTGATGATTGCTTTATTTCTTTTAAATTCTTTTACTACCATTTTCAACTATTTTCTTTCACTACCTTTTTTCAACTATATTTCATTATTCAAATATATGTACAGGAACTCCCCGACTTACGTAATACTCGACTTATGCAAATTCGACTTTATGTAAGATTTTTCCCAAATGAGGAGCCAAGCTGCTTCATCACCAGAGGCAATGGCATTTTGTGAAATTGCATCAGCAATAGTGAGGTTTGAGAAAATGGATCCTGACAGCGAACGATTCTTAAAAGCTAACAGAGGGGCGAATGATATGCTTGCTTGCTGCAAAGAAGTCTACGATGAAAAGAAAAGAGCCACCATCCAGTCATCCATTAATATGTTTTTTCGTAAGGTTGAGTGGCCGACCCCTTCTAAATCTCCAGAGCCCTTAACCTTTGCAGCGGCGTACTTATCAGCTTAAGACGTTAATTCTAGCAATGATGCTTGAGAGGTAAAACTTACTGACATTATGCCTGTCTCTTCTTTTTTTTTATAATTTTGAAATTTTTTAAATTGCATGCTTTCGTAATTTTTCCTGCACATCAGATAAAAAATTGAATGAATATAATAAATAATTCTATTTATATGTTTGTCAAACATTTCTTTTTTGATTCAATCAATTCAGTGAGCACAGTTGCAAGTGCTGCACAAGCATAGGGGAAATTCTGACTTACATAAAATCCGACTTACGTAGAGCTCCGTGGAATGCAACCCTTACTTTAATTGGGGAGTGGCTGTATATCACATGGTAGTAGTGGGTTTGATTTGCTAATGCTGTGCCCATACCAGCATCTATAGTTCTTTATCTGTCTCTAAAATCTGGTTAAACTTACATTGTGTCAGTGGTATGGCTTTGCTCTGGAGTGCTAGTCTGTTCTATATTTTTATTTTTCCCTACATAAGGACTACCATTATTCAAATCTTCTGCATTGGTGGTGCGATCCAGGGATCGAACAGATGGTGGACTGATCCTTTGATCGGTTTGCCGTTGCAACGATTTGTGTAACGATTGAAATGCAGTGATTCCCTGACCATTATTGGCTTTGTTGTCCTCTGTCGGTATAGGGCATAATGGTCAGTCTATTTTTGTTAATTTGGTTTTATTTTATTGTAGTTAGTTTATGACTCTATTTGTGATATTTCATGCTATTTGGACCTGGTACCTTACTATGAGGGCGCATTAAATTTTTATGTAATTGGCACTAAAATTTAATTGACTTTTATGATTGTTAATTGGATTTTCTAAATTATTTTGGAGAGTTTCTGCTACAATTTTTAGTCGTGTTGCCTTCCCTGTTGATTTAATTATTTTGTTTAATTTATTATTTTTGCTCTACAGTTTTGCCATGTACTGGCATTAGTTTTTATTTTAAATTTTCAAATGTTTTTATTAAAATATTTTCTGTTGTGTGTAAAATCCAAAAAAACAAATAATGTTTAAGAATTTTCTAGACTATTTGAGAATATTTCAGAAAGGTGTAGAAGATTCCTGAATATTGTAGAAAATTCCTGAAATTGGTAGAACATTGTCAATGATTCTACAATATACTAGAAAGTGGGAGTATTGTTTCAATTTTATGGAAGATTGTAGGCGATTATAAAGTTTTGCAATAATATAAATTGAGGAGTAAGCTGTAACTTATAAAATCAAACACCCATCATTCAGAAAGAGTGTTTGTTGTATGTTTTGTGTTTCGTGATAAACATGGTAAGAAAATACAAACTGAGTGTTGAAAAAAGAAGTTCTTTTATACCTTTGTACAAAGAAAGTTATTCCATGAGAAAGAAGTATTGGTAAAAATTTAGGTTTTTTACTTAAAGGAGTATAAACTACCATTCAATGAATCAAGGAGATTAGCAGTTTAAAGGACGAACCATGATCAGGATGATTGTGCATAATAACAGAATCACAAGAAGACCATAACGCTGATTTCTAAATGCAGTCGATGACCTACTGTACCTGAAATCTGAGCTGAGTTCAGTAGGAACAAAGAAACACTCCTGTCTACATCCACCATAAAACTTTGTCTTAAATACACAGGACTTCACGGTCGTGTGCAGTATGAAACCCCTTAATTAAAACAGGAAAATCCAAAGAAATGGTTGGCTTGGGCTAAGAGCCATCAGCAGTGGACAATTAAAGAGTGGAAAAAATGTACTGTGGGCAGATGAATCCAAATTTGAAATTTTTTTTACAGGCATAGAGTTTATGTGAGCCAATCAACTGAATTGAAAATGTGCCACAATGTTTAGTGTCTACAATCAAGAAGACTGGTGCAGTCTTCTTGATCGTAGTCTTGATTGCAGTGCAGTCTTCCTGCAGTTCCATCATGAGTTGGGTTGCTTCTGTTTTTCTGGATTTGAGTGACATCCTGAGAATTAATTTTAAGAAAATAAGGCTATAAAAACATTCTTGAGCATACTGAAATATTCTTTGGACTTTGACTTTGTAGAAGTAATTTTATGTTACAATAAGACAATGACCTGAAGCACAGCTCTAAGCTTTGCAGGCACTTTCTAGCAAGCAAAGAACAGGAGGTGGTATTGCCAATTATGATGTGGTCACCCCAATTACCTGATTTAATGCCAATAGAACTTTTATGAGAATCTATACTGCCAAGTCCATGCTGCACATCTTCACAAAATTTATGGGAAACCACACAGATTGTTTGGAATAATGTTAGTCAAGACACTATTATTATTATTATTAGTATTAGTATTAGTAATGGCCGCATGGTGCAAGAAAGCCTATGGCTTATGCTGCACCAGCCAAAAAAAAAACCCGAATAAAACAATGATAAAATAAAAAATGAATAATAATAATTAATAAAAGAAAAGGAAATTAAACCTATCATCCTATGCGCTTCCCTGACCCGAAGGTACTATCCAGATGACCTTTGAATTTCCCCAAACTGTCAGCCTCTACCACCCATGTAGGCAACTTATTCCAGTAATTTATAACTCGCTGGCTAAAATAAAACTTCCTGCAGTCCAATCTAAACATTTCCCCCCCCCCAACTTGAATTTATGTCCCCTAGTTCTAGCATCATTTATAATCTTGAAAATTTCATCCTCATTCATTTTACTGATGCCTCTCAGAGCCTTAAACACCTCGATCAAATCTCCTCTAAGGTGTCTAGTTTCGAAACTCTGCAACCCACATATTCGAAGTCTTTCTTCATAAGGATGCCCTTTTGCCGGTCTCACCAGGCGAGTTACCCATCTTTGCACCCTTTCAAGAAGCTCGATGTCTTTCTTTAGGGTGCGGTCTCCATACTTGAACACAGTATTCCAAGTGTGGTCTAACAAAAGCCTTTTATAATGGGATTATCACATCCCTATCTCTACTTGCAAAAGTTCGATAGATCATCGATAGGACACCGTGGGCCTTCCTAGCAACCTGTTATAAAAATAATCACCAGAATTCCACATCTGTGTTAAGGCAGTGATAAAATCTCGTAGAGGATGTGTCAATGAAAAATCAGTATTATTGATAATGTTAATCATTTCTGTATTTTTTTGCTGTAAATTTTTCAGTGGTTAATAAAAATATTAAAATACTCTGTAGTATGTTTTTATATTAAACCTTACATTGGCAGCTTATTTCAAACAAATTAACTGAAACTTATAATTTTCGAATCACACCATATGTTTTCTGTGGTGTGATTCCAAAATTTTGGACAGGCGTGTATATATGATATAAATTTGACTCTTTCTGAAAGAAACACCAGGTAATCTTGAAGATTATTATAGATAGAGTCTTCCTTAAAACTTTTCATAACTGTTTCTGTATTGTAGGTGCAAAGCAAAAGTAACTCTACATTCAGTCCCACCATGAAATACAAACAGAAAGAGAAAAGCTTTAAAAGTCCTGCAAACAACATGCATAAGGTAGGTAATTTTTTAAAATAAAGATTATTGAGCTTAATGCATATATTTGAACAAGCGTAAATAGGATGTTCACATCCAGTTGCAGTCAGATTAGATAGGTTTACAGATTCTGCTTTATGATATGGTTAGGTAAAACCTGTTGAACCTATTTCCACTTAAAATCATAAGTTTAAGGAAAATTATTTAGTCTTACAATATCATAAACATAAAACCATCTTGTCCAATAAATATAAATACCCATACATATTTATTGCACATTAACATTCAAAAGATAAGTTTGTAGTACAGTAAAACCTGATTGATTTGAAGTTCAAGAAACCAAAATACATCGATTTTGATTTAAATGGGTTCAAAGTATCTATACAAGTTCAGAATATTGTTGGCATTAATTAATCAAGGGAAATTTTTAGTCAGATACCCTCACTAACCTTTTGTAGTCCAACATTATGACAGACTTGACATCATAAAATTCAGCTTCCCATCCAATGTATTGGCTGCATTGGTTGGTGTTGCTGATTATGAAATTTGTTTCCCTGCTCTGCTGGCATAATTATTGTACTGACATATATTCATACTTCATTTAAACTGGATTGAATTTCTGGGATTGATGCTACAGTGTGTGGCTGCATATTTACAAAACTCTTCATAGCAGGTTAATTTTTGAATAATTTTGAGTGTTTTATTTTTATTTGAAGATATTAAACTGTAGTAAATATATAGTGTGAATTTCTATAATAACATGGGTTAGTTTATTTTTGTATTTAGATAAGTATTTGGAAAGCTACAGCTTAATATTCAGATAGCCTTTGCTATCAATATTTTGGCATGAACTTCGTAACTTTCATTTGGATAGCTTAAATTTAATTTTACTAGTGGTTTAAAGTTTTTTCAGCAGTATAATTTCTGTAATACTTTGTCAATTTAAATTCTGTGGTATGTTGTAAGTTTAAATTTGTAAAGTATTTTGAAAACTACAGCTTAATATTCAGATAGCCTTTTTTATTGATATTTTGGCAGGAACTTTGTAACTTTCGTTCAGTGGCTTAAGTTTAACTTCTTTAGCAGTTTTAACAGTTTAATTTCTGCAATATTTTTTTAACATAACTTCTGTAATTTATTATAAATTTAAATTTCTTAAGTTTTGTAAATTTCAAATTTTACTTAAATAATGGTTGCTACAAGATGCACTTACAATATAAAGTCCAAGGACAATGGGCCTCAGGCGAAAATGCCTGCAGGCATTTCAAGTGTGAGTTACAACTTAGTCATTTGTATAGCCTGTTCCACATATTCTAAATGGTAGACAGACCTAGCTCAACTGATGATTGTTTTCTTTGCAACTGATGTGAGAAATGTCTTGATCTCAAATTAGAACTTGATGTGTTATGAGAAGAATTTGAGTCCCTGAAGAAAAGAGCTTGCCTTATTAACAAATGTAACTGACAGCTCATCAGGGACTCAAATATCTCATGACCTGCCAGTTGATGCACCCTTGATTCAGGTCCCACAAAAGAATAGTCAAGTGCAGACTGCTCTGGTCGAAAGTGATATAGTTTTATTGGGAGACTCTGTTGTTAAGGTAACAGGTAACATTTTTTTGTAATAAAGAAAGGTGGTCCAGAATCAGAATGTGTTTGTCAGGAGAAACAATTGATTATGTCACCAACAGATTGTCAGATTGTAAGAGAGGTAAAGAGAGCATTATTGATGTGTAAACATCTTTGGTGGCACCTACTAAATTTCGGATGGTAGTAAAATCAATTTGTCATGATTTTGTGACGTGGAAATGATGCCATTTAACGTCATTTCTGTTTCATAACAAAAAAAATGAAGTCGGGACAGGAGATCGCACAAAAGGATCATGGGACTAATGGGGAATCATAGGAATAAAGTTACTAACAGAAATGACGTCATTTCATTAACGATTAGTAATGATGGAACAATTAGTAACCTTAATGGAAATGACATAATTTCTGTTAAGGTTACTAATCTTCGCATTTCTTTTAGGTATTTTGATTCGTATATCTTGATTACGAAATAAGAGCTTTTGTATTGTAAATATTTTATTTACACAAATTCACAAATTTCCATAATTTCAGCTGGAAGACAAGAAACATATACTTGCGACTGCAACATATCTAAAAATCTCTTAAAAACAGCATCGATTGATGTACCCATTCTTGTAGTTGAGATTGAGGGATTAGTGTTCATTCTGAGATCGAACATTTCTTGCAGGAAAGTAATTAACAGTTTACTTTCTTCCAGTTCGAAGTTCATGTTGAAATCGCCACTTGTGATCATGGGTATTTTATGTAAATCTTTCTAATATATAGGTTAGTGCAAATGCATCGTTTTAACATAGCTATCTACCAAAGTAGTCAAATTAATTAAATTGGCATCGTTTTGGTTATATCTCATATTGTGACTGCCTTCACAACGAGTTGCCATGGTATTGTACTACCTCGAATAAATAACACTTCACCAGTGGAGAAGACTATTGTTATTTATTCTCAGCAGATACCACCACCCAGATGGCACCGTTTCAAAGCTTGTTGGCTTCTCTTTGGTAGGTGCTACGAGGTCATTCTACCTCGTAGCATGAAGCCTTTGCCCTTAAATACTTTATAGTCTATATCACTATGCACCATCAGACATCGCTCATATTGTGAAGTTATACTTCATAACTGGGTTGTCACTATTGCAACACCAGGGTACCTGCCCACCCACCGAAGAGAAGCTAAGAAGCTTTGAAACAGTGCCGTCTGGGTGGTGGTGGTGGTGTCCACTGAGAATAAATAACAATAGTCTTCTCCACTGGTGAAGTGTTATTTATTTGAGGTAGTACAATACCATGGCAACTCATTGTGAAGGCAGTCACAATATGAGATATAACCAAAACGATCATCATCATCATCAGCCATTTTCAATCCACTGCAGGATGAAGGCCTCTCCAGCAACTTTGCAGTTCCTTCTGTTTTGAGCACTGGCCATCCATTTACTACCCACAAACTTATGAATTTCATCTATCCATCTCCACCTTTGTCTTCCAGGTTTTCTTCTAGCTCCTCTTGAGTACCATTCTGTTATTTTCTTAGTCCATCTGTCATCATGTCTCCGAGCTATGTGTCCTGCCCAAGAACATTTTAGTTCTTTAGTTTTGATAAGAATGTCCTTTACTTGAGTTTGCTGCCTAATCCATGTGTTTCTCTTCTTATCTAACAGTCTGATTCCCAATATAATTCGTTCCATTCTTCGCTGTGTAGTTCTCAGCTTCTCTTCCATTCTTTTGGTGAGTGCCCAAGTTTCACTTCCATAAGTCATGGTGGGGAGTATACATTGGTTCATTATTTTAAGTTTCAGACAAACTGAGATATTGCTCTTCGGTATGTGACTATATTTCCTGAATGCTATTGATCCAAAATTTATTCTTCTCTTGACTTCCAGCCATTTATCATTATTACAGCTAATAACTTGTCCCAGATAAGTATATGACTCCACCTTTTCAATTACTGCTCCTTCAATCATTATGTCCCTTTCTGTGCCATACTTGTTCATCATTACTTTTGTTTTAGCTGTATTCATCTTTAGTCCAAAATCCTTACTAACTGTGAATAGCTGATTAAGATTTTCCTCTAATTCTTTGGAGGCGCCTCCATAGCCAGGTAGGAAGGAGCAGCAGTGCGTAGCACACACTTCTTGATTAGACCGAGGTTCGAGCCCATCACCACCAAATATAGAGGAAGCAGAAAGGTCAGGGAATGACCACCGCATATTCCCCGGAGCAATATGGCCTTAGTTGCTCCTAAAAACCAAATAACAAACAACAAACAAACATCTAATTCTTTGGGATTGTGGCTTATGACCACAATGTCATCTGCAAATTATAAATGGTTTAGGTATCTCCATTCACATTGACTCCTTTCTGCGACCAGTCTAATCTTCTGAAAGCTTCCTCAAGGACAGCAGTAAACAGCTGGCGCCTCCGTAGCCAGGTGGGAAGGAGCAGCAGTGCGTAGCACACGCTTCTTGATTAGACTGAGGTTCGAGCCCGTCACCACCAAATACGGAGGATGCGGAAAGGTCAGGAATGACCACCGCATATTCCCGGAGCAATATAGCCTTAGTTGCTAATGCTCCTAAAAACTAAATAACAAACAAAAAAAAACAGTAAACAGCTTTGGAGATATTGTGTTGTCGAACTCCTTTCTCGATTTTAAATTTCCTACTGTCTTTGTCTAATCTAATAAAGGAGGTAGAGTTCTCATATATTTTCTTCAAAATCATAATACAGTCGGTCCTCGTATAACACGTGTTTGCATTACACGAATTCAATCATACACGATTTATAAATAGGGGAACGTTATCTTATATAACACGAACTGAATTCGCTTATACACGATTCGCCTTTGTGTTTACAAGAAATGGCAGTCGAATGCGGAATCACCCCAACTGAATGCAACACCATAGGAATGAAGAAGATTCTGAAAATGTATTTATGTGTTTTATATCAGTGAAGGGGAAACACATTTCACCATAATAACGTAAAAACCAACACAATTCCAGCTATCGATATAATCGCAAATGCAATTAGATGGAGTTTACTACCAGTTTATAACAGATTCCACTAGCAGAAACGCAACTGGAAATTGTTTTTATTGTTTTATGGTAGTAACCCCCAGAAATGTGCTTTAGTAAAATGTGAGGTGTTAATAGTGTATCTTGGCCTTTACGGTGTTGTTTATTCAGTTGCTACACGCGCGCAGCTTTGTTTATGTGTATCAAGCGTGCCTCCTTGTTTTGTAATTGTGCTTTATTCCCTAAAAATTAGTAAAATACTTAAAAGGTGTGAAAAGGAAGCGTCCTGGCTAAGACACTGCAGATTCAGAGAGAAAAAAAAAAAATCAATATCGATAAACAGAGGCGGACTGGATCAAAAATTCTTACCCGGGAAAATTTATAGTGGCCTCATACTACGGTTTATGGCCAAAATCACACCGGCCTCCAGCCCACCATGGTTTCCACCGTAAGGCTTATGGCCAGTCCGCTTCTGTCAATAGAGAAAAAATATGAAATTGTGAAACGCTTTGAGCGAAATGAAAGACCATGTGATATTGCACGTGCTACAGACCTAAATGAAGCAACGCCGAGAATTACAAAGAATGCAGAGAAAATAAAAACAACTTTCATAGCGGAAACAACTCAAAGTGTAATTAAAATCCATTAGATTAAGACACAAAGAATTGGAAGAGATGGAATGGCTGTCATCTTTTTGGATAGAAAATCAAACAAAAAGCAAGTTTGCTTACGATAGAAGCAAAAGCATTAGCAATATTTTATTACGACTTACGTATTATAAAATACGTAAGTATTTTATTACGACTATTTTATTTAATATAATAATTTTTTTACGAATAAAATACGTATTTTATTCGTAAAAAATACTTTTTTAGTATTAAAAAATACTAAAAATACTTTATTATAATATAATATTATTTTTTTTACGTATTTTAATCGTTATAAAATACGTAAGTATTTTATAACGATTAAATTTACCCGATTATTTATTGTGTTTGGTAATGTTTTGGTTCCAAATGTGTGTTCAATCTTGGGTGGTCGGCACCTAACCCTACTTTTCCCATAGGGCCTGTTGTTTATATTGCACGATTTTGCATTGCACGAGGATTTCTAGGAACGCAACTATCGTGCTATTACGAGGACAGACTGTATATGAGATATCTATGCCTTGTCTTTCTAGTGCCCAAAACATTGCCTTATGCTGTATGGAGTCAAATGCCTTTTCATAATCCACAAATGCCAGGCATAATGGTGTTTTATATTCATTTTTTGCTTTCTCCATTAGCTGTGATATTATGTGAAGGTGATCCATAGTTGAGAATCCTGCACTAAAGCCAGCTTGCCCTTTCGGTTGATTCACATCAAGTATTCTTTCTAATCTGTTAGTAATGACCCTTGTGAATAACTTGTAGATGTGGGATAACAAGCTAATTGGTATATAATTTCCAATTTCTGATTTATCTCCTTTCTTATGCAGCAAAACTATGATTGCATTACTCCACTGCTTAGGCATCACATCTTTTCTAATGCACTTTGTGAAGAGCCTTGCCAGTTTTTGTGTTATGTCTCTTCCTCCCAATTTTAACAACTCTACAGTAACTGATGCTATAGAGGCATTGTTAGGTGGGTCAGAAAACTGCTAGTTTTAGGAGGATACAAGGACTAATAGATTAACAGTAGCCACTGGCAGAGGTGAAAATGATTCTTGCACTGCTTCTATTGGAATGAGCAGCAGCCTGGAAAACAAGATGCAGGGTATTTCAGAGACTGCTCGGAGTCATTGCAGTACAAGTAAACACATGGGTTGTGTTAGGGTAGCTAAGAATAGGAACAGGTGCATGTATACTTGCGTGTACACCAATGCTAGGAATTTTGTAAATAAATTTGATGAATTTGAGGTATTGCTCAAAATATCAAATGCAGATATTGTTGGGATATCAGAGATGTGGTGTCACACAGATATAAGGAATGCAGAACTGGAATTTGGGGAGTACAATGTGTACAGAAAGGATAGACAGGATGGGAAGGGAGGAGGATTATACTATTAGTTAAGAAACACATAAAATCCAAGGAAGTGAAGCCAGTCGACATTGCTGGACAGTGCACTGTCGAGTCAGTTTGGTGTGACATAAGCATTGGGAGATCAAAATTGAGAGTAGGAGTGTGTTATAAGCCTAATGGCTCTGATGAGTTTAATAAGAAACTGTACAGGGCAGTAGTAGTGGGCCAGTAAATTGGAGAGTCTTATAATGGGGAATTTTAATTTTCCAGATATTGACTGGAATTTGTGGGTTTGTCACTCACACACTTCCAAGACTTTTGTGGATTTACTGGATGATTGTTTTCTACATCACCATGTTTGGGAGGCAACTAGAGGGAGTAATTAGTATTAGCATTAGTAGAGGCATTTTATGCAAGAAAGCAAGCTTATGCAGCATCAGCAAAAAAAAAAAAAAAATTAAATAAATAAATAAAAAATAACCACATCCACTTCACCCCTCAGTTCGTTCGAAATACCTGTCCAGCTGAGCCTTAAACTTATTTAGGCTATCAACTTCCACGACAAGGGATGGAAGTCTGTTCCACCAACCAACCACCAGTTGGCTAAAGGCAAATTTCCGTACGTCTATCCTACATCTATCTTTCCTCAGTTTGAATTTATGCCCTCTCAAGTGATTATTCTGAGCAAGAGGAAGAATCCCATCAGCATTGAGCATGCTCAAACCATTCAAGGCTTTATACACCTCTGTCAGATCACCTCACTGGTGCCTAGTCTCCAGACACTGTAATTTGCAAAAATTTAAGCCTTTCTTTGTAAGAGTACCCCTTTGTTCCATTCACTAATCTTGTTGCCCTTCTCTGTACTCATTCCAGCAGCTCTACATCCTTCTTGAAATGAGGTCTCCAGGCCTGTATACAATACTCTAAGTGTGGCCTGACCATTGCCTTATACAAGGGAATGATCACCTCCTTATCCCTGCTAGAAAAATTCCTATATATAATTGACAATACACCATGAGCTACTCTTGCAGCCCATCTGCACTGCTCAGAGAACTTCATATCTGCCTGCACAACCACCCCCAGGTCCCTTTCATTCTCTACCACTGACAGTGTAGTACCATAGAGTTGATACGTTGCTCTGGGGTTTCTGTTTCCCATATGTAGTACTTTACATTTGTCAATGTTAAACTTCATTTGCCACCTCTAAGCCCATCTGCTCAACCTTTCCAGATCCTTTTGCACCAGCATAGTGTCAGTAGTGTCCTTGACAACCATGCCAACCTTCGTATTGTCTGCAAACTTGGACATTAAGCTTGATATACCATCATCAATATCATTTATAAATACAGAAAACAATAATGGACGCAACACTGAACCCCGAGGAACTCCACTAATAACATTAGTCCACGTTGAGCAGTGTCCATTGATTAAAACTCTCTGTCTTCTTCCCCTCAACCACCCCTTTATCCATAGCAGCAATTTGCCTCCAGTGCCACACTGCTCCAATTTGTGCAGCAGTCTTCCATGTGCAACAGTATCAAAAGCCTTTCTAAGATCCAAGTATATAATATCAAAGTTATTCCCTGCATCCAGTTCTTTTGTGACTGCATCATAGTATCCAATCAAATTGGTCAGGCAAGACATCCCCTTAACAAAACCATGCTGTGTCCGAGCTATAACTGAACTCTTGTCTAGATGATCCTGCAGTGCTTCTTTAACCAGTGCCTCCATTAATTTTCTGGGAACATTCTGCCCAGACACAATAGGAGGGAGTATATGATGAGAGCCCTGCCGATCAATTCCGCCCTGGGAAGATTGTGCAAGGCTCAAGGGGTAGAATTTTTTTCAGCCTGGTCTGTACTTGTTAACAGGAGAGACTGCTTCTACAGGGATGAGATACACTTAAATAGAAAGGGTGCAAGAATGTTTGCTGATGCTATCGAGGCAGTGTTAGGTGGGTCGGAAAACTGTTAGATTGGGGGGATACAAGACTAATAGATTAACAGTAGCCACTGGCAGAGGTGAAAGTGATTCTTGTGCTGCTTCTATTGGAATGAGCAGCAGCCTGGAAAATAAGATGCAGGATATTTCAGAGACTGCTGGGAATCATTGGGATACAAGTAAACACATGGGTTTTGTTAGGATAGCTAAGAAAAAGAACAGGTGGATGTAAACTTGCGTGTACACCAATGCTAGGAGTTTAGTAAATAAATTTGATGAATTTGGGGTATTGCTCAAAACATCAAAGGCAAATATTGTAGGGATTTCAGAGATGTGGTGTCACACAGATATAATGAATGCAGAACTGGAATTTGGGGAGTACAATGTCTACAGACAGGATAGGAAGGGAGGAGGGGTTATGCTATTAGTTAAGAAATACATAAAATCCAAGGAAGTGAAGCCAGTCGACATCGCTGGACAATGCAGTGTCGAGTCAGTTTGGTGTGACATAAGCATTGGGAGATCAAAATTGAGAGTAAGAGTGTGCTATAGGCCTAATGACTCTGATGAGTATAATAAGAAACTGTATAGAGTGGGCCAGTAAATCAGAGAGTCTTATAATGGGGGATTTAAATTTCCCAGATACTGACTGGAATTTGGGGGCTGGTCACTTACACACTAACAAGGCTTTTGTGGATTTATTGTATGATTGTTTTCTACCTCAGCATGTTCGGGAGGCAACTAGAGGGAGTAATACTCTCGATTTGATTATCAGTAGTGATTCTTCATGCATTAAGAATCTGCAGATAAAGGAACTACTATGTGGCAGTGATCACAGTGTGCTGAAGTGGGATTTCCTCAAAGAGGTAACTACCATCAGGGGTAAAGGGAAGGGTTTTTACTTTCGTAAAGGCGACTACGATGGTCTGAGACAGTATTTAAATTCTATACAGTGGGACCAACTGATGATGTTACCAACTGCAAATTCAAAATGGGAAGCATTCATAGAATTTATCTTGGAAGCTACTAAGCTTTACATACCTACTAAGAAATATTGTTCAAAGTTTAGGACTAAATGGATGTCAGACGAACTAATGAGACATATGACAGAGAAGAAAAATGCATGGGATTCATACAGATTAACACGTGATACAGAAGCCTATGATAGATACAAGTTGATCTGTAACCAAGTTACAAAGGAGGTTAGGCAGGCGAAGGCAGATTACGAGAAATCTTTGGCAAGGGATGCAAAGAAAAACAGCAAAGAGTTATTTACTTATGTAAACTCTAGAAGGAAGAGGATGAATCAGATTGGTCCACTTGATATCAGTGGTTTAACTGTTGATGATCCTGCTCAGGTGGCTAACAAACTAAACAAGTATTTTGCATCTAAATTCACACATGAGGAGTTATTCAGCAAGGGGAATGCCAGAAGGGAAGTAAACTCTGGCAGGGAGCTAGATGATTTTGTAATAACAGAGGAAAGTGGAGGAGAAATTGTTGAGGATAAACATAAAAAAGGGACCCTGGGTGGATCTATCCAGTTGCATTAAAGGAGGCAGCAGAGGAAGTTGTTGTTTTTGTTATTTGGTTTTTAGGAGCATTAGCAACTAAGGCCATATTGCTCCGCGATATGCGGTGGTCATTTCCTGACCTTTCCGCATCCTCCGTATTTGGTGGTGACGGGCTCGAACCCCAGTCTAATCAAGAAGCGTGTGCTATGCACTGCTGCTCCTTCCCACCTGGCTACGGAGGTGCCACACAGAGGAAGTAAGCAAACCCTTACCCATAATTATGAGAGCTTCTTTGGACTCAGGGGAGGTACCCATAGACTCGAGATGTGCAAATGTGACCCCAATTCACATAGGAGGATTATAGGCTGACACAAGTAATTATAGACCTGTGAGTTTAATTTCTGTTCCAGAAATTAATGGAGGCACTGGTTAAAGAAGCACTGCAGGATCATCTAGACAAGACTTCAGTTATAGCTCGGACACAGCATGGTTTTGTTAAGGATAAGTCTTGCCTGACCAACTTGATTGGATACTATGATGGAGTAACAAAAGAACTGGATGCAGGGACTAACTTTGATAGTATATATTTGGATCTTAGAAAGGCCTTTGATACTGTTGCACATGGAACTCTGTTGCACAAATTGGAGCAGTGTGGCATTGGAGGCAAATTGCTGCTATGGATAAAGGAATGGTTGAGGGGAGAAGACAGAGAATGGTAATCAATGGACACTGCTCATCATGGACTAATGTTATTAGTGGAGTTCCTCATGGTTCAGTGTTGGATCAATTGTTGTTTTCTGTATTTATAAATGATATTGATGATGGTAATCAAGCTTAATGTCCAAGTTTGTAGACAATACGAAGGTTGGCAGGTTTATTAAGGTCACTACTGACAGTATGCTGCTGCAACAGGATCTGGAAAGGTTGAGCAGATGGGCTGAGAGGTGGCAAATAAAGTTTAACATTGGCAAATGTAAAGTACTACATATGGGAAACAGTAATCTCAGATCAATGTATCAAATCTGTGGTACTACACTGACAGTAGTAGAGAATGAAGAGGACCTGGGGGTAATTATGCAGGCAGATATGAAATTTCTGAGCAGTGTAGACGGGGTGCAAGAGTAGCTCATGGTGTCTTGTCAATGATATACAATAATTTTTCTAGCAGGGATGAGGAGGTGATTATTCCCTTGTAAAAGGCAATGGGCAGGCCACACCTAGAGTACTGTGTACAGGTCTGGAGGCCTCATTTCAAGAACGATGTAGAGCTGCTGGAACGAGTACAGAGAAGGGCAATAAGATTAGTGAATGCAACGAAGGGGGTACTCTTACGAAAAAAGGCTTAAGTTTTGCAAATTAGTGTCTGGAGACTAGGCACCCGCGAGGTGATCTGATAGAGGTGTATAAAGCCTTGAATGGTTGGAGCATGCTCAATGCTGATGGGATTCTTCCTCTTGCTCAGAATAATCACCTGAGAGGGCATAAATTCAAATTGAGGAAAGACAGATGTAGGATGTTTGCCTTTAGTGCAGAAGTTTGCCTTTAGCCAGCAGGTAGTTGGTTGGTGGAACAGACTTTCATACTTTGTTGTGGAAGTTGATAGCCTAAATAAATTTAAGGCTCAGCTGGACAGGTATTTCGAAAGAATGGAGGGGTGAAATGGGAGTGGGGTTTTTTTTTTTCTGATTCTTCATTTTCCTCAATGCATGTTCTACCTCATCAGGAAGAATATCTGGTATGTCGTATGTGTTGCTAATTTGCAGTCCATCTTCCCCACTGCTGACATCATTCCCTCACTACTTGTATAATTCTCTATAGTAGTCTTTGCTCTTTGAATTATGCCTTCTCTGCTATTTATAAGTACACCATTGCTATTCTTCAGTTTCAGTATCATATGTCTTTCTGTATTACTGCTCATGGCTGCTGATTTAAGTCCTTTGTTTTCCCTTAATGCTTGTTTTACTTTTCTTGTGTTAAATCTTCTTATGTCCTCTTTGAGTCTCTTTCTAATGGCTTTGCATAACTCCGTATACTCAATTTTCTCCTTGTCAGTGTTTATCTTGCTCTTCATTTGTCGCCTTCAGTTCATCATAACAAGTGTTTCTTGACTAATTTTTTCTTTTTCCCTATAGGTTTCTTGGACTTTATCACTTTTAGAAAGTTGTAATATTCCTCGTCGATACCAAAATGATGCCAATTTAATTAATTAATTTAACTACTTTGGTAGATAGCTATGTTAAAATGATGCATTTTCACTAACCTACATATTAGTCATTCTACCTCGTAGCATGAGGCCTTTGCCTTAAATACTTTATAGTAAATCTTTCTTTAACAATGATGCACCTTGAATTGAGTACAGGAGCAAAGCGAAATGAATGAAGTCAGTTATATCCTGTATATCACTGTTAGGAGAAATATAGACAACCATTGTATCACTTGGCCACTGGGTAAAAAGCATTTTGCTGTACCTATATCGCCGATGGGCCAAACACTGACTGTTGGACCAGTCATTTGTTGATAGATGACATATAAATATGACGTAACAATGTGTACCTGGTCCATCTTGATGTGATATATTGTGACTCCAGTTGCCCGTTTGGTTTCTTGCTTGAACTGAATTATGCAACTGAAGTTCGAGATGCTGACACTCTTGTTAATTTCTAACCAAGTATCAGATAACAGCAAGATTTGGCATTGCTGTGTAACAGTGTTAGTGTGGTGTGCCCGTAGGCTTTGGTAGTTGAATGAGAGAACTGAGAGTTCTTTTCTATCATGGATGAATTTGAGCAAGCTGTCCTGTCTTGTTTGTAGCCGATTAGTCTCAAGCCTGACAAATTCATTTTGTACATCGATGGTGGATGTAGCATTTCTCAGGCCATGGTAGAATCTCTTGTCACCAGTCAGTGAGATGATGTAAAGTCCATTGATGTCAGTTACATGTGACATAGCAACATAAACCAAATGCTGTTTGTGCCCCTTTTCATACTTGTAAACCACTATATTAAATGTGACTTGTCTGTCATCATTGCACAAGCTGGTATGAGAGGATATACTTGCGGTTTGCCTTGCAAGCATCACAGCTGTGGGATTGATGTTGTTTGATTGTGCATATCTCGCCGCCTTCTTGCAAGCTAACTTTCGGATCTTAGCCGAGGTGATAAATTCGAGAAACAATCATATCTGTTGCTCTTCGTTGTATTCAACCTTGGATAATTTACCAAGGGCTCCGTTATCGAGCCCATTAGTGACATCGACATTGGTGGTGATCATATACTGCTTTCCAGTGGGAGCTTGTAAAGTAATCTGCCAGTGTCGATAACTGACATTTTAGAGAGTCTGGTGATGTGTGCTTCATGCCCCGTGTTCGTGCAACCCATGAAGATGTCTTGTGCGACTGATTCCACTTTCTCCTCCGTGGCTATGAGGATTGCGCAGTTGTACTCATTGATGGAATTATTTCTCAATTAGAGTCGTATACTGTTTGGGCAGAGGTGATCAAACAAAACACAACTCGATAAGTTCTTGCTCATTCTGATCTAATTTAGCTTCGGTACCGATTTTGGTTAATACAGATGAGAACATGATGTTCAAGTGGTGCATAACTTGATCAAGTTCGTAGTATTTGAGACCATGCCAGATAGTGGGCCATCGATATGCTGCTTTATCTGTTTATAGACCGGGGTCACTCGAACAGGAGGTAGCTGATATAAGGCCCTGATTAGGAACATGTTGTGCCCACCGAAGCTCATTTTGACATTTCCAGTTATCTGTTTTAGCCTCATATCCATTTGTGATAACAACTTCGCACCTATCATACTGACTTCATCAATTATTAGCACTCTGACATACTTAAAAAGCGATCTGTATTGTATGACTTCTACCGATTCGAAATGAATATGTTGAGGGCAGTGTGTACAATAGTTCTGTCTATCGCAATGGCAACCTTACCAGTTGAAGCACATGTAGGCCTTACAGTACACATCTGTATTGTTTAAGCAGTTGTATATTTCCATCACGAGGCGAATTGTAAACATTTTGCCACAACCAGCTGGGCCAGTTAAGAATATTTGAATCAATTCGCGATTGTGAGATAACATACTCCAAATTACGTGCATAAGTAGAATCTTTTGCTTGTCATTGGCCATTTTCGTTAAGTTGCAGAAGTCCTTGTTGGTCATTAAGTTTTTGCATTTCTTTGCAGTTGCTCTGAGTCGGTTGAGTGTAGTGAGCTTTAGATCCTCATTCATCTTGCTGTTTGGATGATTGTGAACATTTTTTGGATGATTGTAAACTGCATGCTTCATGAGGGTCCCTGTCTTCATTGTCTTGACACATCATCTTACATATTTCAACCATTTTGCGAATATCCAAGTCCAATTCATACAATTTATGCTGTTCTAGTTCATATGCTATCTCTGACAGTATCTGTTTCCTCATTGCAAAATGGAATGTGCAGCATTACCATCTCACGCTTGTACTCATTAAGATCTTAAGCCATGTCATAGTTTTGATAGCGTATTATGCATAAGTACTGTCATTTCTTTCAGATCCCATTAACGCTGCATGTGTAATTTGTGACAAAGCATGACAGAGTAACATGATCCAACCGGTGTGGTCTCTTCTTGTATTGATCAAACCAATTCTCTTTCCATATATCACGAATCCTCCGCAAGGTTCTCCTTGTTCATCTCTTTGTTGGACTTCCTCACTCTCTGTTACTCAATCAGCCAAACAGTGGGAATGTAAACTACCACAGCAGAGCTCTCCGATATGTCAGGAGCATTGTCAATAAAATGTAACGTCAGGATTGTTGTCAATAAAATGCCTGAATTTGAACTCCTCGTTAAGACAACTAATGCTAACATAATGGGGCTAACAGAAACATGGTGTCACCTGGAAATTGAGGATGGTGAGGTCCACTATGGCATGTATAATATATTTAGGGAAGGTGGAAGGGATGAAGAAGCCATGCTTCTTACCAAAATCAGCCTGAGCACAAAAAGATCTTTTCCTGAGTCTTGAGTTACAAGATAGCAGTAATAGTTCAGACAGTCTTGTCTGACCAATTTGATTAGATGCTACAATGTGGTCACAAAGGAACTGGATGCAAAAAATAATTCTGATATCATACACTTGGATTTCAGTAAAGCTTTTGATACTATTGCATGTGGAAGACTGCTGTACAAATTGGAGCAGTATGACATTAAGAGCAAGTTACTGCAATGGATAAAGGGATGGTTGAGTGGGAGCCGGCAGAGAGTGGTAATAAATGGACATTGCTCTACATGGACTAATGTAGAGCAGTGTCCATCACTCAACTATTGTTTATAGTGGAATCCCCCAAGGTTCGGTGCTGGGCTGATAGTTGTTTTGTGTATTTATCAATGATATTGATTAAGGTATATCGCGCTTAATGTCCAAGTTTGCAGATAATACAAAGGTTGGCAGGGTTGTTAATGACAGTAAAGACAGTATGCTACTGCAACAGGATCTAGAAAAGTTAGGCAGATGGGCTGAAAAGTCAACTGAAGTTTAACATTGACAAATGCAAAGTACTGCATATGGGTAGCAGTAACCCAAGAGAAACATACCAAGAGGTACTACGCTAAGGGAGGTGGAGAATAAAAAAGACTTGGGGGGTAATTGTGCAGTCAGATTTGAAGTTTTCTGAGCAGTGCAGATGGGCTGCCAGAGCAGGTCATGGAGTTTTGTCAATGATATATTGGAATTTTACTAGCAGAGACAAGGAGGTGATTATCCCTTTGTATAAGGCAGAGGTCAGGCCACACCTTGAGTACTGTATACAGGTCTGTAGGCCTCATTTTAGGAAGGATGTAGAGTTGCTAGAATGAGTACAGAGAAGGGCAAAAAGATTTGTGAGAGGAACAAAGGGGTGTGCTTACGAAGAAAGGCTTAATTTCTGCAAATTGCAGTATCTGGAGACTAAGCACTTGCGAGGTGACCTGATCGAAGTGTACAAGGCCTTGAATGGTTTGAGCCTGCTCAAACCATTCAAGGCCTCAGGTTCTTAATCTGAACATACTTCCGCTTGCTCAGATTAAGAACCTGAGGGGGCATAGATTGAAATTGTGGAAAGACAGTTGTAGGATAGGTGTGCAGAAGTTTGCCTTTAGCCAGTGGGTAGTAGATTGCTGGAACAGATTTCCATCTGTTGTTGTGGAAGTTAATAGCTTAAATAAATTTAAGACTGAACTATCAAACATTTGGTGTGACCAGATGGGTGAAATGGGAAGGGTTTTTTGTTTTTTTTTTTCTGGCTGATGCTGTATAAGCTTGCTTTCTTGCATCATATGCCTCAACTAATGCTAATGTTACATCTGCCAGCATAGAATCTGTGTGGTGTGAGTTAGTTGGAAGCAAAGGTATAACAAGGGTGGGAGTATTCTACAGACCAGAATATTGTAAAGAGTATGATGAGAGTCTCCACAGGCAGATAGAATGGAAAAGCAAGTGTGAACGTCTTATTATGGGTGACTTTAATTTACCCAAGATCGAGTTGAATATGTGGAAAGGAAATTCATCATGGGGAAAAGTTTTTTAAATAAACTAAATGATTATTATTTGTACCAGCAAGTTAGAGAAGTTACTAGGGGTGGAGTAAGAATATTCTTGACCTCATTATTACGTATGAATCAGTTGACATCCCAGGACTCCAAGTACAGAAACCATTGTCAGGAAGTGATCATGCCGTCGTCAGTTGGGATATGAAGAAAAATGTTGCAATAGTTAAAGGTAAAAGCACAGGTTTTGAACTTCAGAAGAGGGGACTTTGTCAGTTTAAGGTGCAATATGCCATCTATAAATTGGGAAATTCCAAGGGAGGGTGAATAAATTTGAATTATGGAATACTTTTAAAGAAAAAATCACAGAAAGCCATGAATGCATCTATACCATTAAAAAAATATTGCAGGAGGAGGAGGCCAAAATAAATTATTACAGAGCTGGTCAAATTAGCATGGGCATTAGTAGAGGCACATGATGAAGAAAGTAAACTTGTGCAGCATCAGCCAAAAAAAAAAAACCTTCTTATTTCACCATGCCATTAACTTCCACCGTTGTGGAAGTTTGTTTCATGTGTTCCAAATAGACCAGAGAAAGGTAGCATGGGATCGTTACACAGCAGTGAAAAGTACAGAAGCCTGCAACAGGGAGCCCAAGGCTGCATATGAGAAAGCATTGACTATTAAATCAAAGATTCGGAAGAGGGAATTTAACATGTATGTGAATACATGTGAAGGAGACCGGCAGATGGTGAGGTCCACTATGGTAGATGGTGAGGTCCACAAAAAAAGCCGTGAATTAGGTTTGAATTTGAAAGTGTCTGCAATTCTGCCCAGCCACGATAGGAGGGAGTATATGATGAGAGCCCTGTCGATCAATTCGGCCCTGGAAAGATTGTGCAGGGCTCAAGGGGTAGAATTTTTTTCAGCCTGGTCTGTACTTGTTAACAAGAGAGACTGCTTCTACAGGGATGGGATACACTTAAATAGAAAGGGTGCAAAAATGTTTGCTGATGCTATCGAGGCAGTGTTAGGTGGGTCGGAAAACTGCTAGATTGGGGGGATACAAGGACTAATAGATTAACAGTAGCCACTGGCAGAGGAGAAAGTGATTCTTGCACTGCTTCTATGGAATGAGCAGCAGCCTGGAAAATAAGATGCAGGATATTTCAGAGACTGCTGGGAATCATTGGGGTACAAGTAAACACATGGGTTGTGTTAGGGTGGCTAAGACAAAGAGCAGGTGCATGTATACTTGCGTGTACACCAATGCTAGGAGTTTAGTAAATAAATTTGATGAATTTGAGGTATTGCTCAAAACATCAAAGGCAGATATTGTTGGGATTTCAGAGATGTGGTGTCACACAGATATAAGGAATGCAGAACTGGAATTTGGGGAGTACAATGTCTACAGAAAGGATAGGAAGGGAGGAGGGGTTAAGCTATTAGTTAAGAAACACATAAAATCCAAGGAAGTGAAGCCAGTCGACATTGCTGGACAGTGCAGTGTCGAGTCAGTTTGGTGTGACATAAGCATTGGGAGATCAAAATTGAGAGTAGGAGTGTGCTATAGGCCTAATGACTCTGATGAGTATAATAAGAAACTGTACAGGGAAATAGAGTGGGCCAGTAAATCAGAGAGTCTTATAATGGGGGATTTAAATTTCCCAGATATTGACTGGAATTTGGTGGCTGGTCACTCACACACTAGCAGGCTTTTGTGGATTTATTGGATGATTGTTTTCTACCTCAGCATGTTCGGGAGGCAACTAGAGGGAGTAATACTCTCGATTTGATTATCAGTAGTGATTCTTCATGCATTAAGAATCTGCAGATAAATGAACCACTAGGTGGCAGTGATCACAGTGTGCTGAAGTGGGATTTACTCAAAGATGTAACTACCATTAGGGGTAAAGAGAAGGGTTATTGCTTTCGTAAAGGCGACTACGATGGACTGAGACAGTATTTAAATTCTATACAGTGGGACCAACTGATGATGTTACCAACAGCAAATTCAAAATGGGAAGCATTCAAAGAACTTATCTTGGAAGCTACTAGGCTTTACATACCAACTAAGAAATATTGTTCAAGGTTTAGGCCTAAATGAATCAGATGAACTAATGAGACATATGGTAGAGAAGAAAAATGCATGGGATACATACAAATTAACATGTGACACAGAAGCCTATGATAGATACAAGTTGATCTGTAACCAAGTTACAGAAGAGGTTAGGCAGGTGAAGGCAGATTACGAGATATCTTTGGCAAGGGATGCAAAGAAAAACAGCAAAGAGTTCTTTACTTATGTAAACTCCAGAAGGAAGGGGATGAATCAGATTGGTCCACTTGATATCGTTGGGTCAACTGTTGATGATCCTGCTCAGGTAGCTGACAAACTAAATGAATATTTTGCATCGACATTCACACATGAGGAGTTATTCAGCAAGGGGAATGCCAGAGGTGTATTCAACTCTAGCAGTAAGCTAGAGAATCTTGTAATCTCTGAGAGTAAAGTGGAGGAGAAATTGTTGAAGATAAACACAAGAAAGGCACCTGAGGTGGATGGGATCTATCCAGTTATATTAAAGGAGGCAGCAAAGGAAGTAAGGAAACCCTTAGCCATAATTATGAGAGCTTCCTTGGACTCTGGGGAAGTACCCACAGACTGGAGATGTGCAAATGTCACCCCAATTCACAAAGGACGATCAAAGGCTGACACAAGTAATTATAGACCTGTGAGTTTAACTTCTGTTCCCAGGAAATTAATGGAGGCACTGGTTAAAGAAGCACTGCAGGATCATCTAGACAAGACTTCAGTTATAGCTCGGACAGAGCATGGTTTTGTTAAGGGGGAGTCTTGCCTGACCAATTTGATTGGGTACTATGATGCAGTCACAAAAAGAACTGGATGCAGGGAATAACTTTGATATTATATACTTGGATCTTAGAAAGGCTTTTGATACTGTTGCACATGGAAGACTGCTGCACAAATTGGAGCAGTGTGGCATTGGAGGCAAATTGCTGCTATGAATAAAGGGGTGATTGAGGGGGAGAAGGCAGAGGGTGGTAATCAATGGACACTGCTCATCGTGGACTAATGTTATTAGTGGAGTCCCTCAGGGTTCAGTATTGGGTCCATTATTGTTTTCTGTATTTATAAATGATATTGATGATGGTATATCAAGCTTAATGTCCAAGTTTGCAGACAAAAGAAGGTTGGCATGGTTGTCAAGGACACTACTGACACTATGCTGCTGCAACAGGATCTGGAAAGGTTGAGCAGATGGGCTGAGAGATGGCAAATGAAGTTTAACATTGACAAATGTAAAGTACTACATATGGGAAACAGCAACCCCAGAGCAACATATCAACTCTGTGGTACTACACTGACAGTGGTAGAGAATGAAAAGGACCTGGGGGGTGGTTTGGCAGGCAGATATGAAGTTCTCTGAGCAGTGCAGATGGGCTGCAAGAGTAGCTCATGGTGTATTGTCAATGATATATAGGAATTTTTCTAGCAGGGATAAGGAGGTGATTATTCCCTTGTATAAGGCAATGGTCAGGCCACACCTAGAGTATTGTATACAGGCCTGGAGGCCTCATTGCAAGAAAGATGTTGATCTGCTGGAACGAGTACAGAGAAGGGCAACAAGATTAGTGAATGGAACAAAGGGGTGCTCTTACGAAGAAAGGCTTAAGTTTTGCAAATTACAGTGTCTGGAGACTAGGCACCAGCGAGGTGATCTGATAGAGGTGTATAAAGCCTTGAATGGTTTGAGCATGCTTAATGCTGATGGGATTCTCCCTCTTTCTCAGAATAATCACCTGAGAGGGCATAAATTCAAATTGAGGAAAGACAGATGTAGGATAGACGTGCGGAAATTTGCCTTTAGCCAACTGGTGGTTGGTTGGTGGAACAGACTTCCATCCCTTGTCGTGGAAGTTGATAGCCTAAATAAGTTTAAGGCTCGGCTGGACAGGTATTTCGAACGAACAGAGGGGTGAAGTGGAAGTGGTTATTTTTTTTTTTTTTTATTTATTTATTTTATTTTATTATTATTTTTTTTTTTTTTGGTTGATGCTGCATAAGCTTGCTTCCTTCCATCAAATGCCTCTACTGATGCTAATGCTATCCTGTAGAGATAGGGAAGTCATAGTCCCACTATATAAGGCAATTGTAAGACCACATTTGGAATACCATATTCAAGTATGGAGACCTCATCTGAAAAAAAATATTGCACTTCTTGAAATGGTCCAAAAAACAGGCATCTCACATGGCAAGGTTGAGAAAAGGATGACCATATGAGGAAAGGCTGATTATGTGGACTATTTGAGATTGGCAGCCATCCACCTCAGTGATGACCTTATTGAGGTTTATAAGGCACGGAGAGGATTAGTAAAATGAATGAAGGTGGAATTTTCACTGTTATAAAGAATTCCAAAACTAGGGGCCATAAATTCATATTACAGGTGAAGAGGTTTAGATTAGATTGTAGGAAGTTTTCTTGTAGCCAGTGAGTTGCTGATTGCTGAAACAAGTTGCCCTTGCAAGTAGTTGAAGCTGACAGTTTGAGTAAATTCAAACTGTCAACTTGATAGTTACCTAGATGAAAAGGGAAGCATATAATTTGTGTTTTCTTATCGTTTTTTTTTTTTTTTTCTGCCAGTGCAGTAAAAGCCTGTGGCTTCCTTGCACTATATGGTGAATACTATTACTAAACAATGTGAAATAATAGACTAATGTTTGTTTCCATTTGGGTATTTACAGCAGTTGGCAGTAGTTTTTCTTCTTTTTACAAGCCCCAAAGTATCATATACTCTGTGTTAGATGTGAAGTATTTGGTTATGGTGTCAAAATCTGTTAAATGCTTTTCTGAAGTATAAATGAAGAAATTGTTAGTACTTTCTGATTCAGAATTTAAACGAACTTCAGGCTATTTTTATTTATTTATTTTATTTTTGTTTACATAGGACTCAAGGAACACTGATCTGAGAATGACAGACAGAATTTTGTTTTTAAAGAATGTATTTAGCAGAAAGAAATTTCTGTAGATAGTTTTGATATTGTATCTGTGCCCAGTAACAAAATAGAAAGCAAAAAGAATTTAAAGTGGATTAAGTAAAACATATTTTTTGGTCATCTGAATGAAAAGTTTTGGGAATATTTGTTTTAGAGAGAATTATTGCATTAGACGAAACTACTCCTAGCAAATTTACGTTACTGACCAATTAATATAATAGATACAATATCAAAATTATCTACAGAAATTTCTTTCTGCTAAATACGTTCTTTAAAAGCAAAATTCTGTTTGTCATTCTTCAGATCAATGTTCCTTGAGTCCTATGTAAACAAATTCCAAATGAATTCCATAAATTAAAGACATTAGCATTAACAGAGGCATATAATGCAAGAAAGTAAGCTTATACAGCATCAGCCATAAAAAAACCCTCTGCATTTTACCAACCATTCACTCCAAATGTTTTTATAGTTCTGCCTTGAATTTATTTAAGCTGTCAACTTCTACAACGACAGATGTAGAAGTTGATGCTGGCTAAAGGCAAATTTCAGCACATCTGTTCTGCAAATGTCTTTTCTCAGTTTGAATTTATGTCCCCTCAGGCAATTAATCTGGGAAAGAGGAAGAATCCCATCAGCATTGAGCATGCTCAAACCATTCAAGGCCTTATACACTTCAATCAGATCACCTCACAGGTTCCTAATCTCCAGACACTGTAATTTGCAAAACTCAAGCCTTTCTTCATAAGAGCAATCCTCTGTTCCATTCACTAATCTTGCTGCCCTTCTCTGTACTCATTCCAGCAGCTCTACATCCTTCCTAAAATGTGGCCTCCAGACCTGTATACAGTAATCAAGGTGTGGCCTGACCATTGCCTTATACAAGGAGATAATCATATCCTTTTCCCCTGCTAGAAACATTCCTGTATATCATTGATAAGACACCATGAGCTACCCTTCAGACCATCTGCACTGCTCAGAAAACTTTATATCTGACTGCACAATTATCCCCAGGTCTTTTCATTCTTTACCACCCTCAGTGTAGTTCCACACAGTTGATACATTACCCTGGGGTTACTGCTACCCATATGCAGTACTTTACATTTGTCAATGTTAAATTTCAGTTGTCACCACTCAGTTCAGCTGCTCAAATTTTCCAGATCCCGTTGCAGTGACGTACTCTGATTAGTGTCATTAACAACCCTGCCAACCTTCGTGTTGTCTGCATACTTAGATATTAAGCCTGATATTCCAAATGATTATAATCAGAGAGGAAGATCACTTTCCATGCTGATACTTTAGCGTTAGCATGCAAAATGACCTAGGGGTTATTATTATTATTATTATTATTAACCATATGGTGCAAGGAAGCCTGAGGCCCACGCTGTACCAGGCAAAAAAAAAATAATTTTGAGTAACCCTGAGGGGGAGAGAGAGAGAGAGAGCGTGCAAGCAGTACAAGGGAATCGCCAAGAAAGAGAAAAATGATAATATCCACCTCAGGAGCCTGGGTGTGCCAAGCCCATACTCACCAGATGTGAGCCTCTGAGATCAATGATCCAGTCAGACATGAAATTTTCCATACAGCATAAAACAAGTGGCTAGGAAGGTACACAATGTTCTGTCTGTGGTATATATAGGACCCTTGCAAGTAGGGAAAAGGATATCATCATCCCTTCGTATTAAGATAATGGTGAGCCCTCATTTAGATTATTGTGTTCAGGTCTGGTGGCCACACTTGAAGAAACACCCTAAACTTCTTGAGAGGTTCAAAGAAGGGTATCCAGATTGGTGAGGACTGCTAATCAATATCCATATGAAGAATGGCTTACTAGGTGCAGATTGCAATGCTTGGTAATAAGACACCTGGAGGGGGTCTCCTGAAGGAATCAGTAAAATGAATCAGAGAGGTATATTTTTACTGGTATAAGAGAGAAGAAGAATCAGGGGACATAAATACAGAATTCTGGATCTCATAAAGCTTACGTTTGTATGTCATATTAGTATTTAGTAATGGCAAATAATGCAAGAAAATGAGCTTGTACATATTCAGCCAAAAGAAAATAAAACTCTTCCCACATCACCTGAATTCCCTCTAAAAATTTGTCTAATTCTTCCTTGAATTTATTAAAACTACTCACTTCCAAAATACCAGATGGAAGTTTGTTCCAACAATCAACTACCCACTGGCTGAAGACAGATTTCTGCACATCTATCCTGCAACTGTCCTTCCTCAATTTAATTATGCCCCCCTCATGTGTGTTGTCTGAACAAGAGGAAGAATTCCATCAGCATTTAGCTTACTCAATTCATTCAATACCTTAAAAACCTCAGTCAGATCTCCTCACAGGTGCCTCATTCTCAGACGTTACAATTTGCAAAATTGAAGCCTTTCCTGTTAAGACAGCCTTTTTATTCCACTCACTAATCTTGTTGCTCTTCTCTGTTCTTATTGCAACAGGTCAACATTATTCCTAAATGTCTTCATAACGTAGATCATTAGAACATATTGCCTGCCACAGTGGTTGAGGTTGACACTTTGGGTAAAATTCAATGTGGAATTGGATAGGCACTTTTTGGCAGTGAGCTTTTTTGTAAAAATGTTCACTATTTGCATAGTTGATATAGTAGTAATACTGATATTTTTGCTCACGTTCAGTTAAATAAAATAATCTGTTTCTGTTCATTATCGAATAATAAATCAAATAATGTGTATATCAACCATTTGTCTTTAACAGAATCCAGAAAATAAACCTAGAATTCTAATGGCATTTGGTTACATAGACGGTTATCCTCCAGATTCCAAAGAACATCCAACAGCTTTCACAGGAAGCTTTTCTGGAGTTAGCCCTGAAATTAATGGTGATATAAGTCAGATGGAAGAGGCAATGGATGCAAGTGGTGATTTCAATGAAGATGAAGAAGATTATGTGGAAAGTTTAATTAATAAATTAATGGCTTTAAAATAGTATAAATATCTCTTATTTTTAAATTTTTTTAAAGAAACCAATTTTAATACGATGAAGCTCAAGATAGTTCTGAGTCCCAAATACTTGATTATGGAAAAAAAAATCCATAAAAAGTTAAAATAAATTAACTAGAATGCTATGGAGATTTCTGTTAATTTAAAAAATGAATAATTGGCACTTAGGACCCATTGTATATTACTAAAGTTTATTTGTATGTTGCATATTTGTTCTGTATATTTGTGCCTCTTTTTTATCACTCTTACATGTAGCACAGTGATTTACACACCAGATGGAAAAGACCTGGGTTTGAATTCCATCAATGATGCAAGGAACTTTTATGGGCTTTTTTTCCCTCCTTTGTTGAGTTAGTCGATTCAGTTGTGTATAACAAGCCCCCCTCCCTGGGAAACTTGTGTTTTTGTCCAGGCAAATCAACCAGTGCACGCTTGCAATTCATGGACATAATACTCATGGGCATATGAGATGGCTCTTGGGTAGCCCTAACATAACAGTTTTTTTTTTACTCATAATCTAAGGAACAGTCAATAATCGGTTATTTTTGGCGTTTAGAACCTTTTGAAACTTCAGCCTTTAATTTTTTAATTATTAAAAAGTTATTATGAATTGTGTTGATAAAATTTTGGTTGTATTAAAGTTTTTATAAAACAGTAGTAGATGTTTGATTTGTGATGTTCTCAAATCAAACATCTACTTGAGATGTTCTCAAATCAAACATCTTAAATTTTAAAAAATGAATTTGAAATGTTTTAAATCAAAATCTGTTTGTACAAATAGTGTGTTCAGCTTGCTATTTCATCTATGGAGGGGGGAGTTAGTGAACTGAGGTCTGGATGCCAAAAATACTCTTTTGCAGCCTGTGGATAGTTCTATTAATTTTTAAGAATCAAATATTAAAGGAATAATTTTTTTTTAAATAAATGCAGAGCATGTATAAAATTAGAGTTACACCATAAAATATCAGTGTAAATACACCATAGCGAACTCATAATGAAAAACTACATAACTAGTGTAAAGGCATTGATTTAATTGTATCTCATATTGTGACTACCTTCACAACGAGTTATCATGTATTGCACTACCTCAAATAAGTAACACTTCACTAATACAGAAGAATATTGTTACTTATTCTCAGTAGGCAAATAAGCCTTGAAAAGGTGCCATCACCCAGATAGCACCTTTTCAAAGCTTATTGGCCTATCCTAGGTACCTTGGTATTGCAATCATGCCAACCCAGTTGTGAAGTTATTTCCACAATATGAGAGATGCCAAAAGGTGTGCAAGATAATACTTAAATAAAATATATATATCAAAGTATGGTGCATCTGAGCTGCCAATTTTCTCTGGATGTTTCAAAAAATTAAGTAAAAGTAAATGGAAATCATATGCAGTCTACTTAAATTACATTTTTATTGTGTAATATATACTTTCAAAAAAGTACACACTGACACCTTCAGGATCACTAGTATAGGCCTGATTTGCAATTAGTTATGTATAAAGATAACTGGGTGACAGCTGCCAGAAAATTGTGACAAAACAGCAAATTAACTAGGTCAGGTTAAACATCAAATGTTAAAATGAACTGCATTTAAGTATAGAGTAAGAGGATGGAAAAATGTTGAGATATAACTATTGAGGTGAAAAATGTTGAGATAATGTGTAAAAACAAATAGCTTAGTGGCATATGTCTCTTAAAGAGATGATAAAGTTGGTTGAAATGTAAAATGTATGTACTAAATTATTTGAAGAATAATTTAGTTAGAAACTTAAAAGTTGATGTCCTTATTTTTTCCCCATTCAGTTTTAATATAGGTTGAAATTGCTTGGGATAAAAATGCCAGTTGGCCCAAAGACTACTTTTGTTTGTGTTCGGTCAACTAATTTGGTTTCATTCACATGAAAGTTTAAACAAAAAATTATATCTTAATAAAAGTTTGATTTTATGCATGCATTGCTTCTTTATTTTCTTAATTTGTATGGGGAAAATATTTCAGTTCATGCCTCACTTTAAATCAGGTTGTGTCCGACTAAAACAAAAAAAATCTCATCTATTCTGTGCAATAAATATCTAGGTAAAAGCAAAGAACATCAACTCTTATAACAATTTAAACATGGCACCTGCAAATTTTCACTAATCTATCACTTATTTATTATCATCATTATTATTACTGCTCTTTTTATATTAGTTCTCCCTGATTGGGGGTTCTACCTCGTATTGGGTATTGCTACCAAGTACACAGGATGATGGTTGTTATTGTTGGTCAAGGAACTCTCTACGGGTGTTCAGGATTGCAACTTTCACTGGGAGACCTAGTTCTGCTAGGCTGTTATGTAGGATCTTTGGCATCATACCGGTGGCTGACACAATGACCGGGAAGGTCATTACTTGTTGCATATACCATATCTCTGATCTCCTCTCTTAGGTTTGTTGTACTTCTTGATTTTTTACCCATGGATTTTCTGCAGGTTGCAGAAAATCCATGGGTAAAGAAACAAATACACTTAAATTACATGTACCCAGTGTTGGGTACATGTCAGATATGTAGCGTTTTCTTTCTTATCCACAAGGGTTATGTCTGGTCAGTTGTGCGGGATTGTCATCCATTATTATGGCGTGGTCCCAGTACAGCTTGTGGGTTGGTGTCTAGTGCTGCCTGGGATTCATACTTGTAGTACAGTACACTTTCTTTGATCAGCTGGTATTTCCTTGCTAGCTTCTAATGTATTATCCTAGCTACCTGGTCATGTCTACGAGTGTACTCAGTCTGGGTAATCACCGTGTATACTGCGGTGATGTGTTGGATCGTTTCTGAGGCCAGGTGGCATTGTCGACATGTGTCATCAGACACTGGGCTCCTTTGCGATGTATTTTCTCTAGTTTCTGGTGTTGATTACCTGGTCTTGGATGGCGAGCATAAATCCGTCAGTCTTGGGGAAGAGCATCCCACTCGTGATCCATGCAGTGGAAGCAGTTTTATCTAGGTGATCTTGATAGAGATTATTGTAGTGTCTGCCATGGAGTGTCTTTGGCCATCTTTCTAGCTTTGTTTGTGCTTCCTGGTTGGGAGGGGACTCCTCGCTTAGGTTGAGGGGGGGTTACCGCTTGGCTATCTTCCTTATGGCCTGATGAAGTGCTGCTGTGTGTTTCTGGAAGTCATCCTTCAGGTCGCTGTTTTCTCTTGCTTGATGAGGTCTGTCAGGTCCCTTCCTCCTTTCTGAGCAATTGTCAGTCTCTCCACGGCTGACTTCAGGTGGTGTTGGCAGCTCTTGGTCATTGTTGTCCTTGTCTTTCTCATGATATCCTCCAGCTCAGTGTTAGTCCAATCTATGACACTAAAGGAGTATGTTAGCACTGGGACTGCATAGGTCTTTATGGCTTTAACTGTGTTCCCTCCATTCAGCTTTGCTTTCAGCAGGCTTCTGAGTCTGACGGTATTTTTTGGTAAGGCAGGCCTTATGCTATAATTGCTGAGCCTCCAAAATCCCCAAGAATTTGTAGGCCTCTCCCTCTACCATGGCTTCGATCTCTTTACCAGTCTGCAGCTGGTGGTTTCAGTTGACTAAATTTCCCTGGTGCAATCCGTGGGTTTTTCATTTGTCTAGACCAAATTCCATCCTAATATTGCTGAATTCTTTGGTAATCCAGAGTAGTTGTTGGAGTCGCTTCTTGGTTCCCTGGCGCTTCCATAGCTAGGTGGGCAGAAGCAGCAGTGCGTAGCACACGCTTCTTGATTAGACCGGGGTTTGAGCCCATGACCACCAAATACGGAGAATGCGGAAAGGTCAGGGAATGACCACCAAATACGGAGAATGCGGAAAGGTCAGGGAATGACCACCAAATACGGAGGATGCGGAAAAGTCAGGGAATGACCACCGCATATCCCCAGAGCAATATGGCCTTAGTTGCTAATGCTCCTAAAAACCAAATAACAAACAAACTTGGTTCCCGTGTAGAGCTTAATGTTATCCATGTACGTCGGGTGGATGAGGGTGTATGGGTTCTTCCTTCTTTCAGATTATATCCGTACTTGCTGCTGTTGAACATGGTAGGTAGTGGGTTAAGTGCTAGACAGACCCACAGTGGGCTCAGGGCATATCCCTGAAAGATTCCTCTTCTGATGGGGATTGGCCTGGTTGTGATGTTCTCAACCTTAATGGTGGTACTCCATTTTGCCATCGTCTCTTTTAGGAAGTTTGTCACTATCGGATTCACTTTGTAGATATTCAGCGCCTCTATTAGCCAGCTATGAGGCACGGAGTCAGAGGCCTTGCAGTAATCGATGTAGGCAGTGTACAGGTTGCGGCACTTCTTGTAGGCTTGTTCTATAACCGCAGCATCTATGGTTAATTGCTCATTGCATCCCTTTTCCCAGCCGCTTACATCCTTTCTGCTGTTCGGCCATTATGTTCTGGCTCTCCAAGTGGTCTGATATCTTGATTATGCAGTCGTCATGATCTTGTACATCGTTGTGAGGCAGGTGATTGGCCTGTATTTCACCGGGTTTCTTGTATCATTATTTTTCAACTATTCGGTAGGTCAAATTTTCCTTAAAAAATAAATAAAATTTGAGAGTTCTTTATTAGAGAAAATGTGAAATAAAGATCTGATAAAACCTACTAAGATATGAACAGACAGTCTTGTTTAATCCGAAATACCAAAAAACATCTCCTGCTCAGAATTTATAAATTGATGAAGGGCAGTTAAATTGCTTCACAGGTTATGATTTGTTGACCCATTCTTCAAAATGTTGATTTGCCGTTAAGCAAAACTAGTGTCACTTTTTTCTTTTTCTTTTTTTTTTTTTTTTTTTTAATAAAAGGTTGAGCAGATGGGCTGAGAGGTGGCAAATGAAGTTTAACATTGACAAATGTAAAGTACTACACATGGGAAACAGCAACCCCAGAGCAATGTATCAACTTTGTGGTACTACACTGACAGTGGCAGAGAATGAAAGGGACCTGGGGGTGGTTGTGCAGGCAAATATGAAGTTCTCTGAGCAGTGCAGACGGGCTGCAAGAGTAGCTCAAGGTGTATTGTCAATGATATATAGGAATTTTTCTAGCAGGGATAAGGAGGTGATTATTCCCTTGTGTAAGGCAATGGTTAGGCCACACCTAGAGTACTGTATACAGGTCTGGAGGCCTCATTTCAAGAACGATGTAGAGCTGCTGGAACGAGTATAGAGAAAGGCAACAAGATTAGTGAATGGAACAAAGGGGTGCTCTTACGAAGAAAGGCTTAAGTTTTGCAAATTACAGTGTCTGGAGACTAGGCACCAGCGAGGTGTATAAAGCCTTGAATGGTTTGAGCATGCTCAATGCTGATGGGATTCTTCCTCTCGCTCAGAATAATCACCTGAGAGGGCATAAATTCAAATTGAGGAAAGACATGTAGGATAGACGTGCGGAAATTTGTCTTTAGCCAGCGAGTGGTTGGTTGGTGGAACAGACTTCCATCCCTTGTCGTGGAAGTTGATAGCCTAAATAAGTTTAAGGCTCAGCTGGACAAGTATTTTGAACGAACAGAGGGGTGAAGTGGAAGTAGTTTTTTTTTTTTGGCTGATGCTGCATAAGCTTTCTTTCTTGCATCAAATGCCTCTACTAATGCTAATGCTAATAAGGAATATCTGAGGTGCCAGAACCATGTACATCTGATGGTACTCCAAGAAGTGAAACAAAATTAGTTTTTGAGAAAAAATTTATTAAAAAATATGATGCTTTGTTGCATCAATCTTCATTTTAACATTATCACGTACACCTGACATCTCTCATATTGCGTGATTATTTCCACAACTGGATTGTCATGTCTGCAACACCAGGGTGCCTGCTCACCTGCCGATGAAGGGCCAACAAGCCTTGAAACAGTGCCTTCTGGGGGGTGGTGCCCACCAAGAATAAGTAACAATAGACTTCTCTTTTGGTGAAGCGTTACTTATTCGAGGTAGTGCAATACATGGCAACTCGTTGTGAAGGAGGAGCACAATATGAGATACAGATAAAATTATGCCCCTTCAAACTACAAATGTATTTTTTTCCGTTTAAGAGTTTTATATGGTGTATTTTCACCAATATTATATGGAATCTTTACACTTTTAAACATATGATGCTTTATAGCATCAATCTTCATTTTTACATTAAAAAATAAATACTGCCACTATAATAAATGTGATGCATATGTAGAATGTAGATGCATAAATGTGATGCATATGTAGAATAGAGTAGTGTAAACCTGGAAGTTTTTTAGCAAGATTCATAAATGTATTCATCGTGCATCTGTTATGATGTATACATATACATCATAACACATGAACGTGTGCATGTGTTAAGTATGCTACATGCATACTTCCTAGGATAAAAGCTGGCCCCTTTAAAATCTGCCACGCGGAAGTCAATGGCATACCACCACATTGTCTGGTTGTCAGCAAAATGAACAGGTACAAAATTGAAATTTTTAGATACAGTTGAAGTCAGGTGGACAGGACAAGGTCATATCAACAGTAGAAATAGGTCTTTGGTTGTTTTTTCTGGAAGTGACTGAGTAAAGAACATGGTGTCACTGTTATATTTAATAAAATGTTTAAGATCCTATACTATTAATAGTAGAATGCTGACAGTTAGACATCACAGCCAACCAGTAATTCTCACAGTTGAATATGCATCAACTGTCACAGATATGGATGTTTATTATGAAAACCTCCAAGCAACTCGACATGGTCCCAAAAAAAAAAGATGTTTCGATACGAGTGATTTCAACACAAAGTAGGCAAGACGGTTTCTTCTAGCCCAGATTGTGGAAAATTAGCATTAGGAGAGGCATGTGATGCAAGAAAGCAAGCTTATATAGCATCAGACAAAAAAAACCTCAAACAATTCATTATTCACCCATCCATTCACTCCAAAAGTTTGTCTAGTTCAGCCTTCAATTTATTTAAGCTGTCAACTTCCACAATGACAGATGGAAGTTTGTTCCTGCAATCAACCATACACTGGCAAAAGGCAAATTTCTGCACATCTGTTCTACAACTGTCTTTTCTCAATTTGAATTTATGGCCCCTCGGGTGCGGAACTGGAGCAAGAGGAAGAATCCCATCAGCATTGAACTTGCTCTAACCTTATACGCTTCAATCAGATTACCTTATGGGTGCCTAGACCACAGATGCTGCAATTTGTAGAACTGAAGCCTTTCTTGGTAACAGCAAATGTTTGTTCCACTCAGCAATCTTGTTGCCCCTCTGTACTCATTCCAGCTGCCCTATATCATTCTTAAATTGAAGCCTCCAGACCTGTACGTAGTACTCAGGTGTAGCCTGACCATTGCCTTATACAAAGGGATAATCACCTCCTTATCCCTTCTAGCAAAATTCCTATTTATCATTGATAAGACCCCTTTATATATAGGGATTTCGCTAATTGTTTGGTTTTGGCACTAGAAATGAACAGGGAGAAAGATTAATTGAATTTTGGCATCTGAACAACCTTGTCATAAATAACATCTGGGAAGACTTGACACATGTGGAAATTGATCGTAAAAGAAGGAATCAAATTGATTACATGCTTGTTCAGCAAAGATGTCATTCCAGTGCTATCACTGCAAAGACACTACCTGGTGCAGATTGTGGCAGTGATCAGCTACTTCACATCAATTTCAAGCTGAAGCTAGCTGGAAAAGATCATTATTACCATTTTCCCTAGACGACTGGATTTAGAAAATATTCCCAACAGAAACTAACAATCGTTTTCAAGTTCTATTAGAACGCGATGAACAAATCCTCCCTGAGGAAAGGTGGAAAATACAAAAAGAATTATTGATGATTCCTCAAAGATACAGAATAGAAAGAAAAAAGATTGAGCCAAAGATTTCAGAAACAAATTTTTAAACTTATTGAACAGAGAAGAATTACAAAAGCCCAGAATTTACAAAGAAAGGAAGTGTATCAGAAACTCAGTAAAGTCACCGAGCACTATTTAAGCCAGGACAGGATTATGTCAATCGAAAGCAGCACCAGCCACTAGCATTAGCATTAGTAGAGGCATATGATGCAAGAAAGCAAGCTTATGCAGCATCAGCCAAAAAAAATGCTCCCATTTCACCCCTCCGTTCGTTCCAAGTACCTGCCCAGCTCAGCCTTAAATTTATTTAAGCTATCAACTTCCACAACAAAGGATGGAAGTCTGTTCCCCCAACCAACCGCCCGCTGGCTAAAGGCAAATTTCCGCACATCTATCCTACATCTGTCTTTCCTTAATTTGAATTTATGCTCTCTCTGATTATTCTGAGCAAGAGGAAGAATTCCATCAGCATTGAGCATGCTCAAACGATTCAAGGCTTTATACACGTCACTCAGATCACCTCGCAGGTGCCTAGTCTCCAGACACTGTAATTTGCAAAACTTAAGTCTTTCTTCGTAAGAGCAACCCTTTGTTCCATTCACTCATCTTGTTGCCCTTCTCTGTACGCGTTCCAACAGCTCTACATCCTTCTTAAAATGAGGCCTCCAAACCTGTAAAGAGTGCTCAAGGTGTGGCCTGACCATTGCCTTATACAAAGGGATAATCACTTCCATATCCCTGCTAGAAAAAATTCCTGTATATCATTGTCAAGACACTATGTGCTACTCTTGCAGGCCGTCCGTACTGCTCAGAGAACTTCATATCTGCCTGCACAATTACCCCCAGGCCCTTTTCGTTCTCTACCACTATCAGTGTAGTAGCACAGAGTTGTTACATCACTCTGGGGTTGCTGCTTACTATATGTAGAACTTTACATTTGTCAATGTTAAACTTCATTTGCCACCTCTCAGCCCATCTGCTCAACTTTTCTAGATCCTGTTGCAGCAGCGTATTATCATTAGTGTCCTTAACAACCTTCGTATCGTGTGCAAACTTGGACATTAAGCTTGATATACCATCATCAATATCATTTATAAATACAGAACACAACAATGTATCCAATACTGAACCCTGAGGGACTCCACTAATAACAGTCCACGATGAGCAGCGTCCATTGATTACCACTCTCTGTCTTCTCCCACTCAACCATCCCTTTATCCATAGCAGCAATTTGCCTCCAATGCCATGCTGCTCCAATTTGTGCAGTAGTCTTCCATGTGCAATAGCATCAAAGGCTTTCTAAGATACAAATATATGATATCAAAGTTATTCTTTGCATCCAGTTCCTTTGTGACCACATCATAGTATTCAGTCAAATTGGTTAGGCAAAACTTTCCCTTAACAAAACCATGCTGTGTCTGAGCTATAACTGAAGTCTAGAGTCTTGTCTTGAGTGAATGGAAGAAAGGGGTGCTCTTACGAAGAAAGGCTTAAGTTTTTGCGAATTACAGTGTCTGGAGACTAGGCACCAGCGAGGTGATCTGATAGAGGTGTACAAAGCCTTGAATGGGTTGAGCATGCTCAATGCTAATGGGATTCTTCCTCTTGCTCAGAATAATCACCTGAGAGGGCATAAATTCAAATTGAGGAAAGACAGATGTAGGATAGATGTGCGGAAATTTGCCTTTAGCCAACGGGTGGTTGGTAGGTGGAACAGACTTCCATCCCTTGTCCTGGAAGTTGATAGCCTAAATACGTTTAAGGCTCTGCTGGACAGGTATTTCGAACTCTAGGTGTGGCCTGACCATTGCCTTATACAGGGGAATAATGACCTCCTTATCCCTGCTTGAAAAATTCCTATATATCATTGACAATACACCATGAGCTACTCTTGCAGCACTGCAAGAGTAGCTCATGGTGTATTTTCATATTTGCCTGCACAACCACCCCCAGGTCCCTTTCATTCTCTACCACTGTTAGTGTAGTACCACAGAGTTGATACGTTACTCTGGGGTTGTTGTTTCCCATGTGTAGTACTTTACATTTGTCAATGTTAAACTTCATTTGCCTCCTCTCAGCCCATCTGCTCAACCTTTCCAGATCCTGTTGCAGCAGCATAGTGTCAGTAGTGTCCTTGACAACCCTGCCTACCTTTGTAACGTCTGCAAACTTCGACATTAAACTTGATATACCATCAGCAATATCATTTATGAATACAGAAAACAATAATGGACCCAACACTGAGCCCTGAGGTACTCCACTAATAACATTAGTCCACGATGAGCAGTGTCCATTGATTACCACTCTCTGTCTTCTTCCCCTCAGCCACCCCTTTATCCACAGCAGCAATTTGCCTCCAATGTCACACTGCTCCAATTTTTGCAGCAGTCTTCCATGTGCAACAGTATCAAAAGCCTTTCTAAGATCCAAGTATATAATATCAAAGTTATTCCCAGCATCCAGTTCCTTTGTGACTGCATCATAGTATCCAATCAAATTGGTCAGGCAAGACTTTCCCTTAACAAAACCATGCAGTGTCCGAGCTATAACTGAAGTCTTGTCTAAATGATCCTGCAGTGCTCTTTAACTAGTGCCTCCATTAATTTTCCTGGAACAGAAGTTAAACTCACAGGTCTATAATTACTTGTCAGCCTTTGATCCTCCTTTGTGAATTGGGGTGACATTTGTACATCTCCAGTCTGTGGGTACCTCCCCTGAGTCCAAAGAAGCTCTCATAATTATGGCTAAGGGTTTGCTTACTTCCTCTGCTGCCTCCTTTAATATAACTGGATAGATCCCATCCACCCCAGGTGCCTTTCTTGTATTTATCTTCAGCAGTTTCTCCTCCACTTTACTCTCAGTTATTACAAGATTCTCTAGCTTACTGCTAGAGTTGAATACACCCCTGGCTTTCTCCTCGCTAAATAACTCCTCATGTGTGAATGTCGATGCAAAATATTCATTTAGTTTGTTAGCTACCTGAGCAGGATCATCAACAGTTGACCCATCGATATCAAGTGGACCAAACTGATTCATCCCCTTCCTTCTAGAGTTTACATAAGTAAAGAAGTCTTTGCTGTTTTTCTTTGCATCCCTTGCCAAAGATTTCTCGTACTCTGCCTTCGCGTGCTTAACCTCCTTTGTAACTTGGTTACACATCAACTTGTATCTATCATAGGCTTCTGTGTCATGTGTTAATTTGTATGTATCCCGTGCATGTTTCTTCTCTGCCATATGCCTCATCAGTTCATCTGACATCCATTTAGGCCTAAACCTTGAACAATATTTATTAGTTGGTGTGTAAAGCCTAGTAGCTTCCAAGATAAGTTCTTTGAATGCTTCCCATTTTGCATTTGCTGTTGGTAACATCATCAGTTGGTCCCACTGTATAGAATTTAAATACTGCCTCAGTCCATCGTAGTCGCCTTTACGAAAGCAATAACCCTTCCCTTTACCCCTAATGGTAGTTACCTCTTTGAGTAAATCCCACTTCAGCACACTGTGATCACTGCCACCTAGTGGTTCATTTATCTGCAGATTCTTAATGCATGAAGAATCACTGCTGATAGTCAAATCAAGAGTATTCCTCCTTTTAGTTGCCTCCCGAACATGCTGATGTAGAAAACAATCATCCAATAAATCCGCAAAAGCCTTGTTAGTGTGTGTGTGTGACCAGCCCCCAAATTCCAGTTAATATCTGGGAAATTAAAATCCCCCATTATAAGGCTCTCTGATTTACTGGCCCACTCTATTTCTCTGTACTGTTTCTTATTTATAGTCATCAGAATCATTAGGCCTATAGCACACTCCTGCTCTCAATTTTGATCTCCCAATGCTTATGTCACACCAAACTGACTCGACACTGCACTGTCCAGCGATGTCGACTGGTTTCACTTCCTTGGATTTTATGTATTTCTTAACTAATAGCATAACCCCTCCTCCCTTCCTATCCTGTCTATCCTTTCTGTCGACATTGTACTCCCCAAATTCCAGTTCTGCATTCCTTATATCTGTGTGACACCACGTCTCTGAAATCGCAACAGTATCTGCCTTTGATGTTTTGAGCAATACCTCAAATTCATCAAATTTATTTACTAAACCCCTAGCATTGGTGTACACGCAAGTATACATGCACCTGTTCTTTTTCAAGCTACCCTAACACAACCCATGTGTTTACTTGTACCGCAATGACTCCCAGCAGTCTCTGAAATATCCTGAATCTTGTTTTTCAGGCTTCTGCTCATTCAAATAGAAGTAGTGCAAGAATCTCTTTTACCTCTGCGAGTGGCTACTGTTAATCTATTCGTCTTTGTATCCCCCCAAGCTAGCAGTTTTCCAACCCACCTAACACTGCCTCGATAGCATCAGCAAATATTCTTGCACCCTTTCTATTTAAGTGTATCCCATCCCTGTAGAAGCAATCTCTCCTGTTAACAAGTACAGTCCATTCTGAAAAAAATTCTACCCCTTGAGCCTTGCACAATCTTTCCATGGCCGAATTATTCGACAAGGCTCTCATCATATACTCCCTCCTATCGTGTCTGGGCAGAATTGCAGACTTCTGAGAATCGGATTTTTTTTCTTCCAGAAATTTACAGACATAATATACAGAGCACAGTAATGCCGAAATCGGTGACGCGCCTAAAACCCTACAGGAAGTAGTTTATTTCTTAATATTAAATCAAAAAAATGGGAGTTCCTTTTCAATGGAGAATTATTACTGTTCTGCTGGGGTTTTTTCTTGCCACCAGAGGACAGTAGTGAATTTTGAATATTGTGTGCGTTGAACTGTTGTTTGATCCTATGCATTATGATAAGTGTCTATTGGGTTCAGTAAGACAGAGGTATTAAATTTTATTTATGATTGTTAGTTTAAAGGATTATTGATTGTAAAATGCATTTCTAATTTAGTTTAATTTTGCGAAAATTAATTTTTCTAGATAAGAATAATATACGGGTACCAATAATTTTTTCATAATATATTACATTTTATCCTTTCTAATGAATCAATCTTGGATGTGCAATTTTATTAGAGTAATGAAACTTACTGTTGTAGAGCACAACAGTAAGTTCATTCTTTTCTGATGAGAAACATTAGTATTATTGCTGGGTGTTCGTGTAGTCTCTGATTGTTAGGTTGAAGTAATTGTATGCACAAGATAAAAATTAAGCAAATGAATTAGATTCGTAAATAACGGTTCCAGTGGGTGAATGCTCTTGTTTAAATTTACATTTGAACAGACAAAGAACTCTTGAATTGTTATTTAAGAGTTGCTCGAAAAGACGCAAGGAATTCACAAAACATATTGATAATCGGTGTTATATTGGTAACGCCTTTCATTAATAACCATCTAAATAAACAACAATAAAAATTTGTGTCTTTGGACACGTTTATAACTCCTACCGTGTTAATAGTTTCTCAGTGTCGGCAATACTCTCGTATTGTTCCTTAAATATATGAAAGTACGTGATAACAAGGACTGAATGAATGCCATAGTGTTGAAGTTTTGATCGATGATTATGCAGTTTCTCGGCATTCTCATCTCATCTATTAAGTAGCATATGTTCTAATGAAAGTCAGTGTCTTGTCATGCCTACTTTTACAGAGTTGCAGGCAGGACATTAGAACAGGTTTGAATTACTCTGATTGGCCTGTTCTTTAACATGAAATTCCATTTAGGTCTTTTATGGTAAAGAAATCCTTACAAATATCTCCCATCCAATTTCACTCACTTACCTCCACACCTTTCACAGTAATGGAGAAATCCATCAACTGCTAACTCTGTCTTAATCTTCCATCTGATTAGTGCTTACCAGTATTGATTCTTCAGTAATCTACTGTTGACATATAAGCTTATGTTGCTCATCTCTTGGTAAATTCAGTGGAAAGTTTGGTGAAATGCAAAGTGTTCCCTTGGAATTAGTTTGATCATGTTTGGCGTAAATGTCTTCTGAACAAACTTCCATCTTATGGATTACTGATTGTTTTTTGCATTTGTGTATCCAGTTTTCTCTCCAGTCATGCACTAAGAGTGATGGTAGATGATTCTCTAACTTCTTTACTAATGCTGGTGTTCCCCAAGGTTCAATTCTTTCTGCTTCTTTTTTCCTATTCTGTATTAATGATTTTCCACTGACTGGAAATCCTGTCTGTTGTTTTGCTGTTTTTGATAACACTCCATTCCACCTTCCAGTTTGAGAAACCTTGTCTTGCACGTACAACTTTAACTTCTTAAATATCCCCTACCAATAAATGTCAATCTCTGGATAATTTTTCAGTGGGCCAAAGAAAACTTAGCTAACATTAATCCTAAAACTCTGTCCCATTTTATTTGTTTACTCATTTTTGATGACACTTAGGTTTCTAGGCAAGAATGCATATCTCCTCTAGGCATTGTCCTAATTTCTAATATCTCTCTCTCTCTCAACATAAGCACATCACAAATATTGCTTGTTCTGCTTCAAAATAACTAAGTTTCTTTTTTTTTTGCTCTCAGAATTACTTTTCTTCTAAACAGCTACTCACTATATAAATCTCAAATCTGCTCTACCATAAATTATTGTTCTCACATCTGGGTTGATACCACCCAAACCTGCCCCTTACAAAATCTCTCTGCACTGTCTCATAGACATTCATTTTTTGCTGCATGCCTTTTCTATAGATACTTCTATGGGTACTGCTCTTCTGAATTGGCATCTGTACCTTCTCTGCTATCTTCTAAACTGGACTGAACACATGCCACAACCAGTCAGCATCCATTGATTGTCAAACTCCACAATCATAGATTGAACTTTTCCTCATTTATCTCTCCTTCTGTTTTCAGGAACATCCTTTTCATGTGTTTCTTGAAAATTAGAATTTACAGAAATTCAAAATCAACAGGTATATTCTGTCTTCTCAACTTTCAATATACAGTACTAAGTTCTTACCTTTTATGTTTGGGGTTTTTATTTAAAAAAAAAAAAAAAAAACATAATGCAGATGATTTCTGCAAAGTAGCACTGGAAATTAGTTTGAAAATATTATTGAAGTGATGGCATGGTTAGAACATGAAACTTAGTGAACTTTTTATTGTATCTGTATGCCATTAACTCTGTGCTACTAATGTGGCATCTGATAGATGCCACTTTTAAAATTTATAAATGAACTCAAATTCTCTGTGCACCTTTACCCGTCAGTATTTTCTGGTTTTTTTTTTTTTTTTTTCGTTTTACTATGAATTGTGAGAAATTAATTTTTGGTAAAAATTTAGTTACAGGTGCACCCTCCAAAATGGCAGTGAGAAGAGGAAGAAAGCAGTGGTTGACCAGTGAAGAGTCCACCCACTCACTGTTTTCCCATTCTTCTCTTCATCTGTACATTACAGGGTGATATCAGAGCTGAAATTTATTATAATATAATAAAAGCGATAAAATACATAGAAGCTTTCGAGATAAAGTGCCTCTTCGTAAGCTAGTCGGTGAATGGCGTACTTCGGTATGATGTACTTCTGATGCACTTGCACTATATTTATACATAGTCTTGACTCTCCCATAGCTTGAGGCTTATGCCCTAGAAGTTGATAGCCTAAACAAATTTAAGGCTCAGCTGGACAGGTATTTCGAACGAATTGAGGGGTGAAATGGGAGTAGTGGTTGTTTTTTTTTTTTTTTTTTCTTTTTTTTTGGCTGATGCTGAATAAGCTTGCTTTCTTGCATCATATGCCTCTACTAATACTAATACTAATACTAAACGCTTTAGAGTACTTCAGTATATATTGATGGTTACAATAGCAAAAGTCAGCTGAGCATGATCATGTATCATGAGTCTGGTGTTGGTAGAACGGAATTACGTACATGTGATGACCGCCAGCACTCATCGCACTGCAATACAGTACATTGCAATATAATAGGGTGTAAGTGCAAGCCCCTCGTGCGATTCATAGTACTATTATTGGTAGCTATGTGCAGTGCTTAGAGGGGAACAGGTATCCTGTGTCCTCTTAGGGGCTTAGAGGGGAACAGGTATCCTGTGTCCTCTTAGGGGCTTAGAGGGGAACAGGTATCCTGTGTGGTATCCAGGTATCCTTAGAGGGGAACAGGTATCCTCTTAGGGGCTTAGAGGGGAACAGGTATCCTGTGTGTTATCAGACACTCAGCCTAAAACACTGATGGATCCAATATCTCTCTATTACAGAAGATTTAGGAGAAGTCTGGTTGGCCTGCCTCCCTAAAATCCACTCATGCACACCTTCTCGATGGTAAGCCCTGTTACGTCACTTAGGTGGCAACGAACGTGTAGAGTGGTTCTCTTCAAGACGCCTGGTCAGCGTGAAGAGGAAAAGACCAAACCCTCCAGCAATGAGAGCACAACAATACAAATGGCCCTCAGTCCCCAGCAGCTTTCACTCTCCCTCTTACGGCAGCGAGAGGATCAGAGTGGAAGCAGAGGGTGCTAAGAATCTCTGGGTACGACCAGGCTGCCATGCACGGAAATTGAACTTGGCCTGTTATAACGTACGATCACTCATCGGTGAAGATAGGATATTAGAGCTGGAAAAGGAATTAGAAAATGTGAATTGGAATATCATCGGTTTGGCTGAAACAAGAAGAAGAAATGAATCACTTATAAGTTTATCAAGTGGAAATCTGCTGTACACCAATGGAAACAGTGAAAGGAGTGAAGGTGGAGTTGGGTTTCTGGTCCATAAAGATTTTAAAAACAACATTTTGGAATTCAAAAGTACATCACCAAGGGTGTCAAGACTAATACTCAAGATTTCTAAGAGGTACAAGCTAAAGATTATAATGATTTATGCACCAACATCGAGCCATGATGATGAAGAGGTTGAAGAAATGTACACCGACATTGAGAGTCTTCTAGATGAACAGAAAACCCACTACACTATTATTATGGGGGACTTCAATGCTAAAGTTGGAAAAAGACAAAACAGTGCAGAAAGGGGAACTATAGGAAATTTTGGAATTGGTGAAAGAAATGAAAGAGGTGAAAGACTTGTGGAATTTGCAGAATCTCAAGGAATGTCAGTAATGAACACTTTTTTCAAGAAAAGGGTGAACAGAAAGTGGACATGGAAGAGTCCAAATGGATTAACAACTAATGAAATCGACTTCATAATCACTAACAGAAGATATATTGTGACTGATGTTACCGTCCTGAATAAGGTAAATGTTGGAAGTGATCACAGAATGGTAAGATGTACACTTGATATAGATGTAGGAAAAGAAAGGAAAAAACTGACTCGAGTAAATAATACAAAGGTCTTTGAGATAACAGAAGAGGAGAAAAAGCAGTATGTACTGGAACTTAAGAACAAGTATGAGCTTCTGCAGACTGCTGAGGACCAAGATATCGACGAGGAATATTACAACTTTTTGAAAGTGATAAAGCCCAAGAAACCTATAGGGAAACAGAAATCCAAAGAAGAAAAAATTAGTCAAGAAACACTTGTCATGATGAACCAAAGACGACAAATGAAGAGCAAGAAAAACACTGACAGGGAGAAAATTGAGTATACTGAGTTATGCAAAGCCATTAGAAAGAGACTCAGAGAGGACATAAGAAGATTTAACACAAGAAAAGTAGAACAAGCATTAAGGGAAAACAAAGGATTTAAATCAGCAGCCATGAGCAGTAATACAGAAAGACAAATGATACTGAAACTGAAGAATAGCGATGGTGTACTTATAAACAGCAGAGAAGGCATAATTCAAATAGCAGAAGACTACTATAGAGAATTATACAAGGAGCGAGGGAATGATACCAGCAGTGGGGAAGATGGATTGCAAAGTAGCAACACACACGACATACCCGATATTCTTCCTGATGAGGTAGAACATGCATTGAAGAAAATGAAGAATCGGAAAGCCCCGGGGGAAGATGAAGTTACTGTAGAGTTGTTAAAATTGGGAGGAAGAGACATAACACAAAAACTGGCAAGGCTCTTCACAAAGTGCATTAGAAAAGGTGTGATGCCTAAGCAGTGGAATAATGCAATCATAGTTTTGCTGCATAAGAAAGGAGATAAATCAGAAATTGGAAATTATAGACCAATTAGCTTGTTATCCCATATCTACAAGTTGTTTACAAGGGTCATTACTAACAGATTAGAAAGAATACTTGATGAGAATCAACCGAAAGAGCAAGCTGGCTTTAGGACAGGATTCTCAACTATGGATCACCTTCACGTAATATCACAGCTAATGGAGAAAGCAAATGAATATAAAACACCATTATGCCTGGCATTTGTGGATTATGAAAAGGCATTTGACTCCATACAGCATAAGGCAATGTTTCGGGCACTGGAAAGACAAGGCATAGATACTCCATATATTATGATTTTGAAGAAAATATATGAGAGTGCTACATCCTTTATTAGACTAGACAAAGACAGTAGCAAATTTAAAATCGAGAAAGGAGTTCGACAAGGAGACACAATATCTCCAAAGCTGTTTACTGCTGCCCTTGAGGAAGCTTTCAGAAGATTAGACTGGTCGCAGAAAGGAGTCAATGTGAACGGAGAGTACCTAAACCATTTACGATTTGCAGATGACATTGTGGTCATAAGCCACGATCCCAAAGAATTAGAGGAAAATCTTAATCAGTTATGCACAGTTAGTAAGGATTTTGGACTAAAGATGAATATGGCTAAAACAAAAGTAATGATGAACAAGTATGCCACGGAAAGGGAAATAATGATTGAAGGAGCAGTAATTGAAAAGGTGGAGTCATATACTTATCTGGGACAAGTTATTAGCTGTAATAATGATAAATGGCTGGAAGTCAAGAGAAGAATAAATTTTGGATGGATAGCATTCAGGAAATATAGTCACATACTGAAGAGCAATATCCCAGTTTGTCTGAAACGTAAAATAATGAATCAATGTATATTCCCCACCATGACTTATGGAAGTGAAACTTGGGCACTCACCAAAAGAATGGAAGAGAAGCTAAGAACTACACAGCGAAGAATGGAACGAATTATATTGGGAATCAGGCTGTTAGATAAGAAGAGAAACACATGGATTAGGCAGCAAACTGAAGTAAAGGACATTCTTATCAAAACTAAAGAACTAAAATGGTCTTGGGCAGGACACATAGCTCGAAGACATGATGACAGATGGACTAAGAAAATAACAGAATGGTACCCAAGAGGAGCTAGAAGAAAACCTGGAAGACAAAGGCGGAGATGGATAGATGAAATTCATGAGTTTTTGAGTAGTAAATGGATGGCCAGTGCTCAAAACAGAAGGAACTGGAAAGTTGCTGGAGAGGCCTTCATCCTGCAGTGGATTGAAAATGGCTGATGATGATGATGATGTGCAGTGCTTAGAGTCACGAGTGCTGGTGGTAATCACGTGAGTAGTCAACGATTTCAATATCCCTTCGGGATCAAGATTGTGCTGCTTAACCCAATAATGCTTGGCAACTGCGGAGCGTTCAAAATTAGCGGTTCGCCCCCTCATGCTCAGAAACCCAGTCTTTCAATCTTCTACCAGACTCACCTACATAATACCTCCCCTCCCCCCAACAATCCGGACACTTAATGTAGTATATGGAACCACTCCGTAGGAAAGGAGGAACAGATGACCTTAGAAATAAGACTAATTTCCTCCCCGAAAGTTGTACACATCGTATATGATGGAGACGCAAAATCCTAACAAGAAGTTCCGACACGCCTGGATAATAGGGTATGTATGCGGTAGAGAAAAATTCTAGGAAGGTTAGATTGCATAACAAATTCGTGAGCCTGAAGCTCACATCTATCTAGAACATGAGGCGGATATCTGCAATTTGAAAACTCTGCCCCAATTTTGGAAATTTCCAATTGCCTGTCACTAGTCGAACCAGAGTGCAAGTGCATCCTTGTGCATGGCCAAGCTCATCATACTTCCACATTAAAAACACTTATATTTGGATGCTATCAATTTCACCTTCCTGCACCAATCAGTCAGACCCTTGCAACCTTCATTTTCCAAATGATACATTTTTTTTCGCTCCATTGGGATTGAACAGTGAACAAACAAAGGGAAACAGAAAAAATCACAGCAGCAGCACGAGGACATCCACACAGAACCATGGCAAACAAAAACTGATGAACTTCCTCTAAAATCATAAACGAATTAGCAATAAAAAATTCACGTGACTGGGGAAAGAGGAGGAAAGATGTGAGTGGGCACAGTCTCCACCGATCAATTACTGCCTCCTTGCCGACAGTGTGGAAGTTGCACCTGTAAGTAAATTTCAGCCTAATTTTTTTCGGTGTTTAACAGATGCCAGGTGAGGAAAAAGCGGCTGACTTTCTAGTAGGCAATTCCCATTCCGACATGGCATTTGCCAGATACCACACAAGTATTGGTGTTTTGATTCATCAGATGAGTGACCTTAAAAATACAAAAACTTTATTATTGTTTTCTCTCATTTAGTTTTCAGTACAGTAAACCCCCGCTATTCGTGGTCGCTCATTTAATATAAAATGAAGCCTTAAAAAAAATGTGAATTTTAAAGCGCCGTTAACATTTTCCGCCATAAAAAAACATGGGCGTGGCTAAAATTATCTTTCCCGGTAAAAAAGTGCTCGGTTGGGGGGTGGAGGTGACAAAATCGCGAGCGTGGATATTTCTCGCTAATCCTTCTTCAATATGTGTTAAGCGCTTGTCATGGAAGGTTTTGTCGTTTGCTTTTAACTTATATGCTTATAAATTGAATAAACTTATCAATTTATAAATTGATATGCTTAAAAGTGATAAATCTACCATTTTGCAGTGTAAAACAGACTTTTTCTAGAGTGTTAATAGAAGAAAGTGACTTTATTGTGGACAAATTCTTTCTAACCCGTACAAAAGTATGGCTATTAATAACAAGGGAAATGTGAAAAGATCAAAGAAGGTGATGACATTAGCGAATAAAATTGAGTTATTAGATAAAATTTCTAATGGTGAAAGTGTCTCCTCAGTGGCAAAACATTATAAAATCAATGAGTCAACAGTACAATCAATCAAGAAATCGGAAGAAAAAATCCGCCGTAGTGTCCGTGAAAATGTGCTAATTGTTTCAAAAATTTGCTCTGCAACTTGGGATGTTAAATTAGAAAAAATGGAAAAGGCTTAAAATCTGTGGATAGAAGACGGAACTCATAATAAAATTCTGTTAAGTTCACTCATCATTTGTGAAAAGGCAAAACTTCTTTATCAACACTTTAGCGAAACTGGTGATAGCACTGGCGGGATAAGTTTTTTAGCTACCAAAGGCTCTGGTTTGAAAGATTTATTTGAAATTTCTAATAAATATTACATTTAATATTAAATTGTTTCTTATTTTCATTTCGATGCCATACATATGCTTGCATTTCACAATGTACTGTCTATGTACATAGTCGTATTATGAAGGCACATATAATACATACATAGACAAAATTTTAGACTAGTTTTTCTTATATATTTCATACTTTGGAACAGAACCCCTTTATTACTATGGGAGCCATAACTCAGTATTCGCGGCATTTCTCAGGAACATAACCCCTGCGAATAGCGGGGGTTTACTGTATTTTGTAATTGAGTTTAGTAGATCATAATGAGTTCCATTTTAAATTCAGTAAAAGTTAAAAATAATTTTTTTATAATTAAAACAAAAGTTCACGGATGCCATATGAGCATACTTGTTCCATTCTGGGGGGCCTGAGTAATGACGTGTTAAGAATTATATAGCACTGTAGAAAAATGTCATCAGTTCTAGCACTAAATGCCTATTTCAGAAAGGTTACATAAATAGCAATATATAACAGCATTGAGTGATAGAATGAATAAAATGTAAAGGAATTAATATAAATTTAATGATTCGTGTCTTTTAGCCATTGTACATGTATAAATAAATTTTTGTTTAAACATGACTGGCTTGGAACATGTGTGCAACTCGTTCTCCCTGTTTTATTGTAGTTGCATTGTACTGACACTTATTATTTCAAGAGAGCCATTCTATAGGCTTCTAAACTTTATGGTGTATAAGTTAGAAATGAAATAATGGTTATGCTCCAGAATATGGGCACAATCCCATACTTCAGTGAGAAAGAGAGGAAGAAGGCAGTAATAGGCTGGTAACGACCTCCCACTCACTGCTTTCCCCCTCTCCTCCTCGCCTGAACTTTACTTGGGGTGTCATGTGACAGCATAATGTCAGAAATTAAGAAACAAGAAATGACAATTTTTTTTTTTAAAACCACTGGTAAAAATTAACACCATATACAACCACTGATTCTTCTTGCCCATACATTATTAGACGTCACATTAACAAGTGTAAAGTGTTTGATGTCTAACGGCCCCAGGGGGTTCCCCCATCTCTGCATTGTGTACTCTGTTTGTGTAGCACAGAACTCTGTGAAGGTCAGAGGTTTAAAAAGTGTAATGTGTGTGTTAGCGTTGTGTAGTGTCATGTTATGTTGTTCTTCTGACCATTTAGCCGTTGGGTCCCTAGTGGGACCCTCTGTTGCCCACACTTAGCCCCGAGGAGGCAGGTCAGGCACTAGAGGGATCACTTAAGTACTCTGGCAGGCCCTGCCACCTAATTTCCGAAGATTTCAGAGGCAAGGGCCTAATAGAAATAAAATAAAATAAAATAAAAAAAAAATAAATAAAAATAAAATGCGCGACAAGTTATAGTAGTAGAGTCTGAAGGGGGGGGGTTAGAAAACATGGGGATGATAGGGAAGACAACATCAACTTGGTCAGTGGAGACAAGCCCCACTAGGAGAAAAGAGGGGAGCAGGGAGGGGAGACAGAAACCGTCCCCTGTCCAAGGGATGGGGATTAAAAGTGAACTGGGCAAGAGTGCCCCGTTCAGGTCGCCAATGTCAACAGTCACTGACAGGTAATGGATCCATTAACCCAGACAAGTACTTTCAGGAGGCTGGCATTTGGTGTTATTTTGCTTCCTTGGGCGTTTCTTGAGCTTTGGTGTTATTTTGCCTCCTCTGGGTGTTTTTTGGGTCTTAATTGCCTTATCAATGGCCCATTGTCTGGAGAGTTCAGGTCCAGTCTAGTTGCCTCTAATAGGCCAAAGTCACAGTTAGGTGTTGATCCCTGTGTGTCTCATTGAAAGCATCATTATTTTGTCAGTTCGTTCAAATGGTATGTCAATTTCTGGTCGATGTTCCATGGCATGAATTTAAAAGGCCCATGTTAGTGTCCATGAGCTAACAATTTCAAGTCCCGGGTTGTCAAGTTGGGTGATGTCATTTTTCAGTTGCCTTTCATTAGAAGTATTTATTTTGTTGGTCATTTATGTCAGTTTAGTTGGTCTAGGTAGTTTGTCCATTTCTGTTCAGTTTAGTCATCTAGTCAATTCCATGGCATTCATCAGTAAGGTCCATGCTAGTGGTCTCCGTGGATGGCAATTAAAGTCCTGCATTGGGCAAAAAGTTCCTGTGCATACTTAGTAAAAGCCTTGTACTCTTCAGGTGAGTTGAGGAGATTGATTCCAGATTCCGTGGGAAGTAAGTGATTGTTGTCATTAACCGGCAGTGAAGGTCCTCATAATGGGTACAGTCAAACAAAATGTGGTGCCAGGTCTCTACCTCCCCGCATGGCGCCTCTGTAGCCAGGTAGGAAGGAGCAGCAGTGCGTAGCACACGCTTCTTGATTAGACTGGGGTCGAGCCCGTCACCACCAAATACGGAGGATGCGGAAAGGTCAGGGAATGACCACCGCATATCCCGGAGCAATATGGCCTTAATTGCTAATGCTCCTAAAAACTAAATAACAACCTCCCTGCATGTGCAGCATGGGTCCTTGATGATCCCCAAATTGGTTAATTTTGTGTTGAATGATCTGTGGCCGGTCAGTAGGTAAGTTGTGAATAGTCCGGGATGGAACCAAGTTGGGGACTTTGGGTACACCCTGTCAATACTGGGTAAGAATTTTTTTGTGATTTCGCCTTTTGTTGATGCAGTCCATCGATCCTGCCATGCCTGCTGTAGATGCCTTTGGAGTTTTTCCTGCCTTCTGATTCGCTGTTGGGTCTATGGTGAAATTCAAAAAGGTTTAGGGCAATCCCTTGGCAATGTAATAAGCCATTCCACAGTGGATTATCTCAAGATCCAGAGGGAGGGCCCCAGCAAGGACCTGAAGGGTGTGTGTGTACTGGTTGTATGGCAGGCACAGGTGATGGTGAGTAGTATCGGCCGCTGGATTGTGCCCAACCTTCTTCGGTTTACTGTGGCTGCAGCTTTACAGAACCAAACAGGAGAAGCATAAGTTATTGCAGGTAGGAATGTAGTTTTATAATAGAGTGACAGGGTGCACTTATTTAGTCTCCAATCCTGTATTGTGATTCTGGCAACCAGTGCAGAATAATTCTTAATCTTTATTCTTATGTGCTTGAAATGGTGTCGAAATGATAGATTAGGGTCCAAGATGACACCAAGATATTTTAGCTGGTTTACCAGTTTTAGTTGTAGCAACTTTTATCTGTGGTGGTCTCTGTAGGTTGAGGGTTCCCTAAGTAAGATGGAAGACGTCTTGGTGGGTGAGATTTTTAAGAAGTGGGTTTGTGCCCAGTCTTCTAGGATCCTCAATGCCTGATTTGCCTTCATTTTGAGCTGGGCCCTGCTGTCTGCAGAGATCAAAATTAAGTCATCAGCAAAAGCCTGGAAGCTGGCATTAGCATTAGTAGAGGCATTTGATGCAAGAAAGCAAGCTTATGCAGCATCAGCCAAAAAAAAAAAAAAAAAAAACCACTTCCACTTCACCCCTCTGTTCGTTCAAAATATTTGTCCAGCTGAGCCTTAAACTTATGTAGGCTATCAACTTCCACGACAAGGGATGGAAGTCTGTTCCACCAACCAACCAACCAACCACCCTCTGGGTAAAGGCAAATTTCTGCACATCTATCCTACATCTGTCTTTCCTCAATTTGAATTTATGCCCTCTCAGGTGATTATTCCAAGCGAGAGGAAGATTCCCATCAGCATTGAGCATGCTCAAACCATTCAAGGCCTTATACACCTCTATCAGATCACCTTGCTGGTGCCTAGTCTCCAGACACTGTAATTTGCAAAACTTAAGCCTTTCTTCGTAAGAGCACCCCTTTGTTCCATTCACTAATCTTGTTGCCCTTCTCTGTACTCGTTCCAGCAGCTCTACATCGTTCTTGAAATGAGGCCTCCAGACCTGTATACAGTACTCTAGGTGTGGCGTGACCATTGCCTTATACAAGGGAATAATCACCTCCTTATCCCTGCTAGAAAAATTCCTATATATCATTGACAATACACCATGAGCTACTCTTGCAGCCCGTCTGCACTGCTCAGAGAACTTCATATCTGCCTGCACAACCACCCCCCAAGTTCCTTTCATTCTCTATCACTGTCAGTGTAGTACCACAGAGTTGATACGTTGCTCTGGGATTGCTGTTTCCCATGTGTAGTACTTTACATTTGTCAATGTTAAACTTCATTTGCCATCCTGTTGCAGCAGCATAGTGTCAGTAGTGTCCTTGACAACCCTGCCTACCTTTGTATCGTCTGCAAACTTCGACATTAAACTTGATATACCCTCATCAATATCATTTATGAATACAGAAAACAATAATGGATCCAACACTGAGCCCTGAGGGACTACACTAATAGCATTAGTCCACGACGAGCAGTGTCCATTGATTACCACTCTCTGTCTTCTCCCCCTCAGCCACCCCTTTATCCACAGCAGCAATTTGCCTCCAATGCCACACTGCTCCAATTTGTGCAGCAGTCTTCCATGTGCAACAGTATCAAAAGCCTTTCTAAGATCCAAGTATATAATATCAAAGTTATTCCCAGCATCCAGTTCCTTTGTGACTGCATCATAGTATCCAATCAAATTGGTCAGGCATGACTTCCCCTTAACAAATCCATGCTGTGTCCGAGCTATAGCTGAATTCTTGTCTAAATGATCCTGCAGTGCTTCTTTAACTAGTGCCTCCATTAATTTTCCTGGAACAGAAGTTAAACTCACAGGTCTATAATTACTTGTCAGCCTTTGATCCTCCTTTGTGAATTGGGGTGACATTTGTACATCTCCAGTCTGTGGGTACCTCCCCTGAGTCCAAAGAAGCTCTCATAATTATGGCTAAGGGTTTGCTTACTTCCTCTGCTGCCTCCTTTAATATAACTGGATAGATCCCATCCACCCCAGGTGCCTTTCTTGTATTTATCTTCAGCAGTTTCTCCTCCACTTTACTCTCAGTTATTACAAGATTCTCTAGCTTACTGCTAGAGTTGAATATACCTCTGGCTTTCCCCTCGCTAAATAACTCCTCATGTGTGAATGTCGATGCAAAATATTCATTTAGTTTGTTAGCTACCTGAGCAGGATCATCAACAGTTGAACCATCGATATCAAGTGGGACAATCTGATTCATCCCCTTCCTTCTAGAGTTTACATCAGTAAAGAACTCTTTCCTGTTTTTCTTTGCATTCCTTGCCAAAGATTTCTCGTAATCTGCCTTCGCCTGCCTAACCTCCTTTTTAACTTGGTTACAGATCAACTTGTATCTATCATAGGCTTCTGTGTCATGTGTTAATTTGTATGTATCCCATGCATGTTTCTTCTCTGCCATATGCCTCATCAGTTCATCTGACATCGATTTAGGCCGAAACTTTGAACAATATTTCTTAGTTGGTATGTAAAGCCTAGTAGCTTCCAAGATAAGTTCTTTGAATGCTTCCCATTTTGCATTTGCTGTTGGTAACATCATCAGTTGGTCCCACTGTGTAGAATTTAAATACTGTCTCAGTCCATCGTAGTCGCCTTTATGAAAGCAATAACCCTTCCCTTTACCCCTAATTGGTAGTTCCCTCTTTGAGTAAATCCCACTATAGCACACTGTGATCACTGCCACCTAGTGGTTCATTTATCTGCAGATTCTTAATGCATGAAGAATAACTGCTGATAATCAAATCAAGAGTATTCCTCCCTCTAGTTGCCTCCCGAACATGCTGATGTAGAAAACAATCATCCAATAAATCCACAAAAGCCTTGCTAGTGTGTGAGTGACCAGCCCCCAAATTCCAGTCAATATCTGGGAAATTAAAATCTCCCATTATAAGACTCTCTGATTTACTGGCCCACTCTATTTCCCTGTACAGTTTCTTATTATACTCATCAGAGTCATTAGGCCTATAGCACACTCCTACACTCAATTTTGATCTCCCAATGCTTATGTCACACCAAACTGACTCGACACTGCACTGTCCAGCGATGTCCACTGGCTTCACTTCCTTGGATTTTATGTATTTCTTAACTAATAGCATAACCCCTCCTCCCTTCCGATCCAGTCTATCCTTTCTGTAGATGTTGTTCTCCCCAAATTCCAGTTCTGCATTCCTTATATCTGTGTGACACCACGTCTCTGATATCCCAACAATATCTGCCTTTGATGTTTTGAGCAATACCTCAAATTCATCAAATTTATTTACTAAGCTCCTAGCATTGGTGTACACGCAAGTATACATGCACCTATTTCTGTTCTTAGCTACCCTAACACAACCCATGTGTTTACTTGTACCGCAGTGACTCCCGGTAGTCTCTGAAATATCCTGCATCTTGTTTTTCAGGCTTCTGCTCATTCCAATAGAAGCAGTGCAAGAATCTCTTTCACCTCTGCCAGTGGCTACTGTTAATGTATTCGTCTTTGTCTCCTCCCAAGCTAGCAGTTTTCCGACCCACCTAACACTGCCTCGATAGCATCAGCAAATATTCTTGCACCCTTTCTATTTAAGTGTATCCCATCCCTGTAGAAGCAATCTCTCCTGTTAACAAGTACAGTCCAGGCTGAAAAAAATTCTACCCCTTGAGCCTTGCACAATCTTTCCATTGTCGTATTGATCGACAAGGCTTTCATCATATACTCCCTCCTATCGTGTCTGGGCAGAATTGCAGACACTTTCAAATTCATCCCTATTTCACGGCTTTTTTTCAACAGTGACCTGTACTTGTTAAGCAATTCTGCCGGTCTCCTACTCTTGATATCATTAGTGCCAGCGTATACAACTGTATCACCTTTTGTGCCCTTAAAAGATGATATCTGCTCTACAACGTCATCAACCTTTGCCCCTGGCAGGCATACCCTTCTCCTGTTCCACCTATCCTTTTTACAAAGCATATTCCCCGTTTCCCTGACAGTAGAGTCACCAACAACTACCTTGCGCATTCTGCCTTGGGGGTTGCCGCTGTGTTGCGCGATGACCAAGTGCAAGCTCTGACGTTGATGTGGGCAGCTGAGAGATTGATGGGCCCCTCAATTTAGTTCCTTCGAGGGCATCCACCCTGTCCTTCAAGCTCTCATATAGGCCCATAAGAACGCTGAGTTGTTGCCTGATTTCGATACACTCTTTGCATTGCGCACACACAAAGACATCCCCCATGGCAATATCATGTCCCGTACCTGAATGCTCCACAAACAACATGCAAGCTTGTGCATTTTAGAAGGCTGTGATTCAGAAGGCAACTGCCCCCCTCAATTCTCCTCTGAGCCACAGCACTTCCATTAGCTTGAGCCTTTTGTTTTGCTGCTCTGGTCTGAGTCATGATTTCTTTTAATTTAAATGAAATTTCAATTTCAGTTTATAACCCTAACTTATCTCCCAACACAGTTATAACGGGATATTTATTTTTTAGTGTCAAGTATTAATTATCTCCGAGTTCCCTTTATATAACTTCCGTATCAGTTATGTATTAATTAATTATGTTACGTTTGTAATCTAAGTTGGTATATGTATTTAGTTAAAAGTACAATTTAAATGCCAATGAAGTTCAACAAGTTTAATAGATTTTACCGATCACTGAAAATATGATAACCTATACTATACTATACTAACGCTATCTAGGGTTCAATATATAACGATCGTATGACAAAGACAAAGGCGGGAAGTTACGAACGGTAATCTATGGACACTTAAGTATTAATTAACTTTCAAATCTCGCTGTCTCAATTCAGAATAAACTAACGATCCTTACTAGGTCTATAAGCTACTTACAAAAAATAATTTGATGTAAAAAATATTCAATAACCAGCTAAATATGGCTAAAAAAAAAACTTCTCGTTCAGCGGAGTTGCGACTTGTAACACGTGGATACCCTTACCGATACTTTTATGCAATTGCAAGTTCGAGTAAAGAATAAATACACCAAATTAATCAGAAAATCACAAAATAATGCTATACTACTAAATTTAAATCAAAAGTTTTAGAAAAACAATAATTTCAAATCAATAAATAATAAAAATCCACTGCGGCTTTGAACACGTCTGGCCCCTACTAGCCTCGTCAGCAGACATCACCAAGGTCCATAGCTAGGAACTCATCTAGAATCATGTTCCACAGGAGCGGCCCCAGAACATATCCCTGGGGGCAGTCCCTGTTAACCAGTCTGGTCAGCTTTTTGTATGGTGCGACTACATTTATTTTTCTCTGCAGAGGTAGGACTTGATTGTTAGGTAACGGTTAACTGGCAGCCCCTGCGAACCAGTCTGGTCAGCTTTTTGTATGGTGTGACTACATTTATTTTTCTCTGCGGAGGTAGGACTTGATTGTTAAGTAAAGGTTAGCTGAGGTGTGGGCACATCTCAGCCAGGTCAGAACGCTCGGCCACCAGATGGTGTCAGACACCCCAGCGAAATCAGTAGTTATGACAAGAAAATACTTCTTTTCGCAATTGGATGCAGAATCCAGGAGATTTCTCAGAGCTTCAATGGTGGAACTCCAGGTTTTGAACCCAAATTGAGTTGGCATAGTTAGATTTGCTGCTTTGTAGTGATGGCTAATCCTTTTATGCAGTAGTCTTTCAAAGAGCTTACTGACAACTGGTAACAAAGCTATTGGGCGATATGAATCCGGTACGTCAGGGGGCTTGGTGGGATTTTTCAGGATAAGTTTTATGTTCCCTGTTTTGAGACATGTATTAAATAAGGTGAGGAAGAGATTCGGTGTAGTTTCTACTACTTTTTTGATGATTTCTGGCTCCAGTAGATCTGGGCCAGGACATTTCCTATTTCTAATTAAGTTGGCGGCCTGTTGTTCCTCCAAGGTAAAGGCTGGTTCTTGTTGTTCTGTCATATATGTGTTATTATCAGTGCAGATTTGGATCTGCTCCGATAGTCAGGGTGGCTGGTTCTTGGAAGATTGCATCTATTATGTTATGGATTGATTGTTCCCATGTAGTAGTTAGGATTCCCTGTGGCATCTATGTAGTAATAATAACCTCTCCTCTGGGGAGCTTGTTTGTGGTGACTCTATGTGCCACTCCCCAGGGATCAGTATTTCCTGTAGTACTAACCAAATGTTCCCAAGCTTTGTGTTTGCTCTTCGTTATCAGATCTGTGTATCTATTTCTTACATTCCTATAGTTTTCTCTCATTGCCGCAACTTCAGCAGCTGGCCATGATTGCCGCGCCCTCTGAAACTTCTTCCTTCTTTTGATCACTTTGCGTCTCAAAGTCTGGATCTCTGGGGTCCACCAGGGGACTGCAGCCGGGGCTGGAGTCTTACGTTTGATTGTCGCTGCACTGATGGTTGTGATTATCCTGGTAACTCCCTTTTGGGTTTTGTTTGGATGTTGGGCCACAGCCGGCGCGAGCAACTCAACAAAGAGCTCCCTGTTTGCTTTATTAACCGCAAACCGGTTAAGCGTCTGTTTGAGTACTGGTGCCTTGGTGAGGGACCGTCGGATTTCATAAGTAATTACTCTGTGGTCAGATGTCGTCCAGGAATCTTGAACTCTCCAGTCCGTGACATAGCCAGCTATGTTCCCAGTTGTCAACGTGCATTAACAATGAGAATTGCTCATGCACGTCAACAGAAATTTTTTTTCCTTCCATTCTGGGGGCGCTGCTGCCCCCAGACCCCTGCTTTTTTTTTTTTTTTTTTTTTTGTGGTCATACATTACTAGATTTCATGAGCATTAACAATGAGAATTTCTTTTGTTGTTGTTCTGGGGGGGGTTCCTCCATACCCCCACTTTTGTGGAGGCTGCTGCCCCCGCACCCCTGCTGATATCAAGAGAATCTGATACTAACAACTCATACAGTTACTGCCAAAAAAAATCAAATCATCAATCCTTGCATGCCAGCTGGTCACTTCATCAAACATCCACACTGAAAACACTTGTATTCTGAGGCTGTCAAATTAGTCTTGCATCCATCCTTTGAAACAATAGCACACAATAACCAGCAGCCACGCAGTAACTGAACAACATCATGACAATTTTGCCTGATAATTCCCACTAAAATCAGAAGTGAATTTGCATCCAATCAAGCAATCAGAAATGCAAAATGAGGTAATTATGCATTCCCAGTAATCAAACAATCACTCCGTTCTTCGGCCACACCCACAATGAGGTAACTTGGGTGTGCCCATATTTTGGAGTTCAGCCTAAATAATTATGAAAATTATTTTTTGTAATCTTAACTGAATTATTTTAAGTCTAGTAAAGAATAAGATTTAATTAGATTAGAGATTAGATAAGAATTATAGAATAAGATGTTGAATTTTAAAGAGTTCCCATGTGATTAGTGGAGTTGGGAGAATGATAGAGGCAACAGATGAATTTGATAGAATGTGATATAGATTTTAAGCCAGAGAAGATTAAAAAGAGTGGATTCAAATTTCTAAGTCTCTGACAGGTAATATCAGAGCAGACATATGCACAATTGCACCTTTGAAGTGAAAGGAATCATACAGTGAATAATTAGGACAAATGACTGAAATGAGAAGTTGTTTGTCCTGCCTGGTTGAATTAACCAATAATTGGAATTCTGTCAGAAAATGTACATTAGGTTTGGCAAATTAAGTGGAAATGGGCATCATTGACATGAAACTGAGACTGTGTATTCTAAAATGAACAAAGAAGTGTTTGATAGGTTTAGATCTTTTGAATGTAGGCTTGTTCTGTTAGACTAGTCATATGTTCAGTAGTAAGAAAAAGTGGGAAGGACATGTGAAGTTTTTGAATATAGCATACATAAGGCAAGAATATACCCAGCTCCTTGATTTATCATGACCTCCATGTTGCCCTGCATGCAAGCTACTCAACTCCCTCTGGTCACTGTCAGGCAGAGAGATTATACACTACTTGATCCAACTGCCTCACGGAGTGTTAATAGGTTTGGTCCAGTTGGACTATCCTGTGGACCAGCATGTGAATTAGAGTTGTACCCTTGAAAATGTAGGAAGATTGGACCTTGCCATAATGCCCATCATAACCTCAAGACATCAATCACACTACATGATGGAAGGGATGGGGGGGGCGGTTGTGGGAGCTTTTCTCTGGAAACTTAATGTTGGTTTGACCACTTTAAGCCTCCAATAAGCAGACTGCTGGCATTAGCACTGGCAAATAATGCAAGAAAGCAAACAGTATCAGCCAAAAAAAAAAAAATCTGCCTCCCATTTCACCTATTCCTTCTCTCCAATAGTTTGTCTCGTTCTTCCTTGAATTTATTTAATCTATCAACTTCCACAACAACAAATGGAAGTTTGTTCCAACAATCAGCGACCTGTTGGCTGAAGGCAAGCTTTCAACACATCTATTCTGATACATCCTTCCCCAACTTGAATTTGTGCCTCCTCGTCTGAGAAAGAGAAAGAATCCTATCAGCATTAAGCTTACTCAATCCATTTAAAGCCTTAAACACCACCTTCAGATCACCTCGCGGGTGATCTGATTGTTCCACTCACCAATCTTGTTGCCGTCCTATGTATTCGTTCCAACAGCTCCACATCCTAAAATGGATTAATGGGATAATCACCTCCTTAACCTTGCTAGCCGCCGAATTCCTGTATATCATTAACAAGACCCCATGAGCTGTTCTGGCAGCCCATCTGAACTGTTCAGAAAACTTCATATCTGAATGCACAATTACCCACAGATCTTTTTTTAAATTCTCCACTACCCTGAATGTATTACTTCATCAGTTGGTACGCTACTCTAGGATTACTGCTACCCATATGCAGTACTTTGCATTTGTCAATGTTGAACTTCAGTTACCACCTCTCTGCCCATCTGCCCAAATTTTCTAGATCCTGTTGCAGTAGAGTATTGTCATTACTGTCATTAACAACCCTCTCAACCTTCATATCATATGCAAACTTGGAAATTAAGCTGATAGGCTCTCATTGATAAATATAGAAAACAATGAGCCTAACACCAAACCATAGGGGGGGACTCCACTAATAACATTGGTCCATTAAGAGCAATGTCCATTGATTACCACTCTGTCCTCTCCCACTCAACCATTCCTTTAAACATAGCAGCAACTTGCCCTTAATGCTACGCAACTCCAATTTGTGCAGCATCAAAACTTTTCTTGAAATCCAAGTGCGATGTCAAAATTATTTTTTGCCTCCATTTACTTTGTGACCACATCATAGTAACCAGTGAAATTGGTCAAATAAGATTTTCCCTTAAGAAACCCATGCTGTGTTTGAAGTATAATTGTGGGCTTGTTTAAATGATCCTGCATTACTTCTTTTGCCAGCTACTCTATTATATTCCCTGGAAGATAAGTTTTGCTGGTGTGTAATTGCTCGTGTCACCCTTTGTTCCTCCTTTGTGAATTGGAGATACATTTGCACATCTCCAGTCCATGCAGACATCCTCTGAATCCAAGGATGCTCTCATAATTATGGCTAAGGTTTGAGTACTTCCTTTGCTGCATCCTTTAATATAACTGGATAGATGCTATCCACCCCAGGTGCCTTTCTTATGTTTAACTTCAATTTCTTTTCTACTTGCTTCAAAATCATTTAGCTTCCTGTTACAGCTTGATAAACTTCTGGCATCCTCTTCCCTAAAGAATTCCTGTTCACTACAAAATGAACTGTACTTGGCTGTACACAATGGAGTGACATAAACATCATCCTCTGAGCCTCCCCCTTAGTTTACACAAAATAAACAATATAGATAGACAGAGAAAAAGCTGAATATACAAAACTGAAGGCACTATTAACAAAAGTGCAAATAACAGCTATCACTAATTTCATATCAGCAACTCACAAGCAATAAATATATATTACCAGTGCCTGTCAGCCTACACGATACCACTGCAGTGCTGAAAAGAGGATATACTAAATTTTATTAGAGTTCAAATTCATAAATTATTCAAAGTTTCATAAATATGTTAAATGCATGCTGGTGTACATTTTAGTGTAGCTAGCCAGTTCATGTGAGCTGTTCATGCTATATTTATGATATATATTTTTGTAATTTTTAAGATCTAGTGTAATGTATTCTTTATATCTTTTGGTGTAGGCTTAAATTATTTTTGAGCTAAATTTTAATTTTGAATATATTTTGTTTTAATTTGTTGATTTATGTAGGGCTAAAATTTATTACTTTTTCAGGCTTTCAGTTATCTTAATGCAAATAACATGCATTGCACATGTCCTTGTAAGGAAAGAGTTCAGTATATAAAAGCTCTTTCTTTATTAGAGCATTTAGCAATGGTATGTCATATCTTCCAGGAATGGTTCCTGAATTTAGACTGATGTTGCAACTTCTTAACTGTGGTTTCCAGAAGGCAGTTTAATGAGTTCATCAGAAAAGTTAGAAATTGAATCTTCTTGTGATAATTTGTTGTCACAGTCATCTGTGGAAAAACAGCCACCCCTACTCATGCAAACGTCCAATCTGGTTTCAGGTGATGGGTTGGACATTGGGCATGGTGGAGGTGGTAAAATGTCATCTAGTCTAAAGCGAAGGTGTCCATTTGATGCTGAAAATGCAAGTATTCAAAGTGATCTGGCTTCAAAATATGTTTCTCTTGAAGATTGCAATAAGAATAAAGATCGTGCCAGTGGTGTTGGTACACAAATAGGAATAAATATAAATGGAGGCATCAAAAAGTCTGCAAGACTGGAGTTTGACATCTTAGATGAAATAGATGCTGCTGGTGGGGATGAAGATGAAATACACAGTGTTAGTAATAGTGATAGTGAAAGCGATATTCCAGAGGAAGAAATTGAGGCAATGTTAGAAGAAGGGCTAAAGGATTATTTGAAAGATGGAAAAACCAGAAGCAACATTAGCGAAGAATTGATTCATGAAAAAAGAGAGAAGGTTGTTCTTAAAGGTGAGCTTGAACCTTTCATTTTAGAAAATTAAAGACTTATTATTTGATCTATATTTTCATATATAGTTACTTTTAATTTATGCTGATTTTAGTCATGTTTTAGCTAGCAAATTTATTAATACACCCAGTCCTCAAACTAACACAAAAGTAGGGCTAGCTTTCGAATAGAATGACCGGTTGTTCTGTTTAACAGCATTTTTAAAGTAGGGCTGGCTTTCGACTAATGTGGCTAGTTGTTCGGTTAACACAATTTCGCGGCACCTCCGTAGCCAGGTGGGAAGGAGCAGCAGTGCATAGCACACGCTTCTTGATTAGACCTGGGTTCAAGCCCATCACCACCAATTGACCCATTGCATATCCCCGAAGCAATATGGTCTTAGTTGCTAATGCTCCTAAAAACCAAACAATAAACAACACAATTTCTCCATATCTTCTCCATCATTGTAGAAAATAGAAAAGGTATTGTGATTCTGCCGTCCATACTTTTTTGAGCACATTCACTTGCCCTTAAAATTCCACAAGTCAGCTTGTGGAATTTCTTAGTCTGGCTTTGTCTACCATCATTCTGCTCCCATGTGGTTTGACTTATTAATTTGCAATAACTTTGCAGTATGTTCAACATCAAGGTGAAATCATAATTAGTAAGATCTGAAGCATAGTGGTGGGAGTAAGAAACCCAGAAAAACAAAGCTAAAGTAAAGACTGTAGGTTCTTGAGCACTGTGAGAAAAATGAATGTAGGAATATTAATTATGAAACAAGTCTTTTAAACCTTCTACACTAACACTGAGAAGATTAAAGCATGCTGTGCAAGTGAAATTTCTAGGTGTAAGGCACTCATCCTGGGTAAGGTCCATGATCTGGATGAAAACCTGGTGAGAAGGAATTCATGGTAAGCACTAGCTAGTTTAATCTATTTAAAGGTCACCAATTTTCAGAACATTGGTTGATGGGAAAAGTGGCTAGTTCAGGTATGGTTAGTGCAGTATGATTTCCAAAATATTTTAAATGATTGACATAAAAAATAATATCAATAAGATGGGTTTGTTTTGGAAAAGGATATCCACAAGAACAGATGTCTTGGGCTGAAAGAAAGTATCCAAGGCAGCAAAAGTTCTGTGATAGCAATGTTGGGGCAGGGGGGGGCTGCAAATGGTGACAATATTGTAGCTTTTAATCTATCATACTAAAAGTCCAAGGGCATTAAAGGACTTTCTCAACTCAAACCTACCTGTTTATTATAGGCTGAAGGATTGGAATTCAGGACCAGTATTCAGTGATTTACTGGACAACTGCAAAGCTGAAAATTTGTTAGCATTAGATAATATTGAAGGGTGGTGGTATTTTTTTTTTTTTTTTTTTTGTATATCAACAATAGTAGAGCATTAAAATGCTTAACAGTGTAACTGGTAAAACTGCAGCCATTATCAACCCACTGCAGGATGGAAGCCTCCTCAGCAATTCATGAGGGAAATGGACCATAATCTGCCACGTTGGTCCACTGCGGGTTGGCAGATTGACCGTATTTAGCAGTCAGGGGCTTGAACCCCAGTCTACTCAAGGAGCGTGTGCTATTGTACTACTGCTCCTGACCACTCGGCTAGCTATCTCATTGTTTTATTTTCTCTAAAATGAGTTACATGCAAGAGATATACACAAGCAACTAAAAACGACAAAAAGCATTAACTCAAGTTAGGCTGCTGGAACGCATTCTCCTTATTTTTGTTATTTCTTATGGGAAATTTGTCTAACATTATTTCACCTTACATGAAACTTTTGAAGAACACAACTACTGTGTTAGTCGGAAACCTGGTGTATTAGTTTAGTTTTTTTTTTTTTTAAATTAGCAGTTTCTTTCAGATTTAATTCAGACTACACAACACAGCAGTCTGTATTGTGATTTGTTTTTTTTTTTTCCCAATCTACACCTGCACCTAGTAATTCAAATGTTATTTTGGTCTGGGCATCCTAATTCTTATTTTTTAAAATTTTATCATTATAAAATTTGATTATAGTGTTATAATATCTCTCTCTCTCTCCCTCCCTCCCTCTCTCTCTCTCTCTCTCTCTCTCTCTCTCTCTCTCTCTCAGATCTCTAAAACTGGTATTTATTAGCAAGAATTTTTAGATTTGTTACCCTTTTATTTCATTGATATTAATGTGCACTATTGCATATGAAATCTATATTTCCCACTATACCAGTCCTCTTGAGTGTTACTGTTTTCATGCTTCACTTCTGTAATACTATTTCTCTCTGTTTAATACTATATAACTCTATTTTTTTTTTAGCCTCATTATTTTTACATTAAATATATTAAAAATAAACTTTCTAGATAATGAAAAAATCGAAATAATGGCACCTTGAATTCCTGAAGGTGCCGTTATTCTGAAAGTCCGCTGTACTATGATTAGTAAATAACATTAAAACACAAAAGGTCATTAAAATAAAAATTTATTGAAATAAATAAAATTTTGCATATACTTTCACATGTGAGGAATTATTTAGGGAAAGGGATGCCAGAAGTTTATCAAACTAACAGAGAGCTAAATTATTTTGTAATAACTGAGAGGAAAGTGGAGGAGAAATTGTTGAAGTTAAACACAAGAGGCACCTGGGTGTGTGGAATCTATCCAATTTTATTAAGGGAGATAGCAAAGAAAGTAAGCAAACCCTTAGCCATATTTGTGAGAGCATCCTTTGATTCAGGGGAGGTCCCTGTGGACTGGAAATGTGTGAATGTATCCCAATTCACAAAGAGGATGAAAGGTGACAAGTAATTACAGACCTGTTTAACTTCTGTTCCAGGGAAAATAATGGAGTCGCTGGTAGAATAAGTAATGCAGGATCATCTATACAGGGCTTCAGTTATACTTCAGAGCAGATGGTGACTGGAGGGAGTCAGAGTAGTATGTATGCAGGTGGCATTTTTGAGGCCACATTAATTTAATGAGCTGGGTATATTTTTGCTATGTCTTTTTTTTTTTTTTTTTTTTTTATGTGAACCCCAAACATGAGAGGTATTAGAACCTATAGTACTTGGTACCGTGCTTGGGTTGGAGGTTGAGAAGACGAAAGAAGATATTTGTTGACATTAGACTTGAACTTCTATAGATTATAATTTTCAGGAAATATGTATGAAGGAAGGTTGTTCCAGAAAATGGCAGTTGAATGAATAAACGAGGAAGATGAAAAGTGAGTTTGAAGTTGGACAGTAAATGGATGTTGGCTGGTGGCGGCACGTGTTCGGACTGTTTTGAAAGAGAGAGAGCAGGAATTATAGAAGCCAATTCAGAAGAACAGTGCCCATGGAAGTATCTGTAGAAGAGGCATGCATCGGAAACAGTACGTCTATGAGAAAGCGAGTGGAGAGACTCTGTTAGAGATGAATCATTAATTAACCTAACTGCCCTCTTCTGAATGGAATCAAGAAGCCTGAGAGAGGCTTTGGGGGCACCACCCCAAATGTGGGAACTTTTCCATGGCAGGGCGGATTTGCGATTTATACAGAGTGAGAAGCTGTTTGGAAGAAAAGTAACGCCGAGAGCGAAAGAGAAAATCAAGTTTTTTAGATGCAGAGGAAGCAATATTTGTAATGTGCTTGTGCCAAGAGAGATTAGAAGTCAGGGTAATTCCCAAAAGTGATATATCATTTTGCCTAGAAATCGGAGTGTCACTAAAGATAAGCATAGGAGCAGAAGAATCCTTTTTGCGAGATATAAGACAAGACTGAATTTTAGAAGGGTTGAAATCAACTAAGTTGTCTTTGCCCCACTGGAGAATTACCTGAAGATTGGCATTTAAGGAATTGGTAGCAGATTTTCGAGAAGTTGAAGCTGATTGAGCAGGACAAGGTTTCTCAAAATGGAAAGTGGAATGCAATGTGCTATCATCGGCAAAACTATGGATAGGATTTCCAGTCAATGGAAGAAGGTCATTAATATACAAGAGGAAAAGAGTGGGGGAAAGAACTGAACCTTGGACACCGGCATTTGTGGAGAAGTTAGAAGACAGAGAGCCATCTACCATCACCCTCAGTGAGCGATCAGAGAGAAAACTGGATAACCAATTACTAAAAACATTTGGAAAACCATAAGATGGAAGCTTGTTTAGAAGACCTTTATGCCAAACACGATCAAAAGCCTTTGAGATGTCAAGAGCAACTACTTGTGTTTCACCGAACCTTTCCATTGAATTAGTCCATAAATGGGTAACATAAGCCAGAATATCACCAGTGGATCGACAATGACAGAATCCATACTGGCGATCGTTGATCAGACGGAAGGTTTCTAGGTAGTTTAAGAGTTGGCGGTTAATAGATTTTAGATATGCGTACACCATATCTAAAAATTATATTCCTTCATAAAGACTGTTCAAGATAAGAATGTTGCATATCACAATTTGCATATAGCCAAATTTCCAGGTTCATTTTCTGCTTACACCAAAGCTTGCAACAATTGGAAAGCAGTTATTAAACAGTCCAAACTGGACATTGAACAAGCTAAGAGTAGAAAACTTGCTTCTTGTTCAAATGATGATCAAGCATTCTGGTCTCTTGCCAAAGCTAATGGCCACAACTTTTGCCCATCTTCATTCTCACCTCTTTCAAAACGAGATCAACGAGCCACTTCAGCCAAAGATAAAGCTAACTTGCTAGCATACTACTTTACTTCCAACTCCTGTATTAATGATCTTGGTTAACCACCTCTCACCATTCCCATTATGCTCCATCCAATGCCTCCTGTGATCTTCTGTCAGAATTTTGAACAATCTTGATGCTAAGAAAGCTCCAGGTTCTGATGGTATTTCTCCCCTTGTTCTCAAAACCTGCACTCCTGAACTTACTCCTGTTCTGTATTGCCTTTTTTCACCAAAGGTATTTTTCCTTCTGCTTGGAAATTTTCTCATGTCTAGCCAGTTCCTAAAAAGGGTGACAAATCCTTTTCATCCAATTATTGACCCATTGCAATCACCTCTACTCTTTCTAAAGTAATGAAAAAATCAATTAACCACCAACTCTTAAACTATTTAGAAACCTTCCATCTGATCAACGATTGCCAGTATGGATTCTATCAGTGTTGATCCACTGGTGATATTCTGGCTTCTGTTGGACAAATTCAATGGAAAAGTGTGGTGAAACTCGAGCAGAAGAAGAGGTATTGCTCTTGACATTTCAAAGGCTTTTGATCATGTTTGGCATAAAGGTATTCTGAATAGGCCTCCATCTTATAGTTTGCCAACTGTTTTTTTGTAATTGGGTACCCAGTTTTCTCTGACTGGTCACTGCAGGTGATGGTAGATGGTTCTCTGTCTTCTAACTTCTCCACTAATGCTGGTGTTTCCCAAAGAGATTCAGTTTTTTGTCCCACCTTTTTCCTCTTGTATATTAATGGCCTCCTATTGACTGGAAATACTATTCATAGTTTTTCTGATGATAGCACATTACAATACACCTTCCCATTTGAGAAACCTTGCCCTGCACAAACAGCTTCAATTTCTCGAATATCCACTACCAAATCCCTCAAATGCTGATCTCCAGGAAATTCCCCACTGGGGCATGATAACGTAGTTGATTTTAATCCTTCTAAAACTCAGTTTGTAAAAAGGATTCTTCTGCTCCTGTGTTTATTTTCAGTGACTGATTTCTGGAAAAGATCATATATTGCTATTGAGAGTTACCCTGACTTCTAAACTCTCGTGGCACAAAGCACATTACAAATATTGCTTCCTCTGCATCTAAAAAATTTGGGTTTTCTCTTTCACTCTCAGAGTTAAGTTTATTCCAAACAGACGTTCACTCTACAAATTGCAAATCTGCCCTACCATTGAATATTTTTCACCTGTCTGGGGTGGTGCCCCCAAAACCTCTCTCAGGAGTCTACATTCCATTCAAAAGAGGGTAGTTAGGTTCATTAAAGATTTATCTCTAACAAAGTCTCTCCATTCTCTGTCTCATAGATATTCTGTTTCTGCTGCATGCCTTTCTATAGATACTTCCATGAGTATTGTTCTTTTGAATTGGCTTCTATAATTCTTCTACAGCATGTTCGGGAGGCAACTAGAGGGAGTAATACTCTTGATCTGATTATCAGTAGTGATTCTTCGTTCATTAATAATCTGCAGATAAAGGAACCACTAGGTGGCAGTGATCACAGTGTGCTGAAGTGGGATTTACTCAAAGAGGCAACTACCATTGGGGTAAAGGAAAGGGTTTTTGGTTTCGTAAAGGTGACTACAGTGGTCTGAGACATTATTTAAATTCTATACGGTCGGACCAAGTGATGATGTTACCAACAGCAAATTCAAAATGGGAAGCGTTCAAAGAATTAATCTTGGAAGCTACTAGACTTTTCGTACTAACTAAGAAATATTGTTCAAGATTTAGGCCTAAATGGATGTCAAGTGAACTAATTAGACCTGTGGCAGAGAAGAAAAATGCATGGGATACATATAAATTAACAGGTGACATGGAAGCCTATGATAGATTTAAGCTGGTCTGTAACCACATCACAAAAGAGGTTAGGCAGGCAAAGGCAAATTACAAGAAATATTTGGCAAAGGATGCAAAGAAAAACAGTAAAGAGTTCTTTACTTATGTAAACTCTAGAAGGAAGGAGATGAATCACATTGGTCCACTTGATATCTATGGTTCAACTGTTGATGATCCTGATCAGGTAGCTAACAAACTAAATGAATATTTTGCATCTACATTCACACATGAGGAGTTATTCAGGAAGTTTTCTTTCTATTGTCAACAAGTATCTTCTTTCATCTTCTCAACCTTCAGCTCCTGCATGGTTCTAAGTACTATAGGTTCTAACGTTTTGCATATAGGGTTTTCATTTTAAAAAAATGAATAAAAATAAAATAACACAGTTATATAATAGTTTCATAACTACCAACTAAATACTATAACAGTTTTGAATTTTTGCGAGGTACTGTTAAAAATGTCCCACCACTCCCTATTCTCTACGTACAATATTGTTCATTTCAACAGAGATTGTCACTTAATATCAGAATTGTTCCAAATATAAGAAAAAACTTGCACAATTAAACCCCAAGCTTATATGTTCTTTATAATTTTGTTAGTAGAAATTATGTTTTTGTATGCACCACAAGAAGTATCAAGTGGAGTGTAAACAAATGGCTTCACTTGTTAACCTTCAGGCTCGTTGGCCAGTCCAGTGATTAGTGTAATAGCACATCATGTATTTTATACTTCATCATCCAAATTCCAGTGGTGCACCTTTCATGTTGTAGTTATGTTATTACTTTTTTCTGGAAATGACAAAAGTAATAATATATCCAAAAGAAGTGACACAATATTTTAAGAAATTGAGCTAGATAATAGTTGTGTCATAGACATTGACATTGCAACATTCTTAAGGAATGGCAAGAGCATATAAAGGATCCATGGAATGAGTGGATCTTTATAATACTAAAGTAATGATTGATGCAATACAATGTATTTGTCATCACATCTTTATTATGATGTAATTATTGGGGTATTGAGACTATAGCCATTAGACTGAATGGGGAGGGCAAAATGCCATTGCCTCTTGACTTTTGAAACTGTTCTTAAAAGACAATTCTTTTTGTCCATTCCCTCTGATGATTGGCCTACTTCCCAAACTTTTTATTGATCACATTGGTTTATTAGAAGTTTGGTGTGCCTGCTAAGGTTAAAGGTCAATTTGTTTGAAATAAGGGGGGAGAACAAGGAGTGGGTTAATTTCTGCATAAACAGTAGTGAACATAATGGTATTTTCCAAATGATGAAATTAATTTTAATAATAAATAATTATTCATAATAATTATTTAAAATAAAATTAATTTTAAAATTGATTAATTGAATTTTTCTTAATTTTTTTCATGACATCATTAACAGTTTTTCTACTTTGTCTTTCATGCATGAAAGAAGGAATTCATTCATCTTTACTGAATATTCTGAAAAGTCAAGATATACTGAACACTAATAAGCTGCAAGTCCTGACCAATTGCATTTATCTATTTGTTCATCAAACCTGTGCTTTTAACCTTGCTCCTCTTCTGTGTTGCCTTTTTATACTTTTTTTAAAAATTTTTGCTGGTGTTTTTCCTTCTGCTTGGAAATTTGCTCCTATCAAGCCAGTTACTAAAAAAGGTGAAAAATTCCTCTAATCCAATTATTACTCCATATCACTTCCCCCCCCCCTTTTTTTTTTAAATCTCAGAGCAACGGAGAAATCCATCAACTGCCAACTCTTCAACTACCTTGAAACTGTTCATTGATCAGTGATTGCCAGTATGGATTTCATTGACATCAATGCATTAGTGATATATTGACTTATATCACTTATCCATGGACAAATTCAATGGGGAAATTTGTTGAATCTCAAGCAATTGCTCTTGGCATTTCTGAACTTAGTATTTGGTATAAAGGAATCTGGTTTTCTTCTGACTGCTCACTGTGAATGATGATTGATGGCTCTGGCTTCTTTACTAATACTGGTGTGTGTGTTTCCTAATTTCAGTTCTTTCTTCTACTCTTTTGACTTTCTTTCACTGATTAGAAAATCTATCCTTAGTTTTGCCAATGATAGCAAATTTCATTCCACTTTCCAGTTAGAGAAATGTTGCCTACACAAACAGCTTCAGTAACTCTAATGTCTGCTACAAATTCCTTAAATGCTTATCTCCAGCTAATGCTCCAATGGGATGAAGAAAACTTAGTTGACTTCACTCCTAAAAATTCCATCCTAGTCCTGTCTTATTTCTCTGAAAAGAGTCTGCTGCTCCTATACTCATCTTCAGTGACACCCAGATTTATAGACAAGATCACATATCTCTATTAGGAATTACCCTGACTTCTGTGCTCTCTTGACATAAGCACATCATAAATATTGCTTCTTCTGCTTCAAAAAAACTGGGTTTTCTTTACTGCCCTTTGCATTGCTTTTCTTATAAACATCACTCTGCACAAATATGAAATCCTCCCTACCATGGAATATTGTTCCTACATCCTAAGTGATAATCCCAAAACCTCTCTGGAGCTGCTCAACTCCATTCAAAAGAAGGCAGTAAAGTTAATTTATGAACTATCTCTTAAAAAGCCTCTCCAGTCTGTTTCATAAATTTTCAGTTTCTGCTATATGCCTTTTCTAATAGATACATCTATGAGCACTGTTATTCAGTTGGCATTTGTAATTTCTCCAGTCTCTTTCAAATAAGTCCAAACACATGTAGCAACCAGCCAACATCTGTTCACTGTCCAACTCCAAACTCACAGAATCAACTTTGCCTCATTTATACCTTCTACTTCTTTTCTTGGAACAACCTTCCTTCACATGTGTTTTCTAAAAATTACAATCTGCAGAAATTTAAGACAGTGGTCAACAGTTTCTGTTTTCTCAACCATTCATGCACAAAATTCTGTAGATTCTAATACCTTTTGTGTTTGGATTTTTCATTAAAAAATATATACAGTTAATAAGTAGGTAGTTAAATGCCAAAGTAGCCATTAACAAAAAATTTACTGTTTACATTACTCATGCATTAATCGTCTGTTTACACTAATCAAGAAATGCTATGATATATAAATGCCTCTACATTTATATATCATAGCATTTCTATAAAACAAAGAATGTTTTAAAATGCATGTATCCTCTGAACTCATTTGACCCTTTTGCCTTTATATCCTCGTTTTAATTTTAGGTATCTGTAATCCTAACTTGGACTCTTATCTACCACACGCAACACACAGTGTGTTTTCTTGCTCATCAGTGGCTTGTGCTTAACATTCCCTTGCCAAGGCATTGAGTGGCCAGTTTATTAGATACCCAGACCTGATGTGTAAATAAATAATCTATTGTGGTATGCACAATATCCTTCATGGCTAGGGATTTATAATCTGATTATGCAATAAAAGGCATTGATAACAAAATAACAGCCATTACATTATTAGAACAACATGTGAGAATACAAAATTACAATAATTTTAACTTATATACAAATAAATCATGGGTGCACTTGGATAGCTACTTAAAATCCCTTGGACTCTGCTCATTAGAAGATTACATAGGAGGTATCCGAAATGGATAATGGGTAGTAGCAAATGCAGGAAAGTGTCAACTTTGTGTGTCCATGAACACTTCACTATTCAAAGCAGAAGGGTGCAGGCAAACCCAAGTTGATGATATGGGCTCTGTAAAGTTGATTATGGGTGTGGGGTCCTCTATGGAATGCTTTAAGAAGCATTCCTTTATTTTTTCTCTTGCATAAACTTATGCAAGTCAGCATCTGTTTATTGAAGTTTTCAAGTATCTGGTTTAGAGAGAATCTATCAACAAGGGACTAGTCAGTTCATGTTAGACTATCAATGGAGAGGATCTGAGCCAAGGTTATGAGGTTGTCCAGGAGCATGAGCACCAGATATGAAGTTGAGAGATAGACCTATTAGCATTTTTGTCAAGGATACTGTTCTCCTTTCATTAATAAATGAGAGCATCCTTCTGATTGGCAAGGCAGCTGACATTTCAGCGGTAGTGACCCTAAGATTAACAAGAATATGGCATTGGCTCACTTAAGTATCCGGTACTCTCCAGAACAGTTCATGTTAGAGGGAGCTACTGGGCCCAAATTTAAAACTATACAGAATTGCACAATAAATTGTAATGATTATTCCAACCTTATAAGAATGGAATGTCCTGAACATGAGGCAATTGCTACTTGGTAGCCAACCTGAGCCAAGAGCCTTATAGTTAACTATGTCAGTTTGGTTGTTGAATGACATTTTGGCATCGGAGACCATGGTAAGGTCATTATGGGTTTGGACACTTGAGGTATCAAGTAGAACTTCATTTAGTGCTCAGAACAACCTCCGATTGTTGGGAAAGGGACTACATGAGATGCTTAAAGCATTACCAAAGAATGCTGCTCATGAAACCATATTCATCCCACAGTTGCCTCAAATAGATAGTCCATCTGATCCATGATGCAAGCAGACTGTTCCACCTTATCCAACAGGTGCTCAATCAGGCTGAGATCTGATGACTGAGCAAGCCAATGAATGATATTAAAGTTACCCTCATGTTTCTGAAACCATTCCTGGATGATACATTCTTTGTAACCTAGTACACCTATTAGAAACTTTTAACAGATGGATAAACTGCAAACATAAAGAAAAGTGCCTGGTCAGCAGCAGTGTTAAAGTAATCTTTGCATTTGACATTGTTGAAGTTTAACATTGATAAATGAAAGGTATTGTATATTGGTAGCAGTTCTCCCAGAATAACATACTGTGTGGTACCATGCTCAAAGTAGAAGAGAATGGGAAACACCTGAGGGTACTTGTATAGTCAGACATGAACTCACTGAACAGTGCGGATTGTTTGTTAGGATAGCTCATGCAGTTTTGTCCATGATATTCAGGAAGTTTGTCAGCAGGGATAAGGAGGTAATTTTTCTGCTGTATATGGCAATGGTTAGGTCACATCTTGAATACTGCATACAGGGTCTGGAAGCTTCCTTTTAGGAGAGGTATGGATTTGTTGGAACAGGTACAGAAAAGATTAGTGAGGAAAACAAATTGCAGCATCTGAAAAGCATAGGCACTTGTGAGAAAATCTGATTGAAGGTTTAAGGCATTGAATGGAATGAGTAAGCTAAATATTGACAATTCTTATTCTTGCTTGGAGGGCACACATAAGGAAGCATAAATTTAAATTGAAGGATGTGGTTGCAGGATAGATGTGTGGAAATTTGCTTTCAGCCCAGAGGGTAGTTGATTGTTGGAACAAACTTCCATCTAGTGTTGTGGGAGTAAATTTAAGGGAACATTAGATAAATTTAATATTAGAAGAGCAATATGAGATTTTTTTTTTTTTTTTTTTTTTTTTGGCTGATGTACAAGCTTGCTTCCTTGTAACATTTGCCACTAATAATAATAGTCTGTGGCAGTCATACTTTAATATACTGGTATCAGGTGGCCCAAAATGTAGCTTATGCATGGATTGGTCAGTGCAGAAGTACAATTATACATCTGTTTGAGTTGACAATGATTCTAGTCTACATGACCACAAAATACGCCGACCGGGCTAGCCGAGTGGGTAAAGCACCTACCCGGCAACCCAAAGGTCGCGGGTTCGATTCCTGCCTCGGGCTTGGATCAAAGTACTGCAAAAACCTTGGGAGGTGCAATATGGCCACAGAAGCCGATGCGCCAACAACTACCAAATCAAAAAAAAAAACCCACAAAATACAATTAATGATGATATTCTTGTGAACTTCTCTGATCTGTGGTCATGCCCAAGTACGAACTTTTTTTTTCCTAATATTTGCCACACAAAAACACACTCCCACCACATCACTCTTACTCTGTCGTCATATAGCTTTTGACATCTGGCATGATGGGTCCATTAATTTGCACTGCTGTAGCCATATTTCTGCCATCAGCCGTGAAACATTTGGAAACAATGTAATTCATCAAATCAAGACTTTTTTTGTGTTTCCATGTGCAGTCTACGTATAGTTGCTTGTTTTTAGCTGACAAGAGTGGACCTCTGAGGGTGTCTTTTGCTATACTCAGTATAGGAGAGGGTCCAGTGCATTGTGCATTTCTCATTGCATACAACTGTTATACTGCATTGCCATTTGACTGAATGTGGTCTGTTAGAACTGCATGATTCTTTTTTATATTCTGCTGGTCTCTCACACACACACACACACACACACACACACACACACACACACACACACACACACACACACACACACACACACACACACACACTCCTTCGGTATCTGACTATCTGCTTTTTATAATCTAGTACAGATATATACCTCTGATGGCATGGTCAATTCTTTGGATAACCAAATGTGCTTCTTAAACTGGCCATTCAGTGTATGTGGGATTAACTTGTTTCTTCCAATTGCTGGCACACTGGAAGAAACAGGATTATTAGTTGCTACATATAAAATGTATAATGCTGAATAACTGTAATTTGGAATTATATAACTTTTGAATTTTATGATTAGGAAACTTCTGTCAATATTATTCAGCTGCTTTTGTATTTCTATTGCAGAATCCTGTTGCTTCATATGTTTATATACCATATTGTTACTTGAAAAGGAGGCGCCTCCGTAGCCAGGTGGGAAGGAGCAGCAGTGCGTAGCACACGCTTCTTGATTAGACCGGGGTTCGAGCCCGTCACCACCAAATACGGAGGATGCGGAAAGGTCATTCAGGGAATGACCACCGCATATCCCGGAGCAATATGGCCTTAGTTGCTAATGCTCCTAAAAAAAACGAAATAACAAAAAAAAAAAATACTTGAAAAGGTAATTTTTCTAAATACATGCTACTTCTGTGCATTTCACTAGTTGAATGACTGATATGGGAAGCAGCAGGCACATGTCAAATTGCTCATCTGGAAGGAGAAGGGGGTGAGGGAGTTGAATACGTGAGTTGATTCTCCTGAAGTAAAATTGTTGTCTTGTGGGGAACCTTATATGAGTAAATGAATTACTAAAATCATTTGGACTTATTTTTTTAATAATTCCATGCATAAGCTATATGCCCTAACTTTTTTTTTTGCTTTTTTACATGCTCATCATTGTAATATGATATTTTTAGTTACATATATTTACAATTTACATATATTGTGAAAGCATTTACTCTTTAACGAGATTTGCTACCAGCACTCTACTCAATACTGAAGTATTTTCTACATTCCATTCAAATAGTATAGTTGCAGAATTGCGGTAGTTGTTTAAAAATTAAGTATATGCTAATGTGGTAAAAAAAATAAATCGGCAAATAGAATTGATCATTGAATTTTTTAGCTCGAGGCCATGATCATTTTGATGTCTTACCTGAAGGATGGCTTGAAGTAACTCATAATAGTGGAATGCCTCTGTATTTACATAAGCAGTCAAGAGTATGTACATTTTCAAAGCCATATTTTCTTGGTCCAGGCAGTGCTAGGGTAAGTGGTTATAAGTTTTATTTTATTTTTTAATTTTTTTTTCCTCCTCCTATCCAGACTTCTAGAAATATTCCACTACTGTATTTAGAAATTGTTCATTGAGACTATCCACATTCACTGCCTGCCATTATTTAACAAGTAAAGTATTAGGTAAAAATGAAACCATATATGCAGGGGCAAAATAATGCAAATTTTAAAATTTGAAATTACTTATTTATTAATAATGCTTTTATATAAATATACATTAATCACAGATAGTGTTGGAAATGTTCCCCCTTTGTTTAAGTTCCCCCAATGATTCTGTATTATTGCTGTATGTACTAATGTTCCCCCAATGATTCTGTATTATTGCTGTATGTATTTTTATGCAGAAGTCTGAAAAGACTTCTGCATAAAAATTAATCAAGAGATGACAAGTTGAAGGAAATGCAGTAGGCACAAAACTTTTGAACTAACAATAACTCTTTAAAATCTAACACCTTTGAGAGGTGCTGGATTTTAAAAAGATATGAGCAGTTTTTGAGAAATGAATTTCAGTGAATATTAAGCACTAACAAGTGCACTTATTTAAGGTAGTGCTTAGTAGTTAATGTAAGTAAGAGTCCAATTTGTTAAGTATAAACAAGTGACAAACTAAGTCAAAGCAAAATCACAATGTGAAATATATTTGCAAAAAGGATAGGTGGAATAGGACCAGGGTTTGTCTGCCTGAAACTTATCTTTTAAGGGCACAAAAGCTAATGATGTTCTATACATTGATTCTTAATAGGGGATCTAAGGATTTACTTAACAAGTACAGCAATACCTTGCTTAGCACAGCTTCAAACAGCACGGGTTTCACTATAACACTGTTTTCAATTAAGTTTAAGTCGAAAATTTACTGTACATATTAAAACTCATTCAATAGCCTAGACAGGTACTATACATATATGCTGTGTTGTTGTAGCCAGGTACTATACATATATGGTGCAACGTGCAACAGTGTTTAGTATTCTTAATTCCATCCTGATGAGATGACATGATAGTTTTTCAAACTTTTCATTTCAAAATTTATTTTTTACCCCCTTTAAAATAAGATCGAAAATATATCTGCATCTTGGCTAGAAATCACTGCCAACAGCGTGTTCTGTTTGGCAGCATGTTTTGTCCCATTTGATAAATGATTTCACTGGTTTTGAATTGCAAGTTCAGATAATTTCCGAAGACATTGTTGAAGGTCGGAAAAGACTTGGGATTCGAAACTTTGGACACTGCCAATGTACGTGACTGCATTGACTCACATGCAACGCTCCTTGAAATTGGCGAGCAAACTGCATATGCAGAAGAGGAAAACAATTCTGGAGTGGATAACACTGAAGTGCCACCAAAACAATTTTCAACAGAAGAACCGGAGAAAGTTTTTTGGGGGATTGACATGGCCTGCGAGGCGATTATGAATGGAGATCCGAATGTTGAATGTAGCATCAAGATGCGACAAATTTTACAAGATGGGATTCGATGCTACAAAGACTTGTACGCCGAGAAAAAGAAGAGATGGCTTCACAAGACTTCATTATTGAAATAAATAAACAACTGCATTTATTTAAAAGATTTTTAAAAAAAAAGCTTTAAAAATTTTTTAGAGCTATTTTTTTCTCATCTCTCATGATGTTACCTTTACATTAATAAAATTTTGATTGGCTATCAAGTGCAAATTGTTTATGGATTTATTATAATTTGTTTATAAACTGTTTCTCTGGTACGCATTCAATTAAAACCCATTATAATTATACCTCAATCAGCACAGTAGTAGTAGTAGTGGCATGTGATGCAAGAAAGCAAATGTTATGAGCTTATGCAGCATCAGCCAAAAAAAAAAAAAATCACACCATTCCTTCCAAATGCCTGTCCAGTTTCTCCTTAAATTTATTCAACCTATCAACTTCCACAACGACAGATGGAAGTTTGTTCCAGCAATTAACCACCCGCTGGCGTCCTTTCTTAATTTGAATTTATGCCCCCTTAGGTTCGTAATCTGAACAAATGGAAGGATCCCATCAGAATTCAGCGTGCTGAACCCATTCAAGGCCTTATACACCTCAATCAGATCACCGCGCAGGTGGCTAGTCTCCAGCCACTGCAATTTGCAGAACTTAAGCCTCTCTTGATAAGAGGATCCCTTCATTCCCCTCACCAATCTTGTTGCCCTTCTCTGTACATGCTCAAGTAAATCTACATCCTTCCTAAAATGAGGCCTCCAGACCTGTACGCAGTACTCAAGGCGTGGCCTGACCATTGCCTTATACATCATATAAGCAACAGAACTCCATTGTGCCACCTAGGCAAATTTGCCCATATGCACAAATGACTAAACATTTTTGATAACTTTAGATTCTTTAAATTCTAGTGATATTCAGCCGAAAATATCTTTTACTCATTCTGTTGATTAGACGACTTACAATTTTATGGTCTTTAGCCTGTCATCACATGAAATAAATAAATATTCCATGTGATTTCAGTTTCTGCCCCTTCCTCGAGGAGGAAGACCTCTACTCGTTCAGAAGGTAAAAACTATTAAAAATTTCTAACTTTATACTGTCTGACATTCTAAAACTCTCACACCGAGTCTCTTCCCAAATTCCTTACAATATTAGAAGTCACCTCAAGTCAAGTCCACAACAATCGACACTGCACACACTCAGGATATGTATCCATGTTCACTGTCGGAGGAACTCTTCACTATTCATAATCTGTTCGTTTTTTATTTAGTTCCTTTGCCCTCTTTTGTTCAGGACATGTGCGATCTACTGCAGTATGTTCACTGGGCATTTTCTTTCGCCAGCAATTTATGCAGCGAGGAACTTTTTTCTTTATTCGAACATTCTCTATATGAGTGACCTTCCTCCAAACAGTACCCACAACATGCACTACCTTTGCAAAACTTTGCAATATGGCCATAGGTCATACACCTATAACACTGTGTAACCGTAACAATGTCACGAACTCGACAAGCAGACCAGTGGACAAACACTCTACCAGCACTCACTAATTGCTTATGAACAGAACTATCCACCTGAAGAATCCAATGATTTAGCTTCTTGTTCTTGGCTTTATTTACGGAAATAACATTTACACTTTCTTGGAATAGTTTTTGTTCCACTCCGTAATCTTTCAGGTTCTTCAACCATAGCTGTTCTAGCAATTCATTTTTGTCCACATCCTGTTCTACATCATATATAAGAACTTTTGGATTCTGTTTCCTTACTTTATCTACACATAGCTTCAGTTCTTTAAATTTCTCACATTGCATTAAATCACTAATGTCCTTATCAGTTTCAGCTTCAATTACCACTTTCTTGTCTCTTACTGCTTTAAGATTATGAACCTTAACATTTTGCAAGACAGGTCTAACTTGCTTAATCAAATCTACTTTCACATCTTCACTACACTTATGATTAACATTCTTAGTACTAATTATTGCAACTTTCGGCTTATTAAAGCCCACCGCCTTCACTACCGTTGCATAATCCTTAGGGACTTGCTCCTTTATAGCCAGTTCTTGGATTTCTTTTTTGTGGACACTTCGCAGTTCTTGGATTTCTTTCTTTTGACCTATATACATTTCTTTAATTGCTTCTGCTCGTGCACAACATCTTTGAAATTCTACTTCCAGCTCTATAGTTGTCATCTCAAGTTCGCCCCAAATACCAAGGATCTTAGTACATACCTTTCCAGATATCCTATTTTCACTTTGTAGTAAGATATTTCTTAACTTTGTTCTTGCTTTTAATATACTATCAAAACTTAATTCCCTTGAATCAGGTCCTTCTTCATTACCCATAATTGAGCTTAAAACTATCTTAATGTTCTTCAACACTTCTTCCTTCTTTTCGGGGGACATCTTAGATTTTAGTGCAAAGTCTTCTTTTGTTGGAAGTTCACCAAAAACCACCTTCCTTTTCTTTTTTCCCTGCTTCTTTTTCTTGGAAACTGAACCCTTGGACTTTCCTTTACTACTTTCTCCTAGATCTTTTTGCTGTTCTACTTCATCCATAACTAATTGTTCTACCTCAGTGAGTCTTACTTCATCCACATCTTCCGAACTTTCGCTTTCTGAATCATCGGATGACTCACTCTGTGTAGAGATCCCCACCCTCATTTTAAGAAGAGAGCCAGTGTTTGACCTTTTTCCAGACATTAAAATTTTTAAAAGGCAATAGCCAACTATATACAAAAATTTAGAGTCAGACGGCTATTAACAACCCGTACTCAAACAAGAAATCGAAAATCTATCCGAAATCTAATTTAAAAACAGCCCCCACTCAAATTTAACGAGTGGGGGTCCCAGAAGCCTTTAATTAACTTGAGGGCACAGAATGGCAAAATTAACTTCAAACTCACTCTGCCTCACCCACTCAGACACCCGTTTAGCCGGCTAGGGGAAACCCCTAACCGCCCACCCCAGACGCCGAGGACGTAGGGCAGCTAATCTATTTGCAACTCGTGCAATAACAGAAAACTATAACAGGTAACAATCAATAAAAATTTAATTTCAACCAAAATCAAATATCACACAATCAAGATTGATCACCAGATTACAGTTACCCCAAGATTAGCCCCTGGGGCACCATTGCCTTATACAGAGGGATAATCACCTCCTTTTCCCTGCTAGCAAAATTCCTATATATCATTGACAAAACCCCATGACCTGCCCTGGCAGCCTGTCTGCATTGCTCAGAAAACTTCATATCTGACTGCACAATTACTCCCAGGTCTTTTTCATTTTCTACCACCTTAAGTGTAGTACCACACAGTTGGTATGTTTCTCTGGGGTTACTTCTACCCATATGCAGTACTTTGCATTTGTCAAGGTTAAACTTCAGTTGCCACTTCTTAGCCCATCTGCCCAAATTATCTAGATCCTGTTGCAGTAGCACACTGCCATTACTGTCATTAACAACCCTGCCAACCTTTGTATCATCTGCAAATTTCGACACTAAGCCTGATATACCTTCATCAATATCATTGATAAATATACAAAACAGTGGACCCAACACCGAACCCTGTGGGACTCCACTAATAACATTAGTCCAAGAAGAGCAGCACCCATTGATTACCACCCTCTGTCTTCTCGCACTTAACCATCCTTTTATCCATTGTAGCAACTTACCCTTAATACCATTCTGCTCCAATTTGAACAATAGTCTTCCATGCGCAACAGTGTCAAAAGCTTTCCTGAAATCCAAATATATGATATCAAAATTATTTTTTGCATCCAGTTCCTTTGTGACCACATCATAATATCCTATCAAATTTGTCAGAGAAGACTTTCCCTTAACAAACCCATGCTGTGTCTGAATTATTGCTGCAGTCTTGTCTAGATGATCCTGCAATGCATCTTTAACCAGCGACTCCATTATTTTACCCGGAACAGAAGTTAAACTAACTGGTCTGTAATTACTCGTGTCACCCTTCGATCCCCCTTTGTGAATTGGGGATACATTTGCACATCTCCAGTCCGTGGGAACCTCCCCTGAGTCCAAGGATGCTCTCATAATTATGGTTAAGAGTTTGCTTAGTTGCTTTGCCGCCTCCTTTAATATAAAGTTTCACATAACACGGAATAGTTCCGGTACCAATTATCAGTGCTATGCAGGGTATTGCTGTATAAGGCAATATTGGGGGGGGGGAGAGCCACAAGTTAAGATTTAATTTGAAAGTGTCGGCAATTGTGCCCAGACATGATAGGAGGGAGTACATGGTTAGAGCCTTGTGAATCAATTTGGCCCCAGACAGACTCTGCAGTGCTCATGGGAATAGAATTTTCTTAGCATGATCTGTGCTTGTTAACAAGAGAATATTTTCATAGGTATGACACTTAAAGGGGTGCAAAAGGTGGTGTAAGAATATTTGTTGATCCTATCAAGCAGCGAGGTGGGTTATAAAACTGCTAACTTAGTTTTGGTTGGGGGGAAGTGACAAACTAATAGTTTAACAGCAGCCACAGGCAGAGGAACATGCAGCAGCCTGGAAAGCAAGGTGATTTTTATTTCCAAACTCTTTTCAAATGCTTGAGAGGCCCCTTCTATTTGGCAAAAGGTCATCTGGCATATTCACCCCAAGAGAGTACAGTTCTTTCCATATCCATTGCTCAAACTTATTCAGGAGCTCAATTTTGATATAGTCTTATCCTCTATAGCAGTGGTTCCTAATATTTTGTCACTCAAGTCACACTTTAAGTTAAGAGATAAATATAAATGGCACACCGAAATAGCGATTGCTGTCGAACTCAATAGAATTTTTCCTAATCTTGTGGCACACTTGAAAATGGTTGCAGCACACTGGTTGGGAACCACTGCTTTATAGGCCACCAATACCACAAGGAAACTTCTTATGCTATCCTATATTCTAATCTGTAGGTCTCTGTATGTGTATGCATGTGTGTAATGAATATTATTATTAGCAGTATTAGTAGTATACATGATTCTTGATGTAAATAAGACTTAATTTTTTATTATGTGTGTATCATTGGGATCTGATGTGTAAAACCTTCTGGCCTCAGCCATATTGGGTATATTCTCTCCAGTTAAGCATATATTCAACCTGGTGCAACAAATAAATGAATATTTATTTATTTATTTATTCAAGGCCTGCCAGGGTCCTTGTGGAACAAGCAAATGTATGGACTGTGTTAGAATTACTAAGAGTAAAAACAGGTGCACGTATGCTTATATGTACACTAATGCTAGGAGTGTGGTCAGTAAATTTTCTGAATTTTAAGTATTGATTAAGTAATCCTACGTGGACATTGTGGAGAAAGGAGAAATGTATGCTGTGCAGACATAAGGGATGCAGAATTTGAATAGGATAAGTACAGTGAGTAAAATAAGACTTGTATACAGGTAGTTCCTGCTTTACAAGTTCCCGAATTTACAAGTTTTTTTTTTTCAAGTATCACATATCAACAAAAACATTAATTTCAAAAAATGAATGTTAAACATTCATAAATATTGCATTTCAAACCATGTGCGTAGCTAAACAATACAGTGTACCCCACTTTACAATATTAATCCGTTCCAGAGACACCACCGTATCGTGAAAATATCGTAATGTGAACCCAATAACACATTGTTTTTTGGTAATTCGCCCCATGACTTTGGAAGTTGAAATTTTCGCTATATAATTCTCTAAAAGGTCGTTTTTTTATAGCGTAAATTGTATTAGTTACCAATTCAAATCATTAAAATGCACTACACTTTCATCGTTTTCATATGTTCTTTTATAAGAACCAATTTTGAATGGCTTTGTGATATTTTTCTAAAGCACATTTCTGGAGGTCACGACCATAAAACAATAAAAACAATTTGTATTTTCCAGTTTATTGGGCTTTTCTGTTAGTGCAAGCAATTATAAACAGGTAGTAAACTCATGCTATTGCATTTGCGAAAATACCGATAGCTGGAATTGTGTGGTTTTTACGTTATTATGGTGAAATGTGTTTTCCCTTTACTGAAATATAAAAAAACTAATAAATTTTCAGAATCTTCTCTTCATTCCTTTTTTTTTTTTTTAAGCTTCGTAAACTTGTTACCCCGCGCAAATCATGTTAGTTGCAATTTGTGCATTCCATTTAAAAAAATGCTTATACATGCTATTGAAATTTAAAAAGAAAAGAGAAGATTACCTTGGAAATAAACACCTCTTGAAGCATTTCTGAAGAACGTCACTCTGTAACAACAAACCAACCAATGCCAAGCCAATAATGAGTGATCAATGAGTGTGCATTCAGTTGATGATGATGGTGAAGAATAAACATTCTTTAACATTTGTAAATCATAAATAATTTCTCTATTATTATAATTTGCTTGATTTTACAGGCTACATTTTCATTTCTTTGGATAACTCAATCATTTAAACATAAACTAATTAGCTAACTAATTTCATTGTTGATAACCTAACCCCTATTTTTAACATTATGTTTATGGAAAATAAATTCCCGCTTTACGAGTTCTTGCTAGGAACGAATTAACTTGTAAAGTCAGGAATTACCTGTATATGTATTTCTGTCTAGGCAGTTTCCCCTGATCACCCTAAAAATTTACCAATAATATCTGTGTTAGAGTATTTCTTTGTAGCCAGTCATACATGTTTTGTGGGTTTATGATTGTATCATGTTCTATAATTGGTCACATAGCAACCAGCTAGCAGAAAATCACCTGGAATTTTGCTGGTTAATCCTGTCTTTTATCATGAGGAGGTGAGCCATATGTACCATTCATTGACAGTGTTTTTTTTTACAGATTGCAAACCCGTAAAATAAAAACTGAGCCCTCTAAAGAGAGAGAGAGAGAGAGAGAGAGAATAATAAAATAATTAAATAAAAAACAATAAAAAATGAATAGATAATAAAATAAAGTAAAATTAATCAATTAAAAAAAAAGGGAAAATGGGTTGATAGGAGCAGAGGAGAGTTACGATTAGATTAAGATTGAGACAGAAGACAACCTTCTTTTTCTTAACCTTAGTGAGAAGCAACACAGGATTGGGGTTGGCTAGCAGTCCCTTTACATGTTGTCTTACAACCTTCACCTTGCTCATGCTGCTGGCACCCATGGATGGAAACATATACTGGAAGATTTTAAGATAATTTGTATGGCAACAGATGCATTATTTGAAATGTATCTGGAACAACCTTGAAAAGTTTAATTATATATATGTACTCCTCAGAACCTGTACATGAAAAACATAAATTTACACATGTTCTCTGGAAATGGTGAAATCATTTTGATGAATAAGTCAGTCTTTTGACACCAATAAGACAGGCAAAATCTTTTCTTCCACAAGCAAGCCTGTTGACAAAATAATCTAAATGTGTACACTTTAAAAAAAAATTACCACTAAGCACTAAGGTGTTTCCCATTCAAGTTCTCCAATAGAAATATTTCAGATAGTCCTGATTTTCCCCACCCAAAAAAAGAAAATTGTAAGCAATGATACAAATAAATTATCTCCAACACTTATCACAAAACAGTCTTTTTATATTATAAATGCTATTACTTAACTACTATAATATATGTATTTAAGGAAAAACCTGAATGCGGTTCTAACCTAAACAATTTATATATACATAATGCATGTAGGCATCCCTTCCTCTGCATAAGACACACCGAAGAAGGGAATGCTTAATTTTCTGAAATTTCAAGGTAGAAATAGTTCTTTGGCTGGCAACATATCCCCTTAAGTTGTATCAAAAGAATATTAGAACTTAATCAACTAGTCTCTCTCTCTCTCTCTCTCTCTCTCTCTCTCTCTCTCTCTCTCTCTCTCTCTCTCTCTCTCTCTCTCTCTCTCTCTCTCTCTCATTTCCTTTTTACATGCTGATTGTCTTTTATGATGTCAAGGTTTTTAAGCTTAACAGATTTATAATTAAACAATGTAATATATTTATATTACAGAAGCATGAAATTCCAATAACAGCTATTCCTTGCTTACATTATAAAAAAGAATTAGAAAAGGAGCAGGAGCAAAAAAAGAATTGTGTGGAGGATAGCCAAGATAGTGGAATTGATGGTAATATTGATCTACAATTGTATTACAATTCTTAAAATTTTTAAGTTTTGTATAATCTGTATCTGAATTGTAATCATTAATTTGAAGATTTGTGATGAAATGAAAAGGGAAAAAAATTATATTAATGAATCTTGTGACATCACTATATTGTTTAAGCTAGTGTTCTAATTATATCATACCATATTAATGCTTTAATTTGGTAGGATATAATTATCATAGCATGCCCAGGGCTGATGTTAGGCACATGCAGCCATACCACTGCCTTGCACAATCAAATTTCTTTGTTATGTAGTGCAACATAGGCAAGCAAGCAAGCAAGATCAAGAGAAGTAGAAGCCTGTAATTGCATCAAGCCTTGTGGAGCTTTTTGCTGCCTCTGTTTAAGGTTACATGGTTGGAAACCCTCTTACATTTTATCTCTAGGTGAGAAACTTTTTCTAAACTTTTTTCAGGTGGCAGTGAGCAATTCTTAATTTAGCAGGCTTGCAAAAAAGTCATAATAGTGGGTGCATGGTGACTTTACTTCCTCAAAAATTTTATTTTATTTTTTTTTTTATTAAAAAAAAGGCAAAAAATAGTTTAAAATGGAAAACTTTTAAGAATTTATTGTTAATCCTGATGGTATATCGCATTAGATAATAACAAAAAATAAAATATATATATATATGCATGAGGAACTAAAAAAAAAACGGCACAGGCAAGACAAAGGTGGAGACAGCTCATCAGAGGAACTGACCAATCACAAGATTGAATTACTGATGATGATGATGATACACACACATGTGCACACATTATACAAACAGCAATCTTGTTATCCATAAAAAAAAATTTCTTTCTGATTTTCAGAAAGGTATTACTGTTGGAGTTTTTAAAATATGGCACATGCTAAAGCATGAGACACAATTGAAAAATCTTTCTGGAAATCAGAAAGATCACCTGTCTTCCCCATAACCAGCTTGACTGAGGTCTCAGGAAAGTTTCCATTATTTATCTGATACCAAGGAACGTGCGATCATACCAAGTAATAACTACATTTGCATACCATATGTTAATTAATTTGCAATTGTTGTGGATACTATATGTTAATTATCTGTTGGTGCAAGGAAGCCCAAGGCTTTTGCTGCACCAGCCAAAAAAAATAATACAATGAAATATAATCATAAATAAAACAAATGACCTGTTTTGATTCCCTTCTCGCACCCAATTGACCTTTGAATCTCCCCAAGCTATTAGCCTCAACTACCTATGGAGGCAACTTATTCCAGTAATTAACAACTTGCTGGCTAAAAGAAAATGTCCTGTAATCCTGCATAAATCCTATCCCCATAATTTGAATTTACATCCCCTAGTTCTGGAATCATTTATGAGAGTGAATTTCGACCCCCCATTTATTTTACTTTCTCCTCTCAAGGCCTTGTACACTTCAGTTATATCTCCTTCAAGGGGCTTATTTACCAAACTTTGTAGCCCACGTATTCAGTCTTCCCTCATATGGATTTCCCTTTTCTGAATTCACCAGGTGCATAGCCCATCTTTGGACCCTTTCAAGAAGCTTGATGCCTTTTTTTAAAGTACTGTCTCCATACTTGAATACAGTTTTCCAAGTGCTATCTTAAAATTGCATTCTACAATGGGATTATGGCATCCTGTCTCTACAAGTAAATGTGTAATAAATCATTGGTAGGATACCAATGATTTATTACCTTCCTTTCTGCCTGTCTATGCTGCTTGAAGATCTTCATGTCCAAACATACTGTAACTCCTAAATCCCTTTCTTCCTCTGCTATTTTTAATTCAATCCTATGAAATGTGTAAGTTATTTTTAAATTGCTATTTCCCAAGTGTAAAATCTTGCGTTTTGCTGCATTAAAACTTGGCTGCCACATTTTTTGATCCCTGAAGTCTATCTACATGTAAGTTGTCCTGAAGAAACACTGCTTGATCTTGATATCATCTGCAAATTTTGATATCACACTGTGTATTGCTTTGTCAGTATCATTTAAGAAAATCATAAACAACAATAGCCACAGTATCAATCTTTGTGAATCCCACTTTTTACATTGGCCCAATCTGAAGAGTAACCATTAATCACAACCCTCTGTTTCCTACCCTGCAGCTCTGTGATCCATCTAAAGTTTTTTCTCCTGTGAATCCAACATGTTCCAGCTTACAGAGTAATCTCTAATGTGGGACTGAGTCAAATGCTTTGCTGAAATCTAAGTACGTAATCTCAAAATTATTTGCTACTTCCAGCTTATAATGATTCTATCAAAATAACTTACCAGGTTGGTTAAACATGATTTTCTCTTTGCAAAACCATGCTATGTTCCATTTCTATCCAATTGATCCTCTACTGTGTTAATGATTTCATGATTTTCCATGCCACTTAAGTCGGACTGACCAGTGGGTAGTTACTCACTTATGTATTGGTGATACTTTGGCACTTCTTCAGTCCAAGGGAGTTTCTCCTGAGTGATGCCCTTATAATTAATCTTAATGGTCCAGTGCACTCTTTGCTGCCTCCCTCAAAGTTACTGGGTATGTGCCAACAGTTCTGAGATCCTTGACTTCTAGGATCTGAAATTTCAATATTGCTAATTGCATGCTCCCAAGCTTTACTCACATAGTTCCCCCTCACCATGAATGTCCTTTCTTCTGTTATTATTGATACAAAGTACCTAATTCAATTCTTCCACAATATCAGCTTGTTAGCTAAGTCTTTCCTGTGCCCATTACACTAGGGTTGATCTGATTTGTTCTTCTCTTCTTACTATTTACATATATGAAAAACTCATAATCTGCCTTTGCTAACATAACCCTCTGTATGGTGCTATTATAGATCATGCCAAACTGCCATAGGCTTCAATACTTTTCATCACTTTTTTTTTTTTTTTTTGTTGTGTTGTTGTATTAGACTGGCTGGTTCACTATACATCTACCTCAGCATCCTCCTGATGCTTTATTTTCATAATGGTTTATGGGTTCTGGTTCATCATTAAAAATAATGATGGAGATCAAGGGTGAAATATTTTGATCTCCATCATTCCACTGGATTAATACTAAAATTCACAATGATGCAATTAGTCTAATAAATATTTAAACGGGTAAATTTTTTTACTCTGTTATTTCATACTTAAATTGAATTGAAAACAAATTATTTTGGAAATTAATAGACTGTTAATAATTACAGTAGAAATGTTGTAGAATTATTAACTATTTTGAGGATCATATGTCTTCAGAAGGTGTGAGGTGATATTTGAAAGGCTATGTGTGGTCGTTGGATCGCATACTTTAGAACAGGTCAACATGTTACATATTAAAATCCATTTATTACCAAAAAATGCATTACCCATCATTAATTGGGCAGTGTATTAGTTATTATAAACATTTGGTTTAAATTCCTCTTTCTACCATGTAACTGCTCCAGAGCATGAAAGAATTTTTTTTTTTTTTTAGGTACATTTCGAAATGTAAATCATCTACTGTCTTTACAGTGGCTGTTTAATGTACAGATTATGATAAAGTTTTATATTTGGGTCTTTAAAAAAGATTTGTCTGTAGTTCATTTTGTTCCTGTCACTAGCAGTTTTTTTTATATGGTCCTGATAAATCACAAATTTGCTGATCTAGATATGTATTATAGTTCATTACCTTCCATTAGTACCATTAAATTTTTTTGTGTTTTGCTTAAAATAAATTTCAATATTTTTATGCTAATGGTATGCATTGCTTATCTGTTTTATTTCTTATTTTAGCAAAAGAAGTTGATGGTATTAGCATTAATAGTACAGGAGAGCTAGCAGAAGAAAATAATCAAAATAACAAAGAAAGTGACCCAACATGTAAGAAACATATATTTACACTTATGTCTGTTTATTAAAAAATGTGATTCTGTAAATTTAATATTTCACACTAACACTTTGTTGTTAATAAATAAATAAATTTAGTCAGTGCAAGGCAACAGAACCGAAATTACTGAAAGTATGTCATGCTGCATTATATTTTAATGATTTTATTTTAATTTGAATGTTAAAGTTCTTTAAGTTCAGGTAATAAAATTGCAGGTATTAATTTGTTGTATTAATTTCTGCATTTAGCCCTACTGTATAATTAGTGTTTCTTCTTTCTACAATAGTCTTGGCCATATTTGTTGTCATTACAGAGTGGTAACAGCAGTCTTATATACATAATATTAAAATAGTAATTATGTACTATACTATTTAAAAGTCCATCTTAATCAATAAAAGGATGTTGGCATACCTATTTGTACTAATGTCATTCTTTTTGATTCTGTCATCATTTTTACAACCACCAACCTGCCACTAATATATTCCACCTGCTTACTGAAAACCACTCTCCATTCTTACTCTCATTGCCTCCAGAATATAAACCCTTACCCTATTACTTCTAAAGTTCTCCTTCTATCTTGTCTTACAATTGGAAAAAAAAAAAAAAAAAGAAATTTCTTACAATTTCTTTCTTGTCTTACAATTTCCCCACGATTTCTGTTTTATGTACCATGTTCCATTTCCCATTTCAAGTTCTCTAATTTACCCATCCTATTCACTATCCGTACAGTTTTTATTAGTGCAGTCTGCACTAATAAAAACTGCATTCAAATCATCCGTAATCACCAGAAACCTATCTCAGTTATATTTCCTAGTTAGTCTTAAATCTCCTTTTCCTCGCGTTCTTCTGTTGCTGGTATGCCTATATGTACTAATGTCATTTCTTTTGGTTCTGTCATCATTCTTACAACCTGTCACTAATATATTCTACCTGTTTACTGAAAACCACTCTCCATTCTTACTCTCATTGCCTCCAGAATATGAACCCTTACCCCATCACTTCTAAAGTTCCCTTGCTCTTTCCATCTTATCTCACACAACCCCACAATATCTATTTTACCTTGTTCAATTTCTCTAATTTACTCATCCTATTCATTGGCCTAACATTCAAGCTACTTCTCCTTTCTCCTCTTTCTGCCATCCCCCACATACAGCCGCCTCCGTAGCCAGGTGGGAAGGAGCAGTAGTGCGTAGTACACGCTTCTTGATTAGACCGGGGTTCGAGCCCGTCGCCACCAAATACGGAGGATGCGGAAAGGTCAGGGAATGACCACCGCATATCCCGGAGCAATATGGCCTTAGTTGCTAATGCTCCTAAAAACCAAATAACAAATAACCCCACATATACTGGTGTTCAAAGAAAGTGCATCACCCCTTAAAATTGTAATTGTCATCCGAATAAAGTAAGTATATGACAGTATTTCTTACAGATTGAATCAGATAAGATTGACATGCATAGGTGATGACGTAATATTGCATCAGCTGTTACTTTTAGCTATATAAGCATGCTCTTGAAAGAGTTGCAGTCATTCCTTGCTTGTGTCAGGATGGTGTAGTTAACGCCACGAAGAAAGAGTGCTATTGTTGCTTTACGTGAGGAAGGATGTTCTTCCCGTCATATTGCTTATAGAGTTGTCTTGTAATCAATTGACAGTGAGTAGATTTCTTTCCAAACTCAAGAATATTGGTTCTACTGATAGGAAAAGAGGAACCGGATGCAAACGAGTCTATGCCAAAACAGGACTGCGTTTTGAAGTGCTTATGCCTTAAAAACTGTAAAGCTTCTTCATCTGAGCTGAAAAGAGAATGGGAAGAACATACAGGAGTGGTAGCAAGTGCAGTAACAGTCAGAAGATGCCTCTTCAAAAATGGACTTGTAACCCATCTTCCTAAGAAGAAGCCCCTCCTCACACAAAAAATGAAAACGGCCCAATTAATTTGGTATAAGGAGCATGTCAAATCCCCAAGCAGTGAAATTCCCTACCAGCCAAATGATATGAGGATGCATTCTGTATCGCAGAGTAGGTTACCTGCCGTTTATAAAAGGTTCCGTAAATGCCAGTGGATACCTGGCTATATTGGAAGGCAAATTGCTGCCAACCATTAGAGACTATTTCAACCTGCCAAGTAACTGCATCTTTCAAGACGACTCTGCTCCTTGTCATTGGGTGAAAAGTGTAAGTGTAGTTACTTTAGCTTCATTTCTGCATTAGAGGTTCGACAGTAATGTGTTTACATTTTTACAGGTGAAAAAATGGTTGGAAGAACAGTCCAAGCTGGCCAGGAAACAGCCCTGACCTGAATCCTGTAGAGAACTGCTGGCACTGTGTGGAATCTGCAGTTGACAGAATGAAACTAAAGACCCTTTGTGAACTTCAGGAAGCCATAATTTTCATTTGGAACCACAAACTATCAGTTGATTATCTTCAAAAAATTGATCTTGTCAATGCCTCAACAGTGTGTTGCTGTCATCAGGGCCAGAGGCGATTCAACTAAATATTAGTTTGCATCTGGCGAATTTTTCATTGTTTTCCCATTTAAAGTGATAAACTGAAGTAAATTGAGGGCTTCTGATAACATTTCAGCCATAATTGTCATGTTTACCAAAACTTGTATAAAGGTTGCAAATGCTCATTTTGGAATATTTTGACAGCACCTGTAAAATATTACTTAGCTTTGCCTTAACTGTTAATAAATATCTTTTGTTTATATTTATATTTGTGATGCTAGTCATTAATGTAACATATCATTGTGAAAAAGGGTTAGAAATGTGAAATTCCTAGGTGATGCACTTTCTTTGAACACCAGTGTTTAATATATGGGGTTTTGCTGATTAATCACCTGGGAGACCCTGTGAACTGCCGGGTCCAACAACTTGGCTCACTACCAGATCTCATAACCCTTGATTAAACAGGGGTAAAATAGTTGGTGGTTTCTCGTTGCCTACCTTAACTGTCTACAATTTGGTTTTGGCCAAGTACCCCGAGAGAGAAGACTCTCTCATTGCAAAAAAAAAAAAAAAAAAAGGAATCTCCAAGAAAGAGAAGAATGATGGTATCCAGCTCGCCAAATGTGAACCAGTTCAAAATATCATCACTGTTACAGCAAGAATATCTGAGTTCAGAGTCTACTTTATGTACTCATTAGTCATTAAGTGTAATAGAAATCACTCAGTATCCAATAAAACTTGCAGCCCCTTGTGCTATACTGCACAAAAGATGGGTACTAAAAAATTTTAAAATGCACAAATTAACATGGCTTCGCTTGAATTATTTAATAGCATATAGAATGGTACTTCCTATTGGTCTGGTTCACTTATATACTAACACCATATTATGTTGCACATTCTGAACACCTCTGAAAGGTTTGATATTCATGATTCTACTTGAAAAATTGATTTTTCAAGTAGAATCATGAATATCACACTATTGTAGAAGTTTTTCAATTCTACTTGAAAAATTGGTTGGCAACCACTGGTTGCCAACCAATTTGTTATTAGAGGGTTGGCAACCACTGGTTGCCAACCCTCTAATAACAAAAAATACTAAAAAAATTTTTTTGTATATTTTATTTGTGAACATCAAAAAAGAGTAATGTTTTGCAAAAAATCTTAATTTTAATTCTTATGAAAGATAAAAATAATTTCTTTTATTACTATTCAGTAAATGTTAAGAATATGGAAAATAAATTATGTAACTTTGAAGATAATTTATTTTACTAGTGGACAAAGAAAAAGGAGCCCCAGAAATTCCTGCAGCAAGAGTAGAAAGTGTTCAGGAAAGCAAAAAAGAAAGATCTCTTGGTGAGGATTTTGTTGCTTATAACTTATAAAAGAAATGTTTCTTCATTTCAAAGTGGATATGTTAGATTGAAACTTGATAAAGTTTATTTTTATTTTTAAAAATATATAAGAGCAATACAATAAAATTTTTCAAAATGTATAAGAGCAATAATTCACAATATAATTTAATTTATAGTAATTCCATAAAATCAAGTTTGATTTTATGGAATTACTATAAAATAACTTAACTTTCATACATTTTAATTAAATCTGTTTTAATTAAAATGTATTGCAGAAATTTTAAATAGGCAATAAATATGTTTAAAATAAATTTCAGTATGTCTCATAGCATTAGTTTAATATAAGTGAAATATTTCAATATATTATTTCTGTCATTGCTCCAATAAATATACAGGTGTCCCTTACTAGTTGCAGGACCAACAGACCCTTGCAAACATTAAGTAATTTTTTTAGGTTGCAAAATAGAATTAGCACTACAAGTTATTCCTATAAAATTGCTGTAGGTGTTTAACTAACCAATAATCCAAAGAAGACATCACACCTACTTGCTACTAGAAACCACAGCAGAACAAACACTTTTATCTTCAGCCTTGGTGATATTATAAATAGTTAATTCATTAACACCATAATATATGTAGTTGAAGTTGCATATTTCCACTGTTTAATTTATCAGATATAGTGGGTTTCTTTGGCATATATCTAATCCAGCGGCGCCTCCGTAGCCAGGTGGGCAGGAGCAGCAGTGCATAGCACATGCTTCTTGATTAGACCGGGGTTCGAGCCCGTGACCACCAAATATGGAGGATGTGGAAAGGTCAGGGAATGACCACTGCATATCCCTGGAGCAATATGGCCTTAGTTGCTAATGCTCCTAAAAAATAACCAAACCAAACCAAATCTAATCCAGTGTGACCAAAATCTGTTTTGCAAAGGGAATTCCCCATATCAGAAAATCTGAATCATTCACTTTTCCATTTACAAACCAGTTTAAGGCTAGCAGATTTTGTTATGCTTAACTGGGACCATGAAAAAATAATATGCATTTGTCATTTTGTCTCTTAGCAAGAGATCCACTTTTACTAATACAGTATATTATTCATTGAAACACTGAACTGTATGAGTATTTTAATGATTCAAATGAAAATTGATTTCCCTAATAGCCAAAAATCACTGTACTCAAACAGAACAATCCTTTCAAAAGTATAAAGAAAAATGAGCTACAGGCAAGTGAACTTTTAAAAAAAAATCAATTGATTATATTGGGGAGTGTCTTGTGACTTTTTTTTAAACATTTTCATTTCATAAAATAGTTTCCCATTTGAAATTAAAAATAATCGTTATCATTTTCTTTATATGTGATACATATATGTGTACTTGGATGTATACAATATGCTCCAATACTAGGAGCATAGTAAATAAATTTTATGAATTGGAAGTACTGGTTGAGTCATCAAAAGCAGACATTGTAGGGATATCAGAGATATGGCATCACTTAGCTAAGGGATGGTGAATTATGGGATGATGGGGGAAGGAGGGTTATGCACTTCGTTAAAAGTAAATAAAATCTAAGTCTTTGCATCCAGTTGACATTGGTGGCCAATGCAATGGAGTCAATCTGCTGTGACATAAGTACTGAGAAAACAAAAATGAGAGTAGGGGTGTGTTACGGGCTGAACAACTGTGATGAACATAATGTACAGATATATGGAGTAGACTAGTAAATCAGAATATCTTATAATGGGGGATTTTAACTTTCTAGGTATTGACTGGAACTCATGGGTTGGTTACTCACACAATAGCAAGAGGTTTGTGGATTTATTGGATGACTGTTTCCTACACCAGAATGTTAGAGCGGAAATGAGAGAAAGCAGTACCCTTGATCTGATCTGATTAAAGATGACCTGACAAAAAATTTTTTAGGAGTAGGGATGTCAGAAGTGTATCAAATTCTAACAAGGAGCTGAATGATATTGTGATATCAATCTGATCTGATCAAGCAGTACTCTTCATCTGATTGAAGATGACTGCATTGGTCTCAGACAGTTTTTAAATTCTGTGCAGTGGGACCAACTGAAGAAGTTAACAACAGCAAATTCTAAATGGAAATCATTCAGGTATGTAATTATAGAAGCTATTAGGCTTTTTATACCAATAAAAAGAATTTTCAAGGCTTAGACCTGAATGGGTGTCAGACGTACTGATAAGACTTGTGGCAGATAAGAAAAACATGTAGGATGGATATAAATTATCACATGATCTAGAAGTGTACGGTAGATATAAGCTAGTCTGCAATCAAGTCACAAAGGAGGTAGGCAAGCTAAGACAAATTACAAGAAGTTTCTGGCAAAGATAAACAGCAAAGACTTTCTATATACCTTATATTAAGTCACTGGCTCTGCCAATTGCTTTTTCAGTCACTTCTAATAGAGATAGAAGGCTGAAATTTTGTACATATTCCTAATTCGCATGACAATGCATTCTATCAAAATTTGAGTTAAATCTATCAAGCGGTGCACCGTGCAGCCATTGCATGTTATATATTGGCTACCTGGATTTATACCTGACCCTGATTTTGGATCTTTTCCCCACTTCTTATATGATTAGAAGGGTGTAATTTTGTAAACAATCTCTTTTGACGTAATCATACTTTATTTATAAAAAATGTATGAAGATTTCTATTCATAAAAAATATAAAAAACAAGTTTTTCAAAAATATACCTTAATTCCGATAAAATATAAGGTGTGGCCTTTACCCTTGCAACATAAAATGCCTCGTTTTAAAAAATGGTAAAGGCCACACCTTATATTTTATCAGACCTTATATTTTACCCTTGCAACATAAAATGCCTCATTTTAAAAAATGGTAAAGGCCACACCTTATATTTTATCAGAATTAACGTATATTTTTGAAGGGCTCCCTAGCCGAGTGGTCAGTAGCACACGCTCTTTGAGTAGACCAGGGTTCAAGCCCCTGACTGCTAAATACCAACCTGCACTGAACCAGTGTGGCAGATTATGGTCCATTTCCCTCAGCATGAATTGTTGAGGAGGCTGCCATCCTGCAGTGGGTTTCCATCCCACTTCCATCTTGCAGTGGGAGGCTTCCATCCTGCAATGGCTGCAGTTTTTTTTTTGAAAAACTTGTTTTTTATATTATTTTTTATTTACTTATATAAACTCTGGAAGTAAGGGGATGAATCACTTTGGTTCACTAGATTTGAGTTTTTTTTAATTGTTGATGAAATTTCTGAAAAACTGAATAGGTATTTTTGCATCTACATTCAAATGAAAAATATTTTAGGAATGGGAATGTCAGAAGTGTATTAAATTCTAACAAGGAGCTGAATGATTTTGTGATAACTGAGAAAAAAGTGGAAGATAAATTGTTGAAGCTACAGAAAAAAGGCACCTGGAATTGATGGGATCTATTCGATTATATTAAGGGAGGCAGCAAACCTTTAGCCATAATTATGAATGCATCCTTGGATTCAGGTGTGGTCTTCTAAGGACAGGAGATGTGCAAATGAAGTCACTGGTTAAAAAAGTAATGCTGAATCATCTAGATAGAAATGCATTTATAGTGGCTGACAAAAAAACTTCACTTGTGAATTTTGCAAATAATGTTTTGCGCTGCATTGTGGGTTGCAGAAATGTTCAAAATGCATTTGTTAGATGGGATATATATCTCTGTGAATGAAATCCAATAAAAAGTGGAATTGATATACCTAATTGCCATAAATATCTTCCCAAAGGGTAAAATACATAATTAATGGAAATATGAGAAATCATGCAAATGGCAATCATGACAACCAAACATACATTTTATTGCATTTACGTGTACAAACTGAAATGACAAGTTGACGTAATAGTATTATGTACTGTAAATAAGCAAAATAAGTCCTCAATATTTTGTTGTTGTTGTTGTTCCTCAAGCTGCAATTACAGTCTTTCAATGATTTGGCATAGAGTTAATCAAATTCTGGATATACAGTTGCACAATTTTGTGGTAGTGCACCCTTACAATGCTCTCCTGCAGCTGAATCTTACTTGTTGGCTGAGCAATTTTCAGCAATTTGCAGTACCAGCAATTTTCAGCAATTTGCAGTACCAGCAATTTTCAATAGGGTTCAAATCTACTGTTGCCGTGCCAGTCCAACACTGTGATGCCAGTATTTCTGAGGTATGACTTAAGGGAGAAAAATGAGGGAAAACATTGCAATGTAAGTATGTTTTAAGCCTTTTTGAGACAAGAAGACAACTCATCATTAAATCTAAATGGAAATCCAACACACCAATTTTGCTGTGTGGCAAGGTGCTGAGTCCTGTTGAAAAATGCAATTTTGGACGTCTATGTGGTGATCCTAATAATGAGTTTCAGGCACTTCTCCCAGATAGCAGTGTAGGTTTCTGCATTCACCATTCCATTAATAAACTTAATTCGTCTCACCCCTTTTCTTGTTATGCATCCTCAGACCATATGATCAGCAGGGAACTTTACAGTCGGTGATATGCAGTCATAATGGTATGCCTCCGATTTTTGTCTTCTGACATATCGCTTCCCATCCAAGCCATGCGGGTTGAATTTCGATTCATCAGAAAAGATGACTGTGCTCTTTCATCCATGAAACACGCATTTTAGCCCAAGCAAGTCACTTCTTCCTTGGGCTAATAGGCATGCAGACCACATTCCGAAAGCCGTCTTTGGATAGTTCATGCACTTGTTTCAACACCAGAGGCCATCTCAAAGTCCAGTTTTAGATCAGGAGCACTAGCATGGCGATTACAAAGGCATAGCCAATTAAAATATCGATCTTGGGCAGGCATAGTCACTCTGTTACAGCCTGATCCAGGTCTTCTCTTCACATCACCAGTTCACACTTTAATTTCAGCACCCGGGATACTGTTGACTGGTGGCAGCCTATTTTATCAGCAATAGCTAGCTGATGCTGTATTATGCCAGTTGGTTAACTTATTAAAAGTGTTGTTATTTTCATTAATTTAAAATTATATGGTACCTGTTTAATGCAGTATTTTGTAGCTGATAATTTGAAGTGTTTTATATATATTTTACCTTATTTCATTAAATAATTTATTGAACATCACATTACTGATTCCCTGTGAAGAAGCAATACCAGGGTCAGTGAAGAATACCTCTATATAATGGTTAAAAATAGGTATGAATCAATTACATAATTGTCTGTATATCCTACCAAAATTGTTAATATAGTCTTTTATTAAAACTTGCAGTTAAACATTATCACTATGACATTTTATTGTACAGTTCCACTATAAAAGTATTATAAGTAACCACTTTTGAAAATGCTACTGCATGTTTTGCACACTGCCATACGTGATAATGGAGATACAGAGACAGATTTTGAGCGTATGTATGTATGTGGGATTTTGAAAATTTTAAACTTTTTCAACAGGCAACAAAAACCTTTTGGGAAATAATTTTTATTATGCTTAAATGAATTCTCTCGTTAAATTTATGTATTACAATATATCATATTTAAATATAAATTTCTTATCATTATGGAAGCTGCATTTATATCTTCTACATGCTATAGATCATTGATGAAATTATAATTAGTATTAGTTCAATTAGTATTTTGTACCATGTAACCAATATAGTGCAATTTGGGGATATGAAATACCAATTTCCCTGTAGGTCCCTTACTGTTGTACACTGATAGATTTAAGCATAAATGGGCTTAGGGCCCAAATTACCTACATTTGTGGCACATGACATTTAGATACACCGATGAGCCAAAACATTATGACCAGCAAGTCGTTATGCAAATCAAAGCAACTGCAGGTGAACTACGGTGCGGGTTGGGACGCAGTATAAAAAACACCTGATACTGAGCTCCGTTAATCATTGTTACTCTTCTTCTTCAGATGGGAAAGGCAGTGGACTTAAGCTAGTTTCACAAAGGCCAAATTGTAATGGCCAGACGACTGGGTCAGAGCATATCTGAAACGGCATGGCTGGTGGGATGCTTGCAGTCAGCAGTGGTTAGTACCTACCGAAAGTGGTCCGAGGAGGGAAAACACATGAATCTCCAGCGAGGTGTTGGACGACTACAGATCATTGATGCTCGAGGTGAGGGAAGGCTCTCCCAGATGGTACGTGGCAACAGAAGGGCGACTATGGCACAACTCGCCAGTAATTGGAATACTGGTGATGGGAGTAATGTGTCACAACACAGAATACATCGAACCCTGCTGAAAATGGGTCTGCGTAGCTGCAGGCCACTCTGTGCCCATGCTAACCACGATTCATCGGCGACAGCGCCTACAATGGGCACATGAGCATCAAAACTGGTCCGATGAATCACATTTCCTGTTGCACCATGTGGACAGCCTGGTACGTGTATGTCGTTTACCTCGGGAAGTGATGGCGCCAGGGTGCACTGTGGGACGAAAAGAAGTCGGTGGCATGCTTTGGGCAATGTTCTGCTGGGATACCCTGGGTCCAGTCATCCATGTGCCGGGCACTCTGATGTCTACCACCTAACAAAACATTGCTGACCAGGTACACCTTTTCATGGCAACAGTCTTCCCCTCTGGCAGTGCAGTTTTTCAGCAAGATAATGCGCCATGCCACACCACCCGGATTGTTCGAGACTGGTTCGTGGAATATGAGGAAGACTTCGAGGTATTAACCTGGCCTCTAAATTCCCCAGACATCAATCCCATCAAGCATCTATGGTTTGTGTTGGAACAGCAACTCCAACCTGCTCCTTAACCATGGACCTTACAGGAGTTAAAGGATCTGTTGGTTACGTGTTGGTACCAGATACAACAAGACACATAGAAATCTTGTTACATTGCATGCCTCTTCAGGTACGAGCTGTTTTGGCTGCACGTGGAGGATCGTCATATTAGGTAGGTGATCATAATGATTAATGGCTCATTAATCATAAAAAGAAACCTGTTATGCATTGTACAAGTAAAATGTAGTTAGTAACAAACACTGAGTGCAGTTACCAGTTTTTTGTAGAGAGAGTAAATATGTGAATATGTTGTTTTTGCGCTAAATCAGCTTCAAAAACGTTGCTACTTAGATGCCTAAATAATATAAATCTACTTCTGTTGCTATACAAGCTGGAGAAAACAAAGATATCTTATTAGTTATTTGTTTCATAACAATAGGGAGGTACAGTCTCTGGGCTGCTTTTTGTTCATTTAAATTTTTATTGTAAATTTATTGAATATGCTATTTTTTTTAACAGTGAATTGCGAAAAATTTCATTTAAAAAAAAAAACGATGTGTTTATATATATTTTGTAAATTTTTTTCTTTCAGACTATTTAGCACTACGAGAATACTGTAAAAGTTTATTTGAATTCCAGACCCTTACAGTAAGGAGATTCAAGTATGTCTTTTTAATATGCTTGTCATTTTTATTTATATAAATTTTGACTTAAATAACCTATTAAGAAAGGTAACATTATTTTGTTTGAAATCATCTTAACTGCTCAGCCAGCTGCCTAACTGTTTAATGTTTTTTGAGCATAACCTTATTATATAAAAATGTCTTGTTCATAAAAAGGTATCTTTCACTGCTCACATATATTTGTTCAAAAATGTTATTATCCTCTTAGCACTATTGATGTGCAATATGGAAGTCAGTATGATTTCTGCAAATCATATTGGCTGATCACATCGTAAATATGATATATTGATTATTATCTCATTATCTTGTTCTATCTAATATGTCTCAATATATTTTTACTACTTTGTTTCTTCTATAGGACATGGGCAGGAAGAAGAAGACATCAGAAAAAAAAGAAGCTGCAGCGCCCCATGCTTGTAAAAATTTTATATATATTTTTAACGTAGAATAATATTTAATATTAATATTAACCATTTAGTACCCTAAGGCTTTTGCTGCACCAACAAAAAATAATAATAATAAAAGGAAATAAAACTACCTATTTGACTCCCTCCTCACATGAGTATTGAATCTTACCAAGCTGTCTGCATCAACCACCCATGGTGGCAACTGATTCCAGTAATCAACAACTCACTAGCTAAAAGAAATGCTCCTGCAATCCAGCCTAAAACCTCTTCCCCCCATAATTTGAAGTTATGGTTACTAGTTCTGGAATCATTTACAGTGAAATTTCAACCTCTTCATATTACTTTCTCCTCTCAGAATCTCATACACCTCTATTAGGTTTCCTCAAAGGTGCCTAGTTACCAAACTAATATTTAATCTTTCTTTATGGATATCCATTTTACAATCTTACCAGGTTCATTGCCTATCTTTGGACTCTTTCAAGAAATAAAATATGTTCAATGCCTTTTTTAGGTGCAGTGTCCATACTTGAAAACAGCATTCCATACACAGCCTTACAATTGCTTTATACAGTGGGATTGTGACCTCCCTACCTCTACAGCAACTGTTCAATAAATCATTGATAGGATGCCATGTGCTTTCATTGCTGCCTGTCTACAATGCTCAGGGAACTTCATGTACATCTGTATTTTAATTTTCAAATCCTTTTCTTCCTCGGTTGTTTTTGAATCATCTTCACCAACTGTATAATAATTTTGAGGTTGCTATTCCCAAAGTTTAAGACCTTGCATTTTGCTGCATTAAAACTTAGCTGTCACTTTTCTGACCATCCCTGAAATCTCCTGAAAAAAAGCACTGCTTGGTACTGATCATTAACTCTGCTAATCATTATTGATATTGACATCATCTGCAAATTTTGACAGATTGGCCTCTATCCCTTTGTCAATATCATTTAAGAAAATCAAAAACAACAATGGTCCTCTCAGTACCAGTCCTTGAGGAACTCTACTTTTTACATTGCAGCCTAATCTGAAGGGTAACTGCAGTATAGAAGGCAGAGAAAATCCTCTGCCTGCTACCCTGCATTCCATCTAAGGATTTTCCATGTGATTCCAGCATGTCATAATACAGTTAGAACCTCTCATGTAGGACTGAATCAAATGTTTTTCTGAAATCCAAGTATGTTGAAATTATTTCCTGTTTTTCCATTACAAGAAAGTACTGTGTTTCCTTAAATTCCATTTCTATCTAAGCAACTCTGTATTGCATGCTTGATTACTGAATTCATGATTTTCCCTACCATTGATGTCAGACTGACCAGTTAATAGTTATCCACTTCACTCTTAGAACCAAGTTTTTATATTGGTTAATAGATTGGCACTTCTCCAATCCAAGGGAAATTTTCCTGATTCCAGTGATGCCCTCATAATTAACCTTAATGGTTCAGTGTACTTTCTTGCTGCACCCTCAAAATTATCAGCTCTATGCCATCAAATCCAGGAGCCTTATTTCCCTTTTGGCACAAAAAGTTTTCTAACAAATACAGTAAACCCCCGCTATTTGCGGGGGTTACGTTCCTGAGAAATGCTGCGAATACCGAAAACGAAATACTGAGTTATGGCTCCCATAGTAATAAAGGTGTTCCGTTCCAAAGTATGAAATATATAAGGAAAACTAATCTAAAATTTTGTCTATGTATGTATTATATGTACCTTCATAATATGACTATGTACATAGACAATACATAGTAATATGCAAGCATAAGGCATTGAAATGAAAATAAGAAACAATTTAATATTAAATGTAATATATATTAGAAATTTCAAACAAATCTTTCAATCCAGCGCCTTTGCTATAGCTAAAAAACTTATCCCGCCAGTGCAATCACTAGTTTCGCTAAAGTGTTGATAAAGGTGTTTTGCCTTTTCATGAATGATGAGTGAACTTAAGGGAATTTTATTTTGAGTTCGGTCTTCTATCCACAGATTTAAAGCCTTTTCCATTTTTTCTAATTTAACATCATGAGTTACAGAGCAAATTTTTGAAGCAATTAGCACGTTTTCACGGACACTACGGGGATTTTTTCTTCTGATTTCTTGATTGATCGTACCATTGACTGGTTGATTTTATAATGTTTTGCCACTGACGAGACACTTTCACCATTAGAAATTTTGTCTAATAACTGAATTTTATTTACTAATGACATGGCCCCGGGTGCCAAGTGTTATAGTGATCAAGCGATTCCCTGAGTGATTTCTAGAGCGTTTTTATCGAAGCTACAGTTATATTCATTTGTAAAAGTTTTCTTACATTCCCATTAATTATTTGTTAACTTAGTATTACGAATTGTAACTAAGTTACAGGAAGGAAAACCACCTTTCTTTTTTCCATTAAACTAACTTACTAACCTTTATACCGCTTGGTCACTCTAGCAGCACTGCTCCTGCCTCCCATGGCGGGGCCGATAACCTGGGAGAAGAAATCCATTCTCCCGGGGCTGAAAAGAGCAAAGATGAAAAACAGTTCTTTTCCACCTTTAGAGCCATCGAGCTCAAGACTAGAAAATGACACCGAAAATTACTATTCTCAACCAAAGAGGTTGAAAACAACCCCACAAGAGGAAATACCAGCATTCCTCATACTGCACTCTCTATCAGAGCTGCCTCTGAGTAAACTGTCCCCATTCCTTGTCCAAAAATGCATCGAAAAACAGTAAACGGCTCCAGTCTGGGGGATCTTCTGGTAGAGACCATGAAATCCCAGCATTCCGAAAAATTATTAAACATGAATACTTTTGGCAGACAACCAATAAAAGTTACTCCCCGTGCCACCCTAAACTCCTCGAAGGGAGTAATCGCAGAATGGGACTTGTTAACTGTATCAGAGGAGGAGATAGTTCAAGAGCTACGTAAACAAAAAGTCATACAAGCAAGGAGAATTATGACTCGGAAAGATGGTGTTCTTGTTCCCACTAGGAGCATAATTCTCACTTTCAGCTCTCCCATCCTACCATCTTCTGTTAAAGCAGGCTATCTCCATTGCCGTGTCTGTCCTTACATCCCAAACCCAATCAGGTGCTACAAGTGTCAAAAATACGGACACTCCCAATCTGCATGTCGAGGTGAGTCAGTATGCCCAATTTGTGGATCGAAGGAGCACAATCAAACTGAATGCACTGCTACGACTTCTGTTTGCCCAAACTGTAAGGGTGATCACCCAGCTTTTTCCAAAAGTTGCAAACTTTGGAAGCAAGGGAAAAAAATCCAGAAATATAAAGTTGAGAATAAAGTGACATATTTGGAGGCGAGAAGGCAAATACTAAAAACAGATCCAAAACATACATATGCAATGGCTGCTAAACAATTTCAGTCAATAGGTACACAAACAGATGTTGCCATTCCCCCAGATATGTCCATCGCTAATTGGGCACGCTCCATGCTCTCTGCCCCCAAATAGTGTCCTTCGCAACAAAAAACTGAACAAGCCTGTAATACCCCAATTACCATTCCAGCTAATGTAAACCCAACAGCAAAACAAAAAGTGACGGAAACCACTAGATTCAACCAGAATGGATATTGACCAGCACAATGACCCAGAAGATGCCATATTAGAACTTCATGTGACTGATGAGATGGACGTAACATGTCCCTACTTTCCAAAGAAAGACAAAGGAAAATCGGATCGATGCAAAAAGTCACAACTAAAAAGCAGTCAGAAATAAAAACAACCAACAAAACCGCTTAATGGAAAGAATTCTTCAATGGAATTGTAGAGAGTTTTGCAGTATAAAAGATGATATATGTGACTCATCCACCGTTATGATCCAGCAGGCATATCCCTACAGGAAACTTATTTAAATTCACAAGTGTGTCCTGCTATAAAAGATTACTCTATCCTTAGAAGAGATAGAAATATCGACTCGCCAGCCCATGGAGGAGTGGCGGTTCTTATAAGAAACAACGTACCATCCAAACATATTGCTCTTCAGACTCCTTTTGAAGTAGTGGCAGTGCGCATCGAAATTGGCATCACTCTTACAATAGCACCTATATATATTCCTCCTAATTTCTCATTTTTTTCAGATGACCTAGAAAATCTAATAGAACAGCTATCGTCTCCTTTCTGCTTACTTGGAGACTTTAATGCTCATCATCCAATGTGGGGATCTCCAACAATTGACAAGAGAGGCAAGTTAATAGAATCCCTTCTGGACTCTTATCAACTTACCCTTTTGAACACTGGTGAACCTACCTATATTCATTTTTTGACAGGATCCATGAGTGCAATAGACCTATCAATCTGTTCTCCCTCCATATATAGTATTATGCAGTGGTCTGTTCTTGAAAATCCACTAAACTGTGATCACCTTCCGATTCTCTGCAAACTGCAAACACGGGTAAACTCTCCTTCACTGCGTCGCTCAACTTGGAAATTTTGTAGGGCACACTGGTATGAATATGCATCTCATGTGCAGTTAGACAATAAAATAATCCAATCTCAACCCATAGACAATGTCACAGAACATATAACTAATCAAATATTACAAGCTGCTACCTCTGCAATACCAAAATCTTTCCTGGGGAAATGGAAACATAGTAATTACTGGTGGAATCAAGATTGCACACACGCCAAACAGTACAAAAATAAGAGCTTGGAATTTATTTTGTAAATTTCCCACAACTACCAATCTAATTAACTTCAAAAGACTGAAAGCCAAGTTCCAACAAGCAAAGCAAAGGCAAAAAGCAAAGAAAGATGCCTGGATTAGCTTTTCCTTGAGCATGAACAACGATACAGACAGCAGAATTATATGGAGGAAAATACAAACGCTTAATGGCAAATACGTTCAGTCCCCAGCTACAATACTAAACTGGGAAGGGAAAGAGTTGTCATCCTCAGGAGAAATAGCAAATGCCTTAGTGGAATCATTCACCAGTATATCAGCAATAGCTTCCTACAAACCAACCTTTCAGCGAATTAAAAAAACTGCAGAGCAGTATAAGATTAAATTTTCCACGAGAGTTTCACATCCAAATAACAACCATTCACATTAACAGAACTTTTTGGAGTGCTGAATAAAACATCAAGTAGCGCTGCTGGTCCAGATGGGATCTACTATATAATGTTAAAACAACTGAACAACAGAGCAAAAAGATCATTGTTAAACTATTGCAACCGAATATTCTTAGAAAATGCTTACCCAATCTCCTGATGTCACTCAATATTTCTAGCCTTCCCAAAACCTGGAAAGGATCGTACCTTTCCACATGACTATAGGCCAATTTTACTGACCAATTGTTTAGGCAAAGTCCTAGAAAAAATGGTTCACAGGCGGTTAATGTGGTTCCTGGAAACTAACAACTTGCTAAATAGTAATCAGTACGGGTTTCGAAAAACCGTTCCACCTTAGACGTAATGATAAAAGCAGAGGCAAACATACATAATGCCTTCATAAGGGGACAGCATCTGGTCATGATTAATCTAGATATTGAGAAAGCCTTCGATACCACCTGGCGATATGGTGTTCTTCAAGATCTTCATTCTTTCGGCTTGAGAGGTCATCTACCCCAATTTATACAAAGCTTCTTATGCCATAGAACTTTTCAGGTCAGATACATGAATAATTTATCCAAAACATTTGAACAATAGGAAGGTGTACCACAGGATTCCATTCTCAGTCCAACATTATTTGCAATAAGAATCACCAACATGACAAGGGATGTATCAAATACAGTACAATCGTACATGTTTGCCGATGACCTCATTATCTCTACTCAATCCCAGACTATGAACACCATCCAGCATAGTGCCCTTAGGATAGCTGTTGGAGCCTTCAGAACATCTCCGGTTCACAGCCTGTATTGAGGCAAACGAATCCCCTCTGCATCTCAGGAGAAAAATTTTATTGTTTAATTATGCAACAAAGATTGGAAGTACTCCAGCCCACACCAGCTGCCAGTATCTGTTTGATCCTCAGCACACTCTGCAATATCACGATAAACCTAATGAAAACTGCCCCCACAGGGATTCGACTGCAAGAACTCATGATCAGTTGGAAAATTAACTTTAAGAATATATTCCAAGACCTTGCTACTCCTGAACCTCCCTGGACTGAATTCATACCTGTCTGTGACAATTTCTTTTCAAGATGGGGGAAAATCCTCCCTGGTAAATACCAACTTTCAACAGCTACATAAATTGCATTCTTTGGAAACCGCAGAGAAAGTTCATATCTATACCGACGGCTCCAAAACAGATACGCCTGTTGGTGCAGCAGCAGTTTCCGTCACTTTCTTAACAGCTGTCTCTCTTCCCACTGAATGCAGTATCTATACTGCAGAATTATTTGCAAAAAAACTGGATCTAGATAACATAAACAAATATCATATCAAACAATCTCTGATATATATACAGACTCTTTAAGTGCAATCAGTGCCTTTCAATCTCACTCCCCTTTCACTTTCCTCCCTCTCATCCCTTTCTTAAAGAGATCCGGTCTAAATTATTTTACCATCAAACAGCCAACTACAAGGTTACCTTCTGCTGGATTCCTGGTCATGTCGGCATCCAAGGTAATGATTGTGCGGATAAGGCTGCTAAACATCCCGACTCTGGATCTTACAGTCAACTGAAAGTTCCATACATAGACTACAAATCTATTATTAAAAAAACATGTTGGAAACAATGGTCTGACTTCTGGCAATCTCAAATCAATAATAAACTGTTCCAGATAAAAAAAGAGCCTCAACTGTGGACATCTAGTTTTAGAAGAAACGGGCGACAAGAAGTAATTCTGGCAAGGCTTCACATCGGTCATTCACATCCAACTCATGCATTTGTTTTTGGGAGAGACTCCTCCTCAGTGCTTGTTTTGCCAGTCGCACCTAACAATAAAACATTCTCATTGAATGTCCCCACCTTTCATCTGTCCGAAATTCCAGCTTCAGCTCCCTCTCCAACTTGCAGGAACCCTTAACCTTATCACATATTCTTGGTAATGAAGCAAATTTCGAGGATCTGTTTTAGTATTTAAAACGCATAAATTTATATAATAGCATCTAATCAAAACGTGAAATCAGTGATACCCAAACCACGAACAGACTCAATATGGCCCAAGAGACCCTTGTGCCAAAAAACCTCAAATATAACAACAACAACTAGCTAATGTCATCACCTTCTTTGATCTTTTCACAATTCCCTTGTTATTCGTAGCCATATTTTTGTAGGGGTTAGAAAAGAACTTGTCCACAATAAAGTCACTTTCTTCCATTAACACACTCGAAAAAGTCTACACTAACACACTGCAAAATGGTAGATTTTTCACTTTTGTAAGCATATCAATTTATAAATTTATTCAATTTATAAGCATATAAATTAAAAGCAAACCACGAAACCTTCCATGACAAGCGCATAGCACATACTGAACAAGGATTAGCGAGAAACATCCACGCTCGTGATTTTGTCACCCCCCCCCCACCAACTGAGCGCTATTTTGACTGGGAAAGATGATTTTAGCCACGCCCATGCTTTTTTATGGCAGAAAATGTTCACGGCACTTTAAAATTCACATTTTTTTAGGTTTCATTTCATATTAAATCAGCGACCATGAATACAGGTACCACAAATAGCGGGGGTTTACTGTAATCTGAAATTTCAATATTGCCAGTTTCAAGCTTCCCAGCTTCACTCACACAGTTGTATCCTCCTGTGGAGGGCTTTTCTCCTGTAATTATTATGCAAAGTACCTGTTAAATTCACCTGCAACATCAGCTGAGTTGTCTACACCTCACAAGGATCCGATCTGATTTGTTTTTCTTTTATTTATATTCACATATGTGAAAAACTTGAACACAGTTTTTTTGTTCTTTGCTCTCTTAGCCAGCAATTTCTCATAATCTGCCTTTGCCATCCTAACTTTTTCTGCCGTATTGTTACAGATCAGTTTATAGCTGTTATAAACTTCAGTACTACTTTTTATCGCTTTGTAACTTCTCCATGCCACCTTTTTTTTTTTTTTTGCTCTGTTTAATCGGCTAGCTCATTATTCATCCCTCTGAGCATCTCCACATGCTATATTTTCTTAATGGTACATATGCATTCATGGCTTTGGTGGCTGTAGCTTTAAAGACTTACCATAATTCTAATTTATTCACACTGTGTGCTGTCTCCTCCAGTTGACAGCTGCCATAATCTCCTTCCTTTCTCGAAATAAAAACACACACAATGATAGCAAAAAATTATGAAATGTTTTCTTCTAGATTTTCTTATTGCTTTCTGAGCCTCATACAAACATTTAGTTGAGATTGTGATAACACATCTACCATCCAGGATCAGTCTGTAATATGGTATTTTCTTACCACACACATACACACACAAACACTTATAGTTGTGTGATTCTATAGAAACCATAATTCATTGTATCAATTAATCATCTTCAGAAACCTTTCTGTAGTTTTGCCGGACTGTTTGCACAAAAGTAATTCATCTGTTGGAATTGTGAATTTATTATTATTTGGTATACCGAAATGACTAAAAATTACATTATATAGTCAGCTTTATTATAGTTCCCTTCATTTTCCTTTGTTCTAGATATTAAATCTTTTGCTTATCATAGTTTTATGATTCAATTATTCAATGATTCAAAAGAAAACACTTCTTTTGGTCTTCCATTTCTTATATACCACCAAAATTACTGATAGGAACAGCACATAATCTAAACCAGTTCCATGGTTTAGATTACATGCCCCCTTGGAATTCATTGAATTCCAAATGTTGATCTGCTATTGCAGAAAATTAATGCTTCATATGAAATACCTTGATATGTCGTTTAAAGATAATGTTAAGTAGCATAGTCACTAACACTCATGGATGTCAATTTGCATTATGCAAAGGATCTGATGCTGTATAGCATAATAAAACTACATTTTAGACGTAATGTCCTTAAGACGTAATGAGCTGGGGGGGGGGGCACTTTTTTTTTTTTTTCCCTTTACTATCCCTTTTATAAATAACAGTAAACCCCCACTATTCGCAGTCGCTGATTTAATATGAAATGAAACCTAAAAAATGTGAATTTCAAAGTGCCGTGAACATTTTCCACCATAAAAAAACATGGGTGTGGCTAAAATTATCTTTCCCAATAAAAACAGTTCTCAGTGGGTGGGGGGGAGAGGGGTGACAAAATCGCGAGTGTGGATGTTTCTCTCTAATCCTTGTTCAGTATGTGTTATGCACTTGTTACGGAAGGTTTCGTCGTTGCTTTTAATTTATATGCTTATAAATTGAATAATTTATCAATTTATAAATTGATATGCTTACAAAAGTGATAAATCTACCGTTTTGCAGTGTAAAACAGACTTTTTCGAGTGTGTTAATGGAAGAAAGTGACATTATTGTGGACAAGTTCTTTCTAACCCGTACAAAAATATGGCTACAAATAACAAGGGAAATGTGAAAATTTCAAAGAAGGTGATGACATTAGCAAATAAAATTGAGTTATTAGACAAAATTTCTAATGGTGAAAGTGTCTCCTCAATGGCAAAACATTATAAAATCAATGAGTCAACAGTACGATCAATCAAAAAATCGGCAGAGAAAATCCGCCATAGTGTCCGTGAAAACACGCTAATTGCTTCACAAATTTGCTCTGTAACTCGTGATGTTAAATTAGAAAAAATGGAAAAGGCTTTAAATCTGTGGATAGAAGACCAAACTCAAAATAAAATTCCCTTAAGTTCACTCATCATTCGTGAAAAGGCAAAACTCCTTTATCAACACTTTAGCGAAACTGGTGATGGCACTGGTGGGATAAGTTTTTTAGTTAGCAAAGGCGCTGGATTGAAAGATTTGTTTGAAATTTCTAATAAATATTACATTTAATATTAAATTGTTTCTTATTTTCATTTCGATGCCATATGCTTTCATTTCTAATGGTCATATTATGAAGGTACATGTAATTCATACATAGACAAAATTTTAGACTAGTTTTTCTTGTATATTTCATACTTTGGAACGGAACCCCTTTATTACCTCAGGGGAGGTACCCACAGACTGGAGATGTGCAAATGTGACCCCAATTCACAAAGGAGGATCAAAGGCTGACACAAGTAATTATAGACCTGTGAGTTTAACTTCTGTTCCAGGAAAATTAATGGAGGCACTGGTTAAAGAAGCACTGCAGGATCATCTAGACAAGACTTCAGTTATAGCTCGGACACAGTGTGGTTTTGTTAAGGGGAAGTCTTGCCTGACCAATTTGATATGGGAAACAGCAATCCCAGAGGAACGTATCAGCTCTGTGGTACTACACTGACAGTGGTAGAGAATGAAAAGTACCTAGGGGTAATTGTGCAGGCAGATATGAAGTTCTCTAAGCAGTGCAGACAGGCTGCAAGAGTAGCTCATGGTGTCTTGTCAATGATATACAGGAATTTTTCCAGCAGGGATAAGGAGGTGATTATTCCATTGTATAAGGCAATGGTCAGGCCACACCTAGAGTACTGTATACAGGTCTGGAGGCCTCATTTCAAGAAGGATGTAGAGCTGCTGGAACGAGTACAGAGAAGGGCAACAAGATTAGTGAATGGAACAAAGGGGTGCTCTTACGAAGAAAGGCTTAAGTTTTGCAAATTACAGTATCTGGAGACTAGGCACCAGCGAGGTGATCTGATAGAGGTGTATAAAGCCTTGAATGGTTTGAGCATGCTCAGTGCTGATGGGATTCTTCCTCTTGCTCAGAATAATCACCTTACAGGGCATAAATTCAAATTGAGGAAAGACAGATGTAGGATAGATGTGCGGAAATTTGCCTTTAGCCAGCAGGTAGTTGGTTGGTGGAACAGACTTCAATCCCTTGTCGTGGAAGTTGATAGTCTAAATAAATTTAAGGCTCAACTGGACAGGTATTTCAAACGAATGGAGGGGTGAAGTGGAAGTGGGTTTTTTTTTTTTTTTTTTGGCTGATGCTGCATAAGCTTGCTTTCTTGCATCATATGCCTCTACTAATGCTAATGCTAATTACTGTGGGAGCCATAACTCAGTATTTGTGTTTTCGGTATTTGCAGCATTTCTCAGGAACGTAACCCCCATGAATAGTGGGGATTTACTGTATTTGTATTATCAAGCATCGGTCTGAATTTGATGTAAACATTTTCTAAAATTTCACATATTTGTAAAAAATAGTTAACACTTTTCATTATTATTATTAAAAGTTTTTTTGTGACTTTTATCTTGATAATTTTCCTTTTTTTTTTTTTTTTTAGCCAGAGGGAACAAAATTGATTACCTGTCTTTTGCCTCCTGATAAAGGTCAAGTAGCAGGATATAATATAAAACGAGGTAATAGGCGCTGCTATTTTATGAGTTTCTTCTTATTATTAAAGACTAATTATAATATATAAAAAATAATTGTATATCAAATTTATTAATTTGTTAACTTCAATTTTTATTGCAACTATGAATTTTAAAGCATTACTTGATAGATGTCTAGTAAATAACCACTTTATAATTAAACACTGTGTTAATTCGTAATACTGTCTGAGTATGTGAGTGGAAAGCTTTTGCTCTAATTATATGAAAATTATTAGAAATAATATTTCCACTGTCACATACCTGGTCGGTAACACTTGCAGCTTAGAGAATTAGCCTGAGCCAGAATAGTAAATTTTTGTTAACATGAATTTCATTTATGGGATAGGCTGCAGGGAAGATTGAGAGGTAAGGTCAAGGGTGAAGATGTTAACAAGTACTGGATTGAATTAAAGAATGGTGTTATTGAGGTCAGTGAGAAAGTAATGGGAGCTGTAAAAAATAAAGCGTAAGAAAGGAACTATAAACCCATGGGTTATAGTGGAAATGATATGGGGAAATAAAGGAAAGAAGAAGATGGAAGAATGGGTAAAGTAGGAAAAGAAAAAAAAAATAGAGCATAATGATTGGTTGAGAAGAAGAATAGATGAAGCAAGAGAGGAAGGGCTAAGGGAGCAGTGGGGAAATATGGAGTATGGGGGAGAAAAGAAGATATGATTTAATGTTTGAAAGGGTGACATTCTTAAAGAATGAATTTAAGAATGGGCCAAGACAGAATAGAGATGGAGAATTATTAAATAAAGATGCTATACGACATAGATGGACTGAATATATAAAGGATTTATATATGAGAGATGGAATAAAGGATAAGGTTGACATTGACAATGGGCTGTGTCCGACAATAATTGAAACAGATAGAACTGCATTAAGGGAAAGGAAGTTGGAATTTAGAAAGTACAAATGAAAATACTTGAAGTGAAGGGAAACATAGGGGTAAGGGAAGTAAAAAAATATGTAGACAAATATGTGAGAAGTGAAAACAGCCATAGTAAAGGATTTTATAGTTACTGTTATGATTACAATAATTCCAATAGAGGGAAAAAAATGAATACAAGCAAGTGATTTTGCATGCAGCAATCGTGATGTTGAGGATAATGAACAGAAAATTGTAGGAAAGAATGGAGGAATGATAGAAGAATAATGTGAATTCTGGAGAAGGATAGGAATAAAGAATGAAATAGAAATAATAAGAATTTATATAAAAAGAAATAGAAAAAGGTGAATAAAAATGTTTATTTGTTTTGCGTATTTGGAAAAGGCAAAACTAAAGGGATAGAAGGATGGGATGGGAAAGGAGGGGGGGAGATGTAAAAAATATGGATTTAAATTGTACACAGTAAGCTTGTTTGTTTGTTTATAGGCTTTTCGGCATGAGGGCAACAAGGCCATAATATGCCTAACTATGTCGATGTTAATACGTGGTTTTATCTGTATGCATGTGGTTGAAGTGTAGACTGCATTGTAGAGTCATGTCATATCCATTTGAGGAAAGTAATAAATTTTTGACACATGTGCCCTATCTGCTAAGAGGTTGGTGATACTGAAAAAGGTGTTCTTCTGGGGAACTAAGACAAATACGGAGCAATATGTGGGTACATGCTAGACAGTAAGCTGGATCTTGCAGTTTGTGCCCTGTGGTGGATCAGTGCCTGCAAAAAGATGTGTTAGGTGTGTGTGGCCTATTTGTACTCAGGCTACTATGACTTCTTCATGTCTGCTCTCATGTATACTAGAGTTCCACAGTTGGAGATATTTTTTTTATACAGGGCAGCTTGTCATCAACTTGACTTTGCCAGATGTTTGTCATTGTCCAAGACACAGTGGCATAACTATGCCAATGCAACCGATGCGGTGCATTGGGACCCACAGCCATCCTGCCTGAAACAGAAAAAAATTTAATAGAGTAAAAATGTAAGTTTTTTAGTTGTGTGATAAAATTTATATATGAACAAAAATTTTTTTTATGTGAAGCATGTTTATTGTTAGCTAGCTGCAAAGCACAAGCAAAACTGCAAGTGAATACAAGTGAAATGGTATTAGCGCTGCTGCTGCTTCCAAGGAAAATTTTAAAGATTTATGACTGTGGGGGCTACAGTCAAATAGGGGCCCACTTATTGGGGATACAGAGGCCCATTTATTGAGGTCATTATTATTGAGTATATTACTCAATATTTTCAGGGGGACCCACACTAAACTTTGCATTGGGTCCCACTTTTTCTGGTTACAACACTGCCAAGACATCACTTTTTATAATGGACTTATGGATTGAGACCTCTGTACTAAAGGAATGGTATTTAGGTAGGATATGTAGCAGTGTTGGCATCTAGATTGTCACGTTCATTTCCAGCAATTCCTTCATGACCAGTGATCCAACAAAAGAGAATTTGCTGGCGTTTTTTTTTTTTTTTTTTTTTTTCCCTGATTTAACTTAGTCAGGGTATTCTAGATCTGTCTGAGTAAAGGGGGTTATCATTCTTCATAGTCTGCTGTTTACACTGGATAGTGCTAATGGAGTCTGTATATATAACACTGTGCAGTATGTTTGTTGAGCACAGTTAGCTTTTCAGATGACATGGCACTGACACTCATATATGATACAAGAGAGGAGTTACAGACTTTGTTGGAAAGACTTAGTCAGATGTGAAGAATATGGAATGAGATTAATTTTATTTTGAGTAAACTAAAGTTTATGATGGGAAGGAATGAAAAGGAATAACTACTTGTAAAATAAATTATAAGAGATAAGAAAAGTGGATAAATTGCAGATAACATTCGGCTAAGGATTGATAGAGAAGTTGCCAGGAAGCAGTAGGGAAATAGTTGCTAAGAATTTGCAATGGGCAAGACAGAATTTGCGAAGAGAATGTAAATATTTACAGGAAGAATGGATATATCATGGTCTAATTGATTGATAACATGGAATGGTGATATTCTTAAATATCACACTCCAAACGGGTTGAACTTATTTTTAGCAAATATATGTTATATACATTTTCACATGTGACATGGTCTCCTCAGAAATCTGTTTATCACTCTTTCCTCATTTCAAATGGAACCCTAGGTGAATTGTAATGAAAAATTAAATATCATGACTACCAATTGTATATGCAGAATGTTTGATTATAGAAACAAAGCTTAGATAATAAGAACACTATATGGGTACTCATTTTTATCAGGTAGAATAATATAAATAGTTTACTTTGTAAACATCAAAATTCATTATGATTAATCTTATTTCATTTTAATTTGTAGAATTTATTATGAATCCGAGTGGCAAATCATATGTTTGCATACTTCACGAATATGTACAGCACGCAATGAGGGTACAGCCGAGATATATTTTCAAGGAATTAGGTAAAGAATTTTGTCTTATTACAAATATTATAGTAAATATTAAAATTTATATTAGCATTTCTATCCATCTACTGTTGGATCTAGTTCTTAATAACAATATAGAACCTGTTGCTCCTGTAGATGGCAGTGCTTGTAATGCAACTCCCCCCCTCCCCCAATCTGTACATCATTTCAGGCATTTAGGCATTACTTGAAAGAAAAATAGTGAACTACAGAATGATAATGGTTTATGGAAATAGAGTATTTTGATAGGCAAATAAATTCAGTCAGTACACCATTTTTTAACCTATTAACTGTATTAATTTTACCTGTTTGTCCCAAATTTCACATAGATTTAAGTAATACAATAGAATTTTGATGCTGCTGAATTGAGTATCAGTGGCATGGATACTTTGTGGAATAAAGGAAGAAGCAAAGTGAATTGATATCTTTTACTTTACCAAATAGGCCTTGTGTAGTCAAAAACTAAAAACTAGGCTTCTTTTGGCACTGGTTCCTATTTTATATTAGCTTTATCATCCAAACTGTCAGCCTTAAAAATTAACTTCGATCACTTATATCCTCAATTGTAACAAGGTCATTTGTGTGATCCTCTTTTTTGTTTTAATTATAAAAAATTGATTTTTAGCTTTTTTACTCAATTTAAAACAGTGATCTATTGATTATTTGCTAAATGCAATTAAAAAATATCAAACAAAAATAAATGTCAGAAACTAAATCTTTATTGTAATGATGACTAGGAGGCTTCACCCCCTGCTCCCTGCACTCACTTCTTTTGATGAAATAAAATAAAATACTTAACAGAAGCTTTCGACACTGTGTCTCTTCCTCAGCTATGAATACATAAATACATTACATATGGAAACCAAGAATGGTACCTCTTGGTCGTGCTAGACAAATGAAGCACATGCACGAGTCTTATCTAGCATGACCATGCTAATACAAGCTTGTTTTACCACAGTGAAACAAGCTTCTGTTATGTATTTTAGTAATTGTTACATATTACCATGTAACCTGCATCCCTCTTCTCCCATTGGCTGAATAAATATCACAAGGAGGAAAATTATTTTAATGTAGAGAAAGATAATATATATATTTTTAGAATTTTCAAGGTCACTTACCTCCCAGATTGAAACTGAGATGCTCATGTGGCAGATGCAACAGAGACATATTATTGCCAACTGTTCACATTTAGCCAGCAATATCAAAGCATTATGACAAGATTAGACACCTACCACACTGGTATCTCACAGACACCACATGTGAATGGGATTTGCCTAGAAGAAAGGTAGATGCTTTTGTTCACCTGGTATCTGTTAAACAGCAAACAAAAATTTTAATGTCTCGTAATTCTTAGTATGCTGAAATGAAAACAGAAAATACTGTATAACCACTTAGAGAATACTGGTGGGGAAAGGTACACCGTAGAATTTTATTTTATATCCAGATTTAAAAAATAAATATTAAAAAAAGTGGCATCTGTCAGACACCGTGCAAGCAAAGGAAGGCACTCTTAGCCCTTTTCATATTTGAAATGGACTGTTTTTTTCAGTTGTTTACTTGCATGTAGTTTCTCTTTATGTCAGTTCCTTTTCTTCTTTCTTTTTTCCACAAAGTATTGAAGCACCTGCCACTCAATAGGGCATCAATTCTATTGTAGTACTTAAAAAAAATCTGTGCAAAATTTGCAGCTAATAAGTAAAATTAATAGGGATGTGCTGAATTATTTAACCATCAAAATACTTTATGATTTATTAATTTTTAACTATTCCTTTTAAAATTGTGTACAAATTATATCCTGATGTCACTTGCCCTTTTATTACAATACGATTTGTTACAGATATATTTCTACACATACTCCTCTCTGCTTTAGCTGCTTAGTTGCTGGTCAGAATGTGGTATAAATGTAACTATATAATTTGATTCAAAAGCCCTATCGTATTTTCCTTTAATTTTTTTATTTTATTTGTTGTCTTATCAAATATTTTACTGTTTATATGTTCTGTATTTTGTAATTTTGAGATTATGATTCTATTTCACAATGCAATAAGAAATGATAAATAAAAATTAAATAATAAATAAAAAAATTGTTCTTTAAATGTTTAATATTTTAAAAGTATATTTGGACTTAAATGTTTTTTTTTAGAGAATGCTAGTACACCATATGGTGCAACTGTGGTTATTGGTGATATGGAATATGGATCTGGATATGGAAGTAGCAAAAAACAAGCCAAATCAGAAGCTGGTATGTATATCTTCTGCATTCCTTCCTAAATTTTGTTATAAGTAAACTTCCTTTTCTCTTTTGCTTCTGTTATTTTTATTTCAAACTGCTGGACATATATAAATTCCTAATATGTCATAGATTACTTCTTAAATCTATTGTGCTGCTTATAAATCTATTGTAAATCTCACAAATTTTTTTAAACTTTTTTCAAAAATAGATTATTAGATTAATTAGTGATTCTGTTGCACTGTTTCACTTATTACAGATTGCTAAAATATGTTATAAGTAAACTTTCTTTTCTCTTTTGCTTCCAACATTATTTTTCTTTCAAACTGGTGTACATATATAAATTCCTAATCTGTCATAGATTACTTCTCAAATCTATAATGCTTCTTATAAATCTCACAAAAATTTTTAAACTTTTTTCAAAAATGGATTATTAGAATTAATTACTGATTCTGTTACACTGCCTCACTTGTTATTGCAGATATTCAGTTCTGATGCTATCTTTCTTAATATTCTTACAGGACCAATCTTGACCAAATTCCATTAGTTAACAGAGCAAAAATGATTCACATTAGCAACCCATTAAAGAGTGTATTTCTTAAAAACAGACATCAACTGCAGATCAAAGACCTTTTAATTAAAACTTTGTAAATTGCATTTAAAAGATTACAAATTGGCAAAATATCAAAGAAATGTGAAAATAAAATTCATTGTGATCATATTCTGTAGTCTCGCGGAATGCAAGAATAAATAACCACAATGGTAGATTTCTTTCTATCTGATTGGAATCTGCATTGTTATTGATTAGATCTCATTAGTCAACAGAGCAACCAGGATATTAATTACCTATTCAAGAGGAGTCAAGAAATTTTTGTGATGTTATTGAGCAAATTCTTCAAGATTTATTGTCTTTTACACCAGCGTTTCCCAAACTTTTTTAGTCACGGAACACTTTTCCTCTCACAATATATTGACAGAACACTTTTAATCTCACAGTATATTGATAGAACACTTTTCATCTCACAATATATTGACAGGACACTTTTCATCTCGCAGTATATACTGTGAGATGAAATACACAATACTGTATGCTTCAGAGATATGGGCCTCGGCCGCCGAATCCAACATCAAAAGAATATTCTCTGCCGAATTCTGGCTTCTAAAATGGGCCAACAGCAAACTCCACCTTCCCCCAGCTCTCAGATCAACGCAGTTAGCAGAAGCTCTTCAACTACGCAGGCTCCGGTCCTACATCGCAGAAAGAAGGCTGCTGTTCACCATCAAGATGGCCACCGGTAAAATTACAGAGCCGAACTTCTGGGATCACTGCTCTTGGCGCATTCCTCCCCCTTATCTCCGGTCTTCAGCACAGCTGCTAGCAAACCGTAACCGGCTAGTACTAACCGACAGATTCCTGCCAAAGCAAATGCTGCCCTCACTGCAAGCCATCGACGGGGACCTCCAAGAAGTGGTCAATAATAAAAAATACAGGAAGGGTATCCTCGTCGAACTGAAAATGTAAAACTGTGCTTTGTTAATAATCTGATTTATCTTTTTTTCTCATGTGTATCTCTTTTGTAAATATGTTTTGTTAACCCCTGGCACCACCATGCCGTGACGGGACTAATTGTATGTCTATCATTGCTGCAATTAAAGATTCTATTCTATTCTATTCTATATTCACGGAATACTTGCAAAACACAAGTTTAGCAGGAGCCAAAGAACTGTTGCTAATATTTTATTACATATGACGCACTGTGCATCAGGAGCATCTTTATTTCCAACACATGTAAAGCCGAAATTCAAATAACTGTCATTATACTTTCATTTTTACCTTTTATTAGTTGGTACTTGTTTTTTTCACTCCGGATTTTTGGGGAACAAAAGGCTGCGATTGTTCATCCTCACTTTAAAGTGTGACAATATTGTGTTCGTTTTCATTGACCATAGTTGCACTACTAGAAGTACTTGCTTCTCGTTTTAAAGTTCCTTTTTTCAGCTACAAATCCATGATCATTTATTTTAATAATAATATTTCTAAATACTCATAATTATCAAAAAAAATTTAAACAGGGAAGTGAGTTTAGTTATGATATCGGTTCGCTTCGTCCTCTTCTTCAACCCATGTACTCTAGGCTCAATCGCTAATATGAATGGCATATTAGATAACTTCATTGCTACTTTTTCGTAGATGGCATTACCTGTACGCATACTTTTCTATGCAAAGCCTGCCAAAATAAAGCGTTCTGCAGTCTATTTGATTATTAATCTATTCCAGTATATTAATAGCTGAAAATAAAAACATTAAAAATTATAATGATGCAAAAGTGGTGTCTGCTACAATATGCAAAATTAATTTATTTTATAATTTTTTAAAATTATTAATGACGATTTTTTACGGAACACTTGTTCACATCTCACAGAACACTAGTGTTCCACGGAACAGTTTGAGACATGCTGCTTTACACCATCTTTAGTAGTTACTCACCTAAGTCAGTTTTACCTAGAGTCTTAATTCTGCTTATGCCCACTTTGATATACAGTAGTACTGAAAGTCAGTCAGACTGATGATTTATTCTGTTATTATTCCACTTAATGTCCTCCATGATGCTTAGCTGGTATGGTACATCACCATGTGCCACTCATTTGGAGAGATTGTGTTCATTTCCCATTGATGACTGGAGGAATTTTTAAAATCCCCTTAAGATAATGGTTGTAGTTAGTTGACCTCATTCAGAGAAGTTATTTGTTTGGTTTTTTTTTTTTTTTTTTTTTTAGGAGCATTAGCAACTAAGGCCATATTGCTCCGGGGATATGCGGTGGTCATTCCCTGACCTTTCCGCAAACTCTGTATTTGGTGGTGACAGGCTCGAACCCCGGTCTAATCAAGAAGCGTGTGCTACGCACTGCTGCTCCTTCCCACCTGGCTACGGAGGTGCCCATTCAGAGAAGTAAGCTCCCTCATAAGTTATTCCTGGTCACTCATGTGTGCACACACACACACTCACTCACTCACTCACTCACTCACTCACTCACTCACTCACTCACTCACTCACTCACTCACTCACTCACTCACTCACTCACTCACTCACTCACTCACTCACTCACTCACTCACTCACTCACTCACTCACTCACTCACTCACTCACTCACTCACTCACTCACTCACTCACTCACTCACTCACTCACTCACTCACTCACTCACTCACTCACTCACTCACTCACTCACTCACTCACTCACTCACTCACTCACTCACTCACTCACTCACTCACTCACTCACTCACTCACTCACTCACTCACTCACTCACTCACTCACTCACTCACTCACTCACTCAAAGCACTTGCATTTTAGCAAGGCTTTATTAAGGGACTGAATATTTGTTATGTGGTAATGGTAATGTTTTTAAATTTAAAGGGTGGTAATGTTTTTAAATTTAAAAATTAAACTAAATCCATAAAGCTGCTAAAATTGCATAATGCTGCACTTGCCTTGTCTATGCGAAGGCATAACAAAACCAGTCTGCAAAGCATTCAGTGAGGTACTGAGTTTCAAGCTTTCTACAACCCACCCAATATGTGGCTCTGATGGCATCATCTGAGCTCCTGCTTGCATATGGAAATGCCACTGACATGGGTCTCCATGCTCATTTTGCTGGCTGGCTGACTGCAACCAGCTGCAGCTGTACCAATCACATTAAATTGCAAAATTACATTATTGCATTCACTGTGTTAGCATGTTGTTCTTGTGTGTAGGGGTAAATATTGCTTTATAGCAATTTATTAAAAGATAATTTATAATGATATATCAACTTTTATTTAAAAAAATAAAAGCTGGTGATTTTAATAAATCTGCAACTTTGCTACAAGCTGCCACTGATAAAGAGGTGTAGCAGGTAATGGAAATTGTCTGTTGCAGAAATTCCCCTTTCTACAATAGAAAGGAACATTTCTTGACATAATAGGATATAATTAATTAGTAAAGAAGTTAAATTTGTTATCATTTATATCTAGAATCAGATAGACAGCTTATGTAGATTTAAAAAGGGGGAAAAGGGATAAAAAGGGAAATATCTGGAAGAGGCAGATAAATTATAAAACTAGGGGTTTTCTTTTTCTTTTTTTTTAGGAGCATTAGCAACTAAGGCCATATTGCTCCAGGATATGCGGTGGTCATTCCCTGACCTTTCCGCATCCTCCGTATTTGGTAGTCACAGGCTCGAACCCTGGTCTAATCAAGAAGCGTGTGCTACGCACTGCTGCTCCTGCCCACCTGGCTACGGAGGCGCCCATAGCCCTATCAGAGTTTTTTTATTATTATTATTATGATGATGCATAAAAGCCATAAGTGATAATAATATGGTGATAACCAGTAAATATTAGCACAAACACTATGTAGTTAAGAAAGAATAAGATTTTATTTGGCATTTCTGTAGCAGAAGAAAGATTATATGGTTGTATCGTACATTTAGTGATATAATCTGCCCATCTAATGCCTTATTAGAGTCTCATTCTGTCTTATTCACTTGTTATAATTGCTGGTTTTTAATTACTGTTCTTCCCGTTTTCATAGAGATTAGATAATCGTAAATTATAGGTGAAAACCTCGTACCTTTTTAGTAGGACTGTTAATCTCTCAACACTCAATCGCGAATGATTATAATATGAACTTACCCCCCGTGCATAGTCATAAATAAATCAAGTTAAAATAGCTATTAATTAAAATAATCATGCCTTCAACTCTCATATCACGTCAAGGGAATCGGAAAGACGGCAGCCACCAACCAACATCACAAGCCATCATGAGAATTAAAAAACAATTGTCGCAAAATTCTAAAAACGACGAAACAAATAAATTAAACTTTAAAACCGTTTTTAAACTTCTTTTAAGAGACCACCTTATTTGGTTTGTTACCCGTGTTCACAAGAAGTACAAAAGTGTACTTCTTGTGAACATGGTCTCTTAAAAGAAGTTGAAAAACGGTTTTAAAGTTTAATTTATGTGTCAATTAATTTATTTGTTTTGTTGTTTTTAGAATTTTGCAACAATTGTTTTTCAATTCTCATGATGGCTTTGTGATGTTGGTTGGTTTTTGGAGGTTGGTGACCGCCGTCTTTCCGATTGACGTGATATGAGAGTTGAAGGCATGATTATTTTAATTAATAGCTGTTTTAACTTGATACTATGCAAGGGGGGTAAGTTCATATTATAATCATTCGTGATTGAGTGTTGAGAGATTAACAGTCCTACTAAAAAAGGTAAGGCGCCTCCGTAGCCAGGTGGGAAGGAGCAGCAGTGCGTAGCACACGCTTCTTGATTAGACCGGGGTTCGAGCCCGTCACCACCAAATACGAAGGATGTGGAAAGGTCAGGGAATGACCACCACATATTCCCGGAGCAATATGGCCTTAGTTGCTAATGCTCCTAAAAACCAAATAACAACAACAACAACTAAAAAGGTATGAGGTTTTCACCTAATTTAAGATTATTATAATAATAGGACTTATTGGGCTTCATAGTCCCTTTTGATTTGAAATAGAGATCAGATTATCATTGCTTATTTTGCTTTATGTAAAATGTATTGCTTACTTGATTCTAGCAAAGGCTACTCTTGAAATTCTTATTCCTCAGATGAAGGATATAACCATGGAGGGACATAAAACAGAGAATCAGTATCAAGATGTGGAGGTAGGTAAAAGTTGTGTCATTTAAATGCAAGCTACTATCAAAAATACTTAAAATTCTAACTTTATTTAAATATGAAAGTATGACTACTGGGCTTTATCTTATGAATTGCCTTGGTATTTTGCATTTCAAATGGGGTACTAAGATACTATAATACAGTTAACATTTACTTGAGAGAGAGAGCTGAAAAAACATTTTTTCATGTTTAATATTATTAGTCATATGGTGAAAGGAAGCCCAAAGCTTTTGCTGTACCAACCAAAAAATTAAAGAAATAAATGAAAATAAAATAAAATACTTATTTGATTATCTCCTCATTAGAAGACCCATTCCAGTAATTAACAACTCACTGGCTAAAAGAAAACTTCCTTTAAACCTCTTACCCCATAATTTGAATTTATGACTCCTGTCTTCAGAATCATTTATAATACCCTTTTGATGATCTCACCATTCATGTTGCCTATCATTGGACTCTCTCAAGAAGTTTCATGTCTTATTTTAGGTGTGGCCTCCTTAACTTGAACATAATATTCAAAATGTGGTCTTCACAATTGCTTTGTACAGTAGAGTAGGATTATGATCTCCCGATCTCTAGAAGCCAATGTTCAATAAATCATCAATAGGGTGCCTGTAGGCACTCCTTGCTGGCTGTTTGTACTGCATGGAGAACTTCATGTCTTCCATATTGTGATAACTCAGTTCCATTTTTTCATCTCCTCTTTTTAATTCAATCCCACTAATTGTATAAGTACCAACCAAAATTATTCTGGTGAAAAAGTCAATATTATTTCCTGCATCCATCTAATGAGTGACTCTGGCAAAATAGCTAATAAGGTTGGTTAAACATGATTTTCCCATTACAAAAAATGTACTGTTTTCTTCAAAATTCCATTTCTTCCTAAACAACACTATATTGCACACTCGATCACTGCCTCCACGATTTTCCGCTTCTCTCTTAAACCTGCCTTTATGTATTGCAGAAACATTGGCAAGTATTTCTATTATACCATGTAGAATAAAATATAAATTTTAATTTAGTGCCAGAACTGCTTAAACCGAATGATGTCCCAAGTGACAGAATTCCTACTTGACCATGACTAAGGTCTCTTCACTTTGTCAGTCTCAGGAAACTACATGATTTTAATAACAGCCCTGTTTAGAGTGGGTTGTTCCTTATCTCATGTGACCTAATTTAATCTAGAAATTTAAAACATAATTAAAAGATTGGTATTTTAATTATAATAATGAAGATGATTGAATCCTTTTGATGAAGTGGTTATTGCTGATATATTGGCATCAATGCATTAAAAGATATAACGAGCCCTTAAATATTTACAATTCAGGTAATTTGAAAGTGAATCTTTTTATGCTAAGAGGGTGAATTGTTATTGTTTGGTGTATTCTGCAGCTGGTTTGCATTTCCTGAATGGAAATCCATTTCCATGGGTATAAAACCTTACAACCTTTGCTGAATACCAATTAACTTGGTCATGGTAAAAAAGCTCTTCCTGCCTTAAGAGTACTCTAAGCCAAACTTTTACCATGTGGTGTGGAAACATGGCAATTATAACCACTCTTTTCTTTTTGAGTGGTCAACTCATAGTGAGGTGGAAATGTTTTACTGATTCTTTCCTACATCATTGTTTTGTGAAATCTTAAGTAAAATTAATCAATAAGGTACATTTATGTTATATACAGTACTATCGTTGTCTTAAAATTCTTACTCGTCTTTAGAGTTTTAATTTTTTTTTTTTTTTTTTGTAATTTACAGTTCTTTGATGAGGTTAGAGTGGAAGATCCAAGAGTTAGTGAGCTCTGCTCCAAAGCAGGACAGCCATCTCCTTATCAGATTCTTTTGGAATGTTTGAAAAGGTTAGTTTCAAGTATAAAAGGATTTATTATTATAATAATTTTACCCATTCATTATTAAAGTGAAATGTTGCTAATCTGCTATTTAAAACTTTTGTTTTAAATGTATTTTATTTAATACCTGTAACAGTGTAGCATTCTCCTCCTCCTCCATGCACTTTATGCATCCATCATTAGCTGTCATAGGTATGCACACTACAGTTTTAGTACATCTTAGTGGACCAATCTCATTACAGTATCACATACACTTGAGTTGAGCAAACTGCCAAATCACATTCCTCAAAACAGGTTATAAGGAAACCAGCAGAAGTGAGGTGTTATGTTTTGTTTTCCTTTCTTTTTTTTTTTCGATTAATTGGTTTGAGTAGGTGTAGATTTGTGTACCATTCATCTTTTGTGCCATAGGTTTGCCATTATCCACTTTGTCCATATTACATTATTGCCATTATTGTTTCTCTTATTTCCTTCTATGAAATAGTATATGTGCTCTTGTTTTATACACTGGATTTTAAGACTTCACTGCTTTATGTATTTTTTTTGCCTAACTCACACTGGCAGCTAATAATATTAGCTGTCAGTGTGAGTTAGTGTTTTATTGTGCCTTATGGTCCAAATTGTACTCTCGTTCTGTTCCAGAATTTGATTGTTAGTCAGAAACGCCTTCTCTGTGCATTTGTATTCCACAAGTTACATGTTTTTGTGGAAACTTGAAACAGCCTTCAGTTGCCAGATTCTTGTGACTGAATAAAATATGTCATAGGGAAAAAAAAATACATTTAATCGTTGCTCAGATGTGACCTCTGCTTTCATTCCATGCCAGAGAATATGAGAAACATGCTACCTTTTATCCACCTATACATTTGATAAGTGGAAGACAGTTCTCAATGTCTCATACTGATTTACTCTGCTTCTATTGTTTGAGCATTTGCATACAGAATACCTGGGGCAGACTGGCCATATGAGTTATTGGCAAAGCTCCAATAGGCTGCTGAGTTATTACTAGGGCTGGTGTGCTGACTGATTGACAAAAAAAAAAAAAAAAAAAAAGAGAGAGAGAGAGAAGAAAGAAAATAATGTTCAGAAGGATATTGATAAAATTTGGAAAACAAAGTAATTTTAAAATGTACAAAATGTTAATTTTACATATTCAAAATATATTCTTTAATGATGATATGATATAAGAAAATAGTATATATGCTCTTGTTTTGTAAGGAAATCAAATAAGTGTTGCACTTATCCAATGTTATTTTATTTCTTGGTGCCAAGCTAAATTCCTAACTATAAATGTAAGATTTTCAGTTTCCATGTGCCGGGCACTCTGACGTCTACCACCTACCTAAACATCATTGCTGACCAGGTACACCCTTTCATGGCAACGGTCTTCCCCTCTGGCAGTGCCATCTTTCAGCAGGATAATGCACCATGCCACACCGTCTGGATTGTTCGAGACTGATTCGCAGAACATGAGGAAGACTTCTAGGTAATTGCCCTGGCCTCCAAATTCCCCAGACATCAATCCCATTGAGCATCTGCGGTTTGTGTTGGAACAGCAACTCCAATTTGCAGCATCTCAACCATGGACCTTACTGGAGTTAAAGGATCTGGTGGTACCAGATACCACAAGACGCATTTAGAAATCTTGGTACCAGATACCACAAGACACATTTAGAAATCTTGTAGCATCCATGCTTTGCTGGGTACGAGCTGTTTTGGCTGCACATGGAAGACCAACATCATATTAGGTAGGTGGTCATAATGTTTTGGCTCATCGGTGTAACTACATGAATTTATGAACTCTAGTTGAAATCCATTACTGGGCCACATCTGAAGGTTGTTTATCATTGGGTTTTACTTCCACTGGGATATTTCTTCTGTCAAGTCCCCACACTTCCTGACTCTGGGCCTGAAGAAACTGTCCCCTGCTCACTTCTCATAATTTGGCCCTGATTACCATTCCTAAATACAGTGGTACTTTGGTTTGCGAGCATAATTCGTTCCGGAAACGTGCTCGTAATCCAAAGCACTCGTATATCAAAGCGAATTTTCCCATAAGAAATCATGGAAACCCAGATGATTTGTTCCAAAACTCAAAAATATTCATATATTGTAAAAATGATTAATACGAAATACATACATACCTTTTCATATTTTTAATATTTAAATTTAATATACATAAAGCAATCGGTTTTGTGGTAGGACGACTTTCACTGTCACTAATGGAATCACTGCTATCTGTAGACTCTTTCTTTTTGTGCGACTTTAACAATGAACCTCTCCAATGACACTTGCCTCCTCTTGAGGATTTTGCGGAAATATGACAATTGCATTGTCGTTAAACAGATTCATCGCTCACACTATTACAAAATGAGGAGGCACGCTTGATACACATAAACAAAGCTGCGTGTGTGTAGCAATTGTATAAACAACACCGTAAAGGCAGAGATACACTATTAACATCTCACATTTTACTAAAGCACATTTCTAGGGGTTACTACCATAAAACAATAAAAACAATTTCCAGTTACGTTCCTGCTAGGGGAATCTGTTATAAACTGGTAGTAAACTCAAACTAATTGTATTTGCGATTATACTGATAGCTGAAATTGTGTTGGTTTTTACGTTATTGTGGTGAAATGTGTTTCCCCTTCACTGATATAAAAAACATTAAAAAAAAAATACATTTTCAGAATCTTCTCTTCATTCCTATCGTGTTGCGTTCGGTTGGGGTGATTCTGCGTTCGACTGCCATTTCTTGTAAACACAAAGGCGAATCGTGCATAAGCGAATTCGGTTCGTGTTATATAAGCTATTGTTCGCATATTTATAAATCGTGTATGATCGAATTCATGTAGTGTAAATACGTGTTATACGAGGACTGACTGTACTCGTATTGCAAGACCGCGCTCGTTTATCAAGTTAAAATTTATTAAAAAATTTTGCTCGTCTTGCAAAACACTCGTAGATCAAGTTACTCGCAATCCAAGGTACCACTGTAATCTGTAAGTTAATTTGTTTTGGCAAACTTACGTATATTAACAACCATTCGTGTGTGTTTTACTGTTTGTTGATGACATAATAATTATTTATAGCATTGTCGTTTCACTTTCTAGAAGAGATATTGCTTATGCAGGTAAATTATAAAGAAAAATCTTCATAATTTACCTGCTGGAGAATTTTACTCCTTGCCAGTTCCTTTCTGTTGTCATACACTCAGCCAGCAGAAATACTATTTTTAGAAGTAGTTCTGCAGGCTCTGTGACATCCCCCAGTGTCTGTTATATCATATTTGACTTCCTTTCAAACTTGAATCTGCATCCCTTTTGGAACTCTTTTATTCTGCAAAACAGGAAGTAATTGGAATATTTTGGTATATATATTCTGCATATATCAAAATATACATATTATAACATAATTCCATAGATAACTTTGAAAATTTTTTCTAGCTAAACAAACAACAATGAAATAATATAGTTTGTTTCGGAAAGAGCTGCCATAAGTGGGTAGGCAAGGTGGGCATCACCCACAGATGGTAGTTCAGGAGGGTGCCAGAAATTTTTTTTTTTTTTTTTTTTGACATTGCTTTCTGATTGGTTAATGTTTATGAGTATTCAACATTTAGGGTGGCAAATTTTATTTCACCTACTAACAGAACATAGGGTCACAGCACTACTGGTTTCAGAGCAGTAGTAATACTTGCAAGTTTTCTTTTGCAAGTATTTCATTTGGATTTCCCTAGTAATGCAGCATATACTCTATTCAAATGGTATTCTGCTTAGGATGTCAGGATCCATCAGAGCAGTAGTGTTCACAATTCTGTCAGGAAGCTCTTGCAGGTCTACTGGCATGAATACTGTGAAAATGTTATTTTTTAAAAAACCCTGAAATGTAAAAGCCAAATAGAGAAATATCAAGTGATCCAGTGGATGCATAATGGGACCACCGTGATAGGTTTTTCCTGGAAATATTTCTTGTTTTTTCATACTCCGGCACAACCATCAGGTCAGTGGAGTTTACGATAAATCAATCAATACAAATGTTAATCGTATTTAGCAGTCATGGGCTTGAATCCCAGTCCACTCAAAGAGCATGTGCTGCTGCACTTGCACTCCTGACCACTCGGCTACATCAGGCCTATTTCATATCACTGTGGCAGTGGTATGGAGACCACATTATTGGTAGATCATTTTCCACATCTGGAAAGTTATACCAGCTTCAGCATAGAACAGTTTTATACACCCATAGTCCTGAAGAGTTAGCTGTTTTCTCAAGCAAACTGTATTGTTTTCTTCAAGACTTTAAACAAGTTTAAAGTTGTTTTCTTCGTGGGATCTATCCATAAAGATTGATACAAATTATCTACACTCTTTACACCACAATAAAATCATTTATTATTCAGCATTATTTTGCAATGCCTTGATCACTTGTAAACTCTCTACACTTCACGATAAAACCATGTGTTATTAGCGTTCAGTATGATTTAGAACTTTTACCGGAGTTTATCACTTTCAAACAGTTTGCATGTGATCAAGGCTCTGTTAATAATGCTGGAACATATTGCTAAACAATAAATGATTTTATCATGGTGTAAAAAAGTGTAGGTAATTTTTACAGACTGTATTGTGCTGTCAGCATTTGTTGAAGTAGAAAAAAAAATTTCAAAGTTGTCTTATGGAATTATATAAGGCAAGGAAATATTAGAAAAATTTATACGTACAATTTATGCATTTGCGACATATATCTACACATACCTACAGATATAGCCCAAAAAACATGATGTTTTACATTTCTTGATATTTTCTATTTTCAGGAATTATGGAATGGGAGATACACAAATCAAATTTGAGATGAGAAATATGAAGCACCAGAAGAATGAATTCACAATGACTGTAGGAAAACATAATGCCAGTGTGAGTATTTTATGAATAGTTAACTGTTTTTACCTCCAAGTGACTATACATTAAATGTGCATTATAAATGTTTAAATTAAGTGTCCCAATAATTATACTTAAGTACCAAATCCTTCCCAGAGACACAGTGACATTTAAAGAGTTTAAAAAATTTTTAAATCACTTTAAAAAGAAGCTGACAAATGTCCACTTCACTGAAGACTCAATAATGAATTTTTATTTTAATGGAAGTTATAAACTTACATGTAAACTCTGAATGATATCTACATATATCTGCATGTAGATATCATGTGTTTGCTTCTTTTATATAAAGACTTTAAATAGACTTTGAATGTCTTTAAATAGACTTTGAGGGCTTAGGGTGCAGTACCGATAATGTCTCTTTGTTTGTTGGTTATAATTGGTGATTCTACAAGGCAATGGTCAGTACCTAGAGTACTGTGTACAGGTCTGGAGGCCTCATTATATGAAGGATGTAGAGTTGCTAGAACAAGTACAAAGAAGGCAACAAGAGGGGTGCTCTTACCAAGAAAGGCTTAAGTTCTGCAAATTGCAGCACCTGGAGAGTAGGCACCTGCAAGGTGATCGGATTGAGGTGTATAAGGCCATTCGAAAATCGAAAATTGTAGATCTGTTAAAGTACCATTTATAACTGACACAATATAATAGCGTAGCTTAATTTAATTTATTATGATACTCACCTTTTTATAATTTACATTGACGTTGGAATAAATTGGATGATAATTTTAAATTTAAGTTAGCATGAATAAGTTAGGATTTAAAAACAGAATTAAAATGTGCACAAGGAAGTAGAAGTGCACGTCTTCGTCCTTGGTTGTCAATGTTGAAATTTGAAACGATTTTAGTTATATGGTTGGAAACAGAAGGCCAATAGCCATAACAAGTGGCTTTCGTTTTACACGTCTTCAGTTGGCAATGGTAGAATGAGAGTAAACGCGTGTATTTAAGAAGTCTAGTCTTCTTAAATACACGCGTAAACTGGAACCTAGTTTGTTGTGGAAGTTGATAGCCTAAATAAATTTAAGGCTGAGCTGGACAGGCATTTGGAACGAATGGAGGGGTGAAATGGGCAGGGGTTTTTTTGGCAGATGCTTCATAAGCTTGCTTTCTTGCATTGTATGCCTAATGCTAATTTCTCTTTTTTTTTTGTTACTTATGAGATTAAAATCAACTTTAGTAACTATAATAATAGTGATTAAGGCAGAGCAGATTGATATCTCTATCATGCTCCACAAGCTTCACTGGTTATTGCTCCACAGGCATTAACAGTAGTTTAGGCTGATATTATTTAAATTGTATACAGGGTGTTCATAAAAGATTTGAACAATTTCTGTTCTTTCCTAATTGTGTACTACATGAAGTGGAAAGAAATGGTTTGATACAATAACTACAAAAGGTTTCTAGTGAATTTAATTGTTTTTTTTTTTTTTTTTTTTTTCATTTAAGATGGTGTTATAACTAGATCGTATATATAGCTTAGCTTAATTTTCAGCACTCACAGATGGTGTTATAGTAACATAAAGTGAAAATAGCAACATTGCAGGAAAATACTATGGCCTAGTTCTCCTAGGCCATGGTATATCTATGAAGCTACCTTTTGATCTAGAGGAATAGCTACTCATTTTGAGTTACCCCCCTGGATTATTGATTTGGCATACTGGTCAGAAAACCCATACTTGCTGAAATCCATTTCCACCATCTGCTCAATGATGAAAATTAAGAATTTAATCGAGAAATTATTTTTAGCTAGCACAGTCAATCTGCATTTCAGTTCCTAATTTTCAAGTAGCTGTATACTTAATTCCCCTACCTCTATTTTCACTCAGTATATCAGCTTGAATTTTTTTCTCTTCCTACTGGGTTTATACTCTATATTCAATTCCAAAAATTAGTAACCTTACTATTAAAGTACTTTAGGCCTATCTCCATTTCCCCTTCTATTTTTAAATTGCTTCAAAAGCATTGCTTCCACTTCAGACAAAATAGATTCTTCCCTGTCATTTCCAACATACACATTACAGGAAAAAAAGAGGCCTCTGCAGTCACAAATCTCTTGGAGACCTGCTTTCTTGCTACAGAAACAATCAAAATGCACAGGTAGAATTCATCTCTTTAGACCTTTCTTCTTCCTTTTATTCAGCCTGTGTGTGTGCTTTGCTCTCTAGTTCAGGCCTTTGATATTCATGGGAATCTACCTAACCTTATTCTTTCATCACTTGAATAGAAAGCTATTGTTATCTTTGGAGGATGATGTGCTCTTTAAGTCCCATTCAGTGGGAATACCTCAGAATGGTACCCTGTTTCTTCTTCTTTTCTCTGCTATTATTACCCTGCTCTTTTATGGTATATGCTGATGATCTTAAGATCTAACCCATTTCACAAAACCTGTGGAAGCCATTAATAATAACATTTAGTTAACCCAGCACTTTCTCTTGTCAAATATTATTTCTCCAAATTTGGCCTTCAACAAAATGCCTAAAAACCTGCACATATTTCAATTACTTAAAAACATCCTGTCAACTTCCACATCTGTTGTTGTGGAAGTTGACAGGTTAAATAAATTTAAGGAGGAACTGGACAAGCATTTGGAGGGAATGGTGTGATATTTTTTTTTTTTTTTTTTTTTTGGCTGATGTTGCATAAGCTCATACACTTGCTTTCTTGCATCACATGCCACTACTACTACTACATAATCCATTCCTATTTTCTCCAGTTCTTGACAATGGATATTCCTTGAGTAAAGCCAAGGTCTTTCCTCAAGGACTAACCATGAGTAATAAATGGCTTTTAGGGACTAACCATGAGTAATAAATGGCTTTTTTGATTCTTGCCTAAAAAATCTCACAAAAGTTCTCTCCATTCAGAAATTATGACATATTGAACAAAATTCAGTGTTGTTTTAATACAAAAGTACATTGTGTTTTCCTTATTCTCTTTGAGATTTTTTATTTGTTAGGGATCTGATCTGTGGCTGCCATCTGCAACATTAAAAGAATACTCTCCATGGGATATAACATGTTAAAATGAATGAAGTAAAAACTGGTATTTCTTATTCAATATTGCATACTCAAATGCTCGGTGTTCACACTTTGACGCTCATGATGGGTTAGTATGTTTTTTTTTAATGAAAACCCCAAACACGAGAGGTATTAGAACCTATAGTACTTATACTGTGCTTGGGTTGGAGGTTGAGAAAATGAAAGAAGATATTTGTTGACATTAGACTTGAACTTCTGTAGACTGTAATTTTCAGGAAATACATATGAAGGAAGGTTGTTCCAGAAAATGGCAGTTGAATGAATAAACGAGGAAGATGAAAAGTTGGTTCTGTGAGTTTGAAGTTGGACAGTAAATGGATGTTGGCTGGTGGCAGCACGTGTTCGGACTGTTTTGAAAGAGAGAGCGGGAATTAAAGAAGCCAATTTAGAAGAACAGGGCCCATGGAAGTATCAGTAGAAAAGGCAGTATCAGTGGAAGTATCAGTACATCTATGAGACAGAGAGTGGAGAGACTCTGTTAGAGAGGAGTCATTAATTAACTTAACTGCCCCCTTTTGAATGGAATCTAGAATATGTCTGAGAGTATGTGCACATCCGGCCTTTCCCCCACCCCCAAGGATGATAGACATATAGTTGTGACCTGCTTCTTTGTAGCCTGGATGAGTACTGGGAAGCAGCAGTCACCTTTTCTTGGTGATGTTGCTGCTCAGTAGCAAAGTGGCCAGAATCATCCAGACAGTTCTGGATAATCATCCAGACAGTTCTGGATAATCATCCAGAAAGCCCCATTTGACCTGCCTGCTATCCAAGATATGTTAATTTAAATTTTCCTAAAGTGCTTTTTGTATTCATGCCATTTGTTTATTTTTAAACTAGTAATTCTAATAGAAATTTCTATGCATAATTTCTACACTGCACTTGCTCTGCCACTTAGTGGCAAAGTGGTGAGCAAGTATGAGTCCTTCTATATGGTCCCAAAAATCGATCAGAAAAGTATCCAGAAAATTATTGCTATTACCAACAGCTGTTCACAGAATGATACATAGATAACTATGACTGCATGCCTACAAGATAAACTGCAACCAAATGAAAGGACCAGTTGAATTTCTTTTGCTGTAAACATTTTGAATGAAGTCATTGATGATAAATGGTTCATGTAACATATCTTGCTATCTGAGGCAACGTTCTGTTTGTCACTTTGAACATAATGTTTGCATTTGGAGTTAAGAAATTCCTATGCAGTCCTTGAACTTTATCACGATAGGCCTATATGTAACATCTGGTGTGGCTTGATGCATGGCCAGGTTGTTGATCCATTCTTCATTGAAAAATGCTGTGGCATCCACTGTCCATGTCAATAGACTAGAACATTTCATCTGTCTGAAGTTACAGGAGATACAATACATCTTCTTTCCACAGGGCAGAACACTGCTGTCACACCAGGCTCCCTTAGTTTCAAAGTTCTTCATAGATGTTTCCCATATCAGTGGATTGGCTATGTTGGTTCTATTCCTTTGCCATCTTGTCACCAGATATTACACCTCTGAATTTTCTTCCTGTCAAGGAAAAGTTTGTTGAAGACTTTTGTGTACTAGACAAAAGTTCTGCACATCACAGAGCTACAAACCAGAATCATGGCTGTTGTAGCAATGGCCAATACTGACATGCTGTGATATACGTAGATAAAAATCAATCAAATAACCCATGTGTAACTAAAATATACATTTGGAAATGTGCTGAGCATGTAAATGAAACCTTTTGTGGTGCTGTGTCATTGAAAAATCTTTTTGAGGTGCTGTCATTACAATAAAAACTTTTTCTTGTTACCTTGTCCACACTTATTATTTTGTTATGATTTCAGATTGTTCAGATCTTTTATCAACATACTATATAACAGCAAAAAAATTAAATTTTCATTACTAATTTTTGTTTCAAAATGGTTAGGTTTTTTGCAAGAACAAAAGAGATGGTAAACAGCGTGCATCACAAGCTCTTCTCCAGGTATGTGGCAATACTTTTATAATTATACTCATTTTATTTTCAGTTTAGCAGATGATTTTAAATATTTATATGCAGTAGAGTTTATCTCAGAATAAGCTATTTAAATCCATTAAACTTCACTCTGTTATGATTATTCATAACAGAGCAAACAAGCAATTACATATACCTTTTTAAAAAGCAGTGCAGTCAATCATTTTTAAATAGGCATTTTAAATGTAATTATCATATTAGTAAGAAGTGTTTACACACTTGTTGTGATAGCTAAGTCAGTATAGTGACTAATGCCACTTGCCACACAATTATCAGCATGTGTAATTATTGTTTTGGTTTGACCTTGGGGAGGATTTAGGCTCAATTTTAAAGTTTTTACTTGGAATTTTTAAAAGGTTTTTTATAGAAAGGTTGTAATCAAATTCTTAAGCATACCACTCTACCAATTCAGTTTGCTCTGGATAGATATCTAGACCCATCCTTGGGTGCATTAGTGGCAAACAACACATTTCCAAAATAATGTGTAGCATATTATAGGAAACGTGGTGACTACAAATCTCAACTCGTGGTTACCCATCATGTGAAACATACATGATGAACTTTTAGTAAAAACTCCTTGAGTACAGTATAGAAGTTTATAACTCCTGAAGATGGTCAAATTCCTACCTAAAATGATTGTAATGCATACATTACCTGACTTGTTTCTAATTATTTAAAAAAAAATTTTCACAGTTATAAAACATTCACATAAATACCAATTTATATAGCTGTAAGATGTTCATAAATATGTGCATAAGTTTAACATTGACAAATGCAAAGTACTGCATATGGGTAGCAATAACCGAAGAGAAATGTACCAACTGTGTGGTACTACACTCAGGGAAGTGGAAAGTGAAAAAGACCTGGGGGTAATTGTGCAGTCAAATATGAAGTTTGCTGAGCAGTGCAGAGGGGCTGCCAGGGCAGGTCATGGAGTCTTGTCAATGATACATAGGAATTTTGCTAGCAGGGACAGGGAGGTGATTATCCTGTTATACAAGGCAATGGTCAGGTCACACCTAGAGTACTGTGTACAGGTCTGGAGGCCTTATTTTAGGAAGGATATAGAGTTGCTAGAACGAGTACATAGAAGGGCACCAAGTTTGTTGAGGGGGGACAAAGGGGGTGCTCATACCAAGAAAGGCTTAAGTTCTGCTAATTGCAGCACCTGGAAAGTAGGCACCTGCAAGGTGATCTGATTGTGGTGTATAAGGCCTTGCTCAATAGGATCCTTCCTCTTGCTCAGATTAAGAACCTGAGGCAGCACAGATTCAAATTGAGGAAAGACAGTTGTCGAATAGATGTGCGGAAATTTTTCCTTTAGCCAGCAGGTAGTTGATTGGTGGAACAGACTTCCATCTTTTGTTGTGGAAATTGATAGCCTAAATAAATTTAATGATGAGCTTGACAGGCTTCTGGAACGAACGGAGGGGTTTTTTTTGTTTTTTTGGCTGATGCTGCATAAGTTTGCTTTCTTGCATCGTATGCCTCTGCTAATGCTAATAAGTTCATAAGCTCTGAAACATTTTGTGAACTGAAAAAAAATTTCCAACTCAAATGTCTAATACTTTTATTTATTGATAATCATATACTAGCAATAGTCAAATGAAAAAGAGAGTTCTGGACTCTGAAAATAAATTACAGGCCACAACGGGTAGAAGAACGTCGATAACTTGTATGGGTGTAATGGAGAGGGTGGTACCCTGCATGTGCATATTGTGATGCACAGCAACAGAAGAAGGAATGTTTGGTGTACCTTCTTGCAATATGATCTAATTTTTTTGTTGTTGTTTGTTTTTTTTATTGCAAAAGGTGCCCACTGCAGAAATTCATCCACTGTGTGGGAAAAATTACATATCACACTCATGAATGTGCTCATTTGCAAATCACTACCATAAAGAACAAAAATCTCTGAAAGTTGACACTTGCTCCAGTCAGTTTTACTCAACATCACAAAGAACAGAGTCCCAGGAGGAGGGAGTTCTGTTCCCCATAAATTATTCTGGGGTTTTTCAACCTCACAACATGCAGATCAGCCTGTGGAATAAGCTTTTACAGATATAACACAAAACAAAATATATGAACTGGAGCAGCATAAGAACTGGCTCACTGTGGCCAGAGTAGTCAATACGTGAAAAAAAATTCCTAGGAAGCAGTCATAGGCAGATCAGCAAACAATAATCAATAATGTGACAGTGGAGCTAGCCATTGATGTAGGTATTCCTATCATATACAATGAGCATTCAATAAATTATCTACCTAAGGTACTTCCCATAGTTATATTTCAGTGATTCATGTTCCTATATATCTCAACTTAAATCATACTAATTTTGATCCCACTATGTTTTTAGGTTGTGCTGCTGCCATAACGCTGGTTACTCACACACTAGCAGGGCTTTTGTGGATTTATTGGATGATTGTTTTCTACATCAGCATGTTCAGGAGGCAACTAGAGGGAGTAATACTCTTGATTTGATTATCAGCAGTGATTCTTCATGCATTAAGAATCTGCAGATAAATGAACCACTAGGTGGCAGTGATCACAGTGTGCTGAGGTGGGATTTACTCAAAGAGGTAACTACCATTAGGGGTAAAGGGAAGGGTTATTGCTTCCGTAAAGGCGACTACGATGGACTGAGACAGTATTTAAATTCTATACAGTGGGACCAACTGATGATGTTACCAACAGCAAAGGGGCGCCTCCGTAGCCAGGTGGGAAGGAGCAGCAGTGCGTAGCACATGCTTCTTGATTAGACCGGGGTTCGAGCCCGTCACCACCAAATACGGAGTATGCGGAAAGGTCAAGGAATGACCACCGCATATCCCGGAGCAATATGGCCTTAGTTGCTAATGCTCCTAAAAACCAAATAACAAACAAACAAACCAACAGCAAATTCAAAATGGGAAGCATTCAAAGAACTTATCTTGGAAGCTACTAGGCTTTACATACCAACTAAGAAATATTGTTCAAGGTTTAGGCCAAAATGGATGTCAGATGAACTAATGAGGCATATGGCAGAGAAGAAAAATGCATGGGATACTTACAAATTAACACATGACACAGAAGCCTATGATAGATACAAGTTGATATGCAACCAAGTTACAAAGGAGGTTAGGCAGGCGAAGGCAGATTACGAGAAATCCTTGGCAAGGGATGCAAAGAAAAACAGCAAAGAGTTCTTTACTTATGTAAACTCTAGAAGGAAGGGGATGAATCAGATTGGTCCACTTGATATTGATGGGTCAACTGTTGATGATCCTGCTCAGGTAGCTAACAAACTAAATGAATATTTTGCATCGACATTCACACATGAGGAGTTATTCAGCAAGGGGAATGCCAGAGGTGTATTCAACTCTAGCAGTAAGCTACAGAATCTTGTAATAACTGAGAGTAAAGTGGAGGAGAAACTGTTGAAGATAAACACAAGAAAGGCACCCGGGGTGGATGGGATCTATCCAGTTATATTAAAGGAGGCAGCAAAGGAAGTAAGCAAACCCTTAGCCATAATTATGAGAGCTTCCTTGGACTCAGGGGAGGTATCCATAGACTGGAAATGTGCAAATGTGACCCCAATTCACAAAGGAGGATCAAAGGCTGACACAAGTAATTATAGACCTGTGAGCTTAACTTCTGTTCCAGGAAAATTGATGGAGGCACTGGTTAAAGAAGCACTGCAGGATCATTTAGACAAGACTTCAGTTATAGCTCAGACACAGCATGGTTTTGTTAAGGGGAAGTCTTGCCTGACCAACTTGATTGGATACTATGATGCAGTCACAAAAGAACTGGATGCAGGGAATAACTTTGATATTATATACTTGAATCTTAGAAAGGCTTTTGATACTGTTGCACATGGAAGACTGCTACACAAATTGGAGCAGTGTGACATTGGAGGCAAATTGCTGCTATGGATAAAGGGGTGGTTGAGGGGGAGAAGGCAGAGAGTGGTAATCAATGGACACTGCTCATCGTGGACTAATGTTATTAGTGGAGTCCCTCAGGGCCCAGTGTTGGGTCCATTATTGTTTTCTGTATTTATAAATGATATTGATGATGGTATATCAAGCTTAATGTCCAAGTTTGCAGATGATACAAAGGTTGGCAGGGTTGTCAAGGACACTACTGACACTATGCTGCTGCAACAGGATCTGGAAAGGTTGAGCAGATGGGCTGAGAGGTGGCAAATGAAGTTTAACATTGACAAATGTAAAGTACTACACATGGGAAACAGCAACCCCAGAGCAACGTATCAACTCTGTGGTACTACACTGACAGTGGTAGAGAATGAAGGGGACTTGGGGGGTAGTTGTGCAGGCAGATATGAAGTTCTCTGAGCAGTGCAGACGGGCTGCAAGAGTAGCTCATGGAGTATTGTCAATGATATACAGGAATTTTTCCAGCAGGGATAAGGAGGTGATTATTCCATTGTATAAGGCAATGGTCAGGCCACACCTAGAGTACTGTATACAGGTCTGGAGGCCTCATTTCAAGAAGGATGTAGAGCTGCTGGAACGAGTACAGAGAAGGGCAACAAGATTAGTGAATGGAACAAAGGGGTGCTCTTACGAAGAAAGGCTTAAGTTTTGCAAATTACAGTATCTGGAGACTAGGCACCAGCGAGGTGATCTGATAGAGGTGTATAAAGCTTTGAATGGTTTAAGCATGCTGAATGCTGATGGGATTCTTCCTCTAGCTCAGAAAAATCACCTGAGAGGGCATAAATTCAAATTGAGGAAAGACAGATGTAGGATAGACGTGCGGAAATTTGACTTTAGCCAGCGGGTTGGTTGGTGGAACAGACTTCCATCCCTTGTGGTGGAGGTTGATAGCCTAAATAAGTTTAAAGCTCAGCTGGACAGGTATTTTGAACGAACAGAGGGGTGAAGTGGAAGTGGTTTTTTTTTTTTTTTTTTTTTTTTTGGCTGATGCTGCATAAGCTTGCTTTCTTGCATCAAATGCCTCTACTAATGCTAATAACAGAAAGAAGGAAGACACCTGTATCAAATTATGGATTTGCTGAAATTGGAGCATCATTCAGTCATCAAGTTTTTCACCAAAGAAGGAAATGGGCCAAAGGCCATTCATGAAAGGATGTTGGCTATTTATGGCAACAGTGTACCTTCAGAGTACCAAGTGAAATTCTGGTCAAAACAATTCAAGGGCAGTAAAAAATCCATTGAAGATGATCCATGTCCATGAAGGCCTGTGACAGCGACCACTCCAGAAATGTGCCAAATCTTTGTGCTAAATGACAGACATTTAAAGGTGTCCCAAATCTCTAGGGAATGTGACATATCTGAGGGAGCAGTTAGAACCAACTTCCATGAACATTTGGGGATGGCTAAGGTCAGTGTAAGGTGGGTCCCCAGATTTCTGACCCCTGTGCAGAAGAAATCAGAGTATGGTGTTGTGAGGATAATTTTTAGAGTTTTATAGAAAGGATCCTGAAACTTTCATTTCCAGAATTGTTATAGGTGATGAATTGAAGGTTCATCACTGGTATCTTCAAACCAAGCAAGAATCAATGCAGTGGAAGCACAAGGGTTCTCCCCCACCCAAAAAATTTCAGACACAACCTTCAGCTGGCAAGATTATCGCCACCATTTTTTGGGATGTTGAGGGGATTTTGTACATTCACTACTTGAACCACAAGCAATCTGATTGATAAGCAATAAATCAAATTTTCATTAGATTTATTGCTTATCAATAAATTGCTTATTTACAACAGTTTGTGTGTTATTCTGGGACTGTTGCTACTCATAAGCAGCATCTTGCATATTTCACGGTACTTCAATTGCCACTTCTCAGCCCAGCTGCCTAATTTTTCTGTATTTTGTTGCAGTAGCATTTCCTGATTCCTCATTGGCCTTTGCATTTTCTGCAAATCTGCATTAAGCCTGATGAACCTTTAACAATATCATTAATAAATATTGAAAACAACAATGAGCCCAGCACTGAATCCCTGGGCACTCCACTAATAACATTAGTCCAAGAAGAGTGGCACCCATTGATAACATCTGTCTTTCCCTAATGCCATACTGCTTCAATTTGTACAGCAGTCTTTCATGTGGAACAATATCAAAACCTTTTCTGATACTGTTTTATATGAAAGACTGCTGTACAAATTAGAAGAGTGTGGCAAAGAGCATGCATTAGCAGCAAGCTCCTGCTATGCTATGTTAGTTTAAGTTGTATTATTCCAGTGCTTTATTAAGACAAAAATCTATTGTTTGTATAAATTTTGTTCACTTATTTCATGGACTATGCCTTGTACTGATATACAGTCGAACTTCCCTATAACAAATTCGATAAATCCTGCGAAAAAATTCGTTATACAGAGAATATCTTTTTTATTAGAAATTGTTATCTAATTAGAAAATGAAAACGAATCTGCATTTATTTTTAATGTATTTTATTTCAAAAACATACTTATTTAAATTACGTTTACACAATTTTCACCAGTAAATATCACAAATTAAAAAAAATCTGTAATTTTTGTTTGCACAGTACAATTAAAAAATTGTCTGATTCTCAAAGAAAACCTCACATTTGTTCAGAGCATTAAAATCATTATCAGGAACATTTTTAACAAAACTGTAGACCCATACGAACCGTTTTAAAAGCGTTAATTGTTTCTTCGCGAGTTGGCTCTTCTACGGGTTGTTCTGATGCGTCTTCAGCATCATTGTTAATTTTTTTGTGATCATGGTCATGTCTAACACTGTCAGCAGTATTTCATCTTCATTTGGATGTTCTGCTGTGATCTACATAAACATAACTATTTCATTTTCGATGTTTACAGACGATTCTAATAATGTCCAAAATTTTTTCAGTTGTGAAAGTTGCAGTTCATCTTGTTCGTCCAGTCGTTTTTCGACTTCTGTATTCAATGCAAATCCCGCTTTCGAAAAACAATTTTGAATAGTGTATTCAGTGACATCGTTTGTCCCAACTTTTGCCAGTACAGAGATGCAATCTCTAAGGTTAATTGTAACCTCCAAGTTTCTATTTTCTGATAACGTATTGACGATCTTCATTATTATTCTCTTTTGATAATGAAATTTAAAATTTTTAATAATGCCTTGGTCCATTGGCTGGAGTTTTGACATTACGTTTGGTGGTAAAAACAACTTCGCACTTTTAAGTTTGGCAGAAATATTGGCAGGATGTGCTGGACAGTTGTCAGTTATCAACACAATTTTCCTTTTTTCTTTTGTTATACGCTTGTCTAGTTTTAATATCCATTCTTCAAAAATATCACTTGTCATCCATGCTTTTTTTATTAAAAGGTGTAGTCAACTTCCAAAGATTTTGTGCCTCTAAAACATCTTGGGTTTTTTGATATTCCGATGACTAAAAGTCTTAATTTTTCACTTCCTGTCATATTTGCTCCAGCTAGCACAGTGATTCTTTCTTTGCTTTGTTTTCCGCCAAAACATTTATCATCCTTAAAAGCAAGTGTTCTATTCGGTAAACATTTAAAGAATAAACCCATTTCGTCAGCATTAAAAACATCCTTACACTCATATTCTTCCAAAATCTTCTTTAAGTTATTGTTCCTCCAACTGTTGCAATCTTCTTCGCTTACATTAACACTTTCTCCACAAATAACCATTTCAACAATTCTGTGGCGCTTCTTAAATTTATCTAGCCACCCAGTGCTCGCATTAAATTCTATATGTTCAAGGGACTGTGCAAATTTCAGAGCTTGGTGCTTAATTATTAGGCCCGATATTGGGATATTCTTTTCATGTATCATTTTCACCCATTTTAGAACAGCTTTATCAACATCTTCATATATATACACAACTTAATTCTCTTCTTGTCTGTTCCTCCTTCAATTGCATTTAAAATCAATTCTCGATTTTTTTTTAAATCATAGATAAACTGCTTGCAGATATGCCATATTTCTCCACAACATCTTTTTTCTTAAAACCTTGGTCAATATCATAACAAACTTTGCTTTATCATTAATACTTAACACTTTCTCTTCGACATTGTTTTCGCAATTGTAAAAATTACTGGACTACAGCTCTTGCTGATACATACACCGCAAACTTCGCTGCGCTGGCCATATAGTGAATTGTTAGTACAGGTACTGCCTACTTAATGACGTTCGCTTGCCAATTCAACAGTATCACTCACTTTGAAGAAATATAGGACTTTGTGAATTTCTTTTATTCTGCTTTCATTCATATATATACACGAAAGAAAATTTATGATTAATGTATGCTGTATGTTACCTTTCAGGAAAAAAAAATACAAGAGCATATAGCCTATGTGATTGATGACGAACGAAATAAAAAAAAAAAAAAAAATTCATGAAACCATCTACTGGGAGTCCAGTTAGACGAGAACAGATATATCATATAATGATTGACATGAAGGTCACATGGTACAGTTGAGGTGAGAAGCAAACGTCACTCAGTAGGCGTTACTAAAAACCGACTATGGTAGCATTCTATGTATTGCCACCGCAGCATGCTAAAGATTTACCGCAGCGAACTTCGTTTTCCCCTGAGCCAACATCAATGTACAAATCTGCCCTATTTATTGTAAAGTTTACGACCACTTTTAAGAAAACCCATTTGGTTTAATAACTAACAAAAATGAAACAAAGACCTTCCTATGGGCGTCAGTGGCCACAAGTGCTCGCTAAAAGGATGATTATTTAATTCCAGATGCTAATGCGAAATTTTGGAGGCTAGGAGGCAGTATATTTGAGCAACTGTTTAGCAGTAAATGCTTGAAAATCTTCAAAAATGCTTTTACTAATTTTTTTAAAAATTCATTATAGAGAGACTAACTTCGTTATATCGGGTTAATTTTACATGTAATTTCGTTTCAAGGTGCAATGTTTTGCGAAAAAATTCGTTAAATAGAAGTTCGTAATAGAGAAGTTCCACTGTATTTACTAAATAAGTCAATTTAAATGAGATTTTAACTTATGTATAAATAGAGTAGCATTTATTTAAAAATATATGATGTTCTTGATCTCTTTCCCTTGGTATTTTGTGTTATTTCACTGTGTAAAACCCTTCTGGTCACAAGGTATTTTTCCTGAAGTTCTCTTAAATGACATTAAATAATGCATTATTATTTTTTTGATTATAAGATTAATTAATCTTTCCCTTTTCTTTTAAAATTAATAATTGTAGGCAATCCATCCTCATATCAATTCTTGGGGATCATTGCTGCGACTGTATGGAAAGGGTTCCTGTAAAACACCAAAGGAAAAAAAGGTAAATCTTTTCTGGTTAAGACAAAACAAAATATATTTTTTTAACTTGATTAAAATGTATATTACTTGAATAATTTTATACTATTTTTATCCATTTTTGGAGCTTCAGACTTTCTCCCATTGGAAAGTTTATACATTATATTTGCTTATAAGTAAAAGTAAAGTAAAGTGCAGCCATTATCAACCCACTGCAGGATGGAAGCCTCCTCAACAATTCATGCTGAGGGAAATGGACCATAATCTGCCATGCTGGTCCAGTGCGGGTTGGCAGATTGACCGTATTCAGCAGTCAGGGGCTTGAACCCCGGCCTACTCAAAGAGCGTGTGCTACTGCACTCCCTCTCCTGCCCACTCGGCTACAGAGGCCGTCAGATTTGCTTATAAGTTGATTACAAATATAGATATCAAAAAAAATAATAAAAAATAAAATTTTTAAATGTTTATATACAATTAAAAATGCTAGACTCACATGTGTATTTGCAAAATTAAATAGTTTAATGATACTACATTCATTGATACTAATAAATAAAAAGGTTCCCAATACAATGGCGCATTTAATTCATGAAATTAAATTGCATTAATGTTGACATTTTGGATGCATTTTGGGTTACTGTTATCAAAACAAATTTCTGGAAACAGAATTAGTTTCATTTCACTTCTGGTTTTTTTTTTGTTTTTTTTTGGGCTTACAAAATTCAAAATTCCCTGGACTTCATAACCAGAATTTGATTAAATTAAATCAGGTGATACATAAATAGATACCAAGGATAGCACTGCATAAAAAAAATGACAGTTTTTATCAATTTTTTCTAATTATTTTATGATTTTTTAAATTCTGATTTGATTTTTGAAAGAAAGAGTTGCAAGAAATTTTAACAAATTGAATTCAGATTTATATATTTACTAATAGTTGTCATTTTATAATTGATATTAATATTTATTTCAGAGGCTTTTGGTAGGAGTTTATTTTTATGAATTAATTATTAATGAAAGCTTTTGCTCAGCTTCTATATTTATATTCATTTGTTTTAATTAAGTTAATATGTGTGCCATTTGTTCTTTATGGTGTAATACACTTACTGTTAACAGAGAGATGAATGAATAAAGTGATAGTAGGTTACTTGTATGTATTTTATATTTCTGTAATTTACATATCTGAATGCTGTCTTTCTGTTTTCATAGGAAGAAGAACAAAAAATTACAGAACTTCAAAGTAAAGCATGTATCAATAAACCAAACATATCTATTTTAAATAAGCTGAAAGAAGAAATGTTGAAACTGAGAGAAAAAAATGTAAGTCGCTTTGTATACAATTGTTTAAAAAATACTGCATCTGTTAAGCTAACCATAAAAATGCAAGTCAGTCCTGAATTTTATTTAAAAAGAATTTTCTAAATTAAATTAAAAATTTAATTTATACAAATTCATTGTTGTTATTAGGTTTCCAAGTAAACCACAGAACACCAGAGTTCTGTATCCCATTGGTTTGTTTCTCTTTCTCTATAACTAGATTTGTCCTCCACTGGGGGGATGCAGCATTATGTATTTTTTGTGATAGTTGGACAAACTTGACTTCTATTACAACAAAGTCATGCAAACTTTATATTTAGAAGACTAGAGAGCACAGCAGATCTAATACATAGGGAGCTTCCTGTATCTCTTAGAAAATGTAACTTGCAATTTTTAATTTTCCCAGTACAAGATGGTGGCCACTTCCAGACTCAAATCCTCTATATACACTTGTATCTTCAACTAATTGTTTAAAATCCTTTTCTGTCTTTTCCTAAACTGTATACCCAGAATACATAGAATTATTCTATGTATTCTGGGTATACAGTTTAGGAAAAATGTTTCAGAAAATTTCAGCAGTGTTGGTGATGGTAAATATTTATTTACCGTCACCAACACCTACTGTTTTACACTATTTCTCCTTTGAAGTATACACCTTGTTCTTCCCTATAGCTCTGCCATTGAGCATACTACTCCCAAAAGTAGTCCTACAATACCTTGAATAGCGTTATTTCTGCATGCTGTACCGTTCTGCTGAGTTGAGCCATTGGCCCATTGTGTTTACTTTCATCTGTAGGAACAAAATAAAAATCAGCCTTTTGTGGGGGGGAGTTTCTGAAAAGCAGGAGAGTTTTAAAAGAGCAGAAACTTTTAATATTGACAAGAGGTGACTAATGTACTGGGGCATGACACTATCAGAGTACATTGGTCACCTCTTGTCAGTATTTAGCTTCCATTGGACAATATTTTATCAGCTATGAAGTATGATAATTCAGTACAAATACCCTGATGATACCCTGGATGTTAAAGATGACTTTCAACATTTCCTTTTTTTTTTTTAATGGCCTGCACAGAAATTCTGCCTCCATTGAGATGAAGGAGATTTCCAGTGTTAAGATTGATATCTTATTTGCATATCATAAAGGTAACACTGTCTCATTCAGTGTATAACTTTGTTCATTAGGGCATGACACTGTCCCAGGTACTAATGTGTACTGAATGTCCTAGCTTCCTGTGGACATATGAAAAATACTTCTCTTTCTGGTGATATGAACAAATGAAATGAAACATCACTCTTTCAGGGAGAATGAACAAATTAAATTAAATTAATTAAAAAGAAAGTAGTTTAGTTATGTCTTTGAGGCTATTGTTGAAAAGAACATTGTACCATATACTGATATTTTCTGTGCAGTGTAAACAGGCAGCCAGGAAAGCCCATAGTGTTCCATTGATGATTTATCGAACATTATCCCGTAGAGATATAGAGGTCATATTCCCACTCTATAAGGCAATTGTTGGACAACATTTGGAATACTGTATTCAACTATGGAGACCTTATCTGAAAAAAGACATTGAGCTTCTTGAAAGGGTCCAAAGACTGGCAAATCACATGATGAGATCAGCAAAAGGGCAACCATACGAGGAAAGATGCCAATTATGTGGGCTACAGAACTTGGCAACCAGGCACCTCAGTGGTGACCTGATTTAGGTTTATAAGGCTCTGAGAGAAGTTAATAAAATGAACAAAGGTGGATTTTTCACTGTTATAGAGAATTCCAGAACTTGGGGACATAAATTCAAATTACAGGCAAAGAGGTTTAGAGTAGATTGTAGGACGTTTTCTTTTAGCCAGCGAGTTGTTCGTTGTGGGAACAGGTTGCCTTCACAGGTGGTTGAAGCTGACAGTTTGAATAAATTTAAAGGTCACCTGAATAGTTACCTGTGTCAGAAGGGAAGCAAATAATTTGCATTTCTTTCTACTTTTTTTTTTTTTTTTCAGTGCAGCAAAAGCCTGTGGCTTCCTTACACTAATGGCTATTACTATTACTACAATATAGCATACTATGCAGCAATTAAGGTTATACTTGGAAAGGTGTTAATTCTGCTGCCTGAGTACAATGGTAACTAAATTAAATAAAATAATCACAGAATTAAAGAAAAACAGACTATTTGTGACCATCAACACTCATCTCTAGAAGTCCAAATGTGCAACTTCCTGTCCAAGGAGAGACACACACACACCCCTTCACACTCATCAAAAGAATAGCAATACATGCACAATAAAAAATTTTAAAAATAAATTCACTTTAAACAAGAAAATATGAATGAAATAAAATAGTCAGGGAACCCACAACTTCATGGGAGCTTCCTTCAGCTTCTGTGAAGTTGTCATTTAATTAGAACCAAACTAATATTCCACTCACCAAACCTGCCTTCTTGATCTAAGTGACAGTTTGGTGCAGGTTCACTGTTTGTTAGCTTATTTTATTAATTTTATTATTTATTTTTTAGGAGCTAACATTAAAAGAATCAAATTATCAAATCATATACACTCTTCTAGAACTGACAGATAGTGGGAAAGGCTTGGTTCTTATTGAAGTGGGCAACTTTCATGAAAAGTTGGCCAAGTCAAAGAGATCCTCAACATTCATCTGGATTTACACTAGCAGATTTCTTTTTATGTGACTACCTCAAAACCAGAGTTTATACAAAAGTTCTATCAATAGAAAGCAGCTGTTTTTGTCAATCAACTAGATGTAGTGTATTGTAAACATTACTGGTAGTTGAATGAATGGCATAAACTTTGTATTGGTAACAGTTTTCTGACAGCCATTTGCTGTGTTTATTTTTCAACCTGCAACTGGCTGCAAAAACACAAACTATGCAATTATAGAAATCTTCAGCTATATTGAGGTAGTACCTTTCTGATATAGAAATATTTCAATTCTTACAAAGAAATACTCTTCAAAGCTGTAAGTGCCTCAAACACTGGAACTTAATTGTAATCATTCTGCATTTTAGAATGGAGAAACACTCCATTCTAGGAGTGTTTCTCTTCCCCATCTTCTCAATAGTCCTTTTACAACAGTTAATCCAAATAGTACAGACCCATTCCAATTTTTCTTAATCCTAAAAGAATGGTTAATTGAGGAAGAGAAAAATATATAATATATTTCTCTTCCTCATTCAACCATTCTTTTTTCCCTTATCAAGTGTTTCCAAAACAAATGGCAGAAGAGACTTCTTTCACAGTTGTATTGTGAGAATTGATTAATTGCATTCAGAGATGATGGCTGCACTTTCTGATCTTATTTATGAATCAACTTCATCTTAAAGTTCGTTTCAATTGGGTGGCTTATGAGTGATTGTTTCAGGCAGAACTAATCAGTTCTCACAGAAAACCCAGAAAATTTCTTTTGTTGAAAGAGATATAAAATGTCTCAGTAGGTTCACTGGCTATTTCATTAGTGTAATTTTACAAAATTTTGTATATGCAGTGGCTGATACTTATTATGATCACTTCACTTCGTTACTCAGCTAAACTGAACAATAACTGAAGAAACGAGATGCAGCTGTTCAGCTTTGTTTATAGGGAAGAAATTAGAAAGAAAATTTTTTTTCAGAAAGTTGTGCTGAATAAATTGTATATAATTTGTAAAATAATAAGAGAAGTTTACCTCAACATAGTATGTACTGTATAATAATACCTCATAGTACATAAATAAATTTTCTGTTTATACTCCGGCACAACAACCAAATCAATAAATCGTCAATACACATATTTATCGTATTTAGTAGTCACAGGCTTGAACCCCGGTCCACTCAAGGAATGCATGCTATGCACTCTCGCTCCTGACCACTAGGCTACATCAGGCCTACTGTGACCAGAGCTGTAATGCTCAGTATTGAGCATTACAGCTCTGGTTCATACTATTGTATATAATTATAATTATTCAAAATTTTAATGCATTCATTTAAATTCAAACAATGATAAAATCTTCTCAAAATAGAACTATGTGACAGGTTTAGGTATTGAATTGATTGTTCAACAATTAATTGTATTTTAGAGAACATTTGAAAATTTATTTATCTTGTGATAGTAGTGCATGTGGCTTTTGAGACCAGTACTGTTTCAGAATAGAATTATATTTTATTTTGTTTCCAGTTTAAGAATATTTTTTAGTTCCAGACTTTCCATGCAGGTTGGTTACCATACAATATGCCAGATTTCATATTCTTTGATTACAGTTTTATTTATTTAGTTGTTTTCCCCCCATACACAGATACAAAAAGCTAACTTTGAAATATTTTTGTTTCAACATTTCTGATTCAAGAGGGCACTATTTTGGGGGATGTATTCATTTAAAGTTTTGTTTCTTTTTTATCAGGTCTTCATCCTGATAGGTATTTTTCAGTTGAAGTTCTCATAGAATAGGGCCACAGCCTCTCCCAGCTCATTGGCAATGTGTACAGATTATTGAAGCAGTATCTTCAAGTTGCTGTCCTGGCAGATGAGATTTTATAAATTTACACTTGGTTTGTGTTTAATTTTCAGTTTTGGGATTTTTATTTTGCAAATTTTTACACCCTTTGAATGTACGTGGCTGTAAGAAGAGATAAGGTAGTCTAAGCAGGGAAAAATCATATATATTCCTATTATTCTTTGAAATAAAGACCTGTGGCATGTTGATGCAAAGAATCATCTTATACATCAGTCAAAAAAAATTAATTCATCTAATCTTTCTTTTAAATTTATTTATTTATTAAACTTAACACTAAGGGAAAGTCCATTACAATAATCAACCACTCTCTGACTGAAGAAAAACTTCCACTTATCTGCTCCAAAACCATCTATCTACTTACAAAAATATGTATTTTTCCCATCTGCAATCTTGAAACATTAAATGGCAGATGGGAAAATTTGATATTGTAGTAGATTTATTTCTTCTAAGAAGCCCAGGTAAAGACAAGCCACTTCTACAATGCACTTTTTCCAAGCCACAAAAATTTTACAATTATTTGTCACTCTGTCTGTTTACAATTCAATATCTTTTTAAACAAGATACATACCAAATCCAATGAAATACAGTCAAATCTTAACGTTAGCTGACCTACTTTCACTGAATGAAAACACTTGTTAATGGCATGGACTTTTTCATGCCAAATCAAGCAGGGCCCCTCCCTAGCCAGGTGGGCAGGAGCAGCAGTGCGTAGCACACGCTTCTTGATTAGACCGGGGTTCAAGCCCGTGACCACCAAATACGGAGGATGCGGAAAGGTCAGGGAATGACCACCGCATATCCCTGGAACAATATGGCCTTAGTTGCTAATGCTCCTAAAAACCAAATAACAAACAAACAACAAACAAACTTTTCATGCCTTGAGAAATTCTTGCACTTGGGTATGATGGATTATGAATTAATTTAGACTAATCTTTTTGGCCCCTACAGGTTCATATTAACAGGATTTGGCTCTGTATATAAGGAATAAAATGGAATAAAAAATATGAAGTTATTTCATAAGATGAGGTAGCAGTGAAGGAAATCTTTTTTAATTTTATTGGGATTATGAAAATTTTCCATAAAATTTCATATTTTTCTTTAGTAATTTTTTAATTGATTTAATCTTTTATATACTTATTACACCCATATAATTTATTTCTTTTATTCTTTTTCTTATTTATTTAAATATTGCCATTTTGTTTTCTTCCAGGAGGCAGTTAAATCAATAGGAAAATTTATTCCAGAAGAGATGGAACCTCCATCAGTCTCTGCTTCCAACTTAAAAAATGTAGAGCTTTGACCACTGAATAGTGGTGTAGTCTTCAAAGACCCCTATCTTAAAATTTCTGAATAATGGAATTAAGTCATGATACATAACAATAATATCACTGGCATGTATATATTATATATATATAATTTTTTTCAAGTACTGTTATTTTAGTATTTTCTGATGCTGAAAAACAGTATTTGTTATAGTTTAAAATCTTAGATGTGAACACTACCTGAATCTGATCTTATACTTCAGAATTTGTTATAGTGCACTCACTTTATTGGTGAAGTGTTCTAGAGTGATGACACTTGGAATATTATATTACATATAGCATGTTTGCCAGAATATAAGCTGTCCCCCCCACCCCCCAACACACACACCACTTTTAAATCAGGATGTGTAGCTTTTAAGCAATTCTCAAAAAAAAAAAAAAATCATTGTCTAGATCAGGTTCTGGTTTTAGATATATAGCCTGTTATGACTAAGAGGTGACACCTCAGCTTCAATTAAATAATGTAACTGAATGGAGCAATGTGAAACTTATTGACTCTGAATTGTTTTTCATAGAATTTTGAATGCAGTAGTGTTTTAAGATTATTGGCAAGACTGTATCATGAGAGATTTGTATTTCAACATTCTTAGAGCCAGTGGTAATTGGTATGTGGCGCGGCATTCGTAGTGCTGTTCCTCCAATTTAATTTATTTTTCAAGTATTCTGCTTTAAATAAAAAATAAATATCATTTTATTGATTATCTATATCATATAACGAAAATTACATTATAGGACAAGAAATCTGCCCTGAACAGCACATGGCCAGAAGGACTAAGTATTGGTATGTTCTATATATACAGGGTGATTCACTACCAGTGCGACAAACTTGCAGGAGGTGTAGGGGGCACAAAGACGAATTGGAATCACATAGCATTGCAGGGTCCGAAATGCCTTTGTCATGCGGTAGAGGACGTTGAACGGGAGGTCATGTGAACAGCGATCCCGTTGGAAGTCAGCATTTGTGAACCATTTCTGCTGTAGAAACCAAGTAGCAAAAGTCCTCTGGAGTGGATAATCTGCAAGCTCCAATGATTGGACACGTTGCAGATGGTATCAACTCATTTGGTTTGTTGACAGTATCCTCCATACAGTGGATTGGGAAATACCCAATCGTTGGCCTATCGCTCGAGTACTCATACTCGGATTGCCTTCTGCAAGATGTAGGACATTCTCCTCATTGTCTGGCGTCCTTGTCGTTCGCTCTCGATTTATGGTACCTCTCGTGAAACAACCAATCTCACGTAACCTTCTGTGCACACGTGCGAAAATCGTATGATGAGGAGCACGCCTGTGCAGGAAGCGTTCCTGGTACAAGCGTGGAGCGGCGTGCCCGTTACAGTCCATTCCATACACAAGGTGCATGTTGGCCAGTTCAACGTTTGAATACTCGTCCATCCTACTGCCTCGGGAACCGGTTCGCAAATGCTGACTTCCAGCGGGATCGCTGTTCACGCGACCTCCAGTTCAACGTCCTCTACCACATGACGAAGGCATTTCGGACCCTGCAATGCTATGTGATTCCGATTCGTCTTTGTGCCCCCCCTACACTTCCTGCAAGTTTGTCGCACTGGTAGTGAATCACCCTGTATATATCAATATTTTAAATTTTTGAAATTTATAAATATCATAATTAGCTCAACCTTGAAGTGAAAGAGGAATTGTTTCACATATGCATAATTTTTTTTTGTTAAAAATTATATAAGTACATAAGATACCCCCTCCATTTCATCAAACCCATATAATCTGGGATAGAAGGGTACCCTAGATTATGGGGATACTATGTTTCCCCAAATATAAACAGCTTATTATTTGGACAAATATGATATATAAAACCTGTTTCCCATATATAACCAGAGGTTATATATGGGAAATAAGTTTTATATATCAAATTGCATAATCACATATCAAATATATGATACTACAAAAATTTTTTCCTTGTGTTTACATGTCTTATAGTTTTCAAGTTTGATCATAATTTTAAAACATTCAAAACCTAGCTCACAGATATGATCTGATTCAGGTAATGTTTGTTGCAAAGACTGACAGCTACATCAGTTATTATTATTGGTATTGCTGCTGAGGGAAGATATTTTGCTGTTCTTTATGGAACTGAGGAGATATTCCAATAATGAAACAGGTAGACTGCTTCTGTTGCGTGGGGTTTAGATTTAGTTTGTTGTTACTGTGATAACTATTGGTATTTCTCCTCGTGTTGTGATTAATAATTGTAAAAGTTCAGAGTGTTGCAGGTTTTCTTTTTCTTTCTTTCTTTCTTTTCTTTTTTTTTTCCTTTTTTTTTTCCAATGGTGTTCATCAGTTACAGAAATTTAATATAATATTTGGTGAGTGATATTTTATATTATCACAAAGCTTATCTGCAGAGACTCCACATTTGGGAAATATACCAAATATGTTACCTATTCTGATCTTCAGAAGCAAGTGTATATGGTAATTTGTTTTAAATATATTTTATATATTCCCTGTATATGCTCTACCAGACTCAAAATATAGCTCTGTCTTTATATTTATACACTTCAGTATTTTCAGATTCAAAGAAGATCTGCATGCCTTTTATTTGGTTTTGTTGTGCTTATATTAATGTGATAAACTCTGTAAAATAGGCCAGATAAGCAGGAAGTATTTTTAACTGCTGCAAAATGAATTGAAACAATTCCCGAAATTTTTGGGAGAACTTTTTATAAATAGTTATTGACTTTCTTATGCTTTATTACCTGCACAGAAGGCCATTTACCATATCAGATTCTCTGAAGTTGCATGGTAATTATTTAAAGCATTTCATATACATTTACATAAAAATTTGCATACTCTTTTATATAATTAATTTAAAAAAACACTACTAAAAGTATTGCACTATGCACTGCAGAGTGGAAATGCTGTCATTTTTCTTATCTTTTTTTTCATCAACTTTTGTATCATTATAAGTCACTTCATAACAAATGTTTTGTTTTTAGCAATGCATTTGTTGAATTTATCTATTCAGTAAGTTACATTTTTTTTTTTAAACCTTTTCCTTTTCATATATATATTTTGAAAGTTGTTTCAATGCAATATCAACAAATTACTTCTATATTGATTGTCTTGATACTATACAAGAACATGCTATCATCTAATAATTATATTAATGAGTAATAATAGCTGTTTCTATATTATAAAAGGTTTTAAAAATCAACATAGAAGGGTTCAACTTTTCAGCAAGATTTGAGAAATGTGAGCTTATATAAGCCAAGAAATTCTCTGGAATTTAGATATCCACAAGTTGATAAAACTGAATCAAATAATACATTATGAATGTAGAGGATAATACTGCATCAAAAAAGTAATAATTATTTTTTATTCTTTACAGTTTTATTTTATATGAATGTGAATTTCACACCATCATCCATCCATCTGGCTAAAAAGTTTTCTGATTTAAACTACTCTGCACAATCTATAAATGGTATTTATATTTTAAAAGTATTAAAAAGTATTTATATTTGAAAAATATTTTCTCAGCAACAGATTTTGCTCCACTTCTTGAAGTAGCATCAGATTTGCATAGTTCCTGCACCTCACGTACTCATTATTATTAAAAATAGTGATACTCGAAGTAAACCAAACACAAAGCATTTTGCAGTGTAGGTCGATAAATTACGACTTGTGAAGCAACTTAATCTGTCTTTCATCAATTTATAAATTGAGTAGGAGAAGTGTTTTTTAGTGTTTCACATAAAAATACTGACTGTTCACATCTTAGCAGGTTTTATCAGGATTGTTTCTTGTCACATTCCTCTAATAAAGAAGTCTTCAAATTTTATTTATTTTTTTAAGGGCAAATTTACCAGTTGAATGGTCATAAAAAAACAAATAATAATAATAAATAACTAAATAAATGATAGGTTGGTGAAAATTTGCAGTTGCCCTGTTTAATTTGTGATAGGAGTTTGTGTTCTTTGCTTCCATATCTAAACCCAGATATTTATTGCACAAAATAGGTTTTTTTTATTATTATTATTATTCAGGCACACCCTGATTTAAAGTGTGGCATATATCGAAATATTTTTCCCCATACAAGTTAATAGAATAAAGATGAGATGCATACATAAAATTACAAGTTTTATTTGAATATTACCATTTTTGGTTTAAACAGAGGTTTAATGATTTGCTTTCACATGAATGAAACAAAATTAATTCAACATTCTACCACCTGAACATACACAAAAGTAGTCTTTGAAACAACTGGATTTTTTTTTTTTTTTTATCTCAAGCAGTTTTAATTGTGTTAAAATTGCTTGGCAAAGAAAATAAGGACATCTTTTAAGTTTCTAGAGACCTACTTCAAATAATTTGGTACACACTTTTCCTGTTTCAACTGTTTATCTTCTCTTTAAAAGACATCTGCCACTAAGCCATTTGTCTTTACACATTATCTGAACAGTTATATCTCAACATTTTTTCCTCTGGCTCTGTTCATTATTGATATTTTACTTGAACCAGTTAATTTTCTATCTTGCCACATTGTTTTTTGGTAGTTGTCATACATAACTAGGTGTAAACTAGGACTATACCAGTGATCCTGAGGGTGTCAAAATACTAATGCAAATTAGTGCAAAATACTAATAGTGTGCATTTTTTTGTTAAAAAAAAAAATTACGTTATTGTTTTTCGCATTGCCATAATATTTCACCATTAATCCACTGAATTAAAGCATAAGTTTATTGGGTAAATATTTGATAATAATAAAGGTTTGTTCTAATTCGTTATTAAAATTTGGGCAACAAAATCACCTTATACATATCTTTGAGGTAGTATATCATTTAAAATATACTACCCCAAATCTTTGTTACACTGTTTTAATGTTAAATTTTAACTCATTAATATGTTTTATAGTAATGTAGTGCCTATTGTGCCTTCATTTAGTACTAGAATCTACACTACATAATATCATTATGAATTACATACAGTAACTGTCCTGTTCATGTATTCATGAAAGTTTTATGTGGGAGCAATTTTTAGCCCCTTGAAATTGCAATAAAAATTATAAAAACAGCATAAGTTGTACAAAAAATAATTCCCATCAGCAAATGCTTTACCACATCATAAATAAATTTTAAGGACAAGAAGCTGTAAATAAATTTGGTAATAAGAAGAATTACATCTTATTTCAAAACTGGTGCATTTTCGGTCAAGTACGAATAAGTGTAACAGAGGTTCCCAAGCTTTCTCGATTCACGGCGTCCTTAGTGTCTGGGTTTTTTTTTTTTTTTTTTTTTCGCGATGCCCCTAGCCCAAAATAAATACTTAACAGTTCCATTTATTAAGTAGTTAGGTCCAAACAACTTACGTAATGCTGAAACTGTGAACTACCTTGAGTTAGTAGTTCATGCAGTGTCCAACAGGTGTCAAGTATCGCTGTTTCCCTCAAAAATTTAAAATATCCCGAGGTGCACAGTTTGGGAACCGCTGAGTTAGGTGTTATACACTGAATTACATTCCAGACAAAAAAGAAAATAAAAATAAAAAATTGCCAGTTTTCTATTGGTACAATTTTAATGAAATATGGAACGGCAAATCTTTCTAAAGATCCAATTTTAAAATTTCATGAAAATCTTATCTACAATCTGTTACATTTGACAAACAAACAGGATGAAGACAATAGGCACTTTATGCCTTTGTGCATCTGAAAATCACTGAATCTGGCCAAAGCTAGTGTCATTAGATCTGTCTATAAAATACTAAATTTTAGATAAGTCTAAAATTATAACAAAAAGTTAATGTCTGGTGACAGAAAAGCCAAAGGGTTTGTTTCAAAAAATGTAATTTGATGTAAAACAGTGAAGTCAGAGTATGCCTATATTCTACAATCTCTCCAGTCTTGTGATCAGTTATTTCTGATTTCATTTTATTGACTATTAAAAATACTGTTTTCACTATTATGTTTGCATAAAAAATTCAACTCTACTGAAAATATTATTTATAGTACCAAACTCTCCAGCCCTTCAGACAGTGAAATCTTTGCATCTGTTCCTCTGTGTAAAAATATTTTTTCTTTCCTGTGCTTCACAGTAATATAAAATATAAAACTGTTACAATTACAAAAGTGTAAAAAGTTACGTTAGAGGTTTGTGTGGGCATTTAACACTCCCCCAAAGTATTTTAATTGTTTGTTACTTCAATGCTTTTTACTAGAAGTTTATTGTATTAATTGTAACTCATCCATCTCCACTTTTCATACACATGGGTGTGCAGTGCACTTGAAAAGTATGGCCAGATTCATTTGAAAGCAGTACAATTTGATACCTTGGCATCACTAACACCCTCTGTATTGGTGATGCCCATCTCTGCAAGTTAACTGTGCTTCTAACACAGTATAGGAAACTAATGCTGAGAGATCCATTTATACACCCTTTGGCGTATGCAGCCAAAGTTTGTAAGGCACTGGTATAAATTAGTAAACTACATACCAAGAAAAATTGAGTGAATCAACTAATTACAGTGAAATTTGTTTATAAATCCAAGATTTGGTGATATTCCAAAATTTATGATAAAACTGAAGATGTTTCATCTTTCCTGTATACAATGCTATTTACCATGAGGATTATCATTGTCTGGAAATGACGATTCCCATACATCTAAAAGGGAAAATGGGCGTGAATGACACCAGCTGACTTTAGATATATTCTGTAGGTGTTAATTTTTTATTTCTTAATTTAAAATTAACAAATTAAAAAATATATGATTTTATAACTCTGCATGCAACTATATATTATACAATAAGAATATAATTTAAGTTTACTGCATACAATTTACATTTATTAACTTTTTTTGATACATCCACAGAAAATTGGCAGTCTAAATGCATCATACACTGATATAAGCAAGTTTCACTGTATTTTAGTCATTTTGCCAAAAAAATGCAAAAAAAAAATATGTAAAGTGTTTAGTAAAGTAGTTATATCCTTTTCTTTAGTCAATAATCCATATACAAATGATTCTAAAAGTCTTACTTAATTCCAGTGTAATAATATATTCAATTGGTTAAAAAAAACAGCACTTACCTGTTATTGAGTAGTATGTAGCTTAAATGTAAACAAAGTAAAAGCAAGAATTTGGAATTAAAAATACCGTGAAGTAAAATAGGCCTTTTAATGGATTACCCATGCCTTATATATATAAATCATGAAATATAACTTTCTGTGCAGAATAATTGTTGAGAAGAAAGTTGAAATAAAAATTTACTGTTTAGTTTTTGTAGTCTGTTTTATTACTTAACGTGCTGTTTTGGTTACAAAGGAACTGGATGCAAAAAATAATTTTGATATCATTTATTGAATTTCAGGAAAGCTTTTGACACTGTTGCACATAGAAGACTACTGCACAAATTGGAGCAGTATGGTATTAAGGGTAACTTGCTACAATAGATAAAAGGATGGTTGAGTGGGAGAAGACAGAGGGTGATAATCAATGGGTGCTGCTCTTCATGGACTAATGTTATTAGTGGAGTCCCACATGGTTCGGTGTTGGGTCCACTGTTGTTTTGTATATTTATCGATGAAGGTATATCAGGCTTAGTGTCGAAGTTTGCATATGATACAAAGTTGGCAGGGTTTGTTAATGACAGTAATGGCAGTGTGCTACTGCAACAGGATCTTGAAAATTTGGGCAGATAGGCTGAGAATTGACAACTGAAGTTTAACCTTGACAAATACAAAGTGCTGCATATGCAACTGTGTGGTACTACACTTAAGGTGGTAGAAAATGAAAAAGACCTGGGGGTAATTGTGCAGTCAGATATGAAGTTTTCTGAGCAATGCAGACAGGCTGCCAGGGCAGGTCATGGGCTTTTGTCAATGATATATTGGAATTTTGCTAGCAGGGAAAAGGTGATTGTCCCTCTGTATAAGGGAATTCTTAGGCCATGCCTTGAGTACTGCATACAGGTCTGGAGGCCTCATTTTAGGGAGGATGTAGATTTGCTTGAGCATGTACAGAGAAGGGCAACAAGATTAGTGAATGGAACCAAGGGTTGCTCTTACAAAGAAAGGCTTAAGTTTTGCAAATTACAGTGTCTGGAGATTAGGCACCTGAGGTGTATAAAGCCTTGAATGGTTTGGGCATGCTCAGTGCTGATAGGATTCTTCCTCTTGCTCATAATAATCACTTGAGAGGGCATAAATTCAAATTGGGGAAAGACAGATGTAGGATAGATGTGCAGAAGTTTGTCTTCAGCCAGTGGGTAGTTGGTTGGTGGAACAAACTTCCATCCTTTGTGTGCAAGTTGATAGCCTAAATAAATTTAAGGCTGAGCTGGACAGGTGTTTGAAACAAACGGAGAGGTGAAATGGGAGTGTTTTTTTTTTTTTTTTTTTTTTGCTGATGCTGCATGAGCTTGCTTTCTTGCATCATATGCCCTTACTAATGCTAATAATGGCACCTAAAAGAGCAGCAGCAGATAGCATTAGCATTAGTAGAGGCACATGATGCAAGAAAGCAAGCTTATTCAGCATCAGCCAAAAAAAAAAAAAAAAAAAACACACCACTCCCATTTCACCCCTCCGTTCGCTCGAAATACCTGTCCACTTGAGCCTTAAATTTGTTTAGGCTATCAACTTCAACAACAAGTGATGGAAGTCGGTTCCACCAACCAACCACCCGCTGGCCAAAGGCAAATTTCCGCACATCTATCCGACATCTGTCCTTCCTCAATTTGAATTTATTCCCTCTGAGCTGATTATTCTGAGCAAGATGAAGAATCCCATTGGCATTGAGCATGCTCAAACCATTCAAAGCCTTATACACCTCTATCAGATCACCTCGCCGGTGCCTAGTCTCCAGACTCTGTAATTTGCAAAACTTAAGCCTTTCTTAGTAAGAGCAACCCTTTGTTTCATTCACTAATCTTGTTGCCCTCCTCTGTACCCATTCCAGCAGCTCTACATCCTTCTTGAAATGAGGCCTCCAGACCTGTATACAGTACTCAAGATGTGGCCTAACTATTGCCTTATACAAGGGAATAATCACCTCCTTATCCCTGCTAGAAAAATTCCTGTATATCATTGACAAGACACCATGAGCTACTCTTGCAGCTCGTCTGCACTGCTCAGAGAACTTCATATCTGCCTGCACAATTACCCCCAGGTCCTTTTCATTCTCCACCACTGTCAGTGTAGTACCGCAGAGTTGATACGTTGCTCTGGGGTTACTGTTTCCCATATGTAGTACTTTACATTTGTCAATGTTAAACTTCATTTGCCACCTCTCAGCCCATCTGTTCAACCTTTCCAGATCCTGTTGCAGCAGCATACAAGTGGTGTCCTTAACAACCCTGCCAACCTTTGTATCATCTGCAAACTTGGACATTAAACTTGATATCCCATCATCAATATCATTCATAAACACCGAAAACAACAACGGACCCAACACTGATCCCTGAGGAACTCCACTAATAACATTAGTCCACGTTGAGCAGTGTCCATTGATTACCACTCTCTGTCTTCTGCCACTCAACCATCCCCTTATCCATAGCAGCAATTTGCCTCCAATGCCACACTGCTCCAATTTGTGCAGCAGTCTTCCATGTGCAACAGTATCAAAAGCCTTTCTAAGATCCAAATATATAATATCAAAATTATTCCCTGCATCCAGTTCTTTTGTGACTACGTCATAGTATCCAATCAAATTGGTCAGGCAAGACCTGCCCTAAACAGAACCATGCTGCGTCTGAGCTATAACTGAATTCTTGTCTAGATGATCCTGCAGTGCTTCTTTAACCAGTGCCTCCATTAATTTACCTGGAACAGAAGTTAAACTAACAGGTCTATAATTACTTGTGTCAGCCTTTGATCCTCCTTTGTGAATTGGGGTTACATTTGCATATCTCCAGTCTATGGGTACCTCCCCTGAGTCCAAAGAAGCTCTCATAATTATGGCTAGGGGTTTGCTTACTTCCTTTGCTGCCTCCTTTAATATAACTGGATAGATCCCATCCACCCCAGGTGCCTTTTTTATGTTTATCCTCAACAATCTCTCCTCCACTTTCCTCTCAGTTATTACAAAATCATCCAGCTCACTGCCAATGTTTACTTTACCTACATCATTCTCCTTCCTGAATAACTCCTCATGCGTGAATGTAGATGCAAAATACTCGTTTAGATTGTTAGCCACCTGAGCAGGATCCTCAACTGTTGAACCATCAATATCCAGTGGACCAATCTGATTCATCCCTTTCCTTCTTGAGTTTAAATAGGTAAAGAACTCTTTTCTGTTTTTCTTTGCATCCTTTGCCAAGGATTTTTCGTAGTCTGCCTTTTCCTGCCCAATCTCCTTTGTGACTTGGTTACAGACCAACTTATATCTATCATAGGCTTCCATGTCAGCCATTAATTTGTATGTATCCCATGCATTTTTCTTCTCTGCCACATGCCTCATTAGTTCATCTGACAACCATTTAGGCCTAAACCTTAAACAATATTTCTTAGTTGGTATGTAAAGCCTGGTAGCCTCCAAGATTAGTTCCTTGAATGCTTCCCATTTTGAGTTTGCTGTTGGTAACATCATCAGTTGGTCCCACTGTATAGAATTTAAATACTGTCTCAGACCATCATAGTCGCCTTTACAATAGTGATCTATATGACTAATTCAGTAATGGTATTTTAAATGGAAAACTGTGTGGTAAGAGGGGGAACATGCAAAGGAGTTAACGTATTCTGAAGTTTGAAAACTTTGACTTATCTCTTTATATCTCTGCTTCAAGGATTTAAAAATTGCAAACTGTAAAATATCATGCTTAATTTTAAGAGTAATAATCCAACCTTATATTTATGCCAGTTTGCAATCAACTTCCTAGTCCATAGGTTTGTATAGGGGTCAAATTGAATAAATAAATCACTTTGTGACCTGAAAGGAAGAAATTTTCCACACCTGAGAAGGGTAAGCAAGTGTATTACAATGAGTATCCTTAATAAACTTGTTATTGTTTTGCATAAGGCCTCTTCAATTATAATTAAGTATATTCCTTGAGTGTGGAGATTACAGTATATAATGATTGTAGTCTGTAATTGTGATGCTCTACTGTGCATACACAAAGGTAATTGACACAGCCAAAATGTGAACACAGTTATCTCTCATTCCAGATATTTGATTAAGAGAACCAAGTTTTATGTAGCACTATAAAACTCAGACTGTCTGTATAGATTACTGAATGAATTGTGGAGATTTCTCAGCAATGCACTTTTGCACTGCTAGTACCATGAATGGTACTATAGAGAAATAAAGGTGTCATCCATAACTAGGAAAATGGTGTCCAGGCTTTTGGAGGATAATCAATACTCAGGACTATGATAGCCTGATTACTTGTCCTAACTACACTATGGTCATACCATAGTGGCTGTAATTAGGACTTATAGATTTGTAGATTAACATACATACCACCAGCAAAGGAGAATACACTTCATGCATAAGAACCATACAAAAACAGAAAATCCCAAACACTATATTATTCTCCAAAAGCCTGGACATCATTTTCCTAGTCTGTTGAGCCTTCCTGGCTCAGTGGACTGAGAAAGCTGAGCTGACTGATTTCAAGAGGATGTTGTCAGATAACACATTACTGGATTGTCACATTCAGAGTCGACTGTCAGAGATGTTATCACAAAACAGAAGAATGCTGATACCACTACCATCCAGCAATACTCACGGAGACCATAGCAGATAGATAGGTAGTGAAGCATCCCTGCACATCAATAGAGGTTGGGGTCTGCATGAACATAACATGGAGCTTCATAGCTATGGTTTTCATGGGAGTGGTGGTGAATAAGCCAAATATAAACAACTGCAATCAACAGCCTTGCCTTGCATGATGCAGCAAAAACTAATTGATCCATGTAGCAGTGGAAATCAATTCTATGGAGTGATGAATCCTGCTACACCCTATTCTGATCTGATAGGTGTGGAGGATGCTAGGATAACACTTGTTGCCAGAATGCATTTTACCAACAATGAAGTGAAAATGATGTGAAAACTATATTATACTCAATTTTAAATATGATAAATCAACTTTATATTTATGCTGATTTGATCAACCCTCCTAGCCCAAAGGCTATTTCTTACAATATGGCATAGGCCTTTGGGTGGTCATGTAGGAACCATGAATATCAATGTTTACCTTAGCATTTTGAATGATTCCACTCCGTAATGCGACAGTTCTTAAGTACAAACCTCATTATTTCATCAGGATAATGCTTCTTGCTAAACTGCCAGTAGTGTTGTGTCATGCATAGTGTGCATAGTGTTAGGGTCAGGCGCCACCTGTGATTTCTCACATCTTCGCCATATGTACGCTGTGAAGAAATACAGAACTACTGTAAATGCCAGAAAAGTGTTGTCTGTTGTATGTGACATATTGCGTTAGGTTCTGTTGGGTGTCCTGGCATTTGGCCGCAGGGCCCCCTGGTGGGACCTCACGTTGCCCGCACACACCGCTAGGAGGTAGCCAGGCTGCCCATTATTCTCTGGCTGGTCTCCGCCAGGGTCGCCTGAGCGTCCTGGACGAAGACCAAGTTAAAAAAAAAAAAAAAAAAGAGAAGAGAAGGCCTGGGGAACAAGAGGAAGAGGGATCTCAATGCGAGGAACAAGCTAAAGTGGACAGATAGAGAAGGCAGTCCACCCGAGTAAGGAGAAATAGGGGATGGGTAGAGGGATCAAAAGTCACAGGGGCAGGCGCCACTGTGCGAGTGCCAAAGGCCAAGCACTCTCTGGGAGTCAGCTTTTCAGGGAGTGCCAACCATGATGATGCCAGCATAGTATTTTAATCTTCAGTCTTACTCTTTTATCAGTTGGGAAAATGCTATCCGACCCCAGTTTGTGTTTGCACTTGAAGGTCGTTGTTCTGAGCAGCTCTAAGTTCAGCAAACTTTGCCCGTCTGATGGTAAAGACAGCTTGTGCGTAACTCGTTAAGGCTTTGTATGTTGTTTCATTCTGAAGCAGGTATGTTTCATGGTTACGAGGGTTCTCCTGGATTTCAGTAAAAAAATTGAGCCTACAATCATCGTAAGCAGGGCACTCATACATGACATGCCCCCATGACTCCTCTTCGCCACAGTGGCAGAATGGATTGCTTTCAATTCCCATTGCTGTCAATTTTTGTTGAAAGGGCCCATGTCCTGTGATCAGGAATGTAACTTGCAGACCAGGTGAAAACCAGGAAGGAGACTTTGGGAAAGTCATGTCAATGGATGGGAGGAATCTTCTGGTGATTTCTCCTTTGGGCGTGGTTTCCCATGAATGCTGCCAAATTCCTTGAAGGTGTGTGAAGATACGTTTTCTTTCTTGTTTCAGGTCATTGGTAAGCTGCAGTTGAAGATTTAACAACTGTGTCGGAGTTCCCTTCTTTAATCGATGGTAAAGTCCCCTTTTAATCACCTCAAGATAGAGTGGCAAGCATCCAGTAATAACCTGTAGGGCAGGGGTGCTGACAGTGCGACATGCCCTGCAGATAGATAACATGAATCTTTGTATTGAGTCAAGTTTACGCTTGTTCTTTTCCAGGATAGCCTTTGTACACCAAACTGAGGCTCCATAACACACAATTGGGAGAAACGCCGCTTTATAGATGAGAGACAAAGCTTTATGCTTCAAACCCCAGTCCGCTCTGCTGACTCTTCTTATCATAGCCGTATACTTTCGGATTTTTGTGGATAAGTACTTCAGATGAGAGTGAAAGGTAAGACCGGTGTCAATGTAGATTCCCAGGTATTTGACTTCTGTGTAGAGACGTATAGGGATGTTATTTAACTTCATTGTTGGAGGCCTGCGTATTTGTAGCTTTCCTTTGAGGAGAATCGATTTTGTTTTCTCACCAGAAATTGAGAGGTTGTGGAGTGCTGCCCAGTTTTGGAGCTTTTCCAGAGCTGTATTTGCTTTTGCTTCCAGTGCCGCTCTTGTGTCACCTTGCACCACCAGAACAAGATCATCAGCGAAGGCTAAGGGTCTGGCTCCACCCAGGTCAAACCCCAGGAACTCGTCCAGAACAATGGACCAGAGGAATGGCCCAAGCACAGAGCCCTGGGGGCAACCCCGGTGAACGCATCTTGTCATAGTCTGGTATTTGTTTACAACTTGTAATTTTCTATTGCTGAGATAGGATTTTAGACTATTGTATAGGTTTTTGGACGTGTTTGCCTGCCGAAGCCTCCGAAGGACACTGGGCCACCACAGTCGATCGAAGGCACCAGCAAAGTCCACCATGATGGCTAGAGTATACTTTGAAGTTGTATGTGTGGCCTGGGTAATCAAGTTGTGTATAGCGTCTTCAGTGCTGGAGCCTGTCTTGAATCCAAACTGACATGGTGAGGTGAGTTGCTTATCGGTATAGCAGATGGAAAGGCGATACAGCAGAAGTCGTTCTAGAAGCTTGGCCAAAACGGAGAGCAGTGCAATTGGTCGGTAGGAAGCACGAAGTTGGGGCGGTTTATCTGGATTTTTCAGGATCAGCTTGAGAGTAGCAGTCTTCCAGGGTACAGGGAAAGTTCCTTCAGCAAGGCACCTGTTGAGGAGGCTCAAGAGTGTGGTGGGATAGACTTCAGCAAATTTCTTAACTACGTCGACTTCGAGTAAGTCAGCACCTGGCGTTTTGCCATCTTTCATTTTAGCCAGAGCCATATTCATCTCTAACATAGTGAAGGGCGGTGCCGTAGCCTCTGGCTGATAAGCTTAATTACTGTCGATGAACTGCTGTTGCTCCAGTGACATCGCTGTAAATTCAGTAGGGTAAATGGAATCAAGAATATTGTTTATTGAGTCAGACCAGGTAAAGGTTGAAGAGCCATCCGGTTTGAGAGTTGTACTAAGAACCTCACCTCTAGGCAGCCTATTGGTGACGATGCGGAACACGATGCCCCATGGGTCTTCATTGCCAATAGTAGAGACCAGGGTGTGCCATGATTCCTTCTTACACTTACGAATTTCCTTGGTGTACATGTTTCTAACTACCCGATATGCCTCCCGGGCAGCTTCAACCTCATGTGGGGGAAGATGGGCACGTGCACGTTGGTAAGTTTTCCTGGCTTGTTGTGCCCTCTTTCTTAAGTCCCGAAGGTCTGTATTCCACCATGGGACAGCATAGCGGTATGGCCTCCTACGCGGAATGGACAGATCACAGGCACTTTTGATGATGGCAGTAATATTGCGTACACAGTGATCTGGCGAGAGTGAAGCCGGTAGAGGAACATCATCCGGTAGCCTTCTGGACAGTTCCACAAGGAAGCGTTGCCAATCCGCTTTTTTGGTGTTATAACGCACAATGTCCTTCGGAATCGATGCGACGCGTTCCACCGAGCGAACAAGGGAGAATGTGATCGCTCTGTGGTCTGAAGTGGTCCAGGACTCCTGGACCGTCCAGCCGGAAAGTTTGTTGGCTAAGTCAGGCGTAGCCATTGTGATATCAATTTCGCTCTCCCAGAGTGGGCCACTGTAAGTGGGTAGATGTCCTGGGCGGTTTAAGATTTGTAAGCCTGATGTGAGGATAAGGTCCTCCAGTCTTGAGCCATTTCCTAGGGCATTCCTATCTGGTGCCTGACTGTGCCAGAGTGGCGAGCGACAGTTTGAGTCCATGCCTATCAGTAGATGCCCACCCGGGAGGAGCTGGAGTGCCATTTCAATCAGAGAGATCGCAGCAGTGATGTCTTCACCTGGATGGCTGTAGAGAGAGAGGATGAACAGTGATCCAAGAGATGTCATGATTTGGGCACAGGCACTGATGGAAGTGCATAGTGGTGTGATCTTGGTTGCTGTGATATCAGGGTTTCTGATGACAATCGCAGCCCATGGTTGGTCATTTGTACAGTGGATAATTTTATATGATGAGGGGTAGCCCATAACCACCCCAGAGCGAACATAGGGCTCCTGGAGCAGGATTACATCTATTTGTTTTTCCTCAGCCTTTATCTTCAGCTGGTCTGCAACAACTCTTGCTCTCTGTGCATTTAATTGTACAATTCTTATCTCTAGTTGGTAATTGGGAGAAAGAATTCTATCCATAATTTATTCGCATTTGGTAAAGACTCTTTACTTTTAGATAGACAGGGCAGTTGGTATCTCGGATGGAATGTTGGTGTGGAGCCTTTGCAGCCTTGCAATTTGCGCAGCTTGGCGGCTGATCTCTGACAGGACAATCCTTATAGCCGCGTCCCTTTTGGGCACAGTGGCCACATGTGGATTCACGCTGATTGCAAGTATGTGAGGTATGGCCAAAGCGGAGACACCTGTAACATCTGCGGACAGGAATATATTCTTTGAATCTATGGCTGCCCCATCCAATGAATATTCTGTTTTGAGCTCCCAGAATTTGCCATGCTCTGGTTGATAGTTCGATTACCCAGTTTACGTTTGTAGGTGACTTGGTCTTCGTTTTGTATTTATTAATAATATCATCCACGCTAGCCTCATCTTGCAGGTATATACTTAGATTTTATTAAAGATCTCGGCTTTGAGCTCCTCTGGTGTTAAGCTCTCGTCCACATCAAAGATCACAACTGAAGGCCCTTTTTTCTTTGGGGCTTCTGCCCTAAGCCCGAAATTTGTCATGTCGGCATTATTCAGGATGGTTTGTGCCTCCTCCCTGGTGTCTGTTTCTATTAAGACTCCTGGATGCCTGGTCTTTCTAATACTCTTTATTTTTACAGTTTTCATCTGCTCCTTGAAGTTTTTTGTGAGTGCTTCCTTGACTGCTTCACTGGTATCTAAATGTGCGTCTTCCACTGGTTTAACCAAAATAACATGTGATTCAGGCTTTCTTACCGCCTTTCGGTTTTGTACTTTTCCTGGTTGGTTAGGCACATATTGAGCTGCATTCCTCAACGCCTCTGAAAAGGAGTGGGGGCGTTGTTGCATTTGTTTTTCCCCCTCCTGTGTGAGAACTTCGATTTTTGCTTTCAGCCTCTCGTGGTCGACGTGCAATTTTTGGACCACTGTCTCCATTTTACTGAAGATCTCTATCACGTCAGTTCTAATGGCAGCAGTAATTCTACTTGATTGCTTAGCCATGTATTTTTCTAGGGTTCCTCTAATGGCAATAATCTGTTCCACTGGAGTCCCAGTCAACGGGGGTTCCTGACTCTTTTTTCCTTCATGCTCAGTTTCCTGACTCTTTTGTTCTTCATGGTCAGATTCGCTGAATGATTCAGTGGCAGCCTCTTCAGAGACTTCCTTCGTTGTTGGGACGTCTGTAGCAGACCTTCTTCTACCCTTCTCTTTCTTCTTGGCCTTGGTCTTTGTAGGTTTATTCATACCTTCCCCAGTTGCCGGGGCCTCATTCCTTGAGCGGATTGGGTAATCCGTCTGTCCCTTAACTATCAGTTCAACTTCAGCGTCGCTCATGTTGTTTTAGTGGGTATCTGGATTAACGAGAGGAATACGGATAAACGATTTTCTACTCGTAGTAAGTTGAAGCAGAGCTCGTTGTAATTGCCAAAAAACCACAAGTAAGTGGTCAAATAGGGGCTGAACTAAGTTGGCGATTTTTTGGAGGCTGACTTCAATGTTTTAGAAAAATATATTTACATACATTGAAAATAAATGATCAAGTAGGGTAAATTTGTAAGCTCTGGAGATAAATTACCTTATTGTATAGCTTGCCCTTCTTAAGTTCAAACAAGTAAACAACAAACACGGTGCACTATTAGCTACTTTCTATTTCCTGAGAAACAAAAGGCAGAGGGTTGGAGCCTTGTTGCTCGAGGCAGGGATTAGCCTAATTGCGAGTACGTGCAGCAGGGTGGCATTCGCTCTAAGTGCTATGATACACGTGCATCCGGTCACTACTGCTAAAGCATATAATTATGTCTATCTAAAATTATCAAAAGTAAGTTTACCTCAAAAATTCGGGGCCGATAGTTGGAACTTTTGTATAGATGACATCTTTAGCTTTCAGGATATCCGAAATAATCTACACTTGGTTGCATAATTGCACTTGAAATTAAAGGAAATGTAAGAGCACAAAATCACTAGACTGACACACTCACCGCCCGATTGGCAACCTGATCTAGGTAAATTGAGTTGGGTTGAGAAGTGGCAGTTGGAGTTTAGCATTGACAAGTGCAGGGTGCTGCACGTGGGTGGCGCTAGCCCCCATAGAGTAATTTATCAACTGTGTGGTGCTACCCAATGTCAAAGGACTCACAATTTCTGCTGTTCAGCAACACACCGATCCAGAAGATCTTTCTACCACACATAGACCACCTGCAAATAAAGTTCTGTCGACTCCAGTGGATGCTTAAGCAACAAATTATGCATGTCCGTGACCAGGCTGTTGGGTGCATATATTCAAAAAAATTCAAATAATTATATTAGGGCCACCCGTAATCTCTTACATATACCCATATATGTATTATGACTGTAAATTTGCATGTGTTCTCTGGTCGATTTGCCTGTTTTGCTGGACGAAAAAAACCCAGTTTCTGGGGGGAGGGAGGAACCTTGCTATCTACGCCTGAGACTGACTAACAACCATGGAGTGAAAAAAAACCCACTAAAGTTCCTCGCGTTATCGACGAGATTCGAACCTGGGCGTCTTCCACCCGGTGTGGGGAGCATGGTGACAATACCACTATGCTACATGCACAGACTGGGTGCAGATATATTAAGATGTGTCTATCGAGTCATACTTTGGGTGCAGAAATCTGGATCTCAACTGCCACAATGCATCAGACGGATTTTGGCTACTGAAGTGGGCCACATGGAAATTGCAGCTTTCCCTGCTCCAAGGACCACCCAGATGGCGGCAGCTCTAAACATCAGACGTCTTCCTGCCATCCCTGAGAGAAGACTTCTTTGCTGTAAAAATGACGGAATTTTTTCGGAATCAGACTTCTGGGCTAACTGCGGGTGGAGAATCCCAGTACCCAGCCTTCGAGCCAATCCAGTCCTTCAGGCCACCCCAAACCGGTTAAAATTATCCGATTGGTTCTTACCTGTGAAAATGCTGCAATTCATATACTCCTTCGACAGCAACCTTTACAAGTTCGCAGTTGATAAAAAGTATAGGCAGAACTTACTCCATTGACTTCCTTCTCATGATCATGTCACAGGACATTAGAATCTGCTCCCGAGGACTTGTCCATCACTACATTCCAACTCTGTGCTTGCTGAGATGACACCAGCACTGTAAAAGGACTGCTCCCTGGAGAATAATTTAACTTGATAACATGCCGTGTATATACTGGTGTGCAAAATTTAAGGACCACTCGGTTTTCACTGTAGCTTCTCATGGGAGTGGCATGGATATGGGAAAAGCATACCGAAAAACTTCGTGAGGTACAAAAATGAAGGAAACACCAACAAAATGGTATAGCGGGACTATTCAAAAATGGCAATATAACACTGGCTGCCATGATACAGATGCATCACTGCCAAAGATGGCACAAAAGGAAGAGATGGTGCTCAGTAGGAGATATGGCCAACCCTAATGTTGATGCAGGCTTTGCACCACCTGTCCATACTTAGAACAATGTTGATAAGGTCTTGCGGTAACATCGTCCATTCCTCTGTCAGCGCCAGCTTCAGCTGGTGAACATTTTCTGGTGGGTGTGGACATGCCGCTAGGTGCGTCCCATATATGCTTGGTGGGATATAGATCGCTGGAATGGACAGGCCAATCCATACGAACAATGTCCTCACATTCTAAAAGCATATCAACAGCTGCAGTGTGATGGGGGTATGGCGTTATTATCCATAAACATGAACTTGGGGCCAATGGCACCTCAGAACAGATGCATGTGGGTAAAGATTAACTCAATACAGAAGCGTGCACCAATTACAGTACCGTCTTCCAGTATCTGGAGTTGTGTACATCCATCCAAGAAAGCCATATCGATCCCTTTCAGTGATGTTTGTGGGGTGATACCGTGTGCCAACATCCAGTGGCGGATTACCCATTAAGGCAATGAGGCATATGCCTAGGAGCCCCAGGCTTTGGGGGCCCCATGACAAGACATTTTCCTATAGTGTTCTAAAATAGATTGTTTTCAATAAACATAATAAAAATCTTGATTAATTTAAGCAAAAAATTCAAACGTACAAAATTTCATTTATTTGCCACCTAACTTATTTTTTATTCTTTTTTTATTATTATTTTTTTGGGGGGGGGCTCCCAAATATAATTTGCCTAGGGGCCCCACTATCCTTAATCTGCCACTGCCAACATCTCACCAGATTAGCTAACATTCAGAATCGTTGCTGAGACTGAATCTACTCTCATCAGTAAAGAGTACCTTAAGTAAAGATTTTGTGGTTGTAATCTTTAGAAATTGTGTTGATCCTTAAGTTTTGCACACCAGTCTATTTTCATATGTAAATTTGTTATTTTTTTCTCCAATGTTTAATCCACTTGTATAATTAGTAATAATATATTTTTTTCTCCTATCTCATCATCGTTTATTACATTGTATTAGCCTTTACTGAAACCCATACCCTGGCTTGTAGCCGTGAAGGGTACTGTGTACAGCGTATGCCTTTTGTATGCAATAAAAATTTCTTCTACACTCGGGGTAGTGGAGGATTAGGGCACCTGGGGGTAGTTGTGCGGTCAGACATGGAGTTCTCTGAGCAGTGCGGGTGTGCTGCCGGCGTGGCTCATGGGGTTTTGTCAGTGATATGCAGAAACTTTGCTGGCAGGGTGGTAGAAATATTTGTATGAGTGGCCTGAATTCAGGAGAATATATTTTTTACATCCAAAATGTTTTGTACTCTGCTAGAAAAAGAAGGAAGTTATCAAAAATATTACCATGGTGGAACAGGGAATTGACCATTTTGAGAAGATGTTTTTAATGCAAGGAAACAATATCAGAGACACAGAACTTGGGGAACAATTTTTTTACAGGGAAGTGTATAAAAATAAAAGGAATTTGAATAATAAAGCAATATTTTTAAGTAAATTAAATTTGTGGAACGGCAGTTCACGGGGTTGGGAACACTAACCCCTGGGGCCTAGTTTATAAACTAGTAACGAACAAATTGCAATTCAGTCCCTTGTTGCATACGATAAAGCAGGGGGGGGGGGGATGAAACAAAAGACTGGGAGTCAACTGTTGAGCTGATAACAAATCAGTTGTTTCCCCAGGATGAAATAGGTGACGATAATGCAGAACAGAGAAATAAGGTACTTGAATAGTACATATGAAGGTTCTTTGCTCAAGATTTATTTAATGAGCAGGAATTGAAACAAGTTTGCCAAAATATTAATATCAACAAAACTCCTGACTTAGACTTAATAGAAAATAACGTTATTATTAAAATATTAGATGTCTTTCCTACATTTATTGGTAAATGCTTTTAATAAATGTTACTTGGAAGGTGTCTTTCCAGGATTCTGGAAAGTAGCATTGATTAAATTTTTGATTAAGCCAGGTAAAGACGTCACTGATCCTAGAGGATATAGGTCGATCTCTCTGCTCCCTAACCTGGCTAAGTTATACGAGCGGTTGTTGCTGCTTATGTAAAAGGAATGGGAATTTCAGCTCAAATGTCACTCGGCTGAGGATGGTCTCAAAGATCTAGTTGACTTTATTACTCAGTCTGTTAGCAAGTATGTTCCCACGCTATACGTTGATTTCGAGCGTGCTTTCGATAGCGTGTGTCACGAGCATACTCTGCTGCCTTAGGCAGATCTAGTGCCCAGATCTCTTGTTTAAGGCCATAGCTAGCTATTTAAAAGGCAGAAAATTTATTGTCAGGTCACAGCATAAAGTTTTTCTCTAAGAATGTTACTCGTGGGTGTCCTCAGGGCTCCATCTTGCGCCCCATGTTTTGGAATTTAGCATTAAATATGTGGTTAGGGTTTCCTAACAATACGTGTCATAGGATGGCGTATGCTGATGACCTGGTAATATGTGTACCTGACATGTCCAGGCAAGAGATACAGGAGGTTTCTATGAGTGATGACTGGTTTATTTGAGTGGACAGTTCAACATAAATTAATGATATCATACAAGAAAACGGTGATGATGCTATTTAAAGGCAAACTAGACACCGGAAGATCTATTGTTTCAATTGATGGGCACAGGATTCCCATGGTCGCCCAGACTAAACATCTGGGCTTAATTATTAACAGCAGGCTTACCTTTATGTCCCATCCGGGGCATATTAGTGACAAGATCAAAAAATTTTCCTCTGTCATTATTAGTATCGCAAGGACTGACTAGGGGGCTTAGAAAGGCCTTAGTTTTATATTATAATGTGGTCGTACCAATTATAGTATATGGTTCGAATGTCGAAATTAGTGTCATAAGGACTCTAATGACAGTACGCTGCGGCAACAGGATCTAGAAAACTTGAGCAGATGGGCTGAGAGGTGGCAAATGAAGTTTAACATTGATAATCGTAAAGTACTACATATGGTAAGCAGTAACCCCAGAGTAACGTATCAACTCTGTGGTACTACACTGAAAATGGTAGAGAAAGAAAAGGACCTGGTGGTAATTGTGCAGGCAGATATGAAGTTTTCTGAACAGTGCAGACGGTCTGCAAGAGTTGCTGATGGCATCTTGTCAATGATATACAGGATTTTTTCTAGCAGGGATAAGGAGGTGATTATTCCCTTGTATAAGGCAATGCATGCCACAAGTTGAGTACTGTATACAGGTCTGGAGGTCTCATTTTAATAAGGATGTAGAGCTGTTGGAACTAGTACAGAGAACGGCAAAAGATTAGTGAATAGAATGAAGGGTTGCTCTTACGAAGAAAAGCTTTAGTTTTGCAGATTGCAGTGTCTGGAGACTAGGCACCTGTGAATTGATCTGATTGACGTGTATAAAGCCTTGAATGGTTTGAACATCACCTGAGAGGGCATAAATTCAAATTGTGGAAAGACAGTTGTAAGGTAGATGTGCCGAAGTTTGCCTTTAGCCTGCTGGCTAAAGGCAAACTTTGGGGAGTTGATTGGTGGAACAGACTTCCATCTTTTTTTGTGGAAGTTGATAACCTAAATAAATTTAAGGCTGAGCTGGACAGGTATTTGGAACGAACGGAGGGGCAAAATAGGAGCGTTTTTTTTGGCTAATGCTGCATAAGCTTGCTTTCTTGCATCATATGCCTCTACTAATGCTAATGTGTGGTTTTCAAGATTGTTACAGTTAAATTTAAATAGGAACTCTTAGCAATTCAGAGGCATATTATTTTAGCACTATTTAGAATTTGTATACAGTGTCTAATGCAATGCAAGTCTTGTCTGGGTTCTTGCCTCTAGATTTCTATGTGGCTTACTGTGCTTCCTTAGCCGTAGACAGTATTTAGCAGTGCAGTAGCACACGCTCTTTGAGTAGACCCGGGTTCAAGCTCCCTGAATGCTAAATACGGTCGATGTGGTAGAGAATGGACCAGCGTGCCAGATTATGGTCCATTTCCCTCAGCATGAATTGTTGAGGAGGCTGTAGTGGGTTGATAATGGCTGCCGTTTACCTTTTTACTCTGCTTTTTGTTACTTTTTGAGTTAAGGGAGTTACATAGGAATTTATGGAGATTACTTGTAGTGTAGTAGTACAGCGAAATAAGGAAAAAAAGGATTATGAATCGGACGCAGGAGCTCTGGCAAGAAAGATGGGATTCCAGTAATACTGGTGTAGTAACTAAGTTATTTATACCTAGGGTATCATTTGCCTCCGATAATAAGGTTAATACTTGGTTCTTTCCTGCAATGGAAACGTCGTATTTGCTGATGGGACATGGTTCCTTGAATCTTAAATTGTCTTATTTTGGCCTGGCAACAGATCCTTACTATTTCTGCTCATGTGAAGAATCATGGAATCACATTTTGCATGACAGTTTAATTTACGAACAATTTAGATTGCAATTAAAAAGAGTAATTCCGGAACAGTCCAGTGGCAATGAATATGTGTGTCTGCTTAGGAGGCAAAGATTTCATGCCTTGCAAAATTTTGTTAAAAATGTTTTTACTAAAAGAAGAAGAAAAATGTCAAGGTTAGTATTAACCATTGAATGAGACTTGCTGTGTGTTTTTATTTATTTTTATTTTGAGTGTCTGTGTGTGTGTGTGTGTTTTTTTTATCTATTTATTTTTCAGGGTGTGTTTTTTTGTGTGTGGGGGGGGGGTTTGTTCTTCCCTCATCGGAGCTGTCTGCAGGTTTTGTTTTTTGTGTGTGTTTGGCGCTAAGAGAGTTGTCAGTGCAGGAATTGAATGCAGCAGTCCTGCTAGTTCCTGTTGCCAGGGATGAGCACTGGGGGAGGCAGTTAACCATGGGGGTGGCTGCTCCCTGGTGGCAGAATGGTCTGTTCATTAAACACTCAGGCCATTTATAGGCGACAAGGATTTTATTTTTTTTTTATCTTATAATCGTATACAGGTGAAGATAGGCGTAAGCCTGGGTGCCATCGTCTACAAGATTATATATATACTCTACTATACTATACTATGGCAGGGATCTCTTCTTCCAGTCACATAGCTTCCTGAAGAGCTGTTGTGGCCACCAACAAAATCCTCCAACTGCATCGATCATATGCTATACGAGCGGCATCGCAAAATGTCACGTCCAAAAGTTCATTGATCCCATCCTTCTACCTAGTTGCAGGTCTTCTTTAACAGCAGTTTTTGGAGTTGGTTTTGTTATGGTCTCTCTGTGGCCGTTAATCATAAGAAGAGTCATCATGCATCCCACGAGATGCTCTTGAAGAGGAAAGGTAACTACAGCAGAGCCCTGTTTAGTGCCCCCATTATTATTATTATTTTGTAATCTTCAGCGAGGTGTCACATTATCCCTCTTCCTCTCTCAATCTCTAGCTAATAATGACCAATATATTAATGATTTTTGAATTTTCTTAAACATGTTTTCATGGTGGTTTGTACAGGCTTAGTCCCAATGAATAAATTTTAAATTATAGCCAAATAAAATGTTAAGTATTTACGCTATGCTGTAACATAGGCAAACAATCAGGTGACCGTTGATGGCAGGGGTAAGAAGGTGATTATCCCTTTGTGGGTGCGGGATTTGTGTATTATAGTACACACACAGAATGGCTGATCCAGGTGTTGTTTGTTCCCTGGTGGCGAAATGGCCTGACACAACACTTTTTTCAGGCATGTTTTGCAGAGGTTCTGAGCTATCACAGGAGTAATAAAGAAATGGGCTTATGTCTAGGAGCCGTCTGCGCGGTAGCATAGTGGTATCCTCACCATCCTCCCCACACCGGGTGGAAAAGGCTTGGGTTCGAATCTCGTCGATGACGCGAGGAACTTTAATGGGCTTTTTTTTTTTAACTCAGTGGCCGAGTTAGTCGGTATCAGGCGTAGATGTCAAGGTTTTTTCCCCCAGAAACTGGGGTTTTTCGTCCAGCAAACAGATAAATCGACCATAGAACACACGCAATTAACACACATAAGACACACCATGGAGGATAAGTTTAATTATTTGGGTGGCCTAAATATAATAGTTTTTTTTTTTCCTTCTAGGAGCCACCCTTCATACTAGGACACATATATGCATATGTACAGAAGGGCTACAGCATATATAAGAGTATGTATATAAATTGATTAATATGTATCTTGAGAATGTATATACAGTCGTGTGTTAATAAATGAAAAAAAAATGTATAAGATCATGGTTGGGCCACATCTTGAGTGCTGTATGCAGGTCTGGAGGCCGCACTTTGGGAAGAATGTGTATCTGATGGAGCAGGTGCAGAGGGGGTGACCGGATTGGTGGGGGGAGGAGTGCTTTTGCCCGGAGGATTTCAGTTGTGTAAATTATACCTCAACCACATCTCACCTTTGGGGAGATGTGGTTGAGGTGCTTAAAGCCTGAGATCACCTGAATAATCACCTGAGAGGGCATAAATTCAAATTGAGGAAGGACAGATGTAGGATAGACGTGAGGAAATTTGCCTTTAGCCAGCGAGTGGTTGGTTGGTGGAACAGACTTCCATCCCTTGTCGTGGAAGTTGATAGCCTACATAAGTTTAAGGCTCAGCTGGACAGGTATTTCGAACGAACAGAGGGGTGAAGTGGAAGTGGTTATTTTTTATTTATTTATTATTATTATTTTTTTTGGCTGATGCTGCATAAGCTTGCTTTCTTGCATTAAATGCCTCTACTAATGCTAAAGCCTTGAATGAATTGGGCAAATTGAATGTTAATGGTATTCTTCCGTTTGTCGAGACTACACATGTGGGGAGGGGGTTTATGGGTTCGGGTTGATGAGTGATGGTTGAAGAATGGATGTGCGGAAGTTTGCCTTCAGCTAGCGAGTGGTTGATTGTTGGAAAAGAAACTCCATCCGTTGTTGTGGAAGTTTATAAGTGGAATAAATTCAAGGGAGAACTAAACAAATTCTTGGAGGATAGATTGGGGAACTGTGTTTTTTTTTTTTTTTTTCTGCTGATGTTATATATGTTTACTTTCTTGCATCATTTGCCATTACTACTACTACAAATTTAGAAACATTTTCCAAAACAGCTACCGCCATTAGTGACTTATTTCAATATTAGTATAGAGGTCGCCTAACGTTCTGCGACGGGCGCTTGCAATTGAACTACATTTAAAATTATTATTTACTATTAACGTGTTCAGATATTAAATTAATCGGAGATTGTAAAAATGTGCGTATAAAGTCTATTCCTTATTTAAGAATGATGCATTCATGAGATAAAACCAGCTATTATAGGCTTTTGAGTTTTCGTTTGGAACCTTTATATGACCTTGAAGAAATGCTCTTAAGTTGACCACCAAGGGGAGCGTTTATTTCATTACTAAATCAGCTGATGGTGGACAGAATTATCTTTTCTTGTTGATAAGTACCCATTGTTGTAAAGAGGTTTTAATCGGAAAGTGTTGTGCCGGTGACAGCTAGTTTTGCTATATCCTCATTTCTGTTAAAAAATGCCGCTGTGTAATTTTGATACAAATTTGCCTCAAGGAGCAATTCCTGAAAATTTTCAAGTGCATCTCTCCGAACTAGTTTCCAAAGTTCTTAATAAACCGTCAGAGGTAAGCTTTTTAGGGTACACTAAAATACTGCAATTTTTTAAAAATAAGATAGCCACCTTTAAAGCCCTCAAGCATTTGATAAATTATTCCGTTTAATTATGATAACTAAGATATCGAAATGATGCATACATACAAAATTTTTATTTTTGAAATTACTCTATAAATTCCCGTTTATTCTTTTTATACAACCGGCGCAAACGGAGCTTGTAATATTATAGTAACAGTTTTATTACAGCTGATATACCAACGTTACAGTGGGTCGTGCATTTTTATTTATGTTGGAGCGTACGGGGTTTGGCTCGAAATGTGCCAACCAATGCATGCATATTACATGAGAATTTTTCGAATGGGGGAAAATTTTTAAGCTCTTCAACCTGTGTAGATTAAAATATCTTCCTTCTCAAAATTTTCCCCCTATTTTTGTACAGAACAATTAGTGGCAGGTCCAACTTTATTTCATCAGTGCTACCTTCCATCAGTTAATTAACTTGAGCTCAAAAATTATTCCCATTTCACCCATCCATTCACTCCGAAAGTTTGTCCAGTTTTTCCATGTATTTATATAAGCTATCAACTTCCACAATGACAGATGGAAGTTTGTTCCAGTAGCCAACCACACGCTGGCTAAAGGCAAATTTCCGCTCTGTTCTATCTATTTTACAACTGCCTTTCCTCAGTTTGAATATATGCCCTCAGGTGGGTAATCTGAGCTAGAGGAAGAATCCCATTAGCATTAAACTTGCTCGAACCATTTAAGGCCTTATACACCTCAATCAGATCATCTGACAGGTGCCTAGTCTCCAGATGCTGCAATGCAGAACTTAAGCCTTTCTTGGTAAGAGCAACACTTTGTTCCTCCCCTCTCCAAATCTTGTCACCCTTCTCTGACTTGCTCCAGCAGCTCTACATTATAATAATGCCTCCAGACCTGTATGCAGCACTCAAGGTGTGGCCTGACCATTGGCTTATACAAAGGGATAATCACCTCCTTATCTCTGCTAGAAAAATTCCTGTATGTCATTGATAAAACCCCATGAGTTGCTCTGGCTGCCTGTCTGCACTGCTCAGAAAACTTCATATCTGACTGCACAATTACTTCCAGGCCTCTTTCATTCTCCACTAATCTGAGTATAGTATGACACAGTTGGTACATTACTCTGGACTTACTTCTACCCTCCCAAGGACCTGTCCCTCACTGCCATGGATACATCACTACATTGTTCCAACTTTCTGCACCTGCTCAGATGACACCAGCACTGTAAAAGGACTGCTCCCTTTAGAATAATTTAACTTGATAACATGCTGTTGTGTATATATTTTCATATGTAAATTTTTCATTTGTTTTCCATTGTTTAATCCTACACTTGTATAATTAGTAATAATATTGTTTTTTTTTCTTCTATCTCATCCTTGTTTATTACATTGTATTAGCCTTTACTGTAAACCCCTGCCTTGTAGCCATGAAGGGTATTGTGTACGGCGTGTGCGTTTTGTATACAATAAAGAGTTATTCATATGCAATGCTTTGCATTTGTTAATGTTAAACTTCAGTTGGCACCTCTCAGCCCATCTGCCCAACTTTTTTAGATCTTGTTGCAGCAGCATACTGACATTAATAACCCTACCAACCTTTGTATCATCTGCAAACATGGAGATTAAGCTTGATATACCTTCATCAATATAATTGATAAATATAGAAAACAACAACGGGCCCAACACTTAACCCTGTGGGACTCCATTAATAACATTAGTCCACGACAAGCAGTGTTCATATGGCACATGCTGCTAATGAAATCTATCCAATTATATTAAAGGAAGCAACAAAAGAGGTAAGCAAACCCTCAGCCATAATTATAGAAGCATCTCTGGATTCAGGGAAGGTCCCTATGGTTTGGAGATATGCAAAGGTCTGCCTAATCTTTGTAGATATTCTTGTAGCATTAACCACCCTTCCAATCTTTGTGTTATCTGCAAACTTAGACATTAATCCTGCTATGCCTTTATTAATATCATTAATAAAAGTAGAAAACAATGATGGGTGCAGCACTGAACTTCAGAGTAGTGCCATCCACAAGCATGTTCAGCCGGTTCTGTCAAACAGGGCCCCATGCTCAAATGGTCTAAATCGGTGGTTCCCAACGTGGGTCCCATGCCCCACATGGGGGAAATTTGATTGTTCAGGGGGGCAATTCAAAAATTGCTTGTCTAGAGTTTAAAACAACCGCCTACTATGATTTCACTTGTACAAAAAAAGAATTGTTGGTATCTCAATTTGAAATAAGCATTCGTTAAATGTTGTACTTTCTACAGAGCCACACTTGAAAGTTTGGAGTAATATCAACTACAGTTTGCTCTGAGAGTACTGCTTACTATGCCTAGTGAAGGAATAGTACGTACTGTATTGGATGATTGCTTATGGCATGCGCAATGCGCAAGCAAAGTGGTTGTCTACTGTAGCCTACTGCGAACTCCGTATGTTATATAAAATAGGTAATTCCTTTCATACAAACGCTCGTTTGGGCGTCGTGACTGTACATTTGGTGATCTCAGATTAAAATAAAAAATTACTTTGTCTGCGCACAGAATTATTATTAATGAAGAACCGTGATACACAATGGTATGTATTTGTCGTATATGTATATTTCTGTGGTCTCAGTAAATAAGCAAATAAGTCCAAAAACTCGAATTTGCAGGAGAGGAAAAATAAACTTCACACTCTCATATATTCGAATATACAAATATTTATTACTCACACTAAAACTACAATAAAGAGCATTAGCATTAGTAGAGGCATATGATGCAAGAAAGCAAGCTTATTCAGCATCAGCCAAAAAAAAAAAAAAAAACACACCACTCCCATTTCACCCCTCCGTTCGTTCGAAATACCTGTCCAGTTGAGCCTTAAATTTGTTTAGGCTATCAACTTCAACAACAAGTGACGGAAGTTGGTTCCACCAACCAACCATCCGCTGGCCAAAGGCAAATTTCCGCACATCTATCCGACATCTGTCCTTCCTCAATTTGAATTTATGCCCTCTGAGGTGATTATTTTCAGCAAGATGAAGAATCCCATTGGCATTGAGCATGCTTAAACCATTCAAAGCCTTATACACCTCTATCAGATCACCTCGCCGGTGCCTAGTCTCCAGACTCTGTAATTTGCAAAACTTAAGCCTTTCTTCGTAAGAGCAACCCTTTGTTCCATTCACTAATCTTGTTGCCCTTCTCTGTACCCGTTCCAGCAGCTCTACATCCTTCTTGAAATGAGGCCTCCAGACCTGCATACAGTACTCAAGATGTGCCTTATACAAGGGAATAATCCTTATACCATTGCCTTATACAAGGGAATAATCACCTCCTTATCCCTGCTAGAAAAATTCCTGTATATCATTGACAAGACACCATGAGCTACTCTTGCAGCTCGTCTGCACTGCTCAGAGAACTTCATATCTGCCTGCACAATTACCCCCAGGTCCTTTTCATTCTCCACCACTGTCAGTGTAGTACCACAGAGTTGATATGTTGCTCTGGGGTTACTGTTTCCCCATATGTAGTACTTTACATTTGTCAATGTTAAACTTCATTTGCCACCTCTCAGCCCATCTGTTCAACCTTTCCAGATCCTGTTGCAGCAGCATAGCATCAGTAGTGTCCTTAACAACCCTGCCAACCTTTGTATCATCTGCAAACTTGGACATTAAACTTGATATCCCATCATCAATATCGTTCATAAACACCGAAAACAACAACGGACCCAACACTGAACCCTGAGGAACTCCACTAATAACATTAGTCCACGTTGAGCAGTGTCCATTGATTACCACTCTCTGTCTTCTGCCACTCAACCATCCCCTTATCCATAGCAGCAATTTGCCTCCAATGCCACACTGCTCCAATTTGTGCAGCAGTCTTCCATGTGCAACAGTATCAAAAGCCTTTCTAAGATCCAAATATATAATATCAAAATTATTCCCTGCATCCAGTTCTTTTGTGACTACATCATAGTATCCAATCAAATTGGTCAGGCAAGACCTGCCCTTAACAAAACCATGCTGCGTCTGAGCTATAACTGAATTCTTGTCTAGATGATCCTGCAGTGCTTCTTTAACCAGTGCCTCCATTAATTTTCATGGAACAGAAGTTAAACTCACAGGTCTATAATTACTTGTGTCAGCCTTTGATCCTCCTTTGTGAATTGGGGTTACATTTGCACATCTCCAGTCTATGGGTACCTCCTCTGAGTCCAAAGAAGCTCTCATAATTATGGCTAGTGGTTTGCTTACTTCCTTTGCTGCCTCCTTTAATATAACTGGATAGATCCCATCCACCCCAGGTGCCTTTTTTATGTTTATCCTAAACAATCTCTCCTCCACTTTCCTCTCAGTTATTACAAAATCATCCAGCTCACTGCCAATGTTTACTTTACCTACATCATTCTCCTTCCTGAATAACTCCTCATGCGTGAATGTAGATGCAAAATACTTCTTTAGATTGTTAGCCACCTGAGCAGGATCCTCAACTGTTGAACCATCAATATCCAGTGGACCAATCTGATTCATCCCTTTCCTTCTTGAGTTTAAATAGGTAAAGAACTCTTTTCTGTTTTTCTTTGCATCCTTTGCCAAGGATTTTTCGTAGTCTGCCTTTGCCTGCCTAATCTCCTTTGTGACTTTGTTATAGACCAACTTATATCTATCATAGGCTTCCATGTCACCCATTAATTTGTATGTATCCCATGCATCTTTCTTCTCTGCCACATGTCTCATTAGTTCATCTGACAACCATTTAGGCCTAAACCTTGAACAATATTTCTTAGTTGGTATGTAAAGCCTGGTAGCCTCCAAGATTAGTTCCTTGAATGCTTCCCATTTTGAGTTTGCTGTTGGTAACATCATCAGTTGGTCCCACTGCATAGAATTTAAATACTGTCTCAGACCATCATAGTCGCCTTTACGAAAACAAAAACCCTTCCCTTTACCTCTGATGGTAGTTACCTCCTTGAGTAAATCCCACTTCAACACACTGTGATCACTGCCACCTAGTGGTTCATTTATCTGCAGATTGTTAATGCATGAAGAATCACTACTGATAATCAGATCAAGAGTATTGCTCCCTCTTGTTGCCTCACGAACATGCTGATGTAGAAAACAATCATCCAATAAATCCACAAAAGCCTTGCTAGTGTGCGAGTGACCAATCCACAAATTCCAGTCAATATCTGGGAAATTAAAATCCCCCATTATAAGACTCTCTGATTTACTGGCCCACTCTATTTCCCTGTACAGTATCTTATTATACTCATCAGAGTCATTAGGCCTATAGCACACTCCTACTCTCAATTTTGATTTCCCTATGCTTATGTCACACCAAACTGACTCGACACTGCCCTGTCCATCGATGTCGACTGGCTTCACTTCCTTGGATTTTATGTGTTTCTTAACTAATAGCATAACCCCTCCTCCCCTCCTGTCCTGTCTATCCTTTCTATACACATTGTATTCCCCATATTCCAGTTCCGCATTCCTTATATCTGTGTGACACCACGTCTCTGATATCCCAACAATATCTGCCTTTGATGTTTTGAGCAATACCTCAAATTCATCAAATTTATTTACCAAACTCCTAGCATTGGTGTACACGCAGGTATACATGCACCTGTTTCTATTCTTAGCTACCCTAACACAACCCATGTGTTTACTTGTACCGCAATGACTCCCAGCAGTCTCTGAAATATCCTGTGTCTTGTTTTTCAGGCTTCTGCTCATTTCAATAGAAGGAGTGCAAGAATCACTTCCACCTCTGCCAGTGGCTACTGTTAATCTATTAGTCCTTGTATCCCCCCCAACTAGCAGTTTTCCGACCCACCTAACACTGCCTCGACAGCATCAGCAAAGATATCTGCATGTCACATAATAGTAAATAATAAATACTTTATTATAGTGCACTTATCTCATTTTTGACAAATTAGACTTATCTGCTTGTTCACAGAGACCACAGATTTAATAGCCTGAATTCAGTAATTTGTGTGATTTATTAATTCAAAAAGCATACTAATAATTAATTTTGACATATTAAAATAAAATTAAATTAACTTTAATGCATAGTTTATTTTTAGTTTTTGATTTATCTTATATTTTTTTCTTTCAGTTGCACAGTAAAATGAGTAGTGCAAGTAAAAAAAAAAGTTCGTCAGTATTCAGAGGAATACTTAAAATTTGGTTTCATACCCGCTGTCCATGATCAAAGGTCACCTTTTTGTCTTTTATGCCAACAATGCTTGACCAACGAATCAATGAAATGAGGTCTTGAGGTGCATTTGAAGGCGAAACATAATGCTCATGTAAATTCAGATTTAAATTACTTTCAAACTTTAAAGAAGAATTTAGAAAAAAGAGCAACATTAAAGTCTCTGTTTATTGCTCATACTGCAACTGTCAATCGTACTCTTGAGGCTAGTTATGAAATTTCTTTACTCATTGCTAAATCTGGGAAAAATCATACTATAGGAGAGAATTTAATCAAACCATCAATATCAGCATTTCTTAAAACAGTTCTGGAAAAAGATGACAAAGACGTGAAAGCTATGCCACTCAATAACGATACTGTTAGCAGAAGAATAGATGAAATGAGTGAAGATATTGAAATACAACTTGTTGGAAAGCTGAAACAAGAAAATTCTCAGTGCAAATGGATGAATCAACTTTGAGAGAGTGAAGCCGTACTGATAACTTAGGTAAGATGTATTGATAAAGGTAATTTTGCTGAAGAAATATTATTCTGTAAATCATTAGAGAGCACCACTACCTCCAAAGATATATATAATAAGCTAAAAAATTACTTAGATGACAATATACCAATGAAAAATATAACATCTTGTGCTGCAGATGGTGCTCCTAATATGATGGGCAAGAAAAATGGCTGCTTAAAATTGATGAAAGATGAGAATCCAGAAATGCTTCATGTGCATTGTGTGTTATTCATAGGGAAAACTTGGTAGCTAAAAATATTTCGCCTGTTCTTAATGAAGTACTAAAATCAGTTATAAAGTGTGTCAATGCTATTAAAGCTAATGCCAAATGTGAGCATCTCTTCAAGCTTTTTTGTGAAGAACAAAATGCAGACCATGTGAGACTTTTACTTCACACTGAAATAAGGTGGCTCTCAAAAGGGAACTGCTTGAAAAGATTTATGGAACTATTTGATACTATTAGTGACTTTTTAAGTGACAAACCTGAAATGAAGCATCTGTTAAGGGTCGATGGTAAAGCATTTGTGAGTTATTTAGCCGATATCTTTGAAAAACTAAATATATTAAATAAACAACTTCAAGGAACAAATAAAACTCTTGTCGATGGAAAAGCGAAGATAGTTGGTTTCATTACATTTATTGAATTATGTCAAAAATATATTTGTAACAAAAATTTTGAACAGTTTCGTTGGCTGCAAAAATGTGAAGTGACTGATACCGCTGTACTTGTTATTGTTGATCATCTGAAAATTCTGTCCACTGATTTAAAAGAAAGGTTTTCTGATTTAAAACAAATTGATTTTCCAACCTGGATGATGCAACCAATGTTAGTGGATTTGTCTGATGTATCAATGCAGTGCCAAGAACTCTCAGAAATGCAAAATGATGAGTCAGTTAAAACTTTATTCAATATAAAAGGAGTCAGTTAAAACTTTATTCAATATAAAAGGAGCGATGGTATGGCTTTGTGATGAAACAGAAATTAAATACCCAAATTCAACCTACTTTGCAAGAGAGCTATTGTTACCGTTCTTCATATTTAGCTGAATGTGGATTTAGTGCCATAAATGATTTGTTACTAAAGAAAAGAAATCAAATGGATATCACAAAACAGGGAGACTTGAGACTGAAGCTGACTAAATTAGGGTTGAATTTGAAAGTGTCTGCAATTCTGCCCAGCGATAGGAGGGAGTATATGATGGGAGCCTTGTCGATCAATTCGGCCCTGGAAAGATTGTGCAAGGCTCAAGGGGTAGAATTTTTTTCAGCCTGGACTGTACTTGTTAACAGGAGAGATTGCTTCTACAGGGATGGGATACACTTAAATAGAAAGGGTGCAAGAATATTTGCTGATGCTATCGAGGCAGTGTTAGGTGGGTCGGAAAACTGCTAGCTTGGGGGGAGACAAAGACCAATAGATTGACAGTGGCCACTGGCAGAGGTAAAAGAGATTCTTGCACTGCTTCTATTAGAATGAGCAGAAGCCTGAAAAACAAGATGCATGGTATTTCAGAGACTGCTGGGAGCCATTGCGGTACTATTCTATTCTTATTTCTATTCTTAGCTACCCTAACACATGGGTTGTGTTAGGGTAGCTAAGAATAGAAACAGGTGCAGGTATACTTGCGTGTACACCAATGCTAGGAGTTTAGTAAATAAATTTGATGAATTTGAGGTATTGCTCAAAACATCAAAGGCAGATATTGTTGGGATATCAGAGACGTGGTGTCACACAGATATAAAGGATGCAGAACTGCAATTTGGGGAGTATAACGTCTACAGAAAGGATAGACAGGATAGGAAGGGGGGAGGGGTTATGCTATTAGTTAAGAAACACATAAAAACCAAGGAAGTGAAGCCAGTCGACATCGCTGGACAGTGCAGTGTTGAGTCAGTTTGGTGTGACATAAGCATTGGGAGATCAAAATTGAGAGTAGGAGTGTGCTATAGGCCTAATGACTCTGATGAGTATAATAAGGAACTGTACAGGGAAATAGAGTGGGCCAGTAAATCAGAGAGTCTTATAATGGGAGATTTTAATTTCCCAGATATTGACTGGAATTTGGGGGCTGGTTACTCACACACTAGCAGGGCTTTTGTGGATTTATTGGATGATTGTTTTCTACATCAGCATGTTCGGGAGGCAACTAGAGGGAGTAATACTCTTGATTTGATTATCAGCAGTGATTCTTCATGCATTAAGAATCTGCAGATAAATGAACCACTAGGTGGCAGTGATCACAGTGTGCTGAAGTGGGATTTACTCAAAGAGGTAACTACCATTAGGGGTAAAGGGAAGGGTTATTGCTTCCGTAAAGGCGACTACGATAGACTGAGACAGTATTTAAATTCTATACAGTGGGACCAACTGATGATGTTACCAACAGCAAATTCAAAATGGGAAGCATTCAAAGAACTTATCTTGGAAGCTACTAGGCTTTACATACCAACTAAGAAATATTGTTCAAGGTTTAGGCCAAAATTGATGTCAGATGAACTAATGAGGCATATGGCAGAGAAGAAAAATGCATGGGATACTTACAAATTAACACATGACACAGAAGCCTATGATAGATACAAGTTGATATGCAACCAAGTTACAAAGGAGGTTAGGCAGGCGAAGGCAGATTACGAGAAATCCTTGGCAAGGGATGCAAAGAAAAACAGCAAAGAGTTCTTTACTTATGTAAACTCTAGAAGGAAGGGGATGAATCAGATTGGTCCACTTGATATTGATGGGTCAACTGTTGATGATCCTGCTCAGGTAGCTAACAAACTAAATGAATATTTTGCATCGACATTCACACATGAGGAGTTATTCAGCAAGGGGAATGCCAGAGGTGTATTCAACTCTAGCAGTAACTACAGAATCTTGAAATAACTGGGAGTAAAGTGGAGGAGAAACTGTTGAAGATAAACACAAGAAAGGCACCCGGGTTGGACGGGATCTATCCAGTTATATTAAAGGAGGCAGCAAAGGAAGTAAGCAAACCCTTAGCCATAATTATGAGAGCTTCCTTGGACTCAGGGGACGTACCCATAGACTGGAAATGTGCAAATGTGACCCCAATTCACAAAGGAGGATCAAAGGCTGACACAAGTAATTATAGACCTGTGAGCTTAACTTCTGTTCCAGGAAAATTAATGGAGGCACTGGTTAAAGAAGCACTGCAGGATCATTTAGACAAGACTTCAGTTATAGCTCAGACACAGCATGGTTTTGTTAAGGGGAAGTCTTGCCTGACCAACTTGATTGGATACTATGATGCAGTCACAAAAGAACTGGATGCAGGGAATAACTTTGATATTATATACTTGGATCTTAGAAAGGCTTTTGATACTGTTGCACATGGAAGACTGCTACACAAATTGGAGCAGTGTGACATTGGAGGCAAATTGCTGCTATGGATAAAGGGGTGGTTGAGGGGGAGAAGACAGAGAGTGGTAATCAATGGACACTGCTCATCGTGGACTAATGTTATTAGTGGAGTCCCTCAGGGCTCAGTGTTGGGTCCATTATTGTTTTCTGTATTTATAAATGATATTGATGATGGTATATCAAGCTTAATGTCCGAGTTTGCAGACGATACAAAGGTTGGCAGGGTTGTCAAGGACACTACTGACACTATGCTGCTGCAACAGGATCTGGAAAGGTTGAGCAGATGGGCTGAGAGGTGGCAAATGAAGTTTAACATTGACAAATGTAAAGTACTACACATGGGAAACAGCAACCCCAGAGCAACGTATCAACTCTGTGGTACTACACTGACAGTGGTAGAGAATGAAAGGGACTTGGGGGTGGTTGTGCAGGCAGATATGATGTTCTCTGAGCAGTGCAGACGGGCTGCAAGAGTAGCTCATGGAGTATTGTCAATGATATACAGGAATTTTTCCAGCAGGGATAAGGAGGTGATTATTCCATTGTATAAGGCAATGGTCAGGCCACACCTAGAGTACTGTATACAGGTCTGGAGGCCTCATTTCAAGAAGGATGTAGAGCTGCTGGAACGAGTACAGAGAAGGGCAACAAGATTAGTGAATGGAACAAAGGGGTGCTCTTACGAAGAAAGGCTTAACTTTTGCAAATTACAGTGTCTGGAGACTAGGCACCAGCGAGGTGATCTGATAGAGGTGTATAAAGCCTTGAATGGTTTAAGCATACTCAATGCTGATGGGATTCTTCCTCTAGCTCAGAAAAATCACCTGAGAGGGCATAAATTCAAATTGAGGAAAGACAGATGTAGGATAGACGTGCGGAAATTTGCCTTTAGCCAGCGGGTGGTTGGTTGGTGGAACAGACTTCCATCCCTTGTGGTGGTGGTTGATAGCCTAAATAAGTTTAAGGCTCAGCTGGACAGGTATTTTGAACGAACAGAGGGGTGAAGTGGAAGTGGGTTTTTTTTTCTTTTTTTTTGGCTGATGCTGCATAAGCTTGCTTTCTTGCATTAAATGCCTCTACTAATGCTAAATTGAAGCCCAATATAAAATCTCTCTGCATCAAGCACAAGGGTCTCACTAAATTTAGTGCACTCATCTAGAAGTGACTTTACATGGAATGTTGAAATTATTAAACAATTAAATAATCATTACTAACAATTAAAATATTATAGAAAAATCTTTCATATACATTATTTTGTACTTGAATTTTAGTTGTCTATTATATGTTTTGAAAATTTACTTACTGTTTTTTTCTTAATTTCTAATGATTTCTTCCTAAAACCTAAGTCTTGTGTTCTGAACAAGTTGTAATTAGGCTTCATTTAGGGAATAATTCAATTTTTGAAGATAAAAAATATGTATATCAGTGTTTCCCAACATTACATAGGGGGCATTAGAATTTTAGAAAGACTTAGGTGGGGCATGGTAAAAAAAAGGTTGGGAAACACCGGCATAAAACCATCTGTTTCCACTCAGGATATGGGACTTAATTTCATTAGTAATAGAGTTGGACTGGTTTATCTGCGAGCCTAGATAGGCGAAATTTTGAAATTGCTCAAACAAGAAGCTACTGATTCTTAAATTTTCCATGTTATCTGCTGTTCTCTGGACTTCCATATATTTTGTCTTTGCTTCATTTATCCTAAGTCCCCTTCTTTGTGCTATAACTAATGGATTAAAAAATAAATTTTCTGTTTATATTTTGGAATGGCTACATGGAACAGAGGAGTTTCAAGATAGAAATTACCATAATTTGTGGTATCACATGATTCAATATGCACAGTGCAGCACAACTATAAAAATTACCTGCCTTTGATATTAATAATTTTATTCACTTCTTTTTACTGATGTTTTCTATTAATTTAAACTCTTCAGATACTTATGCATTTATTTTCCTTTTCATTAAGAAAATTACAGTCTCTGTTCAGCCAGGTTTACAGATGTGTAGAGGTGGTACTACAGATCCAACATGCACATTTGTTATTTGGTCAATTGGAGTATTCTCTGCAGAACAGAATCCAACTTATTCTGCAGCTTTCTATAATTTTATTTCAGAAAAGCTTGGTATTCCAGAACAAAGGTAAGATCATGCACATAAATTATTTTTCTTATAATAATTATATGAACCAATTTTTACCATAATCACATTTTTATTAAAGTCTCTTGTCTGATATGTGAAACATTAAAAAAAAAAAAAAAATTATTTTGGTATACCTGAGCAAGTAATTACACCCATGTGCTATTTCTGTAAATTGTGAATTTACAGAAATAGTGCATGGGTGTAATTACTTATGTGTAGCCAAGGCTGACAGACTTGGCTACAATTGTGACAAAAAAAAAAAAAAAAAAAAGGCCCATAAAAGTTTGTAGTTTAATTGATGGGAATTATACTTAGGCCTTTTTTACATGTAATGTGAGAATAATGATTATAGCCACTGTGCTCCTAGAAAGGCATTATCTAATATACACCAATGAGCCAAAACATCATGACCACCTACCTAATATGAGGCATGGACGCTACAAGATGTCTAAATGTGTCTTGTGGTATCTGGTATCAACATGTAACCAGCAGATCCTGTAAGGTCCATGGTTGAGATGCTGCAGATTGGAGTTGCTGTTCCAACACAAACCACAGATGCTCGATGGGATTGACGTCTGGGGAATTTGGAGGCCAGGGCAATACCTGGAAGTCTTCCTCATGTTCCGCAAACCAGTCTCGAACAATCCGGGCAGTGTGGCTTGGCACATTATCCTGCTGAAAGATGAGACTGTTACCGTGAAAGGGTGTACCTGGTCAGCAATGATGTTTAGGTAGGTGGTAGATGTCAGAGTGCCTGGCACACGGATGACTGGACCCAGGGTATCCCAGCAGAACGTAGCCCAAAGCATGACACCTCCACCACCGGCTTGTTTTCGTCCCATGGTGCATCCAGGTGCTATCACTTCCCCAGGTAAACGACGCACACGTACCTGGCTGTTCACATGGTGTAACAGACTACCTTCTTCCAATCACTCAAGGTCCAGTTTCAATGCTCGTGGGCCTATTGTAGGTGCTGTCGCCAGTGAACTGTGGTTAGCATGGGTACTTGGAGCAGCCTGAGGCTACACAACCCCATTTTCAGCAGCGTTCAATGTACTGTGCGTGTTGTGACACATTACTGCCATCACCAGCAAGTTGCACCACAGTCACACTTCTGTTGCCACGTACCATCTGGGAGAGCCTTTGCTCACCTTTAGCATTAGCATTAGTAGAGGCATTTGATGCAAGAAAGCAAGCTTATGCAGCATCAGCCCAAAAAAAAAAAAAAAAAAAAACACTTCCACTTCATCCCTCTGTTCGTTCAAAATACCTGTCCAGCTGAGCCTTATACTTATTTAGGCTATCAACTTCCACGACAAGGGATGGAAGTCTGTTCCACCAACCAACCAACCAACCACTCGCTGGCTAAAGGCAAATTTCCGCACGTCTATCCTACATCTGTCTTTCCTCAATTTGAATTTATGCCCTCTCAGGTGATTATTCTGAGCGAGAGGAAGAATCCCATCAGCGTTGAGCATGCTCAAACCATTCAAGGCTTTATACACCTCTATCAGATCACCTCGCTGGTGCCTAATCTCCAGACACTGTAATTTGCAAAAGTTAAGCCTTTCTTCGTAAGAGCACCCCTTTGTTCCATTCACTAATCTTGTTGCCCTTCTCTGTACTCGATCCAGCAGCTCTACATCCTTCTTGAAATGAGGCCTCCAGACCTGTATACAGTACTCTAAGTGTGGCCTGACCATTGCCTTATACAAGGGAATAATCACCTCCTTATCCCTGCTAGAAAAATTCCTATATATCATTGACAATACACCATAAGCTACTCTTGCAGCCCATCTGCACTGCTCAGAGAACTTCATATCTGCCTGCACAACCACCCCCAGGTCCCTTTCATTCTCTACCACTGTCGATGTAGTACCACAGAGTTGATACGTTGCTCTGGGATTACTGTTTCCCATGTGTAGTACTTTACATTTGTCAATGTTAAACTTCATTTGCCACCTCTCAGCCCATCTGCTCAACCTTTCCAGATCCTGTTGCAGCAGCATAGTGTCAGTAGTGTCCTTGACAATCCTGCCTACCTTTGTATCGTCTGCAAACTTCGACATTAAGCTTGATATATCATTTATGAATACAGAAAACAATAATGGACCCAACACTGAGCCCTAAGGGACTCCACTAATAACATTAGTCCACGATGAGCAGTGTCCATTGATTACCACTCTCTGTCTTCTCCCTCTCAGCCACCCCTTTATCCACAGCAGCAATTTGCCTCCCATGTCACACTGCTCCAATTTGTGCAGCAGTCTTCCATGTGCAATAGTATCAAAAGCCTTTCTAAGATCCAAGTATATAATATCAAAGTTATTCCCTGCATCCAGTTCCTTTGTGACTGCATCCAATATCCTGACCAATTTGATAGTATCCAATCAAATTGGTCAGGCAAGACTTCCCCTTAACAAAATCATGCTGTATCCGAGCTATAACTGAAGTCTTGTCTAAATGATCCTGCAGTGCTTCTTTAACTAGTACCTCCATTAATTTTCCTGGAACAGAAGTTAAACTCACAGGTCTATAATTGCTTGTGTCAGCCTTTGATCCTCCTTTATGAATTGGGGTCACATTTGCACATCTCCAGTCTGCGGGTACCTCCCCTGAGTCCAAGGAAGCTCTCTTAATTATGGCTAAGGGTTTGCTTACTTCCTCTGCTGCCTCCTTTAATATAACTGGATAGATCCCATCCACCCCGGGTGCCTTTCTTGGGTTTATCTTCAACAGTTTCTCCTCCACTTTACTCTCAGTTATTACAAGATTCTCTAGCTTACTGCTAGAGTTGAATACACCTCTGGCTTTCCCCTCGCTAAATAACTCCTCATGTGTGAATGTCGATGCAAAATATTCATTTAGTTTGTTAGCTACCTGAGCAGGATCATCAACAGTTGACCCATCGATATCAAGTGGACCAATCTGATTCATCCCCTTCCTTCTAGAGTTTACATAAGTAAAGAACTCTTTGCTGTTTTTCTTTGCATCCCTTGCCAAAGATTTCTTGTACTCTGCCTTCGCCTGCCTAACCTCCTTTGTAACTTGGTTACAGATCAACTTGTATCTATCATAGGCTTCTGTGTCATGTGTTAATTTGTATGTATCCCATGCACGTTTCTTCTCTGCCATATGCCTCATCAGTTCATCTGACATCCATTTAGGCCTAAACCTTGAACAATATTTCTTAGTTGGTATGTAAAGCCTAGTAGCTTCCAAGATAAGTTCTTTGAATGCTTCCCATTTTGCATTTGCTGTTGGTAACATCATCAATTGGTCCCACTGTATAGAATTTAAATACTGTCTCAGTCCATCGTAGTCACCTTTACGGACGCAATAACCCTTCCCTTTACCCCTAATGGTAGTTACCTCTTTGAGTAAATCCCACTTCAGCACACTGTGATCACTGCCACCTACTGGTTCATTTATCTGCAGATTCTTAATGCATGAAGAATCACTGCTGATAATCAAATCAAGAGTATTCCTCCCACTAGTTGCCTCCCGAACATGCTGATGTAGAAAACAATCATCCAATAAATCCACAAAAGCCTTGCTAGTGGGTGAGTGACCAGCCCCCAAACTCCAGTCAATATCTGGGAAATTAAAATCTCCCATTATAAGACTCTCTGATTTACTGGCCCACTCTATTTCCCTGTAGTTTCTTATTATACTCATCAGAGTCATTAGGCCTATAGCACACTCCCACTCTCAATTTTGATCTCCCAATGCTTATGTCACACCAAACTGACTCGATACTGCACTGTCCAGCGATGTCCACTGGCTTCACTTCCTTGGATTTTATGTATTTCTTAACTAATAGCATAACCCCTCCTTCCTTCCTATCCAATCTATCCTTTCTGTAGACGTTGTACTCCCCAAATTTCAGTTCTGCATTCCTTATATTTGTGTGACACCAAGTCTCTGATATCCCAACAATATCTGCCTTTGATGTTTTGAGCAATACCTCAAATTCATCAAATTTATTTACGAAACTCCTAGCATTGGTGTACATGCAAGTATACATGCACCTTTTTCTATTCTTAGCTACCCTAACACAACCCATGTGTTTACTTGTACCGCAATGGCTCCCAGCAGTCTCTGAAATACCATGCATCTTGTTTTTCAGGCTTCTGCTCATTCCAATAGAAGCAGTGCAAGAATCTCTTTCACTTCTGCCAGTGGCTACTGTTAATCTATTCGTCTTTGTATCCACCCAAGCTAGCAGTTTTCCGATCCACCTAACACTGCCTCGATAGCATCAGCAAATATTCTTGCACCCTTTCTATTTAAGTGTATCCCATCCCTGTAGAAGCAATCTCTCCTGTTAACAAGTACAGTCCAGGCTGAAAAAAATTCTACCCCTTCAGCCTTGCACAATCTTTCCAGGGCCGAATTAATTGACAAGGCTCTCATCATATACTCCCTCCTATCGTGTCTGGGCAGAATTGCAGACACTTTCAAATTCAACCCTATTTCACGGCTTTTTTTCAACAGTGACCTGTACTTGTTAAGCAATTTTGCCGGTCTCCTACTCTTGATATCATTAGTGCCAACGTGTACAACCTTGAGCATCGATGAGCCGTGGTTGTCCAACATCTCACTGGCGGTTCATGGGTTCCCCTCCTCGGACCACTTTTAATAGGTTCTAACCACAGCTGACAGTGAGCATCCTACCAGCCGTGCCGTTTCTGATATGCTCTGACCCAGTCGTCTGGCCATTATAATTTTTCGGCCTTTGTCGAACTCGCTTAAGTCTGCTGCCTATCCCATCTGAAGAACAATGAGTAACACTGATTAACGGAGCTCAGTATCAGGTTTTTTTTTTTTTTTATATTGTCTAACCCGACCCGTGCGTGTGTCGTAGGTCACCTGCAGTTGCTTTGATTTGCATAATGACTCACTGGTCATAATGTTTTGGCTCATTGGTGTATAGTATGACTTCAATTCACAACTTTGTTTATGGATATGATTATTATCAAATTTTTCATACCTTGCTTTTGGTAGGTCAGGCACAGGATCATTTATGGTGGTCTTCTGCATTGGAGGAGTAGTTTTATTAGTTTTTTTGTAAATCTGAAGATTCAGTACATGAAATCTCTGCAGAAGAATTGCTCCCATATAAATTTTATTATTGAAACCAAATTAAATTATTATTTTAACAGCACTGAAAATTGTTGCTCATATCCATATTGTGTATATGTCTTAGAATGTGCATGCATGGGCCAATTTGCATGCCGTGCAAGCTGTAAAACCTTTAATAACTTGCAGGGAACATCCAACTTGATTGACGAGGGTTTAGAAATTCTTCTGATCCATTAATGGGAATCAAATTCAGACTACTTCAAACAAGGGGATGATGAAATGTACTATGCCAGCTAAGTTGCCATGAAGATGGCAGCTCTTAAATGTATGAATAATAATTTTTTTACTGTGTGGTGCAAGTTATGTTGTTTTATTTTAAACTACAATGCAAAATATTTTAAGCCTCTAGTCACTCATCCTATATCATGTGATCTCTGGCAGAGTTTTTCTTCACAATATGAGATTATCCACAATTTTTCAGTAAAAGATATGGAGAGTCTCATATTTTGGGTGTTTTTCAATAGCTGCAGTATATCCATTTGTGTAACAATTTATATTGGCATCTTGGAAATGATGTGGGCATGTAAATAAATTATGGCATACATTGTCAAATGCTATTTTGCCTAGAAAGAGAAACAGACACTTGAAGGAATTCAACAATATTACACAACTTTTAGTCATAGCTGTATATATAAAAAAAGCAGCTAGATGGAGGACTAAGATAAGCTTGCCTTGCCTTATATTTCATTAATATATTAATTCATTTTTATTTATTTATCAACTGTGCATACTTTATAAAACTGAATTCTTAATAATTAGGTGGACTTTAATTTTATAAAGTTAATTTTTATGTTACGTATAATTAGATGTTTGTCCAAGGTAGTAATACCTGTTACAATGCATTTGTTTGAAGATGCAATAAATAATCATGATCTGTCTGATAGTACTGTAACATAAAAATAACACAACCACAGTAATTCTTATATTAAATTATACTGAAGATTGAAAACAAAACCTACATTTAAGTGTATACTAACTTGTAAAGAGAATAAAAACACAATTTATCCTCCTTCTGATTTAGTAGAGTGACGATATGTGAGGAAATCAGGCAATAACACAGGTTGTTATGGGCCTATATGAGAGCTTCAAGGACAGGGTGATTGCCCTCAAAGGATCTAAATTGAGGGGCCCCATCAGGCTCTCATCTGCCCACATCAACGCCAGAGCTTGCACTTGATCATCATGCAACACAGCAGCAACCCGCAAGGCAGAATGCACTGTTCCCACAGAAACTAGTTGTTGGTGACTCTATTGTCAGGGAAACAGGGAACGTGATATGTAAAAATGATAGGTGGAACAGGACCAGGGTATGTCTGCCAGGGGCAAAGGTTGATGACATTGTAGAGCAGATATAGTCTTTTAAGAGCACAAAAGGTGATATTGTTGTACACATTGGCACTAATGATATTAAGAGTAGGAGACCGGTGGAATTACTTAACAAGAGTAGGAGACCGGCAGAATTACTTAACAAGTACAGGTCACTGTTGAACAAAAGCCGAGAATTAGGGTTGAATTTGAAAGTGTCTGCAATTCTGCCCAGACACGATAGGAGGGAGTATATGATGAGAGCCTTGTCGATCAATTCGGCCCTGGAAAGATTGTGCAAGGCTCAAGCGGTAGAATTTTTTTCAGCCTGGACTGTACTTGTTAACAGGAGAGATTGCTTCTACAGGGATGGGATACACTTAAATAGAAAGGGTGCAAGAATATTTGCTGATGCTATCGAGGCAGTGTTAGGTGGGTCGGAAAACTGCTAGCTTGGGGGGAGACAAAGACCAATAGATCGACAGTAGCCACTGGCAGAGGTGAAAGAGATTCTTGCACTGCTTCTATTAGAATGAGCAGAAGCCTGAAAAACAAGATGCATGATATTTCAGAGACTGCTGGGAGCCATTGCGGTACAAGTAAACACATGGGTTGTGTTAGGGTAGCTAAGAATAGAAACAGGTGCAGGTATACTTGCATGTACACCAATGCTAGGAGTTTAGTAAATAAATTTGATGAATTTCAGGTATTGCTCAAAACATCAAAGGCAGATATTGTTGGGATATCAGAGATGTGGTGTCACACAGATATAAGGGATGCAGAACTGCAATTTGGGGAGTACAACGTCTACAGAAAGGATAGGAAGGGGGGAGGGGTTATGCTATTAGTTAAACACATAAAAACAAAGGAAGTGAAGCCAGTCGACATCGCTGGACAGTGCAGTGTTGAGTCAGTTTGGTGTGACATAAGCATTGGGAGATCAAAATTGAGAGTAGGAGTGTGCTATAGGCCTAATGACTCTGATGAGTATAATAAGAAACTGTACAGAGAAATAGAGTGGGCCAGTAAATCAGAGAGTCTTATAATGGGAGATTTTAATTTCCCAGATATTGACTGGAATTTGGGAGCTGGTCACTCACACACTAGCAGGGCTGTTGTGGATTTATTGGATGATTGTTTTCTACATCAGCATTTTCGGGAGGCAACTAGAGGGAGTAATACTCTTGATTTGATTATCAGCAGTGATTCTTCATGCATTAAGAATCTGCAGATAAATGAACCAGTAGGTGGCAGTGATCACAGTGTGTTGAAGTGGGATTTACTCAAAGAGGTAACTACCATTAGGGGTAAAGGGAAGGGTTATTGCTTCCGTAAAGGCGACTAGATGGACTGAGACAGTATTTAAATTCTATACAGTGGGACCAACTGATGATGTTACCAACAACAAATTCAAAATGGGAAGCATTCAAAGAATTAATCTTGGAAGCTACTTGGCTTTACATGTGTATTCAACTCTAGCAGTAAGCTACAGAATCTTGAAATAACTGGGAGTAAAGTGGAGGAGAAACTGTTGAAGATAAACACAAGAAAGGCACCCGGGGTGGATGGGATCTATCCAGTTATATTAAAGGAGGCAGCAAAGGAAGTAAGCAAACCCTTAGCCATAATTATGAGAGCTTCCTTGGACTCAGGGGAGGTACCCATAGACTGGAAATGTGCAAATGTGACCCCAATTCACAAAGGAGGATCAAAGGCTGACACAAGTAATTATAGATCTGTGAGCTTAACTTCTGTTCCAGGAAAATTAATGGAGGCACTGGTTAAAGAAGCACTGCAGGATCATTTAGACAAGACTTCAGTTATAGCTCAGACACAGCATGGTTTTGTTAAGGGGAAGTCTTGCCTGACCAATTTGATTGGATACTATGATGCAGTCACAAAAGAACTGGATGCAGGGAATAGCTTTGATATTATATACTTGGATCTTAGAAAGGCTTTTGATACTGTTGCACATGGAAGACTGCTACACAAATTGGAGCAGTGTGACATTGGAGGCAAATTGCTGCTATGGATAAAGGGGTGGTTGAGGGGGCGAGAAGACAGAGAGTGGTAATCAATGGACACTGCTCATCGTGGACTAATGTTATTAGTGGAGTCCCTCAGGGCTCAGTGTTGGGTCCATTATTGTTTTCTGTATTTATAAATGATATTGATGATGGTATATCAAGCTTAATGGCTAAGTTTGCAGACAATACAAAGGTTGGCAGGGTTGTCAAGGACACTACTGACACTATGCTGCTGCAACAGGATCTATAATTTTTTTTTTTTTTTTTTTTATAATTAGCCTTATGGCGCAAGGAAGCCTGGGGCTTTTGCTGCACCAGCAAAAAAAAAATTTCAGTTACCCACACACACAGAGAGAGAGAGAGAGAGAGAGAGAGAGAGAGAGAGAGAAAGTAGAAGAAAATCACCAAGAAAGAGAAGAATGATGATATCCGGCTCAGGACCCTGGGTGTGCCAAGCCCATACTCACCAGATGTGAGCCCCTGGGGTCTGGAAAGGTTGAGCAGATGGGCTGAGAGGTGGCAAATGAAGTTTAACATTGACAAATGTAAAGTACTACACATGGGAAACAGCAACCCCCGAGCAATGTATCAACTCTGTGGTACTACACTGACAGTGGTAGAGAATGAAAGGGACTTGGGGGTGGTTGTGCAGGCAGATATGAAGTTCTCTGAGCAGTGCAGACGGGCTGCAAGAGTAGCTCATGGAGTATTGTCAATGATATACAGGAAATTTTCCAGCAGGGATAAGGAGGTGATTATTCCCTTGTATAAGGCAATGGTCAGGCCACACCTAGAGTACTGTATACAGGTCTGAAGGCCTCATTTCAAGAAGGATGTAGAGTGCTGGAATGAGTACAGATAAGGGCAACAAGATTAGTGAATGGAACAAAGGGGTGCTCTTACGAAGAAAGGCTTAAGTTTTGCAAATTACAGTGTCTGGAGACTAGGCACCAGCGAGGTGATCTGATAGAGATGTATAAAGCCTTGAATGGTTTGAGCATGCTCAATGCTGATGGGATTCTTTCTCTAGCTCAGAATAATCACCTGAGAGAGCATAAATTCAAATTGAGGAAAGACAGATGTAGGATAGACGTGCGGAAATTTGCCTTTAGCCAGCGGGTGGTTGGTTGGTGGAACAGACTTCCATCCCTTGTAGTGGAGGTTGATAGCCTAAATAAGTTTAAGGCTCAGCTGGACAGGTATTTTGAACGAACAGAGGGGTGAAGTGGAAGTGGTTTTTTTTTTTTTTTGGCTGATGCTGCATAAGCTTGCTTTCTTGCATCAAATGCCTCTGCTAATGCTAAAACAAGTATTCAGATGTAATACAGAAGTTTAATGCTTAATCGAGAGCTTTTAGTGACTGTTCAAGAGTCCGGATAGTGAAGCCTATTATGAGATAATTCTTAGCTCATAGGGTTTTGGGGGATGGCGTGACACAATTGGAATTTGTCTCGCTGAGTAACAATACATGCACAGTGAGATTGTTTTTCTATATGTTGCTGTGTGATATTGGCTAAAATGGGAAAATAAAATATACTATTAAGAATGCACAAAACCATTAATTGTGCAGCTGTCAGAAATATGGGAAACTTTCAAGGACTACCCACACTTTGTCAGCCTAGAATCAACAATGACTGCAGGCAAACATGAATACAAAATCAAATAATCACATCCTACATGACAGTATAATAGATTTTACACTTGTTACTGAGTTTAAAGTTCCATCATAGACTGGAGGAAATTCTAAAGGCCTTTTCAGTTAGGGCTGTAGCTAGCTAATCTTAGAGAGAGGGAGTAGGGTTTTCACATAAATAATTCTAGCTTTTTCAGCCTGTCTACATTTGTACAGACATAATGGCACAATATGATCTAAATCACTGATGCACCTAAACTTACAACAAAAATAACTTGGCTATGGCTGGCTAGTAGTCACGTGTGTTATACAAATTTAAAATTAAATTTTCAAAAATGGCAGAAAGTTTACAAACATGAATTCATTTGTTTCAGAACACAGAGTATAGCAGTACAAGATAGGACAGTGAGTCTGGAGTTTTAAAAGGGCGGGGGGTCAAGAGGATAGTATGCATGTATATGATATATACATGCATACTATCCTCTAACACAGTGATTCTCAAAGTGTGGTCTGCAGACCTCTGGGTCCCCAAGACCCTTTCAGGTGGTTCACAAGGTCAAAACTGTTTTCATAATAATACTAAGATGTTATACGAAAACTGACTTTGGGGTCCTCAATAATTTTTAAGAGTGTAAAGAGGTCCGAGACCAAAAATTTTGAAAACTGCTGCTCCAACACATATTGAGATATTAAATTAAACAATATTTGGTTAAAAAATTATAACTTCCATAAGCTTTAATGATATCAACAACTCTCTAGGATGTGTTTCCTACAGTTTTTGGTATGTAGAGACCGAATGCTTGCTCCAGACTGCAACTAGTTCTCTTCTTTAACTAGGATATGTTGTACTGGTTCTTGGTTGAATATATGAATCCAACTGAATACCAAAAAGTATTCAGTTTGATTCATATTTGGGCTGAAAGTGACAGATTCACACTACAGTGTCACAAGGCACAGTATTGACTGCTTTGTACAAGGAACATTGTCATTCTGATACAAATATACACCCCCCCCTCTCCCTTCCAAAGAATTGCCATAACATAGTTATGAAAAAATTCTTTGGGATGTGAATAGACAGCTGCATTTGTGGTTTCATCAGTAACAACCAGTAGATCAAAGTCCAAAACTTGTTTGTTTGTTTCGTTTTTGGGAGCATTAGCAGCTAAGGCCATATTGCTCCGGGGATATGCGGTGGTCATTCCCTGACCTTTCTGCATCCTCCGTATTTGGTGGTGATGGGCTCGAACCCCAGTCTAATCAAGAAGCGTGTGCTACGCACTGCTGCTCCTTCCCACCTGGCTACGGAGGTGCCTCCAAAACTTGTAAAACAGGCCCAAATTATATTGCCAAACTTCATTGATATAATTTGGGTGAATCCTGTTCTTTGGGTATATGCCATATCCAGATGCATTCTTCTGATGCCTGGACATGATCATCACTTCACGTTGTATTGATTACTCTAATGCATCCATTCTCTGCACTAATTTAGGCAGCGATTTTTTTTTTTTTTTTTCTCTCTCTCTCTTCTTTTTATGGTTGTTGATTTCTTCACTTATCCTCTCCTGAGTTAGTATATTAAAGGTGCCTTTGCAATTTTCTGTCACTATCCATTTTAACTTCTGCATGCTCTGGAGGTCATCAGTGGCTTGGGATGAATGGTTATGTTTACTCCTTGTCTTTTTTGGTGTCCCACTCTTTCTGCTCTCTGTGCATGAACTCTGTGTGAGATTAGTACACTGTGATGGGATCAAAGCACCTGTCATGTGATCCCTGGAATTAACCATTACTTCCCAAGAGTAAGCTATCCCCATATATGTTAGAAGACAGTACCAACTTGCATGCAATGTCCAGGTGCACACATGTTCACTCTTTGGTCTGTATGTTAAGTTGTATAAAGGAGCTAAATACATGGCTAGTTGTTATGTAATTTAACTCTTCAATATTCTTTCCATTCTGCAACATTTTTTATGGACTTAATATTTTATGAATTTTTCAACAGTTCTTACTGATCAGCCTGCTTTTGTCAGGCCACTAATGAATTTGATTATGTTAACTGTTCCAAAGTGATTGTGTCTGCTTCAGGTCCTAATTTTAAATTTACATGCAATTGAGCTTACCTTCATTTGCATAATAAAAATACTTTAATTGAAAAAAACTGAATTATTGTGTGTGCATCTGGTGGAAGAAAACATATCTGGAACAGTGCTGTATTAATATTTTTAGAAACGAATATTTAATTTTTCGGTGTTTTTAAATATGCTCAAATATGAGTTGGAATATTTTGTCTTGAATGAACACCCATTTCTCCATGCTTTAAGATAATTTCAGTTATATATTTTATTTTGTGTAATTTGAATTATTCATATTTTATAAATACATTTTACTGACATGTAAGTTAGTATAAGTGCATAATTTCTACACATAGCCAACTGCTAAAACTAGGAAATGGCATCATTTAAGTATATCTCATAATGTGAATACCTTCACAAGTTACCATGATATTGCATTAACTTCTCCATTGGTAAAGTGTTACTTATTCGAAGTAGTGCAATATCATAGTAACGTGTTGCGAAGGTATTCACAATATGAGATATACTTAAATGATGCCATTTCCTAGTACTTAGTAGTTGGCTGCATGTAGAAATGATGCACTTGCATTAACTTATGTCAGTTAACTATTTTGCAACCTGAGGCTTATAGTCCTAAAGTGCTTTATGATCTTAAATACATTTTAGTAATAAGAAATTAATTTTGTGAACAAATTAATATTAAATAGCTGTTTTACTTCATAAGTAAAATTAAAACTGAAGTGAATTATGCAGATGAGGTATAAATCAATCAATCAAAACCAGAAAGTGTAGATAGTCTTATTTATTTAGCATTTTATTTGAGATATACATCCCTTTTTTTTTATATTTATAAATGGGATGATAAAAGATTATAGGTAACCCAGATTACAGGTCGTTTATAGAAAGTAAACAAAATCTTGACCTAGATTTAATCAAAGATCAAAAAACATTTTTTTTATAATCTGCCTGCAACTCTAAGGGTGTTTGTTACATTGGCAAATTACAAATTTCTTACTTTTCTGGTCAATAAAGATTAAATGGATATAATATACCTATAGTTACTTGAGATATTTAATAGGTTTCAAAAACTTTAACATGTCTCCCATAAAATAACTTAAAATATACAAATGGCAGTTTAATTTATTTATAGATATTTTTATGTATAGAAAATATTCTTTACAAGTCTCTAAAATTTATTTGATATATCTTGAATGTTATATACTTTATTACACTAGTATAACTATTGTATAAATGCAATATATAAATACAACAATTAAAAAATAAAAATATTAATGAAGTTTTATTTTCATATTTCAGAATTATGATGGTATTCCACGATTTGAAGCCAGAGCAAGTTTCTAAACCTCAATAAAATTAAGTCAGTACTAACACTCTAAAAATATAAAACATTTCTTATAACTATTACTTTTTTTTAATAACACTTATTGAAAGATTCTGGTTAACATGTTTTCTTCTTTGTAAAATAATGTTTATATTAGTCATGGCTGAATTTTCAAAACTTCCTCTTGTACTCAGCTTTGTGCCAATATTAAATCATAAAATGAGTGTTATTATTGCCAGTGATAGCTATAAATCGTTTAAGTATTATAATAGCTTAAATGTTATCTAGTCATTTCTCTGCCATGTTCCTCCTGTTTAATTTAGAAGTGCAACTAATGCATCAAAGAAGGTTCCTTTGCTTTCACTGGTTAGCTGAATCACTGTAATAAAATTTTTTAAAGATGTTATTTCACAAACAAAAATGTTTAAATATTTCTAAAAAGAAAAAAAAAAAAAAAATGCAAATAAAGAATTACGTTTAAAATATAACTAAAAATTTAAAAAGCAGGTTTTATTTAAGAGTTAATTCAATTACGCTAGCAAAATTTTGCTTTTAATAAGAAGCCATTTATTATTTCCATAGTTAATATTTATATTTATGGTAAGAGCAGTTTGTATATTTTATGGTGATAAGACACTATAGGTTACATCGCAGTTTTATATGTGTAAATATAAGAATGAGTACATCACTTTTGTGAAATGGTATAAGTGCCGGTGCATTCATATCACTCTTTAGTAAAGCGAATTTATTTTATTAGGATTGTTTAATTCATATGATTTGTAAGGAACTTTCAGTTCTTATGCTATGAATTCATGAGTGACTCAGTATTAGATGGTATGGACCAGAGAAATTAGTGAAAACAGTTTCTAATGTGTTTTGAAAGAATAAATTATTCTATTAAATAATGGATGAGAAAAGACATATCTTCCATAGCAACTAAAAATCATCTTATCAAGCAAAATTGTTTTTCCAATTTCCAAAGAATTATATCAGTGCTATTTAGTATGTTCCACGTAGTGGTTCATAATGATGAGACAAATGCAAACATAGTGCCACATAACCTTTATTTTTACAATAATTAAACTAGTCTTTGCATATTTATAATAATGCCATTTTAGCATAGGAATTAGTAAATAATTCCTCATGCAGGTTTTGTATAATATTCTTGTCATCCTTTAAATATCTTACCCAATAGCCAATTAATTTTTTTTTTTGGAAAACTGCTAAAAATAAAACATGAAATAAAAGGCTTCACTAAATATATTGTTTTCTCATGATGCATTAGCTCCATAATCAGAATAAGTTAAAGATTTGGCGTGGTAATTAACATTGTTTTTGCTGAACTTTCAGAGGTAATCATAATTGTAATTTATCCTTTTAAAAGGACATTAAGTGTATGACTTCAAATTTAAATTTTAACTGTTTTTTTGTCTGATATTCATATTAGACTAAGCAATCTCTTAATTTTGTTAACACGATATAAAATAATTTTAATTGTTTTGTGTAATGTGGGCAATAATTGATCACATTCTGTTTAATAAACTAACCTTTTGTTAGTTTATTGAGTAAATGATGAATCAGATGCTATAAAATGTTCTACGAAATAAGTGAAAACAGTTTAATAAATATGTTTTAAACTTCAGAAAAATAGCATATTATTTCACATCTCATCTCACCACACAAACCATACTCAGTTTTTTTTTTATTGTTTCTTGCCCTTATGAAGTTCAGGTAACTTTGAAATTAGCACATACAGATCATATATATATAAACACTAAAGGCCTGACACAGGTGATTGCTACATAGTATGCAGAAGAGTTGTGAGTAAACAAGATTTGAAGATATACTGATGATTTGAATGTTTGGTTAACAAACAAGATTCTACTTTTTTTTTTTTTTTTTTTTTTGAAATTTATAGAAAACTGAACTTTACAATTAAATCAAAAGTCAGTAAATGCAATGTATTAAGTTGTTACAGTACAGAAATAAAATATAGCACCTAACAAAACATTGAAAATGTGTAAATACATGCTAAAATATTCTCAAATAAGATGGACACTTGCTTAAAAAAATACAATATTCTTCATTGCAGGAAATTGGCTATATCATAGTAGCCATCTTCCTGCTATAGGAAAAATGCTTGTTAATTTTTCTAGAGGCCCTGGCAGCTAAATGCCAGAGGAACAACAGACCAACATAACATCACACTACACTATGCAAACTAACACAAATACTTACACTATCTCAGGCATTTACAGATTTTGTACTGTGTTACAAAGCATACTTTGTGGTTTGTAGGGGAACCCCCCCCCCCATCATGCTGCTATACAAGAAATACCCACTCTAAGGCTTATATTCACATCCAGATGACTTATACTTTAAGATATGAATATATCTTTAAGATATATACAGTTATTCTTCATTGCCATGTCTCAAAGAAGATTGTTCCCTTTGTCATCTAAATGATTTGAAATACTACATTTATTGGGTATTACATGATTAAAATTTTTTTTCCTTATACATTTAATTTACTGATATAATTGTTCAACAACAGGCCACTTTATTCAAGTGTGTGGAGCCAAATTGATGTTATCCATTCAGTATTCACATAGTCATCTAGATGTTACAGAAGTGATATTAGCTTCCCAGGGACTGTTAACAACGGTTGAAGTCCAGTACTCAAACTACCCATAATGACAAGCTACAGAGTATCGGAAAGGCTTCAGGCAAGGGCACATTTACCAATGGCATAGCTGCAGGATCCCAAGGTTGCATGGCCCACACTAGTGCAATTACTATTTATTCAAGGCCCTGCAACTTTATTTTTTAGGGCTTCTAAAAATGTGTGCGAGGTGCCCCAGACTATCTTAATTTGGCATTGGCTACAGGCCTTTTTGTCGTGTACACATTATCCGGTCTTACACAAGTGAATGATCCGTCAATTCCAATTCTTGCACTCATATCTTCAACAACTTTCAGGCAATATGTTCATCTAAAGAAATTAGATATGCTGTACACTGTCATTTCTTATAAGGAATTTATAAGAAATGGCACTTTATAATTGGTTTCTAGGGTCTTTAATATACTAGCAGTAAGCTGCTTTGATCAGGCTTGATGTAGTCGAGTGGTCAGGAGTGCGAGTGCAGTAGCACACGCTCTTTGAGTGGACCAGGGTTCAAGCCTGTGATTGCTAAATACGATTAACATTTGTATTGATTGACTTATTGTAAACTCCACTGATCTGCTGGTCGTGCTGGAGTATAAACAAGAACATATATTTTGTGGTAAGTATTCTGGAAATTCTGTTTTGAAAGATTCTGTTTATACTGTGGAACAGCCATATGGCAAGAGGATTTGTTAATTTTATGGCATATATGGTCCAAGATACATATCAGTATCTTTGACCATATTGTGGCATGTAATATGTCTATATAAGTGTGGTTGATGGGCTGATTGGCATGCAGCACACATTGAAATAATCTATTCCCTCTACCTGAAACTGGCTAATTACACCCCTATTGAAGAGGACTTTAAAATTTCCTCCGTTCTCTGATGAGATTCAAGTCAGTCTTACCAAATGAGTAGCAGAACCACTGTAACAGTGATTCCAATTCTTGTGTTCCTCAAGTCACAGCTGAAGTTAAAAGATGCACATTCACAGCACACCTAAATAGCCATTGAATTTAATCGAGTTTTTCATAATCTTGCGGCACACTTGAAAAGGGCATTATACTACAGCAGAGGATGCAAGAAAAGCCTTAACTTCATTCTTATTGCAACTGGCAGCTCTTCAGAAAATTGTACTATGAAGACGGCCAAAAAGACAGTGTTTTGCTTAATTTCATGCTTTGTCTCAAGTTAATTACTTGACCATCAAATGTGTTAGTTTACCTTGCATAAAATATGTAATGTGCTAAACAATATGATGTAACCAGACATTTGCAAATAAGTACAGTTTGTGTATGGGGGAGGAGTTGCAAAAACAGATGTAGCATTTTAAAATGAAGTGTCTGGTGCTGTTTTTTTCTAAAATAAATAAACATGTTATGGAATACCTATGCACTCCTTCCCCTTCCATTTATCTTATTTATGCCCATTTATTGTAAAAATGGGTATAAACTCATTTACTGTAGAGATATGGAGGTCATAGTCCCACCGTATAAGGCAATTGTAAGACCACATTCGGAATACTGTGTTCAAGTATTGGAGACCTCTGAAAAAAGACATTGAGCTTTTCGAAATGGTCCAAAGATGGGCAACATGAATGGCAGATCACGGCAACCATATGAGGAATGACTCCGTGTATGTGGGCTACACAGGTTGGCAACCAGGTATCTCAGAGGTGACTTGATTGAGGTTTATAAAGCTCTGAGAGGGGTTAATAAAATAAACAAAGGCACAATTTTCACTGTTATAGACAATTCCACAACTCATGGGCATAAATTCAAATTACAAGGGAAGAGGTTTACACTAGATTGTAGGAAGTTGGTTAGCAGGGTTGTTAATAACAGTAAAGACAGTATGCTACTGCAACAGGGTCTAGAAAAGTTAAGCAGATGGGCTGAGAAATGGCAACTGAAGTTTAACATTGACAAATGCAAAGTACTGCATATGGGTAGCAGTAACCCAAGTGAAATGTACCAACTCTGTGGTACTACACTCAGGGAGGTGGAGAATGAAAAAGACCCGGGGGTAATTGTGCAGTCAGATATGAAGTTCTCTGAGCAGTGCAGACAGGCTGCTAGAGAAGGTCATGGAGTCTTATCAATGATATATAGGAATTTTGCTAACAGAGACAAGGAGGTGATTATCCCTTTGTATAAGAAAATGGTCAGGCCACACCTTGAGTATTGTGTAAAGGTCTGGAGGCCTTTTTAGGAAGGATGTAGAGTTGATAGAACGAGTACAGAGAAGGGCAACAAGGTTGGTGAGATGAACAAAGGGGTGCGCTTACGAAGAAAGGCTTAAGTTCTGCAAGTTGCAGCATCTGGAGACTAGGCACCTGTGAGGTGATCTGATTGATGTGTATAAGGCCTTGAATGGTTTGAGCAGGCTCAAACTGTGATTAAGAACCTGAGGTGTCAGTTTCAAATTGAGGAAAGTCAGTTGTACAATAGATGTGTGGAAGTTTGCCTTTAGTCAGCAGGTAGTTGATTGCTGGAACAGGCTTCCATCTGTTGTTGTGGAAGTCGATAGCTTAAATAAATTTAAGGCCGAACTAGACAAATATTTAGAGTGATCAGATGGGCGAAATGGGAAGGATTTTTTTTTTTTTTTTTGGCCGATTCGTGAAAGCTTGCTTTCTTGCATCATATGCCTCAACTAATGCTAATGTTTTCTTTTAGCCAGTGAGTTGTTGGTTGCTGGAACAGATTGCCTTCACAGGTAGTTGAGACTGACAGTTTGAATAAATTCAAAGGTCATCTGGATGGGTACCTATGTGAAGATGGAAGCAAATAACGTGGCATTGTTGTTGTTAATAGTGCATATAGCAGTACCAACTACAAAAAAAGATTTCTGTCTATGGTTGCATTATAAGTTTCTAAAACTGGAACTCAAATATAACAAAGTGATAAACAAAAGTGACCACATCTGTAGGTTAAAAGTGCATCATTCCTTCTTAAGTGCTAATTGGGGGGGGGGGAAGAGGAAGTATGGAACAAAGGAATCCCGAAAGTCAAAATCGTTCTAAAACCACAGGTCTAGCCCAACCTGGAGAAGGGGATGATTAACTGTAAGTACTCTTTATTCATATTATACCTAGTCCAAGGAGATTGTTCGGGAAGAGAAGTAGCACAATTTTGGGACTAAAGGGAATGACTAATTAAGGCACTCTGTATTCCTCTCAGCGAATGACTTTATTAACCTGTACAATGGAAGGAGAACACCCATCTGATTGTCTTTATACTACTGAGAACTGTAATTATTCCTTGCAGTAAATGAGATTTAATATAAACTTTGGTAACTGTGCATCTCTGAGGAGTTTATTTGTACTGGACAATTAGTTTTGAAATTAACCCTTATTATCAATCACAGTAATGTATGTACCTAAGTTTAAACCTTTATATTAAATATGTTGGAATTATATATGTGTCGGTTTGTCTCACTCTATTTTAGCTAACCAAAAAGGAAAATCCCTGGACTTCTATATGCAGTCAAGTGGCCCAAGGATAGCATATAGTTATCTAAATAAAATATGGTATGTGAACTAAATATACACATAAATTAAATTAAATCCATATATATATATATATATATATATATAGTACAAATGTGACCCCTACACATGTTATTGTTAAGAGCAACTCCTTCAATGTTAGTTCAAATCTACTAAAAGCAGTAATAACTGAAACTAAAAACAATATCCTTTTCATTTCAGTGAAAAGGGTATTAGGCGGCTATACTAGACGAGCACTTAAAGTGCCAACATCAGCTAATGGTGTGAATGCCTCCAAAACAGCAAACTACACAGCATTCCTAATGCCAGATCATTTCAAACTGGAAGGGGTATTTCTAATGTTGCATTGGATACCACAAGCAACTCACTTTTCTATTCTCAGTTTCAAGATGGATGTATTGCGCATTTATGTATATAGTTGATTGCGGGTAGAAAGAGAAATGAAGCAGAAAACATTTTACGCTCCCCTAACATAATTACTTTTGCAAACATAAAGACCTATTAGATTTTACTGCAAGGGACTACTCAGAATAAAATACCTATTGTTACTGTCTTCACAACAGTTGACATTATTTTTAGATGGAATATTGACAAGTATTTTCCATCCATTTGAAGCAGAAAACATTCTCTGCTACCCACCCTGTAATGGATTACCTTCCGTGCAATAAAAGATTACTAGTGTTTGATTTTATGAATGTTCGTGCAAAGTTCCTTCGACAGCAGTTTTTGAAGTTTATAACACAGCTATGAATAGAAATATTTTCTTGAAATTTTGTTAGAAGATCAAATATACATTCAGAAAATGTGTTGTACCGATATTGTTCCCTAAAAATTACAATAAAGCAAACTTTTCTTTTATCAAATATGCATTGTGGTGTTATCAGTTTTACACCACTTTTTCCCATTTCCAGTGTGGCTTCTATCTAATAGATGAATTTCCTTGATTTATTGTCTTAGTAGATGCAATACATGTTGAAGAAAGGAAGTACAATAATCTTCTCATTTTTCAAAACCAATTCGTTGCAATTCTTTTGGTTGTTTCTTATGCCAAGAAACAGTTGCGTGAATTTTTTTACCCCTCCTTTATCACACTCACAATGATGCTGTACATTGCGGCTTACTGCTTCCACTATTCTTTTCAAAAAAATAAAATGAGATGTTATAAAATTATTTCAAATACAGAAATACACCAAAGTTATGTTTGAAACAAAGTTCAAAATTCCTTTTGGAAGAGATCACACAAGATTCTTTTTTGTTAACGCTGACATTAGTTCTACTGTTAGGTAAAGGTAAGGTGAATTGTAGCCATTATCAATCCACTGCATGATGGAAGATCAACCATATTTAACAGTCAGGGGCTTGAACCCCGGTCTACTCAGAGTGCGTGCTACTGCACCACTCCCACTCCTGACCGCTTGGGCTGAGGCCTTGTTCTACTGTTGCAGTGGATATTCTTCAGCAGCTTTCCTATTACTGTTTTGATCTTATTTAATAATAATAAGGTTCTTTATTAACTTAAATTATATGCATTTGTAATTCCATACACAGATAACCAGAGGAATCTAACAATAAATTGTGTATACAAGTGAACAAACTTGTATTTCGTTAACTAATGAAACAGTACTAAAATAGAAGTAATATTTACGATAAATATAAGGTTTAGAACTTAGCTTTCTGATTCTTCTCATCATTACATAGTTCATCCCAGTTCAGAAACATTTCTTTTTCCAATTTCTATCCGCCACTTTGCCTTTATTTCTTTGTTAGAATAGCCTTTAATGCCGTTTTACAAGGCAGGCTTCCTTTCCACCTCACAAATAAACTTCCTTTCCTTCTGTGTCAAACATTGTCCTCCCAAAAGTATAACAAACAAACAAATGAATGAGGGCTTATGGGGAGAATTTCTCTTCAGGTGATATAAACGCAAAATTGCTGGTGTTTGTAACACCTCCGACAGCGTTAGTAGGCATTGAGCAGCAACTAATGTTGTTCAACGTGATCTTTGTAATGCCCGTCTAGTTTGTATAGCTTTCCCCTCTGCTTCTGGTAAAACCGGGTGTTCAAAGGCATGCCCAACACTGTGCTTTAAGCGCTCATATAGTATAGCCCTTACAGTGCCAAGAGTGAGTGATACATTACTCATATTTGGGAGAATATGAGCATCTATATGAATAAAATGGATTAAAATGTTTCTTTATTTTAAAATTTCAGGGCTGCTTTCCAATGTGATTTGCAAACATTTTTATAGAAATCAGTATTTTAGATCAATTATTTCAAGACTTGTTTAATAAAATAATTTCATATTTACCTGAGTCATCAAAATAATCACGAATTACTGTACATTTCACTTTGTTGCTAATCTGTTCAAATGCTTTACCAAAGAAGCTAAAAGATATTAAAATCGTATTCAGTAGTGAAATTTTTTTTGTATAAATATAAGAAAAATTTTTTAAACTAGCACATGGGGAATAGAAAATGAATGCAGAAATGGGTACAATTTTCAAATTATAAAAATACTTTTTCAAGGTACATTAAGAATGCAATCTTTTGTTTTTATGGGAAAAAAAAAAATTGACTAGCATGAATTCAGCCAATGTGAGCTTTTCTTGAAATATATTACTCATTTTAGGTGAGAGGTCAACCTGCAAATTAAATTGTTAGGAAACAATTTGGAAACACAATGGGATTATGATCTCATCTCTACAAGATATTGTTTAATACATTATTGATAGGACACAGTTTTTGTGGCTGCCTGTTTACACTGCTCAGAGAACCTGATATCACATAACACTCAGATCCGTTTCTTCTTCTACTGTCTTTAAATCAAACTCACCAAGTGTATAAGTTATTTTGGGGTTGCACTTCTCCTAGACTTACATTCTGCTCCATTAAAATGTAGCTACCACTTTTCTGACAATTCTTGAAGCTTGCTCAAGTCATCCTGAAGGAGTGGTGTTTGGCGCTGATTGTTAACAACTCTCCCAATCTTTACATCATTTGCAAATTTTTTAAATCGTGCACTCTATCCTTCTTTATGAAAATCAGAAATAACAGCGATCCAAGAACCAATCTTTCGGGGATGTCACTTCTGACATTACACCAATCTTAAGAATATCCACAACCTTCTGTCTTCTTGCCCTGCAGCCACCCAGCAATCCATATTGGAATCTTTCCAGTAATCTCAACCTGTTCCAGCCTATACAGTAATCACTCATGAGGGACTGGGTCAAATGCTTTGCTAAAATCCAAATAAAATATGTCAAAATTGTCCTCTACAGCCAGCTTGTGAGTAACTGTGTCAAAATAGCTTAGTTAGCCAAACATGAATTTCCCTTAACAAAACCATGTTGTGTGTGTGTGTGTGTGTGTGTGTGTGTGTGTGTGTGTGTGTGTGTGTGTGTGTGTGTGTTTGTGTGCATCCTTCAAATTGCCATTTCTTTCTAAATGTCCCTGGATTGCACTCTTAATCATAGTTTCTAAGACTTTCCCTACTACTGTAATCAGACTAACCTGCAATTACCAACTTCTCACTTAGAACTGCCTTTATGTATTGGTAATACATTGGCACTTCTCCAATCCAAAGGAATCTCCCTGAGTCCAATGCTGCCCTCGTAATTAACCTCAATGGTTCAATACACTTTCTCACCACCTCCCTCAAAACTACTGGGTATATGCCATCAACTCCAGTGGCTTTACTCACTTTTAGGTTCAAAAGTTTTTCTAATAAACAGTCATCTGTAATTCTGCAGTTTGATATATTTCCAGTAGAATATAAAGGTGGATCAGATGATAAATAACCTAAATCTAAAAATAAGCAAGACAGACCCCCAGTGTCTTTTAACTGTATACCTGTATTTGTATAGGTATATAAGTAAGATATTCAATAATTTATATTATGGATGAAAAGTTGCAAATCCATTCTATCATTCTCTTAAAATCTTGTATACATATTGAAAATTTCATTATTATTATTTGAGTACTCTAATGTCAGAAGCAGTTTGATATGGTTCAATAAAATATAAGATGAATTCAGTAGAAATCCATTTGAAGCACAGTGACAGTGCTAAAGAACACTCACCATAGCTCCAGCAGTTACTGAAACATTTTTAAAAGCAGACGATCAGCCATGTAACTTGTGGGAGGTCATATTTTGTAGCATATCTGATTTCAAGAACAAAGACCCAGTCCTCTCAGTGGAAGGCTCCATCTTTCGCAAGGCCCAAAAATCAAGACAACCTCAATCGTCGCCTCCGTAGCCAGGTGGGCAGGAGCAGCAGTGCGTAGCACACGCTTCTTGATTAGACTGAGGTTCGAGCCCGTGAACACCAGATACGGAGGATGCGGAAAGGTCAGGGAATGACTACTGCATATCCCCAGAGCAATATGGCCTTAGTTGCTAATGCTCCTAAAAATAACAATAACAATCTCAATCAAATGTGAAGATCATTCCTATTCTTTTTTTTTTTTTTTTTGACTTGCCATGAACAATGCCACAGTTCTACAGAAATTGCATGATACTGTTTGGATAACATAGCCAGAGAAATGGGCCTTGGTAAATTGGTGCATGCATCATGACAATGGCCTGCATACTCAAGTGTTTACCATTTGAGGATTTCTTGTAAAGTACTCTTTCACAGTGGTCCACCATCTGCCATATTCACAAGAAGATTTAGTTTCCTCTGATTTGTTTTGTTTCCAAAGCCTAAAGGTCCCCTTGAAAAGCCACAGATTTGCATAACCAAGGAAACTATTCAGAATGCAACACAGAACTGTTAGCAAAATTATTTCCTTTGAATAAATCTTCCTCATTTAACACAGATTCATGTACCTTTTTTTTTTTTTTTTTTTTTTTTAAGGAATTTTATTGCATAATTTATGTACTTAAAGTTTGTGTTTAAATGTTTAAATGTTTCAGTTATATTTAATATTATTGTATAGAGAAATCATGCCTAAAATCAACCATAAACACTGAATTGGACCTTAAAATCAATCAGAAACACCAATTATTTATAATTATTTACATTATTTCCTTTGAATAAATCTTCCTCATTTAACACAGATTCGTGTACTTTTTTTTTTTTTTAGGAATTTTATTTTCATGAGTTTAGTGACAAATTAGAGTACTTAGTGATGCATCCTTGTTATTTTGAAGAACACTTATTTTTATGAATTTTCACATTACCACATTTAAAATGGTTCAAAAGGTGAATTTAGAGTTTTCCAGAATAGCTTTAATTATTATTATACAGTAAACCCCCACTATTCGCGGTATCTGTATTCGCGGTTTCGCGTATTCGCGATCGCCGATTTAATATAAAATGAAACCTAAAAAATGTGAATTTTAAAGCGCCGTGAATATTTTCCGCCATAAAAAAACATGGGCGTGGCTAAAATTATCTTTCACGGTCAAAACAGCGCTCAGTGGGTGGGGGGGGAGAGGGTGACAAAATCGCGAGCGTGGATGTTTCTCGCTAATCCTTGTTCAATATGTGTTATGCGCTTGTTATGGAAGGTTTCGTCGTTTGCTTTTAATTTATATGTTTATAAATTGAATAAATTTATCAATTTATAAATTGATATGCTTACAAAAGTGATAAATCTACCGTTTTGCAGGGTAAAACAGACTTTTTCGAGTGTGTTAACGGAAGAAAGTGACTTTATTGTGGACAAGTTCTTTCTAACCCCTACAAAAATATGACTACGAATAACAAGAGAAATGTGAAAATATCAAAGAAGGTGATGACATTAGCGAATAAAATTGAGTTATTAGATAAAATTTTTAATGGTGAAAGTGTCTCCTCAGTGGCAAAACATTATAAAATCAATGAGTCAACGGTACGATCAATCAAGAAATCGGAAGAAAAAATCTGCCGTAGTGTCCATGAAAACGCGCTAATTGCTTCAAAAATTTGCTCTGTAACTCGTGATGTTAAATTAGAAAAAATGGAAAAGGCTTTAAATCTGTGGATAGAAGACCGAACTCAAAATAAAATTCCGTTAAGTTCACTCATCATTCGTGAAAATGCAAAACTCCTTTATCAACACTTTAGCGAAACTGGTGATAGCACTGGCGGGATAAGTTTTTTTGCTAGCAAAGGCGCTGGTTTGAAATTTCCAATAAATATTACATTTAATATTAAATTGTTTCTTGTTTTCATTTCGATGCCATATGCTTGCATTTCACTACGTACTGTCTATGTACATAGTCATATTATGAAGGTATATATAACACATACATAGACAAAATTTTAGACTAGTTTTTCTTATATATTTCATACTTTGGAACGGAACCCCTTTATTACTATGGGAGCCATAACTCAGTATTCGCGTTTTTGGTATTCGCGGCATTTCTCAGGAACGTAACCCCCGCGAATAGCGAGGGTTTACTGTAGTTGCAACATATAGAAGACTGCAATACGAGTTTCACGTATTATACTTTGCACATATTCTCAGAAAAAGTCTAGTGTTATATTTTGTTTTATATAATTTATATAAAAAATTTCAAAATAGGAAAATTACATTTCATATGGCTTGCAATATGAATTATCAAAATATGACATGTTTACAATGTTACTGATATCAAATAGTTTCAGTGTGTCTACAAAAAAAAAAAAAAAAAAATCACAATATATTAATAATTTAATACTTACTTTTTTGGTGAATCCTCAGAAATTGGAGGAATACCAATAACAATGTACAGACCTGCTTCAAAATGGGGTACCATCAATAAAAGGGGAAGACACCTAATTTTTTTGCTTTTAGACTAGTAATAAAAGATAAAAAATTCATTCCATTAATCAGATGAATATATAAATAAAATCAATTTTTTTTAGAAATATGACATCTAAACTGATAATAGGAAACTTAAGAAATGGTATCAGCCTTACCAAATTTGCACATAAAACAGTGTATTGGATTAAATGCAATATAGGATAACATGAATATGGAGCACACTATGATCCACTTTTCAGTAATCAGTTTGACAAATTATGTGACACCGGTTGGCTGTTGGGTTTTATTGGTGCATTAGCAACTAAGGCTATAATGCGCCAAAACCAGGTATATATATGTGACACTAATTCAATACTATAACTGTTCTTATACAGATCTCCTAATTATGTCAAAATTTCTGAAAATTTTTCTAGTAAAAACCTTGAAGAGTACTGGGAATAAACATTATTTTAAGATATGCCAGATAGAAAATGCAGCCAATAATAACAGACATTGATCTCATAGAGTTCAGTGATGGGGAAAAACACAAAGGCTGACATCGCTAGGAGGAACTCTCCATTTTAACAGCAGAGAACAGAGAGGTACAATGGACACAGATCAACACAGTGGGCTAGCCACACATGAAAATATGCAGACAACAAGATAATGTATGGTGATAAGGAAGCCAAAGTCAATTAAATTTGTTAAAAATGCATTTATTTTTAACCATATTAGTACATTCTTAGAGAGCACAAGGGCCTCATACTTTTCACTGCGCTGTATCTGTCATACAATATTTACTTCACCGGAGAAGGCAGAATTACTTTCGTTTTTCGCATGGGAGCAGAGCCGCACCCACGAAATTCCAAAACCACCGTCCGACGCCTGCCGTACGTTATTTATTCGTTGGAGCAGGCAAGCGTCCGAGCGTATTGTTGACAAAAACAGAAAAGTCGCGGCGCTAGTCATAAAAACAGGGGAGTTACATTTTCGGAGAACACTACTAGTATTGTATTTGATTCAGGCATCAGCAGAGTGTTTATTATTTCATAGATTCCTTGTGTCAGAGTAGACGATTTTTATGTCCATTTTGGCCTTTGTGCGAACCTCATACAAACATGTAATTCTTTCAACGACTTTCATAAATCGGACTTTCGGTTGAGTCAGAACGCTGTAAAGCGACAGTTCCCCAGATGTTTTTCTGCTTGACGAAACTAACTAGAGGGGAAATAGGGGGGAGGCAGTTCGGTTAGCAGCTAGGGTGTGGTAGGAGAGAGAGGGTAGTTGGAGCTGAGGCTTGGACAGTGAGAGTTGGTCGGTGAACGAGCGGTGACTTGTAAGGGCAGTTAGCGGAGTTTGAGTTAGGATTTTAGTAAGTTGGAGAGCCGTCGCAATGATAATCTTTTGTAGAATGTGAAGAAAATATTCTTAAGAAGAGAAAACGAAAAGTCGGAAGAAGAAGAAGGCAAAAACTCGTTAATGAGATATAGGAAGGAATCGAGATGAACTACTGTCCTGTAACTACAGTTCCTGAGGCGATGCTGAATTATTCGGGTAAGTTAACCCTTGTTGTTTAATTATAAACGGAACTAAATTGCGCTAAGTCGAACATACTTCCATCCCCCCCCCTTTTATATATATTTTTTTTATGTGCTTAAAGACATCTATCCTCACGGACACTCACACTTTGATGAGAGTTTTGTTATTTTACTTAGCATTTCATATTTAATAGATACTGTAACTTGTACATGAATGCCGGACGTTATTTAATTAGAATTAATTATAATTAAATATTAAAACTGAATAATCAGAATTAACATTAAAACTGAATATTATAATTAAATATTAAAACTGAATATTATAATTGAATATTAAGACTGAATGTTAATCATGGCCTACAATCTTACATGTTCCACCAATGTGGTGTAATATTCGTCAGCTACGCGATGTATGAACGCTCTTTGGCTGTCGAATGTTCATGAATAACATAACAATTTTGCAAACCCATACCATTATTAATTAATCCGTTGGTTACCTAAATATGTAAAGGTATAAAGCTCAAGGCTATTTTACTAAAGACTTATACACTGTTTTGTCTAACTGTATTTTGTAACAATTTAGTATGTTTAATAAACCATGTTTTGTTTGCTAATTTTTGCCTATTGATTACTCTCTGATGACACATGATTTCTTTGAATGGATTACCGATAAAGAACTGTTAAGGCGGCGCTTTTGATTCTAATCAAATAGAAAGGAATCAAAGGTGAAAATCACACAACGCAATCTTGATGTTGCAGATTTGCTCAACGTCCATCTGAGTAAGTTTTTTAGAACACGGGATTTGTCCTAACTAACTGCTAGACGATTACATGAAAGCCAGGTTTCTCCGGATGTAAATATTAGTGTAACTCTTGCAAAGAACATTTATTCCTAACTGACACATCACACCATAACTGAGAATTGTTGGAACCCTAGCAAGTTTATACTATAACGGAGTAAAAGCCTGCGCAACAAATTCCATCTAAAACATGAGTTGCTTAGAAAAAAAAAATTGTAATACTCATGTATTAATCTCTAATTGTGATTTATCACTATGCACACCACATAAACAGCATTTCTCAAAAAAAGATAAGTATAATTATTTTTATTTTGTGATATATGAATAAATAGTATACTTCCTTTTCCAGTTCATAATGAGGGGCACCATTTTACAAATAAATGTAATGCTGTAATCCATATTGGCAATCATTAATCAGACAAGAGGTTTCACGGATAATGGAAAAGAAATGGGCTTTGAAACTTGTGAAAAATTTTCAGAAGAACCAGACAGACTTTGTGCTGTTACACTGGAGTTATGTTTGTTTGTTTGATATTTGGTTTTTAGGAGCATTAGCAACTAAGGCTATATTGCTCCGGGATATGCGGTGGTCATTCCCTGACCTTTCCGCATCCTCCGTATTGGTGGTCACGGGCTTGAACCCCGGTCTAATCAAGAGCATGTGCTACGCACTGCTGCTCCTGCCCACCTGGCTATGGAGGCACCTGCTGGAGTTATAATATTATAATGTTTTTGTCTCACTAATAAAATCAAAGGGCTGGCTAGTAAGTCAAATGCATTTGAATCTTTATCTCCTGGAATGTTAACTCTACTGTCTTAATTGCACATTTTTTTTTTAAAAATTAAACTGTAAACATGAAACGTATTAGAACCTAACAGTACTTAGTACTGTGCATGTGTTAAAGTTTCAGAAGATACTTCTCAACACTAGATGTGAACTTCTGTAGATTGTAAATACCCAAGAAGAAAGTTGTTCTAGATAACAGAAGTAAATGGAATACATCAGGAGAAGGAAAAGTTGGTTCTGTGAGTTCGGAAGAGAGCTAGGGAATTACAACAGATGACAAGTCAGAAGAACAGCACCCACAGAATAGAATGTCTTTGAGACAGAGAGTGGAAAGACTTCATAAACTTGGAAAGAAGGGTCATTAATTAACTTGACTGCCTTCTTTTGAAGAAAGTCAAGGAGCTTGATAGAGGTTTTGGAACACCATCTCAGATGTTGAAACAATATTCCATAATATAACAGATTTGGGATGTGTATAGTCAATAGGAGGAGGAAGCAGCAATATATGTGATGTGCTTATGCAAAGAGAGAGAGAGATTAGAAGTCAGGGAACTCCCTAATAGAGATATGCAATCTTGTCTAGAAATATGAATATCACTGAAGAGAATAGTTGCAGTAGACTTTTTTGTGAGGAAATAAGACAGGACTGAGTTTTAGGAGGACTGAAGTTAACAAATTTTCTTTACCCCATTAGAGAATTACCAGGAGATTAGCATTTAAAGAATTAGTGAATATTCAACTTTCTGAATATCCACCTATCATCAGCAAAATTATAGATAGGATTTCTTGTCAGTGGGAGAAGATCATTAATATATAAAAGGAAAAGAGTAAGAGAAAGATCCTTCTCATTAGTTGAGAAGTTAGAAGACAGAGAACATCTACTATCACTCACAGCAAGCGGTCAGAGAAAACTGGCAACCCAAAATGCAAAACACAGAGGGCAATCTATAAGATGGGAGATTTGGAAGATCTTTATGTTAAACATAATTAAAAGTCTTGGAAATTTAACAAGAACAGCCACTTGAGTTTCACCAGACTTTTCCATCGAATTTGTCCAAAGACGTGTAACATGAGCCAATACATCACCAATTCCATCACACAGATGGAATCCCTACTGGTGATCACTGATCACATGGAAGGTTTGACAGAGTTGATGGATTTCTCCATTATAATGGACAGAGCAGAAGTAAGTACAGTTGGACAATAACTGGAAAGGAGATAGTGTCAACCTTTTTAGGAACTAGATGGAAGATGGATATGAAATATGCAAAAAGTGTAAAAGGTGCAAGTTCAGGAGCACAGGTTTTGAGAACAAGTGAAGAAATGTCACCAGAATCTGGAGCTTTCTTGGCATTCTCCTTTCATAAGACCATGGAAGGCAGCGAGTGGAGTATATTTCGAATAGTAGGAGGTGATCTGCAAGATGATCAGGTACAAGAGTTAGAAGAAAAGCAGTATATTAATGGGTCAGCTTTATCTTTAGCTGAGGATTCAATAGTACCATCAGGTTGAACAGAGCTGGAAGTATAGATGGACAGAAATTGTGGCCAACAACTTTTGCAAGAGACCAGAAGGTCCAACTACCACTTGTATAAGAAGCAAGTTTTCTACTCTTATCCTGTTCAAAACCAAGTTTGGATTGATTGATTACTCACTGTTTTTCGATTAATGTGAGAATCAGAGTAGGCAGAAAATGAAGCTGGAGATCTGAATTAGCTTATTATACACAGTAAATATGGTTAAGTTGTTATGATCACCTAATACAATTCTCTACATATGATCCACAGATCTCTTGTGTACTTTGCAATTTATTCTACTTGTTTCTCAAATATACTTCTATTTGTTTCTCAGATATATCTTAATAATGATCTACTAGTTAGTTATAACTACAGTATGTCTGGTAACCATGAAGGATTGATAGCACAGGCCTGCAATGGTTTTATCATCACAAATATTGTACCTGTTGTGTAGCAATTTCTGCTTGCCGATTCCACAACGGGGATTTGGTTTTCATCATCATGTATAGAGATTTTTTACAAAACATCTTGTTTACTTTTATATAAATAAGTCATTGAAAATCTTTTTGTTCTAGAGAAATCTATATTTAATATAGATTTCTCTAGAATAACTGCAACGTAAGAGTGTTTATCTCAATCATCCCTGGCTTTCCCACTTCCAACCATCAGTCTGGTTATATAAAATTTCTGCATTTTTTGTGTAAATAGAACAGTAGAACAGAAAATCAACACTGCATTTTGAAGCTATGGCAGAGTGGGTCTGATGGCAGGTGGAAAAAACACTGAACTTGAAAGTTTGTTGGCAGAAAAAAATTCAGTCATTTCCACTTCACATAAAACTGGGGGTGCCCACCGGGCCAGCCGGGTGGATAAAGTGCCTGCCTAGCAACCCAAAGGTCGCGGGTTCGAATCCCACCTCGGGCTTGGATCAAAGTACTGCAAAAAACCGTGGGAGGTACATTATGGCCACAGAAGCGGATGCGCCAACAACTACCAAATAAAAAATAAATAAATAAAACTGGGCTTGGTGAAGCACTTCATAAAAGCCTTAGAAAAAGACGGAGACTGTTTCAAGTATATATGTCTTAAATCCTCTGCTTGTTCTTTAAGAAGCAAAATTGATGGGGATTTTTGTGGGTCATCAGATAAGGATGACACTACTTCAAAAGAACAACAAAAACTAGTTTGTACTAAAAGAAGCATGGATTACCTTTAAGGATGTTAACAATATTTCATTGTAGATGAAACATCAATATGATTGTTGGTTACTGTTGGATGTTACAATGGGACGCCCCAGAAGTAATACATTAAAGAAAGGCAACAAAACAGGTTTGTGAATAAAAGGCAGATTTCACAAAGAAAGGTAGAATAAATGATGATGGCTATTAACTTGCTTCAATATTCTTCTTTTGAAAGTTTTTTTTTTAACAATCATAATAATTATGTATTATTATTATTATTTTATATTACAAAGAAAAATGTTGATTGTGTTAAAATACAATAATTTCATTTATATTACTGTTTTATTCCATCCAAAATTTGTAAAAATTACTTATGTGATGTAATAGAAAAAAAAATATATAATAATTTTTTTTCAAACCAAATTTTCAAAAAAGCTTAAATTCATAAGCCTATATAATTAGTCTTTTGCTGAGAGATAAGAGGTAAAGAAGAAACAGTTAATAATAAAATTATTTTAATACTTAAAAGCATTAAATAAACATTATAAAACATGATTTGTCTTAGCATTTCTGTACTAAATGTGCTAAAGTTCTCTGGAAAATGCAAAAATATTTTTGACAAAAGCCTGAATATTTGCATGTGCTGTCTTTTTATTCAAAATGTTTCCCTTCTGAGTCTTAATTATTAGACTATTATTTTCCTACTAATTTAAGTTTTTGTCATGTTTTACAAATCAAAAATCTAAATCTAAAATTTAAAAGATTGAGAATCATTTCATATTTTGAGCAGATTTATAGTTTTATAATCAAATATTTTAAAGTAGAATAATAAAATTAATGTATTGCTATAACATCTAAATTTGTGTATTATACAATTATCTTTAGAAACATTAGTTTAATAGCAGTATTTGCACATGCTTCTTATAGATTCTTATAGAAAAACAGCAATTTGCTGTTGAAAACACAAATCATATTTTGCTGGCCAATGTCTCAAATAGTGAAGTTATTGCTGTACATTACATGTGTTCACTACAGTTAAACAGCACTCTCCCAAGAGAGTTATAATGCTATTTATTTGTAATGTGGTGCCAACCATTTGATGTCAGTTTTGGTGATTATTGTGTCTAAATAAGTTTCTAATAAAAAAATATATAAGTAGTCCTTGACTTTAGGAGTTAATTCATTCCTAGCATGCACTCATAAAGTGCAAATTTATTTCCTATAGATGTAATGTTAAAAACAGAGATTACGTTCTCAACAATGAAATTTGACCATAGTAGTAATGTTAAATAAAGGTCAACGAAACAATAGTTTATGCTTAAACAATGATTTGTTTATCCAAAGAAATGAAAACACAGCCTTTAAAATCAAGCAAATTATAATAAAGAAATTATTTATGTCATACAAACTTTAAAGAATAATGAGATCACATTTGCTTATGATCTCAAATTTTGTTTCCAATGTTATTCCTCTTCACCGTTTCTTTTTATTAAGATCACTCTCCATAGTATTACTTTGTTTTGGCATACTGTACAGTATTAATAAGCGGGATAAATTTGAAATAAGACAAGGCAGCGAAAATAGAGAGCAACACAACCACTCTTTGTAATGTCAGCATGGTAACTGTTTTATGTTATGTGAGTCAGTGAGACGCTCTAGACTGAGATGCTGCCTGAACAAACAAACACCCACGCACAGTAGAACACATAGCTATAAAATACTACAGTAGTAATGTAGTATTGTATAGCTACTGGCGTGACTGTAGCTATACAATACTACAGTCACGCTGTATTTATGAATGTTTAGCATTTATTTATTGCAATTAATGTTCATATTTTCAATTTTGTTGATACTTGATACTGGGGGGGCTCTTAAAACGAAAACTCAAAGTGGGAACTGCCTGTATATACATTTAAGGTCTCCTATGGAGAAGGTGAGTTCATACTTTTGATCACATATTCATTGACATTCTGGTTCTCACTGAAAAGTTGGGTGTGATATAAAAACTAGTTGATATGTGGAATTTTATTTTATTTTTAAACATGAAAGGTTGTTAAACTTAAATATAATGTGAATGGGTTAAGGATTGAGAATACAGAAGAAACATATTAATACTGGAATTGAAATGATTACTGTCTATTTAAATCTCACTGTTTATAAAATATTATATCATACTTACTGAAGCAACATATGCCTGCAGAGTAAAATGTGCCAAAAGTGTTAAACAACCCGGATAACTAAAATATTTTGCATCAGGTGTACCCTGTAAGAACATGTTATAAAAAGGTCAGATATTGGTACAAAAACTGGATTCAAGATAGAAAAAAAGAATCTCTGTAAAGTTTAGAATGGTAAGGTAATCAAGTTTTCATCTTTAAATTATATATATTAACTCTAGGTCAGTTATGTCCCTAAAAGGAACACAAGCACTTACATGTTACCTATTAAGATTCCATTTTTATATTATAAAAACTTTTTTGTTGAATTCAGCCTTTTTCAAAATAGTCAAAGAATTGAGAAGAAATTTTTCTTCTCATTTTCTTCATGTTAAAAAAAAATATATTAAAAAAAATAGGCCATCGTTATAACACGGTTTGCTTTACACTATCTGCTATAATGCTGTTCTTATAACTCGTATCTCACTATAACGCTGTTTTGCCAGCGTACAGATTGAATTTTTGGTATGTTTAATGAAAATGTTTCATCTGATGTAGTCGACAGTATGAGAATGAACAGCATTAAAACGTTTCTCATGCAGACTTGAGAACTTTTCCCACACTCAGTGAAATTTCCCCATGCTAATTTAATTGCGACCCAATGGCTTGTTACGTAGTTCTGAGATCAACATTTGAAAAAATTATCAAGTTAAGCAATATGCAGTATTGCTTGTAATATTTGTGTTGTACGCATTTATCTAAAGTCTAGTCATCACTCGGTACAGTGTCAGACATCATCCATAACGGACAGTTTACGTGAACATCGTATCATAATTAATACAATGCAGTTACATTTCGAAGAGTTAATAATGCCAGATAACATTAAAAAGCAATGTCTGTAAGTTTTTAGTAAGAAGACTGAAAAGGTAAGAAAAAGACTGAATTCTTAGTTTGAAAATTAAATTAGATGCTCTGAAGCAAATTGGTTCCAGTCAAGGATGTGTGCAATAATTTAGGACTGGCAGGTTCAACTGTAAGAACAATTATAAAAAATAAAGAATTAATTTTAGCAGCGAGAAAGACAGCTATTCCAATATTTATTAGAAAATATCCTATGGCACAGACTGCAACTCACAAATACAAGCGCTAAGCAAGTGCCATATTCCCATAAGGAATATTTGTATATTCCCTATGGGAATATGGCTCTAAGCAAGTGCCATATTCCTTATGGGAATATGGCACTTGCTTAGAGCTCTGTTTTTCTGGAACAAATTATCAGCATTAAGTAGGGTCACGTGTATACATACATACATGACAGGGACAATGAGCCAATGCAGATAGCACCAAAAACAATTTATAACTGCTAGCAAGAGGTGTTTGTATAACCCAGCTAATTCTAAAAAAAAAAAAAAAAAAAAAAAAAATACATGGCCACTTGTCATGTATTTTTTTTTTGTTGTTCAGTGAGAGGTGCATAGCACCTCTCACTGAACAAGCAGTTAACTCCCACAACTCTAGTGAACTGACACTAAAACAGAATATACTACCACCATTTCCTGAACAGAAATTTCTTTATTCTCTATTCACTAATTAATAGGACTTTAATTTTAACATTTTAACTTTAAATGTGCAGTATAATAGTGTTATAAATCTCTTGTCACAATGTCAGAGTTAGTCATACCCTTTTTTCATCACATCACTGTCATCCTGAAAACCTTGCCTATGTAATCTATCACTTAAGGATGAGAGTGATGTGAAATGAAGGTTTGTGACCACCTCCAATATTGTGACAAGTTTTACGACACTGGTATATAGTACTTTGTTCAATGTTATGAAGTGTTGTATACCATGGTCCTTGCCAATGTATTGCAATGTCTTGGCACACCCAGGGTCCTGAGCTGGATATCATCATTCTTCTCTTTCTTGGTGATTCCCTTCTACTTCTCTCTCCCTCCCTCTCTCTCTCTCAGGGTAATTCAGAAATTTTTTTTTTTTTTTTTTTTGCCCAGTGCTTTGGGTTTCCTTGCACCATAAGGCTAATAATAACAACTGACAAGTTGCAATATACTGGCAAGTATCCATTCAATGTATTGCAACTGATGCATACAAATATCATTGTAACTGGAATCATATTTTTTCTTAGAAAAAAAAATTAATGTTGTTACTCATACCAACTTTCATACATTGCATATATGAAAATGCAAAGGTCATTCCAAAAGTAATACCCCAAAATTTTCTTAAAGCTATTACAATATTGTTACACTGGTAGTCATCACACTTGGCTGTTTCTGTTAGTGCCTCTCATTGGCATTTCAGTCTTCATTGAGAAGGTGAATAACATTATGGGAGGATGTAAGAAGTGTCACTCCAATTGAACGTTGGTTAAGTGTGTTCAGCATAGTGAAACAATTAGCCTATACAAAAGGTGTCAGTTGAGTTCCTTAATAATTGGCAGACATACAGAAGATGTGGGAAAAAAAAACTTGGGAAATTTTGCATGGTTTGACAAAGTTGAATAGAAATTTCTGGTATGCATCATGATGAGAAATGAAACCACTTTGGACCACAGGTGAAAATGCACTCCATAGAATAGCATTACACACATTTTCCAAAGCAGACATTCAAAGTCACACCCTTTGTAGGTAAGGTCATGGCAACTATTTTCATGTCAAATGGAGCCAGCATCAATTCAGAATCATATGTGAACACATTTAAAAAACTTTGTACATGTGTCTGTAGTGCTACTGCACAGGTCTGTGTAAGATGTTTTGCTGCAACAATGTTCATCCTCACACCAATTTATAAACTATGGAAGCAATTACTGAGATTAGGGATATGCCTGATCCTTCATACAAATCCCAATCTCATGATAACACTGGGCTATTGTTTTGTTAAAAAATACATATCAGGAGAAGCTCAAGGTTGCACTCTCTGCAGGCAAAATCGCAACAAGTGTTTTCATACCAAAAGGAGCCACCATCAATTCAGAATTGTATGTAAACACATTTTAAAAAAATGCATACACATCTGTATTGCTACTGCACAGGCCTGCGTAAGAGGCTTTGCTGCACTGCAAAGTCATCAATGCCCAGTCCCCATACTGATCTATGAACTATTGAAGTGATGGCCAAGTACAGGTAGTCTGTGTGCCTGATCCTTCATACAGTTGTGATCTCACAGCATTGGACTCTGGTAAGATGAAGGATTTTTTGCACAAAATTTGCAAGTGATGACTTCCTTGTAAAAATGTATGAAGCAGTGGCTGAAGAATAAGAATTTTATTGTGAAGGCATATAGGTTATCATTCTAAGAGAGTGAAATGTGCCTGGGCTTCTTGGTAAAGTATGTAGAATAATGTACAACTTTATAAAAATTTGTGGGACATTATTTTTAGAGTAACTCTCATATAATACTGAAAGCATACATACATACAATCAAAAGTATTACTTGTTTTAACACACAGTTTTATATCTTACCTCTTCAATAATACCATATATAAATGGCCCAGCATTAATAAGATAATTCATATCCAATAAAGTTTGTACTTGATTACAAATTGCTATTAGTTGCAATTTTGCTAATTCAATTCCATTCCCTAGAATATTTGTACTTTTCCTACAAAATGAAAATAGAAATATTATTCTTATTATTCATCATATCTTTAAATACATAAAAATGTTATCTACATAAAATAGTCAAATGTAGAAAAACCAATTTAAAAAGTAACTATTGCATTGAAAGAAAACTTTGTTACTTAGAATTATGACTGCTTTTATAAAGATATCAAATTTAGGATTTTTGTAACTATGTTTACAATACACAAAGTGCTACCCAAAAGTTTCCAGACTTGTCTTGCCAGGAAGATGCTATAGAGTTCTGCCACTAGGTATTCCTTTGTGAGATTAGGCAACCAATTTCACTTCCCTAAATTGCGAAGTTTATTTTACAAGCCTCCAAGCAAATGGATGTTAAGTCCATTTATGATTTCTGTTTTTGCTAAGATGACGAATTTGAAAAAATTTCATGATCTCCAAGAACATATTCAAAATGATTGAATCTTTCTTTCAAATTTCATCACAGATGACACAAGGGTTTACATGTATAATCTGAAAACAAAGAACCAGTAGAATCAGTCTTGTCAATGGAAAGTCTGTTGTCTTCTTCATGTCCCAAGAAGGTTCAATTGAATATCAGGAGCATGTAATAGTATTTTTTTTAATACTGACAGTGTCACGAATTGGTTCCACATAGTCAAGCGAGCGAGCGAGCGAGAGTGTGCGCGCATGTGTGTGTGTGATAATAATAAACTTCATCTGTTTCCCAATACAGTTTTATTAATTGTGTTGGAAAATACATTATACAGTGGATTCCAGTTATTTGGTATACTGGTTAATCGGGGAAGCCGTTTATTTGGAACAAATCTTAATAAACAGAACCAAATCGAAAAAATAGCCAGGGTTTTCTTCGCTTAATTGGGATAACATGCTGTTTAATCGGGGCAGGAGATCACAGCACTCGAGATTACTCTACGATTGTCTCTGACCCTACTACGTGGTCTGGTCGAATTTCTAAAGGTCACAACCATAAAACAAAAACAATTAGCAGTTTTTGGTTTATTGGGCTTTTCTGTAAGTGCAATCTATTATAAATGGATAGTAAACTTGATCTTATTGAATTTACAATAATACCGACAGCTGGAATTCTGTGGGTTTTTACGTTATTATGGTGAAATGTGTTTCCCCTTCCATGAAATCTTCAATCATATAAAAAAATAAATAAATTTTCAGAATCTTCTCTTCATTCCTAATTTTTAAGCTTCTTACAGGAGAGACTGCTTCTACAGGGATGGGATACACTTAAATAGAAAGGTTGCAAGAATATTTGCTGATGATAATGAAGCAGTGTTAGGTGGGTTGGAAAATTGCTAGCTTGAGGGGGGGGGGGATACACAGACTAATAGATTAACAGTAGCTGCTAGCAGAGGTAGTAGTAGTAGTAGTGGCATGTGATGCAAGAAAGCAAGTGTATGAGCTTATACAGCATCAGCCAAAAAAAAAAAAACCACACAACCATTCCCTCTAAATGTTTGTCAAGTTCCTCCTTAAATTTATTTAACCTATCAACTTCCACAACGACAGATGGAAGTTTGTTCCAGCAATTAACCACCTGCTGGCTAAAGGCAAATTTCCACACATTTATTCTACATCTGTCTTTCCTAAATTTGAATTTATGCCCCCTTAGGTTTGTAATCTGAACAAGTGGAAGAATCCCATCAGAATTCAGTGTGCTCAACCCATTCAAGGCCTTATAACCTTAATCACATCATCACACAGGTGCCTAGTCTCCAGCCATTGCAATTTGCAGAACTTAAATCTCTCTTGGTAAGAGGATCCCTTCATTCCCCTCACCAATCTTGTTGTCCTTCTCTGTACATGCTCAAGTAAATCTACATCCTTCCTAAAATGAAACCTCCAGACATGGCTTGACCATTGCCTTATACAGAGGGACAATCACTTCCTTTTCCCTGCTAGCAAAATTCCTATATATCATTGACAAAATTCCATGACCTGCCCTGGCAGCCTGTCTGCATTGCTCAGAAAACTTCATATCTGACTGCACAATTACTCCCAGGTCTTTTTCATTTTCTACAAACTTAAGTGTAATACCAACACAGTTGGTACGTTTCTCTGGGGTTACTTCTACCCATATGCAGTACTTTGCAACTGTCAAGGTTAAACTTCAGTTGCCACTTCTCAGCCCATCTTCCCAAATTTTCTAGATCCTGTTGCAGTAGCACACTGCCATTACTGTCATTAACAACCCTGTCAACCTTTGTATCATCTGCAAACTTTGACACTAAGCCTGATATACCTTCATCAATATCATTGATAAATATACAAAACAACAGTGGACCCAACACTGAACCCCGTGGGACTCCACTAATAACATTAGTCCATGAAGAGCGGCACCCATTGATTACAACCCTCTGTCTTCTCCACTCAACCATCCTTTTATCCATTGCAACAATTTACTTTATACATTCTGCTCCAATTTGTACAGTAGCCTTCCATGCACAACAGTGTCAAAAGCTTTCCTGAAATCCAAGTATATGATATCAAAATTATTTTTTGCATTCAGTTCCTTTGTAACCACATCATAATAACCAATCATATTTGTCAGACAAGACTTTCCCTTAACAAACCCATGCTGTGTCTGAATTATTGCTGCAGTCTGGTCTAGATGATCCTGCAATGCATCTTTAACCAGTGACTCCATTATTTTACCCGGAACAGAAGTTAAACTAACTGGTCTATAATTACTCATGTCACCCTTCGATCCCTCTTTGTGAATTGGGGATACATTTGCACATCTCCAGTACATGGGGACCTCCCCTGAGTCCAAGGATTCTCTCATAATGAAGGCTAAGGGTTTGCTTACTTCCTTTACCGCCTCCCAGGTGCCTTTCTTATGTTTAACTTCACCAATTTCTCCTCCACTTTGCTCTCAGTTATTACCAAATCATTAAGCACCGTGCTACAATTTGATAAGATGAAAGTGATTCTTGCACTGCTTCTATTGGAATGAGCAGTAGCCTGGAAAACAAGGTGCAGGGGATTTCAGGAACTGATCTGCGAGTAATTGTGGAACAAGTAAATACATGGGCTGTGTTAGGGTAGCTAAGAATAGAAACAGATGCATTTATACTTGTGTATACACCAACGTTAGGAGTTTAGTAAATAAATTTGATGAATTTGAGGTGTCGGTCAAAACATCAAATGCAGATATTGTTGGGATATTAGAGATGTGGTGTCACACAGATATAAGGAATGCAGAAATGGAATTTGGGAAGTACAATGTGTACACGACGAATAAACAGGATAGGAAGGGAGGAGGGATTATGCTATTAGTTAAGAAACACATAAAATCCAAGGAAGTACAGCCAGTCGACAGAGCAGTGTCGAGTCAGTTTGGTGTGACATAAGCACAGGGAAAGAAAAATTGAGAGTAGGAGTATGTTATAGGCTAAATGACTTTGATGAGTATAATAAACAACTGTACAGAGGAATAGAGTGGGCCAGTAAATCAGACTGTCTTATAATGGGGGATTTTAATTTCCCAGATATTGACTGGATTTTGTGGGTTGGTCACTCACACACTATCAAGGCTTTTGTGGATTTATTGGATGATTGTGTTCTACAGCAGCATGTTTGGGAGGCAACTAGAGAGAATAATACACTTGATTTGATTATCAGTAGTGATTCTTCATGCATTAAGAATCTGCAGATAAAGGAACGACTGGGTGGCAGTGATCACTGTGTGCTGAAGTGGGATTTACTCAAAGAGATAATTACCATCAGGGGTAAAGGGAAGGGTTTTTCTTTCGTAAAGGTGACTATGGTGGTTTGAGACAGTATTTAAATTCTGTATGGTAGGACCAATTAATGATGTTACCAACAGCAAATTCAAAATGGGAAGCATCCATAGAATTAATCTTAGAAGATACTAGGCTTTTCATACCAACTAAGAAATGTTGTTCAAGGTTTAGGCCTAAATGGATGTCAGATGAACTAATGAGACATGTGGCAAAGAAGAAAAATGCATGGGATACATATAAATTAACAGGTGAAAAAGAAGCCTATGATAGATATAAGCTGGTTGGTACCCAATTCACAAAGGACGTTAGGCAGGCAAAGGCAGATTACGAGAAATCTTTGGCAAAGGATGCAAAGAAACATAGCAAAGAGTTCTTTACTTATGTAAACCCTAGACAGAAGGGGATGAATCAGATTGGTCCACTTAACATAGATGGTTCGACTATTGGTCAGGGCATGCCTGACCACTAGGCCGCCGTAGCCTAGTGGTCAGGCGCACGGGTGCATAGGTACACGTGCCTTCAGTGACCGGGGTTCAAGCCCGTGACTGCTGAATACGGTGCTGTTTCTTGTATTCTCTCTATCTTGTTAACTCCTCTGACTGTTTGGTCGTCCCGGAGTATAAACAGAAAATTTATTTATTTTATTGATGATCCTGCTCAAGTAACTGATAAACTGAATGAGTATTTGGCATCTACATTCACACGAGGAATTATTCAGAGAGGGGAAAGCCAGAGGTGAGTTAAACTCTGGCAGTGAGCTAGATGATTTTGTAATAACTGAGAGCAAAGTGGAGGAGAAATTGTTTAAGTTAAACATAAGGAAGGCACCTGGGGTGGACGGGATCTATCCAGTTATACTGAAGGAGGCAGTGAGGGAAGTTAGTAAACCTTTAGCCGTAATTATGACAGCATCATTAGATTCAAGGGAGGTCCTCATTGACTGGAGATGTGCAAATGTATCCTCAATTCACAAAGGGGTTTCAAAGGGTGACACAAATAAATATAAATTGGTAGTTTAACTTCTGTTCTGGGGAAAATAATGGTATCACTGGTTAAAGAGGTGATACAGGATCACCCACACAAGACTGAAGTAATAGTTCACACAGCATGGGTTTGTTAAGGGGAAATCCTGTCTGACCAATACTCGACACAATCACAAAGGAACTGGATGCAAAAAATTATTTTGATATCATATACTTCGATTTCAGGAAGCTTTTGATACTGTTGCACATGGAAGACAGCTGTACAAATTGGAGCAGTATGGCATTAAGGGCAAGTTGCTGCAATAGATAAAGGGATGGTTGAGTGGGAGATGGCAGAGTGGTAATAAATGGACACTGCTCTACATGGACTAATGTTATTAGTGGAGTCCTCCAGGGTTCAGTGCTGGGCCCATTGTTGTTTTGTGTATTTATCAATGATATCGATGAAGGTATATCAGGCTTAATGTCCAAGTTCGCAGATGATACAAAAGTTGGCAGGGTTGTTAATGACACTAAAGACAGTATGCTACTGCAACAGGATCTAGAAAAGTTAAGCAGATGGGCTGAGAAGTGGCAACTGAAGTTTAACATTGACAAATACTGCTACCCATACTGCATATGGGCAGCAGTAACCCCAGAGAAACATACCAACTGTGTGGTATTACACTCAGGGAGGTGTTGAATGAAAAAGACCTGGGGTAATTGTGCAGTCAGATATGAAGTTCTCTGAGCAGTGCAGACAGGCTTCCAGAGAAGGTCATGGAGTTTTGTCAATGATACATAGGAATTTTGCTAGCAGAGATAAGGAGGTGATTATCCCTTTGTATAGGGCAATGGTCAGGCTATACCTTGAGTGCTGTGTACAGGTCTGGAGGCCTCATTTTAGGAAGGATGTAGAGATGCTAGAATTAGTACAGAGAAGGACAACAAGATTGGCGAGAGGAACAGAGAGGTGCATTTACGAAGAAAGGCTTAAGTTCTGCAAGTTGCAGCATCTGGATACTAGGCACCTGAGAGGTGATCTAATTGAGGTGTATAAGGCCTTGAATGGTTTGAGTAGGCTCAATGCTGATAGGATTTTTCCTCTTGCTCATATTACAAATTTGAGGGGGCATAGATTCAAATTGAGGAAAGACAGTTGTAGATTAAATTCGGAAGTCTGCCTTTAGACAGCAGATAGTTGATTGCTGGAACAGACTTCCATCTGGTGTTGTGGAGGTTGATAGCTTAAATAAATTTAAGGCTGAACTAGACAAACATTTGGAGTGACTGGATGGGTGAAATGGGAAGGTTTTTTTTTTTGTTTCCTTTTTTGGCTGATGCTGTATAAGCTTGCTTTCTTGCATCATATGCCTCAACTAATGCTAATGCCATCTCGTATTTGAATTCACAATGTTTCCCAGAAATTTAAAAGAAAATTCTTGCTATCCTCTGGGGTGCCACCCACCTACCTACCAAAATCAGTGTATGTACACACACAAATACAGACCGGACACCCCTGACAACAGTGCTACATTTATTTGCTATTAGCTTATAATTTTAATATGTATGCACTTGAAAAAAAGCAGGTATTCAAATGCCATTAATTCTCTCATAGGGTTATACTAATTCTTCATTATTCACCACTTCTAAAATTTATGCAATCATTCTGATTTTAATTCACAATTAGTCATTTTGTCTGAAGTAGAAAACAGTGAACTAATAAAACATGTATATAACTAATGCCATAAAAAATACCACCAAAATGCTGCACCCAAATCATAATTTAACACACCAAACCATAGAAAACTTATGCTAAACTTATTCATAACTTAAACTTTTTATACTGTTTTATTTTAAAATAAAAAAGTAATATGTAATTCTCTTAAAGAATAAAAAACCAAAAATATATTTTATACAATTTTTTAGTTCTTACCTAGACAGTGCATCAAGAGCATCTAAAAAATTTTCAGTCTGGGATTTGTTATTTTCCTAAAATAAAAGTTACACATCAGAGCAGATTATTTTCAAACAAACATAATCACCATATTTAGAAAGTCAGATCATGGTTTAATTTTTAATTAAACAAATAAATACACATGGAATGGGGTTTAGCCCAAGATAAAAACAGCATTGGGCCAGTGGGAAAAAAAAAATTGTTAGTTAATTTCAATTCTAATAAAACCTAGTTCTGTCTTATTTCAAAAAAGAATCTGTTACTCATGCTGATTTTCAACAAAACTCAAATTTCTACACAAATTAGCTAATGTATGCAGTGCATTACATTTCAGCAATATATATAAATATAAATGCAACAAGGCATAATAAATTAGTAAATTCACTATAATGACTGCAGTGAAATATCACCATATATTTATCCATAATGGAAAATACTATGAAAGTAGTATGAATGGCATCAATTTAATTGTATTTCATATTGTGACTACACCTTCACAACGAGTTACCATGTATTGCACTACTTCAAATAAGTAACATTACAAGGCTTGTTGGCCTATCATTGGTGGGCAGGTAGGTACACCGATGTTGCAGTCATGTCAACCCAGTTGTGAAGTATAATTCCACAATATGAGAGATGCCAGTTGGTGTTTATAGTAGCAATATTAATAAAATAAACACAACAAGGCATAATAAATTACAGATTGGTAATACTCTATAAAGATAGTAGTGAAATATCACCATATATTTATCCGTGTAATGGAAAAAACTACAAAAGCAGTATGAATGGCATCAATTTAATTGTATCTCATATTGTGACTACTCCTTCATACCATGTATTTCTCTACCTCGATGTAGAGCCTTGAAATGGTGCCATCTGGGTGGTGATATCCCCCAGAGAATAAATAACAATAGTTATCTCTATTGATGAAGTATTACTTATTCGTAATACTAACTCGTATTGGCAACTCGTATTGGTAATCATGGTAACTCGTATTGGTAATCATGGTAACTCGTTGTGAAGGAGTAGTCACAATATGAGATATAATTAAATTGATGCCATTCATACTACTTTCATAGTTTTTTCTATAAAGATAAATACATGGTGATATTTCGCTGCTATCTTTATAGTGTATTACCAATCCGTAGTTTATTATGCCCGGATGCATTTATTTTATTAATATTACTAATATGTACACCAACTGGCATCTCTCATATTGTAGAATTATACTTCACAACTGGGTTGGCATGATTGTAACACTGGGGTACCTTACCTGCCCACCAATGATAGGCCAACAAATCTTGTAACAGTGCTGTCTGGGTGGTGGTATCCCCCGAGAATAAGTAACAATAGTCTTTTCAATTGGTGAAACGTTACTTATTCAAGGTAGTGCAATACATGGTAACTCATTGTGAAGGAGTATTCACAATATGAGATACAATTAAATTGATGTCATTCATATACTTTCGTAGTTTTTTCCATTATGGACAAATATAGTGATATTTCACTGCTATCTTTACAATGTATTACATTTCAGCACATTTTTGCATTCTACTTTTTTCTTAAAATTAAAATTAATTGAATTTTTTTGTAATTAACTGAAGTGAAAAGTAAATATAGTTATCTTCTTGTCAATTAATTACTAAAATTATAACTTTATAGAACCCTTAATAAAACTCTATAGTTTTTATGTTTTCTAAACTTATCTGTTCAGTTTAATTACAACTATATAATATTTATTACTCTCCTGTATACATTTTAAGTCTCTCTCTCTCTAAGTGTGTGTGTGTGTGTGTGTGTGTGTGTGTGTGTGTGTGTGTGTGTGTGTGTGTGTGTGTGTGTGTGTGTGTGTTCATAAGTGAAACTACATTTAATTTATGAATTTCCTTTTTACATACAAATTGCATGGAACAAAAATAATAATTGCCAGCTTTCTATTTGCCCAATTTTAATGAAATTTCAGATGGCTTGCCAAATCTTTCTACATGAACCAAATATAAAATTTCATGAGAACCCATCCACTGGAAGTTGAGTTGTTACATACAGATGAATGAACATGGTGAACACAAATAGAACATGTAATGGACTTCAAAATCATCATAAAGGCCCAAAAAGTTTCATTTACAGGATCAAGATGATGCTGATCATGTTTTTCAATAAACAGGGTGCAATTCACAAGGATATTTGTACCTGAAGGGATTGAGAGAAAATTAATGCTGTGTTCTATGTACAGGTGCTTCAAAAACTATTGAAGTGCATTTATGGGTAAGGACACGATTTCAACAGAAAGGCAGCTGGTTCTTGTTACATGACAGTGTCCCCTGCCCATTCTATACTTGTTTTGAAGACATTTCTAACAAAAAAAAAAAAAAAAAAGGCATTAATCACTCACCATCCATCTTATTCTCCCAATCTAGCACTAGCAGACTTGTTCCTCTTTCTCAAGGTGAAAACTGCCCTCAAAGGAAAGAGAATTCAGGATGCATTGAGGACATAAAGAAAAATGTAAGCCAAACTGAACATCACCTCTTTGGACATCTTCACTGATTCCTTTCAGAAACTTTTAAAATAAAGTGCCTGAACTAAGAGAAGTTTAAGGGATAGTAGAAACCGGAAGTGAAGTAGTGATGAAAAACCTAGTACAAAAATGAACTGGGACTGAGGAAGCAAACAATATACAAAACTAATTTTATACAAATAAATAAAAAATAATAAATAACACTGTATTCAGATATGGGAAGGCAATTTTAGCAAGAGGTCGAATCAAGGGATGGCAAATATGCAAAAACTTAATACAGTAAATGAAAAGATGATACATAGCCAGGAATTTCATCTGGGGACTACTCCTGACCATTTATCAGGCACTGCGTTTCCAAACTTGTCTATAGTATTAGAAAGAGGGTGGGAGCAAATATGCAGCCTTTATGGTAATACTAACAGAGAAGGTAGTCCCCACGCAGTGTAAAAATTAAGTTAATAATGTAATTTTTAAATTTAATACAAATTTACAAAAGTGTAATGTGAAATATAATACAAATGTTTTTACCATGCGGAAGGGGTAAAAAGGATAAATTTTCTAAAAGTTTCACATCATTTCATAAAGTTAGTTATAGTTTTGCCCTAATTTTATGTCAGTTCTACATTCAAATTTTCAATCATATTAACAGGAACAAGGTAATTAAATGTCCAAACAAACATAAAATAAAATCCAACTCTTTTCATATACACAGGCTTAACATGTGTATGTTAATCTAGGAAAAAAAAAAAAGAAAGAATTCTGGGTATAATTTCAACCAATATGAAAATACTTTGTGGACAAGGCTCTCATGTTTTATAATTGAAGTAGAAAAACACTCACAACACTCAAAACTTCAGTTTTGAGTGTTGAGTGTTTTGAGCACTATGAGTGTGGAGCTGTGTGCTTTTGCAACTGCTGAGATGTGATATGTTTACATTAACTAAAGGAGTGAAACGTGGATACTAATTAAGAAGTAGGCATAGAAAAAAAAAGGTGGTTTTTTTGGTAAATAAGGTCAGACTGAGTTTTAGAAGGACCAAAACTGAGTTAATGTTCTACTGCACTGGAGAATACTATAGAGATCAGCACATAAAGAGTTTGTGTGTATGTGCACATTTTAGAAGTTTTGATTGCAGTGCAAGCTTGTCAAAAAAGAAAGAGGATACAGATTATTATTATCAACATAATTGTTTTAAAAAAAAAACAGTAGAAGTGTTTTGATTTTTAAAAAAATTACAATATTATAATAATACAATATGTAAGATAAACAATATCTTAATTACAACGATGTTTCAAAGATGATGACACATCTTTTGCAGAGCAGCTGATGTTTCTCTTATATATGGACATTGTATATTGTAATGTTCTTTTATCCAGCAGATCTTAAATTATACTTTTTTTTTTATGATCTACTCAAAATAAAATATAGAGCATTTTAATGAAACATTTTTATTTAAGTATACCTCTGTACATTGAAGGTTTTTTTTTTTTTTAATACTTTCAGATCTAAATTATATAGATAATTTAGATCTGATCAATATAAACATAAATAAACATATAAAGAACAGCAACTAACATATAAATAGCAAAACATTACATATATACATATCAAAACATTACATATATACATATCAAAACATTACATATATATATATATATACTATCATTGAATTATATTAAATAAAGTTAAATTATAATAAAATGAATAAATAATTAAGCATTCATTAGAGGCAGCGACATGCAATTCCTCCATATGAAGCTGAAATACATCCATTATTTTAAATTAAATAAAACATAAGCCAGTAGTATGGCAAAAACTGTAGAGCGAAAATTAACATAAAAATAACCCAAATAAACAATCGAACGAAAAGAAAGAATAGATATAAATAGTAGCCCAGAAACCCTAATATAATTTCGATCTTTAAATCCAATTAACAAAACTATACAAATTTTAGGATAATGCCAATTAGTTATTAATTTAGCGGTACCCCCCCCCGAGAGGTACCAGTTCCGAAAGACGTGAAATATCACCCAAAGAGGGTTAAAGGAACTACCAAACGATAACAAAATCAAAATAAACTAAAATAAAATAGAATAGACTGACCATCATGCCCCATATCGACAGAGGACCACGAGGCCAATAATGGTCATGGAATCGCTGCATTTCAATCGTCATACAAAACATCGCAAAGGCGGAAATATCGAAGACCAAACCACCCTTCCATTCTCCGATAGATCAACCAATGCAGAGGATTTGCATGGCGGTGGTCATGCAAATCCTCTGCAAAACCATCATGCAATGCAGAGGATTTGCATGATGGTCAGTCTATTCTATTTTATTTTAGTTTATTTTGATTTTGTTATCGTTTGGTAGTTCCTTTAACCCTCTTTGGGTGATATTTCACGTCTTTCGGAACTGGTACCTCTCGGGGGGGTACCGCTAAATTAATAACTAATTGGCATTATCCTAAAATTTGTATAGTTTTGTTAATTGGATTTAAAGATCGAAATTATATTAGGGTTTCTGGGCTACTATTTATATCTATTCTTTCTTTTCGTTCGATTGTTTATTTGGGTTATTTTTATGTTAATTTTCGCTCTACAGTTTTTGCCATACTACTGGCTTATGTTTTATTTAATTTAAAATAATGGATATACATATATATATATACACACATTACAAAATTGAGCTTGTTCTGTCAAATTTAATACTAGTGTTATTATCATAATATTATAACTTGTAGTAAGAAGTTTATTATGTAAACTATGTATGTGCATAAATTAGATGCTTACCACGGATTCTAACAGGGCAGTAGCAGCGTATACTATATCTGTTGCACAAAATTTATTCCTAAATCCACACTGAGAGGTGAAAGAACCATATACAATTTGGTCAAGACTGTAAAATGAAAATTACAAAACTTAATAGCTTTTATTTTATTTTAAAATAGTATACATTGTTAGATGAAACAAATGATTATATTTTCATGTGGGCTGCAATAGAGGCATGTAGCACATAATGGAAAGACATATTTGATCAATGGTATGTTTATATTTTCTTTGATAAATTTTTTCTATAGCATTAAGGAATTGAGTATTAGCCATATGATGCAAGGAAGTCCCAAGCTTTGCTGCACCAGCCAAAAAATAATAATAAAATAAAATAACTATATAAATAAAATTAGTTGTGTATGTTTCCCTCCTCACATAGGTAGTACCTACCCAGTTGACCTTTTAAATTTCCCCAAGCTGTCAACCTAACTATGGAGGTAACTTATTCCAGTAATTAACAACTCACCAGCTAAAATTTGTTTTTCAGCCTAATTTGAACATACTAATGTCCTTTAAGTTTATATTATTATAAGAATGTATCCTAAAACTGAGCCACTTATAAATTGGAATTGTTATTTTTGAATGATGAAAATACAGATATAGGGAATAGAAAACATAGAAATAAATCTTAAATGCTCTATCAGACTGAGACTATTATGAACAAATAGACTATTTTTTTTTTTTTTTGATTTGGTAGTTGTTGGCGCATCGGCTTCTGTGGCCATATTGCACCTCCAAAGGTTTTTGCAGTACAGTGATCCAAGCCCGAGGCGGGAATCAAACCCGCGACCTTTGGGTTGCCGGGCAGGTACTTTACCCACTCGGCTAGCCCGACAAATAGACTAAACAGTATACACAGACATAAAAATATCTACTCATAGTTTTCAAGCTATGAATAGATATTCACAGTTTTCTTTCTCAACTGTGAATCTCTAATGGGGATTCTAACAGGGCTACCTCTTTCCTAGAATTAAGTCTATTCCTTTGCAAACACATTGCTAAGTATGTGACTCCTGGCAGATTCCCAGCTTGTTGGGGGAAGTCACAACACAATAGGAATCTGCTTTCTAAACACTTAATTTTAGGTTAAATATATCAGAGTAAACAGCAAATTCATTTATTAAGAAGCTCATTTTGTTGGTTTTTTAAGCATTCTATAAGAGAAGTAAAGATTGTTCAGCTTGAAATTAATCATCCCATAAGCTATGGAAAAAACAGGTGACGACTAACATACGAGGAAGATGAGGGTTCTTTTCTTGAAAAACTTCTATTGAATAGAGAGAGTGAAGGATAAAAAATAAGAGTGTATCCTCATACTGCAAAACAGTTTTGAAGGAGCTACAAGCCTTTTGTTATTGTTATTTGGTTTTTTTAGGAGCATTAGCAACTAAGGCCATATTGCTCCGGGGATATGCGATGGTCATTCCCTGACCTTTCCGCATCCTCCATATTTGGTGGCTCACGGGCTCGAACCCCGGTCTAATCAAGAAGCGTGTGCTACGCACTGCTGCTCCTGCCCACCCGGCTAAGGAGGCGCCTACAAGCCTTTTGAGTGACTGATTGACTGAGTGAGAGAGAGGGAGGGAGGGAGAGAGAGAGAGAGAGAGAGAGAGAGAGAGAGAGAGAGAGAGAGAGAGAGAGAGAGAGAGAGAGAGAGAAAGAGCAGGTTAAGAACTCTCAGTGTAATGTGTGTGTGAAAATGGACAGAGGTTTTTTGAAGCACTTTTAAAAGGATGACAAAACTGCTATTGCTTTTTAGTTCTTTGGAATTGTTCAGTTGGAAAAATTTTATAGTGAAGCCAGCTTGAAGAAATAACTGATTAACTTGGGCATAATCTAATTAACTTGGGCATATTGTGGGTCATAACATGAACCTGGGAGTGAGAATTATCCTAATGATGGTTGCATAAAGATATCTCATTATGATTTTTTCCTGGTTAATAATGACAATAGTTATTTTTATTTATTCATTTTTTTCATTATTTTTATATCCTTTTCTACATCTAATATTAATGGTGGGCATAATTCAGTGGTTATGATCATTACATCATTTCCATAATTGATTATAGACTTTTGATAATTGAAAATTTAATGTTTCAGAGAGTGGGCAGGTGTGTGTGAGAGAGAGAGAGAGAGAGAGAGAGAGAGAGAGAGAGAGAAAGCAGGAGCTTTAGTTTTGATAACATCAGTTCAAATCCTTCCACTATAATGTTTTTTAAACTTTTTTGTTTTCAATTTCATAATCAAATAAATACCATAACTAATTATTTTTATTACTGAAATAATTGATTATTAATCATTCAATTATGCCCATCACTATCTATCTAATAGATGTATTAGATTGTTGCTATTGTAACAAACAAGTTCAATACATGACCTGTTTTAAAAGTTCCATGACCAACTGTATAAAAACAAATATATGATGCCTATGAACCATTGTCGAATACAATGGTTCATAGGCGTCTGATACAGTTCTGAAAATTTCTTTCTGGAATAATCATCATCAATATTTTTGTGACTATTTAAACGGCTTTAACATTTGAATAGCAATACCTTTTGGGGTGAGGGGTGAAGACTTGTTCTTTCAAACTGATACTAGTGCTTCTCTGTGGAGGGTTCATACATCCCTCCATTTTCATCTCTGTGCACTCTTCAAGAACATGGGGTTGGTTGCAGCCTCAGAAATGAGGTTATCACAGATTGTCATTTATGCATCATTCTGGGCCTCTGTTAATTCATGAGGAATGACGAGATCACAAATGTGACATATGTTCAAATTATCTTTAAGAATGGAATTGCACAACCCCACAAGATATCTGCCAACAATATCTGCTATTTCTAAACACCCTGCCAAGATCAGCAGGATGTCACACTTCTTCAATCTTATTAAGTGCTCTTCAGGAAGTATTGGGCACTCAGAACATTCACAGACTTCCAGTTCATCCTGCCTCCAGCAAACATTTTGCACACTTGACATATATTCTCAATGGCAGTTTCTGGCAGAACTTCATGCTCACCTGGTCCCAATGCTTATAACAGGATGGTGATAAAACATATTTGAATAAACTGCAATTATATTTGTCCCACAGAACAAATGCTTGTGCATAATATCTTTACAACTGAAAAACAATCAACATTACTTCACTTTTGAGCTCTCAGTATAAGGCTTTTTTTTTCAAATGTGTTTATAGGTATCTCTCCACTGTTCATTCTCTTGCTTCATTACAGAGTCACACTTACTGGCAATTTAGGCAAAAAAAGCAACAACTTGTTTGCTTCCCCTTGTCATCCAGAAATAAACTGGTCAAGGCTTGCATGGAATTAAACATATGAGTTTGCTCCCTCTTAACAAATTTATCTGAAATTTTGTTGAATTGTCTAATTGTCTGAAATTAGACAATTCAACTAGACTCGCTCAATTCAATTAGATTATTCACTAAGCATATATCATTAAGATAATTTGCATTTAATACTCACCCATATTTTTCTGAGATGTCCTCTAACCAAGTGCTTACATTAATCTTCAATTGCATATCCATAGCTGAAAATTTTTGTTTGCACTGTGCTAAAGGTAATCTGCAAAGGAAGAAAAAAAATATATATTTTTAATTATAATTAGACATATGGGTTTTCAGATTTTGTTTAGAGCAACCTCTCTCTGAATAAACAATAAAGAGTGGACCACAGGGTGAAATAGAGGAATAGCAAGCTGGCAGTATTATTATGTCAAAAATAATACTGGCAGCATACTGGCAGTATACTGTTATGTCATAAACCTAATAAGGAAACAATTGCTACCACATCTAGAGGAACTGACACATCTGCCCTCAGACCAGAGGGTAGTTATGAAAAATATGTGATTAGCAAAAGAAAGAAGAAATGTATTAACAGTAAACATAAGATCTTTGTTAAAGTTAGTAACAGAAAATATCAACTGCATTAAATGGGACATAATTGGCATAACAGAAACTTGTAGGCCAGGGGGAAGATTGTTTGTTTGTTTGTTATTTGGTTTTTAGGAGCATTAGCAACTAAGGCCATATTGCTCCGGGATATGCGGTGGTCATTCCTTGACCTTTCCGCATACTCCGTATTTGGTGGTGACGGGCTCGAACCCCGGTCTAATCAAGAAGCATGTGCTACGCACTGCTCCCAGGGGGAAGAAGAGAAGCAACCAAAGGAAAGACATCTCTGGCTGAAAGGATGGTAAACATACAAAGGAAGTGACACTTGTGATAAACAAGAAATTGATAGAATGCATTATTGGCATCAAATCAGTATCTCTAAGAATAATAGTTATCAAAATAAAGGGAAAAGGGTTAACTCAGGACCCTGGGTGTGCCAAGCCCATATTCACCAGATGTGAGCCCCTGGGATTAATTCAAATACAGTCGATTCCGGTTATTTGGGACACATCAGGACTAGTACATTTTAGCCCGATAATTTAGCCCCAATTATCTGGAGTTTCACGTAAATAGTTAAAAACTGAATGGACCCCCGCTTTACTGGTTCACTGTACAATCAAATCACGTTACAATGGACTCACCATAGTAAAGTACCGTTCACTATACGATGTGTAGTAAGCGCCAGTCATTGTGATCACATTTGTGAATTGAATTTTAATTCTATTAAACGGCGATTCTAATTAATTAAGGAAAATAGGAGGAATAATATCCACAGGCTATAATAAAGTAAAGATATATTAAGCACAAATTTAACCTTTATTACCTTACCAGTTAAAAAATTAAATGATATGTGATAATCGGAATAATCAATACTTACTGTAATATGTACATACTAACTAGTTGACATTTCTGATCACTGACATTTGTGGGTGGGGGTTAAAATTTAAAACAGTAAAAAGATAAACAATCAATAACAAAGAACACAGCACACACAAATTGCATGTAACACGATATGCGCAAGTGAGAACGGAGTAACAAGTTATGAAGCTTTAAAAATAGGAATGAAGAGAAGATTCTGAAAATTAATTTTTTCATATTATTGATGATTCCATGGATGTGTAAACACATTTCGCCATAATAACCCACAGAATTCCAGCTGTCGGTATTATCGCAAATTCAATAAGATCGAGTTTACTATCCATTTATGATAGATTGCACTAACAGAAAAGCCCAATAAACAGGTGACTGCTAATTGTTTTTATTGTTTTATGGTTGTGACCTCCAGAAATCCGACCGAACCATGTGGTATGGTTGGAGACAATCGTAAGGTAATCTCTAGTGCTGCGGTCTCCTGCCCCGATTAAACAGCATGTTGTCCTAATTAAGCAAAGTAAATCCTGGCTATTTTCTAGATTGGGTTGTTTTTTAAGATTTGCCCCAAATAAACGGCTGCCCCAATTAACCGGTGGCACAAATAACTGGAATCCACTGTATATACCCAGTTTCAGGCAACAGTATAAAAGAAATTAAGAATTTTTACTGTACATTACCGGCTGAGGTAAATTAAACATAAAGATAGGACATATTAATAATTATGAAGGTTTCAATGTGAAGATAAGATAAGATAAGGAAAAAATAAGTTAAATTACATCTTGATAAGCTTAGAAAAAAAAAGCAAACTGCAATTAAAGAAAAAAAAAATCAAGACAGAAATGCTAACATTAATAGAGAATAACATAGGATCTCAATAGAGAAAACACATATAGCTAAGGTCATTTCGATGAAAAGCATGTACCAGGCCTCCCTTAACATTAAAGGATAATGAAAAGAGAAACTGGAAACCCATAGAAAAATGATGAGAAAATTATGATGTGTTCTGTTCACCTTCTTACACTTTCTTAAGAACATTTCAGAAGACTTTTCTCAAAAGATATATGTACTTAAAATAACACAATTATAATTATTCTTTATAATTATTTATATAATCATATTAATAAAATAGTTTAATAATACTATAGTATGTTCTTATGGAGGCTCTTTGACACCATGCCAGTGGTGCCAAAGAGCCTCCAATAGGCCTTCCAAAAAACACTTAAATGGAACTCAAGAAAGCCATGTTCCTGAACACCAGTAGGATAGTAAGAGTCCCTCGACCAACAGTAATAACAATAATAATAGTAACTAGACACAATCAACCATCTCATGCACTTGGTACCAGTACTTGTCATGGGGCAGAAAAAAATCTTATAAAGGAGAAAAAGTTATGAGAGAGAGAGAGAGAGAGAGAGAGAAGGAGTTTCTTACTCAAGGAATCACTTACAATGTACAAGATCCTGACCAGCTGCATGGTGGAATTGTGGGAAATCACCAGTGCTGCTTAACCCTCAACACTATGTCCACTATCCTCAAGCTCACAGAATCAACTTTGCTTCTTCTCATTTAGCCCTTCTACTTCTGGTAAGGTTGTTTTCTGGAACAACTTTCCTTCCTTCAAATGTATTTCCCAAAAACTACAATATACAGAAATTTAAGCTAATGTCAAGAAGTATATTCTGTCTCCTAACCCATTAACCCATACAAGGTACTAAGTAATACAGGTTCTAATATCCTTCGTGTTTGGAACTTTCAGTAAAAAGAAAAGGGAAAAAATGCTGAATTTGATTTGATTTGATTTTTATGGCACAGGGGCGACTAAGGCCATGATGTGCCAAGTCCAACAAAAATACTGAGAGAAGTAAAATATTCTATAGGTATAACCAAAGTCAATCCCCAAGAATAGACAAGATGCCAAATAAATTTGGAAGACATCAGAGGAAGTAATATTAAATTTTTTATCTCTAGAATTCTATTCTAGAGACAAGTGAAAATCCAGAGGACTGAAGAATTGGCAATAATTCCCATACATCACAAAGGTAGTAAAAAAAAAATTGCAGACCAATAAATCTCTTCAGTTATGCATATAAGACATTTATGTGAATCCTTCAAAACAGACTAGGAGGGCTTTACAAAGAAATAATTAAATTTCTGAAACATCATTATAAAGATACCACAGAAATATTCAAAAAAAGAGAAATATAACAATGGATAAAATCAAAATTGAAAAGGGTTTCATACAAAGTTGTTTGATGTTAATGGAATCAATATAAATCACATAAAAATGCAGGTGATATTATGCAAGTTGCAGATACAAAGATAAAAACAAAACTCTAATAACTAAATTTGGCCAATAAGCACATGTAAACTACAACATGACAATAATCCAGAGAACTGAAGAATTGGCAATAATTCCTATACATCACAAAGGTAGTAAAAAAAAAAAAGATTGCAAAAATTGCAGACCAATAAATCTCTTCAGTTATGCATATAAGACATTTATGTGGATCCTTCAAAACAGACTAGGAGGGCTTTACAAAGAAATAATTAAATTTCTGAAACATTATTATAAAGATACCACAGAAATATTCAAAAAAAGAAAAATATAACAATGGATAAAATCAAAATTGAAAAGGGTTTCATGTTAATGGAATCAATATAAATCACATAAAAATGCAGGTGATATCATGCAAGTTGCAGATACAAAGATAAAAACAGAAACTCTAATAACTAAATTGGCCAATAAGCACATGTAAACTACAACATGACAATAAACATAAACAAAACTAAAATAATGAAAACAGAAGAGAAATGATAAGAAGAGAACTCTCCTCTCTCTCTCTCTCTCTCTCTCTCAATGAATTGTTCATTCATTAAGAGAGAGAGGGAGACAGAAAAAGATGAGTCTGATATCAAGACACCTGGAATGTACATAGGATGTAAAACTTTGTCACCTTGGTGTCCAACAGAAACTTTGTCACACTTCAAGTCCATTTAAAATTTTCCAGTGGAAAACAGTGGAGGGTGAAACTTTATTGAACTAAATCCTTTTAAAACTTAGCCTTATCTTATTTCTCTTTCAGAAAAATAAAAAACAAACAGGAATCTGCTGCTTTTCATGCTCATCTTTGACAACAACCAGATTTTTTGATAACAAAACATACCTTTTTTGGGGATAAGCATATTTGCAAATATTTCCTTTCCATTGAAGAAACTAGGTTTTTGCTTGTCTTCTTCAACACTATGTCTTCTTCACATTATTCTTGTTCTAAACCAGCAGTTCCCAAAGTGGGGTCTGTAGACCAGTTCCAGGGGGTCCGCCAAACGATCCTCTGGAACTGGTCAAATTATTCATTCTATGTATAGCAAATTGATGATAGATGATGATAGATTATATATTTATGTAAAAATATGAATAAAGTTGAGTTGTTTTAAACAAACTTTGAACTTTCTTTTCAGAAAATCCAGTGTGCATACATATACAGAAACATATATATATAATTATACATATATTTAAAGAATGTTGAAATAGTTGGAAAATGTTGAAATAGAAATTAAATTTCTATTTAATTGGCTTTTAAATTTCAAAAAATTATTATTCGTACATTTAGATTTTCTAAATTAATTTAGAGTTCCTCATGCAATATTTTACTCTTGTTACCCCCTCTCTTCCCTCCCTGCTTGATTTGAATTTAGGTTTAATTTTGTCTTTTCGCTCTTGTCTCGTACTGCTGGCATTATTTTAAGCCTTATTCTAATTTATATGGTTATATATATATATATATATATATAGGGGATCCGCAAACTTTTTTTTTTTTTTTTTTCATATTTGAAGGGGTCCATAGATCTCAGTAGTTTGAGTTTTAATGGTGCATCAGCAACTAGGGCTATAATGTGCCAACAGTAGTTTGGGAACCACTACGAATTTGTGATTTGCACAACTGTGCAAATCACAAATCCACCTTGCCATATGAATATTGTTCCCATATCTGGGGTGGTGCACTCAGAACCTCTCTTAATTTTCCTAAATATTGTCCAAAAGAGAGTCATTGGGTTAATTGATGATCTCTTACAAACTCTCTTTACTCCCTAATGCACAAATGTACAGTTTCTGCTGAGTACCTTTTTAACAGATATTTTCATGGATTTTCATGGTTCTTCTGAATTAGCATCTGTAATTTCACCTTATTTTTCCAAACTGGCTTAAACGTGCATCAGTCAATAACATTTGCAGTTAAACTCAAACTCACTGAACTGATTTTTTTTTCTTTGTTTATCCTTTCTATTTTAGTTCTTTGGAATAACCTTCCTTTGACTGTATTTCTGCAAAAGTGTAATCTATAGAAATTCAAATGTAGGTAGTAAAGTAGTAGCTTATGCCTTTTCAATTCTTAATTCATACACTGCTTTAAAGTACTATAGGTTTCAATAACCTTTCATGTTTTGGGTTACTACAAAAGAAAAAAAAATTTTAATTAACCACAAAATACAGTATATTATAAATTTTACTGTTGTTTAACAGAAAAAAAAAAGGATAAATATTATTCCAACTAATTTGCATGGTTTCTTCAGGTATCTTTAAAGTTTCATAATTTTTGAAAAAATAAATTATTACTTACAAATAAAAAAAAATGAAACTTTTTTTCCCCCCTTTATTTTAACACTTACCCAACTTCAGCCAAGAATTCAAACATCTTCTTTCTCCCTTTAAGTGTCCATAATTTAAATTTACAAGCAGTAAACATTGTGTGTTTTAGACTTTCATACAAAGACCAGTGCCTATAAAGTGCCAACCGAAGTCTGAGAAACTAGTTAAAGGCAACTGACTACTCTTGGCTCATTATTATTAAATGACAGCAATAAAAACTTAGGTGGGTATATATATATATATAAAAACTTAAGCAAATAAAAGTACAGTCAAAACTTGAGAGATCTAAATTTACCTTGTAAACTGTGTATATTAATATATTGAAAGAATTATGATTAGAATGGAAAAAAAATGATAAAAGATGAAATTAATATACAGAAATGAAATAAAATAAATAAACTTGTTACAGCAAGCAAAGATGCACCTCCAATAATATTAACTTGCCAACAGGAACAAGCAAAATAAATCTGTTAAATAATGATATCATTGTCCTAAAATGAAATTAGTAAACATCTTGTGCTTAAAATTTAATATACATATAACCCCACCTCCCCTTGTAACCAGTCTAAACTTCCCAAGAATCTACAGCAGGTTTTAATGCTGTACAGTATTAGATATTTTCCAAGAATCACAAATTTTTCTCAAATGGCTTATTCAACTTTAAAATGCCTCAGCCTTTACTTTTAAGATCTAATTTATATTTATATTGATTTCAGAAACAAAAAACACTAGATGTAAGGTTTCAGTGTTAGTATGGTGGCCATATGAAAATACATAGTCATATTAAATTTGAATGCCATCTCTTTAAGAAGAATATTTTAGATGATAATAATAAAGAAAGAAAGACAAGTTAGTTAATGTATGTGGCACATTACATTTCAGGCACTTTAGCAAATAGTAATAACTCATGATATATAACAAAAAAGAAAGCAAAAAGCAATGATGTTTATGTGCAAACCAAGAAAAATTCATTTCTGTTCATCCATCATATTGTCCACTCATTCCTCCACCCAGCACATGGCAACAAACGTAATATTCAGTGCTTCAGCTACAATATACTATATAATGGGCATAACCGAGAGATGTCATAGTCAATTATTCAGATTATAGCAAATCAGTTCAATTATGGAAAATCATTTGATTATACCTATCACTACAATATATGGATAGGCTATGTGATATGTATGAAAAATAAATAATAATTTCCAAATTTCTTTAGATATTAATGAATTTAATAAATTCTTTAGCCCAAATATAAAATTACATGAAAACCTGTTCACTGGAAGTTGAGTTGTTACACGTGGACAGACATGACGAAGACAATTTAGGCACATTACGCACGTATGCTAACGTACCTAAAAAATGTAGTATATATTAAAAATACCACAACCCCCTCCCCCACCCACACAAATTTCAAAACTTTATAACAATAAACCTACATTATTATTAATTTTCTGCACATAGTTCCATGACTGTTCAAACTGGCACACATAAGCAACTAGTTACCATCCATTTCCAAGTTCAACATAAAATTTTATTCACCCGCCTACTTCTTTGAAATAATCTATCCTTCAACGTTCACAGAAAACCTCACCCTGCAGACGTTCATGTTGTTTAAGTTCTTGTTTTTTACCAACCATCAACCCATCCACAAAATGAAAGTAACATTGGAGACAGAGAAAACACAATTCTGAGTTTTAGATGTCCTATGTAAGTTAACGTGCCCCACCTGTGTAAAATTTTTAGAATCCATTTAAGTTAAGTCTAAAAATGCTGTTTTTCAGATGTTTTTTCCACCACTTCTTCAGTGACTGCAAAATTAAAATTCTGTTAACAATAGATTCTAAAAGCTTTAAACTATTTAGACAACCTATGCAATATGTCCTTCAAAATTATATTAGACTGTAACAGAAAGAAAAACAAATCCAATTCCATTGAAAGCAGTAATGAAATAATGGCCAAAAAGGCAAATGCATTGTGATTATTAGAAAGTGTTATAAACATGTTTATGAAAAAGAGATATCCCTTATCCTCCCTTGTTTGTTTTGTGGCAAAGCAGTGTTGAAAAACTGTCTAATAAACACAATGATCTTAATACTTACAACAGAATGAACTTCAAGTTATCACAAATTAACATAGTAATATGCTACTTTTGAACAAACAGGATCGCTGAAAGGTTAATCAGCCATTTATTTCAAAGCTGAGATACTGCTATGACATCTCTGCTATCTGATAAGGGATCAGTATGTCCTGAAACAGAGTCATAGTCGCAGCTTTTAAATAAATGGAAAATTAACCTTTCAGTGATGGCATTTGTTTTAAAAGGTAAGATGAAGGCAGCTTATAGTAATATAGAGTTTTTTTGCAGTGAGCATTAAAATCATTGCATTTGCTAGGTAGTTTAAATCTTGCTGGTCACAAAATACACAGAGGATGAGAAATTCATGCTTTTCATAATTTTTTAAAATTCAAAATAGCATTAAATTTCAAACTTATTATAAAAAAAGTTTCAGACATTCTGAATAACCATCATATCTAGAGCTAACAAATTAATAACTCAAAAAATTAAAACTCAAAACAGAAGATCTTAACAATAAAAGTAAAAAATAATGCACAAACTAAAATATCATTCTACTCATGTCCTTCAGTTAATAAAATCATATAAAAAGTAGATGTTTTCTTCTGATAGTTTTTAGTAAGAGTAGCTAAAAACAAGACTAATTAAATAAATAAGTTTTTTTTAATAATTGGCTGTGTTTACACAGCCAATTATTAAAAAAAAAAAAAAAAAAAATGAATATACTTTTATTTGCCTTCATATCTTACCTTTTATGTAGGATGGCTCCTGAACATCAGTTCAATTCTGCCATGGTACTATTATGGCACATGATGTGATATAACAAATGAGTGTAAAATAGCCAGAAATAAGCATATTGCTATGTTTATGCAGTATGTTTCTTGTGTTTTTCTGATCACTTTTCTAGGAGGAAGGCTGCTTCACAGTATCCATCCATGCTAATAGGAGTTGGACTAAAATTGTACATGTAATGTTCTCAATGAACTAAATCCACTAAAATAGTAGATTTTAAAAATATATTATTTATAACTATTTATTTATAAATAATTATATATATTTTATAATTAATAATCTATGAATAATATTTAATAAATAATTATAAAATAGAAGGGAAAATCCTCAAACACATCAAAAGAGTATCTATAATGAATACTGAATGTCTGTTTTCAATACAAAAAAAAAAAAAGTAAAACAGACAGGAGAAATTATTTATGATACAGTGAAAAGGATACTCTTTATCAAAGCTGATATGTAAGCAATTCACAGAAGTTATATTTTCATTATCATCTCTCCTTGAAAAATAAAATATAATATGATTGTTAGCTAATTTAACCTGAATGATAACTAAACTTTGAAAACAACAGTTAAAATGAAGACTTTTCCTAATAAGGATTCTCAGTCAAAAGGGAAAATAATAATCTAAAAATATTTAGATTGATATTAACAGTACTGTTAATAATATTATTTTATATGTTATATTATGATATAGTTGCAAAACAATGAATCACCATATCCAAGTTTCAATAAAATTATTGTACTGGATTGCAAAGCAATCCAGTACAATAAAGTTATTGTAAAAAAATTACCCTATATTAATAACAAATTTACTCCACTCTGGCCCAGGAATTGGTAATCTTTTGATGCCAGTGGGTTTCACTCAAATCAAACTTCATAATGTGAGGACACACAAATAGCAGATTAAAAAAAAAAAAAAAAAAGTTTATAGGCACATTTATTATTACAGACATAATTGTTACATTTTAGTTAATCTCATTATATCAGTTTTGTAGTTATTTTATTTGGGCACAGACTGTTGATAACTATAAAATTTTTTAGACAAGGACTATTTTATTTAGTCTAAAAAAAATAATAAAAAAAAGAAAATATTACCAGCTATGGAATGCTAACAGAAAAATTTCAGAAATTTTGGCATATAAAAATTTGTAGATGGGCAGCATTTTATCTTTTCAGTCAAACACACTGAAGGCTGCACAAAAAAAACCAGACCAATGAGTTCCTTTTTTTCATCCTTCAGTGTGTGCAGTGGGTTCTTATTTTGCTCTCACCACCACTAAACTTTTTGTGCATGCAATTAATATAACATTAAATAATAGATTAAAAACTTTATTAACCAAACATTAGCACTTCAAAAATTAAGAGATAAAATAAATATTTTCATATCTCTTAGATTTGAAACAAATCCCAGAGCAAGTTTGAAATACTGTCATTCTTGTACAAGAATTAGCATTAGTAGAGGCATATGATGCAAGAAAGCAAGCTTATGCAGCATCAGTCAAAAACAAAAAAAAAACCCCACTCCCATTTCACCCCTTCGTTCGTTCGAAATACCTGTCCAGCTGAGCCTTAAATTTATTTAGGCTATCAACCAACTACCTGCTGGCTAAAGGCAAATTTCCGCACATCTATCCTACATCTGTCTTTCCTCAATTTGAATTTATGCCCTCTCAGGTGATTATTCTGAGCAAGAGGAAGAATCCCATCGGCATTGAGCATGCTCAAACCATTCAAGGCTTTATACACCTCTATCAGATCACCTCGCCGGTGCCTGGTCTCCAGACAGAATGTTGGATCTCTTCTGCAATTATTACTTAAACTAATCAATGAAGAATTTTGCAAAATATTTGTGATCAAAAGTGCACAATTTTAACTTTACCAAATATTAAATAGCATTTATTATTTGTGTTGATCAATAAACAAATAATATATTAACAGTAAGCACTATATTATGCAAATACCAGTTCCAGTAGCCAATGACTCCTAAGCCATGGCATATACACATCACAAAAACATTTCAAGTAAAGCAAATTAATGATGATCTATATTCCAGAGGGGCTTAGAGGGGAACAGGTATCCTGTGTGTTATCAGACACTCAGCCTAAAACACTGATGGATCCAATATCTCTCTATTACAGAAGATTTAGGAGAAGTCCGGTTGGCCTGCCTCCCTAAAATCCATTCATACACACCTTCTCGATGGTAAGCCCTGTTACGTCACTTAGGTGGCAACGAACTTCAAGATTCTCTTCAAGATTCTCTTCAAGATGCCTGGTCAGCGTGAAGAGGAAAAGACCAAACCCTCCAGCAATGAGAGCACAACAATACAAATGGCCCTCAGTCCCCAGCAGCTTTCACTCTCCCTCTTACGGCAGCGAGAGGATCAGAGTGGAGGCAGAGGGTGCTAAGAATCTCTGGGTATGACCAGGCTGCCATGCACGGAAATTGAACTTGGCCTGTTATAACGTACGATCACTCATCGGTGAAGACAGGATATTAGAGCTGGAAAAGGAATTAGAAAATGTGATTTGGAATATCATTGGTTTGGCTGAAACAAGAAGAAGAAATGAATCACTTATAAGTTTATCAAGTGGAAATCTGCTGTACACCAATGGAAACAGTGAAAGGAGTGAAGGTGGAGTTGGGTTTCTGGTCCATAAAGATTTTAAAAACAACATTTTGGAATTCAAAAGTACATCACCAAGGGTGTCAAGACTAATACTCAAGATTTCTAAGAGGTACAAGCTAAAGATTATAATGATTTATGCACCAACATCGAGCCATGATGATGAAGAGGTTGAAGAAATGTACACTGAAATTGAGAGTCTTCTAGATGAGCAGAAAACCCACTACACTATTATTATGGGGACTTCAATGCTAAGGTTGGAAAAAGGCAAAACAGCGCAGAAAGAGGAACTATAGGAAATTTTGGAATTGGTGAAAGAAATAAAAGAGGTGAAAGACTTGTGGAATTTGCAGAATTGCAAGGAATGTCAGTAATGAACACTTTTTTTTTTTCAAGAAAAGGGTGAACAGAAAGTGGACATGGAAGAGTCCAAATGGATTAACAACTAATGAAATCGACTTCATCCTCACTAACAGAAGATATATTGTGAATGATGTTACCGTCCTGAATAAGGTAAATGTTGGAAGTGATCACAGAATGGTAAGATGTACACTTGATATAGATGTAGGAAAGGAAAGGAAAAAACTGACTCGAGTAAATAATATAAAGGTCTTTGAAATAACAGAGGAGAAAAAGCAGTATGTACTGGAACTTAAGAACAAGTTTGAGCTTCTGCAGACTGCTCAGGACCAAGATATCGACGAGGAATATTACAACTTTCTGAAAGTGATAAAGCCCAAGAAACCTATAGGGAAACAGAAATCCAAAGAAGAAAAAATTAGTCAAGAAACACTTGTCATGATGAACCAAAGACGACAAATGAAGAGCAAGAAAAACACTGACATGGAGAAAATTGAGTATACTGAGTTATGCAAAGCCATTAGAAAGAGACTCAGAGAGGACATAAGAAGATTTAACACAAGAAAAGTAGAACAAGCATTAAGGGAAAACAAAGGATTTAAATCAGCAGCCATGAGCAGTAATACAGAAAGACAAATGATACTGAAACTGAAGAATAGCGATGGTGTACTTATAAACAGCAGAGAAGGCATAATTCAAATAGCAGAAGACTACTATAGAGAATTATACAAAGAGCGAGGGAATGATACCAGCAGTGGGGAAGATGAATTGCAAAGTAGCAACACATACGACATACACGATATTCTTCCTGATGAGGTAGACCATGCATTGAAGAAAATGAAGAATCGGAAAGCCCCGGGGGAAGATGAAGTTACTGTAGAGTTGTTAAAATTGGGAGGAAGAGACATAACACAAAAATGGCAAGGCTCTTCACAAAGTGCATTAGAAAAGGTGTGATGCCTATGCAGTGGAATAATGCAATCATAGTTTTGCTGCATAAAAAAGGAGATAAATCAGAAATTGGAAATTATAGACCAATTAGCTTGTTATCCCATATCTACAAGTTGTTCACAAGGGTCATTACTAACAGATTAGAAAGAATACTTGATGAGAATCTACCAAAAGAGCAAGCTGGCTTTCGGACAGGATTCTCAACTATGGATCACCTTCACGTAATATCACAGCTAATGGAGAAAACAAATGAATATAAAACACCATTATGCCTGGCATTTGTGGATTATGAAAAGGCATTTGACTCCATACAGCATAAGGCAATGTTTCGGGCACTGGAAAGACAAGGCATAGATACTCCATATATTATGATTTTGAAGAAAATATATGAGAGTGCTACATCCTTTATTAGACTAGACAAAGACAGTAGCAAATTTAAAATCGAGAAAGGAGTTCGACAAGGAGACACAATATCTCCGAAGCTGTTTACTGCTGCCCTTGAGGAAGCTTTCAGAAGATTAGACTGGTCGCAGAAAGGAGTCAATGTGAACGGAGAGTACCTAAACCATTTACGATTTGCAGATGACATTGTGGTCATAAGCCACGATCCCAAAGAATTAGAGGAAAATCTTAATCAGTTATGCACAGTTAGTAAGGATTTTGGACTAAAGATGAATATGGCTAAAACAAAAGTAATGATGAACAAGTATGCCACGGAAAGGGAAATAATGATTGAAGGAGCAGTAATTGAAAAGGTGGAGTCATATACTTATCTGGGACAAGTTATTAGCTGTAATAATGATAAATGGCTGGAAGTCAAGAGAAGAATAAATTTTGGATGGATAGCATTCAGGAAATATAGTCACATACTGAAGAGCAATATCCCAGTTTGTCTGAAACGTAAAATAATGAATCAATGTATACTCCCCACCATGACTTATGGAAGTGAAACTTGGGCACTCACCAAAAGAATGGAAGAGAAGCTAAGAACTACACAGCGAAGAATGGAAAGAATTATATTGGGAATCAGACTGTTAGATAAGAAGAGAAACACATGGATTAGGCAGCAAACTCAAGTAAAGGACATTCTTATGAAAACTAAAGAACTAAAATGGTCTTGGGCAGGACACATAGCTCGAAGACATGATGACAGATGGACTAAGAAAATAACAGAATGGTACCCAAGAGGAGCTAGGAGAAAACCTGGAAGACAAAGGCGGAGATGGATAGATGAAATTCGTGAGTTTTTGAGTAGTAAATGGATGGCCAGTGCTCAAAACAGAAGGAACTGGAAAGTTGCTGGAGAGGCCTTCATCCTGCAGTGGATTGAAAATGGCTGATGATGATGATGATGATGATATTCCAGAAAAATTTTAAATGAGTTTTCTTGAGAATAATCACCCCACATTTTTTAAAAAAATTGGGAATGGGAATTCCATGTTCCTAAGCACTAATAGCAAGTTAGTTAATGCATGCAGTGTGTTACATTTCAAGCACATTAGATTTTAATTTCTTAAATGAAGAGAATTTTTTTTCTGTGACTAATAATAAAAGCAAAAAGTAAATAACTAATTATCCTGTTACCAATTAATTACTAATTGATTAACTAATAATATATATAAAACGAATTGTTTTTACTTCACTGCACTTACCTCCCAATGTGCTATTGACTGCAATGTGTTGTAATTCTTTATAATCAGACGGCGCATGTATTTCAAAAACTGTGATTTAATAAATTAAACAATTGTAGTTTCTTAAACACTCAACTTTACTTTAAGACTTTGGTGGATTTATTGGATGATTGCTTTTCTACAACAGCACGTTAGAGTAGCAACAAAAGAAAGCAATACTCTTGATCTGATTATCAACGGTGACCTTTCATGCATTAAGAATCTGCAGAGGAAAGTGAAAGAGAATTTGTTGAGCTAAATGTAAATAATGGTACCTGTCATTAATCCCCAGGTGCCTTAATTATGGACTGAAGATGTCCAATTCACAAAGGGGGATCAAAGGGTGAAGTGAGTAATTACAAACCTGTAACACTGACTTCTGTTCCAGGGAAAACAATGGAATCAATGACTAAAGATGTGATGCGGGACCATCTAGACAGAATGCAGTTTTACAAGAGTCACAGCATAGATTTGTTAAGGAGCAATCTTGTCTGACCAATCTTACTGATACTATTGATAGTATCTTATTGATATCAGTATCTTATTGATACTGACCAATCTTATTGATCTTATGAATTCATTCCTTAAGGAATGAATTCATAGTGACACTGTAAGGAAAGACACATAGAAGTATTGCGGTTGCAAGAGACTATTTGGAAAAAGTGTTCAGAATGGTGGGCAGGGAAAGATTGGAAGTTGTTGCATGACAATTGCTCAAACCCTTACTTTCTTGGCTTTTCCCCACATGATTGTCATTCATGTGACTTTTTCTTTTACCAAAAATGAAAGAATGTTTACAAGACTGCCACTTCAACAGTGATGCCTTTGGCACTATCCAGTCAAAATGGTTTCAGACCTGCTGCCAGCAATTGTGTCAATAGTGGCAAAAAAGTGTATTATTACTACTCAAGGAGAGTTTACATGTCTAGGTTCAGTTAAGTCTAATATGCAAGTCCAGGAACTCTTTAACTATACCACATATGAAGATACCACACAGAGCACATTACAGCTCCTAAACAAAAGACTATTTCCTAAAACATATTTAAAAAAAACCAGAAAAAAAAAAAAAAACAATATTATATTTAATAATTCAAATCCAACTGAGATAAAATAAAGCATACCTGTTGTTATGACGAGACACATGATTTTGAAGTGAACCAGCACTTAACACATATTTATCTTGTTCTATCCTTTTATAAAGATATTGCTCTGTTAAACCTACAATTGCAAACCTGTTGATAAATAAAAAAACCGAATTGATCACTCTGATTTAAATACTAGAATACCAAATAATTAGTGATTCAGTTAACACCCTTAATCCTTTTTTTTTTCTGGCAACAACTTTTCAATATAATTTATTGCATAATTACACTGTTTAGAAAAAGCTCAAAGGCAGAGGAGGTGAGCTATACAAAGTACATAGGTGTGTTCATGGGTAGGTAACATCTTTTCATTGGAATGTCTTTCACCCAAAGCCATTTTTGCCTTGTATTGTATTTAGTTTTATAAAAATTCATTTATTTAGTTTTAAAAAATAATAATAAAATTGTTTTTTTAACAGAACTGCATTACCTTATTATAAAATGTAATCAGTAAAGTAAAATGTAAACATACACTATTTAAAATATTCAGTACATTTTATTCATCAATTCCCATTCCACAATATTTTCAATATGATTTATGGCAGAGAAATTATTTTTTATTGCAGGAAGCTCAGAGGGCAGTAGATATGCTCATTATCATCTTCCATTTCATCCACTTGTTCTTCTTGTGTTTATGTATGGGAACTATCTGCATCAATTAAACACATTTGCTAATTTCAATATCACTATCAACATTTACAAAATTATCAAATGAAACTACTTCATTTGATAATTTTGAGAGTAACTGAACAGGCTCAAAGCATAAATGACAGCATTCTAGCTATTGCTTGGAATATTTCCATCATCCTCACCCTCTATAAAGGAATGTTATTGGAAATTCAACTAATAAGTCTTTTTTTGGAAATTTACTAGCTATCTACTAATTTTCTCAAATCCTTCATGACAGATCTTTAGCAAATTGTCCAGCCTTTTCATGAATAAGTGTCCTAAATAAAGGATTTTCTTTCCTTAAGCACTGAGAAAGTCACTTTGATACAGGTTGGTCTATATTTCTTAAAAGAAGGGGGAATTTGAAAGTTTGTTGTGAATAAATCTTTTTTTTTTTTTTTTTTGGAAATTTACTAGCTATTCACTAATTTCTTCAAATCCTCCATGACCGAGATCTTTAGCAAACTGTCCAACCTTTTCGTGGATTACTTAAAAGGATTTTCTTTTCTAAGCACTGAGAAAGTCACTTTGACATGTTGGTCTATATTCATTAATACAGGGGGGGGGGGGGAGTTGTGGCCTGAGTATGAAAGGTAGTGGTGCAGTGTTAAAAATTTCTGTGTTTAATATATAAAACTTCAAATAGTAACTCCACTAAGTTTTGTGCAGTTTCAATAATGAATTTTTTTTAATTACAGGTCCCAAAGTAAACAAAGTTGTGTGAATGAGGGAAGATGAATAAAATCAGTCACTATGCAGTCATCCAATATTTGGGAAAAAAAGGACTAATATCAAAGGTAATTCATGAGGATATGGTTACAATATTGGGGGAGGATACCCCATTCTGTCCCATGATTAAGAAGTGGGCAGAAGAATTTAAATGGGGGAGGAGAACCTGGAAGAAGACCAACACTGTGGAAGACCTGCAATGTCCATCGTTCCAGAAGATGATAGTATGCATGATCCTTCAAATAGACCTTGGGGTTGGGAAAATAACAACTCTGTATTTACTGCAGTAAATACACAAACCCATATATATCTGACAACAGCTTTTATAAAATAAAATTAAACTTTATTTTTAAAATTATATTAAAAAATAAAATTAAAGATAAACACAAGAGTACCTATGCAAACAATTGACAATATTTGCGTCATCTGGAGAAATGGCTTGAGAGCTTATGAATTTGTCCTTTAGAACATAACACTATTAACAGAGATATGGGAGTCCATATTCATCCACTGTGAGTCCATGATCCATGGAGAGAATGAATCATTCCACCTGGCAGGCCTCCAGACCATTTCCAGTCCCCATGCTCCTCCAGTAACATGTACCAAGAGCTGTGATCCTGCTGGTATTATTTATGGATGTTCTGTGACTGTACATTTTCACTGTTGACAAAGGAGGTGGTCACCTTTGAAAGCTTTGATGTTGTTTTTATTGCTTTTAACTCTATAGTTTTATCCTTGTTTAATTTCATTTAATTTTATTAAAGCCTTTGTCACACACACACACACATATGTGTGTGTGTGTGTGTGTGTATATATATATATATATATATATATATATAGACAAATGTTTATTTTCAGTGTATTGGGGTAGGGGTGCTGACTTGTCAAGTGTAACATGACCATGGAATAAATTGAGAATGCCAGCAAGGTAAAAGCAGATAACCTGAAATTAAATTAGATTTACATAAAAATAATAATGATAATGGTACCTAAAGCAGTGGGTCCTAGGGCTTTAACTACTTCTTCACAGGGTCGGCAGCCAAAACCGTAGGAGCCACTGCAATAAGCAGGGTCTCTGTTTCTGTTATGATGTATATGTGCAAAACGTATACATCATAGCCGACCCGACAGAGACCAAAAGGAATAAAATTCGAACGTAAATAAAAATAAATATTAGTATAAAATAGAGTTAAAAAGCTAAAATAATGCCAATTAAATCTAGTTAAAGGAAAAATGAATGAAAGTTTGAAATCAAAAAGAAGGCAAAATACAGTACGAAATTTAAACATAGTAACTTTAGAAAATGGAATAAAGTCATGCTAATGCCAACTTACTATGTACTTAAGACTGGAATGCTGAAATTAGCTATGTGTGGTGATTACAGAGCAACGTCAGAGACCCAAAGATGAAAGCCAATAGTTCTCAAAAAGGTGTGAAATCGTCAAAGTGAACCATATCCATGTGACATAACAAAACACAATACCCCCAATTAAGCAAATTAAGCAAATGAGGCAAAGTGCCAGCAAAGGGAGAATCAATGACTAACAATGTAGTGTAGAAAAGACACTAAACTTTGTTTAAGAAGAAAAAAGGAGCGATAGCAGAGGAATAGCATCTCAATATTGCTTTTCTGGCACAAGCTTTCTACACCGTGAGACACGACAGAGGCTAGGGGATATATAACTATACATTATGTACAGGCCTGAAAGTAATATGTAATCAAACAGCAAATATGAAAGTAATATGTCATCAAACTTGCTGTTTGATGACATATTACTTTCGTATACTTGTCTCACAGTGTAGAAAGCTTGTGCCCACGAATTGGCTATGCACGGGGGTATTGTGTTTTGTTATGTCCTGCTCGCTGTTTTGTTAAGTTTTGTGGACGTTATTATTCGATTTTCAATTTTTTCTTCTTTTTACATTTCCTCAATAACAATACCAATACTGACTTAAACACATGAGGCATTTGTCCAGCCTTCTGTTCAGGGACCAACTATGGTACAGATTTAGGAACCTTGGACAACTTGAGCACAACTATATTCTCCTTCTTCCAATTGCTTCTATTGTTCTTAATAACTACAACTTATTTCTTGTGTGCGATTAGGCTGACCAAGAGCAATATCGAGATGCTATCACTCCTTTTCTCTTCTTAAACAAAGTTTAGTGTCTTTTCTGCACTACCTTGTTAGTCATTGATTCTCCCTTTTGTTGGCACTTTGCCTCATTTGTTTATTGCTTACTTCCCCGTCACATGGGTACGGTTCACTTTGACGATTTCACACCTTCTCCCCCCTCACTCGGGGATTGCTTCAACCGATATAAACAGAGAACTGAGAACTATCGGCTTTCGTCTTTGGATCTCCGATGTTGCTCTGTAATCACCACACATAACTAATTTCACCGATTCCGGTCTTAAGTACACAGCAAGTTGGCATTAACATGACTTTATTCAGTTTTCTAAAGTTACTATGTTTAAATTTCACACTGTATGTTGCCTTCTTTTTTGAATTCAAACTTTCATTCATTTTTCCTTTAACTAGATTTAATTGGCATTATTTTAGATTTTTAACTCTATTTTATACTTATATTTATTTTTATTTATGTTTGAATTTTATTCCTTTTGATCTCTGTTGGATTGGCTATGACGTATATGTTTTGCATGTATCATCATAACAGAAACAGAGACTCGGCTTATTGCTGTGGCTCCTATAGTCTTGGCTGCCGTCCCTATGAAGAAGTAGTTAAAGCCCTAGTATCCACTGCTTCATCATTATCATTATTATTATCATCGTCACACCATCGTCATTATCATTATTATTTTAACCTAATTTAATTTCACATTATCTCCTTTTACCCCACTGGCATTCTCAATTTTTTCCATGGTAATTACACTTGACAGGTCATGTGTACCTGTCAAGGTACACATGACCTGTACCCAATACACTGAAAATAAACATTTGTCTATATTTCATTATGGTTACTGGATATTTCTACTGACTAGTAATGCCCCGGTCCATAACCCAGTTGTGCCAACGTTGTTGACAGCAGATCAAAAACACACAAGAGTTGTCAAGCCAAGTGAACATTTGCATTGTTTTCAACGCAGAGGCAACAAATTTTCTTACAAAGTATGGATGAGATATGGATTCATCACTTCCAACCAGAGACAAAGGAGTGTTGTTGTTGTTATTTGGTTTTTAGGAGCATTAGCAACTAAGGCCATATTGCTCCGGGAATATGCAGTGGTCATTCTCTGACCTTTCTGCATCCTCCGTATTTGGTGGTCACGGGCTCGAAACCCCAGTCTAATCAAGAAGCGTGTGCTACGCACTGCTGCTCCTGCCCAAGAGACAAAGGAGCAGTCTAAACAGTGGAAACACAGCTCTTATTTTCCTCCAAAGAAAGACAAGTCGATTCATTCTGCTGACAAGGTGATGGCAACAGTTTTAGTAATAGCCATACAGTGGTGCAAGAAGCCACACCAGACTTTTGCTGCATTGGCCAAAAAAAAAAAAAAAAAAAAAAAAAGATAAGAAAATACAAATTATTTGCTTCCCTCTTCACATAGATAACTATCCAGTTGACCTTTGAATTTATTTAAACTGTCAGTCTCAACTGTAGTTACCTGTGAAGGCAACCTGCTCCAGCAATCGACAACTCACTGGCTAAAAGAAAACTTCCTACGATCTGCTCTAAATCTCTTCACATATAATTTGAATTTATGTCCCTGACTTCTAGAATTCTCCATAACAATAAAAATTCTGCCTTCATTCATTTTCCTAACCTCCCGCCTCTGAGAACCTTATAAAACTCAACCAGGTCACCTCTGAGGTGTCTGCTGGTTGCCAAGGTAGTATTTAGGGAAGTAATCAGACTCCGAATATGCGGGCTCTACAGCCCGCATATTTGGAGTCTGATTACTTCCCTAAATACTACCATTTAGAATGTGCTGCTGATCACTGCTGATCACATCATTAGTTGGTCTCACTGAACACAATTTAAAAACTGTCTGAAACCTCTGTAGTCAACCTAACAAAAGCAAAAGCCTTTCCCTTTACTGTAGTTATGCCTTAATTAAATTCCACATTAGTGAGTCTTTAACCTGCAGATTCTTAATGCATGAAGAATTACTGCTGATAATCAGATCAAGAGTACTGGTTCCTCTTGTTGCCTCTCTAACATGCTGCTGTAGCAAACAGTCATCCAAGAAATCCATAAAAGTATTGCTAGTGTGTGAATGACCAACTCACAAATTTCAGTCAACATCTGCAGAGTTAAAATCCCCCATTATGAGACATTCTGATTTGCTGACCCACTCTATTTCCCTGTATAGCTGTTTGGTACATTCATCACAGTCATTAGGCCTATAACACACTCTTACTCTGAATTTTGTTTTCCCAGTATAATCACACCAAATTGACTCAACATTGCACTTTTCACCCAAGTCAACTGGACGCACAGCCTTCGATTTAATATTCTTCTTAACTCCACCTCTTCTGTCCTTTCTGTATACATTGTAAACAACAAAATATGCATGACAGAATCAACAAACAAAGTAAAATACAAAATAAAATATCAACCACTTTGAAATAAGAACAGAATTAAATAGGGTGATGCACTTTCACCCCTGTTCTTTAATTTGGTTTTAGAAAAAGTGAAAGAGACAGGGAAAGAAGTACACTTGAATGGACTACACCACGCCTTCGCATATGTAGATAACATATGCCTGGTCAGTGATGATATACAGAGCCTCATCTGTAATTTAATAGTGTTGGAAAAAGAAGCTAATCTCATTGGCCTAAAAATAAACAGTAAAACAAAATACCTTAAACTTGGTAGAAATAAAAATAACGAGGACTCCAACATCAACACTGGAAATCAAATAGTCAAGAAAGTGTCAAGCTTGAAGTATTTGGGAAGTATTCTGAATGATTGCAATAATATCACAGAAGAAATTAATTCTAGGATTCAGAGTGGAAATATATGCTCTTATAGGGTTCAAAAAATCCTAACTTCAAAACAAGTATCCAGGAACTTTCATAAAGGTTAGAAAACTGAGATGGGCTAGACATACTATCCATACTAATGACAAAAGACACATCCATCAAATCCTCACAGGAATCTCAATTGGGAAAAGGAAAGCTGGCAGACAGCCCCTGAGATGGGAAGATTTGGTATACAGTAATACCCCGACTTACGCGGTTCTTGATTTTTTTGTTTGGCAACACTGCTGCCCACTATCTTCAAGGTCGTTTTTCATATGCTATTGATATACGGTGCGATGGCGGAGAGTGAGAGAGAAAGATGAACAAAATTCAACTTTGCTGCTGCATGAGCTGCACACATATACAAGAATTTGCATTCCAACTGTCATATTTATGTGTGCGTTCGAATTCGTGCTCAACTTTTGTCGGAAATTACATCGTTTTCACAAATAAAAAAACTTTCCAGGCTTTAAGGTTTCCAAAGACCGATTGACAATGATGGTCGGCCGGAATGCAGCTGGTGACTGCAAGTTAAAACCTCTCTTAATTTATCACTCTGAAAACCCAAGAGTTTTAAAAAATATATCTAAAATTAGCTTACCAGTGATTTGGAAGTCAAATCATAAAGCTTGGGTGACAGCTTCCGTTTTTGAGGACTGGTTTGGTCACCACTTCATACCTGAAGTCGAATGTTATTACAAGTCTAAACAGATTCCATTTAAATTGATCCTTCTTATTAACAATGCACCCGGTCATCCTTCTGCCACCCTAATTAATTTCGACCGACGTGTGAAAGTTGTGTTTTTGCCTCCAAACACAACCAGCTTGCTTCAACCGATGGACCAGGGAGTCATCGAAACATTCAAGGCCTACTACACGAGGCATTCGTTTGCACGTCTGAATGAAACTATGAGACAAAATAGTGAGATATCTGTTAAAGACTTTTGGAAACAATTCAATGTTTTAGATGCCGTAAAATCATTGAAGAATCTTGGGATGAGATTCACAAAAAAAACATTGAATGGTGTCTGGAGGAAACTTTGTCCATTTTTTTTCAAAAATGAGACAAAAACAACGCCAGAAACTGATCATGTTGCTCATATGATAGAAGTTGTTAATCTTGCCAGGCAATTAGATTTGGAAGTCAATGGTGATGATGTCAACGAGCTGTTGGATTCACATAGTGAATCCAACTGCAATTGTATAAACAACTGTATAAATAACTGCAATTTTATTAAATATTTTTCTTTTAAACAATGAATGAGCTCATAGAGATGCATGAGAAAAACGTCACTGAATTATCCGATACTTCAGACCCAGTTCCACCAGAAAAGCACATGACAATTGCAAGCTTGACAGGTCTCAGCTCAATTGAAAAGGGCTTAAAAATTTTAGAAAACAGACTCCAACGAAGAACACATTATAGCTACAGAGCAGGGAATAAAAAATTATTAGCTTGCTACGAAGAAATTCTGCGTGAAAAAAAGAAGGCACTTGTTGTCAGATGAATTTGTTAGATTTTATGAAGCCATCGACATCGAAATAACTTTTTTACGTAACTCATTTATTTTTTTAATACATAATTTGTATTAATATGTATAAATAACTGCAATTTTATTAAATATTTTTCTTTTAAACTAGTGTTTTTGTTAGTCCTTGGTCCCAATTAAACAAAATTTATATGTATTTATATGCAAAGTTGTACCTCGACTTACACGAATTCGACTTAAGCGATTTTTGTCGGACCCACCTATTGCGTAACTTCGGGGCATTACTGTAAATAAAAATATTAGTGTAATTTTGAGAGGCGAGGTGAATTGGAGAGAGCTTGCATATAATAGAGTTGTGGAATTTAGCTGTCAAGGATCCTTATGGTCCTAGCACCATGGAGTAAGTAAATAGGCAATATATTACAGAATTTAAATTACCAAAATATTACAGAAATGAAACTGTTGACAAAATTTTAACCACTAGAGAAGTTAAATTTAAGCTGAAATGAAAGTTAGAAAGTTCCTACCAAAATCTCAGCAAAGGAGTCTTGTTCAAGGACAACGTGCCTGCTCAAAAAGTCTGTCATCATTTCCACAGATGTGTTGCATGAGTGTGGCTTTGAAATCTTGGACCATCACTGATATTCACCATCGGGCTTCCTAAACCTGGCTAACATTCATTTTCTCACCAACAGTGATGTCACTGCTGGTGGAAAAAAACTTGCTTCACAGCTGGAATCAATGCGCTGCAACATAGCAAAACTGTATGGACTCCAAATGTTGAAAAGTAACATGTTACAGCCGCCTCAAAAAAACCCTTCACACTCAGGCCATGAACTTTTCAAATGCCCCTCATAATTGTTGGAATAAACTTTAACCTATGTTGTGGAGGTGGGTAGTCTGAATAAATTTAAGGAAGGTTTGTACAAATTATTATTGGAAGGAATAGTCAAATATGTTTTTTTTTTTTTGACTAGTGCTGTACAGGCCTTGCTTCCTTATATCGTATTGTTGCCAATACTAATATCTGGAAACTTCTCATTCATTTCTTACTGCTAAGAGATTGGGTCTGTTCTGCATGCTTCCAAATTGCACCCTTTTTGCCAATAGGTTATGAGCATCATCATCTGTGATCATTCTGCCTCACCACCATGACATGTCCATGTACTTCCCTCCATCGTTGATTTCACTCCAGTTAAGATAAGACCATATCATTCCATATTTAGTAGCAATTACGCACTTCTTGTTACCCATTTCTACAGTCTAAATGACTTTAATTTTATCCACAATTGACAATGGTCTTTAATTTTCTTTGTGGCCTTATTCTGTACATATGTACAGTACATAGGATGAAGTCTGGCAGACTGACAGTTTTTTTTTTTTTGTAATAACTACTTTTTGAGCCAATAGATGGCACTGGAAAGGACATAAATGTGTTAATTGCTTCAAAGGCATTCAGTATTTCAGTCTAGCGTAGATTAAGTTGTACATGGAGAAATGGAGTTTGGAACAATGTGTTTATGACTGATGTGTTATGTGATGTGATACATGTTATGTCAAATGTGAATCAAACTCAAATTTAGTTTTTGAAATACATTCAATGTGAATCATAGGTATGTTTCTCCTTCAAAAAATATTATCACAGCTTGAATAAAACAGTGGCAGGTAACCAGTTCTACTGTTTGAGTGAAACCCAAAGAATTATCAAAGACCGTTATTTATTTTTATTTGTTATTTAGTTTTTTTTTTTTTAGGAGCATTAGCAACTAAGGCCATATTGCTCCAGGATATGCGGTGGTCATTCCCTGACCTTTCCGCATCCTCCGTATTTGGTGGTGACGGGCTCGAACCCCGGAATCTAATCAAGAAGCGTGTGCTACGCACTGCTGCTCCTTCCCACCTGGCTACGGAGGCGCCTCAAAGACCGTTAGAATACTGGAAGAAATGGATAGGTGAAATGGAAAGTGTGCTGTATAAGTTTGCTTTCTTGCATCATGTCACTTCTAATGCTAATACTAACACCTGAAAATGGTGCAGCTGTGAGAGATACATTTCAACAGTCCTTACTTGGCACAGAGACATTCTCAATCACTAGAAATCTCCATATGATCCCTTGACTGAATTTTACATCTGGACTAATACTTTCATCCCTACACTCGCACAGGAATTGAGTGAACATAATAAAGCAGTGCATCTTTAGTTTTGCCGAGTTTTCACAGATTGTTACAATAAAATCTAAATTTAATTAATAACCTTTTAATGACAGATGAAGCAAGCTTCCATCTCTGTGGTTATATAAATAAACATTTACATCACAGAGTCAGTGTTTCAGTATTGTCTGAGAGAAATCCCAACAGACTGGTGAAACACCACTACTGCACAGTCCTAAGGTGGTGGGTTGGTAAGGTATTACACATCATTTGGCATTTACAGTCTGTCTGTATTTCTTTGAGGATGATACTAGTAATTCTGTTACAGTAAATGTTGAGCATTATGGATCCACGTTGGAAAATGTTTTGTCCCCACAACTTCAGGATCAAGAATGTGGTTCCAGCAGGATGAGGACAACCGCCCACAGAGCATGTATAAACATGAATTTATTGCGTTGGGTGTTTGGTGAAGGCATCATTTCTTGTTACGCTCAGCTGCAGTAGCTAGCCAGCCAGGTCACTTGATTCTTTTTGTACCCAATTCTTTTTGTGGGCTATCTTAAGAGCAAGATTTTTACCAACAAACCTCAAACAGTTGCTGAATAGAAGGAGGGAATCATGGAGGAGATTCAAACAATTGATGATGTCATGAGAGTTCATGTAATGCAGAATGTACAAAAAGAATTCAAGAATGTACTGTTAAGCATAGGGAACAGTTAAATGACGTCATTTTTAAAACCAAGTATCTAGTAAAAATGTCTTCGGACTCAATTTAAATAATCTATTAAAAATTGCACATCATTAAGAATTATAATAAAACTTTTGCACTCTAAAATATCAGTTCTGCCGTATTCCACCCTGTAAGTACATTCCATGTGAAACATATAATGTACTTACTTCCAGCTGCAGTGAGAGCAGATAAACAACTCAAACTGATATAACGAATGTGCTGCTGATGTGCTCCCTACCCACTTCTGCTTGGATTTAGCCTGTAGAGAAACATTTTGTGTAGACCTAATTTTACAGGGCAGAAGTGCAAAAATTCAGTTATTAAAAATGGCATTAAATACAGTTTGAATTCTAAAGCATTATCCAATAGGAATAATGCTTTAAAATTCTGGAAAGAGAGAAGCAAGGCTATATAGCCTCACTTCTCTCTTTCTCAGTTTCAAAGTTGACCTGGCAAAAAGAACACTTCTCTGCATTAATTAAACTTGTTTATTTTGGAAATTTTAATTGTACATTAAATGAAAACTCATGCATTTCAGTACAACTCTGCATACATTTAACAGTAATTAACAAATAAAATATTTTAATTATTTAACAAATGGAGAGTTCTACATTGCATTTAGAGCACATGCCAGAATCAATGACTATCAAATAAATTATGTAAACTTAAAAAGGTCTTAGATGCATCCATCCTGATGGTTGGAAACAACCCAGAGCACCCTTGTAAGATCTCAAAGACCCCTGCACATTTTCACAAGTTCATGCTCTTCATATAATTGTACAGTCCACACAGCTGAAAATTTAAAATTAGTGACATCTCTCGTGTCCAATTATTGAAATGGGTGCACTTCAGATTATTACACTCTGGCTTTGCATCATAAATTCTGCTTGGCATCCAGTTGTTGAAGCTTTTGGGCTGACTGACAGCAATTGACATTTGACTCACTGTCAGTCAAGATAATAAGGGAGATAATATTCAAAACTCACAAATAAGAAAGGTGATAAAAAATGTCTAAACCACTGTAGAGGATTTTTATTTTCAAAAATAATTAAAAATGTTTTTAACATAAAAAAAATGGATTTTTCAAAGTTATATTCAAAATAGATTGGAAATAAAGGTGGCATCAAAAAAAAAAAGTGAACAATTTTTAATTATTTCTTGTTGATATTTGAAGATTATAAATTGGTTTACTTTTTACCACATTTAACTAAGTATGAGCATGATCCTCGATTCATGTTTAAAAAAAAATAATAAAATAAAAGCAAAACTTTTATGCTCTAAACCGAGGAACTTTCATTTCTGTACATCTGCCATGTTGACCATTCATTTTTCTAATCAGCACAAGAAAAAAAAACACAATATCAAGTGCTTCAGCTACAATATACTGGCTGTCACCAAAATCCTCCAGAATCAGTATTTTAGACAACAATGGAACAATTATGTGCCTTCCTTACACTGCACTGAAAATATTTATTTTGGTACGTAAACCGAAAATGCTATTTTCGTGTTTTTAAGTTTCCCATAATCATTTTTAAATCTGCAGACTGGAAAGAGAAATAATACATGGCACAAAAAGCTTTAACTCTTCCAAAAGTCTTCAAGCACTTATGATACAATAAAAAAGTCTGCCAGAAAAGAATAATCTGAAGTATGGGATTAGTCAATAAAAGTTATACATATATATAATTCATAAAAACAGTCTTACCAAAGAAGGTCATTAGTATCTTTAGAAAGTTTCCAGGCTAGATCAAACATAATTGTTGAAATCTAAAAGTACATCATTTGAGAAATATTTATTTCATAAAGTTAAAGTGAAATATTTTATTAAGTTATATATATGTGAGTGCGTACACGTGCATGCACACACACACACACACACACCTTTAAAAGCTTAAAAAATAAAGTGTAATTTATTTTAAGTATTTAACATTACTTCAGTTACAAATTTCACTAGTACATTTAAAAAATATCTGCTTTTTTAATGCAAATAGACAAATTCATACAATTTTTAAGTGATGATTTCAAATCTGCAATCTATCACAAATTTTGCTCTATCACAAATTTTTTGCACAAAATGAAAAATAAAAATGTACTAACAACAGCAATTAGTTCTGCTGTACATATGTACAGCAGAACATGTCTACAGTAACCAACCTTGGGACCAGAATTATAGGTATACAGAAACTGCCTCACAACAATTCATTCACACAATATATATATGTTAAAAAAAAAAAAAAAAAAAAACTTTTTGACATTTCAGTTGAATAAAATAACAATAAACAAGATAATTTAAAACATTTATTTATTTTTAAAATATTTAGTGTTATAGTAAAACAAATAATGGAAAATTACCATACATTTACTTGCATATGATATGATTAAAATGATTTGGTTATATAAGATTTTTTTTCCCAAAAGTGCCCATGGTTTGTTGAACAGTTTTTCTTTTTTTTTAATTATGCATTTGTTAAAATAAACAATTTTTGCACTACTAATATTATTTTAATATTTCATTATCATATTTATTTCAACAAATTATGCTTATTTCACATATCAACTGTATAGATGCTGGTTACTTTATGGTTTGTAACATCATCATCAAAATCTGTTATACTCAGTGGGTATAGAGGTTACTATGAGAAAGCCGAATGGTCAGAAGCACGAGTGCAGTAGCACAATTCTTTGAGTGAACCAGGGTTCAAGCCCATGACTGCTAAATACAATTAATGTTTGCACTGATTTATTGTAGTAGTAGTGGCATGTGATGCAAGAAAGCAAGTGTATGAGCTTATTTAGCATCAGCCAAAAAAAAAACACACGCCATTCCCTCCTTAAATTTATTTAACCTATCAACTTCCACAACGACAGATGGAAGTTTGTTCCAGCAATTAACCACCTGCTGGCTAAAGGCAATTTCCGCACATCTATTCTACATCTGTCTTTTCTTAATTTGAATTTATGCCCCTTAGGTTCGTAATCTGAACAAGTGGAAGGATCCCATCAGAATTCAGCATGCTCAACCCATTCAAGGCCTTATACACCTCAATCAGATCACCGCACAGGTGCCTAGTCTCTAGCCACTGCAATTTTCAGAACTTAAGCTTCTCTTGGTAAGAGGATCCCTTCATTCCCCTCACCAATCTTGTTGCCTTTCTCTGTACACGCTCAAGCAAATCTACATCCTTCCTAAAATGAGGCCTCCAGACCTGTATGCAGTACTCAAGGGGTGGCCTGACCATTGCCTTATACAAAGGTACAATCACCTCCTTTTCCCTGCTAGCAAAATTCCTATATATCATTGACAAAACCCCATGACCTGCCCTGGCAGCCTGTCTACGTTCCTCAGAAAACTTCATATCTGACTGCACAATTACTCCCAGGTCTTTTTCATTTTCTACCACCTTAAGTGTAGTGTCACACAGTTGGTACGTGAAGTTGTAAACTCCACTGACCTGGCGGTCATGCCGGAGTAGAAAGAGGAACATTTTTATATCAGTATAAATCATTTTGTACTGACATAGTAACCATAAGTCCTCCTAAAATATCAGTCTTCTGTTTTATTTTCTTCTATGATATCTTATTTCTTATTAGATCTTTAGGTCTAGCCAGATTATGTCCTTTTCTTCTAATGATTGCTCGATACCACCTTGGTCTGCCTCTGAGTCTATTGTATTTCTATTAAACTTTGTTTCAAATATCTGTTTAGCCAGTCTCCTTTCCCATCTATTCTACATGCTCATACCATTTTATAAGTTTGTTTCACTTACAAGTACCTCTGATTAGATATTTGTTGAGGAGATTTTTTTTATTATATCCTAGTTCGTAATATGGTTGTGCCATTGCTTCCATTTGTTAGTTCCAATTATTTTTCTTAAACCTTTCATTTTAATCAATCCCTTTTTTTTTTTACCCAGCTTCAACTCCACAGGTTAAAATAGGCTAACTTACCATATTATAAACAGCCAATTTTGCCATTTTGGTAAATTTTGCCTTTGCTAAAAATAAATTTGTTTAATTGGCTTCCCACAATTTCTGCTTTACTTATTCTACTGTTTATTTCCATGTGTACTTCTTCATTTATGATGATTTCTCTTGATGTGCTTTAATGTGAAAAGTTATTAGTGGTTGAAGGGAAACCATCACACAAAGGAACTGGATGCAAAGAATAATTTTGATATCATATACTTGGATCTTAGGAAGGCTTTTGATACTGTTGCACATGGAAGACTGCTGTACAAATTGGAGCAGTATGGCACTGGAGGCAAATTGCTGCTATGGATAAAGGGGTGGTAGAGTAGGAAAAGATAGAGTGGTAATTAATGGCTACTGCTCTTCATGGACTAATGTTATTAGTGGAGTACCCAAGGGATCAATGTTGGGTCCATTGTTTTTTCTGTATTTTTTAATGATACTGATAAAGGTATATCAGACTTAATGTCAAAGTCCGCAGATGATATGAAGGTTGGCAGGGTTGTTAATTACACTAATGACAGTACACTACTGCAACAAGATTTAGAAAAGTTGAGCAGATGGGCTGAGAGGTGGCAACTGAAGTTTAGCATTGACAAATGTAAAGCACTGCATATGGGTAGTAGTAACCCCAGATTAATGTATCAACTGTGTGGTACACTCAGGGTGGTAGAGAATGAAAAGGACCTGGGGGTAATTGTGCAGTCAGATATGAAGTTTTCTGAGCAGCACAGACGGTCTGCAAGAGCAGCTCATGGTGTCTTGTCAATAATATACAGTAATTTTTCTAGCAGGGATAAGGAGGTGATTATCCCCTTGTATAAGGCAAAGGATGTAGAGCTGCTGGAATGAGTACAGAGAAGGATAACAAGATTAGTGAATGGAACAAAGGTTTGCTCTTACGAAGAAAGGCTTGAGTTTTGAAAATTATAGTGCCTGGGGACTAGGCACCTGCGAGGTTGTTGTTTGTTTGTTATTTGGTTTTTAGGAGCATTAGCAACTAAGGCCATATTGCTCCGGGGATATGCGGTGGTCATTCCCTGACCTTTCCGCATCCTCCATATTTGGTGGGCATGGGCTTGAACCCTGGTCTAATCAAGAAGTGTGTGCTACGCACTGCTGCTCCTGCCCACCTGGCACCTGCGAGGTGATCTGATTGAGGTGTATAAGGCCTGAATGGTTTGAGCATGCTCACTGCTGATGCGATTCTTTCTCTTGTCCAGAATAATCGTCTGAGGGGGCATAAATTTAAATTGAGGAAAGACAATTGTAGAATAGATGTGCAGAAATTTTTCTTTAGCCAGAGAGTGGTTGATTGCTGGAACAAACTTCCATCTGTCATTGTAGAAGTTGACAGCTTAAATAAATTCAAGGTAAAACTAGACTAACATTTGGAAAGAATGGATGGGTGAAATGGAAAGGTTTTTTTGAGTTTTTTTTTGGCTGATGCTGTATAAGCTTGCTTTCTTGCATCATATGCCCCTACTAATACTAATCACTGGAAGAGGTGCACAATAGAGAAGCACAACTCATAGCTACTGAGCAGTACAGTATAAAACATATCTTGTGTTTACAAGCAAATGTATGGAGTGGAGGTCAAATGTATGGAGTGGAGGTCAAAGTATTATTAGCCTAGCAGTGGCAGTGCCCAAAATGTAGCAAAAAGGTAGTGGGTCACCTGATAGGTGTCCAACTTTATTTTTTATTTGTGGAAAATATTTGGTTTTTTTTTAATCCTGCTTAAACAATGCCAGTATTTCATGTTTTCTTAAAGGATTATAATACTTATTAATATGTACTTTAAGTTTTAATAAAAAATTAATTTTAAAATATGATGTGTTTCATACCTCTTATTTTCAAAAAAAATAACAAACAAAAAAAAAATAATAATTCTGAAAATTGCAAAAAAAAAGTTTAACCATAAAATATAAATATCAGTGTCTTAGTTTCTTCTTCCATTTCCAGTTTAAAAGACTGTTAAGCATGTGAAATTTCAAGCATGCACATATATATTTATTTTATAATCAGCAAGGTTCATTTTCCCATTTTGGAAACAAGCAATCCTCTGCCCATTGCAGAAGAGTCCAGAATGACCACCAACTCAACCATAAGTCTTACCTTCCAGTTACCCTTTTGCCAGTCTTGGGCAAACTCCTAGTGAGGCTCCTCTTGTACAGGTTTTCCAACCACTATCAAACAGCCAACTAAGCATTCTGACAGGCAGTTCAGATTTAAAACTGGCTCCTACACAAGGATGTGATGTATCACCTCACCTCTGTTGCAAGCTGTATGAAAGAGAAAGAGAATCTTCTGGCCATATCATTTGCCTTTGTAGAGTGTTCAATGCCTTCTGGTAGCCTAGTATCATAAGATAGCTGTGCCACATAAATACTTCACTTAATCTATATAGGTGCCTGCTAGACTACATACCTAAGCAACAGAATGGTGATAGTGAGGACAAGACATCAAGAAATATTGACATGTCACTAGAGACTGCATCCCCACTCAGGGCATAGTCCTTGGCCCATTTTTCTGGGCCATTATTCTGGATTAGTTCTTACATTTGGATCTTGGTCACACTGATTGGATAGCTTTAACTGAAGATCTTGTTCTCCTTGTAAAGGCAGATACAAGAGCCTGCATTGAAGAGCAAAATAATCTTGCAGTGGAAACAACTGCAACACTGAGTAATCACACAAATTGACAATATCCAGTGAAAAGAAAAGCACAAAGTCCCTCCTCTTAAAAAGGAATGACAAACCTTAGGAGAGCACCCATTATATGGATCTCTGGAACACCTAATGCCTTGGTAACAGAACTAAAATATCTAATAATCATATTCAACACAAAGTTAGCATTTCTGACTCATATAACTTATCTTTCAAGGAAAGTAGGGAATATGTAGCCAAGCTCACCAGGATCAGCAGATCAGACTGGGGACTAAACAGAACCCTGGCATTACTCTACAAATGTATCTTTCCTCCAGTGATCTCCTATAGTGCTTGCATGTGACAAGAGCTTGCTGCAAGTCAGCACTCCGGTATTATAAGTATTAGCTGGCACCCTTACACTGGACTTGGAAGGGATGCACTGTGGACTGAACTATTCCTTGAAGAGGGGTATCATCGTGGATATTCCCTTGCCTCAACAGTGAGGTCGAGAGAGAGAGAGAGAGAGAGAGAGAGAGAGAGAGAGAGAGAGAGAGAGAGGAAACAAATCTCCACTAAGCTTTACCAACTATGGAAATCCAATCAGACAAAGGGGCAGTCACCATAAAATTCTTACCCCAAGCACTGAGGTAAGAGAAAGTGTGCCCAAACTATGATATCCCATGATTTACTCTGACTGAGAAAATTAGTAAGTTACTCTGAGACCAAGAACATTTATTTATCACCAAAGAGGTGCATTACAAGGATTACACTGAGTTTTCACAGTTGGTCTACATCCACTGGAGTGACCTATCAGCTCTACAAATATCTTTGGTGACCTGACCAAACTTGACCAATTCCCATTATGTCTGATGTTGTGGCCAGCTGATGTTGTGGCCAGCTGTCACGATATGGGGCAAGGATTGCTAACATTGGAGCATGCTCCAATGTGAGATTACCTAACACAATCCTACCATTGCTGATATTGTGATACTGGACCTTGTGCCCAGTATGTGACCATCTTCAGCTAGTAAACATAGGATCACAGTGCCTAAGTGAGATCTCCTGCTGCCAATTCCTCCCCTGCTGCTAACACTGGACTCTGACCCTGTGTGGGAAAGAACTGTTGACACTAGTCAGCAAATTGTTTTTGACGAAGAATTTGTCAATGAAGAATCCCACAGACTCCTCATCCATGCTGACACCTGGTACTACCCTGCCTAGTGAGGGATAATTTTAGCTTGTTTGACACACACACACTGGGAGTGTGGGTCACCCCGCCACTATGACTTTACACTTTCTCCTCTCCCCTATGGCTGGGTGGTTTCCCTGCCTCTTGGGGGGGCATGCCTCTTCCTCCATTACTTTGTTTTCACCTGGTGGATGCCTTCTCTCATCCTCCAGCTTATCTTCCCCTGTATGCTTCCAACACTCATACTATTTCCTGGTCTTTCACTTTCCTTTTCATTCTGTGCTCACCCAGTCTAGTTTAAACAAAGCTGGGGACGGCCCCTACAGCATCCCTACTACACTGCCCCAGTTCCTCATGTCAAATGATGGTAACTAGAGGTCAGTGGTTTTCCACAGGCCTCTAAAGCTAAGTGGCCAGATGAGAACAACATAATACACCAACACAGAACTCGCACAAACCCCCATATCACACTCTCTCTCTCTCTCTCTCTGGCCATTACAGAGTCCTGTAACCTTCACAAGAGTCACTGATGCAGAGTTGAAGGAAACCTCTGATCTGCCCAACAAAATGCACCATATATTTCCCATCATCACTAAAACTCTAGATGTTTATTTGACTAGTGAGAGAGAAAAAAAAGTAACCTGAAAATATAAACAAACAGTGTCAATTCTTGTTGATGCCACACCACCTGGCAGGTTCTAGCATGCAATTTCTGTACAACCCATAAAAAAATCACTTCAGAAACTACTGCAGTAAAAGTTTGACTATATTTGGGAAGGTAGAAAAAATTTCACTTTTAATCATTTATTAATAGTTAGCATTATTACCACAGGAACCTTATTTTTGAGGGTGATCTGTTGGGTGACCTGCCACTACTGCCAGGTTAAGTAATTGTTATTATAATTTGTAAGAACTCCCATTTATCATATGTGAAATTTCTTTAAAACAAAATCCTATTAGTTTACTTACAGCAGGTCCATAATAGCTGAACTGAGTGTAATCAAAGATGATCTTGTGCCTAAGCAAAAAAAATAAAAACAAAAATAAATAAATAATAAACCAATTAATTTAACCTCTAAATTTAATCTATATTCATTTAGTACCAATTTGTGTTGAATTTTTTATGAATCTGTAACAGTATATGCAAAGCTCAGTATCTTCCCAAAATTGCAGAAAGGCTTTAAGTTCTGCAAATTGTAGCATCTGGAGACTAGGCACCTGCGAGGTGATCTGATTGAGGTGTATAAGGCCTTGAATGGGTTGAGCAGGCTAAATTCTGATGGGATTCTTCCTCTTGCTCAGATTACGAACCTGAGGGGACATAAATTCAAATTGAGGAAAGACAGTTGTAGAATAGCTGTGTGGAAATTTGCCTTTAGCCAGTGGGTAGTTGATTGCTGGAACAAACTTCCATCTGTTGTTGATAGCTTAAATAAATTCAAGGAGGAACTGGACAAACGTTTAGAGGGAATGAATGTATGAAATGTTTTTGGCTGATGCTACATAAGCTTGCTTTCTTGCATCACATGCCTACTACTACTTTCCTAAATTATGTTCAAAAATATGTAAGTATATCTTTAACTTGGGCTAACCCAGGCTAATTCACACTAAGGATAACTAACACAATAAGCATTTATCATTCTCTTGTATAATACAAGACAACAGTAATGCTCTCCTTGCAGTAAACTAATTTTGCCAACATTGAAAATACAGTGCCCTAACTTTATATGCCTTTATAACTCGGTGCTTATTATGATGCTTTTATAAAGCAGAAACTGTATTTTCTATCAAAGCAAATTTCAAATCTGCTCTGAAATTAAAAATCTATTTGCAAAATATTGGGAGTCAGAAACAAACTGGAATCACTGTATCAATTTTTTTTTTGAACTCTCTTGATCTTATCATCCTAATAGAAATCCTGCTGAGAAAGACAGTCATTGCATCATTTATACTCAACTTTTGATCATTGAAAAATCTGGTCCAACAAAAGAGGTGGAGGAATCTCAATCTTATTTCAGAGACATCTAAAAGTAATTTACTTCCGATACAATTTCAGTCATCATGACAACTTTTGTTCATCCCTCCTTCAGAGTGATAGTCCAAGCCATAAATTTCATACTACCAGTTTCAGTGACAATTGGCTTGACCAGCTTGTGAAAGACAGAAATGTTTTCAAATAGATTCACAATTATTTAGATGATTTCACCCTTCCAATCCAAGCTTCCACCTAGACATGGAATAATCTAGTTGATAATCTGAAAGTTTTAGGCTTTACTATACTGTCCCTACCCTCCCCAGCCACTTGCCTCAACATTCGGACAGAATTTTCACTGCCACAGCAATGTGATATCAGAGAAGTAGATATCTGCTATTTTTAACTCAGATAGCCTACATTCTATCTCTACTCTTTCAAACTCATATCACACACCCAAACAAATGCAATGCCTTCCAATCATTTTAGTCTTCCCGGGAAGACTAAAATGATTCTAAACCCTAAATTTATCAAAATCACAAAATTTTTAAGGAGATTAATATTGCATATATCCAGTAATATATTTAATAACAAAATGTAGCTTTCAGGGTAAAATCTTCATCAGCTATATAAAGATTCTAACAGAATAATGACGTTAGAAAGAAAATTTAATAGATACAGAGTTGTGTATGCTGTGATGCATGCACGGCTGCAAGATTGATCATTTAACTATAGATTGGTGCACGAATTTCTGTGGGTCTGCTGCCAGCATTTATCTAGCTTCAAGACAGTTGTTTCCAAGATAGGATGTAGCCTAATGCTCTTGCAGTGATTCATGGTTCTTGAATTACATGATATGTTGAGCAACTCTAGCCAGAGGCGGTGGCAGAAGTGCCGTGATTGGTCGATCGATTTTTTTTTATGACTAAATTTTTATTTAGTATGTATATCGGGAACTCTCTCATAAATCTCCTTATGCAGATTGCCATAAGTTTACTTTTGGGTTCAGTTTCATTATTTAAACTACAATGATGTAGACTTGTGTAAATTTCACATTATTCCAGAACATGATGGATAAGCTTTTAAGAGAAAAGCAATCTGCTCACTAAAATTATAAAAAAAACCCACCAATCATACTTTCAACAAGTTCAGTGGCAAAAGTAAATTGCAGAATACACCCTGATCCTATATATAGGTAAGAATGTTAAACAGTGTAAAAGAATCTTTTCAGCTAGCCACTGCTTACCTGAAACTAAGCATCCTAATCACACTATATCCAACAGAATGGATCAACCACCTCCTCAAGTTTTGTGTGAGGGATAACTGGAAAGATATGTGTTGTTTGTTTGTTATTTGGGAGCATTAGCAACTAAGGCCATATTGTTCAGGGGATATGTGGTGGTCATTCCATGACCTTTCCGCATCCTCCGTATTTGGTAGTCATGGGCTTGAGAACCCCGGAAAGATATGTATAGCAAATATACATCTCTGGTCAGTATTATCTGTTGTTCATAATCAGAGTTATAATTGCTACATAATCCTGAATCCTTCAGTCTACCTGGAAACATGCCCAATTTCCCACTGCTCTGTCAAGGCCATGGCTGTTTGAGGAATTTAATCACCCCCCAAGCTCACTATTTTTTGGGGAATTAAAATTAACTTTATGGGGAAACAATTTACAGGAAAATTAGACCATGTTAACATCTGGGATTCTACTGGTGTTAAAAGTTCCACCAGCCATCTCTGGAATTCACTTAAGTTAAAACCTGGTCAAGCTGCAAAAATCTGATCATTCCATACTCTATAACATATGGAATAAAGCTAATCAATAACTTAGTACCAATGTAGACCACTTGTCACACAACAAAGAATATAGACAGATTCATTTAGGAAAAACATGTTCAATGTGAACTGTACTTTCTGAACTTAATTATTAATCATTGAAACAATTAATTTCAACCTTGTTTTGCTAACTTTCTTCTTGTATAAAGATAAAGCCTTCCTCCAATTCTCTGTCTGGATTTTCCATTTGGTCTACGTACTCAACTTGGGATTATTAAAAATTATTATTATTATAAAAATGTTCAATAAATGTACCATTTGAAAGTCACTTTTTATCTTTTTTTTTTAAACTACTTTTTTAATTACCAGATGAAGACTGACATTTTGCAGAACAATATGGAACCAACAAAATCAGCATGATAATTTTTAAATTGGAGGGAGGGATTATCTTTTGCTTGTATTTTGTTTTTTTTTTAAAAATGAAATAAATAAAAAAAAAAAAATAAATATATAAATATATATATATATATATATAATTATGAATAAAAATTAAAATTAAGTAAAGAAAGAAAATGGATTTGAATTTGAATAGAGATAAAATGGAATATCAATAATATGAATTATGGATCAGGGACACTGCAAGAGCAAAGGTACCCTACAACCATAATGTATACCTTCACTTACATTTTTTATATTTCTACTCGATTTTCACTTGCAATATATTCACCTTCTTATCCCGATATTGAAAATACAGTTTACTTCTGGTTGCGCATACACTTTATTTATTTTGTTGTCCTTTTAATTATTATTGTAACTTAAAATTTTAATTTTAATGTAATTTTTATGCAATTTATATGAATGGAATCAGGTAACTTTGACAAAATACTACATGGGCAGAGTAGGATAAACTTGACCCCGGGTACACATGCTCTGTACTGTACTCCGAAACACGAATGTAACTCTGAACATACACATTTAACACACACAAGTCAGAGCACATCAGCATATAATGCTTCTAACTTAGATAAATATGGGATCCATATACTTAAATTTAACACCTGCAAGAATAAACTTTGTTTAACCTGTCCCTGCATACACCCGCAACATATTACAAATGATGCATCAAAACCTACTTTTTGTAAAACTAGTAATGTTATATACCTCATAACCTGCAAAACATGTAATATAAAATACGTCGGACAAACCAGCAATAAGCTACACGTAAGAATTAATCAGCATAGATCTGACATCAATAACTACTTAAAAAGAAATATTAACAATATAGAACAAGAAATAGAATATATGCATTTTCAATCTCACAACTTCAACAATATATACATATCCATATTAGCACAGATTAATAACGCTAATATTAGAACTAAACAAGAGGAAATATTTATGTTAAAATTAAAAACATTATACCCATATGGTCTAAATAATAAATTCAACCATAAAATTATTACCAATAACTTAGCAGATTGTTGTATATATGACAAATTTAATATAATAAAGTTCCATAGGAACCCTCGCAAACGTACTCATAAATCTAAAAATACTAGCAACAAACACAGTAATATTTTAGGTGATTTCGAAGTCACACTTAAAAACTGGGATAAGAACATTATAAATGTAAATGATATACATAATTTACTTTTCAGTACTAAACACAGTATACTGAAAGCATTGCACAAATTCATACGCACTTTCAAATTCGAATCCAAACATCTCTTTCATATAATAAATGATATTTGTAAATTTAATCTTAAAAACATAAGCTCGACAACACATGATAAAGATTCTATTATTATTTTGAACTTCAACAACCATATCATGGATAACATAAATATCAGTAAAATTGTAAATCAGCATAATCATCTACTTCCAAATACTAGTCCCAGTCATATTAAAGTAAGATATAAGTATAATAAACCCTTTGGATTATTAGCTTGCAACTACAAATCTATAGCTACCAGTTTAACATCACATATAACAGACACCAATAACTGCGTTTGTCAACAAACCAACATGCAGCAATATATTGATCCAGACTATGGACACATCATTACAGGAAATCTAAACATAGTTACGGACCCAATGCTAAGACATGTACTATCACAAGGATTCAAATTCAGGCCGCCCACCAAAATAAACATAACCAACTTCAATAAGCAGCTATATCAAGACCTGTTAAACTACTGCTTCCATCTAGCCTACAAAAATAACACGCCTATAGAAGCATACCATATGTGGATTAGCCATACATTCGCCCTATTCAAACATAAATATGCATTACAGAGTTCAAATTTATATTATCAGGGCACATACTATAACTTGACTGCATTAAAACAAAAACTGCTAGATTTTCACAAAAACTTCGTAATCACACCGGTAGATAAAGCAGCCAATAATTTTGCATTCATTTGCAAATATTTTTATACATATACTTTAACTAATGAACTTAACTCAAGCAATACCTACAAACCTATTTCCAGTACATGTAATATCATTACAAAAAAACTAATGGCCTTCAACAAAAAACTAAAGCTCAACTTAAATAATTACAGCTTACCTTACATCTACTTCATTCCTAAATTTCATAAAAAACCAACAGGCTTCAGATTCATAACCTCATGCAAAAATAGTTATGTACACAAATCAGGAAAAACACTTGAACGACTACTGCAACCACTGATGAATAAGATACATAACAGCAAAATCATAGGCAACAACCAACCTGTATTAAAATTTTTGCAAAGTAATACAGTCAATAATATTCAAACCTTTGATTTCCATAGCCTATTTACCAGTATCAATCAAACCAATCTCAAATTGGTACTCAAAGATATATATGATAAACATAAGAATTTTATTTCCTGCAACACCTATTACTGGAACAACATACTTAATTTATGTATTTCCAATAATTTCATATATGATGGCGATACAGTATATCACCAAACCAATGGAACACCTATGGGCAGCCCAGCCTCATGCATAATAGCCAACCTATATCTATACTGGTCAGAAACCTCATTTCCACAGGAACTAATACTATTTAGATATATAGATGACCTCATAGTAATTAACTGCCCGAATTTCATCCAGGATTATGCACATCTATACCCTAGCGAACTTGTACTAGAAAGAACTAACAATTCTGACACAGCAGCCCAATTTTTGGATCTAGACATCAATATAAAAAATGGTATAGCCTCCATCAATTTAGTAAATTAGTAAAAACGTGAAGCTTTCAACTTTAGCATAGTAAACTATACACAATGGAATTCCAATATTTCCAAACAGGTACATGCTAACGTTATCTTAGCACAATGCATCAGAATTGCAACGATATGCAGCGACAAAACAACAGTTATTGATAACATCAGATCATTGTACAGTAAACTGACCAGAAATCTTTTTCCTATTAAATACCTGCGTCATCATATCAATAAAGCCCTTAACATATTAAGGCACAAAAACTTAATAGATATCAATATAAACAGCATTATTAGTTTATAACTAATAATTACTCCCATACGCATCAAGTTTGTAAATAGTGTAAATACAATACACTAGGCCTCTTTGGTGTCTTACGGTCTGGAAAACTTGTACCCACCGATTGGTCTAACATAGTGTATTACCTTGTAATTATCTTGTAATTAATTTTGATTATATCTTGATTTATTTATCTATTTATTTGTTAATTGTAACTTATATATATCTTACACTTTAACACAACTGACTTAAGTACATGGTGCACCTACTCTCGGACAGTCGTTCAGGGTCCTAACTATAGGAACGGGTTTGCAACCCCGAACTACCCTAGCCCAACTTTATATCCCTAATTTCATCATCTTTTTGCTTTACTAAATTCTACATTTTATACTCTGTGAGCGATTAGTGTAACGAAAGCAATATCAGAGTACTATTTTTCTCACTATACCAAATCATAATTTTTCGCCTTAACAAAGTTTAGCTACTCTACTGCTACTTTGTAAGCAATTATATTTCTTTGCTATCCCGAAAGTTTGAGTATCATGTACTTAACTTGAACCTAGCGTAGCTCCACTGCTTACGTAAATTACAAAATATACATACACCAAAATTCGTCTAACGCTAGGTGCCGCTAGCGTTTCTTCACATATATACACTGTTTAGCCTCCGGCTCTTTCTTTTTTGTCGACCGGTCACGTAGCGGTAAGTTATTGACATTCTTGTCATTCTTGTCAATCGGACACTCGCTTCCTTTGTCTTCTCTTTTTGGCGGGTTACTTACTTCTGTAAGGTCATCCATGTTCTGTATGTTATACTTTGGAATAATATTTTTGCTTAACTTGTATTTTATTTTTTCAAAATTTATATTCTAAATTATTTTTTACAACGTGTCCGCGTACACGTGTTTTTTTTTTTTTTTTTTTTTTTTTTTTTTGACATACAGAACATGTCAGAAACAGAAGTAAGAGTATTGCTGTTCTTTTTCATAATTTAGGTGGATGACCTCTGAAGATGACACAGAAATTATGAAAGATACTGCAATGCTATTTCTACTTTGGTCGTTCTTTTCAATAATCTGCTATTTCTATTTTCGTTCTTTTCAAATTTTACATTTTTCAAAATTCGCACTTTGTTTATAACGTTACTCTTTTCCGTTCTTCCCCCCCTTTATTCAACATACATCGCTCCCAGGGTACACGGTATTTTCATTATTAGCATAAGTTAAATTAAAGATTTGCACATAACATTAAAATAATTTTCTATATATATATATATATATATATAATCAAATTAATCCAAAAATTAAATAGAGAAATAAAAATTACTGAAATATATATTAAAATAAATAAGAAAAAAAAAAAAAAAAATATATATATATATAAATAATACTATAAATTAATAACAAAAGAACAGAAATGAATTAAAAATGATGGAAAAATGTGGAAAACAAATATACAGAGAGATTATTAAAAAGGGTGATAAGATTTAAATCACATACACTTACATACACAGAACTTTCATCACATAACTGCATTGTTACATGTAACCCTATTTACTCAGGTCTGCTGAGATCTGTTTACTAAGAAAACAGATAATTGCAGTGTAATCATAGTTGGATTGCAGAGCAATTATTTAGCAACAAAATGCAATGATTTATACAATTTATTTGTATATTTTATTTAACCTGGCATTCTAGCTTATCCAAAACATATTTTATGGGATTCAGATCAGGACTTGAGAACAATCAAATCAATTATGGAATTATACTTTCTTCAAATCAAGCACATACAAGCTTGGCCTTCTGGGATGGAGCATTATTATGCTGTATTATTATGAAAGGCCCGGTTTAACAGTACTGGCAGAATGTAGGTACACACAGTTGTCCCAAATATCAATATAACTTTAATATAATTAAAGTCACTGTGCAACTCTATAAATAGCATATGAACTGTGAAAGGCAGATCCATTGGTGGTCATTTCTGTATTGTAATCACAAACCTTGAACTTGAAATGAAATGAACCTTGACATGTATCAAATTCACATCTGTATTTTCCTGCCTACCCAAGATTTGTCTGCTGTTGTGTCACATTAGTTGTTAATGAAACACAATTGAAATTAATTGGCCACATCTGCCACTACAATGATTTATTATTTATCACAACAGTCACCACAATAATTTATTTGTATTTCATTTTCAAATATATTTAAAGATTTCTCCTATTATTTGTAATACGGGTAATTTTTTATTTGTAAATAAAAATCAAATTAAAGATTTGATTTTTATTTACAAATAGATTTAAAGATTTCCCCCTAACTGCCCTCTGGGACCAGTCAGCAGAAATAGAAATAGACTTTGTACTTCTGCTGTATGCCTTATCTATAGATGCTTCCATTGGCACTGTTCTTCTGAATTGGTTTCTATAATTCCTGCTCGCTCTCTCTTCCAAAGCAATCCGAATATGTGCTGCAAACAGTAAACATCCTTTTACTGTCTAACTTCAAACTCACAGAACCAATTTTTCTTCTTCCTCATTTATTCATTCAACTTCTGTTTTCTGGAACAACCTTCCTTCATATCTACTTCCTGAAAATTATAATCTACAGAAATTCAAGTTTAATGTCAATAAGTATCTTCTTTCATCTTCTCAACCTTCAGCCCATGCATGGTACTAAGTAATATAGGTTCTACCCCTCGTGTTTGGGGTTTTCATAAAAAAAAAAAAAAAAAAAAAGCTTCATAACTCTATACAATGAAATTCATTGAGAAGTGAAACTACCTTTGAATTAGTCCTGTAGTGACTTTTTATCCCACAAATGTAAAAATATTTTGGAAAATTTTTATTCCAGCCTGCTGTTGTGTCACATTAGTTGTTAATGAAACACAACTGAAATTAATTGGCCACATCTGCCACTACAATGATTTATTATTTATCACAACAGTCACTGCAATAATTTATTTGTATTTAATTTTCAAATATATTTAAAGATTTCTCCTATTATTTGTAATAGGGGTAATTTTTTATTTGTAAATAAAAATCAAATTAAAGATTCGATTTTTATTTATAAATAGATTTAAAGATTTCCCCCTAACTGCCCTCTGGGGCCAGTCAGCAGAAATAGAAATAGACTTTCTACTTCTGCTGTATGCCTTATCTATAGATGCCCCTAATTATAACAAAAATAGTTCATGAGACAGATGAAAGATCTGACAGATGCTCAACTTTGTGTTTTATTTCTGGTTTTCTGAATTCTGCTAGAAAGCACAGCAATGCTACTGCTAATGGACTGTAATAATTATTAAATATGAATTTTTAATGAAAAATTTGAAAATTAAAAATTGTTTTTTTTTTTTTACATTTATTTTCAACAAAATACAAAACTTTTATTAATGAGTCGAGAAACTCATTTAGCATGAGTTTCTCGACTCAACGGTTCAGAAACTCATACATATATTAACATGTTTTATCAAACAAAAGCCAGATAAATATTAAATAATAAGTAAAACAAGAAACTTTTTAAATAATAATTATAATAATTGAGACAAAAAACTTTTTCATTTTTTTGCAATAATTAAACACAACCAAGAATATCTAATCCTGTAGCAGGTGAGTCAACCAATGGGCAAGAAACTATTTATGTAAGCTATTCTGAAAAGTAGTTGTTGTTATTTGGTTTTTAGGAGCATTAGCAACTAAGACCATATTGCTCCGGGGATATGCAGTGGTCATTCCCTGACCTTTCCGCATCCTCCACATTTGGTGGTCACAGGCTCGAGCCCCAGTCTAATCAAGAAGCGTGTGCTACGCACTGCTCCTGCCCACCGCTATGGAGGTGCCTCTGAAAAGTAGTACAATGAAGCAGAAAGCAAAATACTGGACATGCTGGTCCAGTATTTTACTGGACCACACTGAACCAACAGGTCCTTTACATGTATAATTCAAAGTAAACAATAATTGTTCACTTCCAAAACTGCTGAAATAAAACTTTCTCTACATTTACAAAGGCACTAAAAGTTCAAACACTAATCTTGAACCAACAATTAATACAAAATTTTACCTGCTCACAGATGCACAGGTCCTGTGCAACTATGAGCAGGCAAAATCATCCTTTTGGAATGCTTAAATATATACACTGGTGTTCAAAGAAAGTGCATCACCCCTTAAAATTGTAATTTTCATCAGAATAACGTAAGTATATGGCAATATTTCTTACAGATTGCATCAGATAAGATTGACAGACATAGGTGATGAAGTAATATTGCATCAGCTGTTACTTTCAGCTATATAAGCACGCTCTGCAAGAGTTGCAGTCATTCCTTGACTGTGTCAGGATGGCGAGTTACGTGCAGTTGATGCCACAAAGAAAAAGTGCTATTGTTGCTTTATGTGAGGAAGGATGTGCTTCCCGTCATATTGCTTATAGAGTGTCTTGTAATCAGCCGACAGTGAGTAGATTTCTTTCCAAACTCAAGAATACTGGTTCTGCTGATAGGAAGAAAGGAACCAGACGCAAATGAGTCTCTACGCCAAAACAAGACCGCATTTTGAAGTGCTTATGCCTTAAAAACCATAAAGCTTCTTCGTCCGAGCTGAAAAGAGAATGAGAAGAATATACAGGAGTGGTAGCACGTGCAGTAACAGTCAGAAGACGCCTCTTCAAAAATGGATTTGTAGCCCGTCGTCCTAAGAAGAAGCCCCTCCTCACACAAAAATGAAAAAGCCCATTTAATTGGTGTAAGGAACATGTCAAATGGACCCCCAAGCAGTGAAAGTCAGTTATTTTCTAGGATGAAAAGAAATTCAATCTGTATGGCTCTGATGGGAGACAAACAATTCGCCGTAAACATAGTGAAGAATACCATCCAGACTGGATCATGTAGACACCATCCAGACTGGATGGTGTCTACAGTGAAATTCCCTACCGGTCAAATGATATGGGGGGTGCATTTCGTGTTGAGGAGTAGGTTACCTGCAGTTTATAAAAGGTTCAGTAAATACCAGTGGATACCTGGCTATATTGGAAGGAAAATTGCTGCCAACCATTAGAGACCATTTCAAACTGCCAAATAATTGCATCTTTCAGGACGACTCTGCTCCTTGTCATCGAGCAGAAAGTGTAAGTAGGCACGTTTGTAGTTACTTTAGCTTCATTTCTGCATTAGAGGTTCGACAGTAATGTGTTTACATTTGTTACAGGTGAAAAAAACGGTTGGAAGAATGGTCCATTGCAACTCTTAGCTGGCCAGGAAACAGCCCGGACCGGAATAGAGAACTGTTGGCATTGTGTGGAATCTGCAGTTACCAGAAAGAAACCAAAGACCCTTTGTGAACTTTAGGAAGCCATAATTCGTGTTTGGAACCATGAACTATCAGTTTATTTTTTTTGGTTTTGGTTTATTTTTTTTAGGCGTATTAGCAACTAAGGCCATATTGCTCCGAGATATGCGGTAGTCATTCCCTGACCTTTCCGCACCCTCCGTATTTGGTGGTAAAGGGCTCGAACCCCGGTCTAATCAAGAAGCGTGTGCTATGCACTGCTGCTCCTGCCCACCCGGCTACGGAGGCACCTATCAGTTTATTATCTTCCGAAATTGATCTTGTCGATGCCTCGACGGTGTGCTGCTGTCATCAGGGCCAGAGGCAGTTCAACTAAATATTAGTTTGCACCCGGCGAACTTTTCATTTTTTTTCCCATTTAAAATGATAAACTGAAGCAAATTGAGGGCTTCTGATAACATTTCAGCCGCAACTGTTGTTTACCAAAACTGTTGTATAAAGGTTGCAAATGCTCAGTTTGGAATATTTTGAGAGCACCTGTCAAATATTTCTTAGCTTTGCCTTAACTATTAATAAATATCTTTTGTTGATATTTCTATTTGTGATGCTAGTCATTAATGTAACATACCATCACAAAAAAGGGTTAGAAATGTGAAATTTCTAGGTGATGTACTTTCTTTGAATGCTAGTGTTTATCAACATTTTGAAAAGGCTATCTGTAGTCCTACTGAGGTATTAATGTGGGGTGGGGATATCAAGACTGGGTTGGGGTGTTCAGATTAGTACAAAAGCAAGCCAGTTCATAAATGCGTGTTTGTATTATTCTGATAAATTACATCTGTTCTAAAGATCAATTTGTGATACTATAGAAAACCTATCACAATTGGCACATATACTAATATATTCATTTACTTTATTAGAAACTGTTTAAATAGTTACCTTTTTTCTTCCCACAATCGCTTTTCTCGTCGTTTCAAAAGTATTCTCTCAAGATCCTCCTCCTCCTCTTTGTGTTCTTCTTCATCTTCTGTCTATAGAGCAGAAAACACTCATTTTAGCAAATTTCATATGAAAATAATATGCCAAACTGGTTTTAAAAATTTAGAGAAAAGTAAAATCAATTGTTATTCAGAATAAAATTTTTAATGTAAACTCTTTCAATGTCAAAGTTTTGACATATGCCAGGATACCAAAACCCTACCTGCATAAAAATAAAATCTATAATAATCTATAAAATCTAAAATCTATAAAGTTTTATATAAAAATATTGCTTTGGACAAAAACAATAAGTAATCTTGGATAACTACTTCAGAAAAATAATTTTTTATTAAAGAAATTAATGTGTGGGCCAAACTTTGGCTTGAATGACAGCAACAGTTATGAGAGGAAACCTTCTGACACAACAGTATCTAGCTGGAGTGTTGTGACAATCCTTCCTTAATGCAGTCACCATTATAGCAGTTGAAGTGGACTGCACTGCCTTGCTTGGCAATATGGTCCACTTCCACTGCTAGAATGACTTGAGTTGGCATTAGAGCATATTCAAAATGTATTTTATAGAATTCAGATTAAGACTCTAGAACAGTCAGACCAATTGTGGAAATTCAATTTCTTCAAACTGGGCACATACAAGCCTGGCCTTCTGGTGGTGCATTGTATCATAAAAGGCCCAATTTTACAGCACTGTCAGAATGTAGGTACCATGCAATTGCCTCAAATATCAATATACTGGGTGCGTGTAAAGTCACTATGCACCTCTATAAACGGCATATGTACTGTTGAAAGGTAGATCCATTGTTGATCACAATGCAGAAGTTACCTTGACACATGTCAAGTTCACTTTTACATTTCCCTGCCTGCCCAGGATTTGTCTGCAGCTTTATCATGAAACATGACTGAAATTGGCTGGCCCTGTCTATTTCCAGTCACTTGAAAGTTTTGAAGCATTAGGAATATTGTGTACATTCAGCAACACTGCTGAATGCAGACAGGCTGATTACCCAGAAGCCAACTACCAAATACATTAAGCCAGCAAAATGCTGGAATTCTGCTAATTGTCCATTGTCAACATTGATTCAGCAAGTTCCAAAATGGAACTTGCTGAAGCAGTGTTGCATGATATTCTGGAATTGTTCCTTAAGGCAATAGAATTAGTATCAATACTGACAATATGATGCTGGGAAGGCTTTGATACACCACCACAAAAAAAAAAAAAATAATAAAAATAATTAATTAAATAATTTACCTATGTTGTATTTCCATACTCATGACTGGATTGTTGTACTTCCATACTTATGGGAGTATGGAAGTACAACAATCCAGCTGGACTCTGAATTTCCCCAGGCTGTCATGATTAACAACTCCTTGCTGGTTAAAGGAATACTTTCTACAACCTAGTCATGGTTAATAACTCCTTTTTGGTTAAAGGAATACTTTCTCAAATCCAGTCTATAATTTTTCCCTACCTAGTTTTAATTTATGCCCCTTGATTGTAGCATCATTTAATTCCATGAAAATTTCCCCTTCATTTTATTATCCCTTCTCAAAGCCTTATAAACATCAGTCAGATTCCATTTAAGATATCTATTTACCAAGATCTGTACCTCATGTTATTGAACTATCTCCTCAGGTGGAAATCCTTTAGTTGATCTAACCAGTCTTTTGCCTGTCTTTGCATATTTTCAAGAATCTTGAAGTATTTTTTTCTTTTTATTGGGTGTGGCCTCCACATTTAGATATGGTAATTTCAAGCATGGTCTCACAACTGACTTACACAATAGAATTATAATCTCCCTATATTTAAAATTGTTTGAGAAATCATTGAGAGGAAGATATGGACTCTCCTTCCCATCTGCCCGCTCTGCACAGAGAACTTCATGCCTGCATATGTGTTTGGTTTATAACCATCAAATTCCTTTCTTCTTCTACTATTCAACTCCTCTCAATCAGTGCATAAAAGAAAATTTGTAATCCCTTTCTATAATATCATATATGTTTATATACTTATGTTTTGCTTAATAAAATATAAGTGTGTGATAAAACAGTTATTTTGGAGTTATTTCTCTAGCATAAAAACTTTGCATTTTGCAGCATTAAAACATAATAGCCACTTATCTGACCATCACTGCAGCCTATCTAAGTCATGCTGAAGCAATGCTGCTTGAACTAGTCATTAACCACTCTCCCAATCATCACAACATCTGCAAATTTTGACAAGCCCTATATCCTTTCAATGACAATTTCCTTCATGTCCAAACAAATCTTAATGTGCACATGATTTTGTTCTGGAAATGTTAATCTTGGGACCCAACACAAACACAGTCTATATTGGGTTGTATATCATGGTATCAATAATATCCAAATATATTGGACTGCAGGAAGTTTTATTTTAGACTTTGGACTGCAGAAAGTTTTATTTTAGCCAGTGAGTTATAAATTACTGGAATAAGTTGCCTACATGGGGAAATTCAAAAGGTCATCTGGATAGTACCTTCGGGTGAGGGAAGTGCATAGGATGATAGGTTTAATTTCCTTTTCTTTTATTAATTATTATTATTTATTTATTTATGTTATTTTTTTTTTTTTACCATTGTATTATTCGGGTTCTTTTTTTTTTTTTTTTTTGGCTGGTATATAAGCCATAGGCTTTCTTGCACCATGCAGCCATTACTAAAACTAATATAGCCAAAAAGTCGCATCAAAGTCATATAGCAAGTTTCACACACTATAACAACAACAATAATGTTGATCAATTACTGCAAATACTTTTAACACTTGATCTACTTACCTTTGTTATTAACTCCACCTTTAAATTGTTTAAATGACTGTTTACCTATGCTATAGAAAAGTACATAATCTCTGTAAGTATCCTGTAATAACATGGAGTAAGATTCAATGAAACATTTCTTCAACAGTAGTAAATTTAAGAGCAGCATTCTATTCTTCACACATCAGCCATAATGTACGAGGGGGGGTTATCAAAAAGTTCATACCCTTACCTAGAAATAATAGCCCTAGAAAGGTGAAACTTCAGAGGAGCTTGAATCCTTTTCTATGTACTCTCCATGTATAGTAACGCATTTCTCCCATCTATGGATCAGTTGTTTAATGTCTCGATCATAGAAATCCGTACTTTTTTGCCTGAAGCCACGATGCCACTCCACTGAGACAAATAAAAGAAGCGTCCATGCAATGGCTTCTTCATTTCTCGAAACAAGAAGAAGTCTGATGGTGCTAGATCAGGAAAACAGGGTGGGTGCTGCAGAAGTTAGAAGCTGCACTGGGCAACAAAGTTGGTAGTGGCAATGGCTGTGTGAGCTGGTGCATTGTCTGGCAGACGACGGACACCTTTGGTTAACATGGGGTTTTCTCAATGATATATACGAATTTTGCTAGCAGGGAGAAAGAGGTGATTGTCCCTCTGTATAAGGCAATGGTCAGGCCGTGCCTTGAGTACTGCGTACAGGTCTGGAGGCCTCATTTTAGGAAGGATGTAGATTTGCTTGAGCGTGTACAGAGAAGGGCAACAAGATTGGTGAGGGTGATGAAGGGATCCTCTTACCAAGAGAGGCTTAAGTTCTGCAAATTGCAGTGGCTGGAGACTAGGCACCTGTGCGGTGATCTGATTGAGGTGTACCAATTGTTATATTATATAAGGCCTTGAATGGGTTGAGCACGCTGAATTCTGATGGGATCCTTCCACTTGTTCAGATTACGAACCTAAGGGGACATAAATTCAAATTAAGAAAAGACAGATGTAGAATAGATGTGAGGAAATTTGCCTTTAGCCAGCGGGTGGTTAATTGCTGGAACAAACTTCCATCTGTTGTTGGGGAAATTGATAGGTTAAATAAATTTAAGGAGGAACTGGACAGGCATTTGGAGGGAATGGTGTGATTTTTTTTTTTTTTTTTGGCTGATGCTGAATAAGCTGATACACTTGCTTTCTTGCATCACATGCCACTACTACTACTAACATTCTGGGCCTTTTCACCTTATAAGCACAGAATAGCTTTTTCAAAAGCTTTCTGTAGTATTCTCTGGTAAGTGTGGTACGACGATGTAGATAATCTGTCAGGATAACCCCTTTTCTGTCCGAAAATACGGAAAACCACCTTCTTTGCAAATGGAGTGGTCTTTGCCTTTTTGGGAGGCTGGAAGGAGTTGTGCTTCCACTGCTTTGACATGTCTTTGGTCTCTGGATCATACTGGAACACCCAGCATTTGTCATTTGTCACCAACCGATCAAAAAAGTTCTCAACATCTGCATTACACAAATCCAAAAGTTGGCGAGAACACTGCAATCAACATTGCTTCTACAAAGGCATCAGCAATCTTAGAACCCATCGTGAGGAGACCTTAGACATGAGCAGATGGCTAAGTAAAATGCTGTAGGCAGACCCATAGCTAATTCCCACTGCATTTTCAATGCAATGAATTGTCACATGTCTATCACTCAGCACCCAGCTGCTTAACCTTTGCAACCATCTCACTGTCTGTGGACGTTGATGGCCTTCCTTCTCTTGGCTTGTCAAAGACACTTGTATGACCACACTGGAACTCCCATTTTCACTTTTTTAGTGTCATAGGATGGACAATTCTGCCCATACACAACTTTCATTTCTTCGTCAATTTCCTAAGCTTTCTTGCCCTGCAAATGCAGGAACTTGATCACTGCTCGATACTCCACTCTGTCAACCACAGCATCCTTCCTCAGATTCCAGACTCCACTTCTGGTATATGATCACCTACGGGAATGAAATTTCATGTTAGTTATTGAATATGCAGACAACTTATATTAAAAATGGCATCTTCCTACTAATGTTTTATCTAGCTTAGAGTACAAACTTTTTGATACACCCTTGTATGTGAAAATCATTATAAACATTTTTGAGTTATTATCAAACTAAATGCATGCATGGTAGACTAAACGTGCATTGGCAATTTAGGTATTTTATAAAATTAGCATATAGTAATAGTACTAGTAGTGGCAAATGATGCAAGAAAGCAAGCTTATATAGCATCATCCAAAAAAAAACAAAAAAAAAAAAAAAAAACTACACACTTCTCCCATCCATACACTTCAAGAATTTGTCTAGTTCTTCCTTGAATTTATTCAAACCATTCACTTCCAAAACAATAGATGGAAGCCTGTTCCATCAATCAGCTATCCCTGGCCGAAGGCAAACTTCTGCAGATCTATCCTGCAACCATCCTTCTTCAACTTAAATTTAGACAACATGATATATGTAGTCTTGGCAAGAGGAACAATGTCATTCACATTTAGCTTACTCAGTCCATTCAAGGCCTTAAACACCTCAATCAGATCACCCCACAGGTGCCTAAGCCTTGAGAAGCTGCAATTTGCAGAACTGAAACCTTTCTAGGTAAGAGCACCCTTTTGTTCCCTTCACCGATCTGGTTGCCCTTCTCTGCACCTGTTCCAGCAGATCTACTTCCTTCCTAAAGCGAGGCCACCAGACTTGCATACAATACTGAAGATGTGGCCTAACCATGACCTTGCACAAAGAATAATTACCTCCTTATCTGTGCTAGCGAAGTTTCTGTATATCACGGACAAAACCCCATGAGCTGTCCTGGCAGCATGTCTGACTGCACAGTTCTCCCAGGTATTTTCATTCTCCACTACCTTGAGTGTAGTATCACACAGTTGATAAGTTACTCTGGGGTTACTGCTACCATATGCAGTACCTTGCATTTGTCAATATTAACCTTCAACTGCCATTTCTCAACCTACCGAGTCTTGATCACTGTTGTTAACCATCCTGCCAACCTTTGTGTCATCTGCAAACTTAGACATTAAGCCCGATATACCTTCATCAATATCATTGATAAATATTGAAAAAAAAAAAAAAAAAAAAAAACACAATGGGCCCAGCACTGAAGCCCTGGAAGGCTTCACTGATAACATTATTCCACAATGAACAGTGCCCATTGATAACCACTCTGTCTTCTTTCACTTAACTATCCCTTTATCCATAGCAGTAACTTGCCGTTAATGCCACATTGCTCCAGTTTATACAGGCAGTCTTTTTATATGTGCAACAATATAAAAAGTCTTCCTGAAATCCAAGTATATGATATCAAAATTATTTTTTTCATCCAGTTATATATGCTTTATTAGTTTTTAAAATTTATGATCATTCTTTTTTTAAATGTCTCTTTTATACACATACACATTTACTATAGCATTATTTTCTAATAAATGTGTGCAGTAACAGACAAGTAAAAGGGATAATGAGGGAGGAGGATTATTTTGCTGAATATAATACTCATTAATAATCCCAAGTTGAGTATATAAGTTCAACAACTGGGGACCCCAGAACAGCAACCAGTAAAGCCTTTACATATAGGGAAAGGTAACAAAGCAACATTGAAATTAGAGGTTTGAATGATTAGTTATAAAGTTAACAGAAAGCACAATTCAGATTTTTAAATGAAATGAACACGTTTCTTAAATGAATCTGCCTTAAATGAGCATTCTCTTTTGATGGAACCTTAATCCCAGCAAAATCCCAAATGTTCATGTCTAACTTTCCTGTTATTTGTAAGTAAGATTAACTTCCCCAAGAAGTTACTCTTACTTACTGTAAAATGGTTTGCAAGAAAAGAAGATTCAAATATGAATGAATGAGTGTTTTCAGACCTCTATACCTTCGCTATACTGCAGGTTTCTAGAGCAAAGTGATCTCCCCCCCCTTGGCTGAACCCTGTCATGGAATCCTTGGTTAATATTTGATCCTCTAATTTAAAATTAAGTATTCTCTTTCAATAGACTGACCCGGTGTGTTTGCTTTAGGCATGGGAAGCCAAGAAGGAGAACCTTAGCCTCTACAAACATGCTGTTGATAAACACTATGAGGACATCAATGTAATAATAACTAGAGATTTTGAGGAGATACTTAGAAAGTGGTCTATCCTGAGACTAGAGCAGTTAGTAACTGATTTATTATTTCAATCAGTTCTTGTTTGGAAATATTGATCATATTGAAGGTCAGCATATTAATGGAGTCATTGCCCTATCATGAATCTATCACTGCTTGGTGAGAGGAGAACATGAGGATGCAGTCACACCATTCCAATGGCTGCAGGGTGCAGAGGACACTCGGTTTAGCACAGGGAGCAGGAGCAAAGATTGCTTTTTCTTGCCTAGCATTCTTGACAATGGTGGAACAAAGGACACTCTGCTTTAGTTGTTGGAAGAGTTTCCTTTGTCAACAAAGTCACTCAAAGTGTCGCTCAATGGGTTCAATTTGAAATCTTGATGAGCAGATTATTTTTCCTTAAAAGCAGCTCAGAGCTGTTTATTCCACCATGGTTTGGAATGATGTAAAATTATACGTGGCTTAGGCACTACAGTTTGAAAAATGACCTCATGGCAGTTTAGACATGGAGATTTATATGAAAGTTCTATGGATACATTTCAAATAAAAATTTGGCCATTGGAACAATGATAAATTTGAGGTTTAAAATCTTTTTGGCCATCCTGGGCAATCACTGTGGAGAGGAACTCCATTAATTTGGCTTTGAGTTACAAGTTCAAAGGAGCAGGTGGTCAGAGTTAAAATAGTTGGTTTGTTGTTGTTTGTTATTTGGTTTTTAGGAGCATTAGCAACTAAGGCCATATTGCTCCGGGAATATGCAGTGGTCATTCCCTGACCTTTCCGTATCCACCGTATTTGGTGGTGATGTGCTCGAACTCCGGTCTAATCAAGAAGCGTGTGCTACGCACTGCTGCTCCTTCCCACCTGGCTACGGAGGCGCCAAAACAGTTGGTATCTGCTTCACTGCTATTACTGTGGGAGCAATTAAGGACAGTACCTTAAGACTTCAGACTCTCAGGTTATCGACCAGGTTATTCCATATCTGAATGACAGCTGAGATTTGAAGATTGAAGTCAGCTATTATGCTTTTGAAGCCACTTGAAAATATTTAGACTGGTAGACTGTTAGAACAATTTTTCATTGTAACCAAAGTTGAGTGCTATTGATCACACTATTAAGATGATAAAATCAAATGAGCCTAAAGATAATATTTGATATAGTGATTCAACTTTGCTTCTGCACCCCTAACATTTTGTGAAAAGATATGTAGTTTAAGAGATGACATAACTCTAATAACATATAAGCAAGAAGGTCAATTCAGTTCCTTTGTACCAATTATAGTCTATAATATATACATTTGTGTGTATGTTACATAGCATCAGGATTTATACAGCACACAGTAATTCTATATGTTGTTTAAATCCTCTAGTCATCTTTGGACTGTCTGTATATTGTATTCTGTAATTCTAGAACAAATAAAGTTATCCTATTTATTCATTAAATGGTTTTAAACAATACGAATAATATCAGTTAGTATTAAACATATTAAGGATTAAATTACCTCTTCTCTAAAGACATCTTCATAAGAGGGAATTTCATCATGCTCATCAGGTTCCATAAGTAGACGCACTTGTGATTCACTATATACATTATAGATGTCAACTGGACGATGACTAGTTATAAAATAAAAATCATTTTGAAACTGTATATACTGTTACACAGGGAGCTATAAAACTGATAAGAGAAAACTAGAGTATAGAGCAACAGAAATATGTGGTCTAGCATATAAACTCTTAAACAACTACTGCAGTATAACTTTTACAGGTGATCCCTAGAACAGTGTTTATTAAACTTTGTACACTTGCACCATAAGGTGATGTTAAGGAGACCATAGTGCTAAGTACACTTCTCAAAATTTTACACACTTATGAACCAAAACATTGTGCCAATCTGTCTTCACGAGTGGATAATCCCAAAGCGTCATGTTACTGATCAGTGCAGAATATAGAGTGATGGCACAGGTAGTGCCTGTCGGTTTATCAGTACAAACTCTGTGCAATGGGGAAAAGGAAGAACCAGGCAGAGTTTGAACAGGGAATGATTTGCAGCACTAGGAAGGCACAAGAATCTCAGCAACTGTAGGCATTGTCTTGTTTGACCATCCTAGTGAAGGTGCAGCAGGAATAGTCTGAAGAGGGGACATACAACCACCCAATGTGCTTTGATAGGGAGACCACCACTAGTTTACAATCAAGGTGAATGGTGGTTGGCACATGCTGTTCAGGATAAAAGACAGCTCATGATCCTTCAATTAATGGAGAGTACAACCAGGGCACACAGAGAAACATTTCCCAACACACCATCCAGCAGACACCCTTGCAGATAGGCCTATGGAATAGGCGACCTGTTTGTATGCCCATGCTGACTGTCATCGACACCTTAGCCTGCAGTGGGCATGATACCACCATTCCTAGACATTGGATGATAGGAAAAGTCTCCGAGTCTGATAAATCAGGGTTCCGGCTTCATTCAATGGCAAGCAGGTGAACAGCCTGCACAGAGTTGGATGAAAACTGACCAGCAGCAGTGGTATCATGGTTTGTGGGGGGGGGGATGTTTTCATGGACATCACTGGATCCTCAATCTTCACTGAACACAACCTCACAGCCAGAACTAAGCATCATTTCTGATCAAGTTTTATGCTACATGATGACCACATATCCAGATGTCATTGGACAATTTCAAGGTGACAATGCCCCATGTCACATGGCCCACAACATGCAGGAATGCTTCAAGGATCATGTTTAGGCATTTTGTGTGCTCCCCTGGCTGACAAATTCCTTGATATAATTTTCGTCAAACATTTGTGGGATCTGGTGGAACACAGAGTTCGCTAATCCAAGCCAGCTGCTCTGTTGCCAAACTTTGGGACATCCTTCTGTCCAGCTGGTTCAGGATACTTTAGGATCTTCAGTGGTCTTGTGGAGTCGATGCCACACCGAGTGTAAGCAAAAGAGAAAGAATTGTGACCCAGCCAGGAAAGTTTCTTCTTACTAGGATTTTCTCTGTCTCAATAGTACTACCATCATGTATAATGTTCATCTGTACTAGCAGATATGCAGCACCCCTACAGGATTCCCAGCCAGTGCTGTCATTGCCAATGTGGCTACAGAATATCTAGAACAGTAATGGCAAACCAGAGGCACATATGCACATATGACACATTAGCATTAGCAGAGGCACATGGTGCAAGAAAGCAAGTTTATACAGCATCAGCTAAAAAAAAAAAAAAATCACCTTCCCAGTTCACCCATTCTTTCACTCCAAATGTTTGTCCAGTTCTTTCTTGAATTTATTTAAGCTATCAACTTCCACAATGATTGATGGAAATTTGTTCCAGCCATCGACCACCTGCTGCCTAAAGGAAAAGTTACGCACATCTATTCTACAACTATATTTCCTCAATTTGAATTCATGCCCCCTCATAACACAGAAAAAATAACTCACATACAGACATTTCATCATACTGGAATGACAAAAAGGTACATGTAAAACATATCCAGTGTAGTGCTTGTAAAATCAGCAAGAGAGCATTCAGGTGCAATGGGCAAGAAGAATTTCTGAACACATAGGAGTTTATTATAAAAAGATGCCTTACATAATGCAGAGGAAAAATCTAGCACAGAGCCACCTGCTATACTGTCTTCTTGAATCATGGGTCATTCAGTAATAGTAGTTATACATTCAACTACTGGCAGTAGAAATTCTCATGTTTGATTCTTGACATTTCCTTGAAAAAAGGTGATTTTTTCCCACCTTTTTTTGTAGAGAATTTATTTATTTGTCTTACATTTACATGGACAACCTTATTCAAGTTTAGGACCAAACCTCCCAGAAGTCACAGTAAGGATGCTACTGGAGCAATATAAAATATGGAGTTTGACAATAAACTTCAGTAAGATGGAATATATGAATTCAACAGAGGACATTTTGAATATTAATGGAACACAGATAAAGAATGTGAAATGGTTTAAATATCTAGGAGCTATTACACAGATGTATGGCTCATCTGAAGATGAGATTGCAAGAGGAATTAATTAATAAAGGTCTTGGGAATGTTGGACCCAGTATTATGGAGCAATAATATTCTTCCAAAGAACCAAACGATTAATATATAACACAATTTTTAAGAGTATTCTACTATATGGATCTGAGGTTTAGACTATAAAGGAAAGGCAAAAGAAGAAATTACTAGCTGTCAAGATGGATTTTTGGAGAAGATCAGCCCGAAGGTCTAAATTGTAAAGAGTCAGGAACAAAGATATAAGAAAAGCAATAGACGTTCAAAAAAACATCATAGACAGAACAGAACAAAACAATTTTAAGAATCCCTGGCCGATAAAAGGCACTGCTGGCTGATCCTCTTAAGGTCTGAGGGCGGTCAGCAGGTAAGATTTGTTTTGTTTGTCTTAATTCATCTTATAAAATAGGCTAAAAGTAAAGTAACTTAAAAATTGTCAGTGTAACCAAGTTCTGCTCATATAATTGTATAATAGTAACACAGAATTGCTCCTTTATGTCGTAATTATAATCTCAATCTTAGAGATGCGCAATTTGTTATAACTTAAAATTATTTATCTATTTGCTGGCATTATTGAAAATTAGAAATGACCTGACCAATTGTTAATACATTTTATAACTGATCCTTTGTTAAAAAAGTATGATTGTAATTTAGAACTTCTCAATGTAAATCTAATTAGTAACCTTCACCTTTTTAATTTTATCTCTATTCTCAAACAGCAAGGTCTGATGATGGGTATCGGCAAGATACCCAAATTGTCACACTATTGTATATATTAGTTTAATTAAGGCTATTCTTAAATAAAATATATATTAAAAACTCCATGGGGTAAAAGAGTGGTTAATTATACATATTGATAATTCTTAATGGATAACAACATGTAATGTCCTTCCCCAACTATATTAGAACAAAACAGAAAAGGCTACAATGGTATGGACATGTTATGAGAAAGGGGGAAGGCTACCGAAAAAAGCAATGGAATGGATACCCCCCCCTAGACAGAAAAAGAGAGGGAGACCTAGAAGCACATGGATGGAGGGAGTGAGGGCAGCTATGGAAAAGAGAAGATTGAAGAACGGAGACTGGGAGAACAGAAAAGAGTGGAGGAACAAAAATAATATATAACAAATATATAACAAAGAGTTAGGTCAAGGATAACCATTGATACAATGGAGAAATCCAAGAAGACAACTGCAAAAATTGGAGGGATATTTTCTATAATATACACATGGCATTTCAAATTTATATTAATGCAAAACAAAATAACGTGATTTTAATATAAGATGTCATCTTCTATAAAGGGATTAAAATTTTCAAACTGAAATATAGTTACCTGTCGGCTATGAAAAATATAATCTCATCCTCCTCTGGCTGCATCATATTTACAATATCCAGTGTTGCTCCACAATTTAACAAGATAATGTACTTAATCTAAAAAGAAGTTAATAAAATTCACTATAATATACTGAAACATTATACATATTTTTAATTAAATTATACAATAACAATACTGTATAAAGTAAGACCAGAAAATTTCAGGGCTGAATTTGTCACAAGTATCTGAACACTGAATAAGAAAAATATTTTATCTTATACCTCAGAATGGCTCACATTTTTAGTGTGTGATGTTATGGTTGCAAGTGTGCCAAGGTTTATTTTTATCTGTTTTTTATCATCACTCTTTTCAGAATGTAACTTTTTTTGAACAAAGATCTATAAAATGTTACTTTCTGTTGAAGAAATCAGCTTCATAAATTACAGAAATGATTGTGTAAGCATACAACAAAACAGCTTTATCGAGAAGTAGGAATTTAAAAGGTACAAACACTTCAAAGGTGGACTCGATATCATTGAGTATGATGGGAGATGAGACTGCATGTCATCAACAAATGACAGAGTTGCCTCCTGAATTAGAAGTATTGTATGGAACTGCTGTAAAATAAAAATTGAAGATAAAGCTTCTCAAGTTGGAATATCATATCTGACATTGTAAAAATGAAATATTACACACTGCTTCATTCCTAAGTTTCTAAGAGCAGATCAGATGGAAAGAAGAGGTGAACTTTTCAAAACAAAACCAGTTGAAATTAGTGATTATGAGCCCTGATTTCTAAAAACAATAGTGACAGGAGATGAAACATGGTTATCTTTATAACCTGGATACAAAACATCTCCTCCAAATGGGGGGGGGGGAGAGGGAGAGAGAGAGAGAGAGAGAGAGAGAGAGAGAGAGAGAGAGAGAGAGAGATGCAATCTGAATAAACAGACGTAACAAATAAAAACTGAAAATAATACCATGACAACGCTTGTTATTCATGCAACAATAATTTCCAAATGCCTCTTTCCACACGCACTATAACTGTTTTATATGTCCTCATTCACCTGACCTTGCATCATGTGAGTTTTATTTTTTCTTCAGACTAAAGAACTTACAGGAACAATGATTTTATAGCAATATAGAAGTTATGACAGCTACAACAGAGCAGACAAGGAATTTTCAAAATAGAATTTCAAGAAACTTTTTAGGTGCTAAAAAATGCATAAACAGCCAAGGTTAAAAATATATTGAATTACATGTAGAATATCTTCAAAATTCAATATGCAATTTAAGTAACAATACATTCTGAAAGCATTCCCATGGATCAATGCCTTATCACTGCAGGAATGTTTGCACGTGTCAATGAAGCTGAGAACTATGCCATCGGGTGCATATACTCCTATCAGTCACCCATGATGGACAGATTAAAGCTAAGACACTAGACTAAGTCAGTTCAAAATCTGCCAACATGCACTGGACCAACATGGCAGATTATGGTCCATTCCTTCAACATGGCTTCACAACAAAATAATGGCCCTCATTCCCTGGAGATCTGCGAGCTACCTACAGCAGCAGGAAAACCAGCTCAATGGCAGAGGGTGCTAAGAATCACTGCAAAGTCAGGCTGCCTTTTAGACAGTGGAATGCTTAACATTCAGTCTATGAGTGCAGACTCATGCCTAGAGGCGCCTCCGTAGCCAGGTGGGAAGGAGCAGCAGTGCGTAGCACACGCTTCTTGATTAGACCAGGGTTCGAGCCTGTCACCACCAAATACGGAGGATGTGGAAAGGTCAGGGAAATGACCACCGCATATCCCGGAGCAATATGGCCTTAGTTGCTAATGCTCCTAAAAACTAAATAATAACAATAATAATCATGCCTAGAAGAGCTATTACAAGAGCTGAAAAACATCAATTGGGATATCATTAGTTTATGTGAGATTCAAAGAAAAGGTGAAGATTTGATCAAACTAGAAGATGGACATTGGCTATACTGCAAAGGAACAAACAACGAACAATGAGGCGGAATTGGGTTACTGATGAACAAAAGACTAACAGATTCAAATATAAACGTAGTTGAATTTCTTGCTGTGCGGTTAAGTTAAACGGTCACTATTATCTTCAAATTATTCAAACTTATTGCACCTTTACAAGCAGTATGACTACACCATAAAATTGTAATGGGAGATTTCAATGTAAGATTGGTAAGATATAAAATGGGGAAAGTTGGCCCATATGGAACTGAAAAAAGAGGCAGTCTACTAATTAAATTTGTGGAGGAACAAAATTTGTTCATCATGAACTCATTTTTCAAGAAAAAGGCCCAATGAAAATGGACACAGAAGAGCCTTCTTGGAAATACTAGTGAAATTGACTTCATAGTGACAAACAATAAAACAATATTCATGACTGCTCAAATCTTGAACTATTTTAATGTTGGAAGTGACCATCGGTTACTGAAAGCAAAAATCAAAATTGATTGCAAGAAAGAACAAAAGAAATTGGTGAAGTTAACTGAAGTGAAGAAGGTCAACACAAACAACTATTGAAAAATCATCAAACTTTGAATTAGAACTGTCCAACTGTTTTCATGTCTACAAAACCTTCCTGGACAGATATATCAACCAATAATGAAAGTCATCAAGACTGTTGTAGATGCTGCTGCCTATGTCCTTGAATCTACTGGTAAACAAGAAAAACCAACCAGAATATCAAAAGACACAATTGCCATGATGAAAAAGAAATGAGAAATTAAGCAAAGTGATAACATAAAAAACAAGGTATAACATGTACAAATGTGTAAGACCATAAGAAAGCACATAAAAGAAGAAATGCACAAGTTCAATGTTGATATTGTCAAAAGAACTGCATTAGCATTAACAAAGGCACATGATTCAAGAAAGCAAGCTTATATAGCATCAGCCAAAAAAAAAAAAAAAAAAAACCCTTATTTCACCCATCCACTCACTCCAAATGTTTGTCAAGTTCTGCCTTGAATCTTTTTAAGCTATAAATTTTTACAATGACAGATGGAAGTTTGTTCCAGCTATCAAACACCCGATGGCTGAAGGAAAACTTCCGCACATCTATCCCACAACAGTCTTTCCTCAATTTGAATTTATGCCCTCTCAGGCGATTATTCTGAGCAAGAGGAAGAATCCCATCAGCATTGAGCATGCTCAAACCATTCAAGGCATTATACACCTCAATCAGATCACCTCACAGGTGCCTAGGTGTCTCCAGACACTGTAATTTGCAAAACTTAAGCCTTTCTTTGTAAGAGCAACCCTTTGTTCCATTCACTAATCTTGTTGCCCTTCTCTGTACTCGTTCCAACAGCTCTACATCCTTCTTAAAATGAGGCCTCCATACAGTACTCAAGGTATGGTCTGACCATTGCCTTATACAAGGGGATAAAAAAAAAAAAAAAAAGTAAAGTGCAGCCATTATCAACCCACTGCAGGATGGAAGCCTCCTCAACAATTCATGCTGAGGGAAATAGACCATAATCTGCCACGCTGGTCCAGTGCGGGTTGGCAGATCGACCGTATTCAGCAGTCAGGGGCTTAAACCCTGGTCTACTCAAAGAGTGTGTGCTACTGCACTCCCGCTCTGACCACTAGGCTACGGAGGCCACTTTACAAGGGGATAATCACCTCCTTATCCCTGCAGTGCAGACTGTCTGCAAGATTAGCTCATGGTGTCTTGTCAATGATATACAGGAATTTTTCTAGCAGGGATAAGGAGGTGATTACAAGCAGATAATCATTGACAAGACACCATGAGCTAATCTTGCAGAGACTGCACTGCTCAGAAAACTTCATATACGCCTTCAATTACCCCCCAAGTCCTTTTCATTCTCTACCACTGTCAGTGTGGTACCACTGAGTTGATACATTACTCTGGGATTACTGCTTCCCATATGTAGTACTTCACGTTTGTCAATGTTAAACTTGATTTGCCACCTCTCAGCCCATCTGCTCAACTTTTCTAGATCCTGTTGCAGCAGTGTACTGTCATTAGTGTCATTAACAACCCTGCCAACCTTCATATCGTCTGCAAACTTGGACATTAAGCCTGATATACCATCATCAATATCATTTATAAATACAGAAAACAACAATGGACCCAACACTGAACCCTGAGGGAATCCACTAATAACATTAGTCCACAAAGAGCAGTGTCCATTGATTACCACTCTCTGTCTTCTCCCATTCAACCATCCCTTTATCCATAGCAGCAATTTGCCTCCAATGTCACACTGCTCCAATTTGTGCAACAGTATCAAAGGCTTTTCTAAAATCGAAATATATGATATCACAGTTATTCTTTGCATCCAGTTCCCTTGTGACTACAGCATAGTATCCAATCAAATTAGTCAGACAACACTTCCCCTTAACAAACCTGTGCTGTGTCCGAGCTATAACTGAAGTATTGTCTAGATGATCCTGCAATGTTTCTTTAACCAGTGGAACAGAAGTTAAACTAACAGGTCTGTAATTACCTGTGTCTCCCTTTGATCCTCCTTTGTGGATTGGGGTCACATTTGCACATCTCCAGTCCATGGGTACCTCCCCTGAGTCCAGGGAAGCTCTCCTAATTATGGCTAAGGGTTTGTTTACTTCCTTTGCTGCCTCTTTTATATAACTGGATAGATTCCATCCACCCCAGGTGCCTTTCTTGTGTTTGTCTTCAACAATTTCTCCTCCACTTTACTCTCAGTTATTACAAGATTATCTAGGTTACTGCCAGAGTTGAATACACCTCTGGCATTCCCTTCCCTGAATAACTCCTTATGTGTGAATGTCAATGAAAAATATTCATTTAGTTTGTTAGCTACCTGAGCAGGATCATCAACAGTTGAACCATCGATATCAAGTGGACCAATCTAATTCATCCCCTTCCTTCTAGAGTTTACATAAGTAAAGAACTCTGCTGTTTTTCTTTGCATCCTTTGCCAAACATTTCTCGTAATCTGCCTTCACCTGCCTAACCTCCTTTGTAGCTTGGTTACAGACCAGCTTATATCTATCATAGGCTTCTGTGTCACATGTTAATTTATATGTATCCCATGCAATTTTCTTCTCTGTCACATGTCTAATTGGTTCATCTGACATCCATTTAGGCCTAAATCTTAAACAATATTTCTTTGTTGGTATGAAAAGCCTAGTAGCTTCAAAGATTACTTTTTTGAATGCTTCCCATTTTGAATTTGCTGTTGGTAACATCAGTTGGTTCCACCATATAGAATTTAAATATTGTCTCAGACCACCGTAGTCACTTTTATAAAAGCAAAAACCCTTCTCTTTACCCTTGATGGTAGTTACCTCTTTGAGTAAATCCCACTTCAACACACTGTGATCACTGCCACCTAGTGGTTACTTTATATGCAGATTCTTGATGCATGAAGAATCATTACTGATAATCAGATCAAGAGTATTACTCCCACTAGTTGCCTCCCGAACATGCTGCTGTAGAAAACAATCATCCAATAAATCCACAAAAGCCATGCCAGTGTATGAGTGACCAACCCACAAATTCCAGTCAATATCCTGGAAATTAAAATCTCCCATTATAAGACACTCTAATTTCCTGGCCCATTCTATTTCTCTGCACAATTGCTCATTGTACTTATCATATTCATTAGGCCTATTACACACGCCTACTCTCATTTTTCCTTTCCCAGTGCTTATGTCACACCAAACAGACTCAACATTGCATTGTCCACCCACATCAATTGGATGCACTTCCTTGGATCTTATGTGATTCTTAACTAACAGCATAACCCCTCCTCCCTTCCTGTCCTGTCTATCCTTTCTGTACACATTGTACTCCCCTAATTCCAGTTCTGCACTGCTTATGTCTGTGTGGCACCATGCCTCTGATATCCCAACAATATCTGCCTTTGATGTCTTGACTAGAACTTCAAGCTCATCGAATTTATTAACTATACTCCTAGCATTGGTGTACATGCAAGTATACATGCACCTGTTTCTACTTTTAGTTACCCTAACGTAGCCCATGTATTTACTTGTTCCACTATGACTACAAGCAGTCCTGGAAATTCCCATTGCCTTGCTTTCCAGGTTGCTGCTCAATTGCATTTCAATAGAAGTAGTGCAAAAATAACTTTTACCTCTGCCAGCGGCTACTGTTAATCTATTAGTCCGTGTATGCCCCCAAGCTAGCAGTTTTCCAACCCACCTAACTCTGCCTCGATAGCATCAGCAAATATTCTTGCACCCTTTCTATTTAAGTGTATCTCATCCCTGTAGAAGCAGTCTCTCCTATTAACAAGCACAGACCAGGTGGAGAAAAATTCTACCCCTTGAGCCTTGCACAATCTCTCCAGGGCTGAATTGATCAACAAGGCTCTCATCATATGCTCCCTCCTGCAGATGCTTTCAAATTCAACCCTAACTCATGGCTTTTTTTCAGCATTGTCTTGTACTTGTACTACAGCAGTCTAAGTAATTCTGCTGGTCTCCTACTCTTAATATCATTAGGATACATGATACTAGTACCTCCCTCTGTAAGAATCACACTACAGCTGACACCAACTCCTCAAGCAGAGCACCTACTAAATCAGTTCGTAAGCAAGATGCGCATTATTTTTCAAACTATGCATATGACTACAATCAAATGTTCATCCCAATGTTTTCTCCCTCAACATACAGCATGTCTTTAATGTCAAAAGATAAAGAACCTCAAATTATTTGTTATTTAATTATATAAATAATTTAATTATTTATTATATACACTTTTCTGTATGGAAAACTTATAGTACAGGTAACATTTTAAATGTAGCAATTCTAATTAATTCTAAGTAGATATATAACTAAATATATCCAATTACATATCAGACTTTGAGGTAGATTACTTAGCGTATAAGTTAATGCTAAGCATCAGTTCTGTGTAAAGTAAAAATAACTGAAGTTATTTACAAGACATTGTTCTGTTGAATCTCATATGTGAATACCACAACGAGTTGCCTATCATTGTACTACTTCGAATACGTAATTCTTCTCCAATAAAGAAAACTATTGTTACTTATTCTCAGCGGATACCATCACCGCCATATTTGAAGTAGTACAATGACAGGCAACTCATTGTGAAGGTATTCACAATATGAGATTCAACAAAATGCCTTGTATATAACTTTGGTTATTTTCACTATGTACAAAAATGATGCACTAACTTGTATATCAATATTCTTTTCTGGACCATACTCACTGTAGGCTGAGGCTTTTTAGCCCTAAAATTTGATGTAGATTACTTAGTAACTTTAATGCTAATAAAATTGTAAAGTTGAGAGCAGAATTTAAAGCAAAAAATAAATTAACTGGCTTTAAAAAGTAACAAATACATTTATAAATGATAAGATTCCAAGTTATATTTTACATTCAACACAATTTACTGCCAAATATAGAACCCCAACAATATTAACTATTATTCCTTCAATAATTCAGTTGCAACCTCATCATTCCCTGTTCAATAAAATGGCAGCATAAACTATGCATTACAGTGCAAGAATATTTATATAAAAGCAGTAGTAGAACTTCACATTCCTAGCTTTAGCAGATAACTCAAAATGAATAAAACAAAAATCAGAGTCTCATGACAGTCTATTCTGAATTTTTTAAACAATCAATATTAATATTTAAGACTTTAAAATTGAGGAAGAAACCCCAGGGGCTCACATGACATCTCGGACTCTTCCGAGATGTCATGTGAGTATTTTCCTGAGCTAGATATCATCATTCTTCTCTTTCTTGGTGATTCCTTTCTACTTCTCTCTCTTTCTTTCTCTCTCTCTCTCTCTCTCTCTCTCTCTCTCTCTCTCTCTCTCTCAGAGTAACTCAGGAACTTTTTTTTTTTTTTTTTGGCTTGTGCAGCATAAGCCTCAGGCTTCCTTGCACCATATAGCTGCTAATAATAATAATAATAATATGTATCCATTAAAAAAATAAGATAATAAAATAAAACTTGCAATCCAAAATGGTAAACATTGAAGTTTAAAATTATATTATTTGATATGGAACGACTTAGTAATAAGTAATGAAAAGTTGGAAAAGTAAAATACCTAAAAAAAAAAAAAAAAAAAAATGTAAGCAGCAGCTGTTATCAATCTGTACTGTACAGTAACAATCCACTGCAGGATGGAAGCCACCTAAACAATTCATGTTGAGGAAAATGGACCATAATCTGCCATGCTGGTCCAGTGCTGGTTGGCAGAGCGACCATATTTAGCACTCAGGGGCTTGAACCCCGATCTACTCAAAGAGTGTGTGCACTCTTTGAGTAGATCGGGGTTCACACTCCCACTCCTGACCACTTGGCTACAGCAGTCTATATATTTTTAAAATCGCTTATAAGTAGAGTTTTTAAGCAATCTATATTAATTAAATAAAAAAATATTATGAATGTTTTAGCTCTCCTTTTAAATGTTTTAAATGATGTATTCCCCCATTGAATTCATTTTAAGAAATAAAAAAAAATTAGGAAATTTATCATTAAATATTTTTAAACAATTTTTGAAAAATACTGCATGAAATATACTAAATGCACATAAAATTATAAGCACACTTTCACACTCAACAAACAAAACTCATGCTTAAAAATATCAGGAAACATAAAATTGAGTAAAAATTATCAAAATCAAAAATGCAGTATAAGTACCTGTTTTCCATGTTTCTTATAAGCTTCTAAAAGTGAGTGTTTTCCAGGCACAGGTATTAAAGTATATGCTATGTTATCACACTGGAAGAGGTGCTGATAAATTAAAGCAATAGATCTGTTAAAACTACATCAAGTATTAAGAAAAAGAAAATATTATGAAGAAAATTAAAACTAATTTCAATTATTATATGAACAAACAAACAATCTGGTCTCTTCCTTTCTTTCTTTCTTCATAAAGGATAGGTAACTCAAAAAATAATACTGAAGTTTAACATGTTGAAAACAATTTAAATTAACAAATGAGTTTTACTCAAATTCATTTGTTAATTTAAATTTAATTTCAAGTTAACTTTTGCTCAAATTTAAATCATTTTAATAGTGCTATTACTTTTAGATATTTTAATTATATCTCTCATTGGGATATAATTAAATTTATATCATCTCTTAATTTTACTATCTACAGTTTTAGATACTACAATTAAGCTTATAAAGAACTTAGAAGTTTCAGAATTAACTAGAGAATTAGAATGACTGATAAAAGCTGAATAAATTTCAGGCAACTTTTTTTTCCATTGCTTGTACAACACAATACAAAAAAGAGTCATGTGATACTTAGTGTTTATTATTAAATATTATATAAATTAAATTTATGTATTATATAATTTTAAATATAATATTTAAAAGTAAACCATTATTAGTATTAAATACAATGCGACCTAGTAAGGATTGCTTAATTGCGAGAGGGTGCTAGTGGAGGTTGTCATATAACTAGAGAAAGTGATAGTTTCACAGTTCAAGTGTTCAGTTTGTCGCAGTCTGTGTTTGAAGTTGTACGTTACTACTGGTGAATAAACATTGTGCTTATACCATCATGTTTTTTAGTGGAATCTTACTCAGAAACAGTCTTAAAGTGAATCTCAACTTAATCTCAATCTCAGCGTTGGGGAAAACTTCCCCAACACTGTCCATGCAAAGCTGCAATTTTCAGGATAACGTTTTGTGAGTGTGGATCAGTTAGGAATAAGGAATATGAAAGAAGGGTGTTCTTGTACATAACAATTAGATGACATTAGACAAACAATTTTTGCAATCTACAAACAAATCTCTGTGGAAACAGCATTCAAAAGGGTATCTCATCAGTAAGAAACACCTAAACCTTCTTCAATACCAAATTCACAATAAGCACAAGCTTCGATTTCAGGATAATGTTAAAAGATTACAGTACTGTCACTGGTTTAAAAGTATAATTTGTTGTGAAGGTGTTGAAATTTTGGATAAAATTTATTTCACTTCCAAAGCATGGTTTTTCACTTTAGCAGCTATGTCAATAGTCAAAATTGCTGGAGAATACAGGATGCTGAAAATTCATTCTTGTGAAATAAATTCTCTTCATGTCCAAAAAATCAATGTTTGATGTGACACATTTTGAAGGATAGTGGAGCCCATACTAATTAAACAAATCAATTTGGAAACTCAGAATCTCTGAGGTTAGCATTAGTAGTGGCAAATGATGTAAGAAAGCAAACTTCTAAAGCATCAGCCAAAAAAAAAAACAAAAAAACTTCCCATTTCACCTATTCATTCCCTCTGATAGTTTATCTAGTTCTTCCTTGAATTTATTTAAACTATCAACTTCCACAACAGCAAATGGAAGTTTGTTCCAGCGATCAACCACTCACTGGCTAAAGGAAAATGTCCACACATCTATTCTGCAACTATCCTCAGTTTAAATTTATGCTTCCTTGTGTGTGTAGTCTGAGTGAGAGGAAGAATCTTATCAGCGCTCAATCCAATCAATGTCTTAAAGGCTGCAACCAGATCACCTCATAGGTGAATAGTCTCCAGATGCTGAAATTTGCAGAATTGATGCCATTCTTGATAATAGCCCCCTTTATTCTCCTCACCAATCTGGTTGCCCTTCTCTGCAACTGTTCCAGCAGTTTTACATCCTTCCTAAAATTAAGCCTAACCATTTCCTTATATAACAGGATAATCACCTCCTTATCATTGCTAGCAAAATTCCTGTATATTTTTGACAAAACCCCATGAACTGTCCTGGCAGCCTGTCTACACTGTCAGAGAACTTCATATCTGACTGCACAATTACCCCCCATGTTTTCATTTTCACTACCCTGAGAGTGTAGTACCACACAGTTGGTATGTTACTCTAGGGTTACTGCTACCCATATGCAGTACTTTCCTTTTGTCAATATTAAACTTCAATTGCCATTTCTCGATCCTGTTGCAGTAGAATACCATCATTACTGTAATTAACCATACTGCCAAAAACTTTTTGTATCATCCAAAAACTTGGACATTTAGCCTGATATGCCTTCATAATACAAAAAACAATGGTGGGCCCAATGCCGAACCCTGGGGAACTCCACTAATAACATTAGTCCACAGAGAGTAGTGTCATCAATTACCACTCTCTCTCTCTCTCTCTCTCTCTCAACCATCCTTTTATCCATAACAGCAACTTCCCCTTAATGCCAAACTGCTCTAATGTTTTCTGTTTTTCTTTGCAAAGAAAAACAGCAAAGAATTCTCGTAATCTGCCTTCACTTGCTTAAACTCCTTTGTAACTTTATTATGGACTAGTTTATATCTACCACAGAATTCTGCGTCGTTTAGTAATTTATATGCATCCCATGGATTTTTGTTCTCTGCAACGAGTCTCATCACTTCATCAGACATCTATCTAGGCTTATCTTATATCTATCTATCTTATACCTTGAAGAGTATTTCTTAGTTGGTAGGAAAAGCCTAGTAACCTCTATGGTTATTTCCTTGAATGCTTCCCATTAGGATTTGCTGATGGTAACATTGTCAGTTGGTCCCACTGTACATAATTTAAAAACTGTCTCAGACTACTGTAGTCACCTTTATAAAAGCAAAAACCCTTTCTTTTACTTTGATGGTAATTACATCTTTAAGTAAATCTCAGATCAATATACTGATCACTGCCACCTAGTGGTTCTTTTATCTGCAAATTTTTAATGCATGAATAATCACTGCTGATAATCAGACCAAGAGTATTACTCCCTCTTGTTGTCTCTCTAATGTGAGCTGTAAAAAAGTCATCCAATTAATCAACAGTCTTGCTAGTCTGAGCGACCAATCCACAAGTTCCATTCAATATCTGAAAAGTTAAAATCCCCCATTATAAGACACTGATTTACTTGCCTACTCTGTTTCTCTGTACATTTGTTCATTGTACTCTTCAGAGACGTTAGGCCTATAATGCACTCCTACTCTAATTTTTTCTTTCCCTGTGCTTATGTCACACCAAACTGAATCAACATTGCACTGGCGATCCACGTTGACCAGAGGCACTGCCTTAGATTTTATGTGCTAGAGCATAATCACCTCTCCCAACCCTCCTATCCTGTCCATCCTTCCTTAGAAGCATATTATATGAATGCAAACCTTCAGTCAAACAGACAGTTTGGCTTCAAATCTGGATATTCAACCAAGGATGCAATGAAGAAACTAATGAGTGCAGCTGAAACCACCTAGGAAACCTACATGCTGGCTATTTCGATTAATTTTGCTGGTGCCTTTGATACCTTATAGTGGCCCAGCATCCTCAAGAGAATATGCCATGATGGCATTTCACAAAACCTGTATAATTGTGTCAACAATTATCTTAATAACAGGAAAATAGCAATGCAAATTATATTTCAATGTATACAGTGAAATATTACCCATGGATACTCTCAGGGTTCAGTGCTGGCTCCTTGTTTTTGGAACCTGGGTACTGAGTTCCTGGAGTCTGACACAGGCCAAGTGGACAATGTCGCCTTTGTAGATGACCTTGTTCTCCTTGTGAAGGGTAATACCAGAAGGGCTCTGGAAGACCAGGCAACTCATGCCCTAAACCTTCTACAGTACTGGGCACAAACCTATAAGATGGTAATTTCTAGTACAAAAACGAAATCCATCCAACTAAAAGGCAAATTCACCTCTGATAAAGATTTCAGGAAAAACAATAGCCCTAACAACAGAACTAAAATACTTTGGAGTTATCTTTGACTCCAAGCTAACATTTCACCCTCATCTAACAAATGTTGGCAAAAAAGGTGAGATGGTATCCTGGCATAATTGAGAATAAATACAGCCAACTGGGGTTTAAAAAGGAATACCTTAGCCCTCATTTATAAGGCAATCTTCCTCCCAGTAATTACTTATGGGGCTGGTGTCTAGTTCCCTAGAATGTTACTAGTTAACAATACAGCTAAACTAGGATCCATCCAGCATGTCATCCTACTTACAATTACCAGGGCATGCTGGATGGTCAGCACCCCCTGCCCTGCAGGTTCTGGCTGGTGCGCTGCCATTAGATTTGGAAATAATTCGAAGAAGCCTTAACTATAGGCTTAGAAGACAAATCCCTACTGACATCATAGGGATCAACATTGACCTAACAGCTGATCCTAAACAGGAAAAGAAAAGGATACTGACCTGCCTATACTAGCAATGGCAAGATAGATGGGACTGGTCAGATAAAGGGGACATCACTAGGAGGTTCCTGCAGCAGGTAACCCTAGTCTCCCCCAAACTTCCATCCTGATTTGCACCAGACTTATACGCTACATTTTTGCTAACAGGGTATGGCTCCTTGAACATAAAACTAGGTCAACTTGACCTTCTCTGAATTTTCTCAAAAAACTTTTGAGATTAGCAGAAGCAACCGTGCAGTGATAACCTGCACTGTGACACCCACCTCTACCTTGAAAAGTTCCTCTCCTTGACTGTGACAACTACTGATAATGACTGGCCAGCTAGAATATGTTTCCCAGTGCAAGTATAAAAGGAAATGCTTTTGACAGTGTGTATGCTAAGTGTGAGTGAATGTATGTATGTAACAGTGTAATTAGTGTTGATATGTGCTGGGTGGGAAATGAGTCCATTTAATCTGGGGAGAAAAAAAAAATCTATAAAATGTGTATGTGTGCTACTTCTGTTCAGGGTACTGTTATAAAAGGGATTGCTTTGTGTGAATGAGAATGTCCAATAGATGCAAATTGTCATACTCTGAATTGCTATGTTTCTTCCTTTTCATTTTTCATTATTTATTGGGATAACAGGTTTTCTTGTTATCCCACTAAGAGTCTTTACCTGTTTGTGGTCCCTGGCATGCCTCCACGTGGCATGGGATGGGAGTCAAGGGGCAGCGGACCAGGTGTTCACTGCCCTCTGGCTGCAAAGTTGCCAGGCGCCGGCACTCAACATTCAACATAAGACACACACCAACACTTATTCACACTTGCCGGCTTTGGTAAATTTGCTTTTCAGATGCTACTGCAGTAGCATAGGGGAAACCCTGGAGACCGCCTCAAAAAACAAGAATACCTTAAATAACCCCAGATTTTTAAATCTAGATATACAGTGAATGGAGTTATATGAAAGTTTGTGAAGAACAATGCAACGCAATGAATATATTTATTAACAGGACCTGCATATAGTATGTGCATCCTCTTTTTCCAGTAATCATTTCAATAATAAACGCATAAAAACAAAATCGTTTCCAACTTTGAAGTTTAATTAACCGTAGGCCTCACTGTGCACCAGGCAGTGACACATTTTGCATTCCAGTAAATATCTGGTAGTTGGCTGTAAATGGTAACCAGCATATTGGCAACTTGCCAATATACATTTTTTATAGGTAAAACAAATCAAAGTCACTGGAAAGCATGCAGTGCAGATTTCATTGTTGACCATGATGGGTGTGTAGCCACAATTTAGCAGCAATTAATTGCTGTTAAATTTTTAATATGGAGTACTTTGTTATTTTTCATACGAAAATGCCCATGGAAGAGATACGGGAAACTATTTCCCATGATTGAAAGAGAAAAACTTCTTAAGGAATTACAAGCTTTCTATAGTAGACGTGATCTATACAATTATTGCAAATTAACTGACTTGCTGAAATTTATCTCAGAAAATAATCTAGCAAAGTTCTTTGTGAACTTACAAAACTCATAAAAGTTCTTTTGACCATTCCGATGACTACTTCAGAGCTCAAATGCTGCCATTTGACATTAAAATGAATAAAAACATTTTTAAGGAGCACCATGAATCAGGAAAGGCTAAATGCTCAAGCAATGCTTTACCGACAATCTAGATGACTTCGACTGGGGCCAACCACCCAGAATGAAGGCAAAAAAAACGACAAGAAGTTCTCTGTTTCTGTGATGATCAATATATGCTAAGTAATTTAAATCTAACCAAATATAAACCAGTATAGGCCGGATGTAAATCGAATATAAATTAGGGTGCAAGAACTTTTGCTGATGCTGTCGAGGCAGTGTTAGGTGGGTCGGAAAACTGCTAGTTGGGGGGGATACAAGGACTAATAGATTAACAGTAGCCACTGGCAGAGGTGAAAGTGATTCTTGCACTGCTTCTATTGGAATGAGCCGAAGCCTGGAAAATAAGATGCAGGATATTTCAGAGACTGCTGGGAGTCATTGCGGTACAAGTAAACACATGGGTTGTGTTAGGGTAGCTAAGAATAGAAACAAGCGCATGTATACCTGCGTGTACACCAATGCTAGGAGTTTGGTAAATAAATTTGATGAATTTGAGGTATTGCTCAAAACATCAAAGGCAGATATTTTTGGGATATCAGAGACGTGGTGTCACACAGATATAAGTAATGCGGAACTGGAATTTGGGGAATACAATGTGTATAGAAAGGATAGACAGGACAGGAGGGGAGGAGGGGTTATGCTATTAGTTAAGAAACACAAAGTCCAAGGAAGTGAAGCCAGTCAACATCGATGGACAGGGCAGTGTCGAGTCAGTTTGGTGTGACATAAGCATAGGGAAATCAAAATTGAGAGTAGGAGTGTGCTATAGGCCTAATGACTCTGATGAGTATAATAAGATATTGTACAGGGAAATAGAGTGGGCCAGTAAATCAGAGAGTCTTATAATGGGTGATTTTAATTTCCCAGATATTGACTGGAATTTGTGGGTTGGTCACTCGCACACTAGCAAGGCTTTTGTGGATTTATTGGATGATTGTTTTCTACATCAGCATGTTCGTGAGGCAACAAGAGGGAGCAATACTCTTGATCTGATTATCAGTAGTGATTCTTCATGCATTAAGAATCTGCAGATAAATGAACCACTAGGTGGCAGTGATCACAGTGTGTTGAAGTGGGAGTTACTCAAGGAGGTAACTACCATCAGAGGTAAAGGGAAGGGTTTTTGTTTTCGTAAAGGCGACTATGATGGTCTGAGACAGTATTTAAATTCTATGCAGTGGGACCAACTGATGATGTTACCAACAGCAAACTCAAAATGGGAAGCATTCAAGGAACTAATCTTGGAGGCTACCAGGCTTTACATACCAAATAAGAAATATTATTCAAGGTTTAGGCCTAAATGGTTGTCAGATGAACTAATGAGACATGTGGCAGAGAAGAAAAATGCATGGGATACATACAAATTAATGGGTGACATGGAAGCCTATGATAGATATAAGTTGGTCTGTAACCAAGTCACAAAGGAGATTAGGCAGGCAAAGGCAGACTACGAAAAATGCTTGGCAAAGGTTGCAAAGAAAAACAGAAAAGAGTTCTTTACATATTTAAACTCAAGAAGGAAAGGGATGAATCAGATTGGTCCACTGGATATTGATGGTTCAACAGTTGAGGATCCTGCTCAGGTGGCTAACAATCTAAACGAGTATTTTGCATCTACATTCACGCATGAGGAGTTATTCAGGAAGGAGAATGATGTAGGTAAAGTAAACATTGGCAGTGAGCTGGATGATTTTGTAATAACTGAGAGGAAAGTGGAGGAGAGATTGTTGAGGATAAACATAAAAAAGGCACCTGGGGTGGATGGGATCTATCCAGTTATATTAAAGGAGGCAGCAAAGGAAGTAAGCAAACCCCTAGCCATAATTATGAGAACTTCTTTGGACTCAGGGGAGGTACCCATAGACTGGAGATGTGCAAATGTAACCCCAATTCACAAAGGAGGATCAAAGGCTGACACAAGTAATTATAGACCTGTTAGTTTAACTTCTGTTCCAGGTAAATTAATGGAGGCACTGGTTAAAGAAGCACTGCAGGATCATCTAGACAAGCATTCAGTTATAGCTCAGACGCAGCATGGTTTTGTTAAGGGCAGGTCTTGCCTGACCAATTTGATTGGATACTATGATGTAGTCATAAAAGAACTGGATGCAGGGAATAACTTCGATATTATATATTTGGATCTTAGAAAGGCTTTTGATACTGTTGCACATGGAAGACTGCTGCACAAATTGGAGCAGTGTGGCATTGGAGGCAAATTGCTGCTATGGATAAGGGGATGGTTGAGTGGCAGAAGACAGAGAGTGGTAATCAATGGACACTGCTCAACGTGGACTAATGTTATTAGTGGAGTTCCTCAGGGTTCAGTGTTGGGTCCGTTGTTGTTTTCAGTGTTTATGAATGATATTGATGATGGGATATCAAGTTTAATGTCCAAGTTTGCAGATGATACAAAGGTTGGCAGGGTTGTTAAGGACACTACTGACGCTATGCTGCTGCAACAGGATCCGGAAAGGTTGAACAGATGGGCTGAGAGGTGGCAAATGAAGTTTAACATTGACAAATGTAAAGTACTACATATGGGAAACAGTAACCCCAGAGCAACGTATCAACTCTACGGTACTACACTGACAGTGGTGGAGAATGAAAAGGACCTGGGGGTAATTGTGCAGGCAGATATGAAGTTCTCTGAGCAGTGCAGACGAGCTGCAAGAGTAGCTCATGGTGTCTTGTCAATGATATACAGGAATTTTTCTAGCAGGGATAAGGAGGTGATTATTCCCTTGTATAAGGCAATGGTTAGGCCACATCTTGAGTACTGTATACATGTCTGGGGGCCTCATTTCAAGAAGGATGTAGAGCTGCTGGAACGGGTACAGAGAAGGGCAACAAGATTAGTGAATGTAACAAAGGGTTGCTCTTACGAAGAAAGGCTTAAGTTTTGCAAATTACAGAGTCTAGAGACTAGGCACCGGCGAGGTGATCTGATAGAGGTGTATAAGGCTTTGAATGGTTTGAGCATGCTCAATGCCAATGGGATTCTTCATCTTGCTCAGAATAATCACCTCAGAGGGCATAAACTCAAATTGAGGAAGGACGGATGTCGGATAGATGTGCGGAAATTTGCCTTTGGCCAGCGGGTGGTTGGTTGGTGGAACCGACTTCCATCATTTGTTGTTGAAGTTGATAGCCTAAACAAATTTAAAGCTCAACTGGACAGGTATTTCGAACGAACGGAGGGGTGAAATGGGAGTGGTGTGTGTTTTTTTTTTTTTTTTTTTTGGCTGATGCTGAATAAGCTTGCTTTCTTGCATCATATGCCTCTACTAATGCTAATGCTAATAAATAAATCGAAAGAAGATAATAAAAGTTAAAAAAATTTAGAAATATTAGAATCAAAGGTAAGAAATATAAGTAAAATATAAATGTAAGCATATATTAATCATCGTTGACCCGACAGAGAACATAATTTAATGATTAAAATAAGATTAAATATATAATACATACTACATATCGACCGTATCTAGGACATAATGTAATAGTCGTCAAAATAATATGTGGTGCCCCCTATGTGATGGATACGGTAAAAATAAATAATTAAATTAACGCATAGAGAAACATGCAGATAGTAGGAAGAAAAACAAAAGGAGTAGGAATAATAGAACCTGAACTCCATAAAGGCGAAAAATAGTGGTATAGATAAGAAATAGTTTCTCCTACGTCCTCGGATTGCCCTAATAATTTCGGAGAAATAAAAGTAAAGAGTGTAGGACAGTTTAAAGACATTACAAGATATAAGTTGTGGCTCGGGTATGCCCGGGATCGCAAACCCGTTCCTATAGTAGGACCCTGAGCTGAATTTGCATGTTATCTCAGCGTGAACTTAAGTAAATTTAAATGAATTTAACTATATATATTAAAAAAAAAAAAAAAAAAAAGATACACTGTAATTTGCAAGCCGGTGGGTACAAGTTTTCTACGCCGTAAGACACCAAGAATGCAAAGTGTATCCTATTTACATATATACATGGCACTAAATATAACGATTATATTGAAAATTATATTAAAATAATAGGTTAAGAAAACAAATTTTTGAAATTAATTATGTTTATCGCTTTCCTGAAATGATATTTCAGGTAAGCGATAGGGAAATTATTATTGATCAACCTGCCGTACAACGCTGTTAAGCCCACTGAACAATTTTTATTACTATTGCAGATATAAGCAATCCTTAGACATTGCGATAAAATTATATTAGCATGCACTGATTTTGATATATTAGATTTCCAGTTTGTAAGGCTGACTACGTTAAAAAATTAAATGCATCTCTTTTATTATATATGTTTACGTCTATATTATTATTATGGAATATTTCTATATGAAGATCCAGATAATTTGCTATAGTATCGGAATTATTAGTTTTTTTCAATACTAGTTCTACTGGATATAATTTACTGTAATCCTGGACAAAATGTGGAAAATTAAAAACACATATCATCTACGTATCTATATATAAGTAGGTTATCTTGGAATTCTCTTTCTGTATAATGTAGATAAAGGTTTGCGATTATGCTTGATGCTGGACTTCCCATGGGGTGCCAGTCACTTGTAGGTATAACGATGTTCCGTCATATACATAATTATTAAAGATGCATAATTTTATTAGAGAATCCCAATAGGTTAAATCAACCTTTATAGCATTTTTATTTTCTAAATATAGTTTCTGGAGGGAGACTTTTAAGTTATCAAGATTAATGCTCGTAAATAGACTGTTAAAGTCAAATGTTTGTATTTGATGAATATTATTATTTTTTAGAGCATTTATAATAGGTAAGTTATTATTTATTATAATAGTTTTATTTAAGTTATTTAATATAATTTTAAGTAACTTTTCTAACATTTTTCCGGGAAATTTAGCATAACTATCTCTACATGATGTTATGAATCTAAAAGCAATCGGTGTTTTATGAAATTTGGGTATGCCATATATAAATGGATATTTTGGGTTATTATACTTTAACTTTAATTTTTTATGTAATGCAATTAATTTTTTGATTATTATATTAGAAGAAGATGTTATCTGTTTATATGTATGGCTAGACTGTAGTTCATTTTTTAAAATTTCTATATAATATGATTTACATATGATTGCATAATTGCAAGCAGCTTTGTAAACGGCAGTAATTACAAAATGTTCATGTATATCTTTGAGCTGCCTATTTATTAATTTGGTATTATATAGATTATCCTGTATGAATTTCAATTGATTATATTTGCTAGATATGATATTAAGCATTGTAAATAGCCACATGTGGTATGCTTCAACCGGTATGTTATGGTTGTATGGTGATCTTATGCAGTATTTAAGTAAATCTAGATATAACAATTTTTTAAAGTTAGATTTATTAATAGGTAAATTAGGTCGAAATTTAAAACCCAGTGATAAAATATCTCTAAGTTCAGTATGTGGGATTATATCTAAATTGCCGGTTATAATGTGATTATGGTTAGGATCCACATACCTATGAAATGAAGGTTTGTGGCAAACACATGTATCCTGTCCGATGTTAATATTGTGAAGGTTTGTAGCTATTGTTTTATAGTTACACGCTTTAAGACCAAATGGTCTAGAATATCTAAATCTGATATTAATTTGTAAGTTATTAATAGGCAGCAAGTCATTACGTAAATTAATAGTTTTATGTATATCTAAATCATCCATTAATTTATTTTGAAAGTATAAGATGAGGACAGAGTTTTCCGGCTGCTTGCTAACATTCAAAATATGAAATCTGAATTTGACATTGTCTGATATGATGTGCATAAGATGAGAAGATACAAAGACGTAATCATTGGTTTTTCTATTTAGTGCTTTGAGTACGCTAAGTTTAATACTGAAAAGTGTGTTATGTATTTTACTAATATTTATAGGATCCGTGTCCCACATTTTGAATAAATCTATGAAGTCTCCTATATGTTCTCGGTTGCTTTTATATGTGTTGGATTTACTATATTTCCTATTGCGATTATATTTACGAAGTTTGTGAATTTGAAACATATTATAAACGCAAATATCTTTTAAATTATTCGTCATATATTTTTGATTAAATTTATTATTTAGACCGTATGGATATAGTGTTTTATATTGTAACATGTTTTATTTTTATTTAAATTTAAAACATTTAAAACATTTTATTTAAATTTAAAACATTTAAAACAATATTGTAACATGTTATATTTTTATTTAAAAACAACATTTTGGAATTCAAAAGTACATCACCAAGAGTGTCAAGACTAATACTCAACATTTCTAAGAGATACAAGCTAAAGATTATAATGATTTATGCACCAACATCGAGCCATGATGATGAGGAGGTTGAAGAAATGTACACCGAAATTGAGAGTCTTCTAGATGAGCAGAAAACCCACTACACTATTATTATTATGGGAGACTTCAATGCTAAGGTTGGAAAAAGACAAAACAGTGCAGAAAGGGGAACTATAGGAAATTTTGGAATTGGTGAAAGAAATGAAAGAGGTGAAAGACTTGTGGAATTTGCAGAATCTCAAGGACTGTCAGTAATGAACACTTTTTTCAAGAAAAGGGTGAACAGAAAGTGGACATGGAAGAGTCCAAATGGATTAACTACTAATGAAATCGACTTCATCCTCACTAACAGAAGATATATTGTGAATGATGTTACCGTCCTGAATAAGGTAAATGTTGGAAGTGGTCACAGAATGGTAAGATGTACACTTGATATAGATGTAGGAAAGGAAAAAACTGACTCGAGTAAATAATACAAAGGTCTTTGAAATAACAGAAGAGGAGAAAAAAGCAGTATGTACTGGAACTTAAGAACAAGTATGAGCTTCTGCAGACTGCTCAGGACCAAGATATCGACGAGGAATATTACAACTTTTTGAAAGTGATAAAGCCAAAGAAACCTATAGGGAAAAAGAAATCCAAAGAAGAAAAAATTAGTCAAGAAACACTTGTCATGATGAACCGAAGACGACAAATGAAGAGCAAGAAAAACACTGACAGGGAGAAAATTGAGTATACTGAGTTATGCAAAGCCATTAGAAAGAGACTCAGAGAGGACATAAGAAGATTTAACACAAGAAAAGTAGAACAAGCATTAAGGGAAAACAAAGAATTTAAATCAGCAGCCATGAGCAGTAATACAGAAAGACAAATGATACTGAAACTGAAGAATAGCGATGGTGTACTTCTATAACAGCAGAGAAGGCATAATTCAAATAGCAGAAGACTACTATAGAGAATTATACAAGGAGCAGGGGAATGATGCCAGCAGTGGGGAAGATGAATTGCAAAGTAGCAACACATACGACATACCCAATATTCTTCCTGATGAGGTAGAACATGCATTGAAGAAAATGAAGAATCAGAAAGCCCAGGGGGAAGATGAAGTTACTGTAGAGTTGCTAAAATTGGGAGGAAGAGACATAACACAAAAACTGGCAAGGCTCTTCACAAAGTGCATTAGAAAAAGGTGTGACGCCTAAGCAGTGGAATAATGCAATCATAGTTTTGCTGCATAAGAAAGGAGATAAATCAGAAATTGGAAATTATAGACCAATTAGCTTGTTATCCCACATCTACAAGTTGTTCACAAGGGTCATTACTAACAGATTAGAAAGAATACTTGATGAGAATTTTTCCGGGAAATTTAGCATAACTATCTCTACATGATGTTATGAATCTAAAAGCAATCGGTGTTTTATGAAATTTGGGTATGCCATATATAAATGGATATTTTGGGTTATTATACTTTAACTTTAATTTTTTATGTAATGCAATTAATTTTTTGATTATTATATTAGAAGAAGATGTTATCTGTTTATATGTATGGCTAGACTGTAGTTCATTTTTTAAAATTTCTATATAATATGATTTACATATGATTGCATAATTGCAAGCAGCTTTGTAAACGGCAGTAATTACAAAATGTTCATGTATATCTTTGAGCTGCCTATTTATTAATTTGGTATTATATAGATTATCCTGTATGAATTTCAATTGATTATATTTGCTAGATATGATATTAAGCATTGTAAATAGCCACATGTGGTATGCTTCAATCATAAAGTGCAATCATAAATCCATGAAGGTAAAATTACGTTCCTTCTTAATTTTACCTTCATGGATTTATGATTGCGCATCTTAATTTTAATTTATATTTTTTTTTACATTAACTTTGCTCTTATTATGTCACTTAAATATAATAATAATAATATACTACATCGGCAGAGTAGGATAAAAGTGACCGAGGATACTATTGTTCCCCTGGATAGTAATTGTAACCATGTTAATACATCGACACATACACAAATATCACACACTTTACAGAGCAGTTTAGCATATAATGCTTCTGGCACAAATATCCGATCACCATCTCTTAAATTTCAACCTTGTAACAACAAATTATGTCTTACTTGCCCCTATATGCATTCTAATCATGCTACAATTAATACGAATTCACATATATTCTGTAAAATGAATAACGTCATATATATGATCACATGTCGTACTTGCAATGTTAAATATATTGGTCAAACTAGCAATAATCTAAATATTAGAATGAACCTTCATCGTTCCGATATTAAAACTTATAATAACAAATCCAGCAAGAAAACAGGTAATCTGGAACATGATATTGAATTCAGACATTTCCAAAAACATACTTTTGGTAATATTTTCATTTCAATACTTAACGTAATTAATAACGCAAATGAAAGATTATTGCAAGAAGATATTAGCATGTTACAATCATCATCATCAGCCATTTTCAATCCACTGCAGGATGAAGGCCTCTCCAGCAACTTTCCAGTTCCTTCTGTTTTGAGCACTGGACATCCATTTACTACCCACAAACTCATGAATTTCATCTATCCATCTCCGCCTTTGTCTTCCAGGTTTTCTTCTAGCTCCTCTTGGATACCATTCTGTTATTTTCTTAGTCCATCTGTCATCATGTCTTCGAGCTATGTGTCCTGCCCAAGACCATTTTAGTTCTTTAGTTTTGATAAGAATGTCCTTTACTTGAGTTTGTTGCCTAATCCATGTGTTTCTCTTCTTATCTAACAGTCTGATTCCCAATATGATTCGTTCCATTCTTTGCTGTGTAGTTCTCAGCTTCTCTTCCATTCTTTTGGTGAGTGCCCAAGTTTCACTTCCATAAGTCATTAGTATTAGTATTAGTAACGGCCGTATGGTGCAAGAAAGCCTATGGCTTATGCTGCACCAGCCAAAAAAAAAAAAAAAAAATCCGAACAAAACAATGATAAAAACAAAAATTAAATAAATAAATAATAATAATTAATAAATAAATAAAAATAATAAAATGAAATTAAAAATTAAATAAAAAGGAAATTAATCCTATCATCCTATGCGCTTCCCTTACCCGAAAGTACTATCCAGGTGACCTTTGAATTTCCCCAAACTGTCGGCCTCTACCACCCATGAAGGCAACTTATTCCAGTAATTTATAACTCGCTGGCTAAAATAAAACTTCCTGCAGTCCAATCTAAACATTTCCCCGCGTAACTTGAATTTATGTCCCCTAGTTCTAGCATCATTTATAATCTTGAAAATTTTGTCCTCATTCATTTTACTGATGCCTCTCAGAGCCTTAAACACCTCAATCAAATCTCCTCTAAGGTGTCTAGTTTCCAAACTCTGCAACCCACATATTCAAAGTCTTTCTTCATAAGGACGCCCTTTTGCCGATCTCACCAGGCGAGTTACCCTTCTTTGCACCCTTTCAAGAAGCTCGATGTCTTTCTTTAGGTGCGGTCTCCATACTTGAACACAGTATTCCAAGTGTGGTCTAACATAGGCCTTATATAATGGGATTATCACATCCCTATCTCTACTTGCAAAAGTTCGATAGATCATCGATAGGACACCATGGGCCTTCCTTGCAACCTGTTTACAATGCTCAGAGAATTTCATGTCTGACCGTATCGTAACACCCAAGTCCCTTTCCTCCAGTACTGGGTTTAGTTGAGCTCCACCAAGTGAATAAGTTATTTTGGGATTACTGTTTCCCAGGTGTAATACCTTACACTTTGTTGGATTAAAGCACAGCTGCCATTTTTCTGACCATTCTTGAAGTCTATCTAGGTCTCTCTGAAGAAGCTCAGCTTGACAGTGATCATTAACTACTCTACCAATTTTAACATCATCTGCAAATTTAGACATCACGCCCTCTATCCCTTCATCAATGTCGTTTATGAAAATTAAAAACAACAGTGGTCCTAATACTGATCCTTGGGGAACCCCACTTCTTACATCAACCCAATCTGAGGAATAGCCATTTATCACAACCCTCTGCCTCCTGCCCTGAAGCCATCCTTCTATCCATCTAAGGATTTTCCCAGTGATTCCAACCTGTTCCAGCTTATAAAGCAACCGCTCATGTGGGACTGAGTCAAAAGCTTTGCTGAAATCTAAATAAACAATGTCGAAATTATTCCATAAATCCAGCTCGTGAGTGACCCTTTCGAAATAGCGAACCAGATTTGTTAAACATGATTTTCCCTTTACAAAACCATGCTGAGTATCCTTGAGAATTTCAATTCGATCCAAATGATCCTGAATTCCACCCTTGATCAATGCCTCCATGATTTTCCCTACTACTGAAGTCAGACTGACAGGTCGATAATTTCCCACTTCACTTTTAGAGCCACCCTTATGTATGGGAGATACATTTGCACTTTTCCAATCCAAGGGAATCTCCCCAGAGTCTAGTGATGCTCGCATAACCAGCCTCAGTGGTTCAATGCACTCGCTTGCCGCCTCTCTCAAGATTATAGGGTATATTCCATCAACTCCAGGAGCCTTACTAGTCTGTAGGCTTGAAAGTTTTTTCATTAAATAATCTTGCGAAATTTCAATATCATTAATTACATATTTTTTAACTTCGCTCCCACAATTTCCCATTGCCACAAAAGGCTTTTCATTTGTAAATATCGATGCAAAATAACTGTTGAGTTCATCTGCAACGGCAGCTGGTGTATTTATTACTATCCCCTTTCCCTTACGTAAAGGTCCGATCTGGTTTGTCCTGCTCTTCTTCGCATTTATATATGTGAAGAATTCTTTATCCCCCCTCTTTGCTCTGTTTGCTAGTGATTTCTCATAAATTGCCTTTGCCTGTCGAACCTTTTCTGTGGCTCTATTACATATCACCTTGTAGCTGTTATAGGCTTCAGTACTTTTTATTGCTCTGTAACCTTTCCATGCCACCTTTTTCTGCTCAAGTAATGTGGCAACTTCACTATTCATCCAACTTGGAACCCTTCTCGTGGAGTATTTTTTTAATGGTATATACGCATTCAAGGCATCTGTGATTAATGTTTTGTGGTGGGGAGTATACAATGGTTCATTATTTTACGTTTCAGACAAACTGGAATATTGCTCTTCAGTATGTGACTATATTTCCTGAATGCTATCCATCCAAAATTTATTCTTCTCTTGACTTCCAGCCATTTATCATTATTACAGCTAATAACTTGTCCCAGATAAGTATATGACTCCACCTTTTCAATTACTGCTCCTTCAATCATTATTTCCCTTTCTGTGGCATACTTGTTCATCATTACTTTTGTTTTAGCCATATTCATCTTTAGTCCAAAATCCTTACTAGCTGTGCATAACTGATTAAGATTTTCCTCTAATTATTTGGGATCATGGCTTATGACCACAATGTCATCTGCAAATCGTAAATGGTTTAGGTACTCTCCGTTCACATTGACTCCTTTCTGCGACCAGTCTAATCTTCTGAAAGCTTCCTCAAGGGCAGCAGTAAACAGCTTCGGAGATATTGTATCTCCTTGAGGAACTCCTTTCTCAATTTTAAATTTCCTACTGTCTTTGTCTAGTCTAATAAAGGATGTAGCACTCTCGTATATTTTCTTCAAAATCATAATATATGGGGTATCAATGGCTTGTCTTTCCAGTGCCCGAAACATTGCCTTATGCTGTATGGAGTCAAATGCCTTTTCATAATCCACAAATGCCTGGCATAATGGTGTTTTATATTCATTTGCTTTCTCCATTAGCTGTGATATTACATGAAGGTGATCCATAGTTGAGAATCCTGTCCTAAAGCCAGCTTGCTCTTTCGGTTGATTCTCATCAAGTATTCTTTCTAATCTGTTAGTAATGACCCTTGTGAACAACTTGTAGATGTGGGATAACAAGCTAATTGGTCTATAATTTCCAATTTCTGATTTATCTCCTTTCTTATGCAGCAAAACTATGATTGCATTATTCCACTGCTTAGGCGTCACACCTTTTCTAATGCACTTTGTGAAGAGCCTTGCCAGTTTTGTGTTATGTCTCTTCCTCCCAATTTTAGCAACTCTACAGTAACTTCATCTTCCCCCTGGGCTTTCTGATTCTTCATTTTCTTCAATGCATGTTCTACCTCATCAGGAAGAATATTGGGTATGTCGTATGTGTTGCTACTTTGCAATTCATCTTCCCCACTGCTGGCATCATTCCCCTGCTCCTTGTATAATTCTCTATAGTAGTCTTCTGCTATTTGAATTATGCCTTCTCTGCTGTTTATAAGTACACCATCGCTATTCTTCAGTTTCAGTATCATTTGTCTTTCTGTATTACTGCTCATGGCTGCTGATTTAAATTCTTTGTTTTCCCTTAATGCTTGTTCTACTTTTCTTGTGTTAAATCTTCTTATGTCCTCTCTGAGTCTCTTTCTAATGGCTTTGCATAACTCAGTATACTCAATTTTCTCCCTGTCAGTGTTTTTCTTGCTCTTCATTTGTCGTCTTCGGTTCATCATGACAAGTGTTTCTTGACTAATTTTTTCTTCTTTGGATTTCTTTTTCCCTATAGGTTTCTTTGGCTTTATCACTTTCAAAAAGTTGTAATATTCCTCGTCGATATCTTGGTCCTGAGCAGTCTGCAGAAGCTCATACTTGTTCTTAAGTTCCAGTACATACTGCTTTTTCTCCTCTTCTGTTATTTCAAAGACCTTTGTATTATTTACTCGAGTCAGTTTTTTCCTTTCCTACATCTATATCAAGTGTACATCTTACCATTCTGTGACCACTTCCAACATTTACCTTATTCAGGACGGTAACATCATTCACAATATATCTTCTGTTAGTGAGGATGAAGTCGATTTCATTAGTAGTTAATCCATTTGGACTCTTCCATGTCCACTTTCTGTTCACCCTTTTCTTGAAAAAAGTGTTCATTACTGACAGTCCTTGAGATTCTGCAAATTCCACAAGTCTTTCACCTCTTTCATTTCTTTCACCAATTCCAAAATTTCCTATAGTTCCCCTTTCTGCACTGTTTTGTCTTTTTCCAACCTTAGCATTGAAGTCTCCCATAATAATAGTGTAGTGGGTTTTCTGCTCATCTAGAAGACTCTCAATTTCGGTGTACATTTCTTCAACCTCCTCATCATCATGGCTCGATGTTGGTGCATAAATCATTATAATCTTTAGCTTGTATCTCTTAGAAATGTTGAGTATTAGTCTTGACACTCTTGGTGATGTACTTTTGAATTCCAAAATGTTGTTTTTAAATAAAAATATAACATGTTACAATATTGTTTTAAATGTTTTAAATTTAAATAAAATGTTTTAAATGTTTTAAATTTAAATAAAATGTTTTAAATGTTTTAAATTTAAATAAAAATAAAACATGTTACAATATAAAACACTATATCCATACGGTCTAAATAATAAATTTAATCAAAAATATATGACGAATAATTTAAAAGATATTTGCGTTTATAATATGTTTCAAATTCACAAACTTCGTAAATATAATCGCAATAGGAAATATAGTAAATCCAACACATATAAAAGCAACCGAGAACATATAGGAGACTTCATAGATTTATTCAAAATGTGGGACACGGATCCTATAAATATTAGTAAAATACATAACACACTTTTCAGTATTAAACTTAGCGTACTCAAAGCACTAAATAGAAAAACCAATGATTACGTCTTTGTATCTTCTCATCTTATGCACATCATATCAGACAATGTCAAATTCAGATTTCATATTTTGAATGTTAGCAAGCAGCCGGAAAACTCTGTCCTCATCTTATACTTTCAAAATAAATTAATGGATGATTTAGATATACATAAAACTATTAATTTACGTAATGACTTGCTGCCTATTAATAACTTACAAATTAATATCAGATTTAGATATTCTAGACCATTTGGTCTTAAAGCGTGTAACTATAAAACAATAGCTACAAACCTTCACAATATTAACATCGGACAGGATACATGTGTTTGCCACAAACCTTCATTTCATAGGTATGTGGATCCTAACCATAATCACATTATAACCGGCAATTTAGATATAATCCCACATACTGAACTTAGAGATATTTTATCACTGGGTTTTAAATTTCGACCTAATTTACCTATTAATAAATCTAACTTTAAAAAATTGTTATATCTAGATTTACTTAAATACTGCATAAGATCACCATACAACCATAACATACCGGTTGAAGCATACCACATGTGGCTATTTACAATGCTTAATATCATATCTAGCAAATATAATCAATTGAAATTCATACAGGATAATCTATATAATACCAAATTAATAAATAGGCAGCTCAAAGATATACATGAACATTTTGTAATTACTGCCGTTTACAAAGCTGCTTGCAATTATGCAATCATATGTAAATCATATTATATAGAAATTTTAAAAAATGAACTACAGTCTAGCCATACATATAAACAGATAACATCTTCTTCTAATATAATAATCAAAAAATTAATTGCATTACATAAAAAATTAAAGTTAAAGTATAATAACCCAAAATATCCATTTATATATGGCATACCCAAATTTCATAAAACACCGATTGCTTTTAGATTCATAACATCATGTAGAGATAGTTATGCTAAATTTCCCGGAAAAATGTTAGAAAAGTTACTTAAAATTATATTAAATAACTTAAATAAAACTATTATAATAAATAATAACTTACCTATTATAAATGCTCTAAAAAATAATAATATTCATCAAATACAAACATTTGACTTTAACAGTCTATTTACGAGCATTAATCTTGATAACTTAAAAGTCTCCCTCCAGAAACTATATTTAGAAAATAAAAATGCTATAAAGGTTGATTTAACCTATTGGGATTCTCTAATAAAATTATGCATCTTTAATAATTATGTATATGACGGAACATCGTTATACCTACAAGTGACTGGCACCCCATGGGAAGTCCAGCATCAAGCATAATCGCAAACCTTTATCTACATTATACAGAAAGAGAATTCCAAGATAACCTACTTATATATAGATACGTAGATGATATGTGTTTTTAATTTTCCACATTTTGTCCAGGATTACAGTAAATTATATCCAGTAGAACTAGTATTGAAAAAAACTAATAATTCCGATACTATAGCAAATTATCTGGATCTTCATATAGAAATATTCCATAATAATAATATAGACGTAAACATATATAATAAAAGAGATGCATTTAATTTTTTAACGTAGTCAGCCTTACAAACTGGAAATCTAATATATCAAAATCAGTGCATGCTAATATAATTTTATCGCAATGTCTAAGGATTGCTTATATCTGCAATAGTAATAAAAATTGTTCAGTGGGCTTAACAGCGTTGTACGGCAGGTTGATCAATAATAATTTCCCTATCGCTTACCTGAAATATCATTTCAGGAAAGCGATAAACATAATTAATTTCAAAAATTTGTTTTCTTAACCTATTATTTTAATATAATTTTCAATATAATCGTTATATTTAGTGCCATGTATATATGTAAATAGGATACACTTTGCATTCTTGGTGTCTTACGGCGTAGAAAACTTGTACCCACCGGCTTGCAAATTACAGTGTATCTTTTTTTTTTTTTTTTTTTAATATATATAGTTAAATTCATTTAAATTTACTTAAGTTCACGCTGAGATAACATGCAAATTCAGCTCAGGGTCCTACTATAGGAACGGGTTTGCGATCCCGGGCACACCCGAGCCACAACTTATATCTTGTAATGTCTTTAAACTGTCCTACACTCTTTACTTTTATTTCTCCGAAATTATTAGGGCAATCCGAGGACGTAGGAGAAACTATTTCTTATCTATACCACTATTTTTCGCCTTTATGGAGTTCAGGTTCTATTATTCCTACTCCTTTAGTTTTTCTTCTTACTATCTGCATGTTTCTCTATGCGTTAATTTAATTATTTATTTTTACCGTATCCATCACATAGGGGGCACCACATATTATTTTGACGACTATTACATTATGTCCTAGATACAGTCAATATGTAGTATGTATTATATATTTAATCTTATTTTAATCATTAAATTACGTTCTCTGTCGGGTCAACGATGATTAATATATGCTTACATTTATATTTTACTTATATTTCTTACCTTTGAGTCTAACATTTCTAAATTTTTTTAACTTTTATTATCTTCTTTCGATTTATTTATATTCGATTTACATCCGGCCTATACTGGTTTATATTTGGTTAGATTTAAATTACTCACATCTGATCATCACAGAAACAGAGAACTTCTTGTCGTTTTTTGCCTTCATTCTGGGTGGTTGGCCCCAGTTGAAGTCATCTAGATTGTCGGTAAAAAGCGATAATATTTTTTTTTTTTTTTTTTTGCGTTTTCTTAGATCCCTGATGGTATTATTATCCTTAATATTATAGACATTATGGGTGTATTGCATGATTGCTTGCAACTGCATTGACTCATAAATATTATTTACATATTAGTTACAGTTATTGTTATATATATATATATATATATATATATATATATTATTTTATCTTTCTATTGTGGTTTATTGTGTTTATTTTCTTAATTACGGGTGTTTTCTACTCATAGGTATTATGGTTAATACATTACTGGTCTTTAAGCTAGCCTAAACTCGGTTATCTTAAATGCCCAGGGCCTATTCATTTATTATTTTTCAACTTGTTACGTATTGCTAAAGAAATTGTCATATTAATTATAGATGAAAAACTGTAGCAATACTACTTTATGACAAAATGATAAAATATTAAACATTTTTATACATTTATTGTATTACATCTTTATACATATTTGTATTACATCACATGGTCGTCAATCCCCTACTTCATCGGGGGCTTTGAGCGGATTGACGGTCCATTCGATGTAATGCATTACTTACTTACCCGTTTCTGTTTGTATCTATCACAGCTTTGCTATTTTATCCGATACTGAATTCTAAGTTTCTTTTAAATTCCCATTTTTGTCCCTTTCCCATTGCTATTAGTTAAATAGGTATTATTTATTATAAATTTATTATGAACCGAATTAATATCCCATAATTTCTACAGCAACTGTGATAGAATACACAAAGCCCAACGGGTGAGTTTTTTAAAAAATTACAATAACTTTACTTACTTGATGTGTATAAGTGGAGGTCGTAGTGTCGAATCAGGAAAGTTTCCCATCCTACTTGATGTGTTTCGGTGGAGGTCGTCGAGTCGAAAAAGGTATGTTTCGCACCCTTAACTTGTTTTATAGATGGCTATTTTTATGGCTTTGTCGCTTTAGCGTTTCCCTGTGTTCCGATGGTGTTTTGGCGGAAGTCCCCGAACTTCAGGCCAAGGTCTATTATGGTGGTTTTGTGGCAGGTTAAATGAATTTATTTAGTTGTGTATTTACAATATTTTTACATTTATTTTATGTCTCACCTCGGACAGTGCCGGTACCGCTTTTCCAAGGCGTAACAGCACTTGTTTGTCCAGAGGCAAAACTATATACATATATACAGCCTCTTACTATGGGAGAGGGGGGGGGGGTTTAATTTTGGCAATAGGTTGTAGTGCAGTCAGGCGACGAGCCTCGCCTGAGTGCAATAAACCTAGTAAATAAGGGGATACTCTTCTGAGTAATTACTATTATATTTTTAGTTGGCTTTTGATAAAAGTATATGGGTCTACATTGGGATGGTGTTTTCTAATATTTGCGTATATGGCAGTTCTTACGTGATATCTACTGTATTGTTTGGGAATTTTGTTTCTATCCAGCGTTATAATAAGTTTTTTAATGGCTATATTTCCACTATTTATATTGTTGCATATTTGTAATAGTCTGTTTGTCTGATTTCTTATGGTATTACCATGTATATGCTTTGCTATGTTACTTTCCCAGTGTGTGAGTTTTATTGTTTCGAAATTAAAATGATCTCTTTTATCATGGTGATGTGTATATATTTTGTCTGGGTGGATGGTAATTTCGCTGTCTAAGTAGACAGCTTTTAAGTTGTTATCCGGATTTGTACATTCTATTTTAAGGTCTGCTGGGTAATAATTCTTTGCAATATTTATAAAGTTGTCATGGTTGAATACTATTACGTCATCAATGTATCTGTAGAATTTTAAACTGTCCGTAATGTTACTTTCATAATGGTGTAAGTAGAGGTTAGCCATTGCACAAGAACTGCTGGATCCCATAGCTATACCCCTGCTTTGTAAATACACTTTGCCTCCCATTAGAATGTAGTTTCCTTTGACGCTGATTTTTGTAAGGTCATTCCAGTATTGTTTTTTGCATTGTAGTATGTTGTGATATTTTTGGTAATATATCTGTAGTACTTCTATTAGGTTGTCATGCGATATGCTTGTAAAGAGGTTTTTAAAGTCGTATGTGTTTATACATTTAATATTATTGTTTTGTTTTTTTAAATAATCCAAATATTCTTTGTTGTTGTTGATAATTCTGGTGTTTTTAATTTCTTTGTTGATGTTTTTTAACTTGTCTTCCATGATTTTACTGGTATATTTAATATAGCTGTTTTTACCTGAAGTAATGAATCTTTTTCCCGTAGGAATCTTGTGATATTTTGGAATCCAATATATGTAGGGGTATTGCATTCTGTCTATTTTAATTTTAAGCTTTTTATGCATGGCCAATACTTTTTTGCTGATGCTGTTTGGATTGGAGTCTATGTACTTGTATGTTTCATTGTCATGCAATTCCTCTTTGATGGCTTCTATGTAGAATTTTTTGCAAATGATAATTAAACCCCCCCCCCTCTCCCATAGTAAGAGGCTGTATATATGTATATAGTTTTGCCTCTGGACAAACAAGTGCTGTTACGCCTTGGAAAAGCGGTACCGGCACTGTCCGAGGTGAGACATAAAATAAATGTAAAAATATTGTAAATACACAACTAAATAAATTCATTTAACCTGCCACAAAACCACCATAATAGACCTTGGCCTGAAGTTCGGGGACTTCCGCCAAAACACCATCGGAACACAGGGAAACGCTAAAGCGACAAAGCCATAAAAATAGCCATCTATAAAACAAGTTAAGGGTGCGAAACATACCTTTTTCGACTCGACGACCTCCACCGAAACACATCAAGTAGGATGGGAAACTTTCCTGATTCGACACTACGACCTCCACTTATACACATCAAGTAAGTAAAGTTATTGTAATTTTTTAAAAAACTCACCCGTTGGGCTTTGTGTATTCTATCACAGTTGCTGTAGAAATTATGGGATATTAATTCGGTTCATAATAAATTTATAATAAATAATACCTATTTAACTAATAGCAATGGGAAAGGGACAAAAATGGGAATTTAAAAGAAACTTAGAATTCAGTATCGGATAAAATAGCAAAGCTGTGATAGATACAAACAGAAACGGGTAAGTAAGTAATGCATTACATCGAATGGACCGTCAATCCGCTCAAAGCCCCCGATGAAGTAGGGGATTGACGACCATGTGATGTAATACAAATATGTATAAAGATGTAATACAATAAATGTATAAAAATGTTTAATATTTTATCATTTTGTCATAAAGTAGTATTGCTACAGTTTTTCATCTATAATTAATATGACAATTTCTTTAGCAATACGTAACAAGTTGAAAAATAATAAATGAATAGGCCCTGGGCATTTAAGATAACCGAGTTTAGGCTAGCTTAAAGACCAGTAATGTATTAACCATAATACCTATGAGTAGAAAACACCCGTAATTAAGAAAATAAACACAATAAACCACAATAGAAAGATAAAATAATAATATGTACTCTGTTCGTACCCGGGCATTGCTAAAACAGCTACTGGGACAACAGAAAAATCTAGAAATAATTTAAGGAAAACCACTATAAAAGTATATTAAAAGTAAAATACAACATAAATTATCATATTACTAAAGAATAATATATATATATATATATATATATATATATATAACAATATATATATATATATATATATATATACAGTTACAGTTATATATATATATATAAAAAAAACAGTGTTTTCCAGGTTAAGATGTACAATGTAAGATGTAAGATGAGTGCCTCGACCTCGTGGACAAACGGAAACAGGCAAAGTTGGTCGACTTTGAACGGTACCGGCAGCTAAACCGAGAAGTCCGACAAAGAATGACAGCAGAAAGAGAAGCATACTGGAACCAAGTGGCAGACGATCTTGAAGTGGCGGCATCCAAAAACGAGTACCGCACTCTCTACCGCACCCTCAGATGTCTGAGTGGAAAGACTAAATTGACTAGTGACAACATCAAGAATGCTGATGGGACCTTCGTGCGATCACCATCCGAACGCCTGCAACGGTGGAGTGAATTCTTCAAAGCTCTGTATAATCACGACCCACCTCAGGGACCGCCAGCAACAGCACTCTCGATCGACCCCCCCTGAGGTCTCCATGGTCGATGTTGAGCCTACAGTAGAAGAAGTGAAAGCAGCCATACAATCCCTGAAGAATGGCAAGGCACCAGGAGTGGACCAAGTCACCACAGAAGCGATCAAAGCCGGGGGAGATGTACTGCTTCGCCGACTACACTCACTCCTCAAAACCATCTGGTGCACTGAACAAATTCCGTTAACATGGAGGAAAGCCATTATCGTACCAATCCACAAGAAAGGTGATAACCGGGACTGCAAGAACTACCGTGGGATCAGCCTCCTTTCCATCATTGGAAAGGTCTTTATGAAGATTATCCAGTCAAGACTGCAAAAACATCGCGAGCAAACCAGTCGAGAAGAACAGGCAGGATTTAGACCCGGGCGAGGATGCTGTGATCAAATCTTTGCCATTCGTCAGCTGATGGAGGAGAGGATCCGGTGTGGACAGCGAACCGTCATTGTTTTCATTGACTTTAAGTCTGCTTTCGACTGTGTCCACCGGCCTGCCTTATGGAAACTACTAGAGGTTGAACATGTACCTCGAAAAGTCATCACACTCCTCCAAACTGCATACAACGGTTTAACCAGCCAGGTGCGCATCCAGAACGATTTATCTGAGGAATTTACCATCCAAACTGGAGTCCGCCAAGGGAATGTAGCCTCCCCGTTGCTTTTCAACATCGTGGTCGACGCCATTATGAGGCAAGCATTCAGAAACAGACAGGGCATACAATATGACAAGGATCACTATGTGACTGACCTGATGTTTGCTGATGATAGTGCTATCCTTGCCGGTAACGACGCTGAAGCCACGGAAATCCTCTACGACATTGCCCGCATTGCCCGGCCATACGGTTTGAAGATCAATGCTGGTAAGACAAAGGCCCTGACAACAGATGGGTCGCAAGCCACCATCTATCTCGAAGGCGTCCAGATCGAGCAAGTGCAGGACTTTAAATACCTTGGGTCGCTGGTCCAGGAGAAGAAAGTTGCATCCACCATGGAAATTCACAGCAGAATTGGACAGGCGGCCACTGCGTTCGCCTCGCTCAAATGGTGTCTGTGGAAGAGGACCAACATTTCCACAAAGACTAAAATCCGACTCTTCCGGACTTTGATCCTGCCCATTCTTCTTTACGGATCGGAAACATGGATTTGTCTCAAGTTAGATTTGAACAAACTTGAGGTATTCCAAATGCGATGCCTGCGGCAGATCTTGGGCATCTCTCTTCGCGACCGCATCACTAATGATACCATCCGCGCCAGATGCCAACAGCAACCAACCATTGCCGACCAAATCCAGAAGCGAAGGCTCAGATGGTTTGGCCACGTATGTAGAATGGGCACGAACAGAATACCATCCACACTCCTTTGGAGACAACGACCCACCCAATGGAGCATCCAACGGACCGCGCCTAGGAAAACGTGGGCCAAGCAAGTGGAAGATGACTTGAAGAGCCGACGTCTCGACCTTAACCAGGCCAGGACTGAAGCCATGGATCGTAAGGTATGGAAGAACATCACAGAGCAAGTCCGAAACCCTGCGGCACCTACAGCAGCATACTGGTTGCGTGGCCAACCGCCTCCCCCAGCTGCCAGCTAAGGACCAAAGAAGAAGAAGAAGAAGATGTACAAATGTGAGTGCAAGTAAATTCACCTGTGCAGTGGCTAAATGAATACAGTTTTGATGAGTCAAAAAAAAAAAAAAAAAAGTATGGATGTTTTTACAGTTCTGTTTATTTAGGTGGTACCTGTGTCCTGTCTCTGGGTGTATGAAAGGAGGCACATGAGTGAGTGATTGTTGTCCATTGTACCTACTAGTCTGCCCCTAAATGAGTAATAATAATAATAATAATAATAATAAAAAAAGATGTGTATACCTGTGTATCTGTAAGAGTGGAAGGTGTGCATAAAGTTTGAATATATGAAGTGTGTGTGTGTGTGTGTGTGTGTGTGTGTGTGTGTGTGTGTGTGTGTGTGTGTGTGTGTGTGTGTGTGTGTGTGTGTGTGTGTGTGTAGTGTTCTGGCAGGCCTACTCCTACTTTGACTGCAGTGGAGGTAGCCCACAGGGAACCACCCCTGCCTTGCTGACCCCCAACCATCCTCTCTTTTGAGGCATAGCATGGGAACTGCTGACACTGGCTACAGCTAGTCTGGCCAGTGTGCAATTTCATGCAGAGCTGCACAGTGTATCCACAGAGTAGACCCCCCCACTCCCACATAGGGCACTCTGACCCTATGACTTTCTTCCCCCACCTCCTGTTCCCAGCTTTTTGCCTGGTGGATCCTTACACCACAAACCTTTTACTTTTCCTTAATAGCCCCCCCCCCCTGTGTGAGGATGGCTCCTCCCACAGGAGATATCCCTCTATTCCTTTAACAGCAGAGATGGGAGAAATCCCAGGTGCCGTCTGACACAAACACCCCTTATATATATATCCCTTTAACTTCCTATTTCCAGGCAGACAGCCTTCCTATTGTCCACCTTAATCTTAATCTGTTCCCTCACTCTTCACTGTCATTCCCTTTCATGCTTTCCTCTTCTAGCAGATTTTTCCCCCCAGGGCCCTCCCTGGCAAGCTCAGGTGCAGTCCAGGGTTTGCCCCTGCCAGAGAACTTTCTACCTATACACTTGGCTGCCTCCCCAGAGGCAAGGACAGGCAACGTGGGGCCCATTAGGGGCCCCCTGGCTAAATTACGGAGGAACAACAGGCCAACACAAGCTAACACTAAACCTTACATTATCTCTAGAATTTACAGAGTTTGTAGTGTCACAACCCCTGATTCCACTTGACAATATACACAATACACAACGTCATTTCTGTATACATTGTACTTCCCACATTCAAATTCTGCATCCCTTAAGTCTGTGTGACATAAGGGATGCAGAATTCTGTCTCTGATATCCCAACAATGTCTCCATTTGATATATTGACCAACACTTCAAATTCATCAAATTTATTTACCATGCTCCTAGCATTGGTATACTTGTCCTACTGTTAGTTACTCTAGTAGAGTCCATGTATTGACTTGTTCCATGATGACTTTTTTTTGGCTTATGCTGTATAAGTTTATCTTGCATCATTTTCCATTACTACCACTACTACAGCAGATCTTGAAATTTCTGGCGCCTTGCTTTCCAGGCTGCTGCACATTCCAATCGAAGCAGTCCAAGAATCACTTTCACTTCTGCCTCTGGCTATTGTTGATCCATTAGTCTGTTTATCCCCACAAGCTAGAAGTTTTCCAACCCACCTAACACTGCCTCGATAGCATTAGCAAATATTTTTGCACTCTTTCTAATTAAATATATCCCATCCCTTTAGCAGTCTCTCCCATTAACATGCATGGACCACACTGAGAAAAATTCTACCCCATGTGCCTTGCACAATTTCCCCAGGGCCAAATTGATTGATAAGTCTTTCATCATATACTCCCTCCTATTGTGTATGGGTAGAATGGATGACACTTTCTAATTTAACTCTAACTTGCGACTTTTTTTTCAACACTGCCCTGTACTTGTTAAGTAAGTCTGCAGACCTCCTACACTTAATAGTGTAGGAGGTCTGTACATATTCATACACTTAATAGTACGAATATGTACAGTTGCACACATTGGCAAAGTGTACAACAATATCACTTTTTGTGCCCTTAAAAGATAATGCTACTCTACAACATCATCTAATTTTGTCCTCGGCAGCCATACCCTGGTCCTATTTTACTTATCCTTTTTGCACAATATATTTCCCATTTCCCTGATAATAGTCACCCTGACAATAAATTCATTATTAGAGGTACCATTACAGGAAGAATAACTTTTTTCAATGTTGACCTGTACTTAAGTGAGTGTAGATTTCCTACTCTTATCTGTCAATTAGTGCCAACTTTTACAACACTATCACCTTTTGTGCCCTTAAAAGATATTTGATCTACATTATCAACTTTTGCCCTTGGCAGATGTACCCTGGTCTGCCTATCAATATAGGCAGATTGTGATGCCTATCAAGGCATCACAATGTAGTTCATTGTACTGCTAGAGGAAACAAAAGAGACATCTAGCTCCAACAGGATGGGGCAACCTGCTATACTGCATGCTCAACCATTGAAACACTGCAAGTTTTTTTGGGACTGAATCATAAAAAAAGGACCTTTGCCACCTACATCTCCTGATTTAACATCCCCAGACTTATTTTTATGTACTTATTAAAGCAGAAAGCTTATGAGAGAAATACACAAAGAATTTGTTATATTATTATACGGTTAATAATAATAATAATTTAGCAACTCAAAGTGAACACTGAAAATGCAGTTCAAAGTGTTTCAACACAAACTCTGTTACATCACTTGCAACGTGATCAAAACAGTGAATTTATTTATTGCTAACAACAGAGGACACTTCCAGCATTGTTTATAAACTGTTATTTGTTATTTATTCTGATAATAAATTGTATTTTCCTTTGATAATTTTTTGGTTTACTTTTAAAATGAACACCCTTAGGCATTCATTTTAAAAGGTGGTTAAAATTAAAGTGCACTGCTTTGGCTACATGTAAGTGGCAAACCATGATTCACCTAGAAATGAAATTTAAAATAGACATTGTATAGGCCATGCAGAACAAAAAAATAATAAATAAATAAAAAAGATGATATTAGGGTAGTGTTTGGCACCATAAGCTGATGCCAAGCAAAGTTTATTTAATTTACATTACAGAAGCTACAGGTTGTGAAGACAAAATTATTAAATAGCCATTTCTATTGCAAGTTTGCTTGAAGTGTAGTAGAGCATGCATGGCAAAACATTTCATAAGGTTTGTGTTGGAATACTTTAAGGAAGGAAAGATGCTAGTTGGGAGGTGAGAGCATGTTGCAGGTATAGGGCATATTGCTAGTTCTTTGTGAACATTTATGTTTCCAAAAATAATTGGGTTGATAGGGAGTTGTTCAGCTTGTTCAATTCTGTGTGCTAATTATGGAGAAAGCAATGATGAAATTGAAATATGGCATACTATAGAACAAGACTGAGTTGCTGAAAAAAGTGAGTAGGTGCCCTGGAGGGTAATAAAACTGAGGACTTGGCATTTATTGGCACTCTCCCAAATGACTTGTCTCCATAGATACATCATCAAGTGCCAACTACTTCTGTTCCAGATGAGGTAATTTTAATTATTATCTGTAATAAAAAGATGAAACAGAACCGGAGTATGTATATCTTCCTGCTGCAAAAACTGACATTGTCACTAACCAGTTGTCAGTTCTTAAGAGAACTAAGCATGTATGGTTATTCATGTGGGAACTAATGACTTAAAGCAAAACAAGTTGATCACTTGGCCACAAAATATAAGGTTAAGCTGGAGAAATGAAGTGAGATAAGACAAAATGTTACCATGTCTGTAATTCTTCACAAACATGACAGGAAGGAGTAAATGATCAGAGCCACGTTGAGGTGTTATAAGGCCTTGAATGGTAACAATTGCTAGACACTGCAAGGCATTATGGGGTAAATTTTTCTCAACATGGCCTGCCCTATTTTACAGAATGCTTTTAGTATTACTATTAACAAAATGAGGCAAGAAAGCAAACTTATATAGCAACAGCCAAAAAAAAGTTTTTTACCCATTTCTAAAGACTTCCTTCTAATATTTGCCCAATTCTTCTTTAAATTTATGCAAACTAACACTTCTACAACAAAAGATGGAAGTTTATTCCAACAATGAATTCTGTGTTTTCAATTTAAATTTATGTCCACTTGTGTGTGTGTGTGTGTGTGTGTGTGTGTGTGTGTGTGTGTGTGTGTGTGTGTGTGTGTGTGTGTGTGCGCGCGCACTCATCTGAGAAAAAAAAAAAAGACATTATCAGCATTTACATTGCTCAGTCTTTTTAAAACCTTAAGCACTTAAGTTAGATTACCGAGCTGATGTCTCGCTTCTAGATACTGCAATCAATCCATCTTTCTTGATAAGAATCAATGATAGGATACAGGACAATGTCAAAATTGCAGATGATGTAAAGATTAGTATAATACTTAATCATCAGCACTAAGCAATGCTTCTATAGGGTGACTCACTCAAGGATAGTCAGAAAAATGAAAGTTATGTTTTAATGCAACAAAATGAAAGTTCTTGAGGAATGGCAACTCCAAAATAATTTATATGCATAGTGAGATGAATTAAAAACAGTGGAGGAAGAAAGGGATTTTATGAAGCTCTCCAAAAAGTGCAAACAGGCAGCAAGGAAGGCCCATGGCATCCTATTCATGATTTATCAAATGTTTGCTTGTAGCGATAGGAAGACCATGATCCCACTGTATAAGGCAATGGTAAGACCACAATTGTATGGAAACTGTACCTAAAAAAAAAACATCAAGTTTCTTTAAAGGGTGAAAAGACAGGCAGTACACCTGGTGAGATCAGCAAAAGGATGACCATATGAGAAAAAAACATCAAATACACTGTATGTGGGGATACAGAGATAATAGCATTAGTAGAGGCATATGATGCAAGAAAGCAAGCTAATATAGCATCAGCCAAAAAAAAAAAAAAAAAAAAAAAAACCTTCCCATTTCAGCCATCCAAGATAGAAGTTTGTTCCAGCAATCAACCACCCATGACTAAAGGCAAATTTCCACACATCTATTCTACAACTGTATTTTCTCAATTTGAATTTATGCCCCTTCAGGTGCAGAATCTGAGCAAGAGGGAAAATCCCCTCAGCGATGGGATTTTCTGTCCTTATCTGTCCTTTGAGCAACCTCAGCATTGAGGTTGCTCAAACCATTCAAGATCTTATAACACCTCAATCAGATCACCTCGCAGGTGCAACAATTTGCAGAAATTAAGCCTTTCTTGGTAACAAAAACCCTTTGTTCCACTCACTAATCTCATTTCCTCCTCTGTACTTGTTCCAATAGCTCTAGATCCTTCCTAAAATGAGACCTCCAGACCTGTATGTAGTACTCAAGGTGTGGCCTGAACATCACCTTATACAAGGGGATAATCACCTCTTTATCCCTACGAGCAAAATTCCTATATATCATTGACAAGGCCCCATGAGCTACTTTTGCAGCCCATCTGCACTGCTCAGAAAACTTCATATCTAACTGCAGAATTATCCCCAGGTCTTTTTCATTCTCCACTATTCTAAGTGTAGTACTGCACAGTTGGTATGTTACTCTGAGGTTACTCCTACCCATATGCAGCACTTTGCAGCATTTGTCAATGTTAAACTTCAGTTGCCACCTCTCAGTCCATCTACACAAATTTTCTAGATCTGGTTGCAGTAGCATACCATCCTTACTGTCATTAACAACCCTACCAACCTTTGTACCGTCAGCAAACTTTGACATTAAGCCTGATATAGCTTCATCAATATCATTCATAAATACAGAAAACAATGATGGGCCTACGACGGACCCCTGGGGAACTCCACTAATAACATTAGTTCACAAAGAGCAGTGTTTCAATTGATTACCACTCTGTCTTCCCACTCAACTATCCCTTTATCCGTAGCAGTAACTTGCCCTTAATGCCATACTGCTCCAACTTGTACAGTAGTCTTCCATGTGCAACAGTATCAAAAGCTTTCCTAAAATCCAAGTATAAAAGTGTTCCTAAAATCCAAGTATAAAAGTGTTCCTAAAATCCAAATATAAAGCATCTTAGAAGATTCCTAATTGAGGTGTATAAGGCTCTAATAGGAGAAAGTAAAATGAATTAGGGAGAATTTTCACTGATATAAGTGATTCCAGAGCTAGGGTCCAAAATTTCAAATAATTTAAATTAATTGGATTGCAGGAAGTTTTCTCTAAGCCAGCAAGTTGTTGATTACTGGAATAAATTGGCTCCACACAGGAGGTTGAGGCTGACAGCTTGGGGAAATTCAGAGGTCAGTGGATGGGCTCCAACAGAAGGAGGGAGTTAAATAAGTAGTGTTTTATTTATTTATTTTTGGCTGGTGCAGCAAAAGCCTCAGGCTTCCTTGCGCCATATGTCTAATACTAGTATTCAAGATGGGGCCTAACCACTGCTATATACAATGAAATAATCACCTCTTTATCCCTGTTGACAAATATCCTATATATCACTGACAGAACCCCATAAGCTGTTCTACAACCCTGTTTGAAGCTCAGAGAGGAGTAATTAAACATTCATGTCAGAATATATAATTAACCCACAGATCTTTATTTGATTATCAACTACCTTGATGTTGGTGCTATTCAAATGATATATTACTCTGGGATTAGTGCTACCTAAATGCAGTATCTTGCATTTATCTACATTAAACTTCAAGTGACATGTTTAAGCCCATCTGCATAGTATATCTAGATCTTGATATACTAGGCAGACAGGCCTAACCACCTTTGTATCACAGCAAACTTGAAATAACTACATCAATATCATTCATCATCATCAGCCATTTTCAATCCACTGCAGGATGAAGGGCTCTCCAGTAACTTTTCAGTTCCTTCTGTTTTGTGCAATAGCCATCCATTTACTACCCACAAGATCTTCAATTCCACCTGTCCATCTCCGTTGTTGTCTTCAGGTTTTCTTTTAGCTCCTCGTGAGTAGCATTCTGTTATTTTCTTAGTCCATCTGTCATCATGTCTTTGAGCTGTGTATCCTGCCCAAGTCCATTTCAGTTCTTTAGTTTGATAAGAATGTCCTTTACTTGTGTTTGCTGTTTCTCTTCTTATCCAACACTCTGATTCCTAATATAATTCATTCCATTCTTCACTATGTAGTTTTCAGCTTCTCTTCCATCTTTTGGTGAGTGCCCAAGTTTCACTTCCATAAATCATGGTGGGGAGTATACATTGGTTCATTATTTTGTTTCAGGCAAACTGGGATATTGCTCCTCATTATGTGACTATATTTCCTGAATGCTACCCATCCGAAATTTATTCTTCTCTTGACTTCCAGTTATTTATCATTATTACAGCTAATGACTTGTCCCAGATAAGTATATGAATCCACCTTTTCAATTACTTCTCCTTCAATGATTATATCCCTTTCTGTGGCATACTTGTTCATCATTACTTTTGTTTTGAATATATTAATGTTTAGTCTGAAATCCTTAATAACCCTGCATAACTGATTAAAAGTTTCCTCTAATTCTTCAGGATCATGGCTTATGATCACAACGTCACCTGCAAATAGTTGTTGTTGTTGTTATTTGGTTTTTAGGAGCATTAGCAACTAAGGCCATATTGCTCCGGGATATGCGGTGGTCATTCCCTGACCTTTCCACGTCCTCCGTATTTGGTGGTGACGGGCTCGAACCCCGGTCTAATCAAGAAGCGTGTGCTACACACTGCTGCTCCTTCCCACCTGGCTACGGAGGCGCCATAATCTGCAAATAGTAAATGGTTTAAGTATTCGTCATTCGCATTGACCCCTTTTTGCGACTAGTCCAATTTTCAGAAAGCTTCTTCAAGGGCATCAGTAAACAACTTTGGAGATATTGTGTCTCCTTGTCGAACTCCTTTCTCAATTTTAAATTTGCTACTGTCTTTGACTAGTTTAATAAAGGATGTAGTGTTCTCATATATTTTCTTCAAAATCATAATATATAGGGTATCTATGCCTTGTCATTCCAGTGCTCGAAACATTGCCTTATGCTGTAGGTGATAAGGCAATGTCTTATGTCCAAATGTTGTTTCATAATTCACAAATGCCAGGCATAATGGCATTTTATATTCATTTGCTTTCTCCATTAGCTGTGATATTACATGAAGGTGATCCATAGTTGCAAATCCTGTCCTAAAGCCAGCTTGCTCTTTCTCTTTCGAGTGATTCTCATCAAGTATTCTTTCTAATCTGTTAGAAATGACCCTTGTGAACAATATCATTAAAAATGGTAGGTGGATACCAACATGAAACAGGAGGAGCAATGGCCATTTATAAATACTTTGTCTCCAACCATTTAACCATTTATTAAGTTTAGTATTTTGTTAGTAAAGATGAAACTGATTTGAAAAGAAGCCTTATGGATTCAGGGAATGTGATAAGTGGGAGGAAGGGAAAAATAACGCAAGGAAGCAAGCTTATACAGCATCTGTCAAAACAAAAGAAAGATGAAATATGAACTCAGGTTGATTTAAGCTGATTAATAAGAAAGTTATAATTTTAAATAATTTTTTTGGATTGCTTTATTATATAGGATGATAATTATATGACAGAAGACTGGTTTTCATATTACAATTCAAAATCTTTATGTAAACCTGAGATTGACTTACTTGTAAAATTTTGCAAGCACATAAAGCATCTACATCACATCCAGCCAATATTAAAACTCTCTAAAAGGGAGAAAAAAAAATTTAGAATAATGACATAGATTCAAATTTACTAAAGATAAAAAAAAAAACTTTATAAAAACAATGCTAATAAAATACTCTTGTCCTGTGTAGTTTAGTTTTTATCACAAGTATATATGTGTGTTCTAGTAACAGTTTTTTTATAGCATGCATGCCAGAAAAAAATAAATACATTATAATACGGAAAATGCTGCTCTAAGAAATTGGCCTATTATTTTTTAATAACTTTTTGGTGTTTTAATGTGTGTTATGCTATTTTTCCTTTGTGGTGTTAACTTTTTCTCCAGATAGATGAAGAATAAAGAGTGACTGAATATACAATAAAACATGGCCATCTCTAATTAGAAAGATGAACATATGTTAAATTAATAATTAACCATTACAAATGACTGCTATTGAAATGGCAGTTATTACTCATTTAGAGAGGTCTGGGTTTGAATCCAAATGGAGATGAAGAATTCTTCAAGGCATCCTCATCTTAGGTAAAGGGAGTAGTGATTTCCTTTATGAGCTCTGCAAGGTTTTTCTGTCTAGAAAACATGCACACCAGCCCATGTACATACATTTATACAGATAAAATACAGTTGGGAAATATAGTCCAAGATGCTGATTTGTCCTAAAACCACCACCAAGTTCCTTCTCAACACCTTATCAGAACTATATATATAGGCATACCTCGCTAATATGGCAAGTTAGTTTCCAGACCACCATCATAAAGCAAATAACAGCCTTTTTTTCACTTACCAATGCATATAAAAGCCTAAAAACATATTTACACTATCATTTATTAAGTTCACAATAGCACTAGGCTTAAAAAAACAATGCAAAAGTAAAAATAATAAATTTAAAAAAAAATGCTGCAGTACTGTATTGCTAAGCTTAAAATATTTTCATCCTTTGCTTATCATCATCATTATCAGCCATATGTTGCAAGGAAGCCTGAGGCTTTTGCTGCACCAGGCAAAAAAAAATTTTCTGAGTTACCCTGAAAGAGAGAGAGTGAGCAAAGGGAATTACCAAGGAAGAGAAGAATTATGATATCCAGCTCAGGACGCTGGGTGTTCCAAGCCCATAATCACCAGATGTGAGCTCCATGGGGTTATGGTGACTGATTAATGAACATTTTAGAAATAATTATGGAAAGAAAGCTGAAGGAGATAGAAGTAATTATGGAAAGAAAGCTGTTGAAGGTTGGGGTGGCTGTGACACTTTCTTAAAATAAGTTTGCCTCACTGAATGACGCTTCCTTTCAAGAAGGATTTCTCTGTAGCATGCTATACCGTTTGATAGTATTTTACCCACTGTGAACTTTCAAAATTGGCATAAATCCTCTCAAAGCCTGCCATTACTGTATGAAGTAACCAATGTAGTGTTCTAAATCCTTCATTGTCATTTCAGCAATGCTCACTGGATCTTCAGGGCGCTTCCATAGCCAGGTGGGTAGGAGCAGCAGTGCGTAGCACATGCTTCTTGATTAGACCGGGATTCGAGCCCATGAGCCACCAAATACGGAGGATGCAGAAAGGTCAGGGAATGACCACCGCATATCCCCGGAGCAATATGGCCTTAGTTGCTAATGCTCCTAAAAACCAAATAACAACAACTGCATCTTCATCAGGAATAGATTCCATCTCAAGAAGTAACCTTCTTTGCTCATCTACCAAAAGTAAGTCCTCATTCCTTATTGAAGCTGATCATGACATGCCAGCAATTCAGCCACATCTTCAGGCTCCACTTCCAGTTCTCTTACCATTTCCACCACATTTGCAGTCACTTCCTCCACTGAAGTCTCAAACCCTTCAAATGTGAGTGGGAATCAACTTCTTCCAAACTCCCTTTAATGTTGATATTTTGACCTTTTCCCATGAATCATGAATGTTCTTAATGGCATCTAGAATGATAAATCCTTTCCAGGAGGCTTTCAATTTATTTTGCCTAGGCCCACAGAGGTATCACTATCTAAGGTAGGTATAGCCTTAACAAAAGTCCATCTTAAATAATACGACTTTAAAGCAGCAATTGCTCCTTGATCCATGGGCTGCAGAATAGATGTTGTGTTAGCCGGCAGGAAAACAACATTAATCTCCTCATATATCTCCACCAGAGCTCTTGGGTGACCAGGTGCATTGTCACTAATCAGTACTACTTGAAAGGAATTTTTTTTTACTAAGCAGTAGGCCTTTACAGTGGACTTACAATATTCAGTAAACCACGTAGTAAACAGATCTGCTGTCATCCAGGCTTTTTTTTCAATTTATAATGCACAGGCAGGCTAACTTTAGCATAAGTCTTGAGGGCCCTAGGATTTCCGGAATGGTAGATGAGCATTGGCTTCAACTTACAGTCACCAGCTACATTAGCCCCTAACAAGAGAGTCAGCCTATCCTTTGTAGCTTTGAAGCCAGGCATTGACTTCTCCTCTCTAGCTATTAAAGTCCTTGATGGCATTTTCTTCCAATATAGGGCTGTTTCATTGATGTTGAGCATCTGCTGCTTAGTGTAGCCACCTTCATCAATTACCTTAGTTCTGGATAGCTTTCTTCAGCTTCTACATCAGCACTAGCTGCTTCACCTTGCACTTTTATGTTATGGAGATGGCTTCTTTCCTTAAACCTCGTGACCCAACCTCTGCTAGCTTCAAATCTCTCTTCTGCAGCTGCCTTGCCTCTTTCAGCCTTCGTAGAATTGAAGAGAGTTAGAGCCTTGCTTTGGATTAGGCCTTGGCTTAAAGAAACGTTGTGGCTGGTTTGATCTTCCATCCAGACCACTAAAAATTTCTTCGTATCGACAATAAGGCTGTCTTGCTTTCTTATCACTTTTTTGTTCACCGGAGTAGTACTTTTAATTTCTTTCAAGAACTTCTCCTTTGAGTTCACTACTGTGCTAACTGTTTGGCATGCCACACCTAGCTTATGGCCTATCTCAGCATTCAACATGCCTTTCTTACTAATCTCAGTCATTCCTAGCTTTTGATTTAAAGTAAGAGGTGTGCGACTCTTCTTTTCACTAGCACTACAGTTAGGGGCCATTGTACTGTAATTAATAATTACAATAATAACAATAACATGAGTAAAACGTTTAAAAAATTTTTAAATTGCCAGAATACGACACTGCGACGTGAAGTGCACAAATGCTGTAAACAGACTGAGAGCAGGTAACAAAATGGCACCGGTCGACTCACTCGATCCAGCTCTGAGTCAGCTGATATGTGTGTCTCTGCCGAAAACCCCCTTAAGAGCAAGGCAAGTGCCGAAAATAATCAACATGAATATAATTGAAAAGTGTTATATTAGCAAAGCACTCTAAAGCAAATAGTGCTTAAAGTGAGGTATGCCTATATATTTATATATATTCAGCCAATGTGGTGTTGTCCATTCCTGGAGAAAAACTCCACATCATGCCAACTAACACAGTATCAAGTGAAAATGCCATCAGAAGGTCCTCCTCTAGGAAAAGAAATGAACCCAAGATTTTTAAACCAGGTATAAACAGTACAGCCTCCAGAAACTGCCACGGAAGAATGTAGCACAGCAAAAATTGCAACCAGAGAAAAATATGTTCTTAGGTTAGGTTAGGTAAAGTAGTAGTAGTAGTAGTGGCATGTGATGCAAGAAAGCAAGTGTATGAGCCAAAATGTATGAGCAAGTGTATCAGGAAAAAAAAAAAAAAAAAAAAAAAAAAAACTTTACAAAACAATTCCCTCTAAATGTTTGTCCAGTTCCTCTTTAAATTTATTTAACCTATCAACTTCCACAACGACAGATGGAAGTCTGTTCCAACAATTAGCCACCCACTGGCTAAAGGCAAATTTCTGCACATCAATTCTACATCTGTCTTTCCTCAATTTGAATTTATGCTCCCTTAGGTTCGTAATCTGAACAAGTAAAAGTCCCATCAGAATTCAGCATTCTCAACACATTCAAGGCCTTATACACCACAATCAGATCATCTCGCAGATGCCTAGTCACCAGCCACTGCAATTTGCAGAACTTAAGCCTCTCTGGGTAAACGGATCCCTTCATTCCGCTCACCAATCTTGTTATCCTTCTCTGTACACACTCAAGCAAATCTACATCCTTCCTAAAATGAGGCCTCCAAACCTGTACGCAGTACTCAAGGCGTGGCCTGACCATTGCCTTATATAGAGGGACAATCACCTCCTTTTCCCTGCTAGCAAAATTCCTGTATATCATTGACAAAACCCCATGACCTGCCTGGCAGCCTGCTGCATTGCTCAGAAAACTTCATATCTGACTGCACAATTATTCCCAGGTCTTTTTCATTTTCTACCATCGTAAGTGTAGTATCACACAGTTGGTATGTTTCTCTGGGGTTACTTCTACCCATATGCAGTAGTTTGCATTTGTCAATGTTAAACTTCAGTTGCCACTTCTCAGCCCATCTTCCCAAATTTTCTAGATCCTGTTGCAGTAGCACACTGCCATTACTGTCATTAACAACCCTGCCAACCTTTGTATCATTTGCAAACTTCGACACTAAGCCTGTTATACCTTCATCAATATCATTGATAAATATACAAAACAAGAGTGTACCCAACAGCAAACCCTATGGGACTCCACTAATAACATTAGTCCATGAAGAGCAGCACCCATCGATTACCACCCTCTGTGTTCTCCCACTCAACCATTCTTTTATCCATTATAGCAACTTACCCTTAATACCATTCTGCTCCAATTTGTACAGTAGTCTTCCATGCGCAATAGTGTCAAAAGCTTTCCTGAAATCCAAGTATATGATACCAAAATTATTTTTTGTATCCAGTTCCTTTGTAACCACATAATAACATCCAATCAAATTTGTCAGACCAAGACTTTCCCTTAACAAACCCATGCTGTGTCTGAATTATTTCTTGCAGATGATCTGAATTATCTGCTTGTCTAGATGATCCTGCAATGCATCTTTAACCAGTGACTCCATTATTTTACCCGAACAGAAGTTAAACTAACTGGTCTGTAATTACTCGTGTCACCCTTCGATCCCCCTTTGTGAATTGGGGATACATTTGCACATCTCCAGTCTGTGGGAACCTCCCCTGAGTCCAAGGATGCTCTCATAATTATGGCTAAGGGTTTGCTTAGTTGCTTTGCCGCCTCCTTTAATATAACTGGATAGATCCCATCCACCCCAGGTGCTTTTCTTATGTTTAACTTCAACAATTTCTCCTCCACTTTGCTTTCAGTTATTACAAAATCATTAAGTATCCTGCTATAATCTGATAACCTTCTGCCATTTTCAAACCTTAATAATTCCTCATGTGTGAATGTAGATGCAAAATACTCATTCAGTTTGTTTGCTATCTGAGCAGGATCATCAACAGTCGAACCATTGATGTCAAGTGGACCAATCAGATTCATCCCCTTCCTTTTAGAGTTTATATAAGTAAAGAAATCCTTGCTGTTTTTGCTTAGGGTTTGCTTACTTCCTTTGCTGCCTCCTTTAATATAACTGGATAGATCCCATCTACCCCCAGGTGCCTTTCTTATGTTTAACTGCAACAATTTCTTCTCCACTTTTCTCTCAGTTATTACAAAATCATTAAATAAAACAATTAAGTAAATAAAACAAACAGCAATGTTTACAACTAATTAACATTTTAATCCTAATTACAACTAATCAAGGCTTAATTTCTTGATTAATAGTAATTAGGATTAATCTGTACATGTCATAGCTCTGACCTTTTTTCATGCATAACGCAATGAGCATTAGCATTATAAGTGGTGGTACTGTAGTGACTACTGTAGTCTTCTTTATGAAAGAAAAATCCCTTTACCCTTGATGGCAGTTGCATCTTTAAGTAAATCCCACATCAATATACTGTAATCACCACCACTTAGTGGTTCTTTTATCTGCAAATTCTTAATTCATGAAGAATCACTGCTGATAATCAGATCAAGATTATTGCTCGCTCTCTCTCTCTTGTTGCCATAGAAAACAGTCATCCAATAAATACACAAAAGTCTTGCTAGTGTGTGTGAATAATCAATCCACAAGTTCCAGTCAATATTTGATAGGATAAAACCCTTTCATTATAAGACATTCTGATTTACTGGTCCACCCTATTTCTATGTACAGTTGTTCCTTAAACTCTTCAGAAACAGGCCTATAATGCACTCCTACTCCTTTTTGCTTTCCAGTGTTTATGTAACACCAAACTGACTCAACATTGCACTGGCCATCCATGTTGACATAAAATAAGAGCATAATCACTCTTATTCTGTCTATCATTTTTGTATTTCCCATATTTAAAACCTGCCTCCATTATATGAGTGACACCACATCTCTGATATCCCAACAATATTTGCATTTAATGACTTAAGCAGCATGTAAAATTTATTTACTATGCTCCTAGCATTGGTGTACATGCAAGTATATATGCACCTGTTCTTATTTTCATTTACCCTAACAGAGCCCCTGTATTTACTTGTTCCGTGATGACTCACAGCAGGACTTGAAATCCCTGGCACCTTGCTTTCCAGGCTGCTGAACTTTACAATAGAAGCAGTGCAAGAATAACTTTCACTTCTGCCTGTGGCTATTGTTAATCTATTAGTCTGTTTATCCTCAATAGTTAGCAGTTTCCCAACCCATCGACACTGCTTCGGCAGCATCAGCAAATATTCTTGCACTCTTACTCTTTACATATATCTCATTCTTGTAGAAGTCTCTCCCATTAACAAGCACCGACCACGATGAAGAAAAATTCTACCCCATGAGTCTTGCAAGTCTCCCTACAGCCGAATTGATTGACAAGGCACTCATCACATACTCCCTCCTATTGTGTCTCAGTAGAACTGAAGACACTTTCAAATTTAACTCTTAACTCATTACTTTTTTTTCACCATTGCCCTGTAATTGTTAAGTAAATCCACAGACCTCCTACACTTAATGTCATTAGTGCCAATATATGTGCAGTTGTACACATTGGCAACATGTACAGCAATATTACCTTTTGTGCCCTTAAAAGTTATCTGCTCAACATCATCATCATCTACTTTTGCCCGTGGCAGACATACCCTGGTCCTATTCCACTTATCCTTTTTGCACATTATATTTCCCATTTCCCTGATAATAGTCACCCCGACAATAAATTCATCATTAGAGGTGCCAGCTAGTTAATGTAGAGCTACTAAATTCTGACCCCCCCCTGTCATTCTTAAATTTTTTATAGGATAATGATTAAAAAAATCATATGCTTTTTGATTCCTGGACTAATAATTTACTACACTGTACTTTGATAATTATACTTAAATAGGCTTAATAACATGTACAGTTCAGTATTTTGTATTTGTTCTAATTTATAAGGCTAAATTATGCAGGAATTAATTTCCTACATAATGACCTGTAAAACTTCCTAAGCTGATTTTTATTCCAAAAAAGTTACAATAACAAATATCCCCCACATTTAAGTAAAACACTTATTTGCAAAATAACCTGAAGTATCGAATATAAACCAAAATATAAACTTTTTAAAATAATAATAACTGTATTCCTAAAATGGAAATTATCTACTACCACTGGAATTAATAATCAAATAAAATTCACTTACATTTCCAAAAACAACGTCATAAAATTCAGATTTGATGTCTTTGACAAACATCACTCTACGATTTAAATTTTCTTCTGTTCCTATAATAAATAAATATATATTTCTATGTAAAACTATACAAAATATAATTTTATAAATTAAAAATTAGACTATAAAGCATTTAGGGCGTATAAAGCGCCCTAAACGCTTTATAGTCTAAATACATCATATACCATCAGGCATCTCTCATATTGTGTTATACTTCATAACTGTTTTGCCATCATTGCATCACTCGGGTATCTACCTACCCACCCACCGAAGAAGGGCCAAATAACCCTGAAACGGTGAATAAGTGAATCTGAGAATAAGTAACATTAGTCTTCTCCTCAGGTGAAGCGTTACTTATTTGAAGTAGTGCAATATCATGGCAACTCATTGTGAAGGTATTCACAATAGAGATATAACTTAAAACGATGCCACTTTACTAATATTCTGTTCATTCTGATTTGGCTATGTATTATTGATGCTTTTGCACTATACTTATACATAGTTTAAAAATTAGATTAAATAATTTTTTTTTATTTTTGAAATTAAAAAATATATATACAATATATATAATATATATTATATATTTCACTGTAAATTTCAACTTGAATCTTCAATTTGATAAAGCTTAAATGTTAAATTGTTCACCAAACCGACATGCAAAATGGGAGAAGACAGTGATCTTCCTTCTTCACTCTAGCTCTTTTTCACTCTAAATCAACTCTATTTACCCATAAGTAACTCACAATACCTCAGGTAAAGGCATTGTGAATTTTTCCGCTGGTTTCTATATTAAAAATTCAAAAAATTTTCTTAATTTTCTTGAAAATGACAACCACCTAGCTGATTTTTAGCAAACTCAGTTAAAATATTCTCCATGGTTTATTAAACATGCTCTTTGTTTAATGAATTAATATTCATTAAACAAAGAGCAATCAAGAACTATTGTTTTGGTAATAAGATTTAACTAAAAAATTATGGTCCTTCAATACAAATGGTGAATCTCATCGTGAATTTCTTTGTCCATTCTGTTATAGCCTGTTTTTATACCTCTTCACACAGACATAGCTACAGAGAATACTTATCATAGTTCTACAGTGCAGTGCAATTTTTCTCCCTTGGTGCCACTTCATGGAACAAATTTTCTACTATTGTCCATTCTACAAGCCTGCATAATAATGCAGTTTAATTACAACCACATGTATACACTATATCTATGTACATAAATACATGAAAACCTAATTCAGTCCACTGAACAATGTAATAATTTAAGTTTTTGCAATTAATACCAGCCACCAAATACAATATATTATTATTATTCTATATAATAATATTATTAATATAACATATTATTAACATAACATATATTATTATTATTAAATATAATAATAATGTATATTACAATATATTATTTTCATTCATTTAAAGTATAATGTTTTAATACAGAAATGTACCTAATGAGCAGTTCTGAAGTTTGAATTTTTGATAAAATACCTATTGAAGAATGATGTATTGATACAGTAATTTCAAACATTATTTAAATAAAAATGCATATAGTAAATAGGAATGTAAAAGTAGCACATTATGCCTATGTTTATATTCAACATGTGATATGGAGTGATTGAAACTGGTGGAAAAGACTGTTGTGCTCAATAAAGTAGCAAATAATGAAAAAGGAATGAATTACTCCAGTGAGATGCAGAAGATGAAATGAATTTAAAAGCAATAACAGCCTATGAGAAACGGTCTCCAAGCAAACAAGTGAAGAATTGTTTTAAAAGTTCCCCCAGTAAGTGTGGGATAGAAGCACTTTGCTCAAGCCATTCAAAGCCTTAAACAACTCAATCAGATCCCCCTTGTAGGTGGCTGGTCTCCAGATGCTGCAATTTGCAAAGCTGAAGCCTTTAGCATTAATAGAAGCATATGATGCAAGAAAGCAAGCTTATACAGCAAACTTCCCATTTCACCTAACCATTCGCTCCAAAAGTTTGCCTGCCTCTTTCTTGAATTTATTTAAGCTATCGGCCTCCACAATGACAGATGGAAGTTTGTTCCAGCAATCAACTACCCTGGCTAAAGGCAAATTTCTGCACATCTATTCGACAACTGTCTTTCCTCAATTTCACTTTATGCCCCCTCAGGTGTGTAATTATTTTATTTTATTTTTTATTTTATTTTTTAACATATAATATACACAACAGGCATTCGCCCAGTTAAAGTGTATAACAGAGCAAAGGTTGTACAAACATAAAAATAAGTGGTAGACTAATATACTTTGTACAATGGAAACGGGAAAAGTTCAATTCACAAAAATAAAAAGATATTCATGACGTCAAGTCTAGCGCTATGTAAACTCGCAGAAAGCAGTTTGCTGCAGGAGACATCATCACACACACACACGAATTAATGAGGACATCTTTGGGCCAGAACTCATCCATCAATCGGTCAATTTACTCCAAATAGATCTGTGAAATTGTTTCTTGTTCACAGCCATATCCAAGTCAAACTTGTTCATGAGTGCCAATGTTCTTTTGAAGAAGGAGTTCCTGGATATCTCTAATCTGGAGTTACCAATGTGGAAAGTAGTCTTCTGTCTAGTAGCCACCACTGGAGCGTGAAGGTCAATATGGCATAGAAGATCCGGCAGGTAAGTTGATCCAGCGAAGATGTGGTACAACAGTTTTAAATCAAGAACAGTTCGCCGAGTTTCCAGAGATTGAAGCTTGAAGTAGGAACAGAGATTCCGGTAGAAGATTCTGTGGTAAAACATGGGGTTACGTCTGGAAAGATAGTGGATAAATTTCATCTGGAGCGATTCTATTTGCTGTATCAAGTATGCATAGTGTGGGTTCCATATAGGAGAAGCAAACTCCACTATAGGGAGTATAGTTGTCTTAAATAGGAGCACAGAGAACTGAGGATCTTGAAATCTGTACGTCTGCCATTTAATGAAGCCAATTTGTTTTTTCGCTTGGTTCAATATATTCCTAACGTGTTTTTCAAACCCACATGTAGCGGTAAAAGTAACTCCCAGATCTTTAACTTCGTCAACTCTGGAAATCGGCATCTCCTTGATGTAATATTCATTAACTAAAGTCTTAGTTTTCCTCGTAGCGGCAAAGGAAATAGAGCTGCACTTCATAGTATTAACCTCCAAACCATTCAAAGCAACCCAATCAGCAAAAGAGTTGAGAGCAGTCTGAAGGTTAACTGCATCATCTGGACTGCAGATAGGTGAATATAGTTTCACATCATCGGCAAACATTAGTATCTTGATACCACCTCTCTCAACAAATTGCAGTAGATCGTTGATAAAGATGGTGAATAAAAGAGGCCCAAGAGATGATCCCTGTGGTACTCCTCTCGATGGAAAAAATTCCCTTGAGACTTCCTGTCCGATGATCACTGTATGTTTACGATATAAGATATAACTCATCAACCAGGATAATAAAGGGTCAAGTATTCCATAGTGGCTTAGTTTTTGAGCAAGTTGATTATGCGGGACACTGTCGAAAGCCTTAGTAAGGTCTAATCTGAGCAAGAGGAAAAATCCCATCAGCACTGAGCCTGCTCAATCCATTCAAGGCTTTATACACCTCAATCTGATCACTTCGCAGGTGCCTAGTCTCCAGACACTGCAATTTGCAGAACTTAAGCCTTTCTTTGTAAGAGCACCCCTTTGTTCCCCTCCTCAGTCTTGTTGCCCTTCTCTGTACTCGTTCTAGCAACTCTACATCCTTCCTAAAATTAGGCTTCTAGACCTGTATGCAGTACTCAAGGTATGGCCTGACCATTGCCTTATACAAGCGGATAATCACCTCCTTATCCCTGCTAGCAAAATTCCTGTATATCATTGACAAGACCCCATGACCTTTTTCTGAGTAGTGCAAACAGGCTCTGGCAGCCTGTTTGCACTGCTCAGAAAACTTCATATCTGACTTCACAATTACCCCCAGGTCTCTTTCATTCTCAACTACCCTGAGTGTAACACCATCCAGTTGGTACATTTCTCTGTGGTTACTGCTACCCATAGGCAGTACTTTGCATTTGTCAATGTTAAACTTCAGTTGCCACTTCTCAGCCCATCTGCCCAACTTTTCCAGATCCTATTGCAGCAGCCTTTCTTGGTAAGAGTTCAATCTTGTTGCCCTTTTCTGCACCTGTTCCAGCAGTTTCACATCCTTCCTGAAATGAGGCCTCCAGACCTGTATACAGTACTCAAGGTGTGGCCTGACCACTGCTTTATACAATGAGATAATCAACTTTTTATCCTTTCTAGCAAAATTCCTGTACATCACTGACAACCTCCAATGGACTATCCTGGCAGCCTGTCTTCACTGCTCAGAGAACTTTATATCAGCCTGCACAATTCCTCCCAGGTCCTTTTTATTTTCACTACCCTGAGTGTAGTACCACACAGCTGATATGTGATTACTGCTACTCATACGTGGTTTCCTGTATTTTTCAATTTTAATCCTTCAATTTCCATTTCTCAGCCCATCTGGCTAATTTTTCTAGCTCTTGTAGCAGCATCATACCTTTATTACTGTCATTACTACCCTTAAAACCATCTACAAACTTAGACATTAAGCCTGATATCCCCTCATCAATATCATTAAAACAACAATGGACACAGCATCAAATCCTGTGACTCCACTAATAGCATTAGTAGAGGCATATGTTGCTAATGCTCCTAAAAATCAAAATAACAAACAACAACAACAAACAGCTCGCTGGCTCTCACACAAACTCTCTGCGCTGCCTATCACTTGGAGTACATGGTTGTGGGGTTTCGTATCTTTTGTTATAACAATCTAGCATCGAGAAATTATCCAGCATCAACTTTACATTTATAACAATAATGAATGTAATGCTCCATTCATAACTCAGAATAAAATTAGAAACAAACCACTTACAATAACCGTTCTGGCTTAAAACTACAGAACGTCTTTGAAAATAAATTATTTTTGTTGTTGTAATTATTAACCTCCAGCACAATATACACTAATATTTAACTTTGTAAATACCACCACTATCAAACATTGCTATCAATTTAAAAACACAGTAATTTATTCGACAAACGCTAGTTTTCACAAACATCAACTTTAAACTTACCGCGATCAAAACAACGAAACACCTGTCTAGTAGTGGTTTCAACACTAGTGACCTCTAGTTTACAAAAACAATTTTGTTTAAATTCAAATCTCCAAAGCCTTATACGACTTGCAACTATGCCAAAGAAGATAAAAAATAAAAATAATAATAAAAAAATAAGGACAACCATCTTTTAAATCCCTCCAGAAGTGCAACAGCCAATTCAACCCTAGAAAAAGAGCATCTTGGCAGGGTCCTGCTCCGACCTTCGAATTCAAATCTAGATACTAAGCAGACCAGAAGAATTAGAATTTGTATTAGCATTAGCAGAGGCATACGATGCAAGAGGGCAAACTTATGCAGCATCAGTCAAAAAAAAAAAAAAAAAAAAACAAAAAAAAAACGCCCCATTTCACCCGTCCAATTGCTTCTCCGGCTCAGCCTTATATTTATTTAAGCTATCAACTTCCACAACAAAAGATGGAAGTCTGTTCCACCAATCAACTTCCCACTGGCTAAAGACATATTTCCGCACATGTATTCTGCAACTGTCTTACCTCAATTTGAAACTGTGCCCCCTCAGGTTCTTAATCTGAGCAAGAGGAAGAATCCCATTAGCATTCAGCTTTCTCAACCCATTAAGGCCTTATATACACCTCAATCAGATCACCTTGCAGTTGCCTACAATCCAGGGCGGCAATTTGCAGAACTCAAACCTTCTTGGTAAAAGCACTTTGTTCCACTCACCAATCTTGTTGCCCTTCTTTGTACTCGTTCTAGCAACTCTAGTTTTTACAAATGTAACATTACAAATTAACACATATAACTTGACAGGAGATAAGAAAGTCATATAACGTAACTTGAAGATAATATTCGATACTGAAATACTTATATACGGTATAGTGTTATAACTGCAGTGGGATAAAAGTTTAGGATTATATTTTGTACTGGAATTTTATTTGAAATTGAATAGAAATCATGACTCAAACCAGAGCAGCAAAGCAAAAGGCTCAAACTAATGGGAGTGCTGTGACTCAGGGGATAACTGAGAGAGAACGGTTGTCCTCTGAATCAAAGCATTTTGTAAGGCACTGCTTGTTTCATGTTTGTGGATCAATCAAGAACAGGACATGATATTGCCAAGGAGAATGTCGTTGTGTGTGCGCGATGTAAGGAGTGTGAGGCAACCAGACGCCAACTCAGCGTTGTTACGGGCCTATATGAGAGCTTGAAGGACAGGGTGGATGCCATCGAAGGATTGAAAATTGAGGGTCCCATCAAGCTCACATCAATGCCAGAGCTTGCACTTGAATATCACGCAACACAGCGGCAAGCCACAAGGCAGAATGCGCTGGTCCCTAAGGAACTGGTTGTTGTCGGTGACTCTATTCTCAGGGAAACCGGAAACATATTGTGCAAAAAAGGATGTCTGCGTGGATAGCACAGTGGTATCGTCACCGTCCTCCCCACACCGGGTGGAAAAGGCCTGGGTTCGAATCCCGTCGATGACGCGAGGAACTTTAATGGGCTTTTTTCACTCCGTGGCTGAGTTAGTCGGCGTCAGGCGTAGATAGCAAGGTTTTTCTCCCCAGTAACTGGGGTTTTTTCGTCCAGCAAAACAGGCAAATCGACCATAGAACATAAGCAATTTACAGACACAAATACGGGTTAATGTATTTAATTACGGGCAACCCTAAAATAATAATAATAATGTTCAAAAAAGGATAGGTGGAACACAACCAGGGTACAGCTGCCAGGGGCAAAAATTGATGACGTTGTAGAGCAGATACCATCTTTTAAGGGAACAACGGGGTGATATTGTTGTACACGTTGGCACTAATGATGTTAAGCGTAGGAAACCGACGGAATTACTTAACAAGTACAGGTCAATGTTGAAAAAAGACCCTGAATTAGAAAGTGTCTCCAATTCTGCACAGACACAATAGGAGGGAGTACATGATGAAAGCCCTGTCGATCAATTCGGACTTGGAGAGATTGTGCAAGGCTCAAGGGGTAGAATTTTTCTCAGCCTGGTCTGTGCTTGTTAACAGGAGAGACTGCTTCTACAGGGATGGGATATACTTAAATAGAAAGGGTGCAAGAATATTTGCTGATGCCATCGAGGCAGTGTTGGGTGGGCCGGAAACTGCTAGCTTGGGAGGATATGTGGACTAATAGATTAACAGTAGCTGCTGGCAGAGGTAAAAGTAATTCTTGCACTACTTCTATTGAAATGCAATTGAGCAGCAGCCTGGAAAGCAAGGCAATGGGAATTTCCAGGACCGCTGGGGATCATAGTGGAACAAGTGAATACATGGACTGTGATAGGGCAATTAAGAGTAGAAACAATTGCATGTATACTTGCATGCACACCAATGCTAGGAGTATAGTTATTAAATTTGATGAGCTTGAAGTGCTAGTCAAGACATCAAAGGCAGATATTGTTGGGAGATCAGAGACGTGATGTCACACAGACATAAGCAGTTCAGAATTGGAATTTGGAGAGTACAATGAGTACAAAAAGGATAGACAGACAGCAAGCGAGGAGGGGCTATGCCGTTAGTTAATAAACACACAAAATCTAAGGAAGTGCACCAAATTATCCACTAACATCAAAGTTATTCTTTGATGTTGGTGGACAATGCAGTGTGGAGTCTGTTTGTTGTGACATAAGCACTGGGGAAGGAAAAATGAGAGTAGGTGTGTGCTATAGGCCTGATGAATCTGATGAGTATAATGAATAATTGTGCAGAGAAATAAAGTGGGCCAGTAAATCACAGTGTCTTATAATGGGGGATTTTAATTTCCCAGAGATTGATTGGAATTTGTGGGTCTGTCAATCACGCTAGCAAGGCTTTTGCGGATTTATTGGATGATGGTTTTCTACAGCAGCATGTTCGGGAGGCAACTAGAGGAAGCAATAATCTTGATCTGATTATCAGTAGTGATTCTTCATGAATTAAGAATCTGCAGATAAAGGAACCACTAGGTGGCAGTGATCACAGTGTGCTGAAGTGGGATTTACTCAAAGAGGTAACTACCATCGAGGGTAAAGGGAAGGGTTTTTGCTTTCGTAAAGGCGACTACGATGGTCTGAGACAGTATTTAAATTCTACACAGTGGGACCAACTGATGATGTTACCAACAGCAATTTCAAATTGGGAAGCTTTCAAAGAATTAATCTTGGAAGCTACTAGGCTTTTCATACCAACAAAGAAATATTGTTCAAGATTTAGGCCTAAATGGATGTTAGATGAACTAATGAGACATATGGCAGAGAAGAAAAATGCATGGGGTACATATAAATTACCGTGTAACACAGAAGCCTATGATAGATTTGTATAAACTGATCTGGAGCCATGTTACAATGGAGGATAGGCAGGCGAAAGTAAATTACGAAAATTCTTTGGCAAAGGATGCAAGGAAAAACAGCAAGGAGTTCTTTACTTATGTAAACTCTAGAAGGAAGGGGGATGAATCAGATTGGTCCAATTGATATCCATGGTTCACCTGTTGATGATCCTGCTCAGGTAGCTAACAAACTAAGTGAATATTTTGTATCTACATTCACACATGAGGAGTTGTTGAGGGAGCGGAATGCAAGAGGTGTATTCAACTCTGTCAGTAAGCTTGATAATCTTGTAATAACTAAGAGTAAAGTGGAGAAGAAATTGTTGAAGATAAACATAAGAAAGGCACCTCGGGTGGATGGAATCTATCCATTTATATTAAAGGAGGCTGCAAAGGAAGTAAGCCATAATTATAAGAGCTTCCCTGGACTCAGAGGAGGTACTCATTAACTGGAGATGTGCAAATGTGACCCCAATCCACAAAGGAGGACCAAAGGGAGACACAGGTAATTACAGAACTGTTAGATTAATTTCTGTTCCAGGGAAATTAATGGAGGCGCTGGTTAAAGACGAACTACAGGATCATATAGACAAGGTTTCGGTTATAGCTCGGACACAACGTAGGTTAGTTAAGACGAAGTCTTGTCTGAAAAATTTCATTGGATACTATGATGTAGTCACAAAGGATAACTTTGATATCATATATTTGGATCTTAGAAAGGCCTTTGATACTGGTGCACATGGAAGACTGCTGCACAAATTGGAACAGTGTGGCGTTGGATGCTAATTACTGCTATGGATAAAGGGATGGTTGAGTGAGAGAAGGCAGAGTGGGCCACTGCTCTTCATGGACTAATGTTATTGCTGGAGTCCCTCAGGGTTCAGTTTTGGGACCTTTGTTGTTTTCTGTGTTTATAAATGATATTGATGATAGTGTATCAGGCTTAATGTCGAAGTTGCAGGCGATACAAAGGTTGGTAGAGCTGTTAATGACACTAATGACAGTACACTGCTGCAACAGGATCTAGAAAAGTTGAGCAGGTGGGCTGCGATGTGCCAGTTGAAGTTTCACCTTGACAAATGTAAATTTCTACATATGGGAAGCACTAATCCCAGAGTAACGTCTCAACTGTGTGGTACCACACTGATAGTGATAGAAAATGAAAAGTACCTGAGGTTAATTATTCAAGCAGATATGAAGTTTTCAGAGCAATGCAGACGGTCTGCAAGAGTAGCTCATGGTATCTTGTCAATGATATACAGCAATTTTACTAGCAGGGAAAAGGAGGTGATAATTCCCTTGTATAAGGCAATGATCAGGCCACACCTTGAATACTGTATACACGTCTGGAGGCCTCATTTTAAGAAGGATGTAGAGCTGTGGGAACGAGTACAGCGAAGGGCAACAAGATTAGTGAATGAAACAAAGGGTTGCTCTTATGATGGAAGGCGTATGTTTTGCAAATTACAGTGTCTGGAGACTAGACATCTGCAAGGCGATCTGATGGAAGTGTATAAAGTCTTTAATGGTTTGAGCATTCACAATGCGAATGGGATTCTTCCTCTTGCTCAGAATAATCGCCTGATAGGGCATTAATTCAAATTGAGAAAAGACGGTTGTAGGATAGATGTGCGGAAGTTTGCCTTTATTCAGCGGGTGATTGATTGGTGGAACAAACGTCCATCTGTCGCTGTAAAAGTTGATAGCTTAAATAGATTCAAGGCAGAACTTGACAAACATTTTGAGCGAGCTGATTGGTGAAATAAGGGTTTTTTTTATTTTTGACTGATGCTAAATAAGCTTGCTTTCTTGCATCATTTGCTTTTACTAATGCTAATGCTAAACCTTGAACAGTGATTTTAATTGGAATGAAAAGGCCGGTAGCCTCCAAAATTAAGTCCCTGAAGCCTTACCATTTAGAATTCAACGTTGATAACACCATGAGTTGATCCTACTGTATAGAATTTAAAAACTGTCTGAGACCACTGTAGTAACCTTTATGAAAGCAAAAGCCCTTTCCCTTAACCGTTATGGTAATTACGTCTTAAAGTAATTCCCATATTAGTAAAGTTTGATCACTGTAACCCACTGGTTCATTTATCTGCAAATTCGTAATGCATGAATAATCACTGCTGATAATCAGATCAAGAGAATTGCTCCCTCTTTTCGCCACTCGGAAATTCTGGTGTAGTTAACTATCATGCAATAAATCCACAAAAGCCTTGCTAGCGTATGAGTGATCAACCTACAAATTCCAGTCAATCTCTGGGAAATTAGTCTCCCATTACAAGACATTCTGATTTACTGGCCCACTGTATTTCTCTGCACAATTGCTCCTTATACTCTGTGGACTCATTAGACCTATAACCAACACCTACTGTCATTTTTCCTTTCGCAGAGCTTATGTCACTCCAAACAGACTCAACATTGCATTTTCCATCAACATCAATTGGATGCACATCCATAGATTTTATGGGTTTTTTATGTGTTTCTTATTTTTTTTCATGTGTTTCTTGTTTTTTTTTATTATGAGCATCTCCGAAGCATCTTGATAACGAAGACTACATACCTTCCTCGTAACCACGAACACCTTTTACTGGACAGGGAAGAAGAATACAAAGTGTACAGTAAGTTCGCGCAGGATCTTTTGGCAAGGAGGCGGACATTGATTGCGCTGCATAAGAACGCAGGAAATTAACAAAGCAGATCATAGACCCTCACCAAACGAGCACGAACATAAGTAAAGGAATGGTGACCCTATCAACAAATCCGTACTGACCTAACACCCAGAAATGACACATAAACTTGACGCTACTAAATAGAGAAGACTATGAACAAAGAGGAGAATGCCTATGGCGACATGTCAGAGATAATGGATATGTCTCAAATCAGCCTCATGTCTGGTGAACCAGAACTGACTACAAACAATGCGCTAAATAGTAGTACAAGATTGCCCACCAAAACCGAAACTAGCAATTGGAAGAACTAGAAATACAACTGAATTATGACAAGTACCAACTAATGGAATGATATTCTAGTTCCCCAGTTGGGGTGTTAGCAAGAACCACATCATGAATCTGAGATGCCATTTAGCGACCTAAACCGGGTGCCCTAACCTGGTTTCTTTTAATCTCCATCCCCTGGCATGGGGGAAGTGGACGATTCTGCTCTCCTCCGCTCCCCCTCTTTTTTTCCTGGTGGGGCCTGCCGCCATTGATCTTCATTGGGACGCCTTCCCTATTGTGCCCTTATCTCTATCTGTTTCCCCCAGCCTTCGATCTCTCCCTCTACTCAAACTTAACTTACCGAGTATGCCCATAAAGTAACTTAATTGAACTAGCACAAAATTGAACCCTTCTCACTTACAGCTATACCCCAATTCGGCTGTAAATTCACTGCAATGCTCCCTTTTTTATTTATTTTTTCTATAGGTCTTTGCCACTGAAAACGTACGAAACTAGGTGACAGGGCCTGCCAGAGTACTACAAATTGTACTGGGTGCCTGACTTGCCTCCTCGTGGCAAAATGTGGGCAACAGTGGGTCCTATTAGGGGTACAACGGCTAAATGGTTAGAAGAACAACAGAACATATAACTGTACGATATTCCACTCCCCACATACATTTAAATCTCTGGCCTCCACAGTTAGTTTAACTTCTGTTCCGGGTAAAATAATGGAGTCGCTAGTTAAAGATGCATTGCAGGATCATCTAGACAAGACTGCAGCAATAATTCAGACACAGCATGGGTTTGTTAAGGGAAAGTCTTGTCTGACAAATTTGATAGGATATTATGATGTGGTTACAAAGGAACTGGATGCAAAAAATAATTTTGATATCATATATTTGGATTTCAGGAAAGCTTTTGACACTGTTGTGCATGGAAGACTATTGTACAAATTGGAGCAGAATGGTATTAAGGGTAAGTTGCTACAATGGATAAAAGGATGGTTAAGTGCGAGAAGACAGAGGGTGGTAATCAATGGGTGCTGCTCTTCTTGGACTAATGTTAATAGTGGAGTCCCACAGGGTTCGGTGTTAGGTCCACTGTTGTTCTGTATATTTATCAATGATATTGATGAAGGTATATCAGGCTTAATGTCGAAGTTTGCAAATGATACAAAGGTTGGCAGGGTTGTTAATGACAGTAATGGCAGAGTGCTCCTGCAACAGGATCTAGATAATTTCGGCAGATGGGCTAAGTGGCAACTGAAGTTTAACCTTGACAAATGCAAAGTACTGCATATGGGTGGAAGTAACCCCAGAGAAACGTACCAACTGTGTGGTACTACACTTAAGGTGGTAGAAAATGAAAAAGACTTGGGAGTAATTGTGCAGGCAGATATGAAGTTTTCTGGGCAATGCAGACAGGCTGCCAGGGCAGGTCATGGGGTTTTGTCAATGATATATAGGATTTTTGCTAGCAGGAAAAGGAGGTGATTATCCCTCTGTATAAGGCAATGGTCAGGCCACGCCTTGAGTACTGCGTATAGGTCTGGAGGCCTCATTTTAGGAAGGATGTAGATTTGCTTGAGCGTGTACAGAGAAGGGCAACAAGATTGGTGAGGGGAATGAAGGAATTCTCTTACCAAGAGAGAGAGAGAGAGAGAGAGAGAGAGAGAGAGAGAGAGAGAGAGAGAGAGAGAGAGAGAGAGAGAGAGAGAGAGAGAGAGAGGCTTAAGTTCTGCAAATTGCAGTGGCTGGCGACTAGGCACGTGCGCGGTGATCTGATTGAGGTATATAAGGCCTTGAATGGGTTGAGCACCCTGAATTCTGATGGGATCCTTCCACTTGTTCAGATTACGAACCTAAGAGGGCATAAATTCAAATTAAGAAAAGACAGATGTAGAATAGATGTGCGGAAATTTGCCTTTAGCCAGCGGGTGGTTAATTGCTGGAACAAACTTCCATCTGTCGTTGTGGAAGTTGATAGGTTGAATAAATTTAAGGAGGAACTGGACAGGCATTTGGAGGGAATGGTGTGATTTTTTTTTTTTTTTTTTTTTTTTGTTGGCTGATGATGCATAAGCTCATACATTTGCTTCCTTGCATCACATGCCACTACTACTACTATCCATCAGTATCCCCTCACTTGTTCACCTCCTAGAAAACTACTTCTACATAAAAGGTGACATGTTGTGGTTTATCACAGCCCTGCTCTCTGACAGAACCATTCTTCTTAAAGCGGATCAACACATAATCTGGAGAAAGATCACTGCAGGAGTTCCCCAAGGCGGTGTTCTCTCCGGAGCATTATTCACCGCAATTATTATTCCGTTTGTGCAACCGAGAGAAGACATACTCTGCTATGCCGATGATATTAAGATATATACTCAGATTAACCCCGGCGAACATCTCTCAAACATCAATAAAAAGATTTGTGAAAAATTACATAACTTAGGATCCTATCTCCATCAATTTGGCCTCCTCATTAACCCTGCCAAATCAGCACAAATTGTCTTTTCTCTGAAGCGCCAACCCACTGAAATCCAAGCCTCTCTAGACGGCATTCCCTTCCCAGTGGTCAAGATGCATACAGACTTGGGAGTCGTCTTCGACTATAAACTGAGCTTCAACCCCCACATTGAAAAGCTCACAGCAAAATTCTGTCAAATGCGCTGGACCACAAAACAACAACTGCTCCACGTTAGGGATCTGGATGTGACTCGTCGGTACGTATACACCTCAGTATACTCCGTCGTACTGTATGCCTCGGAAATTTGGGGGTCCGCGGCCCCTACCAACATCAAGCGCGTGTACTCCGCCGAATACTGGCTCCTTCGTTGGATCACGCAAAAACATCGTCGTCCACCCCAGCAAAGAACAACTGCGATGGCGATGTCACTTCATTTTGCCCGACTTCCAGATCTTGTATTTGAAAAACGCCTTGTTCTCACTGCCAAGATGACAACCGGAATGGTCTCGGAGCCATCTGGGAACTGTGTAGCTGGTGGAGGATCCCTCTACCCGGACTGAGGTCAGCTCCCACGCTCACAGCTCACTATAACAGACTATCGCTCAGTGACCGCTTTCTCTCCAGGGAGATGCTCCCCACAATCGTTTCAATTGACGGCGACCTCTGTAGGTTTGTGAAGGATCGGAGGTACCGAAGACAGATCCTTAAGAGCCTGACCTTGGCCAGGCAAAGTGCACATAGATAAGGGCAGCATAATAATGCCCAGTATATTGTAAATAATGTTGAAAGCACGATGTCTTTATGAATGTGTTGTAAATAAAGTCAACAATATCTTTATGAATATAAATATCTTTATGAATATAAATAACATAATTTAAATATGAATATCTTTATTATTTCATTGTAAATACTGTCAAAAGTATATATCCTGTAAGTGATCTGACACTGATTCCATTTTATTGTTGGCTCTGGGGGATGAGCCCGAACTTCGATGTGGGCCCCGTTCCCCCAAGGCTATTGTCCACCAACCAATGTAAAACCCCTGGCATTGCAGCTGTGAAGGGTCTATTGTATATACCATGTTTGTATACAATAAAGATTATATATATATTATATATGCTACTACTGTGATGCACAAACAGAGTATACAACGCTGAGATGGAGGGAACTTTGGGTACCATGAGACAGCTAACACACTTTACACTTTTATGGAAGCAGTTTAATGTCACAGGAACCATTGCAAGAAGAGCTGACCAACGTAGTCTGATGGTTATGTCAACGAGAACAGACCGCTTTCTCTCTCTAACAGCAAGACGGATCCCTACGATGTCCTGTCATCAACTTCTCTTGAGTTTTCTGTGGCTACAGGTGAAAACATTTCCAACGAAAATTTGATAAGAACGGTATCAATTGGTTTCTACGTAAAGAAGCCAGTTGTTTGCATCTCATTAACCCCGTCTGCGCGGGTAGCACACTGGTATCGTCTCCGTCCTCCTCACACCTCGTGGAAAAGGCCAGCGATCGGATCCCGTCGACGACGCGAGGAACTTTTATGGGCTTTTTTCCCTCCGTGGATGAGTTAGTCGGCCTCAGGCGTAGACAGCAAGGTTTTCTCCCTTGGAAAACTGGGGGTTTTCGTTCAGCAAAACAGGCAAATTAACCAGAGAATACACGGAATTTACAGACACAATATATGGTTAGGATAAGTAACTTTCTGGATGACCCTAATAAAGAAATTTTTTTTATCCCATTAACCCCAAACTAGCGCAGAGCTCATCGAAACTCTTGGAACCCTGAGAAATGGGATACAGTTCTATTCTCTGATCAGTTCCCCATTTGAGCCAACGATGAATGTGGTACCATGCCTCCAATCAGGCGCAATGTCACTTACGGTGGAGGCTGTGTCTTTGTGTGGAGTGGAAAAGCGATGAAGGCGGCACCCCTCTCCAAACTTTTATAGCAGTATCGTAAATGCACAGAGGTACCGAGAATAGAATCGATCCTCGAATTCTGCTTCCGACGTTTAGGGATGCAGTTAGTCTAGATTTTCTTTTCATGCATCACAACGCCACTGTACATAGAGTTCAATTGGTTGAGGAATATCTTGACACTGAAGATGCTCGACAAGTGCCGTTTCCTGCATGTTCAACTGACTTAAATCCGATCGAGCATGTGCCAAACGGCCTTGGGCAGCGCATGCTAACTCTTCGATCACTTGGTGAGCTAAGATCTGCACTACTTAAAGAATGGGATTTATGGCCACAGAACGTTATAGTCACCCTTATATCGAGCATGGTTCACCGCTGTCATGCATTTTAACTGTTGGTGGGGATCATGCGCAGTACAGCTGTCATGTGACCATTTTTTCGAGCATCTACTATCGACTTCTGTAATGTGACCTTTTGGTAATTCTATGCAACCCCCCCTATAAATGTCCCATATACCTGTCCGACGTTTCTCGGTGTATCCTCATTTCATCATTATTCTGTGGTATACTACCATACCAAATTTTAGTCCCGTTTTACTGCAAGCTGCACAAGTTAATCCACAATTTATTATTATTATTATTATTATTAGTCATTTGGTGCAAGGAAGCCTCAGGATTTTGTTGCACCAGCCAAAAAAAAATTCTGAGTTAGAGATAAAGAGAGAGAGAGAGAGAGAGAGAGAGAGAGAGAGAGAGATGTAGAAGAAAATCACCAAGGATGACAGGACCCTGAGTGTGCCAAGCCCATACTCACCAGATGTGAACCCCTAGGGTTCTGCGTGTTCTGTTTAATTTTTTGTCTATCAGGGTATTACTAAGGCCTGAACGGATGTAATAGACAGATAAAATTAGAAATGAAGGAGAGCTATAATGCAAAGTAAAAAAAATTTGATTGGAAATGGATTTAAGAGGTTTACTTTGTGAAGGAATGTAATTGACAGAAATGTTATGGTCAATAGCATGAGATTTGGATGATTTGTAGTGGCTGACAGGTAAGGTGGGAAAGAAGTACAGGAAGGAAGACATTTAAGCTGTTGTTTTCGTGGACCTGCCATGTGTCAGATCTACGACATATGATGACGACGAGGCTGATGCACCTTTGGTTCAATGCTGTAGATATTGTGTGAGATCAGTCTAGCAGAGCAGCGCCATCATGGTACTTGTGTCCAGGGATGTTTTCCTCCACCGGACTTTAAAAAGTGGCCACAGAAAACAGTAGGATTCACATGACAATTTTTATTTAGAATAACTTATAGCACTGGTCTGAGCTTGGGACAACTTGGGGGTAGATTGAGACAGCTCATCCGCATGCCCCAACCTCTACGTCATATTTGCATTAGCCAGTCTAGAGTTCATATCATTTCATATCGTACTCAGTCACTTAAGTCGCAGTGAGCTCATTCTCCTGCTGAACGCATGTACACAAGCACATTCACGCACTCCCAAACGCATGCACACAAAACTTAATCATAAAGAACGCTAGTATCTTTTCCAGTTTACTCGGGGTTCAAGGACTACAGCCTGCTTCTGGTTCGCCCACTAACTATAGGGGGGGCTAATTCCTACTATTATAGGAAATTACTCTTAAAAAATTGGTCCCTCAATATATTTAAGCGATATTTGTATCTTTAATTATACAATTTATATCCTTTATACATTTTTTGTGTTTTGCATTCAGGACGTGTTTTGTACTCTTTATTTATAAATTAGCATTAGCATTAGTAGAGGCATACAATGCAAGAAAGCAAGCCTATGCAGCATCAGCAAAAAAAAAAAAAAAAACCATTTCACTCCTCCATTCGTTCCAATTGCCTGGCCAGCTCAGTCTTAAATTTATTTAGCTTATTAGCTTCCACAACAAAAGATGGAAACCTGTTTCGCCAATCAACTATCCACTGGCTAAAGGCAAATATCCGCACAGCTATTCTACAACTATCTTTCCTCAATTTTTCACCTCAGGTACATAGTGCGGGCAAGAGTAAGAATCCTATCCGCATTCAGCTCGCTCAACCCATTCAAGGCCTTATACACCTCAATCAAACCAATACTCAGGTGCCTACTCTCTAGGTTCTGCAATTTGCAGAACTTAAGCCTTCCTTGGTAAGAGCACCCCTTTGTTCCCTCACCAACCTTGTTGACCTCTTTTGTACTCGTTCTAGCATTTCTACATCTTTCCTAAAATGAAGCCTCCAGACCTGTACACAGTACTCTAGGTGTGTCCTGACCATTGCCTTGTATAACGGGATAATCACCTCCCTGTCCCTGCTAGCAAAATTCCTATATATCATTGTGAAGACTCCATGACCTGCTTTGGCAGCCGGTCTACACTGCTCGGCGAACTTCATATTTGACAGCACAATTAACCCTAGATGTTTTTCGCTTTCTTCTTCCTTGAGTGTAGTACCACACAGTTGGTACATTTCTCTGCGGTTATTGCTACCCATATGCAGTACTTTGCATTTGTCAATATTAAACTTCAGTAGCCATTTCTCAGCCCATTTTCCCAACTTTTATAGATCCAGTTGGAGTAGCATGCTTTCTTTACTGTCTTTAATAACCCTGCCAACCTTTGTATCATCTGCAAACTTGGACATTAAACCTGATATACGGCGCCTCCGTAGCCTGTTGGGCAGGAGCAGCAGCGCCTAGCACACGCTTCTTAATTAGAACGGGGTTCGAGCCCGTGACCACCAAATACGGAAGATGGGAAAGGTCAGGGAATGACCACTGTATATCCCCGGAGCAATATGGCCTTAGTTGCTAATATTCCTAAAAACCAAATAACAACAACAACAACCTGATATACATTCATCAGTATCATTGATAAATATACAAAACAACAATGAGCCCAACACCGAACCCTGTGGAACTCCACTAATAATATTTGTCCACGAAGAGCAGCGTCCATTATTACCACTCTCTGTCATATCCCACTCAAACATCCCTTTTTCCATTGTAGCAGTTACCCTTAATGCCATACCTCTCCAATTTGTACAGCAGTCTTCCATGTGCAACATTATCAAAAGCTTTCCTGAAACAAAATTATTTTTGGCATTCAGTTCCTTTGTGACCAAATTGATCAGAGAAGACCTCCGTTTAACAAACCCATGTTGTGTCTTAACTATTACTGCAGTCTTGTCTAGATGATCCTACAATGCTTCTTTAACCAGTGATTCCATTACTTTCCCCGGAACAGAAGTTTTTTTTAGCATTAGCATTAGCATTAGCAGAGGCATATGATGCAAGAAAGCAAGCTCATTCAGCATCAGCCAAAAAAAAAAAAAAAAAAAACCCACCACTCCCATTTCACCCCTCCGTTCGCTCGAAATACCTGTCCAGTTGAGCCTTAAATTTGTTTATGTTATCAACTTCAACAACAAGTGATGGAAGTCGGTTCCACCAACCAACCTAAAACGTCTCCACCAGTCAACCTAAAACCAAGTTACACTAAAACGTCTGTAGTTACTTGTGTCACCTTTTGAATCCCCTTTGTGAATTTGTGATACATATCAAAACCTTTTGAATTGGTCTCTCGCACACTAGTACGACTTTTTTTGGATTTATTGGATGATTGTTTGCTGCAGCAGCATATTCGAGAAGCAACCAGAGAGGGTAATACTCTTGATCTGATCATCAGCAGTGATCATTCATGTATTAAGAATTTGCAGATAAAGGAACCACTAGGTGGCAGTGATCACAGCTTACTGATGTTGGATTTACTTAAGGATATTATAACCGTCAGGGGTAAAGGAAAAGGTTTTTGCTTCCGTAAAGGTGACTATAGCGGTCGGACAGTTTTCAAATTCTGTGCAGTGGGACCAACTGAAGGTGTAACCAAAAGCAAATTCTAAGTTGGAAGCAATAAAGGAATTAATCATGGAAAGTACTAAAAGTTTCATACCTATTAAGAAATATTGTTCATAGTTTAGGCCTCAATAAAATGAACTAATGAGACTGAGAGAAGAAAAATGCATGGGATTCATATAAATTATCAGGCGACACAGAAGCCTATGGCAGATATAAGCTAGTCTGTAATCAAGTCACAAAGCAGTTTAGGCAGGCGAAGGCAGATACGAGAAATATTTGGCAAAGGATACTAAGAAAAACAGCAAGGATTTCTTTATTTATATAAACTCTAAAAGGAAGGGGATGAATCTGATTGGTCCACATGATATCGATGGCTGTTGATGATCCTGCTCAGATAACAGACAAACTGAATGAGTATTTTGCATCTACAGTAACACATGAGGAGTTATTAAGGCTTGAAAATGCCAGAAAGTTTTTAAATTGTAGCAGGGTGGTTAATTATTTTGTAATAAATGAGAGCAAAGTGGAGAGAAATTGTTGTAATTAAACATAAGAAAGGCACCTGGGGTAAAAGGGATCTATCCAGTTATATTAAAGGAGGCGGCAAAGGAAGTAAGCAAACCCTTAGCCATATTCATGAGACCATCCCTGAACTCAGGGGAGTTCCTCACGGACTGGAGATGTGCAAATGTATCCCCAATTCGCAATGTGGGATTCGAAGGGTGACACGAGTAATTACAGACCAGTTAGTTTAACTTCTGTTCGGGTAAAACAATGGAGTCACTGGTTAATGATGGATTGCAGGATCATCTAGACAAGACTGCAGCAATAATTCACACACAGCATTGGTTTGTTAAGGGAAAGTTTTGTCTGACAAATATGATTTTATATTATGATGTGGTAAAAACGGAACTGGATGCAAAAAATTATTTTCATGTTATATATTTGGATTTCAGGAAAGCTTTTGACACTGTTGCGCATGGAAGACTATTGTACAGATTGGAGCAGAATGGTATTAAGGGTAAGTTGCTACAATGGATAAAAGGATGGTTGAGCGGGAGAAGACAGAGGGTGGTAATTAATGGGTACATGCTCTTCATGGACTAATGTTATTAGTGGAATCCCAGAGGGTTCGGTGTTGGGTCCTCTGTTGTTTTGCATATTTATCAATAATATTGATGAAGGTATATCAGGCTTAGTGTCGAAGTTTGCAGATGATACAAAAGTTGACAGGGTTATTAATGACAGTAATGGCAGTGTGTTACTGCAACAGGATCTAGAAAATTTTGAGAGATGGGCTGAGAAGTGGCAACTGAAGTTTAAAGTTGACAAATGCAAAGTACTGCATATGGGTAGAAGTAACCCCAGAGAAACGTCCTTGTCCCAAAACTTCCCTAACCCCAGAGAAACGTTTGGTCCTTGAGGTTGTCACAGACATTCTCTCAGATATGCCAGACAAGCTGTACGTGCTACCTGGGAGTCTAAAACGCTGATGGAACTGATATTCGGGTGACTCTCAAATCAAGTGGACCCAAGTCCGGACGGTCTGTGACAACCAAATCTTCTGCTTGCACCTACACGATGGTGAGACTGTTAGTAATCCTGGGTATAACCTCCATGCACAAGTACATGGTGGGTGACCACCCAGGTGTGAACCAACGTAAGCAGGGGTCGAGGTGTGGCGCCCAAACCACATGGAGGAAAGCCGACCCTCTATGTTACCAGGCAGTACTAGGTGGTAGATGACTCTCATCAACCGGTGAAATACCACCACTTTGCTTATTGGAGGCTTGAAGTGGTGGAACCCATGTTTACTCTCTAGAGCTAAGTTCCGGTCTACCCTTCCCTATCTCTTCCATCATGCAGTATGATTGATGACTTTTGAGGTTATGATGAATGTCGTGGCGAGTTCCAATATTCTTTACATTTCGAGTACAGGTCAAAAACGGTGTTCGCAGGCCGACCGCTAGTTAGTACACCGGACCAAACCTATTGGTAACTCTCTAGGAGGCTTCCGGATCAGCTAGTGTATAATCTTGCTACCTCTACTCTGCCAGATAGTGACTGGAGGGAGTCCGAGTAGTGTGTATGCGGGGAGCATTGTCGAGGCCACGTTATGTCAAGGATCTGGGTATATTCTTACCACATGTACGCCATATCCAAAAATTTCATTTCTTCATACACTATGTCCCACCCACTTTTTCTTACTATTGAATATACCATGAATTATCAAACTAATAGAGTAAGTTTATCTGCGAAAACATCTAAACTTCCCAGTAAAAAAAAAAGTAAAGTGCAGCCATTATCAATCCAATGAAGGATGGAAGCCTCCTCAACAATTCATGCTGACGGAAATGGACCATAATCTGCCACGCTGGTCCAGTGCGGGTTGGCAGATCGACCGTATTCAGCAGTCAGGGGCTTGAACCCCGGTCTGCTCAAAGAGCGTGTGCTACTGCACTCCCGCTCCTGCCCACCCGGCTACCCAAGGACTTCCTAATTCATTTCACAAATATACGTGGTCTCAATTCTAATCTCAACGATGTCCATTGCCACTTGCAGTCTGCCAAACCCCATGTACTTTTTCAGACAGAATCTCAGTTATCGGTTGATTCATCTACTGCTCATCTCAGATGCCCAAATTATTCGCTGTATGATTCCTTTCGCCTCAAAGGTGGTACTTGTGCATATGTCCGTTCTGATATTCCCTGTCAGAGACTTGGCTATTTGGAATCTCCTCTCTTTGATCTTCTCTGGCTTAAAATCTCTCTACCTCATCGTGTCAAATTCATCTGTTGTCTCTACCGTTCTCCGAACTCCATTAATCAGTTGGAGCTCCTTGACTTCCTCTCTTTTCAACTTGACTTTCTCCAGTCCAACTTTCCTAACAGTGAGGTAATTTTCCTTGGTGATTTTAATGTTCACAACTCCAGCTGGCTTCCGTTTTCTAGTCACACTGATCCAGCAGGTCGAGATGCTGAGGCTTTTGCAATTAATAATCACCTTGCACAGATTGTTCATTTACCTACAAGAATACCGGACAATTCTAATCATACAGCCAATACGCTTGATCTTTTTCTCACAAACAACCCTTCCAAGTACACGGTCGAAGTGAGTAGCCCTTTAGGTACCTCAGATCACAACTTGGTGATTGTCTCTTCTCCAATGGAACCTTTATCTCATGGCTATTCCCAACCTCGTGTTGTTTGGCATTACAAGAAGGCAAAATGGGATGACCTGCGAGACTTCTTTTCTTCTTTTCCTTGGTCTGATTACTGTTTCAAAACTTCTGATGTCAACGTTTGCTCAGATCGTGTCAGTGAAATTATTCTTGCAGGAATGGAATCCCTTATCCCACACTCCACTTGAAAATCTCGTCCCTTATCTAAACCTTGGTTTTCCAATAAATGTGCTAAGGCTGTCCAAGAGAAGAATGTTGCATATCGTAATTGGCTTGTTTCTAATTCTTCAGTGTCATCTTCTGACTACACCAAAGCGCGCAACAATTGTAAAGCAGTTATTAATCAGTCCAAACTAGAGTTTAAACATGCTAAGAGTAGAAAACTTGCTTCTTGCCCTAATGGTAGCCGAGCATTCTGGTCTCTTGCCAAAGCTATTGGCCGCAACCTTTGCCCATCTCTGTTCCTTTCCACCTCTGTCCAAACCAGATGGTTCTGTTGTCACTTCAGCCAAGGATAAAGCTGACCTGCTTGCATCCCATTTTTCTTCCAACTCATGTATTAACGATCTTGGTAAAACACCTCCCACCATTCCCAACACGCTCCATTCAATACCTCCTGTGGTCTTCTGTTAAAAAGATATGAGAAGGATTTTGATGAATCTCGATGCTAAGAAACTCCAGGTCCTGATGGTATTTCTCCACTTGTTCTGAAAACCTGTGCTCCTGAACTCACTCCTATTCTTTGCCGCCTTTTTTCACTTTCTTATTCCAAAGGTGTTTTTCCTTCTGCTTGGAAATTTGCTCATATCCAGCCAGTTCCTAAAAAGGTTGACAAATCCCTCCCATCCAATTATCGTCCCATTGCAATTACTTCTACTCTTTCTAAAGTAATGGAGAAATCAATTAACCGCCAACTCTTAAACTACCTAGAAACCTTCTGTCTGATCAACGATCGCCAGTATGGATTCCGTCAGTGTCGATCCACTGGTGATATTCTGGCTTATGTTACCCATTTATGGACTAATTCAATGGAAAGTTTCGGTGAAACACAAGTAGTTGCTCTTGACATCTCAAAGGCTTTTGATCGTGTTTGGCATAAAGGTCTTCTAAACACGATTCCATCTTATGGTTTGCCAACTGTTTTTAGTAATTGGTTCTCCAGTTTTCTCTCTGATCGCTCACTGAGGGTGATGGTATATGGCTCTCTGTCTTCTAACTTCTCCACTAATGCCGGTGTCCCCCAAGGTTCAGTTCTTTCCCCCACTCTTTTCCTCTTGTATATCAATGAACTTCTTCCATTGACTGGAAATCCTATCCATAGTTTTGCCAATGATAGCACATTGCATTCAACTTTCCATTTTGAGAAACCTTGTCCTGCTCAATCAGCTTCAACTTCTCGAAAATCTGCTACCAATTCCTTATATGCCGATCTTCAGGTAATTCTCCAGTGGGGCAAAGACAACTTAGTTGATTTCAACCCTTCTAAAACTCAGCCTTGTCTTATATCTCGCAAAAAGGATTCTTCTGCTCCTATGCTTATCTTTAGTGACACTCCGATTTCTAGGCAAAATGATATATCTCTCTTGGGGATTACCCTGACTTCTAATCTCTCTTGGCACAACCACATTACAAATATTGCTTCCACTGCATCTAAAAAACTTGGTTTTCTCTTTCGCTCTCGGCGTTACTTTTCTTCCAAACAGCTGCTCACTCTGTATAAATCGCAAATCCGCCCTGCCATGGAATATTGTTGCCACATCTGGGGTGGTGCCCCAAAAACCTCTCTCAGGCTTCTTGATTCCTTTCAGAAGAGGGCAGTTAGGTTAATTAATGATTCATGTCTAACAGAGTGTCCCCACTCGCTTTTTCATAGACGTACTGTTTCTGCTGCATGCCTCTTCTACAGATACTTCCATGGGCACTGTTCTTCTGAATTGGCTTCTATAAGTCCCCCTCTCTCTTTCAGAACAGTCCGAACACGTGCGGCCACCAGACAACGTCCGTTTACTGTCTAACTTCAAACTCACAGAACCAACTTTTCATCTTCCTCGTTTATTCATTCAACTGCCGTTTTCTGGAACAACCTTCCTTCATACGTATTTCCTGAAAATTACAATCTACAGAAGTTCAAGTCCAATGTCAACAAATATCTTCTTTCGTCTTCTCAACATCCAACCCAAGCACGGTACTATGTACTATAGGTTCTAATACCACTCGTGTTTGGGGTTCACATAAAAAAAAAAATATGTTTGGGTAGAAGTAACCCCAGAGAAACGTACCAACTGTGTGATAGTACACTTACCTTGGTAGAAAATGAAAAAACTCTGGGAATAATTGTGCAGTCAGATATGAAATTCTGAGCAATGCAGACAGGCTGCCACGGCAGGTCATGGGGATTTTGTCAATGATATACGGGAATTTTGCTAGCAGGGAAAGGTGGTGATTGTTTCTCTGTATAAGGCAATGGTCAGGCCACGCCTTGAGTACTGCGTACAGGTCGAGGCCTCATTTTAGGAAGGATGTAGATTTGCTTGAGCGTGTATAGAGAAGGGCAACAAGATTGGTGAAGGGAATGAAGGGATCCTCTACCAAGAGAGGCTTAATTGCTGCAAATTGCAGCGGCTGGGCACCTGCGCGGTGAGCTAATTGAGGTGTATAAGGCCTTTAACGGGTTGAGCCCGCTGAATTCTGATGGGATTCTTCTCTTGTTTAGTTTACGAACCTAAGGGGGCATAACTTGAAATTGAGGAAAGACAGATGTAGAATAGATGTGCAGAAATTTGGCTTTAGCCAGCCGGTGGTTAATTGCTGGAACAACCTTTCATCTGTCGTTCTGGAAGTTGATAGGTTAAATAAATTTAAGGAGGAACTGGACAAACATTTGGTGGGAATTGTTTTTTTTTTTTTGGCTGATGCTGCATGAGCTCATACACTTGTTTTCTTGCATCACATGCACTACTACTTCTACCACTACTACTACTTCCAGTCCATGGGGACCTATAACACATATAAAAATCTATAATGTATATATAAAAATTGAATTTATAATTAATTAACTTTTTAAAATTCAAGAATAATATTAAATTCGTACGAATTAAATAATTTGCGTAATTAATTTTAATTAATTTTTACAAGTAGAAACAGAATTGGGAGATGTCGTCAATGCCATGCTGTGTTGAGAGAAATTGCACACCTAATGTTGCTGTCCCTTTACTGTAATCATATGTGTGATGATATGTATTTTTTGCGAAGTCGGCTGATTTGTGTTGTATATCTCAATTACGGTGTTTGAAGACCTGCATGTTTATCTAGACAAGAATTCTTAAAAATAATTTATCCAGAAGTCCGTTATTGTTGTTTAACCTTTTTTGATCGGATTTCAAGCGAATAGAGATAGTTTACTCTGTAGTTTTTGTTCATTTTTCATTCTTTGACAGCTTAGGTAGTTAATTGACTTTCAGCCATGGTAAGAATAATTTTGAGTGATTCGCTTAATCTTATTAAGTTGATGCAGAGTAGCTATTGGCAAACTTCGGTTTTGTGTAATTTCTTTGTAATTTTCCTTCTGTGCCTTAATATGTGTATATTCAGGGACTTAAGAGCTGATTTTCCCGATGCAAAGTGAATCCCCCCCCCCACTGTGTTTGTAGAATTGTGTTTGGGTGTCCACATGTAGATGTGAGCGTTAAAAGGAAACATTTGAATTCTTGAATTCTAACACATAAATCAATAAGATAAGAAGTTGGTGAATTAGAAACATGTTTTGTTTTACTTCAATGCAGATTATTATAAATGAATTTAATTACCGAAAAATAATATTAAGGTTTCAGCTGGCCCCTCTTAAAGAATTGCAGCCGTGGGTACTTAGTAGTGGCAAATAATGCAAGGAAGAATGTATGTAGCACCATAAAAAAAATAATAATAAATAATAATAATAAAAAAAAAAAAGAAAATTAAAAAAAAAAAACATCTGATATGTACATTCTCTCTAATAATTTGTCTAATTTTTTCTTGAATTTATTCAAGCTACGCACTTCTACAATACTACTACCACTACCAGATGATAATTTGTTCCAGTCAATTACTTTATAACTGAAAGCAAATTTTCACCTTTTTTTTTTTTTTTTTTTTTTTTTCAATTTTATGACCTTTATGTGTGTTGTCCAAGAAAGAGGGAAGATGCCATTAGCATTAAGTTCACTCAATCCATTTAAATCAGTATACACTTCAGTCAGGTCTCTTCACAGGCACCTAGTTTCCAATTGCCGCAATTTGTAGTTTTTCATGCTAAGAGTAATCTTTTATGACTTTTACTGGTTGCATTTCTCTGCACCCATTCTAAGTGGTTCACATCCTTCTTAAAATGAGATTTCCAGATCTATATGTCCTCAAAATGTGGCTTAACTATCGCTTTCTCCTTGCCCTTATGGAAAAGTTTCTGTAATATCATTGACAAAACCCCATGAACCCTCTTAGCAGCCTGTACACATTGCTCAGAAAACTTCATGTTGGACTGTACAATTACCTTGAGGTCTCTTTTTGTTCTACACTACCGTGAGTGTAGTACTATTTAATTGGTATGTTATTCTGGGATTACAGCTGCCCATACACAGGACCTTGCATTTATCAATATTAAACCTTGATTGTTACTTTTTAGTCTAATCTGTTCAATTTTTGTAGATCTTGTTGCAATAGTATGTAGAACTTTTTCCACCCACAGGGCTTGTATATCTAGATAAAACTGACGTGTGTGATTTTTAAATGTTATTAAAGTACATGTTAAACTACATTTTTTTTTTTTTTTTTTTTTTTTTTTTACCAATTGGTAGTATGGCTCTGTATTTGATAAACTCAGTCAATAATATACTTTAATAAAGTATTATTGACTGAGTGCTGATGCAACAAGATTTATTTCAACTTGCAGTTCAGCATCATCGGTATGGTCTAGTGTTGCATGGTACTTGCCTCATATGAGCACTATGCCGTGGCTAACCATTGTCTTCAGTTTGTCATCAATAGAGCATGTTTGAGAATTGCTAGGATATTGTCTCTGGACACAGCAACTGGTTCAAGCAGGATGTTTCAGGATGCCATCTATGAACTATATGGCTATGGGTGGAGCAGTATATATTGCAAACTACGTGGGTTTCTCTAAACACTGAAGAGGACCATGTTGTATCTTTCTGAGAAAATAAACTCTTTTGCTCTGTATGTAGTTTAAATTTCATTCTCACATATGTACATATATTTGCACTGATTTTTAAGTCACGTCTTGTGGTGTGTGTGTGGGGCGAGGTGTGTCAATGTCATAAAGTTCCCTTAATCGTTTTTACTGTTAAGAAATATTGTTTAAGGTTTAGGCCTAAATGGTTGTCAAATGAACTAATGAGACTCGTGGCAGAGAAGAAAAATGCATGTGATGTATAAAATTATCAGGTGACACAGAAGCCTATGGCAGATATAAGCTAGTCTGTAATCACGTCACGAAGGAGATTAGGCAAGCAAAGCAGTCTATGAGAAATCTTTGACAAAAGATGCTAAGAAAAACAGCAAGGATTTCTTTACTTATATAAACTCTAAAAGGAAGGGTATGAATCAAATTGGTCCACTTAATATTGATGGTTCGACTGTTGATGATCCTGCTCAGATAGAAAACAAACTGAATGAGTATTTTGTATCTACATTCACAAGTGAGGAGTTATTAAGGAAGAAAAATGCCAGAAGTTTATCAAATTGTAATAGGGTGCTTAATGATTTTGTAATAAGTGAGAGCAAAGTGAAGGAGAAATTGTTGAAGTTAAACAGAAGAAAGGCACCTGGGATGGATGGGATCTATCCAGTTATATTAAAGGAACTAAGCAAACCCTTAGCCATAATTATGAGCGCATCCTTGGAATCAGGGGAAGTCTCCACAGACTAAAGATGTGCAAATGTATCCCCAATTCACAAAGGGGGGATCGAAGGGTGACACGAGTATTTACAGACCAGTTAGTTTAACTTCTGTTCCAGGTGAAATAATGGAGACTATGGTTAAAGATGCATTGCAGGATCATCTAGACAAACTGCAGCAATAATTTAGACACAGCATGGGTTTGTTAAAGGAAAGTCTTGTCTGGCAAATTTGATTGGATACTATGATGTGGTTACAAAGGAACCGGATTCAAAAAATAATTATTTATGTCATATATTTGGATTTCAGGAAAGCTTTTGACACTGTTGTGCATGGAAGACTACTGTACAAATTGGAGCAGAATGGTATTCAGGGTAAGTTGCTACAATGGATAAAAGGATGGTTGAGTGGGAGAAGATAGAGGGTTGTAATCAATGGATGTTTCTGCTCTTTGTGGATTAATGTTATTAGTGGAGTCCCAGAGGATCAGTATTGGGCCCTGATATACCTTCATTAATGATATTGATGAAGGTATATCAGGCTTAGTGTCTAAGTTTGAAGATGATACAAAGGTTGGCAGGGTTGTTAATGACAATAATGGCAGTGTGCTACTGCAACAGGATCTAGAAAATTTGGGCAGATGGGCTGAGAAGTGGCAACTGAAGTTAACATTGACAAATGCAAAGTACTGCATATGGGTAGAAGTAACCCGAGAGTAACGTACCAACAGTGTGATACTACACTTAGGGTGGTAGAAAATGAAAAAGATCTGGGAGTAATTGTGCAATCAGATATGAAGTTTTCTGAGCAATGCAGACAGGCTACAAGGGAAGGTCAAGGGGCTTTGTCAATGATATACAGGAATTTTGCTAGGAGGGAAAAGGAGGTGATTATTCCTTTGTATAAGGCAATGGTCAGGCCATGCCTTGAGTACTGTGTACAGGTCTGGAGGTCTCATTTTAGGAAGGAAGTAGATCTGTTTGCATGTGTACGCAGAAGGGCAACAAGATTGGTGAGGGGAATGAAGGGATCCTCTTGCCATGAGAGGCTTAAGTTCCGCAAATTGCAGCAGCTGGAAACTAGGCACCTGCGAGATGAACTGATTGAGGTGTATAAGGCCTTGAATGGGTTGAGCATGCTGAATTCTGATGGGATTCTTCCACTTGTTCAGATTACAAACCAAGGGGGGCATAAATTCAAATTGAGGAAAGACAATTATAGGATAGATGCGCGGAAATTTGCCTTTAGCCAGCCGGTGGTTAATTGCTGGAACAATTAACCACCGGAAATTTGGCAGTTTGATGGAAGTTTGCCTTTAGCCATCGGGTGGTTGATTGCCCGAACAAACTTGCATCTGTCATTGTAGAAGTTGATAGCTTAAACCGATTCAAGGCAGAACTTGACAAACATTTGGAGTGAGTGGATGGGTGAAATAAGAGTGTTTTTTTTTTTTTTTTTTTGGCTGATGCTATATAAGCTTGCTTTCTTGCATCATGTGCCTTTGCTAATGCTAAGCTAACAAACTTCCAACTGTTGTTGTGGAAGTTGATAGCTTAAATAAATTCAAGGAGGAATTGGACAAACTTTTAGAGGGAATGGTTGTGTGAATTTTTTTTTTTTTTTTGGTTGATGCTACGTAAGCTCATAAGCTTGCTTTCTTGCATCACATGCCTCTATTACAATTACTATATGCATTCAGACATAATAGCTGGAAATTAAATGAGGCATACCCATCAACATTCCCACTTTAACCTTGTGCAGCATACCCTTGTGTATCTGGCTGCATGGTGTGATCACTGAGAGCAAGATATGCACCACTGACTCAGAAGATAGTTATTTTTGATTACATTGTTGTCGGGAAAATGTAGAATATTTTATGCAATCTAAGAATAGATGGAATAAATGAGAAGTTGGTGATATTGTAGAACAATTATCTTTTAAGTGCTCAAAAGGTCATATTGTTTAAATGTCGATACTAATGATATTAAGCATATGCATTGTAGTCATATTGTTTAAATGTCGATACTAATGATATTAAGCATATGCATTGTAAGTGTTTAGTTAGCAAATATATGAGGTGATGTTGAGAAATTGCAAATTCAGGTTGAATTTGAAAGTTTCTAGAATTTTGCTGCAATGTATTAGGAGCAAGTTTATAATGTAAGCCTTGTAAATAAATTCAGCCTTAAAGAGATTGTGGGCTCATGGCATAAAATTGGTATTAATAATAACAATGGCAAATGAGGCAAGAAAGAAAGCTGATATAGCATCAGCCAAAAAAAAAAAAAAAAATTCCCATTTTACTTATTCATGTTTAAATGTCGATACTAATGATATTAAGCATATGCATTGTAAGTGTTTAGTTAGCAAATATATGAGGTGATGTTGAGAAATTGCAAATTCAGGTTGAATTTGAAAGTTTCTAGAATTTTGCTGCAATGTATTAGGAGCAAGTTTATAATGTAAGCCTTGTAAATAAATTCAGCCTTAAAGAGATTGTGGGCTCATGGCATAAAATTGGTATTAATAATAACAATGGCAAATGAGGCAAGAAAGAAAGCTGATATAGCATCAGCCAAAAAAAAAAAAAAAAAATTCCCATTTTACTTATTCATCTCCTCCAATAGTTTGTCCAGTTGAAAACCACTCTGTCTTTAGCATTAGCATTAGTAGAGGCATATGATGCAAGAAAGCAAGCTTATGCAGCATCAGCCAAAAAAAAAAAACACCACTTCCATTTCACCCCTCCATTCGTTCGAAATACCTGTCCAGCTGAGCCTTAAATTTATTTAGGCTATCAACTTCCACAACAAGGGATGGAAGTCTGTTCCACCAACCAACTACCCGCTGGCTAAAGGCAAATTTCCGCACATCTACCCTACATCTGTCTTTCCTCAATTTGAATTTATGCCCCCTTAGGTTTGTAATCTGAACAAGTGGAAAAATCCCATCAGCATTGAGCATGCTCAAACCATTCAAAGCTTTATACACCTCGATCAGATCACCTCGCAGGTGCCTAGTCTCCAGACACTAATTTGCAAAACTTAAGCCTTTCTTCGTAAGAGCAACCCTTTGTTCCATTCACTAATCTTGTTGCCCTTCTCTGTACTCATTCCAGCAGCTCTACATTCTTCTTAAAATGAGGCCTCCAGACCTGTATACAGTACTCAAGGTGTGGCCTGACCGTTGCCTTATACAAGGGAATAATCACCTCCTTATCCCTGCTAGAAAAATTCCTATATATCATTGACAATACACGTGAGCTACTCTTGCAGCCAGTCTGCACTGCTCAGAGAACTTCATATCTGCCTGCACAGTTACCCCCAGGTCCTTTTCATTCTCTACCACTGTCAGTGTAGTACCACAGAGTTGATACATTGCTCTGGGGTTGCTGTTTCCCATGTATAGTACTTTACATTTGTCAATGTTAAACTTCATTTGCCACCTCTCAGCCCATCTGCTCAACCTTTCCAGATCCTGTTGCAGCAGCATAGCGTCAGTAGTGTCCTTAACAACCCTGCCAACCTTTGTATCGTCTGCAAATTTGGACATTAAGCTTGATATACCATCATCAATATCATTTATAAATACAGAAAACAATAATGGACCCAACACTGAACCCTGAAGGACTCTACTAATAACATTAGTCAACGAAGAGCAATGTCCATTGATTACCACTCTCTGTCTTCTCCCCCTTAACCATCCCTTTATCCATAGCAGCAATTTGCCTCCAATGCCACACCACTCCAATTCATGCAGCAGTCTTCCATGTGCAACAGTATCAAAAGCCTTTCTAAGATCCAAATATATAATATCAAAGTTATTCTCTGCATTTAGTTCTTTTGTGACTGCATCATAGTATCCAATCAAATTGGTCAGGCAAGACTTTCCCTTAAAAAACCATGCTGTGTCTGAGCTATAACTGAAGTCTTGTCTAGATGATCCTGCAGTGCTTCTTTAACCAGTGCCTCCATTAATTTTCCTGGAACAGAAGTTAAACTCACAGGTCTATAATTACTTGTGTCAGCCTTTGATCCTCCTCTCTCAATTGGAGTCACATTTACACATCTCCATGGGTATCTCCCCTGAGTACAAAGAAGCTCTCATAATTATGGCTAAGGGTTTGCTTATTTCCTTTGCTGCCTCCTTTAATATAACTGGATAGATCCCATCCTCTTCCACTTAACAATACTTTTTTCCATAGGAACAGTTTTCCCTTAATGGCACACCGCTCCAATTTGTACAGCAGTCTTTTATGTGCAACAGCATTAAAAGTTTTTTTTAAATCCAAGTATATGATATCAAAATTATTTTTTGCATCTAGTTTCTTTGTCACGGCATCATATTATCCAATCAAATTCTATTAGTAGTTAATGCAAACTACTCATATGGGTAGCAGCAATTCTTAATGGGTAGGAATTGTGCTTAATGTTAAATTGGGTACTGCATATGGGGTAGCAGTAGCTCTGAATGTTAAACTTCAGTTGCCACCTCTCAGCCCATCTGCCCAACTTTTCTAGATCCTATTGCAGCAGTGTACTGTCGTGTACAACCCTGCCTGTCGCGTACCGTAGTGTACAATCCTGCCAACCTTTGTATTATCTACAAACTTGAACATTAAGCTTAATATACTTTCATCAATACCACTGATAAATATAGAAAACATTGGTCTCAATACCAAACACTGGGGGACTCCACTAGTAACATTAGTCTAAGAAGAGCAGTGTCCATGATTACCACTCTCTGTCTTCTCCCACTCAACCATCCCTTTATCCATAGCAGCAACATCCCCTTGATGCCAAACTGAAATTATACAGCAGTCTTTTATATGCAACGGTATTAAAAGCTTCCTGAAATCCAAGTATATGATATCAAAATTATTTTTTGCATTCAGTTCCTTTGTGATCACATCGTAGTTTCCAAATTGGTCAGGCAAGGTTTCCCTTTAACAAACCCGTGCTTTGTCTAAACTATAACTGCAGCCTTGTCTATATGATCCTGCATAGCTTGTTTAACTGGTGACTCCATTATTTTCTCTGGAACAGAAGTTAAACTAACGGGTCTGTAATTACTCACATCACCCTTTAATCCCCCTTTGTAAATTTGCACATTTACAAAGGCCACATTTGCACATCTTAAGTCCATGGGTATCCCTGAGTCCAAGGAAGTTCTCATAATTATGGCTAATGGTTTGCTTACTTTCTTTGCTGCCTCCCTTAATATAACTGAATAGATCCCATTCACCCCATGACAATCTCTCCTTCACTTTCCTCTCGGTTATTATAAAATCATTTTGCTCCGTGTTAGTGTTTGATAAACCTCTGGGTTCCACTCCACTTTCTTACAGAATTCCTCGTGTTTATATAGATGCAAATTTGGAGAGGATTAGGTGAAATGGGAATTTTTTTTTTTTTTTTTTTTTTTGTTTGCTGATTCTGTATCAGCTTGCTTTCTTTCTTCATTTGCTGCTATTAATACTAATACAGGTAACGCGGGAGTTTGGTTCCTACAAAATCTTGTGTAATGTGAAACCGTGTTATACAGGACTAAGAACCAGTACAAAGAGAGGGGTTACGTTCCAGAAGCTAACAAAAATACACCATTTTTTTATAACTATGGGAAACTTAATTTTTATAGTAGTAATAACTCAATATTTTAACTTTATTTTTATAATCGTAGTAACTTAAATAGTAATAACTGAACAAACATCTTGCCTTACAAACTGTGATACTTATATGTCAGATAATGTATGTTCATTTAATTTTCTTACTCTTCATCGCTGCTAAGCACAATCTCTATGGCAGCATCTAGATTTCGTGTACCTTCTGCTCTCTTTAAAAGTCGAACTGCACGCTTCGAAGTAAGTCACAATTTTTTATGGTCTCAGACAAGCACACGTTCAATAGCACAGAACCTAACCCAGGGATCTCCCAACAAAATACAGTGGACCCCCACTTTAAAGATATAAAGCACAAATATAACTTTATTACCTTACCAATTAACAAAGTTAATGATGCGTGAAAATCGGAAGAATATTTTCCAGTTAGCAAAATAAAAATAAGTTTACAATTACGTATATAGCTTAATTAATATGTACCATAATATGTACATACTAACTAATTGATATTTCTGTTCACTTTTTTTTTTTGTTGTTGTAAAATTTAAAACAGTAAAAATGATGAGCAATAATAACAAAGAACATGATACGCACAAGTGAGATACAGAGTAATGAGTTTCTGAAAATTTGTTTTTTATATGATTGAATATTTCATGGAAGGGGAAGCGCCATGCATTTCATCATAATAATGTGAAAACCCACAGAATTCCAGCAAATATCGCAAATGCAAGAAGATCGTGTTTACTACCCGTTTATAATTGATTGCAATAACAGAAAAGCCCAATAAATCGGAAACTGCTAATTGTTTTATGGTCGTGACCTCCAGAAATGTGCTTTGGAAAAATATCACATAGGTGATAAAGACTAGTGGGGATTCATAAAAAGGAATCGAAATATTGAAAATTACATCTAACATAATAGCAGGGTTTCCCTAGCACAAAAGCTGAAAAATATCGTGTTATGCAAGATTTCCAGCAATTCTCAAGCCATGTTAGAGTAAAACCTTCTAGAAGTACTGTGTTGTGCGAGGATTGCCCCAATTTATCAATCGTGTTAGAGCAAAACCATGTTGTAGTGGTACCGTGTTATACGGGGGTTGCCTGTACAGTACTAATTTTATCCCATGAGCCCACAATCTCTCCAGGTCTGAATGCAGATTTATTCAAACTATTCACTTTCATAACAATGGATGGAAGCTTGTTCCACCAAACAACAACCCGTTGGCTGAAGGCAAACTTTCATACATCTATTCTGCAACCATCTTTCCTCAGTTTGAATTTATGTCCCATCGTGTGCATATTCTGAGCAAAAAGAAGAATCCATCATCAGTGTTTGCTCAAGCTATTGAAAGCCTATAAACACCATAATCACATAACTTTGCACGTAGTCTCTAGATGCTGCAATTTCAGAAATGAAGTCTTTCTTGATAATGGCACTCCTTTTGTTCCCCTCACCAATCTTATCACTCTTCTCTGTACCCTTTACATCCTTCCTACAATGAGGCTTCCGGAGTTGTATGCAGTACTCAAGACGTGGCCTGACCATTATCTTCTACAATGTGGTAATCATCACCTTATCCCTGCTAGCAAAATTCCTGTATATTGTTGACAAACCTCATGAGTTGTCCTGGCCGCCTGTTTACACTGCTTTAACTTCACATCAGACTGCAAAATTACCCCCGGGATCATTTACATTTTCCACTACCTGAGTAGCGGGAAATGAAAAGTAGTATAGTACTGTAGTACCACAGTTGATATGTTACTCTCGGATTACTGCTATCCATAAGCAGTACCTTGCATTTGTCAATGTTAAACTTCAATTGCCATTTCTTAGCCCATCTAATTTTTCTAGATCTTGTTAGTAGAGGCATTTGATGCAAGAAAGCAAGCTTATGCAGCATCAGCCAAAAAAAAAAAAAAAAAAAACCACTTCCACTTCACCCCTCTGTTCGTTCAAAATACCTGTCCAGCTGAGCCTTAAACTTATTTAGGCTATCAACCTCCACCACAAGGGATGGAAGTCTGTTCCACCAACCAACCACCCGCTGGCTAAAGGCAAATTTCCGCACATCTATCCTACATCTGTCTTTCCTCAATTTGAATTTATGCCCTCTCAGGTGATTATTCTGAGCTAGAGGAAGAATCCCATCAGCATTGAGCATGCTTAAACCATTCAAGGCTTTATACACCTCTATCAGATCACCTCGCTGGTGCCTAGTCTCCAGACACTGTAATTTGCAAAACTTAAGCCTTTCATCGTAAGAGCACCCCTTTGTTCCATTCACTAATCTTGTTGCCCTTCTCTGTACTCGTTCCAGCAGCTCTACATCCTTCTTGAAATGAGGCCTCCAGACCTGTATACAGTACTCTAGGTGTGGCCTGACCATCGCCTTATACAATGGAATAATCACCTCCTTATCCCTGCTGGAAAAATTCCTGTATATCATTGACAATACTCCATGAGCTACTCTTGCAGCCCGTCTGCACTGCTCAGAGAACTTCATATCTGCCTGCACAACCACCCCCAAGTCCCTTTCATTCTCTACCACTGTCAGTGTTGTACCATAGAGTTGATACGTTGCTCTGGGGTTGCTGTTTCCCATGTGTAGTACTTTACATTTGTCAATGTTAAACTTCATTTGCCACCTCTCAGCCCATCTGCTCAACCTTTCCAGATCCTGTTGCAGAAGCATAGTGTCAGTAGTGTCCTTGACAACCCTGCCAACCTTTGTATCGTCTGCAAACTTGGACATTAATCCCGATATACCATCATCAATATCATTTATAAATACAGAAAACAATAATGGACCCAACACTGAGCCCTGAGGGACTCCACTAATAACATCAGTCCACGATGAGCAGTGTCCATTGATTACCACTCTCTGTCTTCTCCCCCTCAACCACCCCTTTATCCATAGCAGCAATTTGCCTCCAATGTCACACTGCTCCAATTTGTGTAGCAGTCTTCCATGTGCAACAGTATCAAAAGCCTTTCTAAGATCCAAGTATATAATATCAAAGTTATTCCCTGCATCCAGTTCTTTTGTGACTGCATCATAGTATCCAATCAAGTTGGTCAGGCAAGACTTCCCCTTAACAAAACCATGCTGTGTCTGAGCTATAACTGAAGTCTTGTCTAAATGATCCTGCAGTGCGTCTTTAACTAGTGCCTCCATTAATTTTCCTGGAACAGAAGTCAAGCTCACAGGTCTATAATTACTTGTGTCAGCCTTTGATCCTCCTTTGTGAATTGGGGTCACATTTGCACATTTCCAGTCTATGGGTACCTCCCCTGAGTCCAAGGAAGCTCTCATAATTATGGCTAAGGGTTTGCTTACTTCCTTTGCTGCCTCCTTTAATATAACTGGATAGATCCCATCCACCCCGGGTGCCTTTCTTGTGTTTATCTTCAACAGTTTCTCCTCCACTTTACTCCCAGTTATTTCAAGATTCTGTAACTTACTGCTAGAGTTGAATACACCTCTGGCATTCCCCTCGCTGAATAACTCCTCATGTGTGAATGTCGATGCAAAATATTCATTTAGTTTGTTAGCCACCTGAGCAGGATCATCAACACTTGACCCATCAATATCAAGTGGACCAATCTGATTCATCCCTTTCCTTCTAGAGTTTACATAAGTAAAGAACTCTTTGCTGTTTTTCTTTGCATCCCTTGCCAAGGATTTCTCGTAATCTGCCTTCGCCTGCCTAACCTCCTTTGTAACTTGGTTGCATATCAACTTGTATCTATCCTAGGCTTCTGTGTCATGTGTTAATTTGTAAGTATCCCATGCATTTTTCTTCTCTGCCATATGCCTCATTAGTTCATCTGACATCCATTTTGGCCTAAACCTTGAACAATATTTCTTAGTTGGTATGTAAAGCCTAGTAGCTTCCAAGATAAGTTCTTTGAATGCTTCCCATTTTGAATTTGCTGTTGGTAACATCATCAGTTGGTCCCACTGTATAGAATTTAAATACTGTCTCAGTCCATCGTAGTCGCCTTTACGGAAGCAATAACCCTTCCCTTTACCCCTAATGGTAGTTACCTCTTTGAGTAAATCCCACTTCAGCACACTGTGATCACTGCCACCTAGTGGTTCGTTTATCTGCAGATTCTTAATGCATGAAGAATCACTGCTGATAATCAAATCAAGAGTATTACTCCCTCTAGTTGCCTCCCGAACATGCTGATGTAGAAAACAATCATCCAATAAATCCACAAAAGCCCTGCTAGTGTGTGAGTATCCAGCCCCCAAATTCCAGTCAAACAGCATACCTTCATTACTGTCATTAACCACCCTGCCAACCTTTGTATCATCTGCAAACTTAGACATTAAGCCTGATGTACCTTCATCAATACCATTAATAAATAAAGTAATCAAGAAAATAAAGGAAATCAAGAAAATAATCCTGTTGGAAGGCACTAACATTAGTCCACTAAGTGCAGTGTCTGTTGCTAACCACTCTGTCTTCTTCCATTTGATAATATGTTTATCCATAGCAACAGATTTCCCTTAATGCAGTCTTTTATGTGCAACAGTACCAAAAGCTTTTGTGAAATCCAAGTCTACAATATCAAAATTATTTTTTGCATCCAGTTCCCTTGTAAACCTATCATAGTATCCAATACAATTGGTCACACAAGATCTCCCATTAATAAACTCATGATGTGAATGCACTTCTGTCTAGATAGGCCTACATTACTTCCTTAACCAGTGACTCCATTATTTTCCTGGATTAGAAGTTAATCTAACAGGTTTGTAATTACATGTACTTATATCACCCTTTGATTTTGATCCCATTCGTAACTTGGGGATAGATTCTCAGATCATCAGTCGGCAGGGACATCTCCTGAATCCGAAGATGCTCTCTAATTATAATTATAATTATAATGCTCTCTAATTATAACTAAAGTGGCGCACTATGGCCATAGTTGCTGATGTGCCTAATAAATCCCTAAACCAACAACAATTATAATTAATGGTTTGCTTACCTCCTTTCCTGCCTCCCTTAATATAATTGGATAGATTGCATCTGTTTAACTTGTTGAAGCTGATTGAGCAGGACAAGGTTTCTCAAAATGGAAAGTGGAATGCAATGTGCTATCATCTGCAAAACTATGGATAGGATTTCCAGTCAATGGAAGAAGGTCATTAATATACAAGAGAAAAAGAGTGGGGGAAAGAACTGAACCTTGGGGGACACCGGCATTAGTGGAGAAGTTAGAAGACAGAGAGCCATCTACCATCACCCCCAGTGGGCGATCAGAGAGAAAACTGGATAACCAATTACAAAAAACAGTTGGCAAACCATAAGATGGAAGTTTGTTTAGAAGCCCTTTATGCCAAACACGATCGAAAGCCTTTGAGATATCAAGAGCAACTACTTGTGTTTCACCGAACCTTTCCATTGAATTAGTCCATAAATGGGTAACATAAGCCAAATAAAACCAGTGGATCGACACTGACGGAATCCATACTGGTGATCGTTGATCAGACGGAAGGTTTCTAGGTAGTTTAAGAGTTGGCGGTTAATTGATTTCTCCATTACTTGAGAAAGAGTAGAAGTAATTGCAATGGGACGATAATTGGATGGGAGGGATTTGTCAACATTTTTAGGAACTGGCTGGATATGAGCAAATTTACAAGCAGAAGGAAAAATGCCTTTGGAATAAGAAAGTGAAAAAAGTGGCAAAGAACAGTAGTAAGTTCAGGAGCACAGGTTTTGAGAAAAATTGGAGAAATACCATCGGGACCTGGAGCTTTCTTAGCATCAAGATTCGTCAAAGTCCTTCTGACATCCTTTTGACGGAAGACCACAGGAAGCATTGAATGGAGCGTGTTGGGAATGGTGGGAGGTGTTTTACCAAGATCATTAATACATGAGTTGGAAGAAAAATGGGATGCTAGCAGATCAGCTTTATCCTTGGCTAAAGTGGCAACAGAACCATCTGGTTTGGACAGAGGTGGAAAGGAGCAGAGATGGGCAAAGGTTGTGGCCAATAGCTTTGGCAAGAGACCAGAATGCTCGGCTACCATTAGGGCAAGAAGCAAGTTTTCTACTCTTAGCATGTTCAAACTCTAGTTTGGACTGATTAATAACTGCTTTACAATTGTTGCGAGCTTTGATGTATTCAGAAAATGAAACTGAAGAATTAGAAACAATCCAATTACGATATGCAACATTCTTCTCTTGAACAGCCTTAGCAAATTTTTTGGAATACCAAGGTTTAGATAGAGGACGAGATTTTAAAATGGAGTGTGGGATAAAGGATTCCATTTCTGCAAGAATAATTTCACTGACGCGATCTGATCAAATGTTGACATCAGAAGTTTTGAAACAGTAATCTGACCAAGGAAAAGAAGAAAAGAAATCTCGTAGGTGATCCCATTTTGCATTCTTGTAATGCCAAACAACATGAGGTTGGGAATAGCCGTGAGATAAAGGCTCCATTGTAGAAGAGACAATCACCAAGTTGTGATCTGAAGTGCCTAAAGGACCTCTCACTTCGACCGCATACTTAGAAGGGTTGTTTGTGAGAAAAAGATCAAGCGTGTTGGCTGTATGATTAGGATTGTCTGGTATTCTTGTAGGTAAATGACCAATCTGTGCAAGGTCTTTAGTAATTGCAAAAGCCTCAGCATCTCGACCAACTGGGTCGGTGTGACTAGAAAACGGAAGCCAGCTGGAGTTGTGAACATTAAAATCACCAAGGAAAATTACCTCACTGTTAGGAAAGTTGGACTGGGGAAAGTCAAGTTGCAAAGAGAGGAAGTCAAAGAGCTCCAAGTGATTAGTGCAGTTGGGAGAATAGTAGAGACAACAGATGAATTTGACACAATGAGGTAGAGAGATTTAAGCCAGAGAAGATCAAAGAGGGGAGATTACAAATTACCAAGTCTCTGACAGGGAATATCAGAACGGACATATGCACAAGTACCACCTTTGAGGCGAAAGGAATCATACAGCGAATAATTTAGGCATCTGAAATGAGCAGTAGTTGAATCAACCAATAACTGAGATTCTGTCAGAAAAAGTACATGGGGTTTGGCAGACTGCAAGTGGAAACGGACATCGTTGAGATTAGAATTGAGACCACATATATTTGTGAAATGAATTAGGAAGTGTTTTGGAGTTTTAGATCTTTTTGCAGATAAGCTTGTGCTCTATTAGTTTGACAATTCATGACGTATTCAATAGTAAGAAAAAGTGGGTGGACCATGCTGTATGAAGTAATGAAATTTTTGGATATGGCGTACTCATGGTAAGAATATACCCAGATCCTTGACATAACGTGGCCTGGACAATGCCCCCCGCACACACACACTACTTGGACTCCCTCCAGTCACTATCTGGCAGAGTAGAGGTAGCAAGATTGTACACTAGCTGATCTGGAAGCCTCCTAGAGAGTTACCAATAGGTTCGGTCCGGTGTACTAACTAACGGCTGGCCTGCGAAGACCATTTTAGAGCTGTACTCTCAAAATGTAAGGAATAATGGATCTCGCCACAACGTTCCTCATAACCTCAAAAGTCATCAATCATACTGCACGATGGAAGAGATGGGGAAGGGTTGACCAGAACTTAGCTGTAGAGACTAAACATGGGTTCCACCACTTCAAGCCTCCAATAAGCAAAGTGGTGGTATTGCACCGGTTGATGAGAGTCATCTACCACATAGTACTGCCTGGTAACATAGAGGGGTGGCATTCCTCCATGTGGTGTGGGCGCCACACCTCGACCCCTGCTTACGTTAGTTCACACCTAAGTGGTCACCCACCATGTACTTGTGCATAGAGGTTATACCGAGGATTATAACAGTCCCACCATCATGAAGGTGCAAGCAGAAGATTTGGCTGTCACATACCGTCCGGACTTCGCCAAAATTGGGGCCACTTGATTTGAGTATCACCCAAATATCAGTTCCATCAGCGTTTTAGACCCCCAGGTAGCAAGTACAGCTTGTCTAGCATATCTGAGAGAATGTCTGTGACAACCTCAAGGACCAGTGTGTGTGAACAATCCATAAGTTCAAGTCAGTATCTGGAAAGATAAAGTCACCCATTGTAAGACATATTGATTTACCGGTCCACTCTATTTGTCTGTACAGTTGTTCATTTTATTCATTACAGTCATTTGGCCTATAACACACCTCACTCTCATTTTTGCTTTTCCAGTGCTTATGTCACACCAAACTGACCTCTACATTGCACTGGCCACCCATGTAAATTGGATGCAATGCCTTAAATTTTATGTTTCTGAACTAAGAGAATAACCTCTCCCTCTTGTCCTGTGTGTCCTTTCTGTATACATTGTACTCCCCATATTCAAATTCTGCATCCTTTAAATCTGAGTGACACCATGTCTCTGAAATCACCACACTTCAAATTCATCAAATTTATTTGCATTTCTCGTAGTGTTGGTACATGCAAATATACATGCACCTATTCTTGCTATTTTCTTAGTTACTATATTCTCTTAGTTACTGTAACACAGCCCATATATTTCATTGTTTCATGATGACTCACAGCAGTCCTTGAAATACCCAGTCCTTGAAATACCCAGTACCTTGCTTCCTGGTCTACTATATGTTTTCATAGAAGCAGTGCAAGAATTACTTTCACTTCTGCCTGCAGCCACAGTTATTCTATTAGTCTTATATTTTTTTACCCCCAACCCAAGTTAGCAATTATTTGATCCACCCGACACTGGCTTAATGGCATTAGTTAATATTCTAGCACCGCACCCTTTCTATTTAAGTGGATTCTATTTCTGTAAAAGGAGTCTCTCCTGTTAACAAGCATAGACCATACTGAGGAAAATTTTATCCCACAAGCCTTGCACAGTCTCAGGTGCAAATTAGTTGACAAGGCTCTTATCATGTACTCCCTCCTGTCATGTCTGGGCAGAATTGCAGACACCATAAAATTTAATCCTAATTCACTACTTTCTCTCAACATTGCCCTGTATATTATTAGTTTTATTAGCTATATGGTGCAAGGAAGCCTAAGGCTTATGCTGCACCAGCCAAAAAAAAAATTCCCGAGTTACCCTAAGAGAGAATGTTATTAGTGCCAACTTGTACAACAACATGTATCACCTTTTGTGCCCTTAAAAGATGATACATGCTTTACAATGTCTTCTTCTTTTGTCCCTTCCAGAAATTCCCTACTCCTATTCCATCTATCCTTTTTGCACAGTATATTTTCCATTTCCCTTACAATAGTATTTTGCATCTACATTCACACATGAGGAGTTATTCAAGGAGGAGGGGACCAGATGTTTATGAAACTCTAACAGAGAGTTAAATGATTTTGTAATAGCTGAGAGCAAAGTGCAGAAGAAATTGTTGAAGTTAAACATAAGAAAGGCACCTGGGGGTGGATGGGATCTATCTAGTTATATAAAAGGTGGCAAAGGAAGTAAGCAAATCCTTAGCCATAATTATGAGAGCATCCTTGAATTGAGGGGAAGTCGCCATGGACTGGAGATATGCAAATGTATCTCCAATTCACAAAGGGGGATCAAAGGGTGACACAAGTAACTATAGACCTGTTAGTTTGACTTCTGTTGAAGGGAAAATAATGGAGTCACTATTTAAAGGACCATTGCAGGATCATCTAGACAAGACAGCAGTAATAATTCAGACATAGCATGGGTTGTTAAGGGGAAGTCTTGTCTGACCAATTTGATTGGATACTATGACATGGCCACAAAGGAACTGGATGCAAAAAATAATTTTGATATCATATACTTGGATTTCAGGAAAGATTTTGATATTGTTGCACAGGGAAGACTGCTATACACATTGGAGCATCAAGGGCAAGCTGCTACAATGAATAAAAGGATGGTTGAGTGGGAGTAGACAGAAAGTGGTAATCAATGGATACTGCTCTTCATGGACTAATGTTATTAGTGGTGTGCCCCAGGGTTTGTTGTTTGGCCCATTGTTGTTTTGTATATTTATCAGTGATATTGATGAAGGTATATCAAGCTTAATGTCGAAGTTTTCAGATGATACAAAGGTTGGCGGGGTTGTTATATTTTCCAGATCCTGATGCTGCTGCATCAGGATCTGGAAAAGTTGTGCAGATGGGCTGAGAAATGGCAGCTGAAGTTTCTTGCTCGTATTTCTTGAGAAAGAGTAAGAATAATCATCATTAAGTTTACTCAGTTCATTTAAAGACTTCAGTCAGGTCTCCTTGCAAGTGTGTAGTTTCTAAGCTCTGCAATTTGTAGATGTGGTCTTTTGTGCTAAGAGTACCCCTTTATCTTCTAATATGTGCTCTTTTCTGTATAAATTCCAAGAGATCCATATCTTGAAATGAAGGATTTTTATAAAGGTAATTTTAATGGGTTCTGACATTTTTAAAACTGTTTCAGATGGACCAGCTAATGTTGGTACATCTGAAAATAATTTAAAATGATGCACACACTGATGAGACTATTTTGGTGAAGAAGAAAAATGTATGGGGTGATGATAAATTGCCAGGGGATGCATAGTCATATAGTAAGTACAAACTAGTGTTTAAGCAGGTTAGAAGGTTAGGCAGGTTAAAATATTTTAAGAAGTCTTTGGCTGTGAATATAAAGAAAAAAACAAGGAATTCTTTGCATATGTTAATAGTAGAAGGAAAGGAATGAATCACATTGGTCTACTGGATATGAATGGTAAAGCTGTTTATGATCCTGTAAAGACTGATGATAAATTGAATAAATATTTTGCATCTACATTACATATAAAGCTTTTGAAGATGGGGTTAGTAGAAGTCTGTCTAATACTGATTGGGAGTTATATGATTTTATAATTCAGAAACTATTGATTCCATTATTTTCTCCTGAAATTTTCCAAGGAAAAGAATGGAATCAGTAGTTAAAGTGATAATTCAAGCTCCTCTTGACGGGAGTAAAGCCATAAGGCAGTCACAGTATGCATTTGTTAAAGGGGTTTCATGTCTCACCAGTCTGATTAGTAAGTATGAGGTTGTCACATAAGAATTGGATGCAATGAATAATTTTGACATTGCAGTGTTTCTAAATCCTTTGATACTGTACCATGTGTACAATTTCTGTATAAATTGGAGCAGTGTGACATCAAGGGCAATTTTTTTTATATCAAAAAACCCCAAACACAGATGTATTAGAACCTATGGTACTTAAATACCATTCATGGGCTGAAGGTTGGAAGATGAAAGAAGATAATTGTTAACATTAGACGTGAATTCTATTGTTGTAATTTTCAGAAAATACTTGTGAAGGAAGATTGTTCTAGAAAATGGAAGCTGAATGAATAAATGAGGAAGAAGAAAAGTTGGTTCTGTGAGTTTGAAGTCGGACAGTAAAAGGATGTTGACTGGATGCGGCACATGTTCAGTAGGTTTTGGAAGAGAGAGAGAGAGGAATTATAGAAGTCAATTCAGAACAGTGCCTGTGGAAGTATCTATAGAAAAGGCATGCAGCAGAAATAATTGAACATCTGTGAGATAGAGAGCAGAGCAGTTCGTCTCTAACAGAGTCTCTTAACTACCCTCTTTTGAATGGAATCTAGAATCCTGAGAGAGGTTTTGGGGGCACTGCCCCAGATGTGAGAACTGTATTTCATTGTAGGGCAGATTTGCAATTTGTACAGAGTGAACAGCTGTTTGGAAGAAAGGTGCCCAAAGTGATTAGAAGTCAGGATAATCCCCAATAGAGTTACATGTGTATGATCTTGCCTAGAAATCAGTGTCATTGATGATAAGCATAGGAGCAGAGAAATCCTTTTTTGCGAGATATAAGATAGCACTGAGTTTTAGGAGGATTGAAACCAACTAAGTTATCCTTACCCCACTGGAGAATTACCCAGAGATCAGCATTTAAAGAATTGGTAGTGGATATTCGAGAAGTGGAGATGGTTTTTGCTGAGTTTGTCAAACTGGAAGGTGCAATGCAATGTGCTGTGATCAGCATAACTATGGATAGGATATCCGGTCAGTGGAAGAAGGTCATTAATATCCAAGAGGAACAGAGAGGAAGAAAGAACTGAACTTTGAGAAACACCAACATTAGTAGAGAAGTTAGAAGACAGAGTGCCATCTACCATCACCTGCAGTGAGTAGTCAGACAGAAAACTAGATACCCAATTGCAAAAAACAGTTAGCAAACCATAAGATGTAAGCTTATTTGGCCTAAAGGCCAAACATGATCAAAGACCTTTCAAATGTCAAGGGCAACTGCTAGAGTTTCACTAAACTTTTCTATTTAACTCCAGAGGCTCACATCTGCTGAGTGTGGGCTTGGCACACCTAGGGTCCTGAGCTGGATATCATCATCATTCTCTTTCTCGGTGATTCCCTTCTGCTTCTTACTCTCTCTCTCTCTCTCTCTCTCTCAGGGTAACTTGGGGAATTTTTTTTTTTTTTTGGCTGGTGCAGGATAAGCCTCAGGCTTTCTTGCACCATGTGGCTGATAATAATAATAATAATTTAACTTGTTCATAGATGGATAACATGTGCCCGAATATCACCAGTGGATCAACACTGACGGAATTCAACTAGTGATCGTTGATCAGATGGAAAGTTTCTAGATAGTTTAAGAGTTGGTAATTAATTAATTTCTCCATTACTTTAGAAAGAGTAGAGTTAAGTGCAATGGGACAATAATTGGATGGGAGGGATTTTCACCCTTTTTAGGAACTGGCTGGATACAGGCAAATTTCCTAGCAGAAGGGAAACCACCTTTGGAATAAGAAAGAGAAAAAAGGCAACACACAACAGGAGTAAGTTCATTAGCACAGGTTTTGAGAACAAGTGGAGAAATACCATCAGGATCTGCAGCTTTCTTAGCATTGAGATTGTTCTTTGGCTGAAGTGGCAATAGAACAATCTGGTTTTGACAGGGATGGGAAAAAGTTGTGACCAATAACTTTTGGAGCACAAAAGAATATTCTTATCAGGAAAGACTGGGGTTCTTTAATTTGAGATTGGGCTTTGCTTACCTCTTTGCTGGCTTTAGCATTAGCAGGGCACATGATGCAAGAAGCAAGTTTATATAGTTTATAACCCCTGGCACCACCATGCCATGATGGGACTAATTGTATGTCTATCATTGCTGCATTTAAAGATTCTAAAGATTAAAGATCAGCCAAAAAAAAGAAGAAAAAAACCACAGACCCTTCTCATTTCACCCATCCACTCACTCCAAATGTTTCTCTAGTTCTGCTTTGAATCTGTTTAAGCTATCAACTTCTACAAACACAGATGGAAGTTTGTTCCAGCAATCACCTACCCGCTTTTTAAAGGCAAACTTTCACATAGAAATCTAATATTAGCATAGAAGTCTTTTGTTTTTCGTTGCATTCTTTGCCAGAGAATGCAACGGTGCAGTTTACAAGAAGTCTCATAATCTGCATTATGAGACTTCTTGTAAACTGCCTGTCACAAAGGAGGTTGTCTAATTTCCTTTGTGACGTGATTACAGACTAGTTTATACCTACCACAGGCTTCTGTATCACTACTACTACTACCTGGTAATTTAGCATTAGCAAGGGCACATGATGCAAAAAAGCAAGCTTATATAGCATCAGCCAAAAAAAAAAAAAAAAAACCCTTATTTCACCCATCCCCTCGCTCCAAATGTTTGTCAAGTTCTGCCTTGGATCTATTTAAGCTATCAATTTCTACAGCGACAGATGGACGTTTGTTCCAACAATCAATTACCCGCTGGCTAAAGGCAAACTTCCGCACAACTATCCTACAACCATCTTTCCTCAATTTGAATTTATACCCTCTCAGGAAATTATTCTGAGCAAGAGGAAGAATCCCATCAGCATTGAGCATGCTCAAACCATTCAAGGCTTTATACACCTCATTCAGATCACCTTGCAGGTGCCTAGTCTCCAGACACTGTAATTTGCAAAACCTAAGCCTTTCTTCATAAGAGCAACCCTTTGTTCTGTTCACTTGTTGCCCTTCTCTGTACTTGCTCTACATCCTTCTTAAAATGAGGCCTCCAGACCTGTGTACAGTACTCAAGGTGTGGCCTGACCATTGCCTTATACAAGGGGATAATCACCTGCTTATCGCTGCTAGAAAAATTCCTGTATATCATTGGCAAGACACCATAAGCTACTCTTGCAGACCATCTGCACTGCTCAGAAAACTTCATATCTACCTGCACAGTTACCCCCATGTCCTTTTCATTTTCTACCACTGTCAGTGTAGTACCACAGAGTTGATATGTTACTCTGGGGTTACTGCTTCCTGTATGTAGTACTTTACATTTGTCAATGTTAAACTTTATTTGCTACCTCTCAGCCCATCTGCTCAACTTTTCTAGATCCTGTTGCAGTAGCATACTGTCATTGGTGTCATTAACAACTCTGCCAACCTTTGTATCATCTGCAAACTTGGACATTAAGCCTGATATACCATCATCAATATCATTTATAAATACAGAAAACAATGGACCCAACACTGAACCCTGAGGGGAATCCATTAATAACATTAGTCCACAAAGAGCAGTGTCCATTGATTACCACTCTCTGTCTTCTCCCACTCAACCATCCCTTTATCCATAGCAGCAATTTGCCTCCAGTGCCACACTGCTCCAATTTGTACAGCAGCCTTCCATATGTAACAGTATTAAAAGATATCAAAATTATTCTTTGCATCCAGTTCCTTTGTGACTACATCATAGTCTCCAATCAAATTGGTCAGACAAGATTCCCCTAAACAAACCCATGCTGTGTCCGAGCTATAACTGAAGTCTTGTCTTGATGATCCTGCAATGCTTCTTTAACCAGTGCCTCCATTAATTTCCCTGGAACAGAAGTTAAACTAACAGGTCTGTAATTACCTGTGTCTCCCCTTGATCCTGCTTTGTGGATTGGGGTCACATTTGCACATCTCCAGTCCATGGGCACCTCCCCTGAGTCCAAAGAAGCTCTCATAATTATGGCTTAGGGTTTGCTTACTTCCTTTGCTGCCTGTTTTAATATAACTGGATAGATTCCATCCACTCCAGGTGCCTTTCTTATGTTTATCTTTAACAATTTCTCCTCCACTTTACTCTCAGTTATTAAAAAATTATCTAGCTTACTGCCAGAGTTTAATACACCTCTGGCATTCCCTTCCCTGAATAACTCCGCTTGTGTGAATGTAGATGCAAAATATTCATTCAGTTTGTTAGCTACCTGAGCAGGATCATCAACAGTTGAACCATCAATATCAAGTGGACCAATCTGATTCATCCCCTTCCTTCTAGAGTTTACATAAGTAAAGAACGCTTTGCTGTTTTTCTTTGCATCCCTTGCCAAAGATTTCTCGTAATCTGCCTTCGCCTGCCTAACCTCCTTTGTAACTTGGTTACAGATCAACTTGTATCTATCATAGGCTTCTGTGTCACCTGTTAATTTATATGTATCCCATGAATTTTTTTTCTCTGCCACATGTCTAATTAGTTCATCTGACATCCATATAGACTTACTCTCATTTTTCCTTTCCCAGTGCTTATTTCACACTAAACAGACTCAACATTGCATTGTCCTCCAACATCAATTAGATGCACTTCAATTTTATTTAAAGAGTTTCTTTAACATAGATAGAAAAATCCTATTCATCACAGGTGACCTTTTTTACATTTGCTTCAACATTTTCACCTTCACTTTCCTCTCAGTTATTACAAAATTATTCAGCTCCTGACCAGAATGTAACTCACCTCTGGCATCCTCATCCCTAAAAAAATTCCTCATGTTTGAATGTAGGTGCAAAATATCCATTGTTTGTTAGCAACCTGAGCTGGATCGCAACAGGTAATCCATTGATATCTAGTGGACCAATATTATTCAGCCCTCCCTTCTACTGGTTTCATAAGTAGAGAAGTCTTTGCTGGTTTTCTTTGCATTTTTTCCAGAGACTTCTTTTAATCTGCCTTAACTTGTCTAACCTGCTTTGGGACTTGGATTTCAGACTAGTTTAATCCATAGTCTTCTGTATCACCTGATAATTTATATGTATCCCATGCATTTTTTTTTCACTGCTGTCTTCCCATTTCATCTGACACCATTTAGATCTGTGTCTTGAAATGTACCTATTAGTTGGTATAAAAAGCCTTAGCTTCTATGATAAAATCCCTGAATGTTTCACATTTAGAATTTGCTTTTGGTAACTTCATCAGTTGGTCTCACTGCATAGATTTTAAAAACTGAGACTGCCATTACTGTTACAAAATCAAAGCCCTTTCCCTGCATTTTACAATAGTTACATCTTTAAGTAAATCCCACATTAGTACCTTGTGATCACTACCACATAGTGGGCCTTTTTTCTGCAGATTCTTAATGCAAGAAGGGTCACTGCTGATAATCAGATCAAGACTTGCTCTTGTCGTCTCTATAAGATGCTGGTGTAGGAAACAATCCTCCAATAAATCCACAAAAGTTTTGCTAGTCTGTGAGTGACCAACCCCACTTCCAGTCAATATCTGAAAAGTTAAAATCACTCATTATGAGACATTTTGATTTACTGCCCTTCTCCCTCTGTTTCTCTGTATAGTTCATTTTATTCATCACAGTCATTTGACCTATAATACACTCCTCTCATTTTTGTTTTCCCAGTGCTTATGTCACACCAAACTGACTCAACATTCCATTGGCTGCCCATGTCAACTGTATGTGCTGCTGTAGGTTTTATGTACCTCTGAACTAAGAGCATAACCCCCCCCTCTCCTGTGTCCATTCTGCACACATTGTACTCTCCCTATTCAAATTTTGAATCCCTTGAGTGACACCACGTCTGTTATCCCTATGATGTCTGCATTTGATGATTTGATCAGCACTTCAAATTCATCTAATTTATTTGTTATGCCCCTAGCATTAGTGTACATAAAAGTATACCTGCAGCTGTTTTTACTTTTAGTAACCCTAACATAGCCCATGAAATAGGGTTATGTTAGGGTCCTCTGTAGCCGAGTGGTCAGGAGCGGGAGTGCAGTAGTACACACTCCTTGAGTAGACCAGGGTTCAAGCTCCTGACTGCTAAATACGGTTGATCTGCCAATCCGTACTGGACCAACGTAGCAGATTATGGTCCATTTCCCTCAACATATATTGCTGAGGAGGCTTCCATCCTGCAGTGGGCTGATAATAGCTGCAGTTTACCTTTTTTACCTTTAGGGTTTTTACTCTTAGTAACCCTAACACTGCCCATGTGTTAGGAGGACCCAGCAGATTTTGAAATCCAGGCTGCTGATTGTTCCAATAGAAGCAGTGCAAGAATCACTCACCTCTGCCTGCAGCTACTGTTAACCTGTTAGTGTTGTCCCCCCGAGCTAGCTGTTTCCAGTGCCCCTAACGCTGCCTCAATAGCATCAGCAGATATTCTTGTATCCTTTTTATTTAAGTATATCCCATCCCTTTGAAAACAGGGTTTCATATTAATAAGCATGGACCATTCTGGAAAATATTCTGCCCCATGAGCCTTGCACAGTCTTTCCTGCATTGAATTGATTGACAAGGCTCTTATTAGGTATTATCTCCTGTGTCTGATCAGGATTGCAGAAACTGTCAGTTTCAGTCCAAACTCGTGACTTTTCTCAACCTTGCTCCATAATATTTGATTAAATTCTGAACTTCCTACTCTTAATATCATTAGTAACAACATGTACAACAGTATCACCTCTGTACCCTTAAAAGATGATAGTTGCTCTACATTGTCTACTTTACCACCACCTCCAAAACAAATATACTATGGTGCTATTCTACCTATCCTTTTTGCACAATATGTTTCCCATTTCCCTGACATTTGAGTCACCAGCTATCGCTACTTCCTACATGACCAAGGATCTCTGATGTGGAGAATGCCCTCGTACTGTCTTGAGCCCAGAACAGGGCTCAAGATTTGGGTTTGGTGGCTGAGTGCTTGATGGGTCTCTGTTTTGTCTTACCTTATCATAGGCATGTGCACAGGGGGCCGGGGAAACATGGCCCCCTGAAATCTTGAAAGGGCCCTCGGAAATGGAAATACTCAACACCACTTTGAAAATTTAGAAGAAGATTTATGAATAAATTTTTATTACCCACTTCTTGATACTCTAATGAATGCTGTAGAGAGCGGATTTAATCAAGAAATAATCCTAGTAATCAAAGCTATGGGGAATCTCCTTGAATTAAATCTTACATCTGAATATATGGAAATACTCTGATTGTGTTCAATTACCTTTGATGGATGTACAGACAGAAATATCATTATTAAAAGCCACTAATCATCTAAACTGCAAAAATCTTTTAACCTGGAGCAAGTGGCTTAATGATGCCGATCGATATAAATTATATCCAAATTTCACAAAAGTGACATACGACTTTCAGGTTTTAGGTATTACAAATTGTACTTCAGAACGAACATTTTCCAAAATGAGTGATATAAAAACAAAATTAAGACGTGTCATGATGCAAGAAAGGTTGAACTACTTATTGCTTCATACATGGAACAGGATTTAACTGCTGCAGTCACTGTAGAAGAAGTAATTGACAAATTTGCCGCCTTTGTTCCTTTTGAACGTAGAATATTATAATAATAAATAAATAAATAGACCTAAAAACATTGTAAACCTAAAAAGGTTGAATATTTATTTCTTACGAACTATTATAATGTATTTTAATGTATATGATTTTTAAATAAATAAAAATTTTAATATATATACAAAATATTTTATTTTTATGGGGGGGCCCAAAATGTGTTAGTATTAGCATTAGCATTAATAGAGGCATTTGATGCAAGAAAGCAAGCTTATGCAGCATCAGCCAAAAAAAAAAAAAAAAATCCACTTCACCCCCTCTGTTCATTCAAAATACCGGTCCAACTGAGCCTTAAACTTATTTAGGCTATCAACTTCCACGACAAGGGATGGAAGTCTGTTCCACCAACCAACCACCCGCTGGCTAAAGGCAAATTTCCGCACGTCTATCCTACATCTGTCTTTCCTCAATTTGAATTTATGCCCTCTCAGGTGATTATTCTGAGCGAGAGGAAGAATCCCATCAGCATTGAACATGCTCAAACCATTCAAGACCTTATACACCTCTATCAGATCACCTCGCTGGTGCCTAGTCTCCAGACACTGTAATTTGCAAAACTTAAGCCTTTCTTCGTAAGAGCACCCCTTTGTTCCATTCACTAATCTTGTTGCCCTTCTCTGTACTCGTTCCAGCAGCTCTACATCCTTCTTGAAATGAGGCCTCCAGACCTGTATACAGTATTCTAGGTGTGGCCTGACCATTGCCTTATACAAGGGAATATTCACCTCCTTATCCCTGCTAGAAAAATTCCTATATATCACTGACAATACACCATGAGCTACTCTTGCAGCCAGTCTGCACTGCTCAGAGAACTTCATATCTGCCTGCACAACCACCCCCAGGTCCCTTTCATTCTTTTCCACTGTCAGTGTAGTACCAGAGTTGATACGTTGCTCTGGGGTTGCTGTTTCCCATGTGCAGTACTTTACATTTGTCAATGTTAAACTTCATTTGCCACCTCTCAGCCCATCTGCTCAACCTTTCCAGATCCTGTTGCAGCAGCATAGTGCCAGTAGTGCCATACAAAGGTAGGCAGGGTGTCCTTGACAACCCTGCCTACCTTTGTATCGTCTGCAAACTTCGACATTAAGCTTGATATACCCTCATCATTATCATTTATGAATACAGAAAACAATAATGGACCCAACACTGAGCCCTGAGGGACTCCACTAATAACATTAGTCCACGACGAGCAGTGTCCATTGATTACCACTCTCTGTCTTCTCCCCCTCAACCACCCCTTTATCCACAGCAGCAATTTGCCTCCAATGACACACTGCTCCAATTTGTGTAGCAGTCTTCCATGTGCAACAGTATCAAAAGCCTTTCTAAGATCCAAGTATATAATATCAAAGTTATTCCCTGCATCCAGTTCCTTTGTGACTGCATCATAGTATCCAATCAAATTGGTTAGGCATGACTTCCCCTTAACAAAACCATGCTGTGTCCGAGCTATAGCTGAAGTCTTGTCTAAATGATCCTGCAGTGCTTCTTTAACTAGTGCCTCCATTAATTTTCCTGGAACAGAAGTTAAACTCACAGGTCTATTACTTGTGTCAGCCTTTGATCCTCCTTTGTGAATTGGGGTGGCATTTGCACATATCCAGTCTGTGGGTACCTCCCCTGAGTCCAAGGAAGCTCTCATAATTATGGCTAAGGGTTTGCTTACTTCCTTTGCTGCCTCCTTTAATATAACTGGATAGATCCCATCCACCCCGGGTGCCTTTCTTGTGTTTATCTTCAACAATTTCTCCTCCACTTTACTCTCAGTTATTACAAGATTCTCTAGCTTATTGCTAGAGTTGAATACACCTCTGGCTTTCCCCTCGCTAAATAACTCCTCATGTGTGAATATTGATGCAAAATATTCATTTAGTTTGTTAGCTACCTGAGCAGGATTATCAACAGTTGACCCATCGATATCAAGTGGACCAATCTGATTCATCCCCTTCCTTCTTGAGTTTACATAAGTAAAGAACTCTTTGCTGTTTTTCTTTGCATCCCTTGCCAAAGATTTCTCGTAATCTGCCTTCGCCTGCCTAACCTCCTTTGTAACTTGGTTACAGATCAACTTGTATCTATCATAGGCTTCTGTGTCCTGTGTTAATTTGTATGTATCCCATGCATGTTTCTTCTCTGCCATATGCCTCATCAGTTCATCTGACATCCATTTTGGCCTAAACCTTGAACAATATTTCTTAGTTGGTATGTAAAGCCTTGGTAACATCATCAGTTGGTCCCACTGTATAGAATTTAAATACTGTCTCAGTCCATCATAGTCGCCTTTACGAAAGCAATAACCCTTCCCTTTACCCCTAATGGTAGTTACCTCTTTGAGTAAATCCCACTTCAGCACACTGTGATCACTGCCACCTAGTGGTTTATTTATCTTCAGATTCCTAATGCATGAAGAATCACTGCTGATAATCAAATCAAGAGTATTCCTCCCTCTAGTTGCCTCCCGAACATGCTGATGTAGAAAACAATCATCCAGTAAATCCACAGAAGCCTTGCTAGTGTGTGAGTGACCACCCCCCAAATTCCAGTCAATATCTGGGAAATTAAAATCTCCCATTATAAGACTCTCTGATTTACTGGCCCACTCTATTTCCCTGTACAGTTTCTTATTATACTCATCAGAGTCATTAGGCCTATAGCACACTCCTACTCTCAATTTTGATCTCCCAATGCTTATGTCACACCAAACTGACCCGACACTGCACTGTCCAGCAATGTCCACTGGCTTCACTTCCTGGCTCCTCCGTAGCCAGGTGGGAAGGAGCAGCAGTGCATACCACACGCTTCTTGATTAGACCGGGGTTCGAGCCCGTCACCACCAAATACGGAGGATGTGGAAAGGTCAGGGAATGACCACCGCATATCCCGGAGCAATATGGCCTTAGTTGCTAATGCTCCAAATAACTAACTAACTAGAAACTAGAACTAGCTTCACTTCCTTGGATTTTATGTATTTCTTAACTAATAGTATAACCCCTCCTCCCTTCCTATCCAGTCTATCCTTTCTGTAGAGTTGTACTCCCCAAATTCCAGTTCTGCATTCCTTATATCTCTGTGACACCACGTTTCTGATATCCCAACAATATCTGCCTTTGATGTTTTGAGCAATACCTCAAATTTATCAAATTTATTTACTAAACTCCTAGCATTGGTGTACACGCAAGTATACATGCACCTATTTCTATTCTTAGCTACCCTAACACAACCGATGTGTTTACTTGTACCGCAATGACTCCCGGCAGTCTCTGAAATATCCTGCATCTTGTTTTTCAGGATTCTGCTCATCCCAATAGAAGCAGCAAGAATCTCTTTCACCTCTGCCAGTGGCTACTGTTAATCTATTCGTCTTTGTCTCCCCCCAAGATAGCAGTTTTCTGACCCACCTAACACTGCCTCGATAGCATCAGCAAATATTCTTGTACCCTTTCTATTTAAGTGTATCCCATCCCTGTAGAAGCAATCTCTCCTGTTAACAAGTACAGTCCAGGCTGAAAAAAATTCTACCCCTTGAGCCTTGCACAATCTTTCCAGTGCCGAATTGATCGACAAGGCTCTCATCATATACTCCCTCCTATCGTGTCTGGGTAGAATTGCAGACACTTTCAAATTCAACCCTATTTCACGGCTTTTTTTCAACAGTGACCTGTACTTGTTAAGCAATTCTGCTGGTCTCCTACTCTTGATATCATTAGTGTCAACGTGTACAACTATATCACCTATTGTGCCCTTAAAAGATGATATCTGCTGTACAACGTCATCAACCTTTGCCCCTGGCAGACATACCCTGGTCCTGTTCCACCTATCCTTTTTACAAGTTTACCCCCCTTCTTGTTTTAGGTTGCTCACACCTGTGAACCTTATTCTTCAAACCCTCATATAATCCCATCAGAATGCCTAGTTTGCACTTAACCTCTTCATGCTCTTTGCAGTAAATACACAAAGGCATCCCCTATGGCTGTATAATGTCTTGCTAGAGGTAACTTCAAAAAAAGAGCAGAACACAGGCATTAGCATTACTAGAGGCATATGATGCAAGAAAGCAAGCACATACAGCATCAGCAAAAAAAAAAAAAAAAAAACTTCCTGTTTCACCCATTCATTCACTTCAAAAGTTTGTCCACTTCTTCCTTGAATTTATTTAAGCTATCAACTTCCACAACGTCAGATGGAAGTTTGTTCCAGCAATCAATTACATGCTGGCTAAAAGGCAAATTTCCACACACCTATTCTACAACTGTCTTTCCTCAATTTCAGTTTATGCCCCCTCAGGTTTGTAATCTGAGCAAGAGAAAGAATCCCATCAGCACTGAGCTGGCTCAATCTATTCAAGGCCTTATACACCTCAATCAGATCACCTCGAAGGTGCCTAGTCTCCAGACGCTGCAATTTGCAGAACTTAAACCTTTCTTTGTAAGAGCACCCCTTTGTTTCCCTCACTAGTCTTGTTGGCCTTCTCTGTACTCGTTCTAGCAACTCTATATCCTTCCTAAAATGGGTCTTCCAGACCTGCATTCAGTACTCAAGGTGTGGCCTGACCATTGCCTTATACAAGAGGATAATCACCTCCTTATCCTTGCTAGCAAAATTCTTGTATAACATTGACAAGACCCCAGAGCTACTCTTACAGCCTGTCTGCACTGCTCAAAAAACTTTTTATCTGACTGCACAATTACCCTCAGGTCTCTTTCATTTTCAACTGCCCTGAGTGTAACACCACACAGTTGGTACATTTATCTTGGTTATTGCTATCTTTATGCAGTACTTCAGTTGCCACTTCTCAGCCCATCTGCCCAACTTTTCCAGATCCTGTTGCAGTAGCATACTGTCTTTACTGTCATTAACAACCCTGTCAACCTTTGTATCATCTGCAAACTTCTACATTAAACCTAATATACCTTAATCAATATCATTGATAAATATACAAATCAACTGTAGGCCCAACACTGAACCCTGGGGGCTCCATTAAGAACATTAGTCCATGAAGAGCAGTGTCCATTGATTACCATTTCTGTTTTCTCCAACCGAACCATCCGTTTGTCCATTGTAGCAACTTACCCTTAATGCCATACTTCTCCAATTTGTACAGTAGTCTTTCTTGTGCAACAGTATCAAAAGCTTTCTTGAAATCTAAGTATATGATATCAAAATAATTTTATGCATTTGGTTCCTTTGTGACCACATCATAGTATCCAATCAAATTGGTCAGACAAGACTTTTCCTTAACAAACCTTGATTTGGCGCATTATGGCCACAGCTGCCCATGCGCCATTAAAAACCAAACCAAACCTTAACAAACCCATGCTGTGTGTGTGTGTGTGAATTATTACTGCAGTTTTGTCTAGATAATCCTGCAGTGCTTCTTTAACCAGTGGCTCCATTATTGTCCCTAGAACAAAAGTTAAACTAACAGCTCTGTAATTACCCATCTCCCCCTTTGTGAATTGGGGTTACATTTTACACATGTCCAGTCAGTGGGGACCTTCCCTTAGTCCAAGGATGCTTTTATAATTATGGCTAATGGTTTGCTTACTTCCTTTGCTGCCTCCTTTAATATAACTGGATTGATCCCATCTACCCCAGGTGCCTTTCTTATGTTTAACTTCAATAATTTCTCCTCCACTTTGCTTTCAGTTATTACAAAATCATTTTGCTCACTGTTAGAGTTTAATAAGCTTCTGTTCTCTGCTTCCCTATAGAATTACTCACATGTGAATGTAGATGCAAAATACTCATTCAGTGTGGCAGCTGTCTGAGCAGGATTAGGAACATGCTTAATCCTGTTTTGTCAGCGAATTTCCTTTTGAAAGTTTTCTTCTAAACCAAAACATATCTGCTGCCTTGAGTCCTTTGCTTTGCTGCTCTGGTTCGAGACATGATTTTAGTCTAAATTAAATTTAGACCAGACCGACCATCTTCTGATACTGTTTACACTGCTACAAAACTACATGCAAAAAAACTCTCCATACCTCTATCAATACTATAATAACGGTGGCAGAATTTGAATATTATTCTCAATACACCGCAATGGCACCATCATATGTTTTTATAAATACAGCACAATGTTAGCAGAAGTTGACTGTGGTTTCATAAGCAATTTCAAAAGCCAAGTAATGAATAAATGCAACTTAATCATTTAATCACAAATGATAACTATATGACTAATTTTAAATCAAAAGTTACAAAAAAAAAAAAAGAACGATTTTAAGAAATAAAAGTTCCACTTAGTGGCACCTGAAAAAGCTGTGCATCCAGATAGCTTTGTGTCTGCTGATGTCCTGCCTGTAACAGATTCGTGTATTATGTGTTTTGATGTACAAAGGGTACTAGGAAAGTTTTGCAATATGATGCAACAACGAATCACAGGAAGCTGCTTGTTGCTGCATGTTGAGACATGTTCATACATGCATAGTAGCCGCCACGCCAAGTCGATGGGCTCAGTTATTCATTAGTAGTGAGAGTGTAAAGTGCTTGCGATGGCATCGTGGTCACGAAATGAGATAAGGACAGTTTTGCGGTATAATTTCGTGCGTGGTTTAACCATAGACCAGTGCTTAGAAGAAATGACTCTTGCACTAGATGATGATTGTCCACATCGTACAACGATATTCAGGTGGTATAGAGAATTCCAAAGGGGAAATTTCACTCTGGAGGATTCTGAGAGGCCGGGAAGGCCACGAACGTCAGTTACGGAGGAAAACGTTACTGCTGTGAGGAAAATGCTTGACGAAACAGGCGAGTGACCTGCCAACAGATAGAGGATACTTTGGGCCTAAATGCACCAGCAATTCGTTCGATTCTGCAAGATCATTTGCACGTGAAGAAACTTTGTTCTCTCTGGGTGCCGCATCAACTGACTGAAGAGCAGATGACACGACGTGTGACTTGGTGCCGGGAGATGTTAAAAAAGTTTGATAAGGGACAATCTCGGTATGTGAACAACATCGTGACAGGTGACGAGACTTGGCTGTACTATTACGATCTCTGCCGACCAAGGCTCAAAACAAAGTTTGGGTCTTTGATGATGACGACACACCCGTAATTGTCAGAAAATCCCGATCTGTAAAGAAGAAAATGATAGCTGTATTTTTCAAATCGAGTGGAATTGTGGAACGTGTCGTTTTGGACATGCAGAAGACAGTCACAGCTAATGACAGTCTATGAAGAACCTGCGGCCAAAGTCAAGAATGGACACCTGGTACCTCCATCACAATAATGCTCGAGCTCACCGCGCCAAAGCCTGCACCGAATATTTGACCACGACAGGACTGAAACTTCTCGAGCACCCTCCCTACAGTCCAGACCTTGCTCCCTGCGACTTTGCACTGTTCCCGCATGTGAAAATGAAGCTAAAAGGGAGGCGGTTTTCCAGTGATGAGGACCTTCTACGGGCTTGGGACAACAAGTGTGCTTTACTCCCTAGTGAAACTTGGCAGAACTGGTTTAAAGATTGGTTTCGGAGGATGGAGAGGTGTATTGAATGTAGAGGAAATTACTTTGAAAAAATTAAATCAACAAAGCTGTATTGCAAAACTTTCCTAGTACCCTTTGTATCTCTCTGCACACCACTGGTGTTACTGTGTTAGCATTTGATTAATTATGGCCTATCCGTTAGACAATGTCAGCCCCTCACATCACAAACTGTCTCTGGCTGCAGCACTGCCATTGGCTGGATATGGTAGTGCCATGCTAAATGATTGTGTTGTTGCCTGATCATTCTCTTGCTGAATTGTGCACACATATTATCCTCAGTATTATGCAAACCCCCATCATCAATTTCTTGATGATGTGGGTTTGCATAATAAACCGGCTACTCTATATATATAGAGTTTGCTTGATGTTTGCAGAGCAATCGGGTACGGGACATGATACTGCCAAGGGAGATGTCTTTGTGTGTGCGCGATGCAAGGAGTGTATCGATATCAAGCAACAACTCGGCGTTCTTGTGGGCCTATATGAGAGCTTGAAGGACAGGGTGGATGCCCTCAAAGAAACTAAATTGAGGGGCCCATCAAGCTCTCAGCTGCCCACATCAACGCCAGAGCTTGCACTTGGGCATCGCGTGACACAGAGACAACCCCCAAGGCAGAATGCGCTGGTCCCGAAGGAACTAGTAGTTGTTGGTGACTCTATTGTCAGGGAAACGGGGAACATGCTTTGTAAAAAAGATAGGTGGAACAGGACCAGGGTATGTCTGCCAGGGGCAAAGCTTGATGACGTTGTAGAGCGAATATCATCTTTTAAGGGCACAAAAGGTGATATAGTTGTACACGTTGGCACTAATAATATTAAGAGTAGGAGACCGGCAGAATTACTTAACAAGTACAGGTCACTGTTGAACAAAAGCCGAGAATTAGGGTTGAATTTGAAAGTGTCTGCAATTCTGCCCAGACACGATAGGAGGGAGTATATGATGAGAGCCTTGTCGATCAATTCGGCCCTGGAAAGATTGTGCAAGGCTCAAGGGGTAGAATTTTTTTCAGCCTGGACTGTACTTGTTAACAGGAGAGATTGCTTCTACAGGGATGGTATACACTTAAATAGAAAGGGTGCAAGAATATTTGCTGATGCTATTGAGGCAGTGTTAGGTGGGTCGGAAAACTGCTAGCTTAGGGGGAGACAAAGACCAATAGATTGACAGTAGCCACTGGCATAGGTGAAAGAGATTCTTGCACTGCTTCTATTAGAATGAGCAGAAGCCTGAAAAACAAGATGCATGGTATTTCAGAGACTGCTGGGAGCCATTGCGGTACAAGTAAACACATGGGTTGTGTTAGGGTAGCTAAGAATAGAAACAGGTGCAGGTATACTTGCATGTACACCAATGCTAGGAGTTTAGTAAATAAATTTGATGAATTTGAGGTATTGCTCAAAACATCAAAGGCAGATATTGTTGGGATAACAGAGACGTGGTGTCACACAGATATAAGGGATGCAGATCTGGAATTTGGGGAGTACAACGTCTACAGAAAGGATAGACAGGATAGGAAGGGGGGAGGGGTTATGCTATTAGTTAAGAAACACATAAAAACCAAGGAAGTGAAGCCAGTCGACATCGCCGGACAGTGCAGTATTGAGTCAGTTTGGTGTGACATAAGCATTGGGAGATCAAAATTGAGAGTAGGAGTGTGCTATAGGCCTAATGACTCTGATGAGTATAATAAGGAACTGTACAGGGAAATAGAGTGGGCCAGTAAATCAGAGAGTCTTATAATGGGAGATTTTAATTTCCCAGATATTGACTGGAATTTGGGGGCTGATTACTCACACACTAGCAGGGCTTTTGTGGATTTATTGGATGATTGTTTTCTACATCAGCATGTTCGGGAGGCAACTAGAGGGAGTAATACTCTTCATTTGATTATCAGCAGTGATTCTTCATGCATTCAGAATCTGCAGATAAATGAACCACTAGGTGGCAGTGATCACAGTGTGCTGAAGTGGGATTTACTCAAAGAGGTAACTACCATTAGGGCTAAAGGGAAGGGTTATTGCGTCCGTAAAGGCGACTACGATGGACTGAGACAGTATTTAAATTCTATACAGTGGGACCAACTGATGATGTTACTAACAGCAAATTCAAAATGGGAAGCATTCAAAGAACTTATCTTGGAAGCTACTAGGCTTTACATACCAACTAAGAAATATTGTTCAAGGTTTAGGCCAAAATGGATGTCAGATGAACTAATGAGGCATATGGCAGAGAAGAAAAATGCATGGGATACTTACAAATTAACACATGACACAGAAGCCTATGATAGATACAAGTTGATATGCAACCAAGTTACAAAGGAGGTTAGGCAGGCGAAGGCAGATTACGAGAAATCCTTGGCAAGGGATGCAAAGAAAAACAGCAAAGAGTTCTTTACTTGTGTAAACTCTAGAAGGAAGGGGATGAATCAGATTGGTCCACTTGATATTGATGGGTCAACTGTTGATGATCCTGCTCAGGTAGCTAACAAACTAAATGAATATTTTGCATCGACATTCACACATGAGGAGTTATTCAGCAAGGGGAATGCCAGAGGTGTATTCAACTCTAGCAGTAAGCTACAGAATCTTGAAATAACTGGGAGTAAAGTGGAGGAGAAACTGTTGAAGATAAACACAAGAAAGGCACCCGGGGTGGATGGGATCTATCCAGTTATATTAAAGGAGGCAGCAAAGGAAGTAAGCAAACCCTTAGCCATAATTATGAGAGTTTCCTTGGACTCAGGGGAGGTACCCATAGACTGGAAATGTGCAAATGTGACCCCAATTCACAAAGGAGGATCAAAGGCTGACACAAGTAATTATAGACCTGTGAGCTTAACTTCTGTTCCAGGAAAATTAATGGAGGCACTGGTTAAAGAAGCACTGCAGGATCATTTAGACAAGACTTCAGTTATAGCTCAGACACAGCATGGTTTTGTTAAGGGGAAGTCTTGCCTGACCAATTTGATTGGATACTATGATGCAGTCACAAAAGAACTGGATGCAGTGAATAACTTTGATATTATATACTTGGATCTTAGAAAGGCTTTTGATACTGTTGCACATGGAAGACTGCTACACAAATTGGAGCAGTGTGACATTGGAGGCAAATTGCTGCTATGGATAAAGGGGTGGTTGAGGGGGAGAAGATAGAGAGTGGTAATCAATGGACACTGCTCTTCATTGACTAATGTTATTAGTAGAGTCCTTCAGGGTTCAGTGTTGGGTCCATTATCGTTTTCTGTATTTATAAATGATATTGATGATGGTATATCAAGCATAATGTCCAAGTTTTCAGATGATACAAAAGTTGGCAGGGTTGTCAAGGACACTACTGACACTATGCTGCTGCAACAGGATCTGGAAAGGTTGAGCAGATGGGCTGAGAGGTGGCAAATGAAGTTTAACATTGACAAATGTAAAGTACTACACAACCCCAGAGCAACGTATCAACTCTGTGGTACTACACTGACAGTGGTAGAGAATGAAAGGGACTTGGGGGTGGTTGTGCAGGCAGATATGAAGTTCTCTGAGCAGTGCAGACGGGCTGCAAGAGTAGCTCATGGAGTATTGTCAATGATATACAGGAATTTTTCCAGCAGGGATAAGGAGGTGATTATTCCATTGTATAAGGCAATGGTCAGGCCACACCTAGAGTACTGTATACAGGTCTGGAGGCCTCATTTCAAGAAGGATGTAGAGCTGCTGGAACGAGTACAGAGAAGGGCAACAAGATTAGTGAATGGAACAAAGGGGTGCTCTTACGAAGAAAGGCTTAAGGTTTGCAAATTACAGTGTCTGGAGACTAGGCACCAGTGAGGTGATCTGATAGAGGTGTATAAAGCCTTGAATGGTTTAAGCATGCTCAATGCTGATGGGATTCTTCCTCTAGCTCAGAAAAATCACCTGAGAGGGAATAAATTCAAATTGAGGAAAGACAGATGTAGGATAGACGTGCGGAAATTTGCCTTTAGCCAGCGGGTGGTTGGTTGTTGGAACAGACTTCCATCCCTTGTGGTGGAGGTTGATAGCCTAAATAAGTTTAAGGCTCAGCTGGACAGGTATTTTGAACGAACAGAGGGGTGAAGTGGAAGTGGTTTTTTTTTTTTTTTTTTGGCTGATGCTGCATAAGCTTGCTTTCTTGCATCAAATGCCTCTACTAATGCTAATGCTAATATCCTGCACGAACAAGACTTTTTGATTGGCCCTCATATATAATTAATTTCTTGTTTTAATTGAATATCTGAAATAAATTCTCCTAGCAGCTGATATTAAGATTGATAAAAAAAAAAATAAAAATAATAATAATAATAATAACCTTTGTATAATCAGAATTTAGGAAAACTGATGGTTTTTATCAGTCACAAGGGTTATCAGTTCAAAATATATTGAATTTATATTAGTGTGCCCTCTAAAATTAAGAAAACTGCAATTTAATGAAAAATTCAGCTTTTTTTTGATGTGTTTGTAAAAATAATAACAGATTTTTTGGATTTGAAATTTAATTGTTTAATATTTTCTCATGGCAGTTTGTTACAAAAAAAAAGCAGATTAGAAATGGAAAAACAAGTTTCCTTTTGTGTATGAACACATGTACTTGTTTTTCTCAGATAATAGACAAAATTACCATAAGCAGTATCTCATCTTGTCTTATCACATTCTCTATGAGAAAACTTTTTTGAAAGAGCAAGAGTTGATTCTGAGGCAAGGTCATCTATAGTTAATAATTGAGTTTTAATAAAAAAATTTAAAAAAATGCAGACTTCACCATAGTAATTTTGGGTTTTGCTTTCTTTTGTGTAGTTTTCCTTTAACATGTTTCATGAATCCATGAGATCTTTCAATACACAGTATAGGTGCTATTCAGTATCAATGCTTCCAGGAAATGAAAGACATGATGTTGAAAAAGGAGGAAAGAGTAAGTTAAACATTTTTAAAGTATGAAGTTCATACATTTTTATTTATTCAGTTTTAAAGTAGTATTTTTGTTATTATGAACCACTTCTGTGTCATATTAAATTTATTGGATTATTAAAAATTATTAGTAAGGCCTCTGTTTTTTTTTTTTTTTTTTTTTAATTTTCAGTTATTATGCCTCCTTCAGCACTGGATCAGCTCAGTAAGTACACTTCACTTAACTTTTATTCATTGACTTAGTGTGATGATTATAAACTCCAAGATATTAACATAGAAAGGACAAAAGTTTTCCAATGCTAATCTGGGATGATAACTTATTTTCTTGAAAATTATAATTTAGAATAATTGGCACATTGATTTTTTTGTGGATTTGAAAGGCAAAAACTAAGATTATGATTGACATACCTAATACAGAAATTTTTTGTTTGAGTTATATGATTTATATACAAATAAAACTTCATAAAAAGTATTACAGTATTTGTAACATTTTTTTTTTTTTTTTTATAAATCTTGTTAAGATGTTTTGTTAAAAAGTTATATTATTAATCTTGCCATGAACCCATTTGTTTCATGTTAATCTTGTTAAAATTTGTTATTAAAATGTTATAAATCTTGTATTCTTTTTAAAAGCTTTGTTAAAATCTTATTTTAAGACATCAGATAACTTGAAAATGGTAACAGAATATCTGCACATAAACATCAAGTGGACCAATGTGATTCAGTTCTGTGATTCAACTTAGAGGAGACTTGATTGAAATGTTTAAGGCTGTGAGGTGCAAAAGTAAAATGAATGAGGATGAAATTTTCAAGATTATAAATGATTTTAGAACTAGGGGCCATAAATTCAAGTTATGGGAAGGAAGGAGATGTTTAGACTGGATTGTAGGAAGCCACCCCAGGGACTCGCATCTGGTGAGTATGGACTTGGCACACTCAGGGTTCTGAGGTTGATATCATCATGGTTCTCTTACTTCGTGATTCCTCACCTCTCCCCCCCCCCTCTCTCTCTCTCTCTCTCTCTCTCTCTCTCTCTCTCTCTCTCTCTCTCTCTCTCTCTCTCTCTCTCAGGGCAACTCGGGAATTTTTTTTTTGGCTGGTGCAGAAAAAGCCTCAGGCTTCCTTGTACCATATGTCTAATAATAATAATAATGTTTTATTTTAGCCAATGAGTGATAAATTACTGGAATAAGTTACCTACATGGGTGGTTGAGGTTGACAGTTTGAGTAATTCAAAGTCAGCTGGATTCAAAGGTTACCTGTGGGAGGAAGGAAATGCAAAGGTTGTCTATTTCCTTTTCTATTATTATTTATTTTATTTAATTTTATTATTATTTTACTCTTTTTTTTTTGCCTGGAGCAGCATAAGCTTTGCTGCTCTGGTCTTCTCTGGTCTTAGTCTTCCTTGCAGCATATGGCCATTACTAATACTAACTCTTTCCTTCTACTCTTAATAAAAATAAAGATGTATTTGCTGCTTTTCTTTGCCAGTGACTTCTGTTAATCTGCCTTAGATTGCCTAACCTCTCTTGTGACTTGATTACAGTTTTTAATCTACCATAGGTTTATATATATGCAACCCATGCATTTTTCTTCTCTGCTACAAGTCTCATTAGTTTATCTGACATCCATTTAGATCAAAGCCTTGAGTATTTCTTGGTATGAAAAACCTAGTAGCTTCTATAATGATTTCCTTGAATGCTTCCCATTTTGCATAGAATTTAAAAACTGTCTGAGACCACTATTTTTCTTTATGAAAACAAAAGCTCTTCCCTTTACCTTTGATAGTAATGTCTTCAAGTAAATCCCACTGCAATCATTGGCACCCAGTGTGTCTTTGACCTGCACATTCTTAATGTATGAAGAATCACTTCTGATAATCAGATCAAGAATATTCCTGCTTCTTGTTGCCTCTCTAACATGCTTCTGTAGAACACAGTTGAACTGACAAAGTCTTACTATTGTGTGAGTGACCAAAAAGCAAGTTCCAGGTCAATATCTGGAAAGTTAAAATCCTCCATTATAAGATATTCTGATTTACTGGCCCACTATTTTTGTCTAGTTGTTTGTTATACTCATCACAGTCATTAGGCCTACAGCACACTCCTATTCTCACACTTCATTAAATTTAACATATTCCATTAATCAAGACTGACAAACCATACAGATAAGGCTAGGGTTTCATGTGAGAGGATTATTTTAGAAAAATTAAAGTGCAGTATAGCCAAGAGACACATGCAGATTACTGAAAAAGATATTACTGGCATGCAACATTATACATGCTAGATTCTGTCAAAATCACCAATTCATATTGAGAATTTGTGGGGTCACTGAGTCACTCCTTGTCAGACCACTGTGGAGTGTCAGTGTAAATGTTATGATTAAGTGAAGAATACTCAGGTGAAGGGGGCTGACTGTGGGCTCTGGCCAACACAGATTCTTTTGGAAGCCATCTGGCTTCCAAAGGATAGTTCTGACAAGATTGTGATTTCAAAAACTCAAAAATGGTTAATTTTCTGAGCTTGACATTACAGGTTTTGTAGAAGAAAGCTATCTGCTAAATGAAGGTAATTTTGTGATGAGAAAGCATCTTGGACTTTCTAACAACATAAGTCCCAAACGAGGTTGAGAGATGGTACCAGTCATGAGTATGACAGTTGTGAAGTGGTGCCATTTCTGTATTAGCACTGGAAGCCATTGAAAAGGGCTGTGCTTTCAATTTTGTTCATCTTAGGCAACAGTAGTCAGCAGTAAAGATGGAATTTAGTGTGGTAGGAAAAGCTAATGTTCAAATTCAGCTAACAAAGCAGTGGTGGCTCATGTAAGTATCATGCCATGGCTGAATATTGATAACTCCTCAAGTCTGACCTACCTTTTAAACCCACCATTAGAAAACCTATACAGAAACAAACCCAGCATAGTTAAACCAGCTGGTCTTTGCCTTCTTGAACTGGTGCAGGTTTGGAATATTTCCATCCTTTCCTTACAGCAGATACCAACCTTTACTCAACCACCATGGGCTCCTCCTCCTCTTCCAACATGTGACAGCCAATGGAGAAAGAATATTTTGCAAGCGACAAATGTCAAACAAATTCATGATGTTCACATTCAAAGATATATTGATTTCTACCAAATTTATACAGATGGCTCTAAATCTAATTCAAATGTTGGAGCAGCTGCAGTGTTTCCAAATACAGTTGTATCAGTATCCCTTCCATCAGAATTTAGTATCTTTTCTGCTGAATTATATGCAATAAAACTTTCTTTAGAAAATCTCTATTCTGACTGTTCTTTAAAATCTGTTATTTATACTGATTCCCTCAGCTCAATCATGATGCTAAGTAATTCCGAAGATAAAGTTCACCCTGTTCTAGATGACATCAGAAGCTTGTTACTACAAATCAAAAAACGCCACCAATTGGTCACTTTTTGTTGGAATCCAGCCCATTCCGGTATTTTAGGCAATGAACTGGCCAATAAAGCTGCAAAAAATCCAACTACCTTAGATTTAACCAACATCCCTGGTCCAGCATCAGATTATGTACTAACCATTCATGCTGCTTGCCTATCACAATGGACAGCACTCTGGCACTCTCAGACTAATAATAAACTCTTTCAGTTTAAACAAGATCCAAAAATTTGGCGTTCCAGTGTCCATACATCGAGACGAGAAGAAGTAGTCCTCTCAAGGGCAAGAATAGGTCATACTCATCTGACACATCTTTATTTACTCACAGGAGGTGATCCACCACAGTGTACACATTGCTCTAACAATTTGACTGGTAGACATATTCTCATTGGCTGCCCCTACTATAAACAACACAGAGCTTCATCCTTGATCTCACTGATAAATAATCGTAAACCAATAACTCTTGAAAATCTCATTGGTGATAAGGCAAATATTTCTGAATTTTTTGACTTCCTCAAGCAAATTGAACTTTTTAATAATTTCTGATTTCAAATTTTTTTTTGATTTTATGGAAATTCCTCATCTCTTAAAATAATAAATGAATAGGCACATTATAGCCATAGCAGCTTATGTGCCATTAAGCCTCCATAACAACAACAACAATCAAGTCTGACCTCTGTAATATCAATATTTATGAAATATAGATGTGGATTGTGAAATATAATTGCTATATTTGTGAAATATAGCAATTGCAAGAAAAGTTTTAATATTTTATTAAAAATTATATTTCAATGATCTTTTTCGTATAACTGAATTTTAATACTAGCTTGTTTATATTGTTTAGTTGCCATAGTGTCCATAAATCTCTCATACAATTCTGGTACTCTAAATATGCTGATTAACAAACTTATCCTTTAATTTTTTTTTTTTTTTTTTTTTTAATCATTATGTTAGCCTGTTAGCATTTATTGTAAAAAGACATTTCATTATTTCAGATAATTTTTATTTAATTTTTTTCAGCACGTCTTAATATTGTATATCCTATGCTCTTCAAGTTAACAAATAGAAAGACAAACAGAGTCACACATTGTGGTGTGCTAGAATTTGTAGCAGAGGAAGGAAAAGTTTACCTTCCATATTGGGTATGTGTTATAATGCTAATTCTCTCCTTGTATATTGCTTTATGGAGTTATCATAAAATAAAGAAATGCATCTAAAATTTAAAAAAAACTTTCACTAAACTTTTTTTTTTTAAACAGAGTATAATTAATGATAACACCAAATTAAAAGTGATAAAAAGTCTGTATCTAGATACAGTTATTTGAGTGCAGACTGGCAGAAAAAATTTTAAGCAGATGTCTCTACTTAAAATTTTGAATGGCGCTTGGGTTGTTTTTGGAACTTTTATTAATTAAATCTTTTAACAATGAATACGAGGAATTACCTCAATAATGGCTTGTAGAACACTTTGACTAACTCTGTCCTTTATTCTCTCCTGTAGCAGCAAGTAAAACTTTAATATAATTTATTAATTACTATTTTAATATTATTTTTATCATTCTAAAATATCGTTTTGGCATTAGTTTTTAATTATTGGACATAATGTTTTCTTTCGCTTGTGGATGTTGATTGGTGGTTTGATGTATTTGGGGTTAGGTTTAGAGCTCTTAGATCTTTTATTCCAGGTGCATTGAATCATCGATTTTTTTTTCTTCGGGTGTGAAAAATTCATGTAAATTATTTTTATACTCATTTGAATAAAGGAGAGAGTTAGCATCAAAGTGTTCTACAAGCCAGTATTGAGGTAATTCCTCTTATTCATTGTTAATTGATATATAATGTAGAACTTATTGAGCCTTGCAGCTCTGATATTTATTAATTAAATCTGTGTGAGAAATTCCCTTATCATGTGATCTGTGGAGTGTTATGTTTATTTTATTCATATGTTTATCTTATCAATTTGCTGCCAGAAAATTTGGTATTGGGATGGAATGTATGCACACTGGCATGAAAGAGTATTATCCTGTGTTAATGTGTAAAGAACATGTTCTCATTAGTTATATGTTGTACCATGTTATAAATTACCTTTAACCTTTAGGCAGCCACATAGGGATCATTTTGTTCCTGTCTTTTTTATTTTATTATTATTTTATCCTATTTCACTTTCACATTTACTTGAAACTACTTCACTCAGGAGTAACTCACAATGCTTTCTAAATTAAAATTTTTTTTCTGTTAAAAATTTGCAAAAACTGTCAGATAAGGTCAAAATGATCCTCAGAATTGTAATATCTTGTTATGTATTAGTGCAAACTCCAAGGGGAGTCTGTTAAGTTTGTAATGTGGATTATAAATTTTTGTTATGTGATGAAATGATAATGAAATATAGAAAAATAAGTTAATTGTTAGTTAATAAAAGCAGTCTGATGGACAGATAGAATCTTTAAAACAAAACAAAACAAAACATGGAGTATGTTGATGGGGGAAGTAATAATAATTATTAAAGGTCTCTGATGGTGATGAAAAAGTTGAGAAACACTATTGTATGTGATTTTCCATGACTGCCAGTGGATTAATTAAATACCTTAGTTCTGGCACAACCTTAGAAGAGAAGAGAAGAGAATAAATATCTGTAAATGAAAAAGATATTTAATATTCATTCACAATACCATAACTACATTCGACGTAACGTAAAAATAGAAAAAATAGAAACTCATCATAAAGATGAAAACACTCTGGTTATAGCCTGCTGTAATTCCAGTTCCTTATTTCTCTCTCTCTCTCTCTCTCTCTCTCTCTCTCTCTCTCTCTCTCTCTCTCTCTCTCTTTTTAAAATTTTTTTTTTTTTTTATTGTTATTACATTATAGCATTTTTTTGCATAGTTTTTGTCTGTTACAAATTTGCAAAATCTGATAATTACAGCATCTGCAAACTAGGAGGTACTTAGTTCACAGATGCAATTTACAGAACTGAGATCTTTCTTGTTAAGAGTACTTTTATTCCAAAACAAATTTAATAATCACTTGAAGATTGATTCACACTTTATAGGCAGCTCTCAATCTTAAGAATGTTTACAGAAAAGTAAATGTGACACACTATGATGTATGTAACCAGTTATTTAACCATTACGCAAAACTTGCATTTTCATTACCTGAGACGGTAAAAAAAAAAAAACTTTCACTACATCACAATCATTTTATTTTAAAAAATTCTGTGCATGATTATAATGTTTTCACAACATTTTTCAATCAAGGAAATGTTCTGGTACAATAGCAAAGTATCCAACAACAGCATGATTAATTGAAAAAGAAGAGAGAAAACAATGGTAAAGCACCACACGATAACTGCCTCTTCTTAAAGTTATGGTAAAAATTGCTTTAGTATTAGTAATGGCAAATGGTGCAAGGAAACAAGATTATACAGCATCAGTAAAAAAAAAAAAAAAAAACCCACTACCAAATCATTTGTCCATCTCTTATAGTAATTTAGCTAATCCTTCCTTATATTTACTCTGCCTACTTCCACCAATATCAGATGGAAGTTTGTTCCAAATCAGTTACTCTCTAGCTGAAAACAATTTTTTTCACATGTTTTATCATCATCTGAGAAAGAAGGATGCCATCAGCATTCAGATTAATCAATCCATTTAAAGCCTTAAACACTTCACTCAGGACTTAATATTTTTTCCATTGTTTTTGTCTGTTAAAAATTTGCAAAATCTAGTAATTACAGCATCTCTAACTAGGAGGTGCCTAGTTCACAGATGCAATTTACAGAACTGAAGTCTTTCTTGGTAAAAGTACTTTTATGTGCCATGACTAATCTTATTACAATGGAATAATTGCCTCCTTGACCTTGTTAGCAAAATTCCTATATATCATTGACAGCCTGTCTGCACTGCTCAGAAAACATGTTGGACTTGACAGTTACCCTTGGTCTGTGTTAAGGTTGTATTTTTATCCTTCTGACTGTATCTTGAGTGCCTTCTTATGTTTGAATAGATATACAGTTCTTCACACATATTTCTTCCAATGTACAGAAAAGTAAAGTGTTCTTCAATATTATATATTTATATTCAGTTGAATCAGAGGTGCCACAGGAGGTAACATGAAGCTATGGTGGATGACTATATCTAGTTCTTTGTTCAACATGATCACTTTGACCACAAAAGACAAATACATATTATAATTTCTTGCATGCACTGACCAAGAGAAAATAACTTTAAATAAAGTGAAAGAGTACACACAGTTAAAAAAAAAAAAAAAAAAAGCATGTAAACTGACCCAGGCACAAATATTCAAGATATAACATATTTAATTTAACACAAACATACAACACAGTTAAATTAAATGTGTTAGATCTTGAATGTTTGTACCCCACAAACTGCTAGCTTGGGGGGGAGATACACAGACTAAAAGGTTAACAGTGGCCACAGGCAGAGGCAGAAGTGATTCTTGCACTGCTTCTGTTAAAATGAGAAGCAGCATGGAAAGCAATGCAATGGAAACTTCCAGGACTGTTGGGAGTCATAGTGGAACAAATAAATATATGGGCTGTGTTAGGATAACTAAGAGTAGTAACAGGGGCATGTATACTTGCATGTACACCAATGCTAGGAGTATATGGAAGACTGCTGCACAAATAAGAGCAGTGTGGCATTGGAGGCAAATTGCTGCTATGGATAAAGGGATGGTTGAGTGGGAGAAGACAGAGAGTGGTAATCAATGGACACTGCTCTTTTTGGACTAATGTTATTAGTGGAGTCCCCCAGGGTTTTGTGTTAGGTCCATTGTTTTCTGTAATCATCAATGATATCGATGATAATATATCAACTTAATGTCCAAATTTGCAGACGATACAAATGTCGGCAGGGTTGTTAATGACACTAAAGACAGTTTGCTGCTGCAACAGGATCTAGAAAAGTTGAGCAGATGGGCTGAGAGGTGGCAACTGAAGTTTAACATTGACAAATGTAAAGTACTGCATATGGGAAGCAGTAACCCCAGAGTAATGTATCAACTGTGTGGTACTAACTACACTGACAGTGGCAGAGAGTGAAAAGAACCTGGGGGTAATTGTGCAGGCAGATATGAAGTTTTCTGAGCAGTGCAGATGGTCTGCAAGAGTAGCTCATGGTGTCTTGTCAATGATATACAGGAATTTTTCCAGTAGGGTTAAGGAGGTGATTATCCCCTTGAATAAGGAAATAGTCAGGCCACACCTTGAGTACTGTATACAGGTCTGGAGGCCTCATTTTAAGAAGAATGTAGAGCTGTTGGAACAAGTACAGAGAAGGGCAACAAGATTAGTGAGTGGAACAAAGGGTTGCTCTGACAAAGAAATGCTTAAGTTTTGCAAATTGCAGTGTCTGGAGACTAGGCACCTGTGAGGTGATCTGATTGAGGTGTATAAAGCTTTGAATGGTTTGAGCATGCTCAATGCTGATGGGATTCTTTCTCGTGCTCAAAATAATCGCCTGAGAGAGCATAAATTCAAATTGAGGAAAGACAGTTGTAGGATAGATGTGCGGAAGTTTGCCTTTAGCCAGCAGATGGTTGATTGCTGTAACAAACTTCCATCTGTCGTTGTGGAAGTTCATAGCTAAACAGATTCAAGGCAGAACTGGACAAACATTTGGAGTGAGTGGATGGGTGAAATGAGAGGGGTCTGTGTGTGCGTTTTTTTTTTGCTTGCTTTCTTGCATCATGTGCCCTTGAAAATGCTAATTCTATAGTTAACAAATTTGAGCTTGAAGTGCTAGTCAAGACATCAAAGGCAGATATTGTTGACATATCAGAGATGTGGTGTCACACAGATATAAGCAATGCAGAATTGGAATTTGGAGAGTACAATGTGTACTCCCCAAATTCCAAATCCAGAAAGGATAGACAGGACAGGAAGGGAGGAGGGGTTATGTTGTTAGTTAAGAAACACATAAAATCAAAGGAAGTGCATTCAATTCATGTCCGTTGACAATGCAGTGTTGAGTCTGTTTGATGTGACATAAGCACTGGGAAAGGAAAAATGAGAGTAGATGTGTGTTATAAGCCTAATGAAGCTGATGAGTATAATGAGCAATTGTGCACAGAAATAGAGTGGGCCAGTAAATCAGAGTGTCTTATAATGGAGGATTTTAATTTCCTAGAGATTGACTGGAATTTGTGGGTTGGTCACTCACACACTAGCAAGGTTTTTGTGGATTTATTGGATGACTGTTTTCTACAGCAGCAGCATGTTCGAGAGGCAACCAGAGGGAGTAATACTCTTGATCTGATTATCAGCAGTGATTATTCTTGCATTAAGAATTTGCAGATAAAGGAACCACTGGGTGATCAGAATGTACTGATATGGGAATTATGATATGATATGGGATATTGATGAAGATATATATCAGGATTAATGTCCAAGTTGGCAGATGATACAGGGTTGTTAACAACAGTAAAGACAGTATGCTACTCCAACTGGATCTGGATAAGTTGTCAAATGGGCTGAGAAGTTTAACATTGACAAATGCAAAGTACTGCATATGGGTAGTAGTAACCCAAGAGAACCGTACCAACTGTGTGGTACTACACTCAGGGAAGTGGAAAGTGAAAAAGTACCTGGGGGTAATTGTGCAGCCAAATATTAAGTTCACTGAGCAGTGCAGATGGGCTGCCAGGGCCGGTCATGGAGTCTTGCCAATGATATATAGGAATTTTTCTAGCAGGGATAAGGAGGTGATTATCCCCTTGTATAAGGCAATGGTCAGGCCACACCTAGAGTACTATGTACAGGTCCGGAGGCCTCATTTCAGGAAGAATGTAAAGTTGCTAGAACGAGTACAAAGAAGGGGAACAAAGGGGGTGCTCTTACCAAGAAAGGCTTAAGTTCTGAAAATTGCAGTGCCTGGAGAGTAGACACCTGCGAGGTGATCTGATTGAGGTTTATAAGGCCTTGTATGGGTTGAGCAAGCTGAATGCTGATGGGATTCTTCTTCTTGCTCAGATTAAGTACCTGAGGGGGCATAGATTCAAATTGAGGAATGACAGTTGTAGAATCGATGTGTGGAAATTTGCCTTTAGCCAGTGTGTGGTTGATTGATGGAACAGACTTCCATCTTTTGTTGTGGAAGTTGATAGCCTAAATAAATTTAAGCTGGACAGGCATTTGGAATGAATGGAGGGGTGAAATGGGAAGTTGTTTTTTTTTTTTTTTTTTTTTGTTGATGCTGCATAAGCTTGATTTCTTGCCTCGTATGCCTCTACTGATGATAATGCTAATGTCAGATTACATGCTTTGTTTAACTGTGTTTACTGTCTCACTTTATTTAAAGTTCATTTTTCTTGGTCGGTGCATGCAAGAAATTATAATAAGTCTCCAACTCTTGACCTCATAGGTTCTTTAACCAACAAAAGGCAGATGTTCAAATATACAATTTTGAGTAACATTTTTTTTTTGATTAACCTGAGGAAGATTTCTGTTTTTAAATACAGTCAGTCCTCGTATAACATGTGTTTACACTACACGAATTCGATCATACATGATTTATAAATAGGGGAATGATATCGTATATAACACGAACCGAATTCGCTTATGCACGGTTTGCCTTTGTGTTTACAAGAAATGGCAGTCGAACGCGGAATCACCCCAACTGAACGCAACATGATAGGAATGAAAAGAAGATTCTGAAAATGTATTTATGTTTTTTATATCAGTGAAGGGGAAATGCTTTTCGCCATAATAACGTAAAAACCCACACAATTCCAGCTATCGGCATTATCGCAAATGCAATTAGATAGAGTTTACTACCAGTCTATAACAGATTCCACTAGCAGAAATGCAGCTGGAAATTGTTTTTATTGTTTTATAGTAGTAACCCCCAGAAATGTGCTTTAGTAAAATGTGAGCTAGTGAGGTGTTAGTGTGTCTCTGCCTTTAAGGTGTTGTTTATTCAGTTGCTACATGCGTGCAGCTTTGTTTATGTCTATCAAGTGTGCTTCCTCATTTTATAATTGTGCTTTATTTCCTAAAAATGAGTAAAATACTTAAAAGGTGTGAAAAGGAAAAGTCCTGGTGAAGACACTACAGATTCAGAGAGAAAAAGAAAAGCAATATCGATAAACAGAGGCGGACTGGGTCAAAAATTCTTACCCGAGAAAATTTGTAGTGGCTTCATACTAGCATTTATGGCCCAAATCACACCGGCCTCTGGTCCACTGGGATTTTCCCGGTAAGGCTTACGGCCAGTCCGCCTCTGTCAATAGAGAAAAAATACGAAATTGTGAAACGCTTTGAGCGAAATGAAAGACGATGTGATATTGCATGTGCTACTGGACTAAATGAGGCAATGCCAAGAATTAGAAAGAATGCAGAGAAAATAAAAACAACTTTCATAGTGGGAACAACTCAAAGTGTAATTAAAATCCATTAGATCAAAGCACAAAGAATTGGAAGAGATGGAACGGCTGTCATCTGTTTGGATAGAAAATCAAACAAAAAAACAAGTTTGCTTATGATAGAAGCAAAAGCATTAGCAATATTTTATTACGTAATAGTTGTAATAAAATACGTAAGTATATTATTACGATTATTTATTGTATTTGGTAATGTTTTGGTTGCAAATGTGTGTTCAATCTTGGGTGGTCGGCACCTAACCCTATTTTTCCCATAGGACCTGTTATTTATATTGCACGAGGATTTCTAGGAACACAACTGTCGTGCTATACGAGGACTGACTGTATGTAATTTTTTTTTTTTTTTTTTGCTTGTTGTTTACTTGTAGCAAAGATTAATAATCTATTCTGTACAGCTGTTCTCTAATACTCTGTTCTGTATGGAACTAAAACTAAACTAAAACAAAACTAAACTATACCCCTGAATATAAACATGTAAATTTTAAATATCAAAATTAAAAATATCAATTTTTTTAAATATCGAAAAAAAAAGTAATGATTTGGTATTATTATATCATTACTTTTTTTTTTCATGCTGTGTAACAACTAAGGTCGTATTCAGAATCATCACACCTTTTTAAAAATTTATGATATAGTATTATTTTTTTAATTAGGTAGTTGAATTTGGATTTTTTTTTTTTTTTTTTGCTTATGTGCAGATTGTTCCTCTTCAGGGTTACTGTACAGGTAGGACATAGTTTTGTTTTGTGTGTAGCAGCAAGTAAACTAGGCTTGCTACTTAATATATCAACCTTGTGTTGTTGAAGCACTTCACTGTAAGTTTCTCAGTATTGCACTACTCTAAGGGAGAAGTACATTGCTGTTTATCTAATGTATATGCCATTGCCCATACACTCAGTTTCAATAAATTCAAGTAACTTAGGGCAAAAGCATAAGAGCTACATCATGTTATTGTACAGGCAGGACGTACTCTCATTAAACTAAAATCAGTTTCCTTTAATGGGGAAATGCAGAGTTGTGTGTTTCAGTATGCCCCTGCATACTTTCATCAGTCATTAACAATTAGAATTAGAAAATTATTTAACAACCAGAAATGTGTACATTGCAGCTAGAGTCAACTCATGCTAGGTTCAAGCAATGCTAACAAAGAAAATACATAAACTAGAAAGGGTTTAACTACATTAGACTAATGGCTGGAAACTTAAAACAATATTTTAAGGGAAGTGTCCTTTTTACCAAAAAGACATTTGTAATATTAAAATTCATCAGCACCACAACTGACTTTGTTAATTAATAGTTTATATAGGGTGTCCACTGAAAGGCTGAAGGGTTTGAAAAAGTCATAACTTGTTCATTTTTAATCTTTTTTATTTTCTTTTTTTACAGGTTATAGAGCATCCCTTGGAGATTAAAATTTGGCCACTGAAAGACTGACCACCCTTTCAGAATTTTCTGAAGCGATGTTCTGGCGATGCCTAGTTGAGCAGAGCGATGACGGGTAGAGGCAGATGGATCCTCAAGGACACTCTGCCGTACAGCTTCCACCGCTACGTCAGTGCGCACAGTGCGCTTAGGACCTCTTCCTGGAAGATCGCCGACTGATCCAGTTCTTTCAAACCAGGCGATTAGGTTCCGAATCATGTTATCGCTAGGAGGACTTTAAAATGTTGCCGATATTTTTTCTGAATTTCAATAATTGATCTTTCACTGGAATAGAAAAACCCAATGAGTTTTACTTGTTGCTGGACATCATACATAGTCATTTTAATCTCCAAGGGTTGCTCTATAACCTGTAAAAAAAGAAAATAAAAAAGATTAAAAATGAACAAGTTATGACTTTTTCAAACCCTTCAGTCTTGCAGTGGCCACCCTTGTATAACGTGCAGTGAAATTCTTTGTTTAAATGTAATATAGAATTTGATCTCACAGTTATATATTTTATGAACTTTTTTAAAGATGATGAGAAATCTGCTTCTAGAAGAAGGTGGTATATTACAGATAGAGAGTGCATCTTTACCTGTTGCAACATTTTCAAAATTTCAGCCACAGTCAGAGGATTTTTTAGATATCACTAATCCAAAGGCAGTGTATCCTTTTATAAAATTCGTTTTCTAGCTTGTTATATCAAGCTAGAAAACAAAAGCAGTGTATCCTTTTTATAAAACAAACATTTTATAAAAAGGATACAAGTAGTGTATCCTTTTATAAAATTTGTTTTCTGTATTAGAATGAGTTGATCTAATTGTAAGTAATGCAGTAATAATAATCCTGGATTTTTATGTAAAACAAAACTAAACTTACCCCTGAATATAAACATGTAAATTTTAAATATCAAAACTCAAAATGCTTTTACATTTAAAAGTGAAAACTCTATCAGAATGTGTACTCATCTTGAAATTTAATTTTAAAATTATATCTAAACTGCACTTAAAATTTTAAAAATATTTAGTAACTCTAAGGGCATTCTCATGTCTGAAACCAAGGAAACAAGGTTTCAGACTTGAGACAAGGTTTCTGTTGTTGAAATAAGCTGTAGCCAAATGGTACAAAGGAGCTGAGATCCCCGCCTCCTAGAACTCCTAGAACACTTTGCTACCACAGTGTGTCAAAGGAACAGACCCTCACTGAAATTATTAGGAGATATATCAACACCAGTATAGTGTGCAGGATGCATCATGATATGGGTTACTGTAGTTTTGTAGCCATCTACAAGCCATTAATCGCCCTGACTAATGCCATATGCCAACTAGTTTGATGTAAAGCAAGCTGTAGACTGTAGACTAATGAAAAGCTGTGTTTTAGAGTGATGAGTCATGGTGCATTGTCTACCAGTCTGACTATCTTGCCTCAGTGTGGCAGATGCCCAGAGACACACACCCGCCAGACTGTATCATCCTGACAATGAAGTTTTTCATAGGTAGTATGAGTCTTGGACTGTTTGTTGTCCAGGACTCCAAGATAGACTTGATGTCCTGTACAACAAAGCATTACCTGCATTGTAGCAGCATGTCAGAACAGCACTTGTGCATACTACTTGCATTGTGACAGACTGATTTGAGGATATCACTATTGAAAGTCAGACTGTTCAGCCCAGAGCACTAACCTCAATCCTTTAAAGAACCTCTAGGATGAATTGGATTAGTGTGTGTGTGTGGGTGGGTGGGTGGAGAGGCACACACCCAATAATCCAATCAAAAAATCAGCTGAACTGTTTGCCACTTTAAAGGCCAAATGGTAGAAAATATTGGAGGATATTTACAAAAAATTGGTGTAGAATTTTCCATTGAGACTAGAGGTTGTCATAAAGGCTAAAGATTTCAGCATGTAGTTTACATATAGTTTTTCCTGTAAATAAAGGTTATTTGTAGATATGCAGGTGTCTGGATATTAATTGAAACATCATACACAGAAACATCAGTGTATAATGCCAACACAAACAAACACCAACAGAGACAAAGTATTGCCATATTGAGACATTTAAATGAATGATAGCTGGAAAGAATAATATCCAAACTTACAACATTAGTTCAAAATCTGGTACTTAATAAAAAATTTCTCAGAGTTCAGCTGACATTGTTCAGGGCCCCAGGTACTAAATGATATGTGAATGCAACAGATCATATTTGGACAGAGTTCATGTAACATGCATGAAAAAATTAATGAGCAGAAAAGTTGTATCCATTCCTCCTACAAAGTATATCAAAGCCCATTGACTGGCCATAGCTGCTTGGAAGAAATCAAGTTGAATTCAGTAATGTCAGAAAAATGGTTCTCAGAAATAAACAAAGAAGTAAAAGCCAAATAGAGATTCACCTGGATCGGATTTCTATTTTATTTAAAAGAATAATAAAATAAAATTCCATCACATTCCATCATAGCACCAACTTGACCATAACAGTGGTCTCCATAATCATTGATCACTACCGCTAGTATTGGCATTCTAGGGTTAACCCTACCAGCAACCTGCCCTACCTCTGACAATGTGTTAACAGCCTCTGTGAGTGGTGATATCATCCACATGTGGATGGTTTCGAAAAGTCCTGTGCAAAGTGAAAAGGTGTAGCCACACAGCTTTTACATGAATCACACATGTAAACTGAACATAAGTTATATATACAAGTCCGAAGCCGACTGGGTAAAGTGCCTGCCTGGCAACCCAGAGGTCGCAGGTTCAAATCCCGCCTTGGGCTTGGATCAGAGTAAATGCAAAAACTTTGGGAGGTGCATTATGGCCACAGAAGCCAATGCGCCAACAACTAACAAAAAAAAAAAAAAAAAAAACGAAGTCTGAAGTTTTGTGTACATTAGTTGAGGCATACAATGCAAGAAAGCAAGCGTATGCAGCATCAGCCAAAAAAAAAAAAAAAACCTCCTATTTCACCCATCATTCACTCCAAATGCTTGTCCAGCTCAGCCTTAAATTTATTTAAGTTATCAACTTCCACAACAAGAGATGGAGGTCTGTTCCAGCAATCAATTACCCTCTGGTTAAAGGCAAATTTCCACACATATATTCTACAACTGTCTTTCCTCAATTTGAATCTATGCCCCCTCAGGTTCTTAATCTGAGCAAGAGGAAGAATAGTTATATACACAAAGTAATATTTCATTATTTTAATTGATAAAATTTGATGAATACTTATTTAGTTCTTAAGTACTAAAAACTAGTATTTTTAGTTATTTCCTTTGATCAAAATTCTAGTCTTGAAAATGCATTAAGAAATTTTGCATGTTTGACAACAGGGGATATTATTGCTATAGAATACAACAATAAGGTAAGCAGTTAATTTAACCATTCATATAAAATGTAAATAATTTGCAACTTACTACTCTATTTTACTATTTAACACAAAAAAATTTTCTTTTGCTTCATCTTTAAAAAAAAAAAAAAAACTTAATATTTTGTAGTTCATTTTCAAAACTTAATCTCTATTTTAGAAAAAAAAAATTAAGACCAGAACAATAAATTAAAACCTGATTATATTCCATTATATTACTCAAATTGATTATAACCAGAAAGGCGATTCATATTTGCTAAAAAAGCTTAGATTTATGTATCTATCTATAAATTAAGTTTATGTGCACCTGTGCTGTAAAAAAAAAAGTACTTAAATACATTGAATATTGTACACAGTTTTACATTCAGTTTCTATATTAAATTAAAAATTAAAAAAGATTTTATCTTTTTAATCTTTTAAATTAAAAGATTTGTGTTAAATTAAAAGATTAAAAAAGTTGGTGGGATATGTTGTGTATTAAATTAAAAATTAAAAAAGATTTTATCTTTTTAATCTTAAAATCTGTGATTGAGTAATATATTATTTTTGTATTATCAATTTAATTTTTTCCACTCTTACCAGTTTCATTTTTCCCCTGCTATATTGATTTTATCATAATTCATCGAGTTTTAAATGGCCTCATTGCATTTAATTTAGTATGTGTTTTACAAAAAATTTTTGATAAACAGATATTTATTCTATTTGCTGATGCACATAATAAAGTGAAAATAGTATATTGAAGAATATTACATGGATGTACTTAAATTTGATGAAAATTGGAATGATTTAATCTGTATAAAAGTATAAAATGTATCATTCAATAAAAGTTGCATTTATTTATATATATATATATGTTTTTTAATGCAACTTTCTAGATATATGAATTATGTGTATTGGAAACTAGGCCGCAACCAGCAGTATCCATAATTGAATGTGATATGAATGTAAGTAAATTTTAAGTTTTTTAACTTTCTTAAAATTAACTTTAATAATTAAAAAAAAAAAACCTTCTGTATATAAGGCTTCCAAATGGCCTTATTCTTCCTATTGTTCCTTTTTTATTTGTCCTTAGTTTAAGTGAATGAAATGAATCTAATTTCTATTTATTCTCATAACAGCTGAGACCAGAAGAGATTACATATTCATTGTGACTGTATGCATGTCAAATTATGGGTCAGGTTTTTCCTTGCCTATATTATGCAGTGGACTGTGCAATTTTCGTGGCAGTGTACAGGCTTGAATGTGCATGGCCACAACCACCTTACTTGTGGCTATGCATGATAATTACTGGACCTTAGTTTCTGGATGCAAAGTGTTTTGGTAGTAGTCTTAAAATGTTTGCTGTTAAACATTTTGTTTTCTTACCCTAAGTGAACTATATCTCTGCTTCTTTATATTCTCTTTCCTAAGTGTACCATTTCGCTGCCTCTTTATCCTCACTTTCCTAACTGTTGTCTTAAGTTGGATGTTCTTGCAACAGTTGGTGGGATATGTTGTGTACAGAGCTGGACCTAACATACTAGACTTAATATATATTTGCAAAATTAAATAAAGTATTTTCCAGATGATAAGACGTACTAGACATAAGAGGCACCCACATATTAGAAGGCAGATTTTGGGGGAAAAAAATTTATTGCATATGTTTGAAACAAATTCACAAGTACATATTAAAGAAAATTTTGGTGGGAACTGAAGCTTTTTATTTTTCATTATTGACATTATGGTCTGCACTTTTACTTTCTTGAAAGAGGGCACTATCTGCAGGACTGTCAAGTTGGTCCTTGACAGTCCTGAGACAGTTGCCAAGTCTTTCTTGAAAGACTTGACAACTGTCTCGTATTTCACCAACTCACAACTTTATATATATATTTTTTTCACCTAGATTCACACAACTAAAAATGGTTGGTCACACCATTCATCTTGTTAGTGTCAAATTGCCATTTGGTGCTTCCTTCCAGTTGGTCCATGCCTTGTGCATGAATGCTTTAAAGGTTTGTTAATTGTGATATCCAATGGTTGCTGGCCAAGACCTACTGAATTACAGAACTCAGTATTAATTTAGCAACCATCCTTTTTGTTGCCTCCATTAACCGAGGTCTAAAATGTTTACATATTAAAAAAGAGCTTTTTCAGAAGGATATCTGGATGCTTTGACCATAGTTTCTCTAGCCGTTGCTAGAGATAAAAACATCACATGTATGTATGTAGTGTACCTTCGGATCACATAACAGAAGAATTTTGGGCAAAATTTTCCAGTAGAAAAGCTTATTTTCATAAAAAATTGTTCTATTCACTAAATGAAATTGTGCTATCTTCAACATTTTGGATCTGCTCTGGAATTCCTTTATCAAGACAAATTGATATGCTATAGAAGAAACTGGACTCTTTTGAGGAGATGATGGTTTAGTTTACAAAAATGTTTGCCACTCACTTGTACAGCATAGCAGTTTGTTAATAGAATCCTAGAGTAGAACTAAAATGTCAACATTAATGCAATTTTATGTAATGAATGGAATGTGATGTTACATTAGAAAAATTCTTTTCCACTCTTGGTATCGATAAAAGATTTAATTTTAAATATACAGTATAGGGTTTTTAATATTTGTAATTTAATTGGTCGAATTTTATTTCTCTTTATCTGAGTATGGTTTGACATGACGATTTAGTGGTCCAGGAGTTGTGTAAGGATTTTTGATTGGCTTTTGTTGCTTAGTAGACAGCCTATTAAGAATCATATTGCATGTCATGCATTTCATGAACTGTAGTAATAGTTAAAACACAGCGTGGGTTTTTTAAAGGGAAGTTTTGTCTGACCAATTTGATTGGATACTGTGATGTGGTCACAAAGGAACTGAATGCCAAAAATAATTTTGATATCATATACTTGGATTTCAGGAAAGCTTTTGATATTGTTGCACATAGAAGACTGCTGTACAAATTGGAGAGGTATGGCATTAAGGGTAAGTTGCTACAATGGATAAAGGGATTGTTGAGTGGAAGAGATCGTAAAGTGGTAATCAATGAACATTGCTCTTCATGGATAAATGGTATTAGTGGAGTTTCCCAGGGTTCGGTGTCGGGACCATTGTTGTTTTGTATATTTATCAATGATATTGATGAAGATATATCTCAGGTTTAATGTTCAAGTTTACAGATGATACAAAGGTTAACAAAAGTTTTTGTGTTAATAACAGCAAAGACGGTATGCTACTCCAAATGGATCTAGATAAGTTGGCCAAATGGGCTGAGAAGCGGCAACTGAAGTTTAATATTGACAAATGCAAAGTACTCTATATGGGTAGCAATAACCAAAGAGAAACGTACCAACTGTGTGGTACTCCACTTAGGGAAGTAGAAAGTGAAAAAGACCTTGGGGTAATTGTGCAGTCAAATATGAAGTTTGCTGAGCAGTGCAGACGGGCTGCCAGGACAGGTCATGGAGTCTTGTCAATGATATACAGGAATTTTGTTAGTAGGAAAAAGGAGGCAATTATCCCTTTGTATAAGGAAATGGTCAGGCCATGCCTTAAGTACTGCATACAGGTCTGGAGGCCTCATTTTAGGAAGGATGTAGAGTTGCTTGAGCAAGTACAGAAAAGGGCAACAAGATTGGTGAGGGGAACAAAGGGGTGCTCTTACCAAGGAAGGCTTAAGTTCTGCAAATTGCAGTGCCTAGAGAATAGGCGCCTGCGAGGTGATCTGATTAAGGTGTATAAGGCCTTGAATGAGTTGAGCAAGCTGAATGCTGATGGAATTCTTCCTCTTGTTCAGATTAAGAACCTGAGGGGAGCAGAGTTTCAGATTGAGGAACGACAGTTGTAGAATTGATGCACAGAAATTTGCCTTTAGCCAGAGGGTAGATTTGTGGAACAGGCTTCCATCTTTTGAAATAAATTTAAGACTGAGCTGTACAGGCATTTGGAATGAATGGAGGGGTTTTTTTTGGCTGATGCTGCATAAGCTTGCTTTCTTGCATTGTATACCTCTGCTAATGCTAATTAAGAGTGGCATATGATGCAAAAAAGCAAGCTTATACAGCATCAGCCAAGTGGGGGGGAACCTCCTGCATCACCTGTCCAACAGTTTGTTTAGTTCTTTCTTGAATTTATTTGAACTGACATTCAACAAAATTATTTGAACTGATATTCACAACAACAGATGAAAGTTTTTTCCAACATCAACTACCCACTAGCTGAAACTAAACTTCCACACCACCACCATCTTGCAGCCATCCTTCCTTAATTTAAATTTATGCCTCCTTGTATATAGTCTGAAAAAGAGGAAAAATGCCATCAGCATCAAACTTACTCAAGCCATTCAGAGCCTTAAACACCTCAGTCAGATCACCTCACAGGTGCCTAGCAACCAGGCATCGCAATTTGCAGAACTGAAGCCTTTCTTGGTAAGTTGTAGACCCAAAGACCTTTTTGATAAAAGCACACTTTTGTTCCACCAATCTCATTGTCCTCTCTGTACTCATTCCAACAGATCTACATCCTTCCTAAAGTGAAGACTCCAGACCTGTATCAGTACTCATGATGTGGCCTAACCATTGCCTTATAAATTAGGATGATCATCTCCTTATCCCCGCTAACAAAATTCCTGTCATTGGCATAACTTCTTGAGCTGTGCTGGCTTTCTGTCTGCACTGCTCTAAGAACTTCATATCTGACTGCACAATTATCCCTAGGTCTTTTTAATGTTCCCTTACCTTGAGTGTAGTACCACACATCAATTTGGAATTACTGTTACACATATGCAGTACCTTGTATTTGTCAATGTTAAACTTCAATTACCACTTCTCAGCCCAGCTGTCTAAATTTTCTAGACCTTGTTGCTGTAGCATACCTTGTTGCCAGTATCATTAATCAGTATAGAAAACAACAATAGGCCCAGCACTGAGTCTTGGGGGCCTCTGCTAATAACATTAGTCCATGAAGGGCAGTGGCCATTGATAAACACTCTTGTCTTCTCCCACTCAGCCATCCCTATATTCAGTAACTTTCTCTTAATACCATACTACTCCAATTTGTACAGCAGTCTTTTATGTGCAACAGTATCAAAAGCTTTCCTGAAATTTAAATATGTAATATCAAAATTATATTTTGCATCCAGTTCCTTGATTACTGTATCATAGTATCAGTCAGATTGGTCAGACAAGGCTGTCCCTTAACAAATCCATCCTGTGGCTGCAGTATAACTGCATTTCTGTCTAGATGGTTTTGCATTACTCACTAGTAACTTCATTATTTTTCCTGGAACAACAGTAAGCTAACAGGTCGATAATTACTTATGTAACCCTTTGATCCACAATGTATTCTTATATAGTGTTATACAATATAGTTATATTGTATTCTTATTTAGTATTATCTAGTTTTACTAAATTGTTTTAGATTAATTCTCCTAATAAATATTGAGAACATGTAAATTATCTGATAATTGATTTTTTTTTTTTTTTTTTGTTTTTGTTACACATGTATCAGGTATCTGACACCTATTCTAGAAAAAAAAAAATTTCCATATCGCATACACACATTTTGAAAGTGTTATTTAATTTTTACTCTGTTGTCTTTGGCTTATACTATAGGATAAATTGTTTATTATGTGGTTTTTTTTTTTTTTTTTTTCCAAATACAAATTACAATGCCATGTAACAAAAGCAAAGTATCGATTTCAGTAAAGGAACAGATTAGACTTTAGATAAACCATCATGTAAAAATATTGGAGCCTATTTTGATTTTAAAATGCAGAAACTTAGGCTTTACAATAGATCTTCAGAGCATTTCTGAAAACTGAAGAAGGCTACTGATATTTCACTACAGAAGGTGAAGAAGTGCAATTTGTTTTGTGTATTTTAGCAGCTACACTACACGAGTATGGTTTTTACTTTGTACATGGTATGTATATTTTTAGGGACGTTCGGCCCCCTTCCTAGAGAGGGTTTGGGGACATTAAACAAGCAGATAAGTAAATAAGCAAAGAGGTAAATCAGTAAATAGGTAAATAGACAAGCAAATACTGGGTGGTTGATGACTTATCTTGATCTTGAAGTATGAGTAATTTTTCTTGAGGTTATGTTAGGCATCATGATGGGAAACAATATTCCTTATATTTCAAGGAATAAAACCATATTCACCGGCCGGCTGCTAGATAGTCCACCAAACCAAGGCATCCAGTAAGCTAGTGTATAACTGTCTTGTTCCTCTGCTATGCCACACTTGGGGGGGGGGGGGGGCATCTGAGTAGTATGTATGCATGCAGGGGACATTATGAATGCCACATCATGTAAAGGAGATGGGTACTTGCTTGTGTAAACTAAATCCAATAATTTCATTAATTTATACACGTTCCCTCCTATCCACTTTCACTTTATACATTAAGTGAAAATAAATAATTAATTATTTCTTACTGTAATGTAAGATTTTTGATTTTTTTCTGGAGAGTATCATACGGAAGTGTTCTATGTAACATATTGAGGTAAACTTCTCTTATTCTTTTACAAATACTTTCACTTTATATATATTGAATGCATCATGAATAGTGAAATTAATAGAACAAACTTATCTACAAAAAGATCTAAACCCCACAAAAACTTTCTCATTCATTTCACAAATATACATTTGTACATTGTCGGAGTTCCAATTTCAGTGATGCCCGTTTCCATTTACAGTCTACTAAGCCGCACTTACTTTTTCTGGCAGAATCCCAATTATTGGTTGATTCTACCACTGCCCGTCTCAGTTCTAATTATTCACTGTACGATCCATTTCTCTTCAAAGGTAGTACTCGTGCACATGTCTGCTCTGGTATTCCTTGTCAAAAACTTCCTAATTTGGAACATCTATCCTCTTTTTTGATCTCCTTTGGCTTGAAATCTCTCTATCCCATTCTGTCAGATTTATCTGTTGTTCTTCCAACTTCACTATTGTTGTTCTCCCGGCTTCACTAATCACTTCGAATTCTTTGACTTCCATTCTTTGAAACTTGACTATCTCCAATTGAACTTTCCTAACAGCGAAATAATTTTCCTTTGTGATTTTAATGTTTACAACTCCAGTTGGCTGTCCATCACACCTCTGTCATACTCCCATCTCTGTTACAACCGGATGGTTTTATTGCAACCTCAGCTAAATACAAAGCCAACTTACTAGCCATCATATTTTTTTCTAGCTCTTGTATTGACAACCTTGGTAAATAACCTTCCATCAACCTACTACTCTCCATTTGATGCCTCCTACGTTCTTCCAACAGAAGGATGTTAGAAGTCTGCACAGTCTTAATTCCAAGAAAGCCCTAGAACCTTGTGGCATTTCTCCATTTGTTTTCAAAACCTGTGCTGCTGAGCTTGCCCCTGTTTTGTGTTGCCTTTTTGCACTTTCTTATTACCCTAGTAAATTTTCTTATATCCACCCAGTTCCTGGAAAGGGTAACAAATCCCATCCTTCCAATTATTGCCTCATTGCACTTACCTGCACTCTTTCCAAAGTAATGGAGAAATTCAACAACCAATATGGAATCCATCAGTGTCAGTCCACTCGTTATATATTGACTCATGTTACTCATCTTTTGACAGATTCAGTGGAAAAATTTGATGAAACTCAAGCAGTTGCTCTTGACATTTCTAAGGCCTCTGATTGCTTTTGATATAGAGGAACTCTCCGACTTATGTAATACTTGACTTACGTAAATTCGACTTTATGTAAGTTTTTGCCTGCCAGTGCAAACTGAAAAAAATATGGAAATTTATTTTGCATCCCGTAGGAATAAATGGAGGTACATCCAGGCCTTGCATAATGCGAGTTCGATTAACGCGTTTTTCAGTTACCGCTATTTGAAAAAATTATACCACTTTACACAATACAAATTTCCAGTTAACGCGATCTTTTTTTTTATGCGATAGTTGAAAAAGATTTGAATTGAACACAATGAGGTGGGCAGCAGGCAAACGCCTGCTGCCCACCTCAGTGTGTTCCATCTTCCATCAACCATCAGAAGAAGACATGTTACTTGTTTGTCTCCTGCTAATAAAGTAAATGTGGACTTGCATTTAAAAATTCAAATTTTCAAATTCATTTAAATGAGCCAGATGAAAATGCTACCGCGAAGGAAATAACGGTAAAAGAACCAGATGAAATATTTCGTATCGCAGAGAACCTCAAACAAAAGGTTTGAGGTTCTCTGAGATATTTATTTTGCCAGGGCCCAGAGAAGATTGTTGTCGGCTATCGGAAATTGATTGATGAAAAGAGAAAGTCAACACTTCAAATATTTCCGCAACAGTCATTTCTTCATTGTGCATTTTATGTCAGAGGTTCCCAAACTTTCTCAGTTCACGGCGTCCTTAGTGTCTCAGTAATTTTTTCACAGCGCACCCAGACCAAAAGAAATACCTAACAGTTCCGTTTAGTAGTTAGGTCCAAACAACTAAGAAATGTTGAAACTGTTAACTACTTCGAGCTAGTAGTTCGCGCGGTGTCCGAAAGATGTCGAGTATCGCTGTTCCCTCGAAACTTTAAAATATTCTGCAGTGCAGTTTGGGAACCGCTGTTTTTTGCAATAAACATTTAATTCTATAATTATTTTCATTATCTTTTACATTGTATACAGTTAAAAAGTTATTTAAAAAGTATTTTTAAAATTCTTTATGGACATTCCAGAAGGTCAAGGACCAATTATAATTTTTCATATTGATTATTATATTCGATTAACGCGTTTCCATTTTGCGTGATGTGATCCCGGGACAAATTAATCACATTAATTGAGGCGAGCCTGTATTGTGAAAATATTGTAATGCGAAACCCAATAACACGTTTTTTTTTTTGTAATTCATTCCAAGACCTCAGAAATTGAAATTTTCACTGTTTAACTCTCTAAAAGGTCATTTTTATAATGGAAATTGTATTAGTTTGATATAAATTTGTGTCACATAAGCACAACACAAAATCACTTTTAACTAAAGGATGCAAAAACAAAACATGCAACCAACACCTTTACAAACGCTACTATTGGCTGAGAGGAAGGACTAATGTAGTCCGGCCAGAGAATGCACTACACTTTCATCGTTATCATATGTTCTGTTATAAGAATCAATTTTGACTGCCTTTGTGATATTTTTCTAAAGCACATTTCTGGAGGTCATGATCACAAAACAGTAAAAATAATTTGCACTTTCTGTTTTATTGGGCTTTTCTATTAATGAATCTATTATAAATGGATAGTAAACTCAATCTTATTGCATTTCCGATAATACTGGAATTGTGTGGGTTTTTACGTTATTATGGTGAAATATGTTTCCCCTTCACTGAAATCTTCAGCCATATAAAAACATAAATAAATTTTCAGAATCTTCTCTTCATTCCTATTTACTTATTACAACGATGAAGGAAAGTGAGAGTGGTGGGTGCTAGGAAACAAAACAAAATTGATTTAGAAATGAAGATGAAAATGATTGAGAAGTAAGAAGCAGTACAAAGTTTGTCATTTATTGCATGGGAATTAGGCCTCACTGCTTTGACAGTGAATACTATTTTAAAAGTCAGTGCATGTATAAAAGAATTTGTTAAAGGATCAATGCATTTCAGATCAATAGTGATCACAAAACAGCATCCAGGTGCTATATCGAAGATGGAAAAGCTATTAATAATATGTATGCAAAATCAGATTCAAAAGCAAGATCCCCATAGTCTAATTGCCATTCAAGCAAAAGCAAGAAATATTTATGAAGGATATGTACAGCGAACCCCAAGCTAAGTTCGTAGCAAGCAACGGGTGGTTTAATAGGTTCAAGTGAAATTTTTGTAATTGTATACTTTATAATTTGTACACTTTTGAAATTTTTCCTGCACATGAGATAAAAAAATTGAATAAATAATTCTATTTACATGTTTGTTGAACATTTCTTTTTTGCTTCAATAAAATTATAGTTGCGAGTGCTGCATAAGCCTTTAGGGAAATTCCGACTTACGTAGAGTTCTGTGGAATGCAACACTTACGTAAATCAGGGAGTGGCTGTAAATGTCTTCTAAATAAGCTTCCATTTTATGACTTGCCAACTGTTTTTGTAATTGGGTATCCAGTTTTTTTCTTTAAATGCTCACTAGAGGTAATGATAGGCAGCTCTTGTTTTCTGACTTCTTCATTAATGTTGACATGTTTTAAGGTTCAGTTCTTTCTCCAAGTCTTTTGCTCTTGTATATTAATGAACTTCTGGAATGTAATGTGCTAATCAGTTGTACTGATTAGCATGTTACATTCCACCTTCAAGTTTGACAAACCTTGTCCTGCACAGACAGTCTCAACTTTTCAAGTATTCATCACCAATTCCAGCATTTAAATACTGATTTCCAGTTAATTTTTCAGTGGGGCAAACACAAGTTAACATCAGTCCTTCTAAAACTCAGCCCTCTGATTGCCATAAACACATCACAGATATTGTTTCTTCTGCATCAAAAACCTGGATTTTCTTTTTCACTCTCAGCATTACTTTTCTTCTAAAAGCCACATGTGTAAAAATCTCAAATGTGGGCTAACCTGGAATATTGTTCCCACATCTGGAGTGGTCTCCAACAACCCCCCCCTCCTCTCTCTCTCTCTCTCTCTCTCTCTCTCTCTCTCTCTCTCTCTCTCTCTCTCTCTCTCTCTCTCTCTCTCTCTCTCTCAAGCTTCTTGACTCCATTCAAAAGAGAGCAGTTAGGTTAATAAAGGCCCCATCTCTTACAAAATCTCTCCATTCTCTATCTCATAGACATTCTATTTCTATAGCATTCCTTTTTTCTAGATGCTTCAACTGGCACATCGTTGTTCTGAATTGACATCCATAATTTCTCCCATTCTCTTCCAACACATGCTGCAAACATCCAGCATCCATTCACTGTTCAACTCCAAACTCACAGAACCAACTTTTCTCTTCTTCATTTATCCCTTCTGCTTCTGTTTTCTGGGACAACCACCAAATACGGAGGATGCGGAAAGGTCAGGGAATGACCACCGCATATCCCGGAGCAATATGGCCTTAGTTGCTAATGCTCCTAATAACCAAATAACAACAACAACAATTCTGGGACAACCTTCAAGTGCATATCCCAAAAACTACAATCTACAGAAATCTAAGTTTAATGTTAACAAGTACATATATATCTATATTATCACACCTTCAACCCATACATTATGCTAAGTACTATAGGTTCTGATGTCTTTCATATTTGTCATCAATAAAATAAAATCAAAATGAATAAAAATTTTAAAATATAGTTTATTGCATCTCATAATGACATGCATTGATTACCTGTTATTTTTAATTATAAGAAATGTTTCAGAATGACATTTTGGTGCATTGCAGCTTGAAGCCTCATTTCCATTAACATTTTTCTAGGTCCTTGATTTTTAGAGATTGACTAAAGATGCCAAGTTTATTGGTTTTCTGGTGCATCATAGTAGTTCCCTTCCCATTATTGCATTTTAGTGATCCCCAAACCTGAGTGCTCTGATTTATGAATGGTTTACATTATTTTTGGTCAGTTTTTACAATTATGACCGTTATATTTTCAGGTTGAATTTGCTCCTCCTTTAGGATATAAAGAGCCAGAGGCCAAATATATTAATAACGAACAAAAGAAAGTAAGTCATTTAGGTTTTTGCACTTTATACACCATTTATTAGATGATTTTTTTTTTTTTTTGTCTTCATTCATTTATAAAAGTACTTCCCCTACTTTGTGCTCCCTGCTGAAAAAATGTTTTGCAAATCCCTTATTCTAGTTTCTGTTAATAAGCATTTATCTTTATAGATTGATGCATTAGGTAAGGATGCATTTGTTATATTTTTTGAAACATTACAAATATTAAATGTTTTTTTTTATTGTCTTAAATTAGGGAACTCTTTTTATATAATTCAAGATAGAAATGAAATTAAAAATTGAAGATAAGCAAAATCATATTTAATGTTTGATTTTGTAAAGAAAACTCACAAGCAAAAACAGTATGATCACCAGCACATGGACTGACATGACCAACTGCTGCAGCATATATGGCATAGCTAGTGCCTCTCAGTTTGTGAGTACATAGCCTGTGCAATGGAGAAAGGGAAGGACTTGACAGGGTTTGAAGAGGGAATGATTTGTGGTGCTAGGAAGACTGGGGCTAGCATCTCAACAACCACAGGCATTGTCAGCTGTTTGAAGGCTGAAAGTGTGGCAGGAATGGTCTGAAGGGGACACACACACACACACACACACACACACACACACACACACACACACACACACACACACACACACACACACACACACACACAACATGTCTGGACAGGGAGACCACCACTGGTTGGCAGTTGAGGGGAACAGTGGTTGGCACATACTGTCTGGGACAATGGACAGTTCAAAATTCCTCGATTACTGGCAGACTACAACCAGGGTGCACAGAGAAATGTTTCCAAGCACACCAGTAGATGCTCTTCTGGATAGGCCTACAGAGTAGGTGACACTTCCTATGGCAGTGGGCACAGAGCACTGTTTCTGGACAAAGGATGACTGGAAAGAGCCATCTATTCTGATGAATTAAGATTCCAGCCACATCATTCTGATGGATATGTGTGGATTCCCCATAGCACAAGTAAATTTCCTTACTTGCCTACATTGTGCAAGAATGATTTGAGGATCATGTCTAAGCAATTTCATGTGCTCCCCTGACTACCAAATTCCCCTGACATCAAATCCATCAAACATTTGTGGGATGCAGTGGAACAGCATACACATGTCAGTACCTTTGTTGTGTTGCAAACTTTGGGACATCCTTCTGTCCAGTTGGTCCTCGATACCTGAAGACACCTTCCATGGTCTCATGGAATCGATGCCATGCCAGGTGCAAGTGGGTATCACAGCAAAAGGCAGACCAACACACTATTAGATAGGTGGTCATGATGTTTTGGCTCATGAGTGTATGACTGATACTAAAGAAATTTACTGTGACAGACATTGCAGTGAATTTCACTATTGACAGAGGAGGCAGTCACGTTTGAAAGTTCTGTTTTTTTTTTAGTGTTTTGCCTTGCAATTTTAATTTATTTAACTTTGTTTTTCTGTTTCATAAGTATACAAACTTTTATTATATATTATTTTAAGTACACTTATTTATTATATTTTCTTTTTATTCTATTTTTTTTATTTATTTTATCATTTATTTTATTTTAATAAAATGTCATTCATTGTTTCCATATGTAGTCTTAAATGAAAGTTAAAGAAATCATAAAGGTACCCACTGATGTTTTGTTATTGCAGTCAGTGATAGAAATGCAAATGGTGGTTTCCTGCCATTGATATTGTCATTGTGTGTTCCTTTATTTTTATTGTGGTTTTATATTAAGTAACAGAATGGGATTATATTTCAATTCAGGTATTGAAATAATTTAAATAAAAAATGCTATTCTGCTTTTTTTTTCTTTTTTTTTTTTTGTTCTTTCTTGCTGTCTTGCCAATTCTTTGTTCCCTCCTGACAAGGCTTGAACTTGTGCTCACTCTGAAAACATTGTTGTCCACGAATTAATATGGTACTGAAGTTGTTACTAATATTGGTTTTAATCAAATAATATCACCAAGAGATAAATTGTGTATACATTAAAAATTAGAAGGCATTACTAGGACTGGTTTCAATGCTTACTAGCTCGTTATCACATAGCAAGTCTCGAACAGTGAATAATGTGTTGGGTCTAAAGAGCAGCCATGTAATGTATGTGGAAGAACAACTTCTGATTGTTCTTCCACAATAATAAGTAAATTTAGTAAATTTTAATATTCACAAAACTATAGTAAAGTTTTGTGAATATTAAAACCACTAGTATTGAACTGTGTGTACCCATTGCAAGTGTTGAAATAACATGAATAATAACACTGCTTTGTCTTTGTTGTCTTGGGGGTCTTTGTTTCATCCAGTCACAAGTATTATTTGAATAATAATAATTTAAATTCTTTTGACACCAGCATTAAAATATAATCCTGTTCCTTTACTTAATTGATGCTAGAAGGATGGGTTTTTTTAATAGTCAGGATTTTGTTTACCACAGGTTTATTGCCAAAGATCAGACTGTTTGTTAACCAGTATGTCTTATGTCAGAATTCTCCACTGTCTTTGTGACATGGTTAAATGGAAAACATCCACATTCATGGTGAACAGCAAAGTAAAGGTACCAATGTTTTGCCAGATATTCATTGATGAGCAGCAAGGTACTCATCTTTTTATAGCTCCCTTACTTGCTGGATCTAGCCTCCACAGACTTATCTCTTCCTAAAAATGAAAGAAGTAATGAAGTGTTGATATTACAGGTTATTAGAGGAGGTACACATCATTGAAAAATCCATTTATTTTTGACTCTAACACACATGATGTACAATTTGAATAGCAACAACTGTTAGTCATGATTGTTAGAAAGCAATAAGAAACATTTCATGTAGGTGACATATCAATGAACTGTCCAGTAATATCGTAGCATGAGTTTAATTGGCATTGGGAAACTGAAGTTATGGCATAGTTTCCTGTGGTCATATTGTTATCATGATTAATCATGTTAGTATAAATGCCACTAACAGTTCCCATTCCAATTTAACGTTTTATCAAGAGCAGATTCCACCTCCATGTTTAGGGCTCTTGTAGGTAGCACAGTGTTATTTGAGTCCTATCAATGACATGAGGAATTTTTATGAGATTTTTTCGCAGTGTGGCTGATTTAGTCAGTCTCATGCAAGGATTGCATAGTTCCCCCCCCCCCCCCCCAGAAGCTTGGGTTTTGTGTTCACCAAAACCAACAAACTGACTGAACCTTACACGATTGCAGATAATATACTGACACTTCATAGTCTTAGTTTCTTTGGTGATTAATATATGTTCACACACCTATATCACATTCATGTTTTGAGGTTGGAGGAGTACTAGCATAGGAAAATAAGGGAGTTGTAATCTTTCTATTTTAGTGTTGGGGGGATGTATCCCCTCACCACCAAAATAATGAATAGCATACAAAAATTGCTCTGTTTACAAATGATGCAGAAACATAATATGCCTTTGAAATAATACTGTGGAGTAACTATTTTAATTACTTCTCTTCCATGTTCAAGAACATTTCTTGAAATAGAAACGTTCCTTTGCCATGCTGGTGAGATCATTCTAAAGTAGTTAATGATATACAGTAATTTTTTGCGCCTCCGTAGCCAGGTGGGAAGGAGCAGCAGTGCGTTGCACACGCTTCTTGATTAGACCGGGGTTCGAGCCCGTCACCACCAAATACGGAGGATGTGGAAAGGTCAGGGAATGACCACCGCATATCCTGGAGCAATATGGCCTTAGTTGCTAATGCTCCTAAAACCAAATAACAAACAACAAACAAACAAACAGTAATTTTTCTAGCAGGGATAAGGAGGTGATTATCCCCTTGTATAAGGCAATGGTCAGGCCACACCTTGAGTACTGTATACAGGTCTGGAGGCCTGGTTTTAAGAAGGATGTAGAGCTGTTGGAACAAGTAAAACAGCTCTACATCCTTCCATTAGTGAATGGAACAAAGGGTTGCTCTTACGAAGAAAGGCTTAAGTTTTGCAAATTACAGTGTCTGGAGACTAGGCACCTACAAGGTGATCTGATTGAGGTGTATAAATCCTTGAATGGTTTGAGCATGCTCAGTGCTGATGGGATTCTTCCTCTTGTTCAGAATAATCACCTGAGAGGGCATAAATTCAAATTGAGGAAAGACAGATGTAGGATAGATGTACAGAAGTTTGCCTTTAGTGAGTGGGTAGTTGGTTGGTGGAACAGACGTCCATCCTTTGTTGTGGAAGTTGATAGCCTAAATAAATTTAAGGCTGAGCTGGACAGGTATTTGGAACTAACGGAGGGGTGAAATGGGAGCGTGTTTTTTTTTTTTGCTGATGCTGCATAAGCTTGCTTTCTTGCATCATACGCCTCTACTAATGCTAATATTAATTAGTATGCATTTACATAGCATCAACAATATTCTGATTATTTATCCATAGTGGGATTATATTTCATGTCAATAAATTACAATTAGGCTGGATGACAGTAACACTTTAGTCTTACTGTAGTAAGAGTAAAGTGTTACTGTGATGCAAACAAGTTTTTTTTGGGGGGGGGGGGGGTGATAAACTTCATTTGTCAGGATGCTGTGAATACTAGGATTTTGCCAAGGGAACTTGGGGGGGGTGATAAACTTCATTTGTCATGATGCTGTGAATACTAGGATTTTGCCAAGGGAACTTGGCTTCCAACTGTAAAAAGTTGGAGTTGCTATGTTAAAAATCAGATTTGTCCAACCTTACTGATCAGTGCTTGAAAGCCAAGTGGTGGCTATCTTGTTTACAGCTGGTGGATCACAGTTAAAATGCAAATACCTATCAGAATATCCTAGAATCTTTTGCAGTTACTGTAAATTGGCTTGGAATGTACTGTAAGCATTTTAGAAAAACAATTCAAGGTGGCTGCCACTCAAATTAAAAGTGTAATAAACACATGTCCTAAACTGGTGGTGGTACTTCTGATTTGAGTGAAAGCCATGTTGCTTCATGTTGGTGAATTAAATAAAATTTACACTGAGCCCATAAATTTAAATTTGGTTTGGACTGGACTGTAAACTCACAAGTTATTAGAGAGAATGGCATATACACACTGATCTCGTGAGCTTACTTTTAATTTTTTTGAGAAATATGCCAGAAAATTTCATTATATAAAAAATATCTTCTTGGATATTGAGCATGTACAAATAATACTGTTCATATAGTTAAAAAAATTGGATTAAGCCTTAACTCTAGTGTTTTAACTAATTGGTAATCCAGAGTATCTATAACAGACTAATTATGTCATATAATATTTCTTTTCATATTTATTCTCAGTAATAGTTTCAGGAATCTTCACAGCCTATTGACGATATTCATACAGATAGTTCTCAAGGATTTGTGGTAAGTTGTAGTTAAGATTGATAAACATAACTGTTGGTTCATAAATTGATTAAATATAATTAATAGTGTGCTATCATACTGAAAGTAATTTTGAGATATAAGCTGTTTTCTGTTTGCAGTGTACACGTGAATAAAATCAAAGAAGTAGGCATACATTTAGTGATTCATTTAAAATTAATGTTGACTACATGGTAAAAAAAATAAGTTATTTGATACTTCTACCTACTGAGTGGCAATTAAATTTGCAGGGATTATAGTGGGATTGCCAAGTTAAAAAATTCACTAAACTGAATATAAAAAGCTATAGCAAGAGCAATAATGCTCATATATAGCAAAATCGATAGCAAGAAATACAGAATATTCTGTATTTCTGTATTTTTACAATAACGGTAACTGTCACAACTGAAGAAGGGCACCTTCTGTCCGAATGCTTTGTGTTTATTACCTTTTATTTTTTGTTCTAATCAGTTATTAAATGAATTTTAACCCAACAGTTTATATTTTTTATTTTCCTGGTTTCCCAGTGATGCAACATTATCGCTCTAGCATGAATCCTGGGTACATAGGCCATTTTTCACGTAAAAAAGCTGTGTAGTAGACTTACTCACCTTGTGATGTTAATGTTATTAGTTATGCTGGAATTGCAGTACAATAAAACAGCATAAGAGAAATATAATATTATATTGTACCAATAATAATACCAATTCCACTAGTCAGATGACATCATTACCATCAGAATAGTTTACCTACATGGTGATACTGCAGTTCAATTGAATAGCATTGTACTTGTAGTGGGACAGTGCAAATCAGGAGATAACAGTATATCTTAAGAGATCAAGGCAACTGTCAGAATTTTTATGGTATTAAATGTATACGATCTCTGTGCTATTCCTGCATTAGTATAGAGTAAGAGGATATATTAGTGCAGGTATAGCACTAGAATAAAGCAAGAGAGCAAGCTCTCTCTCTCTTTCTCTCTCTCTGTGGATAGCAATTATAATTTTTTTACCATGTATATTTTGGCATTATTTTTTGTGATTAAATTGTTACCCATCCATTCCCATAAAATTCACAGTACCCATTGAAATGCCATATGTATGGTTACACTGTATTACAAATTAATGGAACTGTTGATGCAATAAAGATTCATTCATTTATGAAAATACTAAAATTTAATAAGTGATGGGTGGTGATGTCAAGAGTCTAAAAATTAATAGTTCTGTCTGCTGTAAATTCCTTCATATAAATAAGTCTATATTTTTCTTAAATTTATATTAGTATTATGCATATTAATAACTGGTGTGATGTTCTATTATATGGATATCATTTATACAATTAATTAATAATTTAATTCCCAATAATTAAGTGTTTTAAAATTTTGATAGTTTTTTATTTCATAACATCAGTTTAATTATAAATAACAATATTTCTCATTATAGGCATTTAGTGGAAAAGGCAATAGGTTAGATGGTAAAAAGAAAGGAACAGAAATTCCATCTGATGCTCTCATGAGATGTCCACCTAGAAGGTAGTTAAAAGGCACATATATCAGACAATCAAAAATTTGAATATAAATATTTCTGATTTCTTTATTTTCATTCTTTGCAGTATGTGCTAAAGTCATAGAAATATAATAGATTTTTCTTATGCAATCCTAAAGTATTGTATATTAGAATGTTGTTGGAAGTCACATCTGAGAATTAGGATGGGAGACTAAGTAGAATTTTTCCCTAAGTACCTGCCCATTATCTAAAATTGTCAGATTTATTCCATTGCTGGTTTTCTTTTTTACCCTTTTAATGATGAATGTGTGATTTGTATAATATTTTCTTACAAGTAGTTTTCGTGTGTAAGAAAATATTAGTTTGCACATTATGAGCAAACTAACATGTTTATGATGTGAATGCACATTTTGAGTTTGGTAGAGTACCAAATTGAATTACTAATTTTGTTATTTTTTTCTGATGTCTGAGTGAAAACAATTAACAATATCAATATATTTTGGAAAAATGCAGTTTTTAAAATTTGTTTCAGATACTAATATATTATATGGAATAGATAGTATATGCTTATGTAAATAATTCAACTTAAGCAACTCCTAGAAATGTTTCAGAACAGAACAGTCCATCCTTCCCCAGAAATTCCTGTAGGAGAAGTCATCATCATTATCTGTGATCCACAAGCTTATGGACCACAGCTGATGATGATTTTGGCAACTCATGTCAGTCTCCATGGATTCCACATCTTTCCAGTTTATCTGATGTTGGTTTTTTTTTTTTGGTCCAGATTGAGGATTTAGTGGTCCATTTTTCATTGTTTTCTCCAAACTATGCCGTCATACTTTGAGCTTTGTGACAAGGAGCACTGAATTGATAAACGTTAGCTTCTACACTATAAATTGCATCACTGTCTGGATAATGACGCATGGCCTCTTTCTGTACGTAAGTATGAGCAAATTGAGTTTGCTGCTTAGTGCATTGATCTCATATTGTGGATGCATTACTCCAATGGAGTAATGCAACACCTATCTAATACCTACTTGTGGGTCTATCTTTTGCCTATAATACAGCCTGTACACTTGTCATGGACTCCACAATGTGTTATTGCCTTTTTAATATTGCCACAATATTGCCTTTTTATATAAAGTCTGTATTGCTACTCATACCCAAGTTTCAACTCCAATTGGTAATTAGGGCCCCATCAGTGGCCAGGTAAGCATTGTGAAGATCTAAGTAACTCAGTGACCAGATATATTCACATTTTGTAAGATGCAGTAAGTAATTTGTTATTTGTTATTTGTTTGTTATTTGGTTTTCAGGAGCATTAGCAACTAAGGCCATATTGCTCCGTGATATGCGGTGGTCATTCCCTTGACCTTTCCGCATCCTCCGTATTTGGTGGTGACGGGCTCGAACCCCGGTCTAATCAAGAAGCGTGTGCTACGCACTGCTGCTCCTTCCCACCTGGCTACGTGCAGTAAGTAAAGTAGATAGTTAAGTCTAGGGCAAAAGTCTTTATAAAAGTTTTATAAAGTTATCAAAAATGTTGGGCATAACTTCCTTCTTGTTTATGTAAGAGAAAATGATTTAAAAATAACATGCTTTGTTATAATTTGTAATCCAGTTGCTATTGTAAGTCTATTAAAATGTCTTTTAACAACTATGAATAGTTGTTAAAAAACAATTTATTTCATGGCTTGTTTGCAAAGCAATGTAACACAATATATAGAAACTAGTTACTGTCGTTTGTAAAGAAAGTAATTCGTTTTTATATATTTTAATATATTTATGTGTATACACTTAGTTGGCTTTGCATTAGCAACACCTATCTAATACCTTGTGAATCTACCTTTTGCCTATAATACAGCCTGTACACTTGTCATGGACCCCACAATGTATTGCAGTCTGTTCTGTAGTAATGCTACCCTGCATTGCACACACTATGTCCAGTAATGCCTACAGATTGTCAGAGCATCAAATGTCCTTTTTCAGTAAGTCCCAAACATGCCCAATTGAGTTGGGCAGCCATTGGAGAGCAAAGAATTTGTTGTCATGTTTCAGAAATCAGTTAGCAACTTGCCAGGCCTTGTGGCATGGCACATTATCTTGGTGATGAATGCCATAGTTGTCTGCATACACTGTCATCTTGAAGGAGTGTACTTGGTCAGTGACAAACAGAAAGGCAAGCATTCCCATTGAGCTATTGATTAAAGGTGATCAGAGGATCCAGGTCTTGCCATGAAAACAGTCCCCAAAACAATATAATGCCTCTGGTCTGCCAAACACCAACAATGCATCCAGGTGCTATGGTCTCATGTTGCTTTCTCCAAATGCAAATATGCCAGTTAGCATGATATAGTGGAAACAGGATTCGTCAGACCAGGTGACAGATTTACACATGTCAGTGGTCCAGTGTTGGTGCTGATGTGCCTATGCAAGGTGCAGTTTTTTGTGTGTTTCTCAGCAAGCATAGGTACCTGTGAAGGCTGCCAACTGCCATAGCCTATATGCGCTTACATCTGGTGCATAGTCCATGTAGCTATTGAAGTTGACATTCGTAGTTGTACTGGGTGGTTAGCTAGGCCATTGTGCTGTGTTACAAGACGAGACACATCACACGTGGCTGTCCCACATGCTACCTTTAGCTAGTTGTTTTACCACCACTGAGCCAGTCATGGTAGACTCGTGACACTACACAACAGGAGCACTTAACCATGTTGGCTGTTGTAAAAGTATTGGCACAACTGCACATTCTGCTCAACCATTCCATATTCAAAGTCAGAAAGATTGGAGTGCCAACCCATCCTTCCTCAGAAAGACTCAAAAATTGCCACATTTGTACAAGCCATAATCTTATGTTAGCTGTCCCAATTTTGAAATCTGTCTGAGTCCATTTCTACACAAGGTGGGTGTTGCAAGTGCAAAGCCAACTTAATGTGTATGTATATATAATTTGATTAATCTGATTTCAGTTTATTTGATATACATAAGTTCATATCATTACTTATCGTGATCCAACATGGTAGTATCGATTATATCGCTTCATTACTAGATGGTGATATATACACATCTACACTGAGTGGATACTGAATTATGACCATCTACCTATACCATGTTAAGCCACTATTTCCACCAATAACAGCCACTATTTGCCTAAGCATTGACTCTACTCGATGTCTGAAAACACCCAAAGGGATCTGCAGCTATGCTACAAGACTTTCCAAATTTGGAGGCAAATCAAGATGGGTGATATCTTCGCTGTGTACCTCAAACCACTTGTGCAGTGCAGGCCCAATGTCACATTATCGTCTTGGAAGATTCTGTTTCTGTCCGGGAAAAAATGCAACATGCCAGGGTGCACGTGGTCTCCTATGAGTTGCTGGTAGACCTCACCAGTGAAACGTTGGTCCACATACACACCAGAGATTCTAGTTCTTGCCACCAAAACATGCCTATATTAAAGAACTACCACCACATGCCTGGATAGTGGGCTCTAATCACAATGAGTCTGTGGATTCATGTTGCTTGCAACACACACACACACACACACACACACACACACACACACACACACACACACACACACACACACACACACACACACACAAAGGCATACATCGGCAAGTTGCACTAGGTATTTGGACTCGTTCGACTGGCACACTTGTTTCCAGCAACCTCCAATGTCCAACCAATGTATTGTTGACACCACAGCATTTGCTCATTGATGATGATCAGCAGTGAGGAGAGAGAGAGAGGGTGCCCATACAGTGCACTACCACGAACATCCACCTTGCATAAGCCTTTACAATTCTGTTGGCAGGTTAATCTGTTGTTCAGGTTAACAAAGAATGGTGTTGATTGACCAGTTCAACACCATTCTTTGTTAACCTTAACCACAGTGGGCCTGTGTGCAACCAATATGGAAGCATCTGATGTACAAGCTCCCACAGTCATGCCCTTTTGAAAGTGTGATATCTTTAGTATGTGCTATAACTGCTACTTTATCTCACGCTACCAGTTTCAAATCAACACTGGTCTACCATACAAAGCTGTTTGGCTTTTTGTACTGGAAGCTATGTAGCATAGTCCATAATGGTTGAGGTAGTCATAATTCAGTGATTACTGAGAGTAGATGTATGTATCAAATTTAGAAATTAATAGCTTTTTATACAGTGGTAATAAGTAAGTCCTTCAATTGCATAATGTTCATTTTCTGCAATGGCATTGATGATCATTAATAGAATAATTTATATTGCAATTAAAAATAGCTGTAATTATACTGTATTGTAATACATCCATATATATATTCAAGAATTTTGGCTTTTTTTATGGATAAGTTTGTGTTGCTGAATGTTTCTCTTGTAAAGAGAGCTCTTAAATTGGTTATACATGTTATTTACTCATTACTTATAATTTCAAATATTTAAAAATAACTTTAAATATAGCTATTTATTTAACTATGTATAATTTATATTACTAAAACTAACTATGTATATAGTTAGTTTTAGTAATATAAATTAAAATAACTTAAAAGACTTAAAATAACTATGTATATATTTATATGCTTTATCACTACAGTTTGTTTTGTTTACACATATTCTTGTGTTTGTCAGTTTGTTCAACATTCCACAAGTGAATTCAGTATTTACAACCTTTCAGACCAATTGGAATTGACCATTTCTTCTACACCTGAGTTATTAGAGTTAAGGGCATATAAAGAGAAGGCCCAGACCATAGAGAGTTGAAGCACATTCAACTTCTTCATAAAAATAACATATATATGGTTAATCACCCCAGTGAATCCTTTTTTAATTTACTTTTCCAGATCCCATTTCTTCTGAGCATGAGAACATTGTATTGTCATTATTCATTAATTTTTATGTTGAAAATTAATTTGGATAGTAGCTTGCCCATTGAACTTCCCTGTTGATGTGTGCTTAAAACTATTCTTTTACTAACCCAGATCTCTTGAAGCAACTATTCATACTTTGATCATGTAAAATAATGCAAGTATCCATTATTTAACTAAACTCATTTTATAACAGAAACTTGAATATGTCCACCAATTTTTCTCATAGTGTTCGCAATGATTTTCAATCATTGTCTTTAATTATGATTTATTATAAAAATGTTTTGTATTCATAAAGTTAATAATGAATGAAAAAATAAATTTAATTGTTTTTTTATTATTAATGCAAAAAATTCTTTATATAAGTAGACTCCTGATTATTTGGTATGGACTGGAAAAAAATTTTCCCAGATAATCAAAACTCCTGATAATCTGCAAAAAGAAAGAAAAACTCTTGATAAAAATATAACTTTATTTTCTTAAATACTTTATTTGTTATAAAAGTATACTAAACATGAGAATATTTAGCAAAAATTTAATATAAAGATATTTTTTGAAAAAGAAAAGTAACAAAATTTGCCTTATCTCTCTTGATTTACCTTCCTGCTTTTTTTTTTTTTTTTTTTTGGTAGTTGTTGGCGCATCAGCTTCTGTGGCCATAATGCACCTCGCAAGTTTTTTTTTTTGCAGTACTTTGATCCAAGCCCGAGGTGGGATTCGAACCCGCGACCTTTGGGTTGCCAGGCAGGCACTTTACCCACCCGGCTAGCCTGGTCGGCTACCTTCCTGCAGATGGTATTACATAAATTTCAAAGCACAATCATTCCAGCAAGGGCATTGTCTCCTTGCTACTCCACATGGTCAGTTAGAGACAGGATTGGATGGGCCCACACTGCCAAGCAGTGATCATCACCTTGGCCAAAACCAAGCAATCGGACATTGCGTAGGGGTGCTAAAATGCCAAATCACTAAAGTTGGCACTTTAAAAACTTTTTAAAGTTTGTTGATGAACTGGACTGGAAATTTTGTTCCATTGAAAGAACAACTCTTTTCCACTTTAAAGATGGACACACTCACACAAATGGAAAAAAAAAAAAAAATGTTGAAATTAACTGTAAAGTATTAAAGTTGTTGAAACAGTAAAAATGTTGAAATTAATTGTACAGTACAAAATGTAAACGAACAACAGCTGTTATGGATTATACTTTTTTTCAATGCAACAGATTTTCATGAGTCATTGAAACCCCAGTTAATCAAAAGTCTACTGTATATTCAATTTCTTATTCAGAAGTCAAGATCTGTTAATCCCCCCCCTTCCCCGCCCACCAAATTTATATATTATATAAATGTATATATGTGTATATAATTATACCATAACCTATCCAAAAAAAAAAAAAAAAATTTTTTAACCAGAATCATATGTGTGTCACCTGGGTAATCTGGATTCATTCTACATTGAAGAATGCACTGTGATGCTACATTCGAGTTACGTTACTGAAATATTAACATGAAATGTGACATAAATGTTGAATCACACATGTTTATGAAATGAAATGCAAATACTTTGTTATGTAGTTAATGTGTCAAAAGTTTGCAGTTAACTTTTAAGGTTTACAAAAATAAATACATTCTAATCATGCTTCTTTTGCATGTAAAATTGGTATTCCAAAAAAAAAAAAAAAAGCACATTTTTTAAACTGGTTATTTAGAGGAAGAAGATTAGTAGATTTACATTGGCTTTCGTTTCTTAATGAATTATGCTTATTTTTATTGTAGAAGTTTTATATACTAATCTGAATATATACTAATTATTCAAATTTATGCTTTTTATATACTAATCATCGCATTAAAACATAATTACAGTTAAATCCTGATACAGGACAACTATAAATGTGTGATTTATTTTGATTTAAATAAAACTGAATGACATGATAGCGAAGATCAGCCAGCAAAATTTCTCTCCAGAATTATCAGAAATGTTAATTCCTGTATATTAGTAAAAATTAAACAGAAGCTTGTGAAAAAACAAAGAACAACACTGGTATTTGATTACACTGAAAGTTTTGAGTTGACTTAAGCATTGAATATCTCTGTGAAGATAACAACATGATCTTTTCAAGAATATATGGTCACTGGTTGTGACTACAACAGGATTTAGAGGTCCTCTAGCTACTCAAAACAATTGTAACCTTTGATCATATCATTAACACAATAACCAAATGGATATCCAAATGCCATAAAGTGTTACTTTCTTCAGCATTGTTACCCTCCCTCCACTAAAACTTTTTAAACCAGCAAAATACGTAAAAAGAGAAAGAAATGCTGACTGATACCCTGCAAAAAATTTTTGACATTCATAGAAATATATTTAAAATTAGGTGCAAAATGGCATCTCTCTCTCTCTCTCTCTCTCTCTCTCTCTCTCTCTCTCATTAATTTATAATTCCAGTAATCAGTGGTGTTTCTTAATGTTTTTAGGGGAATACCAGATTATGATTATGAAATAGGAGTTATTAATTTTATTAGGACTGTAAAGCCTGAACAGGAAGAAATTGAGGTATGTTATATTTCATATAGTATTAAAAAGGTAACTGTGAAATCTGATAATATGAACACATTTGAACAGTTAGGCAGATCATACACTTCACTCTATAAACTAATTGGTTGTACATGTCTTCGTTGAAAAATAGAAACAGTGTAATATGGGCAGAAAAACAATCTTAAGGTGATGGGGGGGGAATGATACATGATGTGCAACATAACTAATGTGAATTGCAAAAAAATGCATTGTTTTACCATATAAGATACAAATTTATTTATTAAAATATTATCTCAATACTTACATATCATGAGATATTTTGGTAATGCTTCGTGATTCTACCAAACCTTCAGACTTAATGGACACAAAAACTTTGCAGGCTAAATGACAGATATAAATAGAATGATAGATAAAAATTGTTATGAACTAATTGAAATAAAAAAAGAAAATAACAGTAAAAGCTTAAAAAGTTTAGCAGTTATGGTTTATACAAAGAAATTAATATGAATTATTAAAAAATAAAAAAGGGTGGTCAAAAAAATATAAGGAAAATGTCTACAAATTAGGGATGAGAGCAGAAAGCAAATTAAACATTCTCAGCTCACTTCCTTGATTATAATGGTGGGAGCCTGATGGAGGCTCCCACTGTAGGTAGAAAAGTAAACAGGAATCTAGAATAGGAATAGTTAGGAATACTGTTCAGGGCTTAGATCTAAATGGATGTCAGATGAGCTGTTGAAACACATGGCAGAGAAGAAAAGTGCATGGGATGCATGTAAATTATCAGGTGATACCGAAGCATATGGTAGATATAAATTAGTTTGTAATCAAGTCACAAAGGAAGTTAGGCAAGCGAAGGCAGACTACGAGAAGTCACTGGCAAAGAATACAAAGAAAAACAGCAAAGACTTCTATGCTTATACTAACAGTAGAAGGGATTGGATTGGATCACATTGGGGCCACTTGACATCTGTGGGTTAACTGTCAATGACCCTGCTCATGTTTTAGACAAATTGAATAGGTATTTTGCATCTACATTCACACATGAGAAATTCTTTAAGGAAGCAGATGCCAAAAGTTTATCAAACTAACGAGGAGCTAAATGACTTTATGATAACTAAAAAAGTAAAGTGGAGGAGAAATTGTTGAAGATGGGCATAACAGAGGCACCTGGGATAGATGGAATCTATCCAATTATATTAAGGGAGGCAGCAAAGGAGGTAAAACCCTTAGTCATAATTATGAGAGCATCCTTAGATTCAGCGAGGTCCTTATTGACTGGGGACTAAGTAATCTGTAGTTTACTACCAAACATAAAAAACTCTTGAAGTTATTTATGTTTGTATCCCAAGCTTTACCTTCCCCTTCATTTGAAACATTGCTACCTTCAGAACATCTTATCAGCATTGGCTGTTGTGGCAACAAACAAGAATTCTTGAGGAGGGTGCAAGCATTACTTTGACCCATATCATCAGACAAATGCAGATCTAAATTACCCCTCTTCCCCTCCTAATTACAAATTCCCTGAACCCTTAAGGTATCCCAGTGATATTGACAAAGATGCTTTGCTCCATCTTTGTTCAAATGACTACAATCTCTACAAAATAGTTTCTTTCTACCTACGAATGCAGATCACACTGTTTAAAAATCCACCCACCCCCCAGTGCCTTGCAAATTCCCTCGGGTCTTGAGTTAATCCACAAGATTTTTAGTATATAATCCCCCCCCCAATCATGTCTGGGCGGAATTGCAGATATAACATTCTGACCTAACCATTTTTATTACAGAAAGTGTTGCCCATTTCTCTGACAATTGAGTCTCCCAGTAAAACTAGATCACCTTTGACCAGACCAGTCTACACTTAACTATTCTTTTCAGGGATCCTTATCTGGTGCATCACTTAGCAGATCAAAAGATACTTGAGTCCTTGGTGAGCTTCCAGTTACTTTTGTTTCTAGGGCAAGCATTCATTACTTTAGTGACCAAATTCTTCTCATAATGCAACCAGTTTTACTTGAGATTGGTATGCTCCTTACACTGAGTGCAAAGAAAAGAATTGTCTGTCTACTAGACCAGTCTTAGACTATGTGTCACAGGCTATACAAACGACATAGTCACAACTCACACTGGAAATGCTTGCAGGTATTTCCATCTGAGTCACATGTCCTTGAACTTAGTATTGTAACTGGATCTTGCAGCACCCATTATTTAGGTAAAATTTGAACTTTAGAAAGATTACAAAATTTAAATTTACAGTATATCACAGAATTTATGTTAACAAAATATTAGTTACACTACACTATTGACAAAACTTGAACCATTAAAGAAGTTAAATTTAAACTAAGTGAAAATTATGAAGTTTCTGCCAAAATATTGATAACAAAGGCTATCTGAATGTTAGGCTGTAGCTTTCCAATTACTTTACAAATTGAAACTTACAATATACTACAGAATTTAAATTAAGAAACTATTACAGAAATTATACTGCTGACAAAACTTAACCTTGAAATTTAAGTTGTTCAAGGAAAGTTACAAAGTTCCTGCCAAAATATCGATAGCAAAGACTGTCTGAATATTAAGCTGTAGCTTTCAAAATAATTATCTAAATACAAAAGTAAACTAATTTATGTTTATTTTTCTATCACTATAGAAATTTTTACGTGACTAGAAATTCAAACTATATATTACTACAGTTTGGTATATTAAAATAAATAAAAATAAAAACCTCAAATTTATTTCAAAAACTAATCTGCTATGAAAAGCTTCAGAAATATACAGCCACACTGTACCCTCAATCCCAGATTTACAACAAATAGGACCAAGTTGTTATAATTATTTTTAATTTTTATTTTTAAAGTATTAAGTAATTATTTCCTTTCAGAAATAAAATTTCTGCTAAATCAAAAATTGCTTACTTTCGTTTTGATAATTTTGTCAGCTCATAATCACATAGATTAGGTCTGATCTCAATGAAATTAAGGAAGTGCTTAGCATCATAATACACAGCCATTTCTGAATAAACAGAAAATTTTTAAGGTGGCATCGTTTTAGGTTATATCTCATATTGTGAATACCTTCACAACGAGTTGCCATGATATTGCACTACTTCGAATAAGTAACGCTTCACCTAAGGAGAAGACTAGTGTTACTTATTCTCAGATAGGTACCACCACCCAGACAGACAGCACTGTTTCAGGGCTATTTGGCACTTCGTCAGTGAGTGGGTAGGTACCCAAGTGATGCAATGATGGCAAAAACAGTTATGAAGTATAACTCCACAATATGAGAGATGCCTGATGGTGTATGATGTATTTAGACTAAGGCGCATTTAGGGCTAGAGCCTCAAGCTGCGAACAAATTTAGACTATGTATATAAAGTGCTTAGCATCATAATACACAGCCATTTCTGAATAAACAGAAAATTTTTAAGGTGGCATCGTTTTAGGTTATATCTCATATTGTGAATACCTTCACAACGAGTTGCCATGATATTGCACTACTTCGAATAAGTAACGCTTCACCTAAGGAGAAGACTAGTGTTACTTATTCTCAGATAGGTACCACCACCCAGACAGCACTGTTTCAGGGCTATTTGGCACTTCGTCAGTGAGTGGGTAGGTACCCAAGTGATGCAATGATGGCAAAAACAGTTATGAAGTATAACTCCACAATATGAGAGATGCCTGATGGTGTATGATGTATTTAGACTAAGGCGCATTTAGGGCTAGAGCCTCAAGCTGCGAACAAATTTAGACTATGTATATAAAGTGCTTAGCATCATAATACACAGCCATTTCTGAATAAACAGAATATTCGAAGTAGTGCAATATCATGGCAACTCGTTGTGAAGGTATTCACAATATGAGATATAACCTAAAACGATGCCACCTTAAAAATTTTCTGTTTATTCAGAAATGGCTGTGTATTATGATGCTAAGCACTTTATATACATAGTCTAAATTTGTTCGCAGCTTGAGGCTCTAGCCCTAAATGCGCCTTAGTCTAAATACATCATACACCATCAGGCATCTCTCATATTGTGGAGTTATACTTCATAACTGTTTTTGCCATCATTGCATCACTTGGGTACCTACCCACTCACTGACGAAGTGCCAAATAGCCCTGAAACAGTGCTGTCTGGGTGGTGGTACCTATCTGAGAATAAGTAACACTAGTCTTCTCCTTGGGTGAAGCGTTACTTATTCGAAGTAGTGCAATATCATGGCAACTCGTTGTGAAGGTATTCACAATATGAGATATAACCTAAAACGATGCCACCTTAAAAATTTTCTGTTTATTCAGAAATGGCTGTGTATTATGATGCTAAGCACTTTATATACATAGTCTAAATTTGTTCGCAGCTTGAGGCTCTAGCCCTAAATGCGCCTTAGTCTGAAATTAAGGAACTAAGACAAGACTGTTTTGTTACTTAAAAAATTGATGTGCTACTTCCTTATTAACGATAAATGAACCTTAACCTTATCTTTTATCTTCCACATTAAAATTCGCATTATTGCTAAAAAAAAAAAAACCACTTTTATGTAGGAAAAGTCTGGAGGTGACCATTTTGAGGCATTTTCTGGAGAAGGGAGGACTTTAAAACGAAAAGGCAGAAGATAAGTAATGTAATTATTAATATTTTTTAAAGAACTGGGGCTGTTTGTACAAAGTATTGCCATTTATCTTGCAACTGCCGTAATTTGTTTGCCTTGTAAATGAAAAAGGAATGTGATTATATATATTTTTTTTTTTTGTTTAGCAATAAAAAGAAATGCTAAATTTGTACAGCATTTTATAAATGGTGTATTGTTGGTTTGAAAAATCACTGAAATAAAAGTAATAAAAATGGCATGGGTTGAATATGCTTCATATTGTGTATTTTGAAATAATGTGAACGAACTCACTGAGAATTTGACTGTATATAATATCTTTGTATTATATCTTGTCCATCTAATATATATATATATATATATATATATATATATAGTACATATTTAAACACACAGGTGTCTTCATGTATAAGAAAAATTATGCACAAATACTCTGTTTACGACAATGAATGCCAGTAAATGTAGATATTTATGAGTACATAGAGTTTATAAGTAGTCCTTTAACATAAAACTGGATTGCATTTATCATGGATAAAAAACGATATCTCACTTGCGATCATTGAAGAATTTCCATGCAACACTGGATACTACTTATGGAAATTTGGCAAAGGCCAGCTACAACTTCTTTGAACTTGCATGTGATGCTTGGATCTCATATATTCCATGTATTTTTCTGCTAGAGATTTTTCTCTTACAATAAGCATTAATTAGATGAACAGCAAAATTGTGTCATCAAGATGGAATAAGAATTCCATATTACAGGTTTTTAAGTTGAAAGCAGTTATATGGCAAAAACTGCTTGAATATGGTTAATCTTACACCATTTTCAGTGTGTGTGTGGACTAGCTCACCGTGGTTTGTACTGATGTCAGAAACTATTCATATTGTGACATTAAGTATTCCGTTTCAAAGTTTGCTCAATCTTCATCATACTTAGCAGCTTTCACCAGCTTTTTTGTGTGCTAGTTCCAGATGAAGAAGATAATGTTTGTGCCAGTAGGCAAGAATCTGAAAATATCAGAAGGCTGTGTAATAACTTGTACTATATGTTAACCTTTGAGCTCTATAATTACTGATCACAGTAGTATAGGTTCCATTCTAAGCAATGTGTTGATACATTTGTAGAATATCAATTTATGTTAAAGGTAGTTTTTATAAGAACACACATCTCCAAAATGGATATTATATTAAAATTAGTGTGTTGGTAACATAATTATTACAACATGAGAAGTGAAGTAAATTAGTTCACTAATTTTACTTAAATTGTTTATTATTTAATAAAAATTGCATTCCATATTGTTCCATTCCTTACAGTATTTTAGGCAGTATTTTGTGCTAGCTTCACACTAGTTCAATATGGCAAGGCCTCATTGAAATAGTGTGAAACATGGATTTCTTATTTGGTGTATTTTTCTGCTTTCAGTCCTACTGTAAATCACAGTTGGCATATGTACCATGTTCTGAATGGTATGATTTTTGAAGATTATGCAATGCATGCAGTAACATTTTCTGAAGAATCATACTTCTCTTTAACATATTTGCTGCCAGCTTGACTAACCTACAACCTTAATGAACCAAATTCAAAATTATAGGATTTAGTCACTCTGGATTGGGGAGGACAGATACATTTTTGGGCTTCTCACTATGGATGAATTAATCAGCTGCTGGTGAAGTTCGCTTGAAGAAAATATCCGGTTTTTATTCTAGCAAGTCAGAAGAAAATGGTTCTCAAAGTAGGTGGTTTTTCATCCAGTTGGATTAAAAACTCTTCATGCACATGGTCATCAACCAGTAGTGACACATGTTAAGCAGGCCTACTAACTCAGTTGATAATGTAACTAAAGAGGAGACCTTATATTTTTTTCTCTGCATTAATTTTAATTGCTAATAACTCTCCATTTAGTAATGATTACAGCTATATTTTTATACAGATTATAGTATAGCAAAAGTTGTCTCATTAAATTTAATACCAATAAAGAGAATTATACAAAATATAATTGCAACATGAACTGATATTTATTTTTAGGTAGGACTGCATGACTTGGTATTTTTTTCTCTTTATCTTCAGTGCATAAATCATTTAAAGAATTAGGGTTGATGCTAGGTAATATAGTTGTTAAAAATTAAAATAATAAGAAATTAACCAAAATAGCCCTTAAAAAATTGAGTTAATAGAATTTTCCTTCTTCACATTGCACAAACACTAGCTTCTACAACTTTCTAGTATTGTCTTTTCTCTTTCAGTCCTTGCTCATATTTGTTTTTCTTACAGTTAAATAAGGAATAATGGGACTGCTATAACATAAAATATCTGCTGCACTATCTGTTTTAGCATTAGCAAAAGCACATGATGCAAGAAAGCAAGTTTATATAGCATCAGTCAGAAAAAAAAAAAAAAAAACCCTTATTTTACCCATCCACTCGCTCCAAATGTTTTGATTTAAGGTAGTCATTTTTTTCTTATTTCATCTGTGTTAGCAATGAATTTCTCTTATAAACCTGATAAAACACAATAGATATTTAAGAATACTTGATTAGAACAGTTTTTTTCCTGTATATTTTACAGTATAGCTTTTTTTGTCTCTTTAAATTTATTAGTCCGTGCACTTCTGTAATTTGATTTTCTTTCTGTGACAGTATGTATGTAAGTTGGTTGTATTAATTTCCATTTCCCTGTGGTAGCAATTGTTAAAGATTATTGACCTTATTTTTCCAGGGTTTTTTTTTTTTCTGGAACGAAAAAGATTCTAAGTTCTGTTTACTGTTTCTTGGTTAGTGTTTCTTTATCCATATTCCAATATTCTGAGCCTACTTAGTCACAAATGGTTACTCCACATTTGATTTTACTGCATTAAATAACAAAATCTATTTCTCAAAATGTAAAATTCCTTTTGCCAAATATTGTAATCGTGATAATAAAATAAAATGAGAAAGAATGAATCTTTTAGGAATGAATTGTGAGAATAGTTGTTCTTATGAAGTCTGTTAGACTATGCTTGAAACCTGTAGAATAAGCAGAAGAAAGTATTAGCTGTAACTTAGCTTTGAATAATGAGCAAAAAAGCATGGTTTTATAACAATTCTTAAGGTATATAAATGATAACTTTGATACATTTTTAAGCCATATTTGCTACTTGACTGTTGAATACACGAAACTTTGGCTACTTATAAATAAGCTTTTCTCTGCTTTCAGTAATTTTCATTTATTTTAGAAAATAAAAACCTCATTTTTATTGTATGTTATTAGTGTGTGAAGTCTTATAGAAGTAAATTGTTTTGTCTACTAGCATTTTTTAAAATGCTTTTAGTAATATTCTGTGTATATTTTTGTGTCTTTTGTTATGATACTAATGCCCAATAAAATGGCATAGGCATGTACTGAATGTAGAAAAAAAATCACTGTGTAATAATTGATTAAATAAATCTGAAACTACTAATTTTTTTTTAAGTTTTTTGGTTTCTCAATGCTGTTGTTAAATATCTCATCTCGCAGTATAATTTGTGAGCTGTGATACTATCAAGTCTAACAAAACTTTCATATCACATTCAAATTTTGAGTCATACACACAAGTTAACGTTATGCTAAAATATAATTTTCTATAGGTTAATTACAAAGAGAAACGTTATATCAAACAAAAACAAAAAACAAAATATCAAATTTTGGACAAAATTTGATATTTGTACACCATAATATATGTTTAATAGATACATACTTTCAAGTAAGTCATGCATTAAATAATTCTTTCAAAAAATATATGTGAAGAAAAGATGAAAAGATTTATGTAATTGCATTTAGCATCATAATGTATTAGTGTAGATAGTATTAATGAAGCGACGACATTAGAGAAAAAATTAATGCTTAGGGCCATTGCTTTTGTTATTTATGGTTCTTTGTACATTGTCACATAAGCAAAATTTTTTTCTTTTGACTCAAAACTTTACTAAAACTATGGTTTTAGTAAACTTCTGAGTCAAAATAAGACCTTGTAATAAATTACAGGTTATTATATTTATTTTTAAAGTTCCTACAGCTTTGCATCACACTGCAATATATATTTTGTAATATGTTACATTTTTATCATGTATGGTCCATAAAATGTTTACTAATATCAGTGGTTCTCACAGAATTTTGATTTTTCCTGACTAACATCTGGGAAAGAACTTTTCGAAAATGAAACAAAATCTGATATAGCATTACCATTGGTTCAAGAACTGGTTTATTTTATTAAAACAAAACACACTACCATGCACCCAATTCAGTTGGTAGGACCACTGTTCTCTCCATACTAGGTGGAAAAGACAGTTTGAGTCCCATCAATAATTGGAGCAATTTTTATGGACATTTTTCACAACGTAGCTGAGTTAGTCGATCTCAGCTATGTTGTGTTGAAATTCTTCACACAACATTTCTCAGTTGTGTGAAAAATGCCTTTTCACACAAAAAAAAAATTTTTTTTTTTCCCCTCTCGGAACCTGTTTTTTTGCCCAGCAAACAGAAAATTGACCTCAGAACACGCAATTTATAGACAGTTATACACAGCATATTGGCCTTAGTCACTGGTGCTCCTAAAACCCTACTACAACATACGCACCTAATTACTGTGCATGTGTAATAAAGTTATTAATAAAAAAATGGGTGTAATAGTAATAAATTTGGAACTATGGAATAAAAAAATGATATTAAAGATATTCTGTGGGTTGTAAAAAAGATCTAAATAGAGATTATTTGCAGTTGAGAGTGTTCATAGGAAAAATGAGGAAGTTGATCAGTTGCAAGATTTCTGAAGAATCAATTACTGTAGAGAATTTTATAGAGAAAGTACCAGCTTAGATCCTTATGACATCGAGTGTGAGACAAAAGTATACTCAGAGTGATGTATAATATTAGAGTGGCAGACAAAGAATTCCTGGAGCAAAAGTGTTTTCATGAAGTTACACTAGACAGCTTTGAGTTTCTTCGAGTAAATCTTACTATGAAGAACAGCATGTCTCGCGTGAAACTTATGCTTTGTGTTGAATCTAATAATTTTGAGATTGGAAAATGGGTGACCATTTTGAGGAAAAACTCCAAATATTTGGGCTACAGAGCTTGGCAACCAATCACCTGAGAGGTGGCCTTTATAAGGCTCTGAGTGAGGTTGGTAAAATGAATGAAGATTGAATTTTCACTGTTATACATAATTCCAGAACTTGGCATAAGTAGAAATTACAGGGGAAGAGATTTAGAATAGATTGTAGGAAGTTTTATTTTAGCCAGCGAGTTGATTGCTGGAAGAGGTTACCTGCATGAGTATTTGAGGCTGACAGTTTGAAGAAATTCAATGATCAACTTTATAATTACCTATGTGAGGAGGGAAGCAAATAATTTGTATTTTCATGTTTATTCTTTTTTTTTTTTTTTTTTGGCCAGTACAGCAAAAGCCTCTGGCTTCCTTGCACTGCATGGCTTTTACTGTTACTAGTACTATTACCATTTTAAAACCCTTACTGGTGACATGGAAGATGTGGTCAGTCAGTAATCTTGAGAAGATTACTCCTAAATTGGTAATTTGATCACACTTCAATATATGCTAAACCAATATACAGAGTCCAGTCACAATATGACCACCCCGAATGCAGACATCACACATGCCTAGCAAATCATACAGCGCATGTGTCAAGTTCACACCGCAAGCATGTTCGGCATCCATTAATACAGTAACAGCCTCTATCATGAGCAAATCACGTGACCTATCACACCTGGAAAAATGCATGATCATCAGCTATTGGGCCAGGGGTGTCAGCATTTCCAAAACAGCAGACTTTGTGAAATGCTCACGTGCTGCAGCGGTTAAAGTGTATCAAGACTGGATGAATGGGACAGTTTTGACAACCCAAAGTGCCAATCGTGGAGCCCCATGTGCCATTGATCTCAGAGGTGAACATTGGCTGAAATGGTTGGTCAGGACCGATCGGCATGCTACGGTTGCTGAACTGGCCATCGAAATGGGGCCACCAGAAAGGTCTCCAACACAACAGTGCAGCAAACCCTGTTGCACATTGCGCTCCAGAACAGATACTTGGTGACAGCACCCATGCTGATGGCCATTCATCACAAACAACGCTGTCAGTTTGCATAGCAACACTGACACGACCTCGGCGGAATGGCAAGGGGTGGCCTCCAATGAGTCATGGTTTCTGCTCCACCGAGTGCATGGACAGTGGTGTATTAGGCGTGAAACCTCCAAGAATAGACATCCGGACATGATTGTTGGCAGAAGGCAGGCTGGTGGGGGCAGTGTTATGGTCTGAGAAATGTTTTCATGGCATGGCTTATACCTCTGGAGGGCAACCTAAATGCAAATGGTTACCTATCGATTGTCACCGATCAGGTACACCCATACATGTTGACTGTGTTCCGGGGGGGGGGTGATGGTATCTATCAGCAAGACTGCTCCATGCCATGTCCCCAGAATTGTCTGTGAGTGGGTTGAGAAGCACGACAAAGACTTCAAGCTACTCCATTGGCCACTTAATTCTCTGGATCTTAACCCAATTGAAAATCTATGGGACCACCTCGATTGACACATCAGACTGATGGATCCTCCACCAAGGAACCTACAGGAACTGGGGTGCACTGCAGTCTGCATGGTTACAGGCACCCATTGCAACCTTCCTCAGACTTATTGAGTCTCCACGGTGGCTGGCTGCAGTGCATGCTGTGCAAGGTGCATATTATGCAGATGGTCATAATGTGACTGGACCCTGTACACCAGGATTCAAAGAAAGTGCATCTAGGAATTTCACATTTCTAACCCTTTTTCGCGATGATATTTACATTAATGGCTAGCATTGCAAATAGAAATGTAAACAAGATATTTATTAATAGTTAAGGCAAAGCTAAATGATATTTGACAGGTGCTCTCAAAATATTCCAAAATGAGCATTTTCAAATGCGCTTCTGACTGTTACTGCACTTGCTACCACTCCTGTATGTCTTCCTATTCCTTTTAAACTCAGACCAAGAAGCTTTACGCTTTTTAAGGCATAAGCGCATCATCATTTTTAATAACAATATTATAGTTTCTAAGCTAAGAATAGTTAATTTGTTAATGAAAGACGGTAGGAAAAAATATCATATTGTAGTAGCATTAAATATTTCTCTTATTTATTTATTGTATAAAAAACGCTACAACTAGATGCCGTTATTGACTCCATAAGCATGACGTCATCTAATCAAACGTTAATCACTATGATGCTGGCATAAGCCCGCCCTCTACCTCATAATAGAGAATTACTAAATTGGAATATTTATTAAAGTTCTCTCGTGTATACTTAGTATTGTAATTTTTGTGTAGCTTTAGTAAATGCAGTTGTGCCTATTGCAAAAAATTTAAATTTTATTATTACAGTTCTTTGTAGTAGTAGTAGTGGCATGTGATGCAAGAAAGCAAATGTATGAGCTTATGCAGCATCAGCCAAAAAAAAAAAAAAAATCACACCATTCCCTCCAAATGCCTGTCCAGTTCCTCCTTAAATTTATTCAACCTATCAACTTCCACAACGACAGATGGAAGTTTGTTCCAGCAATTACCACCCGCTGGCCAAAGGCAAATTTCCGCACATCTATTCTACATCTGTCTTTTCTTAATTTGAATTTATGTCCCCTTAGGTTCGTAATCTGAACAAGTGGAAGGATCCCATCAGAATTCAGCGTGCTGAACCCATTCAAGGCCCATGTATAAAAATGAGTATATTTTATGAAATGATTTTTCAATGGAAAGATATAGGTATCTGGGGTGGACGGGATCTATCCAGTTATATTGAAGGAGGCAGTAAAGGAAATAAGCAAAAAAAAGTTAAACCCTTAGCCATAATTATGAAAGCTTCCTTGGACTGGAGAAGTGCGAATGTGACCCTATTCATAAAAGAGGATCAAAGGGTGACACAAGTAATTACAGTCTTGATAGTTTAGCTTCTGTTCCGGGGAAATTAATGGAGGCACTGGTTAAAAAAGCATTGCAGGATTATCTACACTAGACACAGCATGGGTTCGTTATGGGTTAGCCTTCTCTGATCAGTTTGATTGGACGCTATGATGTGGTCACAAAAGAACTGGATCCAAAGAATAATTTTGATATCATAATCGTGAATCTTAGGAAGGCTTTTGATAGTGTTGCACATGGAAAACTGCTGTACAAATTGGAGCAGTGTGGCATTGGGGGAAAATTGCTGCTATGGATAAAGGGATGGTTGAGTGGGAGAAGACAGAGAGTGGTAATCAATGGACACTGCTCTTCGTAGACTAATTTTATTAGTTCAATCGCCCAGATTTCACTGTTGGGTCCATTGTTGTTTTCTGTAATTTATTAATGATATTGATGATGGTATATCAGGCTTAATGTCTAATTTTGCAAACGATACGAAGGTTGGCAGGTTTGTTAATGACACTAATGACAGCACACTACTGCAACAGGATCTAGAAAAGTTGAGCAGATGGGCTGAGAAGTGGCAACCGAAGTTTAGCATTGACAAATGTAAAGTACTGCATATGGGTAATAAACCCCAGAGTAACGTATCAACTGTGTGGTACTGCACTGAGGGTGATAAAGAAAACATATGAAGATATGAAGTTTTCTGAGCTTTGCAGACGGTCTGCAAGGGTAGCTCATGGTGTCTTGTCGATGATATACAGGAATATTTCTCGCACGGAAATGGAGGTGATTATCCCCTTGTATAAGGCAATGGTTAGGCCACACCTTGAGTACTATGCGTCATATGCCTCAACTAATGCTAATGCTAATTTCCTGGAGCAGCGTCGTGTGGGTAAAACGATCGATGGATTAGCCAGTTTTTAACAGTTATTTTTGAAGGAGCTGAGATCTATTTTGTACTACCATGGTAGAGTACGGAAGTCAACTGTCTGTTTTTATCTAACCTGGGTTCCACTCATTTTAAAACAAATTTCTGGAAAAAAAAAAAAAATCAGTGCTCCTTTGCTAGTAATATTTATTTTGAAGTCAACCGAATTTCACATAAGCTATACGCCAATGGGCCAAAACATTATGACCACCTACCTAATATGATGTTGTCCTCCTCGTGCAGTCAAAACAGCTCGTACCCGGCGAGGCATGGACACTACAAGATTTTTACGTGTCTTGTGGTATCTGGTACCAACACGTAACCAGCAGATCCTTTTAACTCCTGTAAGATCCGTGGTTGAGACGCCGCAGATCGGAGTTGCAACACAAACCATGTTCGATTGGATTGATGTCTGCGGAATTTGGAGGCCAGGACAATACCTGGAAGTCTTCCTGAAGTTCCGCGAACTGGTCTCGAACAAAATGGGCGGTGTGGCATGGCGCATTATCCTGCTGAAGGACGGCACCGCCAGAGGGAAAGACCATTGCCATGAAAGGGTGTACCTGGTCAGCAATGATGTTTAGGTAAAGTGTAAAGTGTAAATTGAATTTATGGTCAGATGGCACCAGGGATTTCTCCCATCTTCGCATAGTTTACATTGTGTGGCGATACAGATCACTATAAAAGCCAGAGATTTAAAAGTGTATGGTGTTGTACCGTTGTTCTGGCCATTTAGCTGCCATACTTCTGCTGAGGCCCGACTTTGCCCCACTTTCGCCCCGTGGAGGCAGATGTTTAGGTAAAGTGTAAAGTGTATTTAGAGTCAGACGGCACCAGGGGTTTCCCCCATCTCCGCGTAGTTTACATTGTGGTGTGATACAGTTCAACTGTAAAGGCCAGAGATTTAAAAGTGTGTGGATCTTGGAATGTGTGCTGTCATGTACCGTTGTTCTTCTGGCCGTTTAGCCGCCAGACCTCTACTGGAGCACGACGTTGCCCGCACTTCGCCCCGTGGAGGCAGACCAGGTACCTAATAGTTTGTATTTACTCTGGCAGGTCCTGCCACCTAATTTTCTGAGATTTCAGTGGCTAGGACCTTTAAAAAATAATAAAATAATATGAAAAAAGATGTTTAGTGGATATGTGTATATGTAATGGGGGGCACCTAGAACGTTTGTTCAACTCCGTCTCGTATCTCTGTGAAGAACAGTATCACTACAAATGGGCCAGATGTGTGTGACGTACGTTTGTGTGTATTATGTGTTTGTTCTGTTGTTGTGTCTGGCTGCTTGGCAACCCAGAAGCATCAGTCACCTGGACAGATGATTCTGGGTACTCGTCCACACCACGGGAAGGTGGGCCAGTCCCAGTAATAGTAGTAGTAGTAGTGGCATGTGATGCAAGAAAGCAAGTGTATGAGCTTATGCAGCATCAGCCAAAAAAAAAAAAAAAAATCACACCATTCCCTCCAAATGCCTGTCCAGTTCCTCCTTAAATTTATTCAACCTATCAACTTCCACAACGACAGATGGAAGTTTGTTCCAGCAATTAACCACCCGCTGGCTGAAGGCAAATTTCCGTACATCTATTCTACATCTGTCTTTTCTTAATTTGAATTTATGCCCCCTTAGGTTTGTAATCTGAACAAGTGGAAGGATCCCATTAGAATTCAGCGTGCTCAACCCATTCAAGGCCTTATACACTTCAATCAGATCACCGCGCAGGTGCCTAGTCTCCAGCCACTGCAATTTGCAGAACTTAAGCCGCTCTTGGTAAGAGGATCCCTTCATTCCCCTCACCAATCTTGTTGCCCTTCTCTCTACACGCTCAAGTAAATCTACATCCTAAAATGAGGCCTCCAGACCTGTACGCAGTACTCAAGGCGTGGCCTGACCATTGCCTTATACAGAGGGATAATCACTTCCTTTTCCCTGCTAGCAAAATTCCTATATATCATTGACAAAACTCCATGACCTGCCCTGGCAGCCTGTCTGCATTGCTCAGAAAACTTCATATCTGACTACACAATTACTCCCAGGTCTTTTTCATTTTCTACCACCTTAAGTGTTGTACCACACAGTTGGTACGTTTCTCTGGGGTTACTTCTACCCATATGTAGTACTTTGCATTTGTCAAGGTTAAACTTCAGTTGCCACTTCTTAGCCCATATGCCCAAATTATCTAGATCCTGTTGCAGTAGCACACTGCCATTACTGTCATTAACAATCCTGCCAACCTTTGTATCATCTGCAAACTTTGACATTAAGCCTGATATACCTTCATCAATATCATTGATAAATATACAAAACAACAGTGGACCTAACACCGAACCCTGTGGGACTCCACTAATAACATTAGTCGAAGAAGAGCAGCACCCATTGATTACCACCCTCTGTCTTCTAGCACTTAACCATCCTTTTATCCATTGTAGCAACTTACCCTTAATACCATTCTGCTCCAATTTGTACAATAGTCTTCCATGCGCAACAGTGTCAAAAGCTTTCCTGAAATCCAAATATATGATATCAAAATTATTTTTTGCATCCAGTTCCTTTGTAACCACATCATAATATCCTATCAAATTTGTCAGACAAGACCCCTTAAGAAACCCATGCTGTGTCTGAATTATTGCTGCAGTCTTGTCTAGATGATCCTGCAATGCATCTTTAACCAGTGACTCCATTATTTTACCCGGAACAGAAGTTAAACTAACTGGTCTGTAATTACTCGTGTCACCCTTCGATCCCCCCCTTGTGAATTGGGGATACATTTGCACATCTCCAGTCCGTGGGAACCTCCCCTGAGTCCAAGGACGCTCTCATAATTATGGCTAAGGGTTTGCTTAGTTGCTTTGCCGCCTCCTTTAATATAACTGGATAGATCCCATCCACCCCAGATGCCTTTCTTATGTTTAACTTCAACAATTTCTCCTCCACTTTGCTTTCAGTTATTCCAAAATCATTAAGTATCCTGCTACAATTTGAAAACCTTCTGCCATTTTCAAACCTTAATAATTCCTCATGTGTGAATGTAGATGCAAAATACTCATTCAGTTTGTTTGCTATCTGAGCAGGATCATCAACAGGCGAACCATCGCTGTCAAGTGGACCAATCAGATTCATCCCCTTCCTTTTAGAGTTTATATAAGTAAAGAAATCCTTGCTGTTTTTCATAGCATCTTTTGCTAATGATTTCTCGTAATCTGCCTTCGCCTGCCTAACCTCCTTTGTCACCTGATTACAGACTAGCTTATATTTGCCATAGGCTTGTGAGTCCCTTGATAATTTATATGCATCCCATGCATTTTTCTTCTCTGTTACGAGTCTCATTAGTTCATTAGATAGCCATTTAGGCCTAAACCTTGAACAATATTTCTTAATAGGTATGAAACGTTTAGTAGCTTCCGCGATTAATTCCTTGAATGCTTCCCACTTAGAATTTACTGTTGGTAACATCGTCAGTTGATCCCACTGTACAGAATTTAAAAACTGTCTGAGACCACTGTACTCACCTTTACGGAAGCAAAAACCCTTTCCTTTTCCCCTGATGGTAATTAAATCTTTAAGTAAATCCCACATCAGTACACTCTGATCACTGCCACCTAGTGGTTCCTTTATCTGCAAATTCCTAATACATGAATGATCACTGCTGATAACCAGATCAAGAGTATTACTTTCTCTTGTTGCCTGTCGAACATGCTGCTGCAGAAAACAATCATCCAATAAATCCACAAAAGTCTGACTAGTGTGTGAGTGACCAATCCACAAGTTCCAGTCAATATCTGGGAAGTTAAAAACCCCCATTATAAGACATTCCGATTTACTAGCCCACTCTATTTCTCTGTACAATTGTTCATTGTACTCATTCGAGTCATTCTTCATTCACAATAGGCAAAAAGATCGCTCTGTAGTATAAGGACAGAGTTTTATTTGAGAGTCCCCTGGAAAATCTAATGATGGCCGCTGAAAATCTTTTAGCCTTGGTCCCTAGGTGCATAAGATGTTGGTGATCTTATGGGGGTAACTATTGATCACAAGCTCAGCTTGTGATCAATAGTTACCCCCAGGACTCTCGTCTGTGTTACGATCGGGTGTTGCTTTCCGGAGATCATAATTTGTGGTGGGCGTCTGAGATCTAGCTTGGATTTGAAGAGCATCATTTTTGTTTTATCCGGATTGATTCGTAGTTTGTTGAGCACCGTCCAGGAGTTGAGATCGGACAGGATACGATTTGCTTTACACTCTGGGTCAAAGCGGGATTTTCCAGGAACAACGATAGTGAGATCATCTGCGAAAGCCACTATTTTACATTCATCCAACGGTTTTGTGTGCCAGCTGTGGAGGACCATATTCCAGACAAGGGGGGCCCTAGGACAGAACCCTGTGGGCACCCTCGAGAGGTCGGTCTGGTTACCTGCAGGTAGTTGGATTTGACTATTATCTCGCGCTCTGTGAAATAATTTCGAAAGAGCTGATATAGCTGGAGGGAGCACTGAGCCTGGCGGAGGCAGGCCAATGCACTGTCCCACCAGACAGTGTCAAAGGCGCCCTCGAAATCAACAAAGATAGCCAGTTCATATTTGGATGTAGAATTTTCTATGTGGAGGACCAAGTCAAACAGAGCCTCCTCAGAAGAGCACCCTAGCATAAAGCCATACTGTACTGGGGATAAGATTTTTTTTTTTTTTTTTTTTTTTTGTATATGGCCATATTGCACCTCCCAAAGTTTTTGCATTTTACTGTGATCCAAGCCCGAGGCGGGAATCGAACCCGCGACTTTTGGGTTGCCAGGCAGGCACTTTACCTACCTGGCTAGCCCGGTCGGCCCTGGGGATAAGAGGTTTCGTTCACAGAGTAACTGCATGATTCATAGTGCCACGAGTCTTTCCAGTATTTTCCCGAGATTTGCCAGGAGGGCAATAGGTCTGAGGGAGCGGGGGTCGTCAGGAGGTTTATCAGGTTTCCTGATGAGCCGAAGGAGAGCTACTTTCCAAATTTTGGGGAATACTCCATCTTGCAGGCATTTATTATACAGTAATTGTAGATATAGCGTTCTAAGCTTGAAGAAGTGCAGAATAAAAACATATTCTATTAGATTCATCCCTGGGCATTTTTTGGGATTGATCCTATTAATCACTGCCGACAGTTCATCAATGGTAAAGGGGTTGGTAGTTGCCTTATTGTCATATGTTTTGTTGGCCGTTCGTATAGCTGAATGCTCTGGTAGATCCCCTGCGGAATCATCCTCCGGAAACAATTTGTCTAGTATTTGATTAATTGTGTTAGTCCAGTTCGAGGTCTCTGATGTTTCGGTTGTAACTGTGCCAAAGATATCAGGCATGTATGTTTTCTCCCTCGCTATCTTATAAAGAAGGCCTCATGGATTGGGATTTCTCGAGTCATTAACAAATGTAGTCCAGGTTTCTCTCTTCTTGGCGTTTGTGTATTCATTCTTTTTGGCAATGTGGCTACTGTGTAATCTTGCCACTTCAGAGGGGGACCAGTTGCGATGGCGCTGATAAAACCGTCGGGCTCTGTGGGCTTCCTTACGCATCGTTGCTAGCTCATTACACCACCATGAGCAAACAGTGGGACGGATGGACTTTTTCCTTGCCGACTTATACGAGGCCTTCAATAGTGCTTGCTGAAGTATGTTGACCAATTCATTAGCAGCAGATGAGTTAAGGTGGTTAGGATTGCGTGAGGGAAAATCTCTGGTAATCGAGTCATCAAACGTCTGCCAATCGACATCCTTGATTGAGAATCTCAGAAGGGCGAGCTGTCTAGGGGCCCTAGGGAGAGCGGCTGAGTGTGTTGCCATGTAGAAGGTAATCACTCTATGATCACTGAGCGCCCAGTCTGGGATTGTCTTCCAGTCAGAGATCCGGGTACTGAGATCATTGGTCGTTACTGTGACATCGATGTTGAACTCTCCTATAAAGCTATTATATGTGAAATATTGCTGTGGTAGATTATGAACTATAAGGTTGTGGGAGTAAATGAAGTCCACCAACAAGTGGCCTCGAGCATCAGAGATGGGGCTATGCCAGAATGATGACTTGGCATTTACATCGGAGACAACGAGAACAGATTTCTTGTTCAGAAAGTAGAGAGCAAACTCCAGATAGTTCAGTGAATCATTGAAATCGGCTGAGGGTGGGCAATAGAGTGAAACATCCTCCAAGTCATAGAGGCTATGACTTGGAGGATGTTTAGGTAGGTGGTAGACGTCAGAGTGCCCGGCACATGGATGACTGGACCCAGGGTATCCCAGCGCAGAACATCGCCCAAAGCATGACACCACTGCCACCGGCTTGTTTTCGTCCCACGGTGCACCCAGGCACCATCACCTCCCCAGGTAGACGACGCAGACGTACCCGGCTGTCCACATGGTGCAACAGGAAACATGATTCATCGGACCAGACGACCTTCTTCCAATCACTCAAGGTTCAGTTTCGATGCTCGCGTGCCCATTGTAGGCGCTGTCGCCGGTGAACCGTGGTTAGCATGGGCACTCGGAGTGGCCTGCGGCTACGCAGCCCCATTTTCAGCAGGATTCGATGTACTGTGTGTTGTGGCACATTACTCCTATCACCAGCATTCCAATTACCGTCAAGTTGCGCCACAGTCAACCTTCTGTTGCCACGTATCATCCGGGAGAGCCTTCGCTCGCATCGGTAAGTCCAAAACCTCGCCGGCTGTTCATGGGTTTTACAAGTACTTCCTCCTCATAACCATTGACTTTGCCAGGGCCTTTGACATGCTCTGGTGGCCAAGCATTCTTCGTATGCTAAGACTGGCATACATACCAGCCAACTTCTACAAGTGTATACAAAGTTACCTTTCCAACAGGAAGATCACCATCTCCTCACCATACCAGAAGCTCACCAAATCTATTTACAGAGGCTGCCCATAGGGCTTGGTCCTCGGCCCGTTCCTCTGGAACATCGTCCTTGATGAGTTACTTGGCCTGGATCTGGGCCCTGTTACTATCCAAGCATTCGCGGATGATATTACCATCTCCATCGCAGCGGACACCAGAGCAGCTCTCGAGGCCACTGGAAATCAAGCACTACAGATCTTACAGGACTGGGCGACTCAACACAAGCTCCGGATTTCCCCACAGAAGACACAATCCATACTTCTCAAAGGCACCCTGCAAATATCAAGGCCTCATCAGATCAAGGTACAAGGAAAAACCATCGAGCTGGTAACCTCCCTAAAACACCTGGATATCATCCTGGATTCGAAGCTCTCCTTCTTCCCACACCTCTCATACCTTCAAGACAAAATCAGAAATTATGCAGCCCTAATCATCCGAGTAAGCAGGTGTGACTGGGGTCTGAACTGGAGAACACTCAAACACCTGTATAAATCTATATTCCTCCCTGTTATTACACAGGGATCCGGGATTTGGTACCATACAGCAATAATTGTTCGCAATAAACGCAAACTAGAAACAATTCAGTGGAGTATATTGCTCGCCATTACCAGGGCCTGCTGCAAAGCAAGCTCTCCGGCCCTCCAGGTTCTTGCAGTTGTCCTCCCCCTTGACTTGGAGGTTATCCGTCGAGGATTGCACTACTGCTTGTCGCGGGGCATCCCAGCTACCATCTTTGGACATACCATCGACACCCACAGGGTAAGCAAGAAAAGAAGAAACTAGCTGCCATGCTACTACAAATCTGGCAGACAGGATGGGAAGAGACGGACAAGAGCCTAATAACTAAGAAATTCATCCCGGATGTGAAACTTGTTTATCCAAAGTCGCCGCCTTGGTTCTCTCCTTGCCTCTACTGTACATATATTATACTGGACACGGCTCTATAAATCATAAGTTGACTACCTTGGGAATCATCAATAACCCCTACTGTACATGTGGAGAAATTGAAGATTAGGACCATCTTCTTTATAACTGCCCACTTTATGACGATCTTCGAGGAACACTGTACACCAGACTCCAACACATACCTCAAGGACAGGAGCACCTGTTAATTTCTGACCAGCAACACTACAAATTACTAACGGAGTATGCGCAGAACCTCTTTGCCAGGCGCAGGACTCTACAACCAACTCAAGCTAGGGATACAAATCTGTGAGGGACTTGCTAAAATCGGAAATAAAAAATCTGTACTTGACCGTTTTACCAGCATCGACTTGCTAACCCTGGACCATCCCGAATAGGATTACCTGCTAACTCACCCACATGGTTGGGTAGGCTCCAGTGGTCTCGACCACTCCACCGCAAAATATAAATCACACTCAGCACACTCGCTGAGTGGCTTTTCTACCCTTCTGGAGTTATCCCCTCTCCCTTTTTATTTTTTATCTTTATTTATTTATTTATTTCATTATATATATATATATATATATATATATATATATATATATATATTTTTTTTTTTTTTAAATTGGTCTCCGTTCAGGAAGCTTAGGCGACCCTGACGGAGACCTGCCAGAGAATAATGGGCAGCCTGGTTACCTCCTAGTGGTGTGTGCGGGCAACGTGGGGTCCCATCAGGGGTTCTGCGGCCAAATGCCAGGACACACAACAGAACCCAACACAATACTACACATTCAACACACTACACTTTTTCTGGCATTCAGTGTTCTGTATTTCTTCACAGTGTACATATGGCGCAGATGTGGGAAACCACAGGTGGGGCCCGACTGACCTGGTGGTCATGCCGGAGTATAAACAAGAACATTTTAAGAACCAGCATGGATGGTAACAAGACCCAATTTATTTCAGATGCATAAGTTTTACACATCTGATGAATATGTTTTCCTCTTTCCCTTCAGGGATAATACCTTTAGCAGTGGCCTATCATCAAGAAGTTGGAACCTTGTGCAACGAATTGCCACTATTAATAACTAACATCATTTACACCTTGTTAAAGAATTTTTCGTACAAACAAGCACAGCCAACTATAAATGGTTCCATTAACAACCTCCCATCCATAAAAGTTTATTTCTTCTTTACCAAGTAAATGCACAATTTTTAAAGATGTAAGAGTTACATTGCTTTCAGGGGCTCATTTATAAATTTTTGGGCCCCTAGACAAAATATCAATGAACGAACCATAGACAAAGTATCTGTATACGGGGCCCCCCCTTCAGAAGGAACCCAAGAAAAAAACTTAAAGTAATGGTGGTCGAAATTACTAATTTGGGGATGCCTTTTTTATTTTAAAAAATGATATAATGGCTGTGATATGTAGTATTGTACTCCAGTTCTAATTTCAAACCATAATGTAATTAATGCAACAGAACTTGAGCAAGGAATTTCTAATGGAACCCTGGACATTACAAGCTTTAGCCAATTGTCTAATCTTTTATACTTTATAAAAAAAATAATTTCTTGAGTCCCTTTATAACTAATCCTCCTGAAAATTTACACGCTATATTGGAAGTTCTTGTAACTGATAAAAAAAAAGCATGATCATACAATCTGACTATAAAAGTATTTCAAGAAAATTTTCTTTTTGGTTTTTTAATGTTTAGCCTCCCTAGTCGAAGTTTATTACTCGAACATAAATGGATTGATCTTATTTTGCACGCTCTTGTAATCAGACCGGCCTTGAGTGTTTTCAAAGTATTAACATGGATTACTTCTACACCCTTAAACGTGGCCATATAAAGATATGTCTTCTTAATCTTGTACTTAACGGGAGATACAGTATGGTTATAATCACTACCGGCAGCAGATATTTCATTTCTCTCTCTCTCTCTCTCTCTCTCTCTCTGATAGACATACCAGATAAAGACTCTTCTATGTGACAGGCGGGTGAAATCCATTTACATGCACGTACGAAAGGGGCAGGAGAAGTTCTTTATTCCACTCCAAGGACTATCTGTTTGCATCGAATATCACTGTACAATCCAGAGGTGAGTTATTGTGACAAGTGGCGAAAAGACTCGTGGAAAGCGAAGACAGCGTATTGCAGTACGCGAGGCGTAGGCGAGGAAGGTGAGCGAAGATGGAGAGAAAGGAGAAAGAGATAATGAAATGGGTTAATGGGGTGAAGGACTAGGTGCCGGCGCCAATGTAAAAACACCTTGGCACAAATGTCGACTTCTCTCTCTCTCTCTCTTTCTCTCTGTCTTAGAGGTGTGCGTTGTTCGACCAGATGTGGGTTAGGCCACCGGGATGGAGAGGGGTTAAGGGTCAAAAAGCGGAGCAAGAAATCAATAATTGCACAATCTCTTCACTGTCACATTCCAACGTTTGTATGTCACATCTTTACTGCAAGGTGTGATCAGATGCACATCTGAATATACACGGGATCTTCCTAGAAATATCATTATCTCTGATAATGAAAATTTAATTTCAGCAGAATTATCCAGTAGTAGGCTGTAATTATCTTTCGTGCTAAATAAATTAAAAATTTCTCTTTTTGTTTTGGGATACCTGATGTTCGTTATCCAGTGGAGGATCGCGTTAATTGCGATTTAAGACATCGTATCACAGTTCGGTTCATGACAATTCGGTATATGCGACAATATGGTGTGATCATCTTCATTTCTTTTCCTTTCATCTAGTTTCTGTGCCCGCAAATTTCTTCTGACCTCCAGCCTTCAACCCATCCATGCTACTGGAACAGCATAGGTTTCGATAGCCTAAAAACATAAATTAGCATAAATTTGCTCCTTCCTTTTTCTCTGTCAGTCAAATTTCTTTAGAAAAATGGGCTTCAACAACCTCCATCCAAAAAAAAAAAAAAAAACAATAACAATGCTCTATTATGTCCACACTAATAGCTCGTTGGTAGCACAGAGGTTTAGGGTAATTGCTTTTTCATGCTGTATGGAAAATGACTTGGTTCTAATTACATCACGATGGCAAGATATTTATGCACCAATGCACAGTCCTTCCCTCGTTTGGGTAACTTGTTTTTTTTTCCCTTTTCTTCTTTTTTCAAACAAAGACGGCCTCGAATACTGCATACAGCTCTGCAAACCTCATTTTAGGAAGGAAGTGGATGTGTTGGAACCGATGCAAAGAAGAGTAACGAGTTAGTAAGAGGAACAAACAGATACTCTTGCCGAGAAAGGCTTCAGTTCGGCAAATGCAGCACTGGAGACTAGATACCTGCGAGATTATCTGATTAAGGTGTTTGTAAGGCTTTGAATGTATTGGATAAGTGCAATGCTGATGGCATCCTTCCTCTTGTCAGATTACATAAATGAGGGAACATAACTTCAAATTGAGGAAGGATGGTTGCAGGATAGATGTGCGGAGGTTTGCCTTCTGGCAGCGGATGGTTGATTGTTGGAACAATCTTCCATCTGTTGTGTAAATAGGTAGTATGTAGAAATTCAAGGAAGAACCAGACAAATTAACCATTTACATGACATGTTAAAAGTGGGTTTGTTTTGTCATATACTGAATTCTCGTGTAGAATTCGCCGAATAGTTGTATTCAATGAATTCACACACGCTCCAGATCGACTTTCACGAAACTGTCATACACCAAATTGTCATGTACAGCAAACTGTCCTACAACGATTTAACATGGAATTGGCTTCCTCCCTTCCTCTCCTACAGTTAAGGGACATACAAAAAAGTGCGAATAATACATTTTTGAATACAGGCAAAAAAAGAACCAAATATTCGTAATTTTTGAAACAAGGCAATCTCTGTCTGTTTTAGTCCCAGCTCTGGGCGGGTGTAGAAGGCCCAATGCACCGGCAATGGAATGCACCTGACAGTGCAATGGAAAAATAATTTGAAAGTTCGATTATTTGGTATAAGACCTCGAGGTGAAAATCTCACTTTATAAAATATTTTAAAATTTTAAATAATGACGTTTAAAAATTCTACTTTATAAAATATTTATCTTTTTATAAGTTCCAGTTCCAAAATACGCGAGCTGTTTTTTTAAACACATCTCGAAGACCATCCTCGTGTCATCTCCATGAGAGATAACCGTTATCTGGTCCCTACCAAGGAGACATCATAGCAACTTCGGCATATCATCAGTAATAGCTTCATGGACGAGGGCACCATTGCACAGAATGATTAGGTGTTTGTATTCCCTTGGTCCATATACATAAAAGAGCCTGTTTTAATTGGTGTTAAGAGCATTCCGACCAGACCCAGGGACAAAACGTCATGGTGATTTCATTGATGAGTCAAATACGAGGGGAGGTTGAATAGTTCCTAACCTCTCACTGAAGGAATGCTGGAAAGTTGACATGTAGATATGTATAGCATCTCATGTAGGACGGCACCTGAACGTCAGTTCAACTCTGTCTTGGTACACAGTAATGAATACCGAACTGTGTAAAAGGCCAGAAATGTGTGTGTGTGTGTGTGTGTGTGTGTGTGTGTGTGTGTGTGTGTGTGTGTGTGTGTGTGTGTGTGTGTGTGTGTATTGCTGTGTTGCTTACTTGCTTCTGGCCATTTTGTCACCAGGAAATGTCCAAAGTGAGTTTGAAACTTTCAAAAGAACCCCGTGCCAGCAAGCCGGTATCAGCACACACAAGTACACACACACACACACACACACACACACACACACACACACACACACACACACACACACACACACACACACACACACACACACACACACACACACACACACACACACATTTCATTTCACTCAGGAGACAGGACAGCAAAAGACGAAGAAATAAAGAAGAAAATAGCATAAAGGGGGAAAAAAAAGGTGCAGTATGACAAGGGATACTGCTTGACCACGTCTTTATCCAGTGCTGCCAAAAGTAGTCCACAAAGAGAAAACGTTTTCAGCCAAACAGCAGCAGTAAAATTATCCAAAAACAAGGTCAGCAAGGCAAGAACAAGTTCTAGAAGTAAATTTGTTAATCTGGAGTGATATCAGAAGTCATTGGTTGATGACGGGTTGCAGAGGACGGGTTGAGTTGCGGAGAGTCTTAATAAAGACTCTCCGCAACTCAACCCGAAAAATGCGCAACGTCTGTTAAAATACTGGAAAGTTGTGAAAATCCATTTATTTTTGAACATAGTCCCCACCTCTTAAATCAGCACACTTTCTGGCACGATCCAGTAGTTTTCGTAACCAGCCCAAAGAAAGTTAAGGAGATTTTGACTCAAATCAGTTGTTGACTGCATCCATCACAGTATTATCACTGTTGCATTTCTGTCCTTACAAGTCCTTTTTGAGATTTTGAAAATAGAAAACAGTCCGATGGAGCCAAATATAGTGAGTTGGGCGGATTCTGTAATAGCTGATTGAGTCACAAACGCTTTGTGGCTGTTGTATTGTCTTGATGCTAAATGGCTCTTTTGGCCAATTTTCCGAGTCTCTTGAGCTTCAAATCCTCCCAGAAATGTCTCAGTAGGTTAAAATAATACTCGGCATTGATAGTAGCACCTCGTTCCAGGAAATCAACGATGATCACTCCTTCTGCATCCCAGAAGACGGATGTCATGATTTTTCCAGCCAACTTCTGGACTTGAAACGTTTTAGGAGGGGAAAAAAAGGGATGCTTCCGCTGTTTCGATAATTCTTTTGTTTCAGTGTCGAAGTAATACGCCCATACTTCTTCCAGTGTGATATACTGCTCCCAAAACTGAGCTTCATTAGCTTCAAAATGTTACACAATCTCATGAGAACACCTCAATGCTTCCCGCTTCTGGTCTGCATTTAGTGCTCTAGGGACCCAACTCAAAGTAAACTTCTTCGCTCCTAAAACACTCACCACAATGTCGTGAGCTCGCTCATGGCAGATGTTGAATATTGTCTCAACGTTCTTCAATGTTATTCTGCGGTCGTGCATGATCAAGTCATAAATGGCATCCACATTTGCAGATATCGACATCGTAACAAGCCTCCCACTGTGGGGTGCATCTTCAACACTGTCTCGTTTACGCTTTAATTCTGCAACCAACCTTTTGATTGTGGTGTGTGAAGAACAAGATTCCACTAATGTTTGCTGCATGTCTTCATTAATTTCTTTCAGCACCATTCCCTTTGAATGAGGGTACTCAAAGACTACACGGTGCTTGATTCTCTCAACAGTCGCCATCTTCATTTACCTTCCACACTTCAACGTCCTCTGTAAAGGAGAAAAATATAGTTACAAATATGAAATTTTCTGTGAACGCACAAAGAATAGTCACAGTTTGGCAATGATGCTTTTCACGAAAACCTTTGCGATCTATATTGAGCAAAAAAATTTTCAAACCCATCCCCGTAGAGTGTGCAACTGGAATCTTATTTGACAAAACACACTCACTGATCATCACAAAATTAAAAAACTTTTGCAATTGCCTTCAACAGATAATTAAACGTATGTTATGCAAATGTAAGTTGTCATATGTTATGATTGCAGGTTTCTTAGTATCAGAAAAATGCTGCAAGCTTTACTGGAGCTTCTTAGTTGATTCGCTCATGGGGAAGAGAGATTCGACTGGTGTGATGCAGCCAACGCGAAGACTGGACTGTGGAACAGTGGAGAGAGAGAGATCATGTGGTCTGACGAGTCTCGATTTACGTTTTTTTTTTGCACAAAAGGTAGAGTGAAAGTGTGGTGTGATCCTCAAAAAACCATGTATCCAGACTGTCTCGTGTCCACCACTCAAACGGATGGGGGATGGAATGGGGTATTTTATATTGGTGCGGTCTGGGTCCTCTTATACTATTAGGAGGAGGTCGCCTTACCTACAATGAAGATTCGTCGTATCGGACCAACTTCACCTTGCAGTGCTTCATGTTTACCAGAATTGCGATGGCTTCTTTCAAGAAAACACAACTATCTATGGTGAAAATTTTCTATCTGAATGGTTTGAAGAACGTTCCCAAGATTTCCAACATCTATCCTGACTGCCTAATTCTCGCGCTCTGAATTCATCTGAGAATGTCTTGGATATGTTGAAAAGAGCAGCTTGGCTTTGCAGTTCTCCACGGGTCACAGTTCCACAACTGGCAAACATTCAGATGGAAGAATTGTTAAATCTGGAGCTAGATTCCAACACACTCCTAGTGGAATTCATGTCGTGACGGGTAGGAGCTGTGATTCGAGCAAAAGCTAGCCCAGTGGATATCAAATAAAGGTTTCTAAGTTTATGGTCCATGAGTATAGATTATTCACAGTTCGGCATACGTTACTAATAGTGACCACTCCCAGTAAGTTTCGATTCAGCTATCTTGGCCAGCGTCTCAGATTTTTAAAGGTAAAATGGATTCAACACAATTTGTAAAAGACACCAGTAAAATCTAACAGAACCGTGGATAATGGTATTTTTCCTTAAGTTGAACACAATCCAAAGATTTAATATTGAGTACTCGACTTCCGCTTTCAGTGGAAGCAAGAATGATTCCTATAAGCGAACTCAGAACTCAGTACGGATTTAATTTTCGATCACTGCGTTGAAATTTCCTCCTGATTACATAGTACTGAGTTTCTGAAACCCAAATAATAGGTGAATTTTAATAAAATTAAGTAAACTCATAGAAAAGGAAATATCTTATTAAATAGACTTTTTTTGTGACAAAAAAAAAAAAAAATCAAGACTTGTACTTTTCTCATACGGACATTAAAGCAAAAATTGCTTTCAAAAGTACCCTGTTGCGCGACTGCTGAAACAATCCCAGAGAAGTTTTTGTGGAGCTGAATTGAGTCAAAGGAGCCAAATATGCATAAACAGAATATACGAAGTGTGGCAATAAAGTTCCTGGATTGGTTCAATAAAAAGAACACAAAGTGAAAAAGATCAAAAATAGTTTTATTTCTTTTCTTTATGTCCCCAAAATCCTGAAATCGCTTTCCTTTGAGGACATTTTTCACTTTATGAAAGAATGAAAAAAGTCCGCATTGTGATAGATAGATTGAGAGAGGAGGATTGGATGGTTGATCTGTTCAATGCCATATTTCGTAAAAAATGTCTTCACGACGATTCTCTCTCTCTCTCTCTCTCTCTCTCTACACTTTAGGTACAAATCCAGTTTGTCGAAAAAATGATCAGCATCGTCTTGATTGTGGACAAAACTTCTTTTTTTGTTGTTTTGTTTATTTTTGTAAACGAAATTTTTTGGGTCTTGATGATGATTTTGAAGTCCTCTTCCGTTTATTTTCACTCATCGAACATAACCGCAACAGCACCAGTCCGGGAACTTTATTGCCACACCTCGTACAATTCAAATGAATTGTTTGAGACGATAACTGTGGATAAAATGCATCTTTTCCAACTGTATCCACTCTCCTTACCTGTTTTCGAGTTTCGTTGAATTATACGCTTTTCATATTATAAAGCCTTTATGGTTGACACTCCTCATCCAAACATAGCCAAGGGGAATGTCATTCCCCCACCGCAAATAACCTTTATTTGGGGCTACCGTAAAAGAGAAACCAGGTAGGTTCACTGCCAAAGAAAGTGAATATGCGACCTTGCCTCACAGCGAAACGAACTACTTAACGAGGAACAAGGTAGCCCTCCAGCACCCTGTTGACTGCTGCCACCCCGTGGCGAGAGGACACGCTAGTTAACCGCTTTACCTTGGCATGCAAACAAGCCGAACTTCGCACTGTGACCTATAAACACACCATATTTCGGCTGCGAAGATTGCCAAATGAAGTTAATCCAGTAGCATTAGTTATGCCGCTCCCAGTAATGTCCATCAGATCATTTTAAAAACGAGATGGCCACCACAGTTACCATGATAATGTTAGTACAGTAAACGTACACAAAGGCTTGTTAATTACCAGGTCCAGAGCAGGTAGATAACGAGAGTTCGTTGACCATTGGTAAGTCCACAAGGACTTCCTCTAAACACACGATATTGGACTTACAAGGTTATTGGCAAGCATTTGACCTCTGATCGAGTCACTTTCCTAGCTTATTTTTTTGTTGGACACTATCGCAGCATTTAAAAAGGAGTCGTTTATTCCTTATAAAGCCAATCAAAGGCTTTTCAGAAGCCTTCACTATAGTAAGTTGGTCCTTGGTATTGGGTCTCGAACAACAGTATCAAATCATGGGTGATTGAAAGAGCGCCTTTTAAAATTCAAATGTGACAGGAATACAGTATGTTATTATAAGAAGGCCCAAAAGGTTATTTATGCTTTTTATTATTACGATCCAAATTACTTTGAAAAAAGTTCTGAGGACAAAATAAACTGTATTATTTATTAATTAATAAATTAATACAATCTATACTGTTTTAATAAATTATAGAACAGATTATTTCGATACTTAATGTCATATAAAAGAACATGCTGTTGCTAAAAATTTATTTTTTTTATTGATAGGTGGAATTAAAATGAATATTCAGCAAATCGGGCAAATCAGTAATCAAAATTTCGACAAAAGATGGCAGAAAGACTAAAGAAATGCATCAAAGAATAAATAGAATCTTTGAGGAAGTATCGTCTAGTTATTGACCTTGAATCATCTTCACAACTGAAGATGATTCAAGGTCTGGTCGGCCATCTGAAGCAATCAATTCTGAAACAATTAACATCGCCGAAGAAAAAAAATTATTAAATAAAATAATTAAAATATCTAAACTTGAAAAAGTACTTAAAATTTCCCATGGAAGCATGGGAAATTTTAATAGTAATATAAGAGCATTTAAGAATATCCAACGTTTGTGCAAGATGGAGAAATCTTTCCTTTCGTGACAAACATCAGAGGGTGAAGTCATCAACAGGGAATTTAATTTAATTATTGATAATCTGGATACGTTTTTATCTATCTGGATTAATAAGTGATGAAACTTGGCTACAAGTTTCATCACTTAAATTGGGAAACCATAAAAGGCAAACAATAGTCCAAGAAAATAATTCGGCCTTGTTTTTAAACGTTTTTTGTTTTATAAGGGTAGTGTAATAAGGCAGCCCAAAAGTTTTCTTAAACTTAAATGGATGCTGGTTTTTCATCTAGCAGTTTGGACTTCAGCCACAACTACAACATATCGAACTCTTTCTGCTGCTCCTCGTTGAAAGAGCAACCTAGCCTTTCATTACATCTTTTTTAACACTTTCAAAACTTCACTGTTTGGGGCCTTTCTTAAATGCTTTAGATCTGCGTTCCTGGAGGGCAGGGGAAGCAAACTATGACAGCAGCCTTCTATCCTTTCTTGAGAGCGTTGAAAGATACCCTAACTGGCACTGTGCCAGATGCAGCATGGTTATGCCCCTTCTGCCTTTCATATTACAGTATCAGATCAAAAATTGTTTATTCACACAGGATTAATTCAAGAGCACAGCTTGTGCTCTTGAATAAGAGCACAAGAAAAAATGTTTAAGTGATACGAGAGGGGATTTAAAAGACAATAATTAGGGAAGCGCCGGATTAACAAAGAAAGGCATTTTGGCCTATATCTGACATGAAATCACAAAACTCACCAGGATTGAGTATTGTTACCATCGATATATAGTACAAAGAATCTGGAATCTGCTTACAAACTTGGATTAAATAATAGACTGGTAATAAGCAGTTTGGTTTTAATTTAGTTTAGAATATCCTTATTTTAGAATTCCCTTACTGCATGCCACATTAGCGGAGACTTTCTGTGGATCACTCAAATTCAAATACAACCATGGTTCTGTTAGCTACACTGTCTGGCCACTTTATTTGGACTATATGCTTAAATCGTGTTTTACCACCATTGGCCGACACGACTTTGCATGGAGTCAACAAGGTGTTGAAGTGTGACTCAAGGAATACTACACCATTCATGTAACAAAACTGTCTTCAATTCCGAGTGACGTTGGTAGTGCATTGTGCTGACATTCAATTCATCAATTTTTCAGTGAACACCTGAAGGATGAATTGAAAATTCATCCTTCAAGTGTTCACTGAAATCAAAATCCGTGGATTTGGACATGTGCATGCATGCTCGAAGGAGATCAGCCAGAAAAAAGTGTAGTGTCTGCTTTATGCAGTATTGTGTTATGTTCTGTTGTTGTGTCTCTGGCTACTTGGCCCTAGTGGGACCCTACGTTGCCCGCCGCCACCACTGAGTTAGGCTGCCGTCATATTCTGGCTGATCTCCGCCAAGGTCGCCTGAGATTTCTGGACATGAAAAGGGGGGGGGGGGGGTAGAAAGTACAAGTGGTGGCTCAAAGTAGGCAAAAGAAGAGGTAGGAAGGGAGAAGTAGGAATCATCCCTGGTCTAGAAACCCACCGAAGGCCAGAGAAAGGAAGACAGCTTTCAGAACAAGGGAGATCTGCAAAGTTGGGTAGGTGCAATGGGAAGTGGTCTCCCAGATGTCTACGTCTATGATGGCTGCGAGACAGTATTGTTGTGTAGTTTGAATTTTTCTGTACATTAGGGGATAACCAGAGACCCTGCCATATATGCAGTAGGGCTCTTGGAGAAGGAGAAGATCAAGATTTAAATCCTCCATGAGGAGATGGAGTTGAGATGCCACTGAAGTTGATTTTTGTGCGTTTATTTGGCCTATGCGAAGTCTGGATGATGATAAGTACGCTGTCCTACTTTTCATAATTGGTGTTATTGCGTATTATTTCAGCTGTTCTCTTGTAAACAAGTCATGATCCATTTCTCACTAGGTTTGTTGATTGCTTTACAATTGGCGCATTTCGGTGGCAAAGTTTTATTGGGGCATTCTTTATAAAGGTGGCCGGCTTCTGCACAGTGGCCGCATACCGGTTTTTGCTTCAGACATTTCGCTGATGTGTGTCCGTATCCTAAACAGTTATAACATTTCAGGACTGGTGCAAAATCCCTTATCCTATGTGAGGACCAGCCTAGAAAGACTTTTTCTTGAATAATTAATTGTTTTCTGATTTTGGGAGATACTGCTATGATCAAACTTCAGTGGTCACGTGCTCCTGGTTTTAGTGGAGTATTTGATCTTAATTTCACTGTAGATTTCATTAATGAAATCATCCTTCTGAATGGAGCTTTCCACATCAAATACTATCAAGCTGGGCCCCCCGAAGCTTTGGGGGGGGTCTCGAAGACAAGACTAGTATCCACTTCGGTCCCGCAGGATTTTATCTTTTCTAAGTCAGATTTCGTGGCTGTTTCAGGAATGATTCCTTTGTCCCTGATCTTACGGATACTTTTGACCTTGACATTACCTAGCTTTGGTTTGATACTCTGAAGAATTTTGTTTTTCACTCCATTACTGTCAGCAATGTCGCAGCCCTCTTCAGCTTTAATGATGAGAATGTGTTTATGTTCAGGCTTAGTTACTTTGGGCATTTTTGCCGCAGCTGCATATGATAATTGTTGAGTCCTTATAGGTGGATCCATAGATATGGCTGTGGAGGTCTGGACGTCGGTAGGTATGAGAGCAGGACTGTTGACAGCCGCACTTAGTGTAGAGTTAGTCAACTGGAGTTGTTCTTTGCCACTTTAAGTTGTTGATTTTCTATTATTAATTCATACAACATCTTCTCAAGGGAGCCCCAGCAAGGTGTTATACAGAGCCAGGTAGTTTTAGGGATCATACTGTTGTCACTGTTTAAGTAACACTCCACTTTACGTCTCAATAGAGGGATCATCTTGAAATTGGGTATGTTATTGCTCAGAAAAGTGGGAAGTTCTTCGTCATCTTCAGCATCTTCCCAAAGCTTGTGGGGATGGCATTTCAAGTGACTTATACATTTTTCTTGGTTAGTACCACCTTCAGCGAAGTTTTGCATACCACGCTGGTTGGCATACATATGGCTATCACTGAAATGCCTTCTCCTCCCATTATTAAAAAATCCCGGTGAAGACATCCAACAACTTCCATGGCCAGCACGATCAAAAGATTTAAATCCGATCGAACATGTGTCGGACGCCCTTGGGCGTCACATTGCACGCCGACAGACAAACTCCTCGGTCAGTTGGTGAGGTAAAGTCTGCGCTGGTGGAAGAATAGGATTTCTTGGTACCGAATCTTATAGACACCCTTATATCGAGCATGGTTCACCGCTGTTAGGCCCGGTTAGTCGTTGTAGGGGACCATACGCCGTACTGATGTCACGCGACCATATTTTCGAGCATTTGGTATCGACTTTTGTAACGTGATCTTTTTGGTAATTCTTATACAAGGGACATTTATATCCCTATAAATGTCCCATATACCTGTCCGAAGTTTATCCCTATAAATGTCCCATATACCTGTCCGAAGTTTCTCGCTGTTTCCTCATTTCATCGTTATTCTATGGTAAGCTGCAAGCCCCACGTTTTCTATGTGTTCTGTTAATTTTGTCGGGCAGTGTATTTCCGAATCAAACCTCCAGAAACATTCTGTAGAATGTGGGATGCCTGCTTGGGTATTGTAATTTTTTAATATATACATCCAAAAGTACGATATATGAAATAAAATTAGGAATAAGGAAAAGTTCAGTAACCTTATCTTTCAAAAAGCATTCAGTTATAATGGGAAGGAATTAAATTGTGAGGGTAATGTACTCCAAAATATCTGGACGTGTGGTATACGTTACAGTATCTCTTGATCAATCTATCCCCTGGTGACAATTTTGTTATGCAATTATGTAGTTTTGATACCCCAGATCATTGTGTCTAAGAATGCATTCTTTTATATGAATACAATGATAACAGTGACCCCATTTAGGGGAAATTTGTCTAGTGCAATCGTTTCAAGGACTAACAGCGCTTAAATTAACCGGGTATTACTACACCGCACTTCTTTATGTCCATTTACTATAAAAAGCTTTACGTCATCATAGACATATTCTCATCAAAGAACTCTGCACTCATTTCAATGAAACCTTTGATAACCTCTTCTTTCTCAACTAATTAGTGCCTTTCGCTTTACACTTTCCTCTTGAATCGAAGACAAATACGTCGAGTTATTCGACGTGTAAACAAACTTAGTGGACCACATCTAAGTGCCATTTACGAGGTATTGTACTCCATTCTAGGCTAACCTTTCTTTTTGTACTGTCGAAATGTCTTCATTCGCACCAAATAGGATACTCAGTAATGCTACGCATGAGAAACTAGGCTATTCAGGTCATCGCTGTTCGTACGGCACCGTTGCTATAGAAACTATTATTATTATATTGTTACCATAGAAACAAACGAATTGTTGGGAAAAATATGAAGAGTATTGAACATTTGAAAGAACAGGATAATCAGAAAAAGACCCTCTTTTGAATGGCTATAATGAATGGCTATGTAAAATCACAACACTCACGAAACACAGGAGATTTTTGTATAACATTTTCAGCAGGTGATCCTTTTGTATTTAATAGCATTCGCAAACTTCTCTCTGCTACCAATTTCTTAGCCCTCGTGGGTAGCACAACATTGGTAGAATCGCCGTCCTCCCCACACCGGGTGGAAAAGACCCGAATTCGAGTCTTTGATTCAAGGCGATGATGACGTGAGGAATTCTTATGGGACGTTTTTCACAACGTGGCTGAGTTAATCGGTCTGAGGTGAGGGTAGCATGGTTTTTTCTCCCAGAAACTCAAATTTTTCGTCCAGCAAACAGAAAATCAATCTCAGAGCTCACGCAAATTTCGGAAAATTACACGGAGCAATATGGCCTTAGTCACTGATGCTCCTAAAACCCTACAACAACAACAACAAATAACTGAATACTTTTGTTAACGTAGTGTTTCATAACACCAGATTAATTACCAAGTTTGAAATGTGAAATTTGAAAATGCAATTGGAAAAGGCACACGCATAATGTCCTGAGTTTCCTTCATCATCATCATCAGCCATTTTTAATCCACTTCAGGATGAAGGCCTCCCCAGCAACATTCCAGTTCCTTCTGTTTTGTGCAATAGCTATCCATTTACTACCCACAAAAAAATCATGAATTTCATCTCTCCAATCTCCGTCGTTGTCTTCCAGGTTTTCTTCTAGCTCCTCTTGGGTACCATTCTGTTGTTTTCTTAGTCCCTCTGTCATCATGTCTTCGAGCTATGTGTCCTGTAAGAATGTCCTTTACTTGAGTTTGCTGCTTAATCCGTGTGTTTCTCTTCTTATCTAACAGTGCGATTCCCAATGAGTTTCCTTAGGTGTCTCCAAATGCTATTGGATATACAAGGATCACGTGCTGTTCAGTAATATGGGTTTTCTTTCCTTTAGTAAAAACAAACATAGAGTTCAATGACCCTATGGCGATCTTTAATACATCTGGCAATTCGCAGATGTGGGATTTCTTTATTTCCATTCCAAATATTAAGAAAGAGCCACTCATATGATTAAAGGTATTTATGCACACGGAAGTTGTTTCTGACCCAGAAAAAAGTCATAATGGCCTTCTGGCTAATTAGAAAATATTAATATTCAGCAACACATCACAAATAAACTTGTTTTGTGACATTGACAATGCAATGCATAAAAAATTCTGGTGGCATACTTTTGAACCGAAGGAGTTCAAGGGGGTTTATTTTTGATAAAAACAAATCCAACTATCAATTCCTGATTTGGTGCTTACCTGACTCTTGAAGAAGTAATCATTTGCATATCAAATATCAAAGATTTATATGATACAATATAAAAAAATCGGAAGTAGATTTTTTCCCAATAGCCTTAATTTCATGGATAAAATTAATCTGTAATTTCATGGATATAGTTTTTCATCCCTTAAAAAAAAGAGAACCAGACCATTACTTAAACAGTTAAGGCAAGATATACTGAAGCCTCAGACAGCACCAAATCTTAAGTGTAGGGAGGATGTTCCTTCTAAAGGATCCGTTTTTCTGTCAAAAATTGTCTCCCGACAACGAGACAATTTACTGCCTTGGTTATTATACTGCAGAGGAGGCAAAGCAGACCTACTGCTTGTCAAGAATTTAATTGTTATTTATTATGTATTTAAATGTTCGAATTACAGACACCCGACAAAAACTTAGCCTCTTGGAGCACATAACAGTCGAACGCGTGTACTTTAATACTCTGAATATGGAGTGTAAGGTCAACCTGCTTACTCCATTTACAGGACTACCAGCTATGACTGAAGAAACAAGATTTTTCATCACGAAAGATGGGCCGCAGAAAAGATGTCAGTTAGTGTAAAAAAAAAAAAAAAAGGAAAAAAAGAATAGCACCTGACTGGTCAGAAGTACACCCAGTTAAAGGAGAAGCTAAATTGCTGGTGTTTCAGAAATAACAGTAATATGGATTTTTAAGTAATGGAATTATAATGTCAATTGATGTTAAACAAAACAAGAACTGTTGCAAACTGTTAACCAAGGACCTGACCTTCTCAGCCAATTTCTCAGGGATCACCGAGAACAGAATTGCATAACATGAATATCTGAAATAGGGTCCCTCGGAAAAAAACCAATGCAATAACTGTGCGCATAAAAAATCCCTGCTAATATGGGCAAAAAGGCATAAAAACTGGACAACAGTCCAGTTTTTATGCCAGTTTTTATGTTGATGGTTGAAAAGCTGCAATGTAATTTGGCGAATCCAAATTTTGCTTATGCTCTAATGATGCTACCCACTGACTTCACTGAAACTGAAATTATCAACTCTGCACCCACGAGCGCCCTTGTGAGTAGCACAGTGAATAGAATCGGCGTCCTCGTCACATCGGGTGGAAAAGACCTGAGTTCGAATCCCTTCAATGACAGGAGGAATTTTTATGGGCCTCTTTCACAATGTGGTTGAGTGAGTCAGTCTCAGACAAGGACAGCATTGTTTCTTCTCCTGGAAACTCGGGTTTTTTCGTCCGGCAAACAGCAAATAGACCACAAAGCACATTCAATTTATTATATACGGAGCAATATGGCCTAAGTTACTGACGCGGCTGAACCCAACAACAACACAGAAGAGATAATGAGGCATTTCATCCAGACTGTGTGCAAGGTGTCGCACAAACTGGTGGTAGATCACTGTTGCTTTAGTGATGTTTTAACTATTATGAACTGGGTTCCCTAATTGAAATACCAACGAGGGACGAACAGGATGGTTATACAAATATTCTGGATAATCAAACAATGCCGTTTGCTGAATATTTGATTTTCGATATCCCTATATGCCAGGATGAGTACTATTGATTCACAAATTGCATAAAAGCCTCTACTTTTTAAACAGCACGAAGATCACGATGGAATGGAATGGAATTGCTTTAAATTTGCAAGGTAAGTCACCGGATTTATCCTTTCAGTAGTGGAACTGTATCTGTACTAGGTGTAAGTCCAAATAACGGTCCCGCTTGATCCTGTGATTAAATCTTATAGAGAACATGGGACTATGTGAGGGGTCAGTTGAATTGCTACCAACGATAATTCATGAAGTGATTTTTGATAAAAGAGAGGTTACACAGAGAAGAGTCAAAGCTTTCGTTGCGTAATATCCCCAGGGGAATTCAAATCGGTTGCTATGAGGGAGGATACAAAAGCTGAAAAATCACGTTACATAATTTGTGAACAGCTTCTAATGATGTCATGTCATGAATGAGCATGCATATATTCTATGGGATGGGACGAATTTTGGTGGGAAAGCCAAAATTTGTCCCATCCCATCCCGGAAAGAACTAGAAATTACTAAGAACCGGAAAGGTAGCATTTTCCAATAAAAGTAATATCAAATATTAAATAATATCAATCAAACAATCAAATAATATCAAATAAATTTTTTGAGAAAGGTTTACCCAATACATTCAGACATTATACACCAGTTCTCGTTGTTTGTGATATTCGCATTAACCTATTGCTGAATATGACCGAACGATGCAAGGAAGCAAAGGTTATGTAGCATTCGTTTTCGAAAACAAAAACAAAAAATAAATAAAATAAAATAAATAATAATAAAACGATAAAGATAAAATATCTCCAAAGCTTTATATTTCATGTATATTTTTTTTATTTTAGCTACTTCTTTCAAATAATCCCTCTAATCGGTTTCGAATCAGTCATTAAACCTTCATAGGTTCTCTGCCTCGACAAAGCTAGGTGGCAACTTGTCCCAGTTAGTTACTTTTTCGTTTAAATGTAAACCTTCTTGCATCCAGTCTACAATTATCTATCTTTAATTTGAATTCATGTCCCAATGAGTCATTCTAGAAAGAGAAAATATGCCCCACCATTAGGTTTGTTCAACCCTTTCAAAGTCTTAAACACCAAATCAGGTCCACGTAGAGACGTCTAGTTGTCAAACTTTGCAGCTTACCGAAGTGGAATCTCTTCATGTAAGAATATCTCTTTGCTTCCGCAACTAGTCTTGTTGCTCTCCTTTGTACTCGTATATCATTACAGCTACGTAAACTATTTGTCCAAGCATACTTGTATAAATCCTCGCGTGCAGCACAGTGATTATAATCCATCTTCCCCACACTAGGCAGAAAAGGCCCGGGTTCGAATCCTATCAATGGTGCAAAGAACTTATGGACTTTTTTCACTTCGTGGATGAGTCTGTCTGAAGCAAGGACAGCAAAGTTTTTCTCCCAGAAATTCAGGTTTTTAATCCGGCGCTTTAATATCAACAATTTTTATCATGAAACTAAATATACTACCATCAATATCTTTAATGAAAATAAAAACAAGAGGCTTGCTTGTAAGCCTATTCGACCTCTCTCGTAACACCTGTCTGTTCGGAACACTGTCCATTTATAGCCTCCTCTCTATCTTCTGCCAGCTAACCATCCTTTATCCACTCACCACCCAATCTTCTCCAGTGCCGCACTTCTCAAAGTTATACACAGGTCGTTGGTATGAAGACTATCAAAAGCCTCTATAAAATCCTTCCTCATAATACTCTACCAGAAGGCCCTTCTCTTAACAAACCCATGTTTTGACTCTCGATAGCATCATTATCATCACGGTAACTCCACACTTCATCCTTAATCACAGATTTTATTTATAATTTTTCCTGCCACAAAAGTCAAACTTAAAAAGGTCTGTGGTTGGCTAGATCATTTCTTGGAATCCAATTTTCGTGCCGGACAGACACCACAAGCTATTTATGCTTTCTTCCCTTCTAAACGTGATAATTTCTCCTCCGGAGCTTTTTCACTTATCACAGATTTTTAATGCTGAATTGAAACTGTTAGCTTGCTGAACAGTATTCTGACCTTGAAAAGTAAGCTTTTCATCCCGTGATACCAGCGAATATATACAAAGTAATTAAAATCCCCGAAACTTTTCCTGATAAATGTTTTAATATGTGTTTCTTCCATTACAACGGAAGAGATTAACTTCATATGATGCTAAAACAATAACTAAATACAAACCACTCCTCAAAATATTATGCACCACTCCTTAAAACTCGCCTCACTTTCTAATGATCTGCGTATATTAACCAAGCACACACACACACACACACACTCTACGAATTCATAGCATGTCTCTTGCTTTCACAGCAACACATGGACACAGGAAAACATTTTCTTGGAAGCTTGGCTTGATGCGGTCAGGGACGCCTACTTATTGTCGACCATGCAAATGGAACAACCCTTATGCTTGGGGGTTTTCCTGAGACGATAATTTTCAACCATATTTGGATTCACGGAACTACTGCGGATGTCGGACGTGAGCCGATGAAGGAAAAGGAAATCTTTTTTTTTAATCTCTCTCTCTCTCTCTCTCTCTCTCTCGATTTTTCTTTTTTTTTTTCAAGCTGCATCCACAAAAGCAAAGAACCAGATGAAAGTTGCCAGCTTGCATTATGTGAGAAATCTAGCTGTGAGCATAGACTTTCGTATATTAATCAGCAGATCCCACTGGGATTTTGCATATCCCATTAAACATATTTAAAGTTGGTATAATGACGCAGTTTTACCATATTTGTCGATGAAGCAGTAAATTTGTATTAAAATAAAAATAAAAAATTGCTTCCTTATTATAAACGATTAACCTCCCACCACTAGTTTCAATTGTTCCCACATTATCCCTGACCTGATATTTACCGCCATTCATTGCCTTAGGGATTTAACTTGATTTCCTTAGCCAATTTATTTTCATGACTCCTTTCTCGTGTTGAATAAATGGTATGTCCCCATTTCCAGTTCGTTTTTTATTTCTACGATTTGTCACAATTTTGCAGTACACCAGTTTTCTTGGTAGATGTGTTCCAATTGGGCGGTTGTTTCAGTTTCACTTTAGCAGGCGGAAAAGGCTTCAATTCGAATCCTGTCAATAACGCGAGGAATTTCTATGGGCCTTTTTTCATAAAGTGGCTGAGTTAGTCGGTCTCAGGAGAGAGTAGCAGGTTTTTTCTCCCGGAAAACTTTGGTTTTTTTGTCTGGTAATCAAGCAAATCAACTAGAAAATACAAGCAATTTACAGACATATACGGCGCAATATGATCAAAGTTGCTGATGCCCCTCGTTCATAATGCTTGTTCTTTAGTGGATTTTTATTGAGAAATCATCCGCTTTATTTATTATTTGGTATTCATACCATTGTAACTATGTGCACCATATATACAGAGTACACAGTTTACTTATATTCGTTACTTTTCTTTCTTTGTTATATACACTGCTCGAAAAATTAGCAGAACGTAAAAAACGTGGTGTAAACTCGTGCAGCTTGTGATGAAGTGGGACAAAATTAAGTGCAGTTCTTCTGTTCTCTTGTGAGTCCCCTTTTAGCTTACAAACAGATTCCAGACATTTCATCAGGAGATAACTAGGAATGCGGCACCATCCCTCCAACATCAGAAAAAGGGAAGACACTTATTGTGGAGGCGGTGCTCTCGTGTGGGGAGGAATAATGATCAACGGCCATACCTCTCTTCATGATTTTGATAGGGATACCATAACTGCGCAGATCCTCAAACATCTTTAAACCGAAGGCATCCAACGGCTGCTGTGGCCAGCACGATCACCAGACTTAAATCGGATTGAACATGTATGGGACGCCCTTGGACGTCGTATTGCACGCCAACAGCCAACTCCTCGGTCACTTGGAGCTAAGGTATACGCTGGTGGAAGAATGGGATTTGTTGTCACAAAACCTTACAGCCACCTTTATATCGAGCATGGTTCACCTCTGTCAGGCCTGTTTAGCCGTCGACGTTTGATCTCCTCCAACGCCTGTTTAGCAGTTGGAGATCAAACACCGTATCATCGGGATCTAAATTGTCCATAAAGTATTTCAAGGTTTCTTGGAAAAATTAGCCTAATGTTCCTATTTTTGATGATCAAAGTATACCTGCAATAGAAATCCTTAAATTTCAGTTTCATTCACGTTCCTATGTAGATAAACATAACAAGATTATTTAAAAGTTTACGTAAATCACTCTATAACAAAGAACAGTTTATAAACACTACATAAGAAGGGTCTCCTTTCTATCTCCATCTCCTTCTCATATCCAGGTTTAAATTTCAAAATTTTTCTTTGCTTTAAAGGAAACGATAAAAATAACTCTTATTAGCATTGTATTCATGCCAGAAATCCATGCACAAGTCGAATTTGTGCTTTAGTCCTCTCAAAAAGTCTTATAAACAGCACATTGTCCAATAATTGAATGTTTCTTTAGATGTAAATATCAAATCTCTCCCTGAAGAAAGTTTCAGATCCAACCCGAAACATCAATGGCAAAATGGAAAGTATAAATAATGAAATGTACCCAACGTTTCGTTTTTATTAATTTTGTTTACCGATAAATTTGATTTTTCCCAGGCAAATGAATTTCACTTCTGTCTGATGGTTAATCTGAATTACCATAATATCATCACGCGAAAATCCAGGAAATGAGGAGACAGCGAGGACCATGCTCGATATAAGGGTGTCTATAAGATTCTGTGGCAACAAATCCCATTCTTCTGCCAGCTCATCAAGTCACCTCAGCTCACCAAGTCACCATTCCAAAACTGTTGCTTTGCAATGGCGACTTGTTGAGCAGAGGTCTGCGTACCGCATACCTCAACAAATATGGTACTGTATTCTTATTTTCAGACGAAATAACGTCTAGAATCTTTGTAGATTAAACGGGACTCATCAGAGAACAGAACTGAACCAAATTGTGTCCTGCTTTGTCGCAAGCTGCACGAGTCACACCACGTTTTCTACATGTTCTGGTTAATTTTAGTATTAGTATTAGTAAGGGCCGCATGGTGCAAGAAAGCCAAAAAAAAAAAAAAAAAAATCCGAACAAAACAATGATAAAAACAAAAAATAAATAAATAAATAAAATAAATAACTAAATAATAATAATTAAAAAAAAATAAAATATAAATAAAAAGGAAATTAAACCTATCATCCTATGCGCTTCCCTCACCCGAAGGTACTATCCAGATGACCTTTGAATTTCTCCAAACTGTCGGCCTCTACCACCCATGAAGGCAACTTATTCCAGTAATTTATAACTCGCTGGCTAAAATAAAACTTCCTGCAGTCCAATCTAAACATTTCCCCGCGTAACTTGAATTTATGTCCCCTAGTTCTAGCATCATTTATAATCTTGAAATTTTGCCCTCATTCATTTTACTGATGCCTCTCAGAGACTTAAACACCTCAATCAAATCTCCTCTAAGGTGTCTAGTTTCCATACTCTGCAACCCACATATTCGAAGTCTTTCTTCATAAGGACGCCCTTTTGCCGATCTCACCATGCGAGTTACCCTTCTTTGCACCCTTTCAAGAGGCTCGATGTCTTTCTTTAGGTGCGGTCTCCATACTTGAACACAGTATTCCAAGTGTGTTCTAACATAAGCCTTATATAATGGAATTATCACGTCCCTATCTCTACTTGCAAAAGTTCGATAGATCATCGATAGGACACCATGGGCCTTCCTTGCAACCTGTTTACAATGCTCAGAGAATTTCATGTCTGACCGTATCGTAACACCCAAGTCCCTTTCCTCCAGTACTGGGTTTACTTGAACTCCACCAAGTGAATACGTTTTTTTGGGATTACTGTTTCCCAGGTGTAATACCTTACACTTTGTTGGATTAAAGCACAGCTGCCATTTTTCTGACCATTCTTGAAGTCTATCTAGGTCTCTCTGAAGAAGCTCAGCTTGACAGTGATCATTAACTACTCTACCAATTTTAACATCATCTGCAAATTAAGACATCACGCCTTCTATCCCTTCATCAATGTCGTTTATGAAAATTATAAACAACTGTGGTCCTAATACTGATCTTTGGGGAACCCCACTTCTTACATCAACCCAACCAGATTTGTTAAACATGATTTTCCCTTTACAAAACCATGCTGAGTATCCTTGAGAATTTCAATTCGATCCAAATGATCCTGAATTCCATCCTTGATCATTGCCTCCATGATTTTCCCTACTACTGAAGTCAGACTGACAGGTCGATAATTTCCAACTTCACTTTTAGAGCCACCCTTATGTATGGGAGATACATTTGCACTTTTCCAATCCAAAGGAATCTCCCCAGAGTCTAGTGATGCTCGCATAATTAGCCTCAATGGTTCAATGCACTCGCTTACAGCCTCTCTTAAGATTATAGGGTATATTCCATCAACTCCAGGAGCCTTACTGGTCTGTAGGCTAGAAAGTTTTTTCATTAAATAATCTTGCGAAATTTCAATATCATTAATTACATATTTTTTAACTTCGCTCCCACAATTTCCCTTTGCCACAAAAGGCTTTTCATTTGTAAATATCGATGCAAAATAACTGTTGAGTTCATCTGCAACGGCAGCTGGTGTATTTATTAATATCCCCTTTCCCTTACGTAAAGGTCCGATCTGGTTTGTCCTGCTCTTCTTGGCATTTATATATGTGAAGAATTCTTTATCCTCTCTCTTTGCTCTGTTTGCTAGTGATTTCTCATAAACTGCCTCTGCCTGTCGAACCTTTTCTGTGGCTCTATTACACATCACCTTGTAGCTGTTATAGGCTTCAGTACTTTTTATTGCTCTGGAACCTTTCCATGCCACCTTTTTCTGCTCAAGTAATGTGGCAACTTCACTATTCATCCAACTTGGAACCCTCCTCGTGGAGTATTTTTTTAATGGTATATACGCATTCAAGGCATCTGTGATTAATGTTTTAAAAGCGTACCACAGTTCAAATGTATTCATTTTCTGCACGATATTTACCTAGTTAACAGAGGCCATGTAGTACCTTAAGGCATCGTAATTTCCTTTTCTGAAATTCCTTTGCATTTAACTACTGCTACGTCTCTCTTCGCTTCCCTTCTCTTCTCTTCTTTTTGCCTTTAACTACTGCTACCTCTCTCATCATCATCCACCGTAGAACCCCGTGATCACTTTCTTCTACTGGTTCCTCTACTGTCAGCCCTGTTATGTCATCTGATTCATGGGTGATGATGAGGTCTAGGATATTCTTTTCTCTAGTACTTTCCCTGACATGTTGATACAAATAACAGTCATCTAGTTGATTTAAAAATTTTGTTCCCCATGTCGAGTTTCCTTCCCATTTACTCCAAACAATTAGAGGCAAATTGAAATCACCCATAATAAGGCATTGACGCTTACTTGCCCATTCCATTTGCATGTAGAGGCTTTTGTCATAATCTTCACAATCACCTGGTCTGAAGATTACTCCTACTCGCATTATACCTTTGTTCCCAACTATCTCACACCATACAGACTCTATACTAGCATGTGAAATATCTGAATCCGGGAAAGCTATCGTCGCACTCAGGCTGCTTCTGATAAGAAGCAATATCCCACCACCCCTTCTATCTACTCTATCCTTCCTAAATACATTATACAAGCCGTACTGAAACTCATCATCCCCAATTTCCGGGTGGCACCACGTCTCTGTAAGCCCTATTATGTCCGCGTTACTTTTAACCAGCAGTTCGAATTCGGTCGTTTTATTGACGACACTTCTAACGTTACTGTATAAACAATTAAGATTTACCGTTCTTGTATATTTAACAACCCTAACACAACCCTTGAAGTTTTTTAGGCTCTCTTCTCTGATATTAGCTACCAGCGCACGTGAAACGTCTTTGCCCCCAGAACATCTAGATAATTCGTCCAGTTGGGGTAACAGATAAGAACTCTTAAGGTATGTGCAAGAGTTACATTGACCAATATTATCAGATAAACGCGTGTCAGTATTACCCACATCCCCCCTAACTAGCAGTTTCCCTGAACCTTTAAGGTATCCTCAATAATACTGGCAAAAACGTTTGCACCACCTTTGTTTTGTCGTGCAGTGTAGTTGTTTAATAACTTTGTGTAATTTTATTTCTCAATTATCATAACTAAAACAAAAGTGGCCATATCGAAGACTGAACTGGGACTACGGATACTTTTTTAACCCAATACATACTCAGTTCTCAGAACTTTTTGACTACTTCTCATAGTAACCATAGAGCATTTCATGTGACTGTAATTTCTGACATTAAACTGTTAGCTGTCAAATTAGGAAGCACAAAAAGTTGTAAATTCTACTTACCTTGCTGTAATTCTTTGTAGCGTATACTTTCCTTTGATATTTTTTCATTTATCCGTTTTCTTTTGAAAAAAGAAACGCATGATTTCTGTCGTTGAGATACTCATTGTGATAAGAAAATGGCTGCCACTTAAACCGGAAATAATGACACACGTGGTGTGATCAGTAAAGTTATGTCCGTTGAGTTATGTAATCATGAAAGAGTTGTCATACGTTGGCAGGCAATGGTTACAGCAGAAGAACGCTGTAATGGTGATACTTGAAAGGATTATGCATGCAGTGGGTAGTATTAAATCATGGCTTAGACTTCCTGACTTTTAAAGTTTTTTTATTTGGCGTTTAAATATGCATTCCTTTAACTTACTATTGTCAAGAGAAATAAGAGAATACACGATAACCAGATAAGCTGCCTTTTCTTTCGTTAAATCTCCAACTGGAGAATGCAAATAAATAAATTTCACTATTCTCTCTAGTGTCTAGTCAGGAAAAAAAACATATATACACTCACTGGTGAAAAAATTAGAAACCTGTTGCAAATGGATAGGATAAGTTACTCCGGCACGACCAGCAGAGTTTACAATAAATCAATCAATACAAATTTTAAGTGGACCGGGGTTCAAGCCCGATCCACTCAAATTTTACCCGGATTGCGATCAATTCTTTCCAGCCAACTCTGGCCTCCGAATTCTGCAGGTGTTAATCCAATTGATGGAAAATATTCTGATAGAGAAATGGAAGGAAGGAATTGTTAACTTCGACATTTGATCCAGCCGCCAAACGGTCCTTTCCATGAAGGCTACACATGTTCATTTGGGATGAGGTCCAGCGAGCTTGGAGGCCACAGAAGGAAAGACCTTGGTGGACCAAGAAGGTGGCCACCATAAATTCTCGTACATGCACATAGTGAGAAATAGTATACCAATACAAGTCGCCAGTCGGACATTGATCGGAGGCCCAGTTTTTCATCCATATGAATTCTATGGCAACACAAAAAATTTCTATGATCAAAATTTCTACATAGAAAATTAAGAATTCATTGACAAGCACTATAAATTCTCACAAAAGATTATACCAATGGATAATTCTAGTTTCAAATCTCTCCTTTCTGACATTGTTTTACGACGTGTAGTAACTGATACTTAGCGAATCGTTGGTGATAGAGAGGGTCTTCTTACAGATTACCATGTTCATGGAGTTTTGGTTCTGTGCTCCAGAGTTTATAGGAGTCTTGTTCGTATTCAGGTTGTGGTAGGTTCTTCTTTTACTATCTAAAATGTTATTTTTAAATACGTGTTGGTAGTCAGATCACATGTGAATTCCTTTTCTGCTGAAAGCAGTTTTCTTTTAATGCCTCTTAAAATAAGCTTCATGTTGTCGCATGAAGTGGTTCTCATGTTGTCGCATGAATTGGTAGAATTATCGGAGTCGCATCAACTTACATTCCAGCCCACACAAGAATTTTTATGGATCTTTTTCACAACGTAGATGAGTTAGTCAGTCTCAAGCTAGAGTAGTAAGGTTTTCTCTACCGGAAACTCTGGTTTTCGGGAGAGAAATCGACCTTAGAACACATATACAATTTACTGACAGTACACCGAGCAACATAGCCTTAGTCGCCGATGATCCTTAAACCCAAAAACTACTAACCAATCAAACCACTCATAAAAAATAATAAAATAAATGTCACACTATGGTCACCTGGAATATCAATTCAATTACACAAGGGTATTATGTTTGTGAATTGTGTGTGTTCACTGGCCCATTTGTCTCTTTTGTTGGACAAAAAATCCACGTTTCCTGGGAAAAGACCTTGCTATCTATGCCTGAGACCGACTAACTGAGCCACGGGGCGAAAAAAACCCCCATAAAAGTTCCTTGCGTCACTGAACGGGATTCGAACCCGGGTCTTATCCACCCGGTGTGGGAGGGAAGGGGAGGACGATGCCACTGGGCTACACGAGCAGACTTCTAGTCCACACATAGTCAGAAATGGTAGATTAATACGAGTTGCAAGTCAGTTTGTTTGTTGTAGGATTTAATACGGCTTAATTTGGCTTAATTTGCATCAGGAAATTGTACCGTTCATAATGTCTGTAAACTGCGTGTGTTCTGTGGTCGATTTGCTATTTGCTGAAAAAGAAAAATCACGAGTTTCCGAGAGAAAAAACCATTTTACCCTCGCCTGAGATCGACTAATTCAGCCATGTTGTGAAAAAGATACATAAAAATTCCTTCCGTCATTGATGAGATTCGAACTTAGTTCTTTTCCACCTGATGTCGGGAGGACGGTGAGTTGCCAATCGGACACTGGTCATATATACCAAGAGGTCCAGAACCTTCCATCCATTATAGCCTATAGCTAGTATTCTCCCAAATGAATTATTAGTATTAGAATTAGTATTAGTAACGGCCGCATGGTGCAAGAAAGCCTATGGCTTATGCTGCACCAGCCAAAAAAAAAAAATCCGAACAAAACAATGATAAAAATAAATAAAATAAAATAACTAAATAATAATAATTAATAAAAAAAAAAAAAGGAAATTAAACCTATCATCCTATGCGCTTCCCTGACCGGAAGGTACTATCCGGATCACCTTTGAATTTCCCCAAACTGTCGGCCTCTTCCACCCATGAAGGCAACTTATTCCAGTAATTTATAACTCGCTGGCTAAAATAAAACTTCCTGCAGTCCAATCTAAACATTTCCTCCCGTAACTTGAATTTATGTCCCCTAGTTCTAGCATCATTTATAATCTTGAAAACTTTGTCCTCATTCATTTTACTGATGCCTCTCAGAGCCTTAAACACCTCAATCAAATCTGCTCTAAGGTGTCTAGTTTCCAAACTCTGCAACCCACATATTCGAAGTCTTTCTTCATAAGGACGCCCTTTGGCCGATCTCACCAGGCGAGTTACCCATCTTTGCACCCTTTCAAGAAGCTCGATGTCTTTCTTTAGGTGCGGTCTCCATACTTGAACACAGTATTCCAAGTGTGGTCTAACATAAGCCTTATATAATGGAATTATCACGTCCCTATCTCTACTTGCAAAAGTTCGATAGATCATCGATAGGACACCATGGGCCTTCCTTGCAACCTGTTTACAATGCTCAGAGAATTTCATGTCGGACCGTATCGTAACACCCAAGTCCCTTTCCTCCAGTACTGGGTTTAGTTGAACTCCACCAAGTGAATAAGTTTTTTTGGGATTACTGTTTCCCAGGTGTAATACCTTACACTTTGTTGGATTAAAGCACAGCTGCCATTTTTCTGACCATTCCTGAAGTCTATCTAGGTCTCTCTGAAGAAGCTCAGCTTGACAGTGATCATTAACTACTCTACCAATTTTAACATCATCTGCAAATTTAGACATCACGCCCTCTATCCCTTCATCAATGTCGTTTATGAAAATTAAAAACAACAGTGCTCCTAATACTGATCCTTGGGGAACCCCACTTCTTACATCAACCCAATCTGAGGAATAGCCATTTATCACAACCCTCTGCCTCCTGCCTTGGAGCCATCCTTCTATCCATCTAAGGATTTTCCCAGTGATTCCAACCTGTTCCAGCTTATAAAGCAACCGCTCATGTGGGACTGAGTCAAAAGCTTTGCTGAAATCTAAATAAACAATGTCGAAATTATTCCCTAAATCCAGCTCGTGAGTGACACTTTCGAAATAGCGAGCCAGATTTGTTAAACATGATTTTCCCTTTACAAAACCATGCTGAGTATCCTTGAGAATTTCAATTCGATCCAAATGATCCTGAATTCCACCCTTGATCATTGCCTCCATGATTTTCCCTACTACTGAAGTCAGACTGACAGGTCGATAATTTCCCACTTCACTTTTAGAGCCACCCTTATTTTTGAGAGATACATTTGCACTTTTCCAATCCAAGGGAATCTCCCCAGAGTCTAGTGATGCTCGCATAATTAGCCTCAATGGTTCAATGCACTCGCTTGCCGCCTCCCTTAAGATTATAGGGTATATTCCATCAACTCCAGGAGCCTTACTGGTCTGTAGGCTCGAAAGTTTTTTCATTAAATAATCTTGCGAAATTTCAATATCATTAATTACATATTTTTTAACTTCGCTCCCACAATTTCCCATTGCCACAAAAGGCTTTTTATTTGTAAATATCGATGCAAAATAACTGTTGAGTTCATCTGCAACGGCAGCTGGTGTATTTATTACTATCCCCTTTCCCTTACGTAAAGGTCCGATCTGGTTTGTCCTGCTCTTCTTGGCATTTATATATGTGAAGAATTTTTTATCCCCCCTCTTTGCTCTGTTTGCTAGTGATTTCTCATAAACTGCCTTTGCCTGTCGAACCATTTTCTGTGGCTCTATTACACATCACCTTGTAGCTGTTATAGGCTTCAGTACTTTTTATTGCTCTGTAACCTTTCCATGCAACCTTTTTCTGCTCAAGTAATGCGGCAACTTCACTATTCATCCAACTTGGAACTCTTCTCGTGGAGTATTTTTTTTAATGGCATATACACATTCAAGGCATCTGTGATTAATGTTTTAAAAGCGTACCACAGTTCAATTGTATTCATTCTCTGCGCGATATCTACCCAGTTAATAGAGGCCATGTAGTACCTTATGGCATCGTAATTTCCTTTTCTGAAATTAAAATCTATTCCTTTGCCTTTTATTTATTTATTGATTTATTACTGCTGCTACCTCTCTCATCATTATCCATCGTAGAACTGCCTGATCACTTCCTGTTACTGGTTCCTCTACTGTCAGCCCTGTTATGTCATCTGATTCATGTGTGATGATGAGGTCTAGGACATTCTTTTCTCTAGTACTTTCCCTGACATGTTGATACAAATAAGTCATCTAGTTGATTTAAAAATTTTGTTCCCCATGTCGAGTTTCCTTCCCATTTACTCCAAGCAATTAGAGGCAAATTGAAATCAACCATAATAAGGCATTGACGCTTACGTGCCCATTCCATTTGCATGTAGAGGCTTTTGTCATAATCTTCACAATCACCTGGTCTGTAGATTACTCCTACTCGCATTATACCTTTTTTTCCAACTATCTCACACCATACAGACTCTATACTAGCACGTGAAATGTCTGAATCCGTGAAAGCATAGATTGAGATAGCTTTGTTTCAGGAACACCTCCTAAGGGCATAGATTGGAACTACAGCATTCAATCTAGCGTTTCCTGTGAAGATTGGTCCGAAGATGTGAGCTAACCAAGAGTGGAGAGGGGGGGGAGAAGTGATCGCTAGGAGCAGATTACGGGGCGAGTCTCGTTTTCTCTCGGACAGGGACGCCTTCGTCCGGGTTTCATGTATACATGTTTTTTCTGTGTATCCAGAGTGGACCAGCCATTGATGAACCACCTCTTTAACTACATTTTAAGTTAGGTGTTTTTTTGCAGAATACTAGTCGGAGAGTGTAGACATGTTCATTTGTGCTCCTCGAATTAGTGATTGTATTATTGTTTAATCGGTTGCATTTTTCCCTCCAACGTTTTCTGAAGATTATAATAGTATTTCTTTCTCTTACTGTGAGTTCTAATTCTGCTAACAGTGTTTAATAAGTTATTAATAGTTTAATCGCATTCTTGTTCACTGAACAGTATACACTGAGTGATCACTGAATTGTGACCACCCTTATGAAAAGTGAATTCGACCCGTTGACCACGTGAGATACGAGAGTGCGCAATCGACCTACGTAGCATAGATAAGGTGCGTCAGTGGTTCAGTAGGTAGTAAAATTCTGAGTGGGATGGGTAAAAGGAAGGATTTATCGGACTTTGATAAAGGACAGATTGTGGGTGTTCGACGAGCTGGTGCCTTGATTTTCCAAACGGCTGAACTGGTGGTGTGTTCGAGAGCCGCCGTAGTTAAAGTGTACCAGGACTGGCGTCAAAATGGTCAAACAACGATCCGACAGCAAAACTGCAAAGATCAGCGAAAGGTTGATGTTAGAAGTGAGCGCCGGGTCGACGGCTCGAACAGGCGCAGCACAGTTAAAGACTTGACTACACAATACAATACCAGCAGACGACTTCTACGGCATCCTCTCCTAAGCAAGGTTTATCGGCGTAAAAGACTCCCTTGGTGCAAAGAGCATGCAAGTTGGACGTTAGAAGACTGGAAGAAGGTGTGCTGGTCGGATGAGTCACGTTATTTACTCCACATCGTGAATGGTCGTGTACGGATTTGGCGTCAACAACATGAGGCTCTTCATCCATCATGCATGGCATCAAAAGTACAGGCCAGTGGAGGCGGTTGTATGGTGTGGGGTATGTTTCGATAGCAGCAACTTTGACCCCTGGTGCATGTGGAACAACGTATCAGTGGTCTCCGCTATTGTTAACTGCTTGCTGACTGTGTACACCCCACTATGTTATACTTTTCCCCGAATGGCGATGGTGTCTTCCAAGATCACAGTGCGCCGAGCCATCCGGCACTTGTTGTGCAGGAATGTGAGGAACACCATTCTGACTTCCACCATATCGATTGGCCTCCGATCTCCCCCGATATCAATTCCATAGAGCACTTGTGGGACACTATGGAAAGGCATATCAGGCGTCTGGATACACCAATCACCTCCATACCTGCATTGCTGACCGTACAGCACACAGCTTGGTTGGCCATACCTCCCGACATCATTGTTGAATCAATGCCACGTCGGATAGCTGCCGTACTGAGGGCAAAAGGAGGATCTACGAAGTATTAGGTAGGTGGTCATAATTCAGTGATCACTCAGTGTATTTTCGGCTACATTGAACTGGTTTATCTTGAGAGGAATAGTGTTAAACTGTGAAATGTTTTACTGAGGTTTAGATCTAAAAATAGCTGTTCTGTGTGAATAATCTGGATTAACAGTTTATCCTAGAGGCTATCGACTGTAACAGTGATTTATTGGAAGTGTTTAAGGTCTATTGAGTGAAACAGGGATCGTTGAATACAAGGTTGGTTTCGTTCTGAATTACAGCTTATTTATGAGTAATTATAAGTAATTGATGATAATGATTGAGAATTTTATTTATGAGTGATTGTTAAAAGACATGGAAGATAGATCTTACAGTAAGAAAGTTAACAGAGGTGGGGGAAAAGAGGAGGTGCTCCCCCTTCCTTCAAGAGTTTCTAGGTCGTATAATACTGAGCCTGTAAAGAAAAGCAGTCAAGGGTAAAAATGTCAAGACTGGTAATACAACAAGTAGAGGACGTGAAAAGAATGCTTTTAGTGAGAATACACATTCTGGAAATGCTGGCTCTCTTCCACACACACAGGGGGTGGTGGTAGTGTTGAAAATGTAGTTAATGTAATTCCGCATTACTCAACAAGGGGATGCAGAGTGAGGAAAAGGACATGGTTTATGCTTTGTCAAGTGATTTTGTTAAATGTTAGGATTACGGGTTTTCCTGATCTTCAGTGAGAAGATATCACGACTGATATTGAGTTTTTTTTCTTCTTGGAATGGGGGTGGAAAAGCACAGGTACTAATGTGCAAGAATGAGATTATCATGGCAAGCATATATAAGCAGAATTATTGTGATGTATCCACAGTATGAGTTTATGACCAGATTGAAGAAAAGATTACATGACTGGTGAAAATAATAAGGTTACTTAAGGCGGCGACCAACTTTTTACAGGGTGGATATGGAGACAATATTAACTGCACTGGTTATTGACAATGAAAGGTTGAAAATAAAAGTAGAAGAAATGGAAGTACGTGTTATACTTCTTGATGGAATTGTTAGACGGCAACCTGTTTTATATAATACGGTGGAGCAGCAGCAGATAAGGTCAGGGGTAGAGCGAGTCAGTATCATTACAGTGAGCAAGAGGTAATGAATGATAATTTAAGGGTTGAAAGTCAGTCAAAGGAAAGGTGTTGAAAAACAGAATAACAAGATTATATTCAGGGCAGAGAAACTAGTGAGCAGTACAAAACTAGTCAGGTGTGATTGTTAATACATTAAATGAAGATTTTCAGGAAATTAGAAATTTGAGAACAATTCGGAACAAGGGTGTATTTGTGGTAACTTGTAATGACAAAGAATTGGATAAGTTGATTAAGTCTGGGGCTTTTTCGCATAAGGGCTTAAAACAGGACAAAGTCAAGATGCTGAATCCTACCATCCTGGTCTATGACGTGTCTAAAGACTTGACTCAGGAGAATATAATCGGTGATCTTTATAAGAAAAATTAAATATTATGGGTATGAGGAGAAAGAAATTAGAGAAGAGAATGTTTGGATTCAGTACTACCACCAAGGTTAAATATAATAACTGGGTAATAGGGGTTACCCCAAATTTGTTGAAGGATTTGATGCGGAATGTCGTGTGGTCACTGTGCGCAGCGTGGTCATCTATTCGTAGATTGTCCAAACGAAGCTAAAGACCTGAGATGTGTGAACTGTAAGCGTAGGGATATAGCAGGTAATCACTCAGTGAAGTTCTAGCTGCCCTGAGTATAAAAAGGTGTTGGAAATAGCAAGTACGAGAACACAAGTTGGATCGTTCTAGAATGAGTGCTAACCGAAATGAGGGTTATAACTTAATTAAGACATGGAAGATAGATCTTACAGTAAGACATGGTGCAGCTCAATGCTCAAAGGTGTCGGTCAGTTGCTGATGAAATAAGAAAGGTGGTTGAGGATCACGGTATTGCCATATTGTGCATGCAGGAACCATATGTCAGCACTTTTGCAAAAAAGAATAAGATTGTGGGCTTTCCTGCAGAGGCCCGTGTAGTTTGATTTGAAGGAGAAACCAAAAACAGCCATTGTGTGTGTGTGTTTTTTTTAATGAGTTTATGCAGGGCACAGTAATTTCAGGTCTTCGTAATCAGTATTCAACATGTGTTAATCTGAGTACTCCATGTCCTTTTATTTAGTCTCTTTATTGTGCCCCTAGTCAAGATAATCTTTTTCCATTCAATATTTATAATCATTGTCTAATGTAATAGTAATGTAGTGAATAGTTATGGACTCAAATGCAAAGTCTAACTTGTGAAACAATGGATTTCATGATTAAAGAGGACGTATATTAGAGGATTTCATATTACAGAATAATTTGTGTAGTGAATATACCAGATCAGCCATATACTTTTCATGGTAAGTCCAAAATAGACTTGACATTGGTGACTCATAGATTATATAGAAGAATCTAGAATCTGTCATCGGAGTGTTCTAACTGGCTATACAACTAGTGATCATAGATCATTAGTCTTCATATAAATTTAGATGTTTCAATACTTTTATAAACAGTGAAAATACACATTTTAATTAGGTTTCCATACAGGAAGGTTAATTTGATTAGTTTTGTAAGGTTACTTAATTTAGATTTTTCATATGAAACTCTGTCTTTGAATGATTTAAATGCTAGTGAATATGCATTTTTATGTTCAAAATGCTCTCCTTAGGGCTTTGTTTTGTGCTAAAAAAAGAAGCAACTTAACAGGCGTATTGTAAATTGGTGGTCACCAGAACTGACCAGGTTGAAGAAGCAAGTTTTTGCAAATAGGAAGTTGTATCACAGGTTTAGGCAGTGGGGGGGGGGGGGGCAGATGAGGCAATTCATTACCTAGCATTATATAAAGGAAAACTTATTTCAATGCCTCATACGAGAGTAAACTAAAGGCAGGGAGAAATTTGGTTAATACAGTGGGCAATACAGATCCCTGGGGGCTGACTTATAAGTTAAGCCAAAATAAAATTAAATCGGGTGATATATTTAACATAGTGATTGTTAATGGGAGGGAAACCGCAGATTAGGTTACTACTGTTCAACCTATTACTTCTGAATTGTTTTCAAGTGAGGAAACAGAAATGTTGATCAGTATAATATTACAATACGTAATGCATCATATAGTGGAGAGGAAGCAATTGATTTTGTTTACCCAACCTGAATTACAAAATGTGCTTAAAGGTAAATATAACAAAAGCCCCGGGGACAGATCTAGTGGAGAATGTGGAGGATCTAGCCCCGTAAAATGGCAAAGGTTTATCCTCATATCTTAGCTAATTTATATAATAAATACTTGCTCCAGGGTACGCTATCTGGAAGGTAGGATTAGTAAAGCTTTTGCAGAAAGCAGGCAAGGCACTGAACGATCCAAGGGGCTATAGACCTATTTCTCTTTTGCCTAATCTTGGTAAAATATTTGAAAGATTTCTGTTTTTTAAGGATTAATCAGGTAATGGACGCCATGTCAATATAGTTTTAAGAAAGCTCACTTTTCTGAGGATGCTATTAATGATTTAATGTCTTTTACAAGAGAGGCTACAGAAATGTTCTGGCTGTATTTATAGATTTTACTGGTGCCTTTGACACTGTCTGGCATGACAGTATTCTAATGGCACTTAGGGAAATGCAATGTCCAATACTGTTGTATAAAACTATACAAAGTTATTCAACTGGAAGGGAAATTATACTTAAGGCAAAGCATTTAAAATATGAGCAAGTCTTGGAAGAGGCTGCCACAGGGATCTGTATTGGGACCACTATTTTGGAATCTGGTGCTTAACCTGTGGTTACAGTTGCAGGTTCCAAACATATATATATAAAATTGTATATGCTGATGACTTGGTGTTGTGTTAAGGGTATTTCAAGAGAACAGGCTGTATCAAGGGTTAGATAAGTTTATCTAATTTGCATAAATTAGTAATTTTCAGAACAGTAATGATGCTTCTTAAAAGGAAGCTAAATTGTCAGCGTCTCCCTAAGGCATTAATCAATGGGGTACAGATTCCCTTGGTAGCAGAGGTTAAGTACTTGTTTAAGAATAAACGACAGGCTTTCATTTTTACCACACTTAAATCATTTACATGATAAAGTTAAAAGGTTTACCTCTGCTATGATCGGAATGGGGATTGAAAAGAAGGGTACTCACTTTATAATAGAAAGCTGTTTTTTTTTTTTTACCAATTGTAACATATGGAGCATCTGTGTGGTATCAGAGTAATTATCGTGAAGATTAAGCAGAAATTGGTCAGTTCAGAGGTTTATGCTATAATGAATGTATGTAGAACAGTTTCAACCAATGCTATGTAGGTGCTTGCTGACCATTTACCATTGGATTTGTGTGTAGTTTATCGGGCTTATTGTTATTTTATTAAGAAAGGTGCGACAGTCTCGTTCATGACCATTACTTGTGATGTAACTAGTGGTTTGGCCACGGCCAAGAAGGATATATTACAGCAGTTGATACGTAATGGCAAGAAAGGTGGGATTATAGAGACTGGGGTGGTAATTAGGTTATTTATCCCCCAGTGTCACTTTTACTTTTCTAATAAAATTAATAGTTTTTTCCGGCACTAGGAACATAAGTCCTTACTGGCCATGGGTTACTAAACTTAAGTTGTTTTATTTTAATTTGGTAAGCTCTCCATTGTGGATTTCCTGAAACTTGGAGCCATGTTCTTTATGACTGTAATTTATATACTGCAAAAAAAGTTTGTCTCAAATTGAGGATTTTAACCATGGTAATGAAAGTACATGTCTAGTAAACTTAGATTCAAAGCTCAAAGCATTGTAACAATATTGTGTTGCCGTGTTCAAGAGAAGACACTGGATTAACCTTGTAATTATGCATTAAGGGTTAATACTAAAGGTTACTGTTTCTTATTGTAGTTTTGTTGATAGGGGGTAAAAGTTTTTTTTTTTTTTTTTTTTTTTTTTGTTGCATTGGTTGGAGTTGATTATTATATATATTTTATGTTATGTTGTAAGTGTATGTCTACGTTATGTTTGTATGTGGTGTTTTTTGTTTGATGGCTCCCGGGTTAGGGCAGTGGGAGTGCTGGCACCCACCAGTCTTGCACTTCACTGGTGGGTGCAGGATGGTTGTTTAACTGCACAGAATGAGATGGTGAACCCAGGCCCGGCTCCTTGTGCCAGGGACGGGAGCCGGGTTGCGTTTATCTATTTGTTGGCTGTTCCCTGATGACAGAGGCCTAATACCCTTACAGGCCAGGCCAATACGATTGAGAATTCTTTTTGTCTTTCATATACAAAGTTTATACATTGATGAACCACTAGCCAGAATAATAAAAAAAAATAATAAATTTTCTGTTTATACTCCGGGACGACCAAACAGTCAGAGGAGTTAACAAAGATAGACAGAATACAAGAAACAGCACCGTATTCAGCAGTCACGGGCTTGAACCCCGGTCACTCAAGGCACGTGTACTTATGCACCCGCGCGCCTGACCACTAGGCTACGGCGGCCTTGTAGAGCCACGCGTTGTTGATCAAAGGGGTAACAGGAGGATCTAACGTGCTGTACAGCGAAATGTGTGTCAGAGTGGGGTAAGTAATCACAAAATACATTTCAATATGAACTGTATCAAACACTAATACGGTTGCGCTATCGGCGATGCCCCTCCAAAAAGATGTAGCGACTTTGAGCTGTCAGCGAGAATACTCTTGTTGATAAAATGACAATGGACATGGGAACAGAGCCATTAGACAGTGAATGATTGTGTGTGGTCCAATGAATCAATTTTTCAACTGTACCTTGCGGGCGACTAGAGAGGACGTGGCTACATGAACCTCTCGAACCCCGTTGCTGTACCAAGGGGGTATTAACACCGGCAGGGCAACTTGTGTAGTAAGTTTATACTTAAGATATTAAATTTTAATGTAACTTTACAATATCTACAGCATATTACTGAAGCAATTACTCAATACGGACGCGAAGTGTTAATCTTAAATCGCACAAATGCCTTTCATCCGACGATTTCTTTGTTATTTGCATGTGAAAAAGTTCCAATATGATAGTCATATTTATGAAATGGAAATTTCCTTATGTTGATACACTAGAATTCACGGACTGGCAACGTTTAATAGATGGAGTATGCAGAGTTCATTTTGGGTGGCATCAGTGATAAAGTTCTGAAATCAGGAAAGCTGTGTGCAAGGAAATTGGCCGCTGCTAATGGACAAAAGTCTTCCGTGCAAGCAGATTGAGAGAGGAAGGGGCGAGTTGAAACGCATGAATGAAAAAAGTAGGGATTTCACTTTAAAATTAAACTAGAAGACGAGCCTATGTCAAGGTTGTAACGACTTATGTGCCAGTCTTAACGTAATTAAGTGAGTGACACTTCTTATATACTAATATAAAGCATGGTATATTATAAATAATGCATGCATATGTGTTTTAAATATTTTGTCAAACTTCAGATGGATTGAAATATTCGAAGTCTTATAATATTTCCCTCCCGCGATAGAATGTATTTTGTTCGTAGTTAGCCCTTTCGTGCTAATCCTATAAATTGATTCCATGGAGATGGATACCCTAATAACCTTTCTAGAACCTGTTTTTTTTTTTTTTTTTCCCTCATCTTTTACTATCCATACGTACAACAAATAGTTTAGTGGATAATTTGAAACAAAAATGAAATATTCTCATTTTAACTTCTAATTGGATGTAAAAATTGTTAGCCCTTTCAATTTGGAAATAACGAGGAGTAATTAAACTTCTTGGTAGTATTTGCATTGAAATATTTGTTCATATATAAATGTACACCTGCATTATAATCATTTCTCAAACATTAAGTTGTTCATCTTTATTACAGAGTATCAGAGTGCTTCTTTATTTATGGGCTAGAAGAGCGGAGAGGGTAACCACATTTGCAGTGTTTGCTCCATGCAGACTGCCATGTTGTGTTCCATTCAACGTAGACAGCATAACGATTTCTAGTTATGACGTCAGTCTACCACCTTGCGATTGATCCCGCTGTACTTTGGCTCGGTCGATGTTACTAACGTATAATACTGCAGGAGCACGATCCTTTCTCCTGGATAAGAGTGACAGCGGAAGTTTTAGCGGTCTTCGCCTCCCATGTCCATTTACTAATTACTGACTGAATCTCAGGGGGCACCTACAGATCCTCGAAGCCTACCAAAAGAGAAGCACCAGTGTTCAGTTATTTTTTATCATGAAGCGTTTTCTGTCACCTTATCGGTATAATAATGTCAAAAGTAATTTGACCATGTGTGTAAAGAAACAGAAAAGAGACAAAGTTCTGTGACGCAGGACTTTTATTATACATTTTTTTTTTTTCAAGAATCACTATACAAACAGTCTATGTAAAAGTTAGTTTCTACAACTTCAGCATAATCAACTCTACAAGCCAACAATTTATATCCAACGGCTGCAACAAAAGCTGACAGAACGTAGCAAAGCTTCCTGAACCAGCCACTATAGACTTTCTGCATTGCTAATAAGGAAGATTTAAAATATCCTCTAGTCATGGGAAGTTAAAAACAAACAGACGTGAAAGTCTTCTCGCTAATTAAAATTCTTAGTCAAAGATTATTTCACTTATTTAAAATGCAAAAGAGGGGACGATTCTGTTAGGGAAACAAGTAGCCCAAAAAATGGCTTTGGTTTCTATAGTAGGAAATCGGCAGACAGGATTTGATATCGTTAAGGCCTATGGGTGAGCCTTGAGGTGGGTGGGTGATTGAGATATGCTGAATTATGTGGACTGGTTCAGTGGAAGGCTATTATGCACTAAAGGCTAAGTGCAGATAATGGAAGTGCGAGGGAACTCACCTTTAACGCATATTTTACTTGGATTAGGCTCGAATATCACAGTCATTACCAACTTAATAAATATAACAAATTAAAAAAAAACTAAGCTCAACAAGATTGCTTAACTCGTTGCCCTTGTAGCTTCTTAAAAATGAACCGTTCCATAAATATTGAAGCGACCCTACTGTTTCATTCACTGGCCTGATTTTGGCTATCACACTCACGTACATTCATAACAGGAAAAATAAAATGCAGGGAAGTGGTTTTCTAACATGGGAGGAAAAACATTATCGAAACAACACACATTGGAATGGGCCATTAAGAAATAGGAATCAGCCATTACGTATTTCGCAACAGTAACTACCACAAAGTACAACTCGTCTACTTTCTCCAGTAAACCTCTGTTCTTGCACAACTTTAAAAAGTGCAAAACTTACTACTAAACTGTACTAGCACTTACAACTAACCACACCACTGAGAGTGTGCTCTTCAGAGTCCAGAAAGGACAAAACTTTATGGTGGACCCAGCTGATAAGACAATCCGTTCTTTTTAATGCAATCGCTAGATACATCATTCTGTTATTTTATTTTCTTTGTCTCACGTCGGTAGCAGCTAAGCAAATTCCACTTCTTATTAACATACGACTTGCTTAGCAAATTCTACAGATTAACAAGTATTCCCAAACAAATGACCAACAGCTTCGTCCTTGTGAATATTTACTTTTCGTTCCTTTCATTAACTTTCAACTACTAACTGGCTTCACACATTTCCTGCAGTTTGAAGCTACTAAGGAGAGCCATTAAATGGTTGAGCAACAAAACAGTGCCTCGCATGCAGTTTGAAAAAAAAAGTATTTTATCAATCACCTTGTCATCTGATACTGTCTCTTACCTCTATACGACCCACTTTAAGAATTTCTTCCTGGCGGGATGAATATCCCGACATGGACGATTTAACTGCAATCTCAGGTAAGCTATTTAAATGGGAGACGTATTATCATAGACAGAAACACTCAATATTTATGGAATGTGTTTTCTTGCATTTTACATTCAGTTGTTAAATGACGCAAAATGTTCTATGTAGTGTATGTGCTAACAATAAATCCATATTCTTTTCTTGATTCAATAAGCCAGCGCCTTACCAACTCGTAACAAGAACTTCACTCAACATATACTTCGAAAATAAAAGGATAAAATGAATTAAGCAGAGCTGTATAGTTTGTTAGCTCGGGTTTTCAAATTTAGTGTGGGCAGTTTAATTCCATACGTTAACATCTATTTTATGATTAATTTGTTTTATATTTTATTAGAAATTAATTTCCAAAGCACGAAATTAACGCACTGTTAAATACCGAAGGACATAACTCATAGTGAATAATAAATTATGTAATAGAAATGAAGCGCCAGTGCTGCCCTCTAAATTTCATATGTAGCGAAAGTTAGTATTATTTTTACTATTTTAGTTTAAAAAAACTTTCATAACTGAATTATTCCAGAATTAAATGATTTTAAAAATTATGAATTATAATAATTTATAAAGCACGAATTTAATGCTCTCTTAAATACCAAAAGACATAACGCGTAGTGAATAATAAATTACGTAATTAGCCCAGTGCTGCCCTCTAAATTTCATAGACAGCGAGCGAGTTAATGTATATTATTTTTACTACATTCTTTTTAAGAATGTAGTAAAATTATTGAATTATTCTAGAATTTAATATAATTTTAAAAATTATGAATGATCCTTATTAAAAATTTATGCAGACATACTACTTATTTCGAAGCGCATAATGATAATCTGGATTGGCTTATTAAATAATTCTAATATTAAATTAAAAGTCAAGGAAGAGGGGAAAAAAGCTTCATTTTAACATCGGGTACTTCTGAAGAGAGGGAATGACATATAGGCACAGATCTCAATATCTGTTATTTCAGAACTGTAGGAAGATCGAAGCTTTTTAATATTGAAGTGGAGTCAAACATATTTCTGTGATGCGTAAATTAGGGCCGTGTATTCTCACTTTACAACGTATTTAACCTGAGTTTTTTGCAGCTCCTACATTTTATCTTCGACTGATCGAGCTGATTTGTTAACACAAGGAATGTTAATAACCAAATCTACGCTTTAAAAGCGTGGCTGCTTTTCTATAATGTAGAAACAATTGTACACTTATGTGGAAACAGGATTTAACTTTTGCCAAACAAAAGTATTTTAACAACATCAACAAAAAAATAAACGTGTTAGTGCTGTTAGTTGTTATAACACAACCCGACCAGTTCATTGGGGTGTCTTGAGATTGTCGACCGCCAGGTCCAGGTTTTCTGGAGCTTTGCCCACAGAACTGCAATTCAGCACCAAAATATAGCAGACAATTTAGAATCTTAGATCTTAGTCCCGTCTCTGCCATGTGGGAAGTGGAATTTTTGAAGGCGAATTTCCTACAGTCTCGTTTCTTGATTTGGGCCTAGACGGACTTGTTGATCGAGGAAGATATTCCATATCATTCGAACCCATTTTCCCCGAAAGCGGCACAAATGGATCAGTCAGAGATGGATGATCACCTGTGCCAGTATGAAACTTTTCCTCTTCTTTAAGCTTTTTCTCCACTTTAGCTTTATACTGGTTGATTAGCAATTCCATCTTCTTAAGGATCTTTTCATCGGAATCCAAATCATCGTCTTGAAGCATTTTTTCGAGTAAAGGCGATATTTGCTTGTTGGAATGTAAAATGGGCTTTGATTGGTGTCGAGGAGATCTGTTAGGATTGTTATCGGTGGTCTTTTGTGTCCTTTGCTGCGAGCCCTTCTGTCCAGGTGACCTGAATGTTTCCGGACTAGTGGAGGGTCTTTGAGAACGTTGACGAAAAGTCCATGTTTTGTTCCCGGTGTCCACTTTTGGGCGAATGTCCGTATTCCTTGGCGATCTATACGAATACCTTCCTGGTCCTCCACGATCAAATGAGAATCCCTTTTCACCACCTTCACTGGCCTGTGAGCGACTTCTTGGAATTCCGTGCGAAATATATTCCACAGATTCGGCCGATGTTCTTCTGCCTCTGTAGGGACTGCTGAGTGGCGACGAACCTCTGACTCGTTGGGCATAATGAGGTCCACACGGCGATCTGCTGCGATATAAATCTTCTGAACTCTGAGATTTCTGACCATAAACTAGCTTTCTGGACCCATCAGAAGTAAAGTTGGATTTGAAAGTTGGTATTCTGCTTGCAACAGGCGATGTATCTCTGCTCCCGGATCGGCTACCGGAATTAAACTTCACATCCAGATGAGTTGGGCTGTCAGCAGAACCGCTCCGATAGCGAGTTGGAAGCTTTGGGTTATTAGCAACAATCCTGTCTCCTTCTGTTGCCTTTAGACAGTTGACGGGTTCTGGAGGTTGGGGTGAGTACCTCCAAGAAGAAGGAACTGTATGAAGATCTTCTCCATTTATTTCCTCACCCATTCTCACTTTCCTAGGTGACATTTTTCTTTGTCGCCCACCCGACATTCGCGCCACTTTGCTCTCCCCTTCTGAATATTCCGAAGAGCTATCGGCTGAGTTGATGCACTGAATACTGACAACATGATTTGGATGTTTTCCAACAGATATATCTTGTGAGCGCCGTACGGGGTCAGGACTGTCGCTGCGTAGGTGAATGCTGGCACTAGAAGCTGAAGAATCATCACTACAGTGCGAATTTCGCGAGGGTCCTCTTTCCAGGGTTGCATAATCGATGTCAGGATTGGAGCAGCGACGAGGGTCAGGTTGCGGAGAGGGAAAAGAACGCCGACGAATCTGAGGTGAAGTGGGAACGCTGGACGGTCTTCCAGTAAGTGTTGTACCAAGTGGAGCGATGGGAGCTCTGAAAAACAAAATTTAATCTTTAGTGTAGACAGTGCAAAAGTCCAGAAATTTCAAAAAATGTCCTATTTAATAAAATGAAAGTATTTCCATCACTAAATTTCCTTAAGATGTTCACTTAAGGGTTTTCAGAAAATATAATTTACAGCTATTGTATCATAGGCGATAATAAATAATTTTTAATTTATTTGCAAGGTTATAAACAATCAATATATAAACTCAACTTTCATATCCGATATTTCGCTTAATATTTAAACTCGCTCCATTTGGATTTTTATGATTAAATGTAGAACAGACCATGATAATTACAATTTTATATTTATTAAATCTATTGGATTAAAAATCTATAGTACTATTCCTTTATATCTTTTAATATTTATAAATACTTAATTACCGAAATTTAGTTTTTAAAATATTTTCCCAAATGATTGTTCAATATACATTATACACGAAATTTTAATAAAACGTTTATTTAATTGAGGAAAGTTTGTAGTGAAAGTAAGTTTCATAACTAACATTTCTATTTTCGCTGTACAGTAAATTTAATTTTAAGCACACTGTAATTGAACAACTTACTGAGAAAATATATAAATAATAGAACCGCTTTAAGAAAAGAAATTTAATCTTCTCATACAGTACATAATTACTATGCCTTCATGGGTTGGTAGAATCGCAGTCCTTCCCACACCGGCTGAAAAAGACTTCAGTTCGAGTCCTGTCGATGAATGTGCCTTTTTCGTGGCTGAGTTAGTCGGTCTCAGGCGAGGACAGCATGGTTTTTCTCCCGGAAAATCGAGTTTTCCGACCAGAAATTTACGGACAGTATGAATTGAGCAGTATGGCTTTAGTGCTGATGCTTCTACAACAGCAACATCATTATCACGTTTTACATTCCTTAGAATCGTGCCCTATAATTATGTTTATGTCAATTAAAATCAAAATAAATAACGTTAAATTCTTTGGGCTTATGTTAAATTTCTCCAAGGTTCTTCCTCAGTAGCTAATTTATATATTTTTAAGTTGTACATCACCTGAATACACAGCTAGACCAGCTGTTACCTGGACACTAATAGAAACTACCCAACAACATAAGTTGGTGGATAGTTTCTATTAGCGTCGCGATACCCCTGCAATTCTCGAATGTTTAATCGAATCCCTTTGGTGGTGGCTGAAAGAAGAAAGATCCGACCTTTTTTGTTTGTTTGGTACGGACATATTCAGCAAACAAATTCTTCCTAATAAATTAATTAAAATAATTATTCCTAATAAGTTTTTCCTCCGTTTTAAATCACCAAAATTATTTATCATACCAGAAAAATCCAATTTGCATCTATCATTTTCTACAGAATTCCCAGTGAACCTTAAGTGTGATATCTCTGATCACTAGTACAGAGTGGTCCATAAGGAAGGAAACCGATGTAAAATGCTGACTGATATATATATATATACTGATGTAAATAAGTATATTTGAAAAATACTTTAATCATTCCATTAATACAATCCGAAATAAGTTTAACATGTTTCTTTTATGCAGGACGGAACACCAGTTAACTATTCAAAAATCGAATTTTTAGAAGAAAACTTCCCAAGTCGATGACCCCAAATTTATCGCCACGTGATTCCTTTGTAGGGTTTCTTAAAGGATAAGGTATTTAGCAATAAGCACAGTTCTGTTTGACTTCAGTAGTCAACAGTTAGAGAATCTGAGAACACTTCCTCAGATATGTTCTCAGATTCTAATTTTTTTTTTTTTAGGTGTAAAAGGGTGTGCCCAAAACAACTACAATTTTGTAGGGATCACAATGGCGGCTATATTGAACAAATATCAATTATTTTTTAAGTTTATGTATGCCCTTTCTATTCTAGAATTAATTAATATATATTTAAAATAGTGATGTTATTTACAGTGAAACATGTTTCCTTACTTATGGACCACCTATATTCTGATAAACATTTGGTAAAACTTCCCTTCGCACTTCATTGAAATGGAGCACACACTGCTCTATTTCGGTGAAATCGTTCGCATAATTCTCAAAGATAACCATAAAACTGTAACAAATCTTATTACCAAATTTACAGAAATAATACCATGCAGTTCATCAACGTCTATTGTCCTTCTTTCCCCAGTTCAAAACAACCAACTGTTTGTGCCGGCATGTGGAAGGTACGACTGCATGCTGATCCTTACCAAAGCATAACCTGATCGTTTTGGGGTTAGTGTGCGTCTATCTCTCGATTGTCGCTTTGACATATCGTACAGTGGCACGTATTCAGACCTCCCCCCCTCTTTCTCCTACACGCATATGCAGTTCGTAATCCTGTGTTTTCTGGATTTACCAGAATCGATGGTCGGGTGATCGATTTCATCCTTGCATGCCCCCGTTGTTCATTGATGTTGGGGTGTTAGCAAACTACTGCAGGATTAACGAATTGCTTTTTGCGTGGCTTCCTCACAAAAAGCATCACGATTTGCGCACTACGGCGTAGTCCCTTATTAATGTCCCTCACTGCTTCCTCTATGGTGGAGATAGCAGAATTTAATACGAGGTAAAAAAAAGCAGTTTTTAATATACATTAGAGGTTTCATTAGCAGTAATTATTGTGTCCTTTTTGAATGAAACATGGACCGCAAGACGTACAGCGCATACAATAGAAGACTGAAGAGTCAATCAATAGTTTTCTTCAGTGGCTCGGTGAATTATCTTGCATCTTATCTATAGCTGTTCATCAAACTGTGAATACCGCTTCGAAACTCCTTCCCACAGATTCTTTTTTGATTTCCCCCACCTCTTCTCCCAGACAGAAAAGTTTTCAATATTATGATCGACTCGGAATCCATTCATGCCTCCAGCACTGCGCAGTGACTGTGAATTTGTGCACAAACCACAGTTCCTGAATTCCATTTTTCTGCACACATGAATTCGTAAGGCAGCGCATGCGTGAGAGTTTATTGTTTTGCTGCTTTCATCCAGCAAATTGCTACGAAAAAAAACTTGGTATAAATTTTAAGTCTTCTATAAATAGTTTTGTTTCGTAAATATCAATGCTTCTCCCCTTCGTCCTTTTAGGTCAGAGACGTCTAATGCGTCAACAGACATCAAAAAAGGAAACGTAAAAAGCCTTCGCATTTATGTGACCACTTTTGCAAGTGGCAGATAGGAAGTAGGCGTTGCTTCGCTGGTTCAAGTACCACACGTGTCGAGAGTTGATGTGTCATTTGCTCTTATGCCGAGATAATTCTTATTTGTGCCAAGAAGAAATCAATTTGGAGATTTATTATATCTGGGAGGAAAGAAAGAAAAAGAAAACTGTCGTTATGTTCTAAGTATCAAGGCACCGCATGCTAATGAAATTCGACTAGCTGGTATCTCTTCGCAATAAAAACACTGTAAACGACTTCTTTAATTTTGTCTGACTGGTGCTGCCACCACTTTCGATTAGTCCAATATGATTGGGTTTCTCAAGATGTTTTCCGGCGAGTTTGCTTCTATTACTCTTTCGCAGTGATTGTTTAACTTTCTCTCTTTTTTTGCGAATAGGAGCCGTGTTCTATCTAAAGCACGAACTTTACGTTTGGTCCTTTTTACAATTGTTATTTATTTCAAATAGAGATATCTATACTCTATCCTACCGAAAGTATTCGAGCATACCTCCCAATGTCATGAGCGAGATGTATGCAAAGCAGGAACACGCTTAAAACAGATCACAAACAAGCAGAACGATTTGTGGCAAAATACTCGGAGTTTCAAATAGTCTTAATTGACTAATGCCACATCAGTTTGTCACACGCTTGAATCTCGCCTTTCTTCTTTGCTTTCTTTTTCAAAAGTCACTGTTCCCGAACAAAGTAGCGTCTTTAGAAAAAGTTGTTTGAACTCTTGTGGGCATCTGGAGCTCCAACATAGCATTTTACCAACCGCAAAGTATTTGTAAAAATGAAATTCGGAAGACTGTCATGATGTAAGAGGCTGCTTCTAGTGGTTCGGACTGAACCCTTGACTGTAGTGACAAAACTATCAATGCCGAGCGGAATCACGTTTTGGACCATTCCACGATGCCCACATCCTAGCGGTGGTATAGAAATGGCACTTTCCATTACTGCTCCATCCCATACAGCGCGGCACGTAGTGTAAAAATTTGGTTTAAAGAAATCTACGACCAATAACTAGCGGCTCAGAGTACAGATCGAACACCTTTTAAAATAAACTGTACCTCCTGAACGTAGACCAATATGCACCTCTTTTACAACTATAATTAAAAATAGCAAAAGCTTAAAATGCCGAAAGTTAAGACGTAAAATATGCACTTTAGTCAAAGCTTAAATAAAACCGGCACTCACCTCGTGATCCGTTTAGTTGCATGAATTATATATATATATATATATATATATATATATATATATAAAAGGGGTATGAGAAGGTCTCAAATTAAAAACTAAAATCATAAGTTAAAAATCTTAGGTTTAAAATTAAGCTTAGAGGATGTGCACCGCGTCATCCTCTAGTTGTCAGTTTTAAAACGTAAAACTAAAGTTTTATGTTTAAATGAGAATAAGACCAATAGTAGTGAACGATGGACTTTCGTTAAAAACATCTTCAATTGGTACTAAGGAAATAAAGGATAGAGAATCGGCGTGAACTTTAAGTACCCAAAATGATATGCTGAACACGTGGTATTTTAATGCGCGCGAGATTCCAAATTGGGGAAAGAGAAGCCGGAAGTTTGGTGTTGAGGACGTCAAGGTTAGTGTTAAGCCGGCACTCATTCTATTATGAGAGTTTCGTATTGAAGGAGCTTGTAGCTTGAATTGAATTTAATAATACCACGTGTTCAGCATAACATTTCGGGTACTTAAAAAGTTCACGCCGATTCTCTATCCTTCATTGCCTTAGTGCCAACTGATGATGTTTTTAACGAAAGTCCACCGTTCACGACTATTGGCCTTATTTTCATTTAAACATAACTTGTCAGTATTAAAACTGACAACTAGAGGATGACGCGGTGCACCTCTTCCTCCTCTGAGATTAATTTTAATTTTTAACTTTATTTTAATCTGAGACCTTCTCATACCCCCCCCCCCTTATATATATAATCCATGCAACTAAACGGATCATGAGGTGAGTGCCTGTTTTATTTAAGCTTTGACTAAAGTGCATATTTTCCTCTTTTACAACTGAATTGGCAATTCTGACACAAATTCCGCATTAATGAATGATCTTTATGCACTAAAGAAGGTACAAGAACTTAATACACAATACCCGTCAAGGCGAGTATTACATCGTGGTTGGTATATTTGCCGTCCTCCCTTACTAGGTGGAAAAAACCCGAGGAATTTTTACTGGCGTTTTTCACAACGTGGCTGAGTTGATCAGTCCCAGGGAGAGCAGCATAGTTCAGTTTGCAGAAAAAATTTATATACATATGGCGCAATATGGTCTAAGTCGGTGATGCGCCTAAAAACCTTACAACAACAAATATGTACAAATTGGAATAATATCCGAATAGGTTTGGTAGGTTAATGTACATGTGCTGTGTATTTACGTGCCTTGGTAATGACTTGTATGACCTTTATTTACTTGGTAATGACCAAGCAAATGCAAAGTAAAACATTTATTTTCGGGAAATTTTGTTTTCAGTTTCATATGAGAAATCGCATTTGAAACTGAAATGTAGTTCCTGTAACAGAAATCGTTCATTTAAAATAACAGAAATCTTGGGCAAGCGCTTTATTAATATTTATTTTCGATTTTATTTTGCATTCTGTTTTATTTTTTTGGATCTCGTGGATTCCCAGCCAAGGAAATTCTATCTTCAATGTGTACACGCGACCATTCATTTACTTCATATACATTTACAGTAACTACAAACACGAGAGAAAAATACCAAAAATAGTATTGCCAGTCTTCAAGACAGCATGCGACCAGTGCCTTGCAAAGACAAGGAAGAGACATGTAAGATTTACTATACACTCTACGTAAAGGCAAGAAAATCAAATGGAAATCGAAGGTTACTGTGATCCTGGCTCGAGTAAAAGGAGGGCCATAAAGAAACCAAAAAATTTGCTCCGTAAATTTCTGTTAAATCTGGCAAAAAGAAAACGAACGGCCCTCTGTCCAGTTGGATTCAATTTTTTTAGACAAAGATGTAGTCAGTCTTTCACTCCCCCCCTCCACCACCACCACTATCTTGAGGCAAAAATTTCGGTTGAAAACTGGGCGTTGGCAACACTAGTTGGATTTGTTCATATATTTCGAAGCTTGAGATTATATACATAGTTGGATCTGCTGAACCACTGCTACATCAGCTGTCGCTGTAACGGCTAGATGGCTAATGCCCCCGGTCAATGATTCGAATCACTCACTAGTATGCACCATGGCCTGCAGGAACAGCGATACAAGCGCACAAACATCGCGAAACTCATCTTGACTATTGAGCCATGCTTCTTGCATTTTGATTGTGAGCTGGGCAAGAGTGGTAGTGAGCTGCGAGGCGGAGGTCAGTGAACATCTCATCACATTCCAAATGTGTTCGATGGGTAGCAGATATGTTTAACGTGCAAGTTAATGGAAGCAAGCCAACATCAAGTGAACAATGTCGGGATATGAAAGCAGTACATGGCTGGGTATCGTCTTGCTAGCAAATAACGTTTGGGACAAAGGGTAGAAAGAGAAGAGGCACTCATCTTATCGTGGTTTCAACATAATTACTTGTCGTCAGCAGTGATGACAACTATTGTAAATGTGTTCAAGATCCCAAACGTTGATCCCAGATATGATGCAATCATGACTTCATTGTCACATAAGCGGCTAGCATATTGTTTCACAGAACCAAACTTAGTACAGTTCAAACCAAACTGGACAGTGTCCAAAGAACCTTTTTACTGCCTCTTCTCAGAAATTGTAGGATAGTTTCAATCGCATATTTACAAGTTATTGCAGACTTATTTACTTTTGGATCATGTCGCATACAAGATTTTGATAACTATATTCGTAAAGGAAATACTCTTAACTTTTCTGATTTATCCTATAATCCCACTGTCGATCCAAAGAATGAAAAGAGAAATGTTGGACTGAGCTACATAAAAGGTAGCAAGTGAAATGGAGTTCCTCGATCAAAGGAGCAATGACTAATTCAAGACCACATAAAGTAATCAGCTTTGGTTTTACCAAAGCCTTCTAACATTACACCTTTGATCGGTCATGGTTCCTTTTAAAGGCTAGTCTTCTTAAATTCAATCTAGCTACTCAGATACATGCTTTTGCGGCACCTTTGAAGACTTCAGCCATGTCTTATTCTTTTGCCTTTTACCAAGATTTAAAATAAACACTAACTAGTATAGCACAAAATTTTTCTCCTGGAAATGAAAAATATCTTACAGCAAATCAAAATACCTTCTCAGCTATACAGGAATTTGCAAAACAGGTTTTTAACTGATGACGTGGACTACTTAATACTACCCTTTCGGGAACACCTTCAAATTAGAATTATTTTGACATAAATCCGTTCATTGATGTTTAATTTGCTTCGACTCATCGGCCTACTATCACACCTGGGCTGCCCTGTTAGATCGACGACTGAAGTGACTTTTGGATTTGACTATTTTGAAGACTACTTTTACGGCATAACTTGAAACCCTCCTGACATAAACTGAGTTTTTTATTTACTTGGACTTATTTCCTTAGGAAAGTTTCACCCCTTCATAATTTGTTTTTATTATTTTTTTCCTATTTTAAATTAAAAAATTATATTTTTATTTTCAATTTATTATTATTTTTTAATTTATTTTCATTACCATATTTTTAAATTTAATTTTATTTATGTTGGAGACCAGAGTATCATTAATTAAACTGGAGACCAGGGAAGACGAGAACACTACCAGTTTTCCCCGGGATTCTCCAGTTTTCTACAGACGGGATTATCCGCCTGCTAGTAACTAGATTTGGGCTTCCTGAATACGGGAACTGCTGACCATCTACTGGTATTGCACGATCTCCAGAGGATACGGATTCTTTGTGATTTTGGCCATCCAGTGTAGTAGGAATTTTAGTATGAATTTTTAGCACCCATAAGACTTGTGCGTTTTCCTATCGGTGCTGGATATGGTCCATTTACGAGAGCACGCGAACAACTGTGGCCCGCATTCTCGTGGCGTGTACAGTACCGGGAAGCAGCCTTCCTGGTGATACCTTCTCAATAGCAAAGAGACCGGAAACAACTGAACAAAACAGCAGCGCCACACTACCTCTGAACATATTGCAGAGTATCATCACAGAGAATTATGGGTATTGAACTAAAGCTTTCGAGCCGTCCTACATATGACACAACACAGACACATACCCCTCATGAGTTAAGTTGCCTTGGCGCCAATCAAAGCAAACTTTATTAACCCAAATTTGATTACGGTATCTTATAGCGTGGAGGTGGGGAAGGATTTCAACTCTTTGTAAGAAATAAGGTAATACTAATATTTAACCCCTCTACTGTATATGTTTCGTTTTTTTAATTTTATTTTTAATCTTAGCAAAATATTTAAGTTATAACAAAAAACGATGGATGTATACTAATTAGATAAACTTTAAATTTCAATAAGTAAACAAACTGAAGTCGATATTTTAAAGAATTTTTTTTTCTTATTCGCTACGCTATACCCATCAACTTTTATAAGTGCAAGAGGTGTTTTTTTTTTTGTTTTTTTTTTGTGAACCCCAAACCCGAGAGGTATTAGAACCTTTAGTACCGTGCTTGGGTTGACAACCTTATCCTACCAGAATGCATAATTGGTTCTTTATATTAGTTTAAAACAGTGATATATCTTAGGGAGACAATGTGGATTATAATTGCTCAACCATTAGCCCTCTTGGGTAGCACAGTTGGTAGAATCGCCGTCTTCGCCACACCTGGTGGAAAGACCTGAGTTCGATGAATGGAGGAATTTTTGAGCCTTTTTCACAACGTGGCCAAGTTTGTCGGCCTCGGGCGAGGGAAGCTTGGTTTTCTCTATAGGAAACTCTGGTTTTTCATCCAGCAAACAGAAAATCGCCCTCAAAACACACGCAATTTACAAACAGTATGGAGCAATATGGCCTTAGTCGCTGATTCTCCTAAAACCCAACAACAGCAAAAATTCAATTATGATCTATATCACTCTCAGAAAGAAAAGTATTGTTCTTATTGTGGTTTTTCAGTGATATCAAAATGGTAAATTATGTTATTATAAATATCGGCGTAAAGAAATTCTGCCAATGCATATTTTATTGTCCGTTACAGAACTAGACTGCCCAAACATCTTTAGTAACCTCCAAATCGTTGACTTTTTGGATGTTTTCTACTACCAAATCTCATTTTAAAGTCAGATTACGCTGTAACAAAACTGCTATTGTGATTAAAAAAAAAAAAAAAAAAACTTTTCACGTAAAAAACACTGTAAAAACATCGTTCCTACAAAATTTTCCAGCCAGGAAAATTTTGTAAGAAATGCGTTTTTACAAAATTTACCGGGCTGGAAAATTTTGTAAACAAACCGGTTTAAAAAAACTTCCAGGTGCTTACATGTTTAATGACACCAATTCTACCCACACACGATAGGAGGGAATACATGATGACAGCCTTGTCAATCAATTCGGCCCTGGAGAGATTGTGAAAGGCTCACCGAATACAATTTTTCACGGCGTGGTCTGTGCTTGTTAACAGGAGAGATTGTTTCTACAGGAATGGAATACACTTAAATAGAAAGAATACCTGTTGATGCAGTGATAGGTGAGTTGGAAAACTAGCTTGAGGGAGGGATACAGAAGTAGTAGATTAACAATAGCCGCAGACAGAGGTGAAACTGATTCTTACACTACTTCCATTGGAACATACCGGAAACCGGGAATTTAAAGGCATGCTGTGGATCTTGGAACAAGTAAATATGAGCTGTGTTAGGACAATTATGAGTAAGGACAGGTGCGTGTATACCAATGCTAGGAGCATAGTTGATGAATTTGAAGAGCTGATCAAGATATCAGAGACGTGGTGTCACTCTGATATGCTTCTTAGTTAAGCAGCACATAAAATCTAAGGTGGTGCATCCAGTTGACATGGCTGGACAGTCATTTTAATGTGATAATAGCACTGGGGAAACAAATAAGAGTTGGAGTGTGTTATAGGGCTAATAACTCTAATGAGTACAATGAACAACTATAGTGGGCCAGTAAATCAATGTCTCATAATGAGGGATTTTAACTTTCCAGGTGTTGACTGAAACTTGCGTGTTGCTCACTGAAACACCAGCAAGACTTTTTTGAATTTATTGATGACTGTTGTGTACAGCAGCATTTCACTAAAAGGAACTTAAGAAATCGATTGAAAACATCTTCGCATTCTTAAAAGACGTCATCGCCCCCATAAGTTGAGAAATAAAAGTCGTGACCTTACCTGTTGTATGTGACCTGCATCTGCGGTGTACCTCCTTTTGCTTGTTGCATCGTTAATTTCGCTGATGTGGAAACTCGATGACCTACAAAAGTAAAGGTGAACTTTTTTAGTTACGTTGGACACATAAATGTTGGTCCATAACAATGTTTACCGAGTGTTCTATTACGCAAGGAAATATTGTTTAAAGAAATAAAAATCGATTAACTAGTTAATACAGTATAATTAAAAAGTTAAAAAAGCAAAAATAAATTAGCGTAAATTCAAGCTTTCAGCTTTCAAATTCACCCGTTTTCTTTGTAAACAGTAAAACCTTTTAAGATGCATGGAGAGTACTTATATTCACAGAGAAAATAATAATTGAGATGAACTTTTAAGGAGTACAGGATGATCATTTAAATTGAGAATCCATGAAAATGTCAATAACTTCAAGCACAAGAGGGAAATTTACAGGTAAATTCTTAATCCTGCGCTTAGTGTCGCCATCTGTTGACAACCTGCAAAACTGTGAATGCGCACGCGCAGTGGAAGCATTAACAAAACATTCAGCCCTAGGGAGTATGTGTGCATGGTGGAACAGTAACTCAAAACGGAGTTGTTTAAACCTGCTTGAGGTAATGTTTGGAGATAATTTCAATATCCTAAGGTCCTGACCACCACAGCCTCCAGATTTTTTGCCATTAGGCTTCTTTTTCGTAGAGCTATGTCAAGGATAAGGACTACAACAACATCTTCATACTCAATGCGAACTCTAGAAGAGCTGAGTACCAAATAAGAAAAGCAACATATCCAACATCACTCACAAAACGTTTCAGGCAGTATTGTTGAACATACTTCGTTGTGAATTTATGCTGTCATCATGAGAGAGAGAGATATAATCTTTATTGCCCTTCAGGGCCATAAAGCCAGGGGTTTACAGCCTCCCGATAGTTCTGGGATACTCGAACAATTATTTACAAAAATGAAAATGAAAAAAGGTAATTATACAACTGAAAACTTATTTCAATACAAAGGAGAGAATTCCTCACGAGAGTTAGATTTGATCGAGCTGGCGTAACATCGAAATAAGAGCACCAGCTCAATCAGACAGATGCAGATGCAGAGTACAGATTAATCATTGCTGATTAGTCCTGCTATTTATAATTTTTTTTCGGTATGTCTCAATGGTGAATTTGTTCAGGTTGGCGTCAAGTGCATGGGTTTGCTTGAGCATCTGCTGAGGGAGGAACCTGTCCGAGAGATGGAGTCATGCTGAACGTGGGTAGAGCTCGGAATGGCAGCAGGGAGAATCCTCTCCAGCCACAGGTATCCCGGAATGAAGGTGTTGCAATTATGCCTGTTATCATCTTGACTGTTGCTAGGAGGCGTTGGTCGTTGATTAATATGGATAATGATGGCGATAATTTTCCATATTTGTGGAAAATTACGCAATCAGAGAGCAAAGATTCATCATCATTCTAAGTGCCAAGCCCTGTCACCATAGAGATCTTTTTTCTTCACTCAACCCGAATTTGAGCTTTTGGTTTTGCTTCTCTGTAGTTCATTCTTGAGAGTGGGAGCACGCCATCAATTGGTGTGATTCTTGGTTGTCCTCTGCTTCTTTTCCCTTCAAGTTGTCCTTATAGTATGATTACCATCCAATCATTGTCTCCAGAGATGTCCTAAGAACCGCATCCTCCTCTTTATTATAGTTTTCTTGATTGTTCTATGTTCCTCTTCTAGCGAACTGCTAGTCAAGTCGTGGATAGAATGTCAATTGCTGGTAAACAATAGCTAGGTATGTGTAAGCGCCAAAGAAACTAAGCTATCAGGCGTATTGTCTCTGTAACTGCATTAATCGCTCTGTTTGCTGGTTGTTGGTCGAAAAACACGAATGCACATGAGATATCGCAGCCAAACCTGGTTCCACTCCTATTACGAAAAAGAGAGAGGGGGAAAAAAAAAGGTACAGTTACAGTGGACTCAGGAACACAAGAGTTGTCAGAGAATTGGAAAAACGTTGCATTGGTCTGCAAGAATTTGGCCAAAACAATCCACTAGTCTGTGGATCCATCCTAATAGGTGTCACATTGGGCCCCCTTGATACCAGAGGAGCAACAGTTGTCCGAAAATTGTTTCCGACCAGGCGCATCTCTTCATGGCTGCAATGTATCCATATGCGAATGAATTCTTCCAACGGGACAATGCGCCATATCAGAAGTCAACAATTTCACAAAAATGGTTCCAGGAACACGAGAGTTAATTTAATCTGTACGGTGGAACGAGGTCTTCCCAGTAGAGATCCGCAACCACCGAATTTTGAACTATGGAAAAGCAATAAAGTGTCCAATTAGTGTATAAAATAATACACTTTGCACATCTCGACTGAGTGAGATCATTCAAAAAAAAATTTAATCACTTCAACTAAAATAACCGAAAATGGCATATTCCATATCTACACCAGAGAAAGAAAAGCCAGAAAGAAGGAAAACGCCTTCAACTCCCTCCAAATGGCGGATCGAATGTTTCCAGTAACTAGTAAAAAATAGTAAATAACCTTGGGATCGATTAAAACAACTGGCGAAAACAGGAAATATAGGAAGAAAATTCTAAGACGCCTATAAATTGTACAACCGAAAGAAACAGCAAGAATAAAAAAAAAATATATACAGATAACTTAAAACAGCCAGCAGCAACTTACAGTGTAAAACTATCCCTCGTCGACTCCGATTTCATTATGAGATAAAAACCAGAATAAGTGACAGAGAAAAGTAAAAAGAACAAAACAGGGAAATGAAAACGCCCACCAAATATGGCCCTGTTACCTCCATTCCTTGCCTACAAAAGACAGCAAGAAATTTTTGTGAATATTTCCGAATTGCATAAGACTTGGTGTTAATCACAGATACGACTGTGGTAAATTGGTTCCGTTGCCTTTCCAAAAGTCTCTGTAAACAGCTACAGAGACTCTTTTGGGATGGTACACGTCAGTTTGCTTTGTCAAACGTGCCTCCGAAATCAAACAATTTATCTATGCAAGACATTTAATGTATTACACTCACTGGCCAAAAAATTAGAAACCTTTATTCAATATCTAGTAGGACATGGGTTCCACTTGGTATCCATACCACACGTTATACATGGATTATATTAGGTGTCTAGGGAAGTCTATCTCCAGATTTGACTGTTCCTCCATCGCGATATTTGTTAGCTGCTGTATTGTGGTCGTTTTTCATTCATTCATTTATTAATTACACACAATATACAGTCCAAGATTATGTACATCAGGGTATATACATGATTTTTATACAAGATATATTTACATATAATTAGGTACTCTGTACATATCATTAAGTGTGCGTGTGTGTGCAGGTGCGTGCGCGCTTTAATTAGATTAGCTCCCAGGCATAAGCCCAAATCCACCTGAAAAACTTCCTGGAAAAGTATGTTGAATTACCCGAGTCTGGTTTTACTGTAGCGCAATTCGCGCATGAAATCCCGCACCCACCGGAGGTAGTGCAATACTAGTGGGTGCCAGCAATCCTGTTTCTTGGGTCGCCCATACCAGGGAGCCAGCAGGAAAAAAAAAATAATAACCAATAGACTGGATGGCACAACTACAAACTTCAAAAATCACAGTTCAACTAAATATCTCCTTTGCTGCTCCACAAGCACTGGAACGTAAAAACTCAATATAGATACTGTCCAGAAAATGTCCAACTGTCCGCCATGGAAAATAGAACCATTAGAGCACCAGACCCGAAGCAATGTATCAGGTCCAGCACCCCAGAATCCAGAAGGAAGTACAGTATTCATGATCGATCGCAGCACAAAAGACAACTAACCAGAGCACCAGACCCAACACCATGAATCAGGTCCAGCACTCCAGCCGCTAGCCAGAGTGAGAATCCAATAGTTGAAGGCAATGTTCTCCAAAATCACAGAACCGACACAAGGAATCGGGTCCAACAAGAAACTCCATGAAGACAATCCAGTCACCAGGTTTGCCCCTCAAAGAAAGGCTCTAACAGTTCGTAGATAATTGCGAATCCGAATTGCTCTTTCTGACATATCCCACCCATTCTCAATTGGATTCAGATAGTAATAGTATTCGCCATATAGTGCAAGGAAGCCACAGGCTTTAGCTGCACTGACAAAAAAAAAAAAAAAAAAAAACACCAAGAACCCATCATTAACCAAAAACACCAAGATCTGAAAAATTAGGCGGTCGGAGTAGACATTAGAACGATTGGGAATGTTCTTCGAGCAATTCAGATACCATTTTTGCACGGTGGATAGTTGCGTTGTCGTCTTGAAAGGATTCATTGCTGGGTAAAGATTCACTGCAGAGTGAAGTTGGTTTGATACTACAGAACGATATCCAACGGAGGTAACATAACCTTCTGAAGGGATGAGGGGACCCAGGCAGCAGAATATACCAGGATGGGGGGTTTCAAAAAGATCTGTATTCACCCAGAAGTAGTTGTGATAGGCAGATGGATTTCTTTTTTGTTTGATGCCGTGAAACCATACAAATTTTGGTTTCGATCTGACAATTCATTTTTTTTTCTTTGCAGCGCTGGATGAAGTGAAGTATCACAACGAATAAAGTAGAATACAGATCGGTGATTTGCAGAATACAGATTGGTGAAAGTAATCGCACAGCGATTACTTTCATTTGAGGTCTCTGTGCAATAGAAGAGTTATTGCTGACATCTCCCTTCTAGCCAACGTAATCACTGTAACTTATGAAGCATCTGATATCCTTAGTAAAATCAACTTCAATGCTCCTTGTAAACAAGTAAGGAACCTTACACTGTTTCGGCTTGACTCTGCTACCACTGACTTCACGAAGTTCAGTCCACTGAACAGAATCAACAAATGACTCTCTCATTGACTTTTTTACAACTCCCAATCCCTGATGAGCTCCATTCACAAGTTTGCCTCTTTTATTGAACTCCAAATTGACTAGCTCTCATCTAATTATTGTAGTTTATTAGTATTATTTGTTTTATTATTTTTCTATTCTCTAATTAATTAACTTATTTATTTGACCGGTAACTTAACTTAATTTTGTACCTCTTTTGTACATATGATTTTAATGTTTGAATCAATATCAATGTTTATCTTCCTGTTGGATTTCTTATTATTGTGATCAACTCTGTTCATTGTTCTGCTCTCAGATACACTATTAATGGTTACCTGTTGTGTATCTTATTAATAAAAATAAAATAAAAAACTGTAACAGAAGAGTTGAAAAATTTGAGGCATTAATCCTGGAAAATCTCTGTATTAGCATCAAAGAACTCGCTGCAGAGCTCTAAACTAGTGTAGGGTTCATGGAAGAACATCATCCATCAACAGCTGCATATGAGTAACGTTTCTGCTAGATATGGTTCCCAGGCTTTTGATCCCCTTACCAGAAGAAGGAAAGGGTACAATGTGCACATGAAATGTTGTTAATATGCCAGGAAAAACTGAAATATTGCTGAACCCTGCTTATTCTCCTAAAGCTGCACCCTCAGATTTCTTCCTCTTTCCTGCCGTGAAGTCCTCTCTTCATGGAAAACACTTTGCTGCTGCTAATGATGAGGTGATTTCTGCTGCCAAGTTGTGGTTTGAAGGATAGTCAGAGGACTTCTACAAAACTAACCTGTGGAAATTTTTTGAGAGGTGGAAAAAATGTGCCATTTGTCTGGTGACCATGTTAAAAAATGTAATACATGGTGTTTGTTTCAAATTTCTATCACAACTACTTCTGGGTGAAAACAAATCTTTTTTTGACTCCCCCGTACACCATACCATGATGCCACCTCCAGCCACTTGCTTGGCTGAGTTGGTATCATGGTATGGTGTATGTTCTAGATGCACGGCTTCATGAGGTTCATACCACTCTTTCACCTTACCATTGGTGCAAAACAGTGTAAATCAAGATTCATCAGACCACGTGATTTTTCATGTTTTCTTCAGTCCAGCCTTGGCGGGACCGCTCCAGTAGAATCTTTCGATTTTTTACAGAAAGTTTTTTAATAAACTATAATAATTTTGCATTTAGCGTGGAGTCAAGTATTTTATTGAACTTTAGATTTAATCAGAATTTCTACTTAATGTCTTTCACACAAAATTTAAAAACTATTATAAATAGTTTTAATTTGTCATTACAGGAGTCAAAAATCAAACGTTGGCTTTAGCTACTATCAGGACCCGAGGCATATTGTTGAAGGGAAATCTGAAAAAGGCATGACATAAACTTTGGGATGCTGCCAAAGAGACGATCACACATGTGCAAATTTGAATGAAAGACGTGGGAGAGATTGTAACTTTATTTCAAGGGAGTCCCGGGTTTTTCCTAGTGTGGGCAAGATGATGCAGAGGTTAAACAACGATGCTGATGATCCTGGTTATCATATTTTAAACGAAGAAGAAATTGTTGCATTAGTCCAGGATGAAGAACGTGCTGACTTTAACCAAAGTGATTTTGATGACGAAGAAGTAGAGGAAGTGGGCCAATCACGCGAAGGTCTTCACTGCGCTAGAAACTGCAATGTGAGCAAGTCTGCATGCAGTTCTACGCAGATACTGCACGGTTCAAAGAAAAATTCAAGATTACATATTTAAAAAAATAAACCTTCCCAAGATTCATTATACTCTTATTTGTGTGCAATTACTTGTGTTTGTTTATTTCTGTTTATGTAAAAAAAAGTGTGATCTATAGTTGAAACCATGAAAAACAATTAGGTAAGTTCAAAATAAATACATTGTTTCTTCAAAATGTTTTGGTTATTATTTACAAACCATTTCCTACTCCTTATTATATGCAATAAAGAGTTCTTCTTCTTCCTAAATCAATTATTTTTTATAATACTTCATATTTAAAAATACAGTAGCAATCCTAATTACACTTTGTTTCATATAAACTGGGTATTCTCATGTATGTTCGATTATCCGAACTATTTGAGGACCGAACCTGGTCTTAATTAGTTCGGATAATTGACGTTCTACTGTAAATGTATTATGTCTATCTACATCAGAAGAAGCGAATCTTTGCTGTAAGTTAGGCATAATACATTTATGACTCATCTCCAAGAAGAGAGTTAATTGGATAATTACAGAAGAGTTTTTTTTATTTAAATAAAATATGGATTTTTATTATCGAATTATCTGCTTGGATACATCTTGAGAGTGAACGCAGGAACCAGGGCAGCATCAGCGTAATATTTATTTTTAAGTAGGTCACACTTGGCAGAGAGAAGTCGATCGTACTGTTTGTGGACTCAACGAAGCAAGTCCAAAAAATATCCAACGCCAAATGTAACCAATTCCGATAAAAGTGGAAAGCTGAGCAGCCCACAGATATTGATCCACTCTTCCCCACACACACTTTTCTTTCTTTCTAAGAAAACTGCGAAGTGTGCCAGACAACAGACAAGCCTTAACAGCCACCTATCAACACACGCACCAAGAAGGCCAAGAATGGAAGCGTAGGTGCCTGCATTTGACGAAATTGAGAGCAGCTTACAGGCTGTCGCTCGCACGAGACATCTGGATCCACTATTAAATTCATTTTCCATGTCCACGAGCAATTAATGCGTAAGTCACGTCATTCGTTTTAGTTTTTTACGCAGTTATCGACAAACTGTCGTCGCAGTGGGTGGGGCTGCAAGCGCGGAATAAGTCCACGTGATATTTGCCGTTAGTTTCTCCATCTTTAAAACAGCATTTCGAAGGATTAACCTAGTAAAGATCATTCCTGGTTCGAAATGCCTTATTTGGCAACTTCCATAGTTTCTACTTCCGAAACATACGAATCCGTAAAGTGTTTTAATCGTCGCAATTAAACGACGTTCACAAAGTTTCACCGTTTCTTGAATTCGAAGGGTTGTCAAACTTGTTTCCTTCGGTACACAGAAAATTAGCGATTCCAGTGAAGCGTGCAACAGAAGTACGTTTGGGTCGTCACACTTCGCTGAGACCGTGCAGGAAATCGTATAATTTCGAACTGAAGAGACTTTCGTCAAGATAGGAGAGCAATCTGCACAATCCCAGGGTTGCTGTTTCCTTTCAGCAAGAGGTCATACTTGACTATTTGTGCTTTAGCGAGACCTCGCGACTCCAACACTTCCTTTCAATGTCTGCAGATGATAATATACACACTGGCTAAAAAAATGCCAACCTTTGTATTAAGACAGAAGAAATGCAAAGAAAACTGAGGCGTGGGGTTTAAACCTTTGGCTTGGTTCAGTAATCTGAAACCAGAATGGGGAAAACGCGTGAGCTATTCAGACTTTGAAAAAGGTCTTATCGTGGGTGCACGTTTAGCAGGAACTATGATTTAAGAAACGAAAGACATAACTGGTTTCTCAAAAGCAAATTATCCATCTCAAAGGTTTTTAATTGCTGCAAGGCAGGCGGTTCTTCCACATCTCAAAGGCGTAGCTGAGGCAGAAAAACAATACTTGAAGAGAGAAACAGTCGTACTCTAAGGAGAAATGGAAAAATATGACATTCAGTGCGCAGAAAATAATATCTGAACTCAACCAAACCCAGAATTATCCGGTTTCAACCTGTACCATGTTCAGGGAATTGAAAAAATTGGGTTTTGCCAGCCGCCTGCCTATTCAGAAGCAGCTTGTTTCAGAGAAAAATCTGCTTGCAGTGGTGCCGAGAACGTGGTGATTGGAGAGTGGAAGAAAGTCGTGTGGTCCACCAATCACAATACACTTTGTTTTGCAAACTTCACGAAGTGATGGACCCTGCTTGGAGTACATGGAGATAGTATTGTGGTATGAAGAATGTTTTGTCTGCACGGACTGGGTCTGTTGATACTGGTGGAAGGTCGAATGTCATCCAGCGAGTACCTGAATTTTGTAGGAGATCTACTGCACCCTGCAATGTTACACTTTTATCCCAAAGGTGATGGCCACTTTATGGATGACAATGCAACAGCGCATCGTGAAAGAAAGGTTCGAAGAACCTGACACGGATTTCCACCATCTTCCTTGGCCCCACATTAACCTGATCTGAAACCTATTGAGATTGTGTGGAATATGCTAGTGAGAGCTATTTGTCAACGAAGCCCTCTTCCTTCAACTTTGTCGCAGCTACGTGATATTTCTCTGGAAGAATGGTTACAGTTAGACCAAAACTCACTAAAATACCTCACAGAATCCATGCCACACACTTGCTGTTATTCGAAACAAAGGCGGTCCGATTCGATACTGAATAAAGTTCATATTTTACAAACCTCTCCTAATATTCCATCGACGATGGAATATTAGGAGAGGTTTGTCGAGGTCGAGTTTATTTAATGACCGTTGGCAGTTCGTTGGCTGGGAATATAAAGCGGCTTTATATCATCACGCGAAGATGGTGCTTCTGGCACTTTCGCGATGCACTTGACATCCAACACTTAATAAGTACACTTGTTTTCCCCTTACGGCAGATCTTGTCCTTACCCAACAACATTCGGTTCACCCACTCCCGGGCTGTGTGTACGGCACATTTCCCGAAATGGGGACACAAATTTACGAGACATGCATCTGTTGCTGAATATTTAATCACCGAGTGGGTGATAGTCATTTAGGGCTTCCAAACATGGCGTCTCTCTCTCGAGGCAATGAGTCACCCTTCACCTTTGCGAAAACACTGGTCAAGTTATGTAGCAACCACGAACAGAATCTCAAAGTAATTGAAACCAAATTAACATAAGGAAATGGAATCCCTCTCTCTTTCTCTCCTCAAACAAACAAACACGCACGTGCGTGTGTCGCCGGCCAGTCTCCGTCTCTCTATTTGCGTCGCGTCTTTATTTATTTATTATTATTATTATTATTATGTTTTGTATCGTGTTTGTTTTTGTATGCGTTTATGAGGTTGTTAAACCCCCTGGCTCTATAAGTTTGCAAAAAAAAAGAAAAAAAAAAAAAGAAAGAATCCAGATGAATGGAAGATTACGGACAGTTTCCTTTTCGGAAACGAAAACACTCGTTGAAATTGGTGCCGACAGTGGATGAACGGTAAGGAGCCACCGCTAGTTGCACTGGACACGTCATTTTGGTTTCGAGACTCCAAAATGAATCGGTGATGCTAAAAGCGCAGCAAAAATACTGAACTTAATCAGACAGGTCGATGCTACTTGCGGTAACCGCACGACTCTACGTCTACTTCCGAAGACGAAAACTGAAACATTATCCTCTTCTTCCTCTGGGGAATTTATACTAAAAGAAAAAGGAAAATGAAACTCCTTTACACTTCAGTTAAGAAAAGTATGGTCACGTACACTGAAAGAACAGAATTTATGGAATACCAGGTTCCTGGGCAACGCGACGCTGTCACCCCTCTCGCTAGTGGACCAACCCACCGCTTGGCACGTATATAGGTACACTGCATTGTAATTCGATATCAGTATGGGTAAACGCCGTGAGTTACCGACTTTGAAAGTTGGATGATAGTGGGTGCCCGACACATGGGTCACTCTATCGCGAAGGTGGTACAAAAATTGCACTGTCCCTGTTCGACAGTATCAAGAGTGTATCGGGAATGCGCCATTTCCGGAATAACATCTCATTGTGGACAGCGCTGTGAGCGGGAAGAGAAAGGTGGTGGATGAACGTGGCCGTCTGTCTCGCATTATTTCAGTCAACAGGAGAGTGACAGTGGCACAAATCACCGCCGACTTCAACGAGGGAGGTGCCAGAAACGCCTCCACCAAGACCATCAGGCGATCATTAGCCACAATTGGGGAGTCGCTGATCCACCAGAGTCCCATTGCTAACAACACGACACAGGAATCTACGTCTCAACTGGACGAAAGAACATCGCCACTGGACCTCGGATGAGTGGAGACGGGCCTCCTGGACCGATGAGTCCCGTTTCAGTATCTGGCAGAAATCGCATGAAACTATGCACCCGTCATGTACAAAGCAAGTGGACGGTCGGTAATGGTCTGGGGCGTGTTCAACTGGCACACATTGGGACCTCTGGTACGTCTACACGCATCTCTGAACGGTCGAAGTTACGTGTCCATGCTTGCAGACCATCTGCATCCCTTCATGGTCATCGTGAACCCATAGAGCAATGCATTCTTCCAGCAGGACAATGCGCCTCCCCACAGAGCTGTGGTGACTAGAACATCGTTCGAAGAGCATTCCCCAGATTTTACCACAGTGGAATGGCTTCCCCGTTCACCGGATATGAACCCTGGGAGCATCTTTGGGATGCTGTGGAAAGGTCCGTTCGAGCGTTGGATCCTACACCCAGATATACGACAGAATTATGGACAGCAGTGCAGCATGGATGGAAATACTTGTGGAACGATTTCGTGAGCTAGTGGACTCAATGCCTCGCCGTGTGACTGCCCTTATCCGGGCGAAAGATGGGCCTAGCAGTCGCTAGGTAGGTACCCCATGATTTCTGTCCACTCAGTGTCTTCCAAAAGATAAAAAAAAAAAAAATACTATGAAGATTCGGACCATTAGCTGAGAATCGAATCCCACAGGCTGAATATCAATGCACGATGTACATATAAAAACGTGTATTAAGCAAGTTAATGTATGCATCGTGTTACGTTTCAGGCTCGTTAGCAAATAGTAATAATTCATGATTCAAAAGAAAAAAACGAGCAAAAAGCAACGGCTTTTATGATCGAATTGATAAAATTCGTTTCAGCGCATCCGCCACACTGCCCATTCATTCTTCCAAACAGCACACAGCAACAAACATAATATCTACTACTTCTACTACAATATACGGTATATGGATAGCCCATGTGATATTGTATGGAAAAAAAAAATTAATAATAATTGCCTGATTTCTAGTGGTCCAATTAAAAAAAAATGGAAAGGTTCAACAAATTTTCCTAATAGAACGAAATGTAAAATTTCATGAAAATCCATCCACTGAGATTCGAGTTATTACATGCGGACGGACAAAAAAAAAAAAAAAAAAAAATTGCAAGGTTTCTATTAATCAGACTTCAATAAAATTTGGGAAGGCCCAACAAATTGTTATAAAACGCCGAAAAATAAAATTTCATCAAAATTCATCTACTAGAATCCGAGCTATTACATGCAAATTAAAATTGTCGGATTCCTATTGATCTAATTTGATGAAATCTGGGATGGCTTGACAAATATTTATAAAAGACCAAAATATAAAATATCATGAAAATCCATCCACTTATGAGCCTATTTAATACATGCGGACGGATTGATGGACATGATGAAGAAAATAAGTACATTACACATACATACTAACACGTAAAAACTCGTCAAGTTTTCATAATGGAATGTGTTGCTGACTGTTGAGTCCCACAAAACTATAGTAAAATACCACGTGACGTTTTTAAAATGCAAACGTGATACTTTGCACGAACATTGCAAGGTCCAAAGCTACGAAGGATGACATAGACGTAATTGAAAGAAAAAACTGTGGAGGTTCCATCTTCATCGAATGGTATACCGTTTATTTCCGATTATAGGACATTTTTTCCTTTAAAAATATAGTTTCGCGTTTCAGAGGTGGGCCAACAGACGAACCAAGTGGGTCTTGTTTAATATGCTGCGGATGTAACTGAGGGAGACTATCGGATGATCTCTGAGACAGTCCAAACGTGTACAGAAATAATTTACAACGGGCGCAGAACAACCCCAGGTCACATGCGAAAAAAAAAAAAAACTAAGAAAAGCTAACAGCTCTCTTTGATAAGAAATTTTTATTCTTGAGGCGTATTCCGGTTTGTTTTATCTGATTGCGATAGCACAAATCTAGACGTTATCACCATCTAGTTTGATAGATTCAACAGTTCATGCCAATTCTCCGTAGTTATAAAGCTTACCTGATCTGCACCGGCAGGGGTCGTGCTTGTCGAGATAATGTCCTAAAGTGTCCCAGCCTCCTCCAACACGGACCATGATGTGGTTTCGAAGAATCTAAACAAGGTAATCAGAGAAAAGTAAATTGATTAATTGAAAAAAAAGTGGTTGGTTGTGTTTTAAAAATTCACAGAAATGTAATTACTAAATTGGTTGATCTCCATGGAGACTGTGGTAAATTCTATTTTGTGTTTCTTCAAAAATAGTCTTTCGTGTGCAGTGTTTTGCATCCCACAACAAGGAAAACTGTCCCACGAATCGTACATAATTTTCAGATTTATTACGAACAACACGTACATCCTCCGGCTGTTTTTGGACAAATTTCAAAAGAATATCAGGCACTCTTCCAAAAGTGGATATAAAATTCTAAATACATGGCTGGCACAGGACAGCGATGGCCGGAGTTTCTCTTCATGCTCAATAAATTCAGTTTCAGTTACTTCTTGGCTGATGCCAAACTTCTTTCAGAATTGCAACAAAAAATCGAGTTTTAATTGAAAATTTTTATCCTCGAATAAAAATTTTCGAACTGGTTTGCAATGTGATACGAATAGCATAAAATTATAAAAAGATTGAAAACTGAGCTCCTTCCTCCTCCAAAAGCCCTTGTGGGTAGCACAGTTGGTAAAATGGGCGTCCTTCTCATAAAAGTGGCGTCCACGGGTGGAAAAGACCTGAGTTCGAGTCCCGTAGATGACGTAAGGAATTTTTATGGGCATTTTTCACAACGTGGCCTTGATAGTCGGTCTCAGGCAAGGGCAGCATGATTTTTTTCTCCCGGAAACTTGGATTTTTCGTCCAGCAAACGGAAAACCGATCACAAACTACATACAATTTACAGACAGCATACACAGAGCAATATGGCCTTAGGTGCCGATGCTCCCAAAACCCAACTACAACAAAACTCAACTTCCTCCAAAAAAAAAAAAAAAAAAACAAGTTAAGGAAAGGGAGAGGTCCATAAATTACGTAATGCGACTTTTTAACTTAAAATATTGGATTACGTAATTTGTGAACAGCCCGAGCAACAAACGCAGTTGTTACTCGTATGACAAGGGCAACCCACTTGTCTGATTTACTACTATTAAAGCGGATTTTAAATCTGTGATTATAAAGCTGTCCCGGATTTACAGTAATGATGCAACACCAGCTCCTTGAATAAGTCTTAAAGCAAATAAAAACAAACACAACTGAAACTCTCATCTTCTTCCCCAGTTTACTTCTTCTTCTTCTTATTTTTTATTTTATTTTTTTTTGTTTTGTTTTTTCCTTCTTCTTGCAACAGGGCGATTCTGGTAAAGAAAGTTGAGATAACAGTGGGTGTGTCAGAGGAGAGTGAGACATGAAGACGATGGGCTATAATTTGTTTTCCTAGCTATTTTTTATTTCCTCTGCAAGTTTACACACGGAACAAAAGTTTGGGTCAAAAGGTTCTCAACCCTAACTCAGCGATGATTAAAAAAATTTAAATGAAACTTTAAAAAACTTTTATTAACAGACCAAAAGCATAAATAGCAATCGAAATTCAATATAACTATCTTTTGCTTTGATACTGCCTTCAAACGTTCTTCCAAGAATTTCTCGATTCAGCTTCTCCTCCTCTTCAGAGCAGCTAAATATCTGTGATAAATAAAACTTGTACTTTTCTCCTCACAGAAACTGGACTATGCTCTTAGGGCACACCCTAATGTAATCAACTGGTGCTTCATAGAGAGTAGGCGAGTGTTGTTGTTGGAGGTTTTACGGTGAAACAGTAGGCGCGTGGATTCAGATCTGATAAGCACGAAGACCATTTTGTATTGATGAATACTCGAAAATCTCGTGGCACCATTGCTTTGTAAGATGACGTCGTGTCTTATTAAAAGGTCCAGTGTCGAAATGCTGCGACCAAGGAAGAAGCGCATCCCGCCTTGGTTGTTGTTGCTGTTGTGTTGTAGTAGGGGTTTTAGGAGCATCAGCGACTATGGTCATATTTCTTCTTGTGTATTGTCTGTAAACTGCATGTGATCTGAGGTCCAGTTTCTGCTATGCTGGATGAAAAACCAGAGTTTCCGGGAGGAAAACCATGCTACCCTCGCCTGAGACCAACTAACTTTGACGTTGTTAAAAAGGCCTATAAAATTCTTCAATGGGACTTGAACTCAGGTCTTTTCCACCTGATGTGGAAAAGACCTGAAAGGACGGCGATCCTACCAACTGTACTACCCACGAGGGCCTAAAACACAAACTATAATGTATTTTAGGATTTTTTTATTAAGGCATTGAAAAATTTGCAGCAAAAATATTGAAATGATTAATATTAACACCTATATTGAATTTTCATACAAAAATTCAATTCTGGCGATTAATTTTATAATAGAGCTTGATTAACATTATTCTAAGCAATTTGTAAGATTTCCCATAAATTTTATGAAGCTGGGCAGACTTCACGGACTTGTCTGGATGATCCCATAAAGCTCTATTGGGCTTAAGCCAGGCGATTGGGGCAGCCACACCATAATTTGCAATACCCTCTCCTGTTCTTTAGTTTCTAGCAAGTCTCTGCACAGTTTAGAGATGTACTTCGGGTCATTGTCTTTTTGTAATATAAAATTTCTTCCACAAATTTGAAGTTCAGAGGATTATGTTCAAGAATGTTTTATAGCCTTCTCTTCTTAAAATTCTTTCAATTCTGATGACGTCACCCACTCCAGAAAAACAGAAGCAACCCCAGGTCGTGGTAGAACTACCCCACCATGCTTGGCTGTAGGCACTAAACAATGTGGCACCATTTTTAATTCAGTTGATTGGTTCCCATAAACTCTATGCTTGTATCCAAAAATTTCAAATTTGGATTTATCAGTCCACAGTACGTTTTTTCACTCTGCAATTATCCAATGTTGATGGTTCTCAGCCCAAGCCAACCATGAAGTCCCTTGTTTAAGACGAAGTTTTACAGTGGATGTGGACAAGTGAGTTTGTCTGTTCCTATTGAACTCAGCTCAGATTTCAGGTGCAGTAAGTCGTCGATTACGTTTAGAAATTAGTGAATCGTCCTAGAAGTCGTCCTGATCGAGGTTTGTCCTTTAAACTGCCAGTCTTCTTGAATCGTTGAATGGTAGTTTGTATTCTTTTAAATGAAACACCTAGTTTTTTTACAATGCTTTTCATGGAATAAATTTCTTTATGTAGAGTTATGACTGCACTTCTTTTTTTTAACACTCAGTTCGTTATTTCTTGCCATGTTTATCACGAAAAACACAAAACTTGCACAAACACCCTGTCTGAATGACGATTTTTTTTATAAGGTCCCTCTTATTCCTTGATTTATATTATTGCAAAACATCCCCCACCCCGAAGAATCATGTACAATCCAGATTTGATTACTGAAGTGTCCATATGATTCATGAATTGAGGTTCATTGAAAGTTCAGGCGCACCATTAGCCTGCTGCCGTGGTACAGCTAATCCAAATTATTTGAATCCAGCGTTGGCTGAAAAATGTATGGTATTCACACAGCATATAAACATGATGCTTTGGTCATTTTAATAGGAAATGACTCTCACCCGATTTCTAGTGAACATATGGTAATGATGGAAAAGATTATTATAACTGTCTTACACTCTTCCCCTACCCTCATGTGGGTAGCACGACTGCGATATCTAAAGTGGTTTGCTCACCGTATAAATATCGTGGCAAAAATGAATTATTTGCTCACATTATCGCACTGTTTACACCTCCTGTACGGTTCTTCTCGTGCGTACAGCCATGACCACCATCGTCATCGGGAGAAAGTTGGAAAAACGCTATAAAAATCTGGCCGAGAACAATAAATGGCAGTGTAGAAAAGTACGTTTTATCAAGAAAGTGGTTCAATTTCTGCATGGAGTATTCTCTCTCCTCCTCCAATATTCACTCATTTCATAAAATATTTACGAAAACGGTGGCGAGGCTGTAATCCATCATCCCAATGCGCTACTGGATATGACACAAATGCTAGCAGAGAGTATCTACGCTTCATCGTAGTTGATGAATCTCGTCCTCGAACATGGAATGCAAAATTTCCAAAATAAATGAAGACTTTTCAATCAAGCTTCTACTTTACAGAAAGATTCGAAAACAGAAAAGAAAGTACACAAAAATAGCCAAATAGAAGCACGTATTGACAGTTTTATATCTTTTTCTTATATTGGACTAAATGAGAAAATTTTTCAGAAAGTATGAGAATTTTCTTGTAGTTATGGGCGAAATGTCAACTGGAAACAGTCATTAATTCTCATCTCTTGCTGAGCCCAGCAGCTCCAGTTTATAAATAGGTCAGACTACTCGTTAAGGAAGTGCAACTCTTTCATGATGGCCATCATTCTTTGAACTTTTCTCTCCCAAGAGTGTGGTTAATTCACGATTTCTTCTTGTCCAAATGTTTCTTCAGATGAAATACCTTTCACTCTAAGGATGTCTAACGTTCTTTGATGACAAATGTTAATTGAGATGCAGGTCACGACGAATGTGTCAATGAAAGTATTTCAGGGGAGGGATGGAGTGAGTGAGTGAGCAACTCTTCAAAGGGCAAATAAACCCAGATAGATGAAATTATACAAAGAGCAAAAAGCGTCTTCTGTACAACAAGAACTATTCTCAAAGAATTTCCTGTCACATTCATCTCTCCGCGCTCATCTTGTAACCTTAGATATGTCAGGCGACCAAACATCGCGCTAATAGTTGTAGAAACTCGAACACTGTACTCTGTCTTTGGTGTTGCGCCTTGTTGCACACAACTGGATTCGCACAGCATTCCCGTAATTGCGAACGTTGTTAGACTCATAAAAACCAGCAAATTAAGGAGAGCTGAACCGGAAAAGAAAAGCGCTATTTCTACACGGAATTTGACTCGATCCGAGCTACGTTTACAATGGCAAATTTCCGATGATTTTTCAGGAATGTTTATTTCGATTTGTAGACATTATAACCGGAAGGAAACCCAGACCGTGACCATTTGTCGACAGATCCTCTTTTGTAGAGTGGAAGAGGGGGGAGTAGAAGGAAAAGAATGCAAATTATTTCAGCAGGGAATAAGAAGATAGTGCACAATTCCTCCAGCTTCTCGCTAATCTAAACAGAGAAAATGAACGTTGATATGATTCCCCCAAGAGAAGCTTATTGATAGATCACACTGAGATAACATACCAGAACAAATTCCGAAATTATCGAGGCAGTAGCCATCCGGGAATAATACAGCAAGGGTAACGCATGTAGAGTTTCATCATCCCCACCTGTGCTACGTGAACGGCTCCAATTTGTGTGAATAAATAATCTGTAATCCTATTATAGAAACTGTCTAATTAGATGCGGACAGTTTGAAGGCAATTTTGATCCAAAAAAATTACACGGGCACACATCAGCGATTATCAAGGAATGATATCAGTGAAGAGAGACCCATCAGTAGACACCTTTTAAAACTTAAAAAAAAAATCCCTTCACCATTTATTTTAATCATTCTTGTATCTGCAATTTATTCCATTTTATTATGAATTGGTGTCATTATGCAACGAATTTAATAACAGTCCACGCTCCACCAGTCATATCAGGAAGTCATTACCGAATGAAAGAGAGGTTCACCAGTATTACAATTTGCAGGCTTGTGTGATCTGTAGAATTGACACTTGCAAATGCAGTTTCTTTTTTAATATCATGTACGATTTTCTACAAATTGTGAAAAAGGAAAATATAATTTTACTTATATTCTAAATTTTATTTAATTCATCCAAAAAACATATTAATCCAAATGTGAATGTTATGGAGATTCACCAGATTTCTTAGGTGCTCGATTAGCCTGTTTTCCAGACAAAAAAAAAAACCAAGTTTCTGGGAGAAAAAACCATGATACCCTCGCCTGAGACCGATTAACTCAGCCACGTTGGAAAAAAGGCCCATAACAATTTCTCAACACATCGTCCACTGGACTCGAACTCAAATCTTTTCTACCCGGTTTTATGTATTACGAAAGATACCTTTTTCAAAATATCAGCCAGTAATTTATATTTCACCTTCCCTCGTGTCTTCTTTCCATCTTCTTTATATATTTTTTAAAAATAATATTTTGAGAATATTTTCAATGATACTCGGATGTCGAAACATCCGAGTTTCCCGAGGGGAAACCTCACGGGATTTGAGCCCGGGTCTTTACCACCTGGTGTGGGAAGGACTGATTATAACCACTGTGCCACCTTCGCGGACTGTCCATTTATGTACTACTGTACTGCTATCTTGAGTGGCGCATTCTGAAAGCTTCTTGAAAGTTCACGGTCATATTAAAAAAAAATGGGTAACCAGGGGTCGCCAAACTTGTAATAATTAAAACTGGCACATAATGTGATGGAGAAAAATGGATATTATTTTTGAACTCAGCGTACACTAATTATTGAAGGCTACATATAATTAGCCGGGTGCACAGAACTAATATGGCTGTGATAATAGATTTCGGATTGTAGGTATTACGCAGACTGCCATTTCCAGTGCATTAACAGAGGCAGGACGGACGTGAAGGACACCGTCTGTCTGAAAAGTACCCTTGGGGGTAGTACAGTGACCAAGATGGCTTTTATTCCACGCCAACATGCAATCGGCTTGGATTCAAATCCCGGCAGAGCATCCCTGAGTTTCAGAGTTTCTCGTCAAACAACAAACAATAATTTGCGGGCAAATATACTTTCAGGAGTAGCACTTATGGCCAAAGAATGCCCAAAATTTCCTCTCTTACAAATCTGGACAGTGGCCAAAGCCGAGGGTACAGTACACATGCGTTTGAGCTGACCGTAGTTCAGCTCAAACGCATGTGTACTGTACCCTCTGTAGCTTGTAAATTCCTCTGATCTTATGTGGAATAAACAGAACATAACATAAACAGAAATTTTATTTATTTCCTTCTGCTTCTATTCGTTCGACCTCAAAACAGACGTGAAATCCGAGTTGATCGAACACATGCTTAGCACCAGCAGAAACACCCCTCCCCAAAGAAGCAAATCGCAGATTTAGCATTTAATCAGAGATTAGCAGCTGTTGCAAATAAACACGGGAGTGCACATCTGCAGTCGCAGTTTGGGCACAAGGTCTGGGAGGAGCCAGCTGCCTTACGAAGGTCAGCTGTAGACTGACAAGGACGCTCCGGTGTACGGACAGTGCCCTGCATGGCATATTTCGGTGAACCAAGACGGAGGAGAGCGTCATGGTGCCAACGATGTCTTTCAAGCAGAACGTGGCGGTGAATGTGTTACCTCGGTGTGCTGAAGTGGCCAATTTCCCGCATTCAGTTTCCCCGCATTCTTCACTTTCTCCCACGTCCGTCTCTGTCGGCCAACTCTTTCATACCTCACACTATGGTAGAGTAAGCACGAGGAGAAACACGTGTTACTCTTTTCTTTTCGCCTTTGTGTGGAGCTTTGTAACCTGTTAAAGCGAACAATATTTTGCAGGGTGTCTTGTTCACTAAACTGGCATCCTGCCAGAAGCAGTCATGGCCATAATGGAAACTTCACATCAGTCGTGAATGGATATTTATTTTTTAGTAACCATTTTTCAATTCCATGTAATGGAACTTTTGGTAAATGGGGTTGTCAGTGTCACTTTGTCAAATACAGTGTCCGGCGTTAGATTTCGCCGGACACTGTATTTGACGTATTTCTGGCTTTTCAAATGTACTTTTAATCCCATGAATAATCAAGTTTAATTAGGCGTAAATCGAAATCTGTAATCGGTAACTTAATATGCGAGGCGTGGCCCTCTCGCCTCAAACACCTCCTCAATAGCTTTCGTGATAGACGCCTGATTTCTTTCTGATAAGCGATGAGTATGCGGGAAGGCCAAATTCCAATTATCATCCCGTTGCTTTTCACGTATCTGGCAAAAAGGAGTTTCCAAATGCCTACATCAATGTTGATGTGTATACAACAGAACCATTTATGCCTTCTTGCTTATTATTCAAAATTCAGAAGAATCCAGCGAAAAGTCCATGAAATATATGTTAATATTTTCAGTGTATCACTTTCTTTTTGGTATAATCGCTGTCCTTCAACCGGGTGGAAAAAAGCCGAATTCGAATCCCTTCAAAGGCGCGAAGGATTTTTATGGGTCGTTCTCGATGTTAACTTAGTCTCAGGAGAGGATAGCGTCGATTTTTCTCCCGGAAACTCGTATTTTTCGTCCAGCAAACAGCAAATCGATCTCAGAACACACGCAATTTATAGATATAAAATCTTTATCGCATTGCAATAATACGACCCTTCTAAGTTTCTTGGAATTTGTCAACATTATGGTAATTACGACTATTACATAAGTACAAAGCAATATCAAATCACAGAAATTTAGAAATAGGTAACTACAGATAATGAACACTTTCCAACTGGATATCCGGTGATATCTCACGATGGCGTAAATCTTTTGCCCTACAGTTAATCTTGCAATGACATCTTTTTGTTACGAGTACGTAAATATGGCGCAAAATGGTCCAGTTGTGCTGATGTGCCTAAATCTCAACAATGATCCCAATTTTTTATTCCTAAGATAAATCACCATGCTGTCACGCTTTGATCACGAATAATAAAATGAATTTTTTTCTTATTCGTTTTCTTGGCTCCATCTCAAGGAACATGAAGAGTAAATGGAAAAATAATGAGGTCTGAAGGCATTTAATTCGAGATTTCGAGTCATTCGTATTGGGATCATGCAATTCGTTGCAAGACAATTTGTTGTAGGATAGTTGGGTGCATCGACAGCTCACATGTATGCGACAATTCGGTGCATACGCTGAGTTGTTTCAGAGACCAAAAGTAGAGATTGTAAGCCATAAAGTTGTTGTAGTAGTGGGGTTTTAGGAGATCAGAGAATATTGTTCCGTATATACTGTCTGGAAATTTGGTATGTTCTGTGGTCGATTTTCTCTTTTCTGGTCGAAAAACCCGAATCTCCAGGAGAAAAAAACTATGCTGCTTTCGCTTGAGATCGACTAACTCGGCCAGTTGTGAAAAAGGCCCATAAAACTTCCTCACGCCATCGACGGGACTCGAACTCGAGTTTTTCCACCCGGTGGGGAGAACGGCGATAATACCAACTGTGCTACCCACTAGGGTGTAAGACAAAGTCTTGCAAATATATTTTTCTTGGTAAGAATAGAGCGTGAAGGTAAAGAACTTAAGGAATAAAGAACACATCATTATGGAAATATTTCCATTAATGGGAGTAGGCCTGGCGGTAGAGCACTTAAGGAATATGGAAAGAACGGTGTGATCAGGTGCGGAAATACATTAAAATTAAAAGCTTCGGAACAATAGACAAAGTAGCAGAGTCCTTTGAGCGTTTAAATCTGGGACACAGAGAGCTATACAAGGAAAGAAAGGTAAATTTAAAAGGCGCTCAGGGAAGTAGTCAGCACAATAATTTAATCGGTATATTATACCGCTACTTCAAAACGCGACATTAGGGCATTTTGGAGAAGGGCACCGGTATGCAGGAGCTTCAAAAGTATGGTCAGCAGGTGATCTAGAGGTAAAAGATGAAAACGTTCAGTTGTGTGGAAAAAACAGAACGTGATTTACTGACATATGGGAAGAGTGAGTTTAGAAAATAACACCGTGATTGGGTCAGGTTTAAATTGGATGGGAGGAGATAAGAAAATGAGAAGAACATAAATAAGATTTTCGAGCCGAAAAGGGGGTAGTTGTTGTAGTTCGGAGTTCAGCTTTGGGAAAGTCCCGCCATGCAGTGAAGATTTCCCAGGCTGTTTAGTAGCGTGTGAGGGGGGGGGGAGGGCGAGAAGTTGACTGAGCGTTAGAAGAGAGAAAGTATTGAAAAGAGTAAAGTAAAATGATACCTGTCTTCTCCAGTTACTAAACAGTAACGTTTTTAGGGAAAGATTAATTTATCTGTCGTCGGGCATGTTCCTGTGCTACAAGTTGATCCGGAAGTTGAGTAACAGGCCAGTCAAATTTTTCCCCTGGCTTCTACTGCTGCAATGGTAATTTCCTTCAGCATCATCAGAGAACTGTTCCCGAAATAAGACAGTACTGGAAGAGCCACATGGCAGACTTGAACTAAGAGGAGGGACATCAACGCACTTCGTGGAAGGAACCCGCAGAAAGAAACCCCAGAAAGTAACTCCTCTGAACTATGATGTACTGGAAAGGGTGTTTAGATAAAACTGTAGAATATTTTAGAGTAAGATTGAAGTTGAGGCAATTACGAGAAATATAAGGAAATGTTTAGTAGTTTATTGGTTCAAGTTGTAAAGAGAATTGATATTGCTGTTTAAGAAAAATTTAAAGAATTGATTAGTGTTAAGTTAGTTTATGGATAAAATTGTGTCGAGCCTTTTGTACTGAGGCTTGATGCGATATTTTATTAAGTGGATGTACCGTCGAATACACTTGGCCATGATTCGAATCCACTTGATCACAAAATTCAGTTGGCGATAAGGGTCTTGCCAAATGGCCAGCTGTAAACTTTTCTGATCTCTGTGGTTGTGCCGGAGGTTAAACAACACACAAAGAAACATTAAAGACGGCAGCTGCTTTTCTCTTCGATACAGTTGGGTGATAGGGCAGTCGAAATTAGCCCAAAGGCAACTGGAGCGTGATGGGAGAGCATACTGGTTTCTCAAAAAGTAAACACAATTTTCAAATTTCTTTAATGTATCAGCAACTATTTTCAATTTTTTTTATTAATTAGGCATATATAATTATTATCATGAAATCCAGTTAACACATTTACAAAGGTAAATAAAGTTGCAAGATCATCCGTGCAAACATTTCAATTAAGTTTAAGTTTATTGTTGCATTCTAATTTTAAAACGCTGTTATGTATATCATTAAAATTTCAACATGAACGCTGACAAAGAGGAGAGTTAAATATCGTAAGTCAGTTTGTTGTTATAAAATAAAAATAAATATTTATGACAGTTAAGTAAAATAAACAATAACGAAGTGTATTTGATAGACGTGCTCCACTTACCCTTACAAAGATGAGAACTTTGGTGTCTCCAATTCGATATTTGCCTTCAGCCACCCTGATCATTGGAAACTGGGACGGACACGTGCACCGACTCAGCAGCTCCACAACCTATAAAATTAAAAAAGAACATCTTTAAGGATGTTTCCGGCACTATGAAAAATGGCTTCGAAGCCTCAGTAAATAAATGAACAAAACAAAGCGGGACTGCAATTACTGAAAGAGTAAAAGTACGAACGGAACATGTGAGCAAGAGAAACTGCCAACTGTGCAAATGAAGGTGCTGTAATGTTGTGACAGGATGTTTACGAGTTCACTTGAGCTGTCGTTTCAAGTACAAAATATATAAAACACTGCGTGAGACAAAGTCAATATATCTGTGGGCCCCATATTGCCCATTTATTCCTCCACAGTAACAAATCAGCGCACGGCAACAAACATAATATCCAGTACGTCGTTGTTGTTGTTATTTGGTTTTTAGGAGCATTAGCAACTAAGGCCATATTGCTCCGGGATATGCGGTGGTCATTCCCTGACCTTCCCGCATCCCCCGTATTTGGTGGTAACGGGCTCGAACCCCGGTCTAATCAAGAAGCGTGTGCTGCGCACTGCTGCTCCTTCCCACCTGGCTACGGAGGCGCCTTCCAGTACGTCAACTACAATACAAAATATATGAACAGTCTATGTAATATATATTAAATAAATAATAATTGCAACATTTCAATCCGATTTTAATGAAATTTGGAAATGCTAGCATTCCAACTGAGACAAACATTGAATTTCATGAAAATTCATCCAATAGGAGCCTAGTTATTCCATGAGGACCGACGAACGGACACGGTGAAGACAATAGGTGCATTATGCATTTATTCTAACACGCCTAAATATGAGTTAAGCCTACCCTATAATAAATGAGAGCTATTCACTCTCTCTCTCTCACTCTCCCTCTCTCTCAAAAATGAACTGTGACATTTTAAAGGAAAAACTGCACTAATCACGGCAGCCATCTTGGTATCGTTTCTGGAGAAGAATGGAGTACTTCTACAGTTAGTAGAAACGAAACCCTAATTGATGAGAAATGAGCTTTTCGCTCGTCTCTCATCACTTGGGTTGATCGTGGACGGGATTTCAAAGAGTGGAGGATACTTTAAATAACAATAATAATATAACCAGGATGATTGAACAGGTTTTCTTCAAGGTGAATTTAGTAAGTTTCCTCTAAGCTATTCTAGGATGGTTTTCGCAATAACAAACCAAATAAATAAAAATCTCATAAAATCAGGAGCGTAGAACTACTGAGGCTCTGCGTAGTTGGCAAGGATTTATTATTGGCCATAAACACTAAATAGCATGCAGTTTTTCCTAAATAGCATATAATTAACTGAAGTTAATACTCTGACATATCTACTTTTCTCCTCTTTGCGCAGAGATCATGCAGCATCAGTAGAGTGTGCTTGTAAATTGCGTGTATTCTGCTTTAAGGGATGAAAAACCAAGCAACAGTGGCCCGAGACCGACTAATACTATCACGAAGTGGAAAAGACCATCAAAGTATTCCCCATCTTCATACGGAGTATTTTTCAACTTCGGATTATGACAGGAATCAAACCAATACCGAATCACTCTGATGAAATGAAGTAGGTTATGGAAGAACCCTCAAGGAAGTAGAAACTGAAGCTAGTTTTAGGTCTTCAAATCCTACTTCGTGCTTACGAAACAAATGTAAGATACTGCAATGTATCAATATAAAATAGGAAAACAAACTAAAGTGATGGAATTCAAGATGAAATTTCGAATTTGCTTAACTAAAATGCTTACCTAAAATTTTAGATTTCAGGAAATCAAAATATAATTCAGGAGTAAATGAGAGTGTGGTTTGCAATATGTCAACTGGAACTGGAATGTAAGCAGATAAGATCTTGATATGTAACTGTCTTAAAATTCTAAAAAAGGCAGACTAAAAAAAAACTTGAAGAACCCAAAGTTAACATTGGATAACTAGAACCATGAATTACAGATAGGCGTGTTATTCATTTGTTCGATTTACACCATCGTTCATTCAAAAACCAGGTCGCTGCGAAGGTCGTATCACTTGCCCTGACCGAGAACCGGTCGAAGAATCGGTTCTAACAGTGCAATGAAAGAAAAACAAATCACGGAAAACACAATGCCAATTAGAAATAAAGGAAGGAACAGCATATTATGCAAAAAATACTCGATTGCTTAAAATAGTGTTCGAAATATTCCTCTTTTTTCAAAAATTTTCTATTTTCGAACAGATTCTCAGAACGTGTTTATTTTGATGCTGGTGATATACTCCCCAAATAAATTCTTATTATTCTATAACGATGGAAGTTTGTAAGTGCAAGTCCATACGTTCCAGAGGAGTGATTCACAAGCCCGATTATGGATTTAATCCTTATTTAAGCATCTGGAAGTGCCCAATAGTTCAAGGATACATTGTTCTTTATCTGCACCAAAATGCTAATTTGGTGACAAATGACAACGAACTGTTTCTGGTCAACATTTTAATTACGACAGTAAATTAGAAGACGAACATATCATTATACGTAATTTTAAGTGCAAATTCCAGATTTTCAATTGACTGGTTGTCGTTGTTGTTATGGGGGTTTGATGGCGCATAATGCGCCTTCATAATGCGCATAAAGCCAGCCATTGGCTTTTTATAGTAACTTGCGTTTAAAATCATTTTAAGCCATCATCTCATAAGGACGCTGATCCAACGTTGCCGGCAACTGAAAACCACCATGGTTTACATTCCCTGTGGTAAAGTATGTGTGTATGTTACGCACCAAAGCAATTGAAGCTAAGAGGTATCAGTATATTAACTACTTACAATTGTCTGTAATTGTAAGTGTTCTTCGATCGGACTATTTGGTGGAAGATATAAACTCAAGTTTCTGAGGGGAAAAAATCATACGGCCCCTGCCTGAGACAGACTAGCTCAGTCACGTTGTGAAAAAAGCCCATATTTTATGGGCTTACTCGCATTATTGACAGGATTCGAACTCAGGTTTTTTTCTTCCGGTATGGGAGGACTGCGAATATATCCATTATACCCACCGTGTCACTCACGAAGGCATTCCTTGTGATAGAACACTAGCTGAAGAGTGAAGGCAGGACAGTTGCAAGCTGAAATGACACGACGGTTTAGAACACTTAGTTCTTCCAGGCTATGTGTCTCAATGTCAGCTCACTTATCAGACACCCGTTGGCATTGAGAGTTAATTATCAAGTTGAGTTGAGAGATAGGTGAACAGGTCTGATATCTGGTTGGGAGGTTAAAACTCAAACCTTGAGGACAGGATGTAGATAATCTGTCGACTCCTTTAACTTTTCTCATTGTGTCTAGAAGCACTTGGTACAAAAAGATGCTGTCAACATTTTAGGAACAATTTCAAGAGGATGGGAAATCAAAGCGACCAGGATAAGAAGATCGTGTTTGCGTTAATGACAAGTCATAACAGCGGGTTGACATCATGAAAGTCGCTCAAGCTGGTTGCGGCCTTGGAGAGGACAAATTCAAGAACAGGTGCGAAGGCTAATTAGAGTAGTCGCTGTTCAGGCGGATAGCTGTCTGTATCCCAATTACCTCTACCCACAAGAGTTCCCGCCTCAATTAGCTTGCTAATATGACACTTCTTTGAGTCTCAATTAAGTTTGTGGACATATGACACTTGATTTGACGACAAGGACTCCAATGCCATCCTTCCAGTATCAGAAAAAGGATAACTATGATAAGTTGGTGATGATCTGCGATGGCGTCACCATCACCAGCTAACTTGGTAATTAGTTGTACACAATTCAACCCTTTGAATGATATTTTGATTTTGTCACATCGAGATGCTGTTCAAAAAGGTGAACTGTCTCCGCCAAAAGCTGCTCATTGACAGATTTATACCAGCTAAAGCACTTTTAAAATGATCCACTCTTTACTATACTAAATCTCGAAGTTAACTCGACAAACTTGCAATTGATGTCAGATAGAGACGATCAATTACTGCTTGGTTCTCTCAAGTGGGCGAGACTTGAACACTACCTTACAGTGAATTCAGATCTGGAAAATGGCACAAATTTAGATATAAAGCTGATGAATTTCTAAATTTCCCGCACTGCGACATTAAATATTACGGACTGCAATTAGTTACTTCTCAATTGCTGGTACAATTTTCATTCATCCCACTGACCCCCCCCCCCCCTTCCCGAGAGAACTTCAGAGAACCCTGAGTTTACCATTAAGCCCTTCTCTATGGAGTCAAAATCAAAGACCCTTGTACTCCTCTCTCTCCTGTTCAAGGCAATTCTATCCTTACAAAATAAACCACTTTTATTATGTAGGGCAGGCCAAGTTGAGGAAAACTTCACCATATGAGCTTGTCAGAATCCCACAAGGCCTTCACCATACAGTCCCTCCTATTAAGAGTGGGCAGAAACTGCAGACAAGAAAATTTTGACCTGCCTCATGGAATTTTTCCAGCACGACTTCGTATTTCTTAATAAGGCGTCAGTTCGTTTTTATTTTAAGTCAGTGGTTTCCAAACTTTTTCGGACACCGTCCTCTTCGTTCCATAAACTCATCCGCAGTGCCCCTACCCTATAAAAAGCATTATTCAAATTAGCGGTTTGCACAACCCACAAAGGAAGATAATAACACAATAAAATTCAAAACATTAACAATTAATTGCACATTTATTCAAAATCCAATTAACAGTTTTAGTTTAATTAATTAAACAAAATTGATGAACTTGATCAGTCATAGCAGCTTTTCAAAGTTTTATAGTTATTTAGCGAAAGTCTTAGATACCACATTTAGTAACTACTTTGCTGTTCAATAAAATTTTAATGCGATGGATGGACTTGATGAAATGATACTAGAGTCCCAATATCTGGTTTAAAGCCGTAATCTTTAATCACCAAGTTTAGTTATTTGGGGCAGATTTATTTGCTTGGAGAGAAGTTGGATGACCACACTAAAACCAGCATAAAATATTTATTTATAACTACTAACCAAACAAGCACAAACCTCCACCTACCACAGATGTACGGTAACTAATATTTAATAAAATCAATAGTTATTACCAATAATTGGCTATCTTGTGACAACTCTGAATCGTAAATACAAACAAAGCAACTAAAGGAAGCTTTGAAACAGTAAAACTGTAAATATGAAGGGAGAAAGGTGTTTCGCTCTAGGTTCTACTCTGGTCAATCCTAAATAAGCGATCAACTAAATAAGCGTTCAGAGAGGTCCGCCTCCTCCAGCGCCCTCCCTGCAGCCCTCTTGCCTCTCAAGGTAATCACACCGCCTTCCAGGGGGCCGCATCGCTCACTTTTTTTATTTATTATTATTATTATTATTATCTGTTTATTTCCATAAGGAAACCACCCCGGGACGGCAAAGTGCCAGGAGGGTGCTAAATACATATCAGGGTACGAGATACTACGTGCAGTGGGTTACATATACTGAACACGTCTCGTCCCGAAATATTATATACACATTTTATGTTTAATATATACAGTATTTACACATTAATGATTCTGTACATACATTATACAACTCATATATTTACAATTCACTAATAATTCCATCTATAACTTACATATTAACATACCTGTTACAGAAGGTATATTTTTCCAGTCAACAAATTATTATTGTTCTTAAAGCAGAAAGTTTCACTTTTATTCACAATTCTTTGGTACTTTGCAGCCGATTCATATTTCGGTAAGTCTGTACGAATCCTGGAAGATCTCTTTCCGGTACGTTGCATCCTCACACAGTTTTTCGGCATCTATGTGTAGTGAGTTAAATATTTTCGCTGCATTTGATGGGAAGAATCTTTGCAGGCTACTAAGATTGTTCAGGACTGAACGCAGTGGATTATTTACTTCTCCGCAACGTCTAGCAGTGGCACGCGGTTTAACTAGAATATTATCCAGGACTGGAGCATCTATTCTGCCTGTGAGCATTTGTGCGAGAGTGTGTATGTTTCTGTTAATTGTCCTCTGCATCCAGGGTGTGATGTTAAGGTTTGAGTAGAGAATGGCCCTTGAGATAGTAAAAGGGTGGCCAGCAACTCTGTTAAGCCATCGCAAGAACCAGTACTCGATCCCAAGGACGGACTTATAATGCGAATCTGGAGCTGAAGACCAGATTTGCGAGGCATACATTGCAATTGGCAGGACACACATTAAAATGTACTTGGTCGCTAGCTGAGGATCCCTAATTCCTACCAGTTCCTGTCTAGTAGCCCATAAAGCGGCGAATATTTTTGTCTTCATATGGGCGAAGTGTTGAGCAAAGGTGAGTCTGTCATCCCACTTAAGACCCAGGTCCAGGTGAGAGTGCACTTTTTCCACACTAGACCCGTTCACAGAGATCGAGATGTCATTTTTATTCTGCTTGCAAGTTATCGTCATTTGGGCAGACTTCTGTGCATTAATACGGAGCCCGATGCAATCCAGGTAGCTCTCAAATTCTCGGATTGTGCTATTTGCCATCTGACAAATACCTTCTGCTGATTCACGGTCTTTGGAAGTGATGAAGAATTTTACATCGTCAGCATATGTTATAAAATTGTAGTACCGTGCAAGAAACGGCTCCAGGGCGGCCGCGAAGAGAGTAGCCGAAAGAACTCCCCCTTGTGGCACTCCTTGCGAGATGGTAAAGCAAGATTGTAGCTTTTGGTGCTTAACAATAAGTTTTCTATGTTCTAGCAGGCTGGTTATTATAGTTAACAAATTTCCTCTTACATTAAAATAATTCTTTAAAATCGCAATGAGCGCTGGAATTGAGACCTTGTCGTAGGCTGCGGAGATATCCAAAAAAATAATATCAATTTGCTTTTTCTCATTTAGTGCTTTCTGCACGCGAAAAAGGGTTTCCAGTAAGTTTGTTATTGTTGATCTACCCGAAATAACTGAGTGCAAATGTGGTGGTCTATGGCTGAAGCAGTGTTGATTGATGGTGGGAAGCAGTGCTTTCTCGAATACCTTCTGTAGGGTGCAACTGACAGAAATTGGTCTGTAATCCTTAGCCAATTTTGGGTGTTTAATCTTTGGTATTGGTGTTACAATGTAATTTTGGAACCACTGTTTTAAGTCACTGGCATCCGCAAGTATAATCATATGCGCTTAAGAACTGACAGCAACTGTTAGTATCGTCATCAATTTTAGCACCTGGTTAAGTCTGGTTTTGTTCCATCTGTCTCGACTACAGAATACATTCCCAGTTTTCCCAACAATTGAATCATCCACTAATATTACCTCACTTGGAATCAGAGTACTGATACCCGATCCTTCGAGAGAGAGCATACCTTCGCTTCATACTGTACAGTTGAGTAACTTGCCAAACCCCTACATTTCTTACATTTTCAGGACAAACCAACGCTATTAATGGACGAGATCCAACTCCGTCCATTAATAAGCCAAGATTTAAATAAATTTTCTGTTTATACTCCGGCACGACAACCAAGTCAGTAGAGTTTACAATAAATCGTCAATACAAATATTTATCGTATTTAGTAGTCACGGGCTTGAACCCCGGTCCACTCAAGGAACGCGTGCGATGCACTCTCGCTCCTGACCACTGGGCTACGTCAGGCCTAAACTTAGATCGTCGAATTTCCTGGACTTCTGGGAGAAGGTTCAATGCAGATGCAGAATAAGTTCGCATTCTTGAATAAATTTAATTAATTCTTAACATAAAACTCTGGCAGTAACTTTCGTGATGGGTTTTTACTCTACTAAATTACAAGAGATATCATGTTACGTTTTCATAGGCAGCATAGCTTTTTTATTCAATAAGAAGAATTACATTACCAATTTTACACGCTTTGAACTCTATTTTTTTAAATATTTGAATTTATTTGTGAATCACAGAAAATGATTGAAATTCGGTAGCGTCGCCCTAAAATTGGACTGCTAATCAACCGACGCAAACATGTCTTTACAATGAATCACCAATGAATTAACTGAGTCATCGGAGACACTAAGATCACATGACCACCGTTGGATAGCAAGGAAAGCGCTTCAGTTTATACAAAAGGCTGAGTACTTGTGAGCAATATAAGCATGAGGAAAGCGTTCAGACAAAACAGCTGAAGAGAGAGCCAGATTTCAACGTCATACAGAAGGAGGAGCTCGTCGAGAAAACAGCTGGTTGGATGAGCAACATATACTGTAATTCATCCTACTGATTTTTACGATCACCGTTATTCCACATCGTGTGGAAAGGCTTGGATTCGATTAATCGACATTTCTAAATTATTTACTACTAATTTGGAATCTGTATGTCAAATGGCATCAGCTAATCCATAGCTCTAGTATTCTTACCATAATTACCGAACAGAATGATTTACATATACCAATAATTAGATAAATAAATATTCGCAATGGTTTAATAAAAATCTAAAAATTAAACTTAATCAATAGAAAACTTTATTCTAAACTAAAGTTATATATGTACGTCAGATCATCTAAATTTGAAATAACGCATAGAGACTCTACAAATATCACATTATTCAAATTAAAATACACATCTATCTCCTTTATTTTCCGATATTGCTAATGATAATATCAGACATTTTGGAACTATGAGGGGTAGTCAAAAAGTTCTGAGAACAGAGTATAAAAGACATACGTACAGAATTATTTCTACCCCCGCACCCCGCAATATTCAATATTCGGAAGTTCAATACCCTTATTGTATTAATCTGCAAAGAGTTTAAACCTTCTAAAATAATTCTTCAGGTTGGGCATCAAATCAGGATTTCACAACTGCGTTTAGCTCTTCATCACATTTAAAATGAGCTCCACGTAGATGAATGGAGCCAGATCTGGGCTGTACAGGGGTTGGTTTAATGTTCAAAGCCACATTCATGGTTTCAGCCTGTGTAGCCTTTGAGCACAGGTGTATTGTCAAAGAGAATCAAAACCCGATGACGTAACTTTCCTCGTTGTTTTCCAGAATTTTAGCTTTTAACTTTGGAACAAGGCCGGCATAATACTCCTCTGTTAGTGTGGTTTTAGGTGTAAAGTAATCAATTAACAACCATCCTTTGGTGTCCCAGAAATTTTTTTTTTCTTCAACGACGGCAGCTGTTTCAGAATTGATTGCTTGAGATGGCTGACCAGGTCGTGGATCATTCTTATGACTCCGTCCTCTTTTGAAATCTGTTCACCATCTTGCAACAGTAGCGTAAATGGATGATACTTTCCCAAACACTCTGGACATTCTTTCACGGATTTATTTAGTATTTATGTCCTCTGAACGATGCCGGATATTTCATTTAAAATTTTCTGGGCACTTCATTTTAATTCCATCTAACATAAACATCTTAAATTTTAGAAACTGCATAAGATATTGACATAGAATTTTTTTTTCGTCTTACTTTATAAGAAATTCAGCTATCAAAATAACTAATCCATAATTTATTAATACATTTTATATAGCCTGTTCTCAAAACTTTTTGATCACCCCTCGTATTAAATCTATAACTATTACAGTAATAAATTGATCACCTTGTTTCTTTTCCTCATTTTATCAACTCAAGAAACTTATTTAAAGATATCTTTGAGTATTTGCCTGACCACTTTGAATCTATTAATTCCAACCCTATAAAAATTCAACTATTCTAACCCGTTACGGGTAATCATTAAAGTAAAAGTTGGAAAAAATAAAAACAGGTAGCTCAGATCATAACATCGTTTCGAATGCACTTTAATTTTCAATATATTTTCCTTCTTTGCTTCTGTACCTTCAATTGCCTCTTCTTATCAGTCGGGTGTTGTTATCGTCCGACACTTTTGGCGACAAACGCTCCCTCTTCCTTAGCCACGTATGGGAGTGTATCTTCGCGAAAGCTTAGAGTCGAAGACAGAGGCAGAAGTAACACCCGAGTGATATTAATGCAGAAACTCCCATTCACAAGGGGCCTTTTTCAAATTATGCTGTTCAGAATGATGGATTCATTGTTTTTCCACGTTCGAGCAGTTATCGTTGGCAAGATGTGCTGCATCACCTCGAATGAAGAACAGTTTTATAATGAAAAAGATAACGACCTTTGTGAATTCTGGTTTGAATCCTCATACCATATCCTTATATTTGATTATTCATTGAGCAGCTGTTCAATATGTACTCGTATATCTTTTCTTATGGCAATAAATGTATGTTGGCGATGCTGCAGCAAGCCATTTCGATGTGGGAGCAAGTAGGGTCGGTGAAGTAAGGTCAGGACACGCCTAAAACCTGTCGTTTGCTAATATCCTATCAGACATAAATAATTACGATCCTTTCAGGTGTTCTGATGTTCAGTTTTCCATCTTCCTATCATGCTATCAAATAGTAATTGTCTTTTTTGGATGTACAGTGGACTCTCGATTGTCAGGGTTCCGTATTAATTGGGGTTTCACTTATCCGGACAAATTTATTTTCCATCTACCCAATATAATTGGGAGTCTACTATATGTAGCTCTAACTTTGTCTTTTAAAAATTGGAATTGTGGTTAACTTAAAATATTTAATGAAGGGACAAAGGCATTGGTTTCCGTGCCCGTCAGTGTTATTTTAAATAATCTATTTATTGTAAATAAACAGTATAAATTATAAATAATACACATATTAAAGTTACGTTTTAAATTAAGCGAAATTCCTGGTCATATGAGAAGTTCGGTGGAACTTTATATTGATAAAACTGTACTGCCATTTCTGATGGCATCTTCATTAAAGGCACTTGCATCACTATTCTTAGAGTTTATTTATCCCAAATAATCTAACTTGTTCCCCTTCTTGATTTCAACGCAATAGCGACCTTCAGGGTTTGTTATTCGAGGATTACGGTTGTGGACACTTGGTTGCGTGACCTGTGGTTATTGCATTGACACATTTGTTCAGTCTTTGGCTCCAGTCGATAACTACAAACAATTGCTTCTCTTTTTATGTCCACGAAAACCATCTCTGGATAGTGCATTAAGGAAGGCTTTCCCAGAACAAACAGCTCTTTTCTATAGTCGTTTTCCTCCACTATGTGGCTAGAAGACGGCTAAGAAGTAACAGCGATCTACGATGGAGAAACGAATCATTAAGCTGCACTTAGAGCTACATACTACCCCGGTTCTGCTTGAGTAAAAAGGAGTAGATAGGTTGGGAGACGCGTGGATTTAGGACCCAGTAACTTACAATTACAGAATGCTTCGGTAATTTCAAAAAAGAACCACTTTTATGAAGACAAAAATGTCTTTGAATCTGGGGGGAAGTTCTGCGAGGGACAAAGTTGTAGCAACTTTGCCAGTTTTCTCCAGCGTAGCTGGAGAAAACTGGCAAAATGAAAAGATTTAAAAATAAATCAGAACAGCGTCGGAAAACCAAAGATGACAATAGAAAACGGATCGTTATTTTGAACTTAAAGTCGATCGTACTCAGTGCATCTGAAAAGTATTTAGAAAAATATTCTAAAAAAACGAAAGTTGAGAAAACGAATTTATAATGAAAAAAATAGTGGAAGAAGTATACAGAATTTTGAATGGACTCTTTTAAATTATTTTCGTATTAAATTATTTTTTCTGAATATTTTCTATTTTTAGAATTTTTATCCCTTTACTTTTCAGGCGCATTTTGTATATTTGTAGCGATGAGTCAGTGAATGAGCATAGGATTTAGTAGCATTTCAAAAATTTCTTTCAGGACCTTCACGGTCTTCGTTAGTCATAGCTGGTCTGCAGTGAACCACGGTTTCCCTTTTGTGTTAAGTAGAATATCGTTTTCCAGTTTCCCAACTGACTTTGGACTAATATTGATAAATGAAAGAAATCGGGACCTTAAAGTCAACGGGTATGATTCCATCAATATTGAGATCCGATTAATCTCAATCTTGGTGTATCATATGAATCTACCTCCATTATTTTTAGGTCTGGAAGTTTTCTCTTCATATCTTTCTGATCATATTTCCACTGAAATTTTGGTTTTTGCTAAAACAGGAAAAAATATTACCAATTCTGCCGCTTTTGTTTTTATTTTTTTTGTCGATGGGAAAGTTGTTTCCCTCATCGGATTGCTCTGAAAATCAGAATAATTTTCCCACGGATGATGACGTAATGGAAGCAAATTTAAATTATGTAGTGTAGCAGTAGGGTTTTTTTAGGAGTATCAGCAACTAAAGCCATATTGCTCCGTATATACTGTCTGTAAATTGCGTGTTCTGAGGTCAATTTTCTATTTGATGCACGAAAAACGAAAAAGGCCCATAAAAATTCCTCGACGGGACTCGAATTCAGGTCTTTTCCACCTGTTGTGGGGAGGACGGCTATTCTAGCATGTGTGCTACCCACAAGGGCTTTAAATTATGATCCACCAGACAAACTGGTAGGTCATAATTTAAAAGACAAACTTGCCTTAAAATACACGCAATCTACTGACGCGATATCCTATTACTTTAGCGCTAATTCAAAACAGAAACACCTACCATTATATGGCATCCTCCTTTTAACAACGTTTAACCAACTTTCAGGGCAGTTCAACTACGAATTATTTGTATGTCATCTGGATTATGTTCATCTCCTTAGTTACAATTTAAAAAGGCTTCAGTATGACCCTAATGTTCGTTATAAATTTCTTTTGTTATTTTAGGATGTAAGCTGGGATTCAGGTAGCCACTAAATCTGAATTATCCTCCAACAAAAATTCCTCGTTCAGTTAGAAACAATATTTATCATCCGGTGCCACACTTACGAATTAGGAATTTAAACAAAAGTTAAGGGAGCACGGTAAATTGTGGGGAAAACCACTGTCACGGTGTAATCAGTTAATCACCATAGCTACCTATACTGCGATGACCTTTATTAATGATGACCTTTTTTAAAGGGTAATGTCATGGAAAGCGTTACTCAGTGATATAACTATTCTATAACCTCTATGGTGTGATTAAGTTTCTAATAATGGCGAGTTTCCCTCTATAGCCCCCCGTCCTGATCCTAAAGGAATCCTGTTATTTCAGTGTAATAAATAAAAAGAATTCTTTTTTGCACCATCGATTGCCACATTCGAAAATTTCTTCTAAGATTATTTTGACATTTTATACAGTATTCTATTCTAATCTTTCTTATTTGTTAAAAATGACAAAATATATACCACATTACCGAAAGGTATAGAGGGAACTGAACCATATCGGTGGCTGACATAATAGAGAAAATTTCGGGTAGACAACAGAAATTGACAGAAAGAAACCGGCGGGTGGTCAGAAGAATGATTGGTCCTCATCGAAGACGGTCCAAGAGTTCAGTCAGACCATAGGAACTGACATTAATACAGTATAACGATATGTAGGGAGCTTAATGACATCAGAACTGCTGTAGCACACAAAACCAAACATCACAGCACACAGTGCTCAATGCTAGATGCGCAACCATCATAAATGGTCCAAGGAACGTTGGATCTGGTTATGGATCGATGATCAGGAAATCTGGTTATGGATCGGTTTTGAGTCGTGCTTGAATGTGGCGGATGACTCGATGATGCCACCGTGTGCCAAACGCGAGGGCCAACTCACAAACACTTGGCCCTCGTTTGATGTGCTTCAAGTCAGTGACTCCTAAATACAGTGATGTTCTTGTATTCTATACTTTGATCCTATCTGACGGTCACCTGGAGTATAAATAGAAAATGTATTTATTATTATTATTATTATTATTATTATTATTATTATTATTGCTCTTATATTATTTCTCCCTAATTGAGGGATTCCACTCCGTGACGGGTACTGCTACCAAGTACATAGGGTGGTTGTAATGTCTGGTGTTACTGTTAGTCGAGGAAATCGCTGACTATCTTACAGGTGTTCTGGATTACGACTTTCTGGAGTTCCTTGTAGGTGTTCTCTGGGAGACCTACTGTTAGGCTGCTATGTAGAGTCTTTGGTACCATACCGGTGGTTGACACGATGATAGGGATGGTTGATACTTCTTGCATATGCCACATCTCCTTGAGCTCATGTCTCAGGTTCGTGTACTTCCTATTTTTTTCTTCATGGGTTTTCTGGACATTGCTAGTGTTGGGCATCGCTATGTCAATCAGGTAGGTAGCCTTTTCCATCTTGTCCACAAGGGTTATGTCCGGTCTGTTCTGCGGGATGGTCTTATCCGTTATTATGGCGCGATCCCAGTACAGCTTGTGGGTTCGGGTCTCTAGTACTGCCTGGGGTTCGTACTTGTAGTTAATACACTTTCTTAGGTGAACTGGTATTTCCTCGCTAGCTTCTGATGTATTATCCTGGCTACCTGGTCGTGTCCATGAGTGTACTCAGTCTGGGTGATCACTTTGCACCCCGCGGTGATGTGTTGGATCGTTTCTGAAGCCAGGTGGCATCGTCGATATGTGTCATCTGACATTCCGGGCTCCTTTGCGATGTACATTCTATAGTTTCTGTGTTAATAACCTGGTCTTGGATGGCCAGCATGAATCCTTCAGTCTCGGGGAAGAGCGTCCCGCTTGTGAGCCATGCGTTGGAAGCAAGGCTCAGAGCATCTCCCTGAAAGATTCTTCTTCTAGTGGGGATTGTCCTGGTTGTAATGTTCTCGACCTTAATGGTGGTACTCCATTTCGCCATTGCGGCTCCTAGGAAGTTTGTCACTATCGGATTGACCTTGTAGATCTTCAGGGTCTCTATTAGCCAGCTATGAGGTACGGAATCGAAGGCCTTGTGGTAATCGATGTGGGCCGTGTATAGGTTGCGGTGCTTCTTGAGGGCTTGCTCCATAACTGCGGCATCTATGGTTAATTGCTCCTTGCATCCTTTGCTCCTCCGCGTGCATCCTTTCTTCTCTTCAGCCATTATGTTCTGACTCTCTCTAAGTGGTCTGATATCTTCTTGGTTATGCAGCTGGTCAGGATCTTGTACATCGTTGGGAGGCAGGTGACTGGCCTGTATTTCGCCGGGTTTCTTGTATCTTCATCTTTAGGCTTCAGATATGTGACTCCTTCAGTGAGAAACTTCGGGATTGTCTCCGGGTGCCTTATAATTCGAGTGAACTGCTCTGCTAGGTGCTTGTGTGTGTGCAGGTGGGCTTCTTGTACCAGTAGTTGTGGATGTTATCAATTCCTGGGATTCGCCAGTTGTGGGTGCTCCTGATCGACGGTTTTACTTCTTCTTCTCGAATCTCCCACTCTCTCATCTCTTGTATGTCCTTAGTTTTCTTCCGTTCTATTTCTATCCAGGGTGCTCTGTTGTTATGTCTTACTTCACTGCTCCAGTATTTTCCCAGAACTCTTCGATCGTCTTCTTCTCGTGTGGTCCGTTTCCTGCCTTCTCATCTTCATCCAGTTTCCTGTAGAAGGCTCTTTGGTCCTCATCGAAGATTCGGTTGTTTATTTTCCTCTGGGAGCTCTCTTTGTATCGGTGTAGTCTCTTGCTGAGTGCGAGGAGGTTCTGCTTCAGTGTGTCCAAGTATTCTCCTATTCTCTGATTTCTGGTCTCATGTTTGCTGTAGATGCTGTCTCTCTTGATGATGCTATTCACCTTTCCAATCAATTTCTTACTTCTATTACCCTGTTGGTACTGGATTAACTGACCTATCTTTACTCTTAATTCTTCTATCTTCTGCTCTTTTTACTCTTACTCTTAATTTTTACTCTTAATTCTTAGTCGTCTTTCCCAAACTGGCGGTTCCTTCTGTTTTCCTTTCTTCTGCTGCTGGTCTCTCGTTTCTTTTCCATTAATCCTAGTGGGTGCTATGGCAGCACAGTATACAGCTGTGTGGATAGCCTCCAGCGTTGCACCATTGTTGTTAAGGTAATGTGGCATTATTTGCTGATTGAGGTTACTCTCCACAGGATTTTATCTGGCCTCTGCTTAGGTATCACGTGGGGGTACTTTCCTTCGAATTCAGTTAGGGCCTTCTTCCACTCGTCTTCTATTCCGTCTTCTTCATCTCTTTCCACTTCAGCTACTCTGGGTCGTATTTCTTCTTGCTGTTCCTCCTCTAGTTCCATGGCATGCTGTTCCTCCTCTGGTTCCATATTGACCATATTCTTTGTGCTTTGTAGTTGATCGCTGACATCCTGCTTGATTTTTTCCAAGATGGCAGGAGCTATTAGGTTCTTCGTGACGATGGTCCTTCTTTGGTCTGCTAATCGCTGCTAACCAACTGAGGAGCAGTCACCATTTGCGGTTGTTCCTCACGGTTTGGACTTCGAACATTGGTTGCCGTTCCTGGAACAATGAATGTCATGCCAGCCGGTACATTGTCATTCTGGAAAATGCATTTAAATGCAACTCTCAGCTCTTCCTACACTATGACAGCATTATGCAGCAGCAGCAGCAGCACTGTGTATGGCAGCATTTTCCTTTAATGTTTCAGCATTACAATGAACCTGCCATACTGGAGACCTTGTAGTGATTTGATCTGAGGTGATCAAGTCTAGATCTCATTGGTCTACCCAGAAAATAGATCTCGTTGGTCTATCCTTAAACCCACTGAATGCCTTCTGGATCGTCGGCCTTGGGACAGGCTAATAAATCTGCATTTAGTAACTGAATTGACCAGTATGTTGAGTAGGAATGGACCACTATTATCAAAAATTGGTAACGCCTCATACTTACGAGAGTAAGTACAGTGTGTAATTAAGACCAAAGGCGGACAAACATTATTAAACATTGTATCAATAAAAGGTTTTTTTTTTTTTTTTTTTTTTAATACAGCAGGTATCCGATTAATTTTGGCTATCGGATTGGCCATGCCTCATGGTCAGTCCGATAATTCTATGAATCCGGTTATCCCTTAGAGATTTTGCAAAGATATAAATTATTTTCATCCACATTTCCTCAGATATTCTGCGCTGGCAGTGTACTTCTGAGTGCGAAAAGCTTTATTTTCTGTGTCATTTCCTCTGAAAAGTGAAAGTCATCTCCGTGTTCAAACACTTCGCCATTGGCCACTTATATTTGCATAAACTTACTCAGCGTTCGTGTAAGTAGCAGAGACATCGTGAGGAAACTTTGCTCAGTGTTTCCATTAACGTGTCGCCCGCATGCCTGGAGTGAGCGAATGAAACAATTACATCAAGACGTAATGCCTGAATTAGCGATGCAAACATCTTGAAGCTCAGAAGGAGCATCACGACGAAATGACCTCATACCATGGAGCAGGAAACAAGATATTAAATGCAACCAGCAGTCAATTACTATCGGAGAACATGACCCCGAAGCGACGAATACAACTTCTATGAAGGCTGAAGGTGCCCTCCGATAATTTAGGGTGTAATTACCGGGCTATACGAAGTGTTATAGTGGGTGGTCCTAGTTGTATACTTGCCGAGGGTAGCTAATTGAGGCTAGTCTCAGTTTGCTTAGCGTGTTACACGTCAGGCGTTTTCGTACAGGTGTGTTGCACCACCCTGGAGGTAATAATCACGTGCAGTTCAGCGTGTGTGTGTGTGTGCGCTCGCGAGATCTCTGGCTACGTGAGAATACAAAAATAAACAGTGTACTTGACATCGGTCTTGTAGGACAGGTTTTAGTGCAACAGACCCGATACATAATCAGCAAATTAATTTTGACAATCTCTCCCTATGATTTCTCTTTCGGTGCTGGTTTGTAATTGGTCCGTTTAAAAAACCTCTCACTTAGAAAATTAAAAACACACATTGCACAAGAGAATAGATATTTAAAAAAACAAACCAGTTCTTGTTAATGTTCCGGCACGATCACCAAGTCAGGAGAGTTCATAATAAATCATGAATACAATTGTGAATTGTATTTAGCAGTCACAGGGTTTCGATGCCGCGCTTAGGCGCGAGGATGCATAAGGGGCGCAGTTCACGTGCGTTGAGTGACCGGAATTCAAGCCTGTGACTGCTAAATGCGGTGCTGTTTCTTGTATTCTCTTTCTCTTGTGAACTCCTATGACCGTTAGTCGTCCCAGTGTATGAACAAAAAATTTATTTTGTTTATAATTTTTTTTTAACTGTGTGTGTTCACTCATCTTCGCTAAATGCGATTTAAATAGCAGTGACGTTGCGAATGGGATTAAGCGTCTTCCTCAGACCAACCGATGCAATATGTTGGAGTTAATATCGTTATTGTAGTAGAACTAGGGTTTTAGGAAGGACATCAGCGACAAAGGCCATGTTGCTCAGTGCATATTGTCTGTAAATTGCATGTGTCCTGAGGTCGGTTTTCTGTTTAAATTTTCTGTTTATACTCCGGCACGACAACCAAGTCAGTAGAGTTTACAATAAATCGTCAATACAAATATTTATCGTATTTAGTAGTCACGGGCTTGAACCCCGGTCCACTCAAGGAACGCGTGCTATGCACTCTCGCTCCTGACCACTGGGCTACGTCAGGCCTGTTTGCTGGACGAAAAACCCGAGTTTCCGAGAGGAAAAACCATGCTACTCTAGCATGAGACCTACTAACTCAGCCGCATTGTTCTTCCTCTTACCCGGATTACGAACCTGAGGGGGCATAAACTCAAATTGAGGAAAGAGCTGCAGAATAGATGTGGGTAAATTTGCATTTAGCCAGTGAGAGTTGATTGCTGAAACAAACTTCCATCTGTGGTTGTGGAAGTTGACAGCTTAAATAAATTCAAGGAAGACCTGGACGAACTTTTGGAGGAAATGGATGGGCGAAATGAGAAGATGTTTTTTTTGGCTGATGCTCTAAAAGCTTGCTTTCTTGCATCATATGACTCTGCTAATGCTAATAATCCTATAAAAATTCCTCCCGAACTCAGATCTTTCCCACCGGTGTGTTGAGGACAGCGATCCTACCCACTGTGCTACACAAGGACTGGAGTTATACAATATTTAACTGAGAAACGAACGTGACGTAACAAGATCATCTGAGGGAAATATGTAGGATTTTGGACAAAGCAGATGGCTTAAGTCCTCTCTGAATATCGGCAGAGGATTATTATTTATTATTTATTTTTTTTGAATGAATGAAAATAATATTTATAGTTTAACTTATAAGTAACGACAATGGGAACCTTTTGAAAATGAAAACCTCTTTTTATATATAGGATTATAAAATGCACCAAATTACCCTCTTTGCTCAGCACCAGGAGAAAAAAGTGATAGAGGTTTGGGAGGCATTGTGAATTCATATTTACTTTTTTACGTAGCCCTACTTCGTTACAACAGGATATTATTTAAATATTAATCGCTTCCCCTCCTTCTGTACCAAGAATTGTTTACAACAACCAAATGAATCCCAAATATGGAATAAACATAAATATATAATATGAAGCAACTATAAAAATCCGCTGTAATTTTAAATTAAGAAAAATCTTAATAGAAAAAAAAAAAAAAAAAAATTAGTTAATGTACTCAAGTGCGTCACATTTTGGGATTCATGATTTATAACCAAAAAATTAAAAAAAAAAAAAAACAGCAAAAAGCGAGGACTCTTTATGTATGCGCGAACCGAGAACATTTCCTTTTTGCTCATACATCACTGCCCATTCATTCCACCAACCACCCCACGGACTCGATTGGGGTGGTCATACCATAATGTGCAATACTCCCTCCTGTTGCTTAGGTGATTCGGGTCATTGTCTTGTTGTAATATTAATAAAATTTCTTCCACAAAATCGAAGTCTAGAGGATATTGCATTGTGTTCAAGGATGTTTTTATAGCCTTATTTTCTTAAAATTTCTTCAATTCTGACGATATCACCCGCTTCAGAGAAACAGAAGCAAACCCAGATCACAATGGAATAACCAATGCGGCACCATATTTTCTTCAGTTGATTGTCTCACATAAATTATACCCTTGGATTCAAAAATTTCAAATTTGAATTCATCCGTCCACAGTACTCTTCCACCCTTTAATTGTCTTTCACTTCTTTTTTTCAATACCTCGTTCCTTATTTCTCGTCATGTTTATCATGAAACACAATTTACACCAGACACTCTTTCTGAATGATGGGTGTTCGATTTTATAAGTTACAACTCCAGCTCCTCAATTTATATTATTGCAAAACGCTCTAGAATCATCTACAATCTTCTATAATGTTGAAACAATACTCCCACTTTCTCTAATATTCTACAACGTTCAGGAATCTTCTACATGTAAGAGTCTTTCACACCTTTATGGAATATTCCCGAATATTCTAAAATGTCTTAAATATTATTTCAGTTATTTTAATAAAAATTGGTAAACAAGTTGGTTCTATTCTAATAAAAACTTTGAAAATTAAGAAAAATGAAACGTGATTCCAAACTTTTACGCTGGAGTATACACAGTTTTGCCATTTTCTTAGGTACACCCCTGCTGTGCACACAAATGGTTTATCCCACAACGTTGCGTCACATAACCGCAGTTGTGGATATAAATGCAGCAGAACAACCTTTCTAGTGTCAGTTAAGCGTACAAACCGTAGCAAGAATGGGGAAAAGGAGTAATCTAACGGACTTCGAACGTGGCATGGTAGTAGGTGCAAGACGTGTTGGACAAAACATCACTGAAACGGCAGTTCTCCTGAACTTTTCACGCACCACAGTTTCAAGGGTGTATCGAGAATGGTGCAACGAACAGAAAACATCCTCTCAACGGCACTCCTGTGGAAGAAAATCGCTTGTTGGTGAGAAAGTTCAGAGGAGGATGGCTAGAATTGTGCAAGCAAACAGACGGGCCACAATGTCGCAGATCACGTCAGAATACAACCTTGGTACGTAGAACAAAATATCGCAAGGGACCACTAGTCGCACTTTGTCGCGAATGGGCTACAACAGCCGACGGCCACATCGCGTACCTTTGTTATCAATGAAGAACAAGAGAGCACGCCTCCTGTGGTCACAGCAATACCAGCACTGGACTATGGAGGATTAGAATACAGTACAGTTGCTTGGTCTGACAAGTCGAAGTTCCTGGTGCATCATGTTGATGGAAGGCTCAGAATTTGGCGAAAACAACATGAATCCATGGACCCATCATGTCTGACGACTACTGTGCAAGATGGTGGGGGGCAGTGTTATCGTGTGGGGAATGTTTTCTTGGCACACGTTGGGTCCATTGATACCCATAGATTCACGTCTGAATGCCACATCGTACCTAAACATCGTTGCTGACCAAGTGCATCCCTTCATGTTGACAGTTTATCCTCAGTCAGATGGTTATTTCCAGCAGGATAATGCGCCGATGCACAAAGCCTGAATCACTATGGAATGGTTCCAGGAACATGACAATGACTTTTCTTTGCTGCAATGGCCCGCTCAGTCCCAGGATCTTAATCCTATTGAACATCTTTGGGATGAGCTGGAAAGGGTTGTTCGCTGCAGGCCTACACCTCCGTCGAATCTCAAGGAACTGCATGACACACTCACGTCTGCATGGTACTCCATTCCTGCACGTTTTCAGCATCTTGTTCAATCCATGCCTAGACGAATTCAGGCTGTTTTGAAGACTAAAGGAGGCTCAACACGCTACTAGGCAGGTGTATCTAATAAAGTGGCAGCACAGTGTATATGCTAACCCGCCTAAAAACCCAAGAATGTAAATTTTACTATTAAAATGTAACCTCTTATCATTGATTTTAAAAGCAAATAAATATTTTGAAATCCTCTGTGTGATGCACAATTATTCATTTTTCCCAAGTACAGAAATTTTCAAATTAATTAGCAAGTCAAGCTTAATGAAGTTGCAAAACAAACAAATGACACTAAAATTATTGATCATTATTGCCTATTTAAATCCTTTTAAAATTTTGATCTGCTGTGTAGAGTAAATATTTTCAAAAAGTTGGATTATTCGCTTTTTACCGTGATCTACTTTTCCTTATCTAAGATACGCGAACTTTGTTTTGGGTGAAAAACAAAGTTCGTGCATATTAGATCAAAGTACTGTTCCTGAAGAATGAAAACAAACTTACAGAGGGGGTGGTGGAGAAAGACTGTTTCGGCATAATTAAAGTCCTGTACACTTCGTTTAAAGTGTTGTAATTAAAGTGCTGTACCAGTTCCAGTACATGACTTACTAAGAAAGTTGTGATCAAAAACGGAGTCAGTAGGGGAAAACCCAACCATAAAAGAAATAAATGGTCAGAATCACAGGAATTTCTGGGAAAGCCAATAAAATATAATGAAGTTGATTTGTTCCACGAATCCGGGTTGAGTTGTCCACAGAACTGCTCTGTCACTGCAATTAAAGTCAAACCACCAATGAAATTTCGAAGTTTCTCATTTAAAATGCTTTCAAATGCACGCAACTGTAATAAGGGGTAAAGTGAACAGCAAAACAACATCAGGAAGGGGGAGGGGAAGAAAAATTGAAAAGGGAAATAGACAGAGCAGATGAGGGAAGTGCATATTGACCGTGAACAAAAGCAAACAGAAGGTGCTCATTATACATAGAGCGACCTTGCCAGGCGGGAGGAAAAGTCTTGCAGGCCTTGTAACAGGGTAGGCGTATTTACTTTTTGTTGTATATAATTTCCTCTCTCTCTCTCGTCTGCAAAAACAGACCAGCCAACATTGTTTCAAGACAGAAGGTCTCGCCGTTAATTTATGCCCGCATCAACGTCTCCGCTGTTTGACAGAGTGCAGGGGCAAAGGAGTATCTCGCCTCCGACTATTCGGGATTACTCCTTTCTTAATTTATGCTCAAATAAGGAAGTAGAGGAGTATTAAATTTGAAAGTGTAAACAGTGCCTTATGAAGGTTCTGAAACCATACGCGTTTTAATCTTATTTCACAGTAAGGCTTTGATACAGTTAAAAGGCAAATTACACACCAAACAGCATGCACCTGTGCTCCTGTTAAAAGGGAGTTATTTTTGCGAAATAGCCGATTTTCCTCTTTTTATTCCGGATGCAGGAATATGTTCAGGAACTGAACTCTCATACATTAAATTAATATGGTAATTAAATAATTCTTTTATCGTTTTGAAGCTTCTACAATTAACAAATAATGTTTAATTCTGGATTTTGTTTTTATTGCTTTTTAAAACTTGCTATTTAAGTATTTATTTCATACTTAAACTTTTGCTGAGAAGAGTATATTTTTTAGAAGGCAAAGGACGGTTATTTTTAAAGATGGTTAGTGATGGTTTATTTTGGTTAAATGAAGATGGTTTATAAAGATGGTTAATAATAATAGAAAAGGGCCGAGTGAAGATCCCTGTGGAACTCCTGTTAGGTTTCGTTGTTTAAAATATTCACCAAGGAAATTAAGATCGTGATTGGCCAGTTTACAGTATTTGCAAACTGCATGTATTCTAAGGCTGAATTTCCTGTTTTTTAGGGACGAAAAACTCGCTTCCCTAGAAATTTACGCACCTTACAAATATTCGGATCTACGTGATACCATAAAATGTGGCAATATCTCTTCTGACCAAGATGTAAGGTTATTAGAATAGTAAAAATTACCTGTAAAGTTATACTCGGTCCCGGAGTACGAACAGAAATAAATGAAAAAAAAAAAAAAAAAAAATCGGCAGCTATTGCCAATCCACTGCAGGATGGATTGACAATGATCCATTTCCCCCAAAAAGAAATATTGAGGGAATGGACCATAATCTGCCACGCTGGTCTAATGCGGGTTTGCAGATCGACCGTATTTAAAGTCAGGGACTTGAACCACAGTCTACACAAAAAGCGTGTGCTATTGCACTGCCGCTCCTGTAAAAAAAAGAGTAAAGTAAATTGCAGCTATGATCAATCTATTGCAGGATGGAAGCCTTTTCAACGATTCATGTTGAGGGAAATGGACCATAATCTGGCACGCTGGTCCAGCGCGGGGTTGGCAGATCGACTGAATTTGGCAGTCAGGGGCTTGAACCCTGGTCTACTCAAACAGCGCGTGTTACTGCATTCGCGTTCCTGACTACTCGGCTGCTCCTGACCAATCTATTTCTCGAGAAATATTTAAACAAATTAATATGGCTAAAATTTTGATTTGATAAAAACTGATCTCTCTTAAGGAAATATTACTTTTTATTTAAGGAGAAATTACTTGCAAAAAATGATCGAAACTTAATGAAACCCCTTGCACTTGAATACACAGCTCCGCACAAATCACCTCAATTCAACCTAATCTTTAATCGGATAAATTAGCTCTCAGAAATGAAGCAGCTCCAGATTCCTAGATATAATACTTTCACGCAGAATGATAGGGACCTCTGATGACATCAAGTTATTCAGGTCACAACAAAAAAAAAAAAACAAGAAACAGCACCGTATTTAGTATGTTAGTCTCTGTATATAAATATTTAGATGGTAAAGTTTTTTAAAAATAAAAATTTCACCTCCAGGACGATGAAAATAATAAAAAATGTTCTTCAGTCAGTCAAGGAAATGTAACTGAAATTTTTCCAAAAGGCAGAGGGCAATGTAACTACTGAACTAAATTGAATCCCGTATCTGCACAGTATCATACTACGCAGCTCGAAAGATTGATTCTGAACCAGGCACAATTGATTAAAAAGTAAATAACAAAATCAATCAGCATATATATAGAAAAAATAATGCCCTCCCTTTTAATATTTTTGGACATTTGATATATTCGATGATGAATAAGATGATCAAATTGAAATACAACCTCAATAACACATATGCCTCGCGAAAATAAGTATTCAGCTCCTGTTTTTTTTTTTTTTTTCTTTTTTTTATTATCCATGTGGATACATGCTAAATCTAGTTGGGTGATATTAATCTTTTCCATTCCCCTATGCCCTCATTCAGGGAAACCACCGCTAAAACTGGTGTTGACAGACAAAGCCTGGAAGCTGGAAATGGTGTCGGATGAAAAGTGAACCCCCTTCCGGAAAGCGTAAGTGGCTTTTGGAATTGGCGTTAAAAGGCGATCCTTGTGGTGGTGGTGTCCGAGACAATAAACCATTAATAGGCCATTGATACTGCAGAAAGACAGGTCGTTGCACGAGCGGTCCGTTACATTCACAATAACGGTAACTTGGGCATTCAAGTGCAACTCGCTCCAGTTTAAATTCGTCAGTGTACGGTTACGGTCCGTTGGCCACGTGGGAGTTGAACGTACAACCACCTGCCTGCAGATTCTACTGGCCCAGCGTATGTATGGAGACAATCGTGACAATTATCATATTATTCTGTATAAATTATACTCTTATTTTTACATTTAAAACATAATTTATAATTTTACAAGAAATTAAAGGAACGTTTCACAACAGAACACAAATATTTACACCAAGATAGTAGAATAAAACATAAAATAACGTAACTGCAAGTGGGGAAATAACACAGTGTGGTATGACACACATTTACATTGTTTTCTCTTTCAGTTTACACGTTCAGTTTGTTTTCCCTTTCAATACACTACTGTATTTATTTTCATTTTTCGTCTGTGGACTTCACTTAATTGTCTAATTGCAGCATTTAAAAGTGGAAGTATGCTCAGGTATCTTCTTCTGGCATTATAACCCAGGTCTTAGCCTTCTCGACGATGTTCCATTAATAAGCCCTCCCAGAAGTCAAACCTCTCCAACTTCTTATTCTCATGGTCTTTAAGTCCTCTTTCACATCATCCGTCCATCTTTTCCGGGGTATTCCTCTCGCTCTCAGGTCTGGAGACTAGGCACCGGCGAGGTGATCTGATAGAGGTGTATTAAGCCATGAATGGTTTGAGCATGCTCAATGCTGATGGGATTCGTCCTCTTGCTTAGAATAATCACCTGAGAGGGCATAAATTCAAATTGAGGAAAGACAGATGTAGGATAGACGTGCGGAAATTTGCCTTTAGCCAGCGGGTAGTTGGTTGGTGGAACAGACTTCCATCCCTTGTTGTGGAAGTTGATAGCCTAAATAAATTTAAGGCTCAGCTGGACAGGTATTTCGAACGAACGGAGGGGTGAAGTGGAAGTTTTTTTTTTTTTTTTTGGCTGATGCTGCATAAGCTTGCTTTCTTGCATCATATGCCCCCTACTAATGCTAATGCTAATACTCTCTTCCCGGTAGGTTTCCATTTCATTATACTCTTTGTTGTTTTGCTGTCATCCATTCTCATAACATATCCCAACCAGGCAAGTCTCTGGCTGTTCACAAATTTGACAATGTGGAGGTATACATTTTGAAAAACAAGTCCTCAGTCTTCGGCGAGTCAAGTCTAGCGTTCAACAAGTTTGCTGACCGGGAGACTTAACTGTTAAGATGTTTTTTTGTGATGATTATGTGTATCCACGGCGTAACACCCAAACTGGCATATAAAACAAGCCCTTCAGATGGTAAATGATTGCGTAGTGATCCTGTTTAGAAATTATTTTTTATTTTATTTATTTTTTTTTAAGATCCTAGCCACTGAAATCTCAGGAAATTAGGTGGCAGGACCTGCCAGAGTAAATAACTATAATAGTGGTGTACCTGGTCTGCCTCCACGAGGCAGAGTGTGGACAACGTTGGGTCCCATTAGGGGCCCAGCGGCTAAATGACCAGAGGAACAACGGTACACGACAATACACATGTACAAAATCCATACACTTTTAAACCTCTGGCATTGACAGTGTTCTGTTTTACACCCAAAATGTATAGCACGCAGAGATGGGGAAAACCCCTGGTGCCGTTTGACACTAAACACACTCTACACTCTACTCTAATCCTTCCGGCATATAAAAGAAACCCTGTTTCTTCTATATGCCGGAATTAAACAAATTGAATACCTTAAATTAAACAAATACCTTAACTCTAATCCTAGGAAAGCTTTGATAGTTTCTGGGGAAGTGGTCTAAAGCGTAGAAAGAGATAAGTATGATGCATCTTAAAATGTATTTTTAATGCCCAACAGCTTTTGAGGAGGTCCATAGTGCTTTAAGTTTTCTTCTTTACGTGCTCAAAATGTGGTATATGAAGTTGAGGCGTTCATCCCATTTCAGTCCCAGATCCACATGCGTCTGAACTTTATTGATATCGCTTACATTCATAATCGATATCAATAAAGTTGTTTATCTTGTTTACGAACACTATTTGTGCCGTCTTGTGCTCGTTTAATCGGAGCGCAATGCAATTGAGGTATTCTTCCAACTCGGCGATTGTAGAATTCGCTTCATTGCCTCATGACTGTCTTCTGATCGTTCGAGATTACGAAAAATTTCAAGTCATCTGCGTAAACGACAAATTGCTTTTGATTTTGGTCCAGGAAAGGGTGTAGTACCGGGATGGAAATATTATCAAAATCGGATGCAACGTCTAGGAACACGATATTTAATAGCTGTCTGAAGTTAAAGGCATGGTGAATTCAAAATAGAGTTTCCATGAGATTTGTGGTAGTTGATGTTTGAGTAATTACTGAATTCAGGTGCTCAGGTCTAAGCCCGAAGCAGTGATGGTTGATAATGTTTAAGATTGATTTCTAATATTTTTTTAAAGGAGCATCCAATTGCAATAGGCCGGTAGTCTTTGGCGGATTTGGGATTGCTACTTTTGGGAATTGGTTTAATGTAGTGGGTTTTCCATACCTTCGGAAAGTGGTTTTCTCTTAACATTTTGTGAAAAATGTGAAGGAGTAGGTCTATGATGTATAAGCTGCTGATCGTAATCATGAAGAGTGGGACTTTATCAGGCCCAATTGTGGCGTTATTCTGGAGGCTATTAATTGCGGCTTTAATCATCTCTGATGATATTAATTTCAGAAAATTTCAGAAAATAGACCTCTGTCAGTATTCTCTTTTTGTTTGTCTCATTATCGGCTTGGTTTTCTTGGTAAATGATTGCGAATTTTCATGGTAAACGAGTTCCAAATGTGGCTTTGGTCCATTCTGAGAAGATGCTAAGGAACAGTTTCCATACGTCTCTTCTTATTTGATATTCTTCTTCATGTTTTTAAATGTCATTTTACTGTGTCATACTGGGCTTGCCGTTTCATTAGGATGAACTGTGCTCTGGTTTATACTGAATATGACCAGCTGGAAGATCAGTTTTTTTTTTTTTTTTGTTTTTTTTTTATACTCTGAAGAGTTTTTGCTTGCTCTTTAAAGCAGACTTTAATTGCAGAGACTAAGACAGGGATTTGGACGATCGGAAATTTTTATGTGTTTTGATGCTTCCTCAAAAGCAATAAGGCATCTAAGGCATCGTCTAAGGAGACTAGATAGAGATTTTTCCAATTGAAGTCCATGAGGAGTTACAAAATTACATCTATTTTTATATACTTAGTGGAGAAGATAACATTAGTGTTGCGTCCCCCACTTCAAGTTATCTTTTTTGTTTACACGCTTGTTTTCTTAGGTGAGCTGGTCTGAGAGCGGGAGGTGATCTGAAGCGAAGTGGATAATATTGTCAGTTAGTCTGACATCCAAAGTATTGTATAAACTAAGTCAAGGCGCTGTGTGATTCTTGTGAAAAGTGTTTTAAGTTGTTTCAACAAGGGAAGGGGGTTTCCATGGTATTATTCAATTCCTCCTTTGCATCTTTGTGCTTTGGAAGAGGCATTTTCATATCTCCTATCATGTCGGATTCTGCGTTTGTGTTTAAGTTTAAGACGAGCCACGTTAGCAGTTCAAAATTTTCGGTGTGTGACTCTAGATTTTTAAGTATAGAGAAGTTATTCTTGTAGAGCATCATTATTCCTCTGCCTCTTTTGGTTTCCTTCCCTCTTTCCCTCTTGCAATACATCTATAACCAAAAATGTCAGCCAGAGTCTGTTATTTTGGAGCCAGATCTGTGTCAAGCAGATGATTTAGTATTCTGAGTTTAATAGAAAGCTCTGCAAGGTATGAATTTTATTATATATGCAGCGAACATTTTGTAGAAAAACAGAGAGAGCGTATTTTCTTTCGAGTCAGGTGAGATAGTCATTAACTGTTACTGTGTTAATAAGGTGTTGGCTGATTTATTTGAGAGCCTTATACATTGTTTTCTGTAGCGTTTAACCAGGATGCCACTGGGCCATATACTTTTTGGGCACGACTACTGGACAAAAGTCCAGTAGTCGTGATTCGCAATTTATTGGGCGCGAGATAGTGAAGGATAATATTGGATGAAAACATGTACAAGATACCTTAGGTTTTTAAAATGGTTGCTTCTTCTGTAAATGTCGATTTGGTAGTGTGGTTTTCTCTTCTCTTCCTGCTGCATACTGATGTTGTCCACGTGCGCAGCCAAAGTGTATAAAATAATAACAATTGTGTTAACAGCTCCCACGCTTAACTTATATCCAAATAGGTGTATTGTGTATTATGTCTGTAGAAGAGTATGTTTACAGGCTGATTTTCATGTTCTGAGGGATGAAAACCCCAGGATAACTCATGGGGAAACACTACTCGCTCCGTCTGAGATCGGCTAACTACAGTCTATATTGAAGAGGACTTTAGAAATTTCTCCAATCATAGACGGGAATCGAACTCAGACTTCTCCCAACCAGTGACAAACCTAAAATGTATATAAACAGCAGCCTAAAGGTTATATTCTGTATAACGATAAGATGTTTCCAGGGTGTGATGTTCAGGTTCGTGAACAGTACCGCCTTGAAGGTTGTGAAGGGCTTTCTTGTAGTCCAGCTTATCTATCGGAAGTATTCTCAGTCTAAAGGTAGAATTTTAGATGTGAGTGTGGGGCACATGACTAAACAATGTAAATTATGACTGACTACTATACATCTCTGAACATATTGAACAACCAACTCGCCTTAAAAAGTTAGTGAACTCTCTTAATAGCCCACATGGCAACCAAATACAGTATTCGTTTCTTTCTGGAGTCTCCGAAGTGAGGGAGGAAGCTGAGGTTCTGGTCCCGTGTTCGACTCGGATCCCTGTGGTGAGAAACCTCATTTTCCAAACCACTGATGTAGACAGAAATGTTGTTTTCTATTTTCTTCTTTGTATTTTCTTTTTAGATGTGAGTGTGGGGCACATGACTAAACCATGTAAATTATGACTGACTACTATTGTGCTGATTTGTCCCTATTTCCACACCAATGAAATGTAGGTATTCTTCAAGGAGTGCAAGTTTCTGTGTTATTGCTTAGAGATTAACTGAGCGGAGCCTAGATCTCATAAGCGATGAATAATTTCAATTATCAGCATAGGATAGCCAATTATCTTGGCTGACAAACAGAAAGGGTTCTAGTGCAGCTGAAAAGTAGGGTTGAGGAGAGGACACCCCCACCTTGAAGAACACCTCTCGAAATGGTAAATGCCTCTCCCTCTCTCTCTCTCTCTCTCTCTCTCTCTCTCTCTCTCTCTCTCTCTCTCTCTCTCTCTCTCGAAGTGATTTGCGACAAAAAAAAAAAAAAAAACCTGTCATATTAGGGCCACCCATATGGGTGTTAATTGCAAGTGTTCTATGATTAATTGCTGGGAAAAACCGGAGTTTCCCGCGGAAACACCTCGCTATCGTGGCTGAGTTAGGCGCGACAAGATATCGCGCCTAACTGAGCCACGGAGTTAAAAAAGCTCTTCAACGGGATTCGAACCCAGGCCTTTACCACACTGTGTAGAGAGGACGATGATTGTAACCACTGTGATACCGCTCAGACGCGCAACAAGATATCTATTTGAAGGATTGATAACACGGCTTTCAAGAGATGGCAGTCAATTCCAGGATGTGAAGGAAAGAGGAGATGGATATCCGATCATATGCAGCTTTGTGGTCATAGATCTTCCTATCTGTATGTAGATAGGAATATCTATGGAAAGCAGTAACCGATTATTGCTGCATGGATGACTTTTTCAAATATTTTAAGCGGTGAGCATCCGACTGAGATGGGCCGAAAAATTTTTGAAATTTGGAATTGACTGAGCAGAATAACTGTTCCCGATTCGTGGGATTGCAGCAGTCCAGTCTTGAGGAGTTCTTGAAAAATGTGTAAGAGAGTTCGGTTGCTGCTTAACCTGATTATGAATATGCGGAAACCGTCTGTGGGCCGACTGTCACATTATTAGTTATTCTTTATTGCTGTGAAGAGATGATCTCTTGAAATGGTAACTGCTGACAGAGCAGGTCTATTCGAAGGTTGAATATACAGCAGAAGATGTTGAATTTCATCAGAGGCGAGCTCACCAAATCTGTTTTCAACTCACTGAGAAAGGGCATGTTCGTTAAGATGTATTAGAGGTGCCTTTTGCTTGCCATAAATGCAGTTTGTGCTGCATTTATGGCAAGCAAAACCTTGCTGGCTTGTTCGATGCCGGACAGAACTTTCTAACGCATTCACATTTACCAACCAGGTCTTCTAAAATGACTCTGAGAAGTCTTTAGTCTTTTTGTAAACTATCCAGTGTTGAAAGTGCTAGCTTAGTGAAATGCCTAAAGTATTTTTTAAAATAAAGACGCCAAGAGTGAAATGAATATAGTAGTGCCCTTTTTAAAATATAAATCGGTACAAGAACTAATTATTAAATAGTTTGTGCAAAGAGAAACAGAAATGATGCCCCATATTAATGGGCGGTAACATGAAGGTGGAGTTGGCTTTCTGGTCCATAAAGATAAAAAAAAACAACATTTTGGAATTCAAAAGTACATCACCAAGGGTGTCAAGACTACCACTGATTAAAAATGATGAAAGGAATCGGGCTCAATAGCAATCAAAAAAATTACCCCCAGCTGGGGATGCCGACCATCATATCCACTTGTTTGCACAAAACGTGAGGAGCATCTCAAATAAGCTCCACACCTTACAAACGATGATGATGTACGAGGACCTGGATTTAATTTGCCTAATCGAAACCTGGTTGGGAAATGGAAAGCAGTTTAGATCGGCTAACTGCGGCAGCAAACTACAAATATTTAGGAACCGGAAGAACAGATAGACGAGGAGGGGGAGTTATAATTTGCTATCAAAATAAATACCAGCCTATAAGAGAACGAACAATCAATTCAAATAATTTTGAAGGGATTTGCGTTGCCTTTTCAAAAGAGCACGTGAAAATACAGTTATGCATCATATACCTCCCACCTGAGTACACAAAGGAGACAAGAAACAAACTCAATGCGTGGCTTGCTGTAAATCTAAAGCCATCAGTCGACACAATAATAGCGGGAGATTTTAATTTGCCTCTTCCGAAACACAGGGAGGCCAAGAAAGAGCTGGATGCTATATTAGGTGCATTGCACTTAACGCAGCTTCCGACACCAGTGACAAGGGGAATGCAGCAATTTGACCTGTTGTACTATAGTTCCTTAGACATAAGGCTAAAGCAAAACTTCATAAAATTTAAGTCGGACCACAATCCCATTGAAATAGAAGCAGCACTGAAGATACATAAATACATGCAGGGTAACCACACGAACTGGGAAAAGCAAAGTAAGTATCTTTTCTTCGTGAAGTATATTAATGCAGAAGTCATTCTCAGTCATCTGACTAGTTACAACTGGAATGACCTGCAAGAAAAGCCAGTAGACGAAGCTTTAGAAATGATCACTAAAAAGCTATACCAAACAGCATTGGAAGGAGCAGCAAAAGAAATCAAACTATCTGAGAGAACAAATTATTATTATTATTATTTTAGGGTTACCCGTAATTAAATACATTAACCCGTATTTGTGTCTGTAAATTGCGTGTGTTCTATGGTTGATTTGCCTGTTTTGCTGGACGAAAAAACCCCAGTTACTGGGGAGAAAAACCTTGCTATCTATGCCTGAGATCAACTAACTCAGCCACGGAGTGAATAAAGTCCATTAAAGTTCCTCGCGTCATCGACGGGATTCGAACCCAGGCCTTTTCCACCCGGTGTGGGGAGGACGGTGACGATACCACTGTGCTACCCGCGCAGACTATCTGAGAGAACAAAAGAATGGTTCAACCCACAACTGAAAGCAAATTTCCTCAGCAAGCAAAAATTGTATAGAAAATGGCAAAGAACGGGTAATCCCGCCGATCACGTTCGTTATAAGAAGAAAAGAGCACATTTCATCAAAGCAAAACGACAGGTGCACTGCAGTGTTGTTCATACAAACTAAAACGAGCAAAAAGAATTACTAGCAATAGAAATAGCACAGAGAATATGACCGAATGCATTTTCAAGGAATGGGCTAATAACACTTTTGGTAACCTGCCTGGACTGAATCAAATTGAGAACACTGATAATAGTAACAAAATTTTGGACCTCCTGAAAGATTTAAACAAGCGAAACTATTCGACAAGACAGGAACCAACAAGACCTCCATTGAATGAAATACAAATCACCAAAGAGAGCATAATGAAAGCAATCAACGATCTGTCCAATAAGGCCACTGTTGGACCAGACAAATTTCCAATGTTCATCCTTAAAATAAGTAGCCCATTTATAATAGATCTATTACTGCACATCTATCAGGAAATCATCAGGTCAGGAGCTTTCCCGCAAGCTTGGAAAAATTACATTGTAACCCCAGTACCAAAAATTAAAAACCCAAAATTGGCTAAGGATTACAGACCAATTTCTGTTAGTTGCACCCTACAGAAGGTATTTAAAAAAGCACTGCTTCAGCCATAGACCACCACATTTGCACTGTCATTTCGGGGAGATCAACAATAACAAACTTACTGGAAATCCTTTTTCGCGTGAAGAAAGCACTAAATGAGAAAAAACAAATTGATATTATTTTTTTGGATATCTCCGCAACCTACGACAACGTCTCAATTCCAGCGCTCATTGCGATTTTAAGGAATTATTTTAATGTAAGAGGAAATTTGTTAACTATAATAAGCAGCCTGCTAGAACACAGAAAACTTACTGTTAAGCACCAAAAGCTACAATCTTGCTTTACCATCTCGCGAGGAGTGCCACGGGGGGGGGGGGGGAGTTTTTTCGGCTACCCTCTTCGCGGCCGCCCTGGAGCCGTTTCTTGCACGGTACTACAATTTTATAACATATGCTGACGATGTAAAATTCTTCATCACTTCTAAAGACCATGAATCAGCAGAAGGTATTTGCCAAATGGCAAATAGCACAATCCGAGAATTTGAGAGCTACCCGGATTGCATCGGGCTCCGCATTACTGCACAGAAGTCTGCCCAAATGAGCATAACTTACAAGCGGAATAAAAATGACATCTCGATCTCTGTGAACGGGTCTAGTATGGAAAACGTGCACTCTCACCTGGACCTGGGTCTTAAGTGGGATGACAGACTCACCTTTGCTCAACACTTCGCCCATATGAAGACAAAAATATTAGCTGCTTTATGGGCTACTAGGACAGGAACTGGTATGAATTAGGGATCCTCAGCTAGCGACCAAGTACATTTTAATGTGTGTCCTGCCAATTGCAATGTATGCCTCGCAAATCTGGTCTTCAGCTCCAGATTCACATTGGGATCGAGTACTGGTTCTTGCGATGGCTTAACAGAGTTGCTGGCCACCCTTTTACTATCTCAAGGGCCATTCTCTACTCATCACACCCTGGATGCAGCGGAAAATTAACAGGAACATACACACTCTCGCACAAATGCTCACAGGGAGAGCAGATGCTCCAGTCCTGGATAATATTCTAGTCAAACTACGTGCCACTGCTAGGACGTTGCGGAGAAGTAAATAATCCACTGCGTCCAGTCCTGAACAATCTTAGTAGCCTGCAAAGATTCTTCTTATCAAATGCAGCAAAAATATTTAACTCACTACACATAGATGCCGAGAAACTGTGTGAGGATGCAGCATACCGGAAAGAGATCTTCCAGAATTCGTACAGACTTTCCGAAATATGAATCGGCTGCAAAGTACCAAAGAATTGTGAGTAAAAGTGAAACTTTCTGCTTTAAGAACAATAATAATTTGGTAAGCTGTTGACTGGAAAAATATACCTTCTCTAACAGTTATGTAAATATGTAAGTTATATATGGAATTAGTGAATTGTAAAAATATGATTTCTACAATGTATGTACAGAATCATTAATGTGTAAATACTGTATATATTAAACATATAAAATTTGTATATAATATTTCTGGACAAGACTACGTGTTCAGTATATATAACCCACTACACATAGTATCTCGTACTCTGATATGTACTTAGCACCCTCCTGGCACTTTGCCGTCCCGGGGTGGTTTCCTTTACTGGAATAAACAGATAATAATAATAATAATAATAATAATAATAATAATAATAATAATAATAATAATCAGGAATAGTAGTCCTGACACACTACAAGCTAAACGTTATAATGATTTATGCACCAATATCGAGCAATGATGATGATGAAGATGTTGAAGGAATGTACACAGAAATTGAGTCTTCTAGATGAGCAGGAAAACTACTACACTATCATTATGGGGGACTTCAATGCTAGGGTTGGAAAGAGACAAAACAGCGCAAAAAGGGAACTATAGGAAATTTTGGAATTGGTGAAAGAAATGAAAGAGGTGAAAGACTTGTGGACAGAAAGTGGACATGGAGGAGTCCAAATGGATTAACAACTAATGAAATCGACTTCATCCTCACTAACAGAAGATATATCATGAATGATGTTACCGTCCTGAACAAGGTAAATGTTGGAAGTGATCACAGAATGGCAAGATGCACACTTGACATAGATGTAAGAAAAGAAATGAAAAAAAAAACTGACTCCAGTAAATAATACAGTCTTTGAGGCAACAGAAGAGGAGAAAAAGCAGTATGTATTGTAACTTAAGAACAAGTTTGAACTTCGGCAGACTGTTCAAGACCAAGATGTCAACGAGGAATACTACAACTCCTGAAAGTGATAAAGCCCAAGAAACCTATAGGTAAAAAGAAATCCAAAGAAGAAAAAATTAGTCAAGAAACACTTGTCATGATGAACCGAAGACGACAAATGAAGAGCAAGATAAACACTGACAAGCAGAAAACTGAGTATACCGAGTTAATGAAAGCCATTAGAAAGAGACTCAGAGAGGACATAAGAAGATTTAACACAAGAAAAGTAGAAAAAGCATTAAGGGAAAACAAAGCATTTAAATCAGCAGTCATGAGCAGTAATACAGAAAGACAAATGATACTGAAACTGAAGAATAGCGATGGTGTGCTTATAAATAGCAGAGAAGGCATAATTCAAATAGCAGAAGACTACTATAGAGAATTATACAAGGAGCAGGGGAATGATGCCTGCAGTGGGGAAGATGGATCACAAATTTGTAACACATACGACATACTCGATATCCTTCCTGATGAGGTAGATATCCTGAAAGAGGCCTCTGAGGTCGGGAAAACTCATGTCTAAGAATATATAAATTCATACACCGACCATTGAATAAAATTTAAAATGACTACAATCTTTACAAAAAAAAAAAAAAAAAAAAAAAATTACAATAAACTATTACGGAATGCTAAAAACTGTAATAAAAAAGATCATTTACAATAAAATTTGCTAAAATATAAAACATTAAAAGCGCTAAAAATCTGAAGCTTTCGGGAGCGTCAGCTCCCTTCTTCAACAGTGATATGACTTCCTGCAACATCTCCTTAAGTAGCAGGCTCACGGTACCTCCACACGTGGTATTTCTCCACGTGGTTCAATCGGCACATGGTCAGAACTGGAAGCGGAAATGTCTCGGGAACGTGGCAAAGAAAATCGTTCATCCGACCTTAATATAATTGTTTCAAAGATAGGATTAATACGTATACCTCTTTCTCTGTTTATTGTATTCCTACTGGATGAACTAATCCGTAAACCCTCGAGCCATTTACGCTCCCAGTATCCATGTGCACGATCCAAAATAATAGCGTCCTCCGGGGAGATTTGATGCTGCTTCTCCCAAAAATGTTCGGCCACAGCAGACTTGTTGCATTCAGCGGTTCTTATGGCATTTAAATGTTCCCCCAGACGATCCCTGAGCCGTCGTTTTGTTTCCCCCACATAACACTCCCCACAATCCGGGCATTCTATTCTATAAACCACTCCACTACTAAGATCTTTTGGTATGCGGTCTTTGACCTGAGACACAGCTGTGCACAGCCTCCGCCCAGGAAGCTGTACACAGCGTGTCCCATAACCCCGTAAAATTCTTGCCAGATGTTCAGTAAGGCCCGGATAGTAGGGGATGTATGCGGTGGCTACCGGAACGAACGACTCCCTACGTTCGGACACTCCTCTACTATATCTATCCAGGATCCTCTGGGGGTATCCGCACTTTCTAAGTTCTGCCGTGACACGATTAATTTCTTTTTCTTTATCCTCAGAAGTGGTACAGTGTGATCTTACTCTGTCAAATAAAGCTTTTGCAACACTATTCTTATATTGTCCAGCTTGTGCTGAATTGAAATGGGTGTATTGACCTCTACACATGGGTTTTTTAAAAACTGACGTCTTAAGTCTAAAACCCACCCTGGAGATCAATACATCCAAAAATGACAGGGTACCACCCGTTTCCACCTCTGAGGTAAATTGTATAAATTGGGAGAAGCTATTAAGCCAGCAAACGGCATCATCCTCCCTCCCCTTCTGGACCAGGGCAAAGGTATCATCAACATATCTTCTCCAATTCCTAATAGGAAACGAACACCCACTAAAAACCCTACTTTCCAACTCCTCCATGGCCAGATTGGCCACGGTGGCACTAATGGGTGAACCCATGGCAGTATCGCGAACCTGCTTATACATAGTTCCTTGAAACAACATGGTAGTACTAGCTAGACATAATTCTACCCCGGTGCAAATGTCTTCCACACCGAGAAGTGATCTATTACCAAGGGAGGCATCCCTGGTCAATGCCATTTTTACACAATATACTGCATGACTAATAGGAATACATGTAAATAAAGATATAACGTCAAAAGAGATCATGCTCTCATCATCATTTATAGTCAAATTCCCCACAAAATTCACAAACTCTCTACTGTCTTTAACAACATATTCGGACTGCCCCACTATGGGTGCAATTAATTTAGCCAAGTACCCTGATAGCGCATAGGAAGGACTCCCTATAAATGAAACTATAGGTCTCAAGGGCACTTCTGCCTTATGAATTTTTGGCAGTCCGTAGAATCGCGGGAGTTGACTACCTGTAGTGTGTAATGACCAGTAAGTCTCCTTGGAAATCTTCTCCGTGTTCAACCAGGATTGTACCAGTTTATTGACTTGCCATTCCAGCCCCACCAATGGGTTCCTCTGGATCACCTTATAAGTGTTATTATCTTGCAGAAGATCCAATGCCTTCTTATTATAATCTTCTGTATTCAGGACCACCGTTGATCTCCCTTTATCTGCTGGTAAAACAACTATTCCTTTGTCTCTTCTCAATTCCTCTAGAGCTCTCTTTTGACTAAGGCTGAGATTCGGGGGTGCCTTCCTCACCTGACTCAACACTGCAGCTGACTTCACCCGGATTTCATTAGCTAAAGGCTCAGGAAACTTATTAATGGCCCATTCAATACCCATTGCTATCTCCGCAATGGGGGGTTTCGAAGACACCAGAGTGAACTTGGGGCCTAAACTAAGGACTGCCTCCTGTTCTTTCGTGAGCTGTCTATTACTCAAATTATGTATAAAATGGGTGCTATTATCATATCGCTGTACCACATTTTCACTCACCAACCTATTAAACTTCATAATTTGTCTTTGTCTATATGACTCTGCTACCCTAAAAACTTTATCCGAGACTAACCTTCTAATAAGAGCTAGGTGTCTAGAAGAAACATTGCTACCAATATTACCTAAATACATGCCAATTTGTCGTCTAGTAAATCTGAGATCTTCATGCAGCTTACGAATCCCATTAGTGCCACCGTGGCCAATCTGGCCATGGAGGAGTTGGAAAGTAGGGTTTTTAGTGGGTGTTCGTTTCCTATTAGGAATTGGAGAAGATATGTTGATGATACCTTTGCCCTGGTCCAGAAGGGGAGGGAGGATGATGCCGTTTGCTGGCTTAATAGCTTCTCCCAATTTATACAATTTACCTCAGAGGTGGAAACGGGTGGTACCCTGTCATTTTTGGATGTATTGATCTCCAGGGTGGGTTTTAGACTTAAGACGTCAGTTTTTAAAAAACCCATGTGTAGAGGTCAATACACCCATTTCAATTCAGCACAAGCTGGACAATATAAGAATAGTGTTGCAAAAGCTTTATTTGACAGAGTAAGATCACACTGTACCACTTCTGAGGATAAAGAAAAAGAAATTAATCGTGTCACGGCAGAACTTAGAAAGTGCGGATACCCCCAGAGGATCCTGGATAGATATAGTAGAGGAGTGTCCGAACGTAGGGAGTCGTTCGTTCCGGTAGCCACCGCATACATCCCCTACTATCCGGGCCTTACTGAACATCTGGCAAGAATTTTACGGGGTTATGGGACACGCTGTGTACAGCTTCCTGGGCGGAGGCTGTGCACAGCTGTGTCTCAGGTCAAAGACCGCATACCAAAAGATCTTAGTAGTGGAGTGGTTTATAGAATAGAATGCCCGGATTGTGGGGAGTGTTATGTGGGGGAAACAAAACGACGGCTCAGGGATCGTCTGGGGGAACATTTAAATGCCATAAGAACCGCTGAATACAACAAGTCTGCTGTGGCCGAACATTTTTGGGAGAAGCAGTATCAAATCTCCCCGGAGGACGCTATTATTTTGGATCGTGCACATGGATACTGGGAGCGTAAATGGCTCGAGGGTTTACGGATTAGTTCATCCAGTAGGAATACAATAAACAGAGATAGAGGTATACGTATTAATCCTATCTTTGAAACAATTATATTAAGGTCGGATGAACGATTTTCTTTGCCACGTTCCCGAGACATTTCCGCTTCCAGTTCTGACCATGTGCCGATTGAACCACGTGGAGAAATACCACGTGTGGAGGTACCGTGAGCCTGCTACTTAAGGAGATGTTGCAGGAAGTTATATCACTGTTGAAGAAGGGAGCTGACGCTCCCGAAAGCTTCAGATTTTTAGCGCTTTTAATGTTTTATATTTTAGCAAATTTTATTGTAAATGATCTTTTTTATTACAGTTTTTAGCATTCCGTAATAGTTTATTGTAATTTTTTTTTTTTTTGTAAAGATTGTAGTCATTTTAAATTTTATTCAATGGTCGGTGTATGAATTTATATATTCTTAGACATGATGAGGTAGAACATGCGTTGAAGAATATGAAGAATCAGAAAGCCCCGGGGGAAGATAAAGTTACTGTAGAGTTGTTAAAATTGGGAGGAAGAGACATAACACAAAAACTGGCAAGACTCTTCACAAAGTGCATTAGAAAATGTGTGACGCCTGAGCAGTGGAATAATGCAATCATAGTTTTGCTGCATAAGAAATGAGATAAATCAGAAATTGGAAATTATAGACCAATTAGCTTGTTATCCCACATCTACAAGTTGTTCACAAGGGTCATTACTAACAGATTAGAAAGAATACTTGACGAGAATCAAACGAAAGAGCAAGCTGGCTTTAGGACAGGATTCTCAACCGTGGATCACCTTCACGTAATATCACAGCTAATGGAGAAAGCAAATTAATATAAAACACCATTATGCCTGGCATTTATGAATTATGGAAAGGCATTTGACTCCATACAGCATAAGGCAATGGAAAGACAAGGCATAGATACCCTATATATTATGATTTTGAAGAAAATATATGACAGTGCTACCCCCTTTATTAGATTAGACAAAGGCGGTAGCAAGTTTAAAATTGAGAAAGGAGTTCGACAAGGAGACACAATACCTCAGAAATTGTGTACTACTGCCCTTGAGGAAGCTTTCAGAAGATTAGACTGGTCGCAGAAAGGAGTCAATGTGAATGGAGAGTACCTGAACTATTTACGATTTGCAGATGATATTGTGATCATTCTTTCAGCAGATTAGACTGGTCGCAGAAAGGAGTCAATGTGAATGGAGAGTATCTGAACTATTTATGATTTGCAGATGGCATTGTGATCATAAGCCATAATCCCAAAGAATTAGAGGAAAATCTTAATCCGTTATGCAGAGTTAGTAAGGATTTCAGACTGAAGATGAATATGGCTAAAACAAAATTAATGATGAACAAGCATGCCACAGAAAGGGATATAATCATTGAAGGAGCAGTAATTGAAAAGGTGGATTCATATACTTATCTGGGACAAGTCATTAGCTGTAATAATGATAAATGGCTGGAAGTCAAGAGAAGAATAAATCTTGGATGGATAGCATTCAGGAAATATAGTCACATACTGAGGAGCAATATCCCAGTTTGTCTGAAACGTAAAATAATGAACCAATATATACTCCTCACCATGACATGGAAGTGAAACTTGGGCACTCATCAAAAGAATGGTGAGAGAAGCTGAGAACTACACAGTGAAGAATGGAACGAATTATATTAGGAATTAGACTGTTGGATAAGAAGGGAAACACATGGATTAGGCAGCAAACTCAAGTAAAAGACATTCTTATCAAAACTAAAGAATTACAATGGTCTTGGGCAGGACACATAGCTCGAAGACATGATGACAGATGGACTAAGAAAATAACAGAATGGTACCCAAGAGGAGCTAGAAGAAAACCTGGAAGACAACGACGGAGATGGACAGATGAAATTCACGAGTTCGTGGGTAGTAAATGGATGGCCATTGCACAAAACAGAAGGAACTGGAAAGTTGCTGGAGAGGCCTTCATCCTGCAGTGGATTGAAAATTGCTGATGATGATGAACATGAAATATATTTGGGAAAAAAGTAGTGGAAATTTATGGTAGAATTCATTTCATCATAAACAATAATGGGTCTATAATGATGAGATGGTAGATGGTACGATGAAGAAACATAAAATCAGTCTTTTTTTTTTTTTTTGACGGGAGATAATTGTTGCTTGGAGGAAATATGATAACCTTTTTATCACTCTAAAAGACAAGGTAAACACTTGACACTTGACCTTTCCCAGATGCTTGAAGATTTGAGAGATGAGGGTCAATACGAGTGATTAAGGTTGTATTGAAAGATAACTCCTCAGTCGTTAATAATATTTGTAGTCTTGATGGAAGTACTACCTATAAAACAGATATCGGAAAATGATAGTCTGATGGTCTGAGATTGGAAAAAAAATATGGCATAATTTCCATCTGAATTTATAAACGTTGTTTGCATTCGATAAAAAGAGAGTTGTTTTGGACCTTAAATGATGCATAGGCGTCGGCTGTTCGAGTGCGGTTCATGAGTTGTGTCTCCAGTTTACGTTCGCTTCAAATGTACATTCAAAAATTTCAGCATAAATTCTAAAACTTAAAAAAAAAAAAAAAAAAATAGGCAAGATAGATCCCGCTGCCTTTAAATTGAAGCACCCTGTATATTATAATACAGTAAATTTATTTATAATGAAATAATTAAATATTTAATTGATTTGATTTTCTTTATTGCATTTTTAAGTATCCTCCCTCCCAAACGAGAATGTCTGCTCTTCCGTTTTGAATTATATGATAGATTAGATAATATTCAAGTAGTGATTTCCGGTCCAAACTCGAGGTTATCTTAATAGGTAAACCAAATCTTGAAGTACTTTCGTATCATCTTTGATAGAATTATTACATGATGGATTGTGAATGATGAGAAAGTCTAATGGAGTAACCTAAAGATTAAATAATTTTGTCGAATACTGGCAAATTCAAAGCAATTTCAGGACAAATTTGAACCATCCATATATCAGAACACATTTGGTAAATAAACGATAAATTGTTGAAACCTCAAAAATTGTCTACCGAAAAAAGGAAAAAAATAAAAGACATATGCCAGTACAACAAAGATTGTTTTGCTAATATGAACTAGAAGGAGGGAGCTACATCTAATTGGAAGCTGCAACCAAGTCATCAGTATTTCGCAACGCAAAATAGTTCCGAGTAGGCATCGAGCGACAATTTATACCGTCTAATCTTCCCAAAGAACAAAAATTGCAAAAGGATTCTTGGTGAAAGGCGCCGTTTGAAATATGGTCTGTATATGTAGCTGAGGCAGACGTGGAGCACTCACTCCGCATTAAAGCATTCCTACGAGGCTGTTTTCTGAAGCATGACAGCATCAGACCTCAGCGTCTGAAGCTCTTTTTGCGAAAAGTGAAGTCGGGGATGACTGCCAGGCACGTGGAGTCGCAAATCTTCGGAGGACTCAAATGCAGTCGAACACACAGAATGTAACTATAAACACGAGAGAAAATGGAAAAGCGAGATAAAAATGACAGTCAAGATGCGACACGTGAAAAGGAGAAGAATGAAAGAAAGATCCACGTCATCGTGAAATGGAAGCAAAGCATAAATAGGAAATACATGAGGGAATACTCCGTGTGGCTTGTACTTCGTTTGTTGAATGTTTGCACTCGGCGAATAAATGAACATTACCCAGGGGAAAGTCAGACAGTTCCTTGAACCTTTCCTTAAAATTATCTTACTCCGGCATCCAGGGAAAATAGGGCAGACTCATAATACATGCATTAAAGGCAGAGTTCACTTTTGGTATCCACCGACGAATTAAACTAAAACTGGATTTCTTATTCAAATTTTACACACAATATATATAACTAGGACAGGAGATTTTACGCTGTGGTATATGCACTTTCATTGGGGAATACGCCAAACACACTCCCACAAGAGACATGCCATTAAAATGGTTAATGGCAGACTGAATTTCGTATTTGATACCAGAGGGCGGGTTTTTCTTTCTTTCTTTCTTTTTTTCTCAAAAGAATGCGCGAATATTGGAAATTCTTAAGAATGGGAGACATCGTTCAGATATCCTACTCCCCAATACACCAAATTTGTTTAAAATTGAAAATAATTCAAGAATAGAATATTAATTAATTTATTTAATGAGTGATACGTACATATAAGAGATGTTGTTTTGGAGAAGACTCGATAGTAATAAACAACTTATAGACCCAAATAATAGTTTAAAGACACAAATGTATTAATAGATGGGCAAAAATTTTCATCATAGTTTATAAAATGATCAGTTTCGTTTTAATGATAAATTTATAAAATGACCTGTTTCGTAATGATAAATCCATTACTCCAATACCTGGAGTAATGGAACAATATCTAAATACCGGAGTAATACTTAGAGTATTTAAACAGGTTACAGTTCTGTAGATAAAACTCAATCCTCAAATTAACCTTCGATGATACAAAAACTTGAGATGAAGGAATTTAGATATTGTGCATGCGCTCGATGGTATTCAGATTGGCTGTCGAGTTTCATTATATGCTTTAACCTTCCTTGGCCTTTTCTCAACATACCTATAAATGTTTTCTCATTTGAAGTCAGCACTGCTGACGCTTCCTCTTAAGGAAAGACTAGGATGATATAGCATACTTGAGTTGTTAGTCATCAGTTAGTAACGAAATCCAGATTACAATAGTACAGACACATTGAAAAGATTTTAAGGCATATCAAAATAACTCACCGGTAGTTTAGTTTAGAAACTGCTTGCTTTTTAGAACAAGAAAGGTGAAAACATAAAGATCATTGGCAAATATGAGTCGCTCAACATTAAATTTACTGACACAGGTTGGAAGTCCGCTGATGTAGATTAAAAATAAAAGGAATCCAAAAGGAGTAGACTGGAATGCAACTGATAGGAGAGAAAGAATAGAGGTAGTACCAACCACAATTTCTTGAATATGTCTGTTGGATAGGTATCAAGAGAAGTTTAAGTTCCAAGTAGAATTTATGAAATCCAGACTACGATACGTTTTTCTAACTCAGTGTGGAAGTGGAAAGTGAAGAAAATCCTCAATCTGTAATTTCGGTTGTTTGATAACAGGATGTGAATTTATTGGATAATGGGGATAAATGCCACTTACTAAACATACGTTGACTAATTTTACTTAAAAAAACTTATAATATTTGAATTTCAAAGGTCATAGAAATGTCATAGCCGAAGGACTTGTTACATTTATATTATTGATTAACAGTGAGGTTATTGTGGTTAGATTTGGTACCTATTAGAGTTTACGTAAAATGGTTGAAGGCTTTTTCTGCGTACACTGGTTCATCGAATTGATGTTCGATAGTATGTATCATTTGCTTTATTTCTTTCCTTAATCATTTTTACTTCATTGTTCAGAAGGATTTGTAGACAACGTTTATGTGGTTTAGCATTAAGGTTTATTTTGTTTTAAAGTCAGCGTGTTCCCCTTCCCTTATGCGTGTGTGTGTCGTGGCATCGCTGGTGGCTCCTAGGCATTTGCCCATCTCCACCTTGTTCATCTGTAGTGGTGCAGAACTCTGCAGAGCGGGCCCGAAAAAAGCGTTGGCACTTGTGTGCCAAAAAAGCGTTGGCACTTGTGTGCCAACACTTTTTTCGGGCATTATCATTATCAGGGTATCTTCTCACCCACCGATGAGTGAGCCAACAATACCAAAACGCGTCTGGGTGGTGGTGGTCACTGAGAATAAATAACAGTAGTCTCCTCTACTAGAGGAGCGTTATTTATTGGAAGTAGTGCAATACCTGATATCTCGTTGTGAAGGGAAAAAAAATAGAATTTAATGAAACATGGCATAAATTAGTTGAGATTATTATTATTAGTAGTAGTAGTGGTATGTGATGCAAGAAAGAAAGTGTATGAGATTATGCAGCATCAGCCAAAAAAAAAAAAAAAAAAAAAATCACACCTCCAAATGCCTGTCCAGTTCCTCCTTAAATTTATTCAACCTATCAACTTCCACAACGACAGATGGAAGTTTGTTCCAGCAATTAACCACCCGCTGGCTAAAGGCAAATTTCCACACATCTATTCTACATCTGTCTTTTCTTAATTTGAATTTATGCCCCCTTAGGTTCGTAATCTGAACAAGTGGAAGGATCCCATCAGAATTCAGCGTGCTCAACCCATTCAAGGCCTTATACACTTCAATCAGATCACCGCACAGGTGCCTAGTCTCCAGCCACTGCAATTTGCAGAACTTAAGCCTCTCTTGGTAAGAGGATCCCTTCATTCCCCTCGCCAATCTTGTTGCCTTTCTCTGTACACGCTCAAGAAAATCTACATCCTTCCTAAAATGATTCCTCCAGACCTGTACGCAGTACTCAAGGCGTTTAGAATTAGAAGTTCTTAGTTAACCCCGGCAATTAAGGTGTCAGAATGAGGTGTAAAAATATCATCAGTATGTTCCCAAATTGCGTAGTAGTTTCTGTTGTGCTGCTTGTTTTTGGGGATAAAGATGAGGTATGTATAATTACAGAGCCCTACACATCCTCTAAACCCAGAGTAGCGCGGCTATTCTGGATTTTACTCTTGAAAAGCACTTTTAGGGTTACTGGCACGCATGGAAAATCCTATTCACAGAACCAATAATCGACGAGAGAAACTGGAAAGTATCACTTCAGAAAATTACCTAGAAATCCACAGTTAAAGATGTTCTGGGAAGCTTTAATCTGTTGAGAAGAAGAAGATTTGTTAGGAGAACGCAGAGTATTATTGAACTGTGAAAAGGATTTGCAGTAAATGGAAGAAAATTCATTTGCCATAACCTACGTTTAAAACGAAAAGAGTGGAAGAATGAGCAGAGCTTTGCAGTACTGAGAGATAGTTTGGAGTTGTGAACAAAAAATATGCCATTTACCTTCACAAATAGTGAGCGGTTCAGAGATAAAATTGGCTGCCGAAGCTCAAAAGAAGCCATAGAAAGGAGATGAAAGGAAGAAAGAAATTCTAATTCTTTTTTCCATGTCTGATCAAAGGCCTTTGAAATATCCAGAGCGACTAGTTGAGTTTCCTCTTTTCTTTTCTTTTCGAGTTTCTTCTTTTGAATTGAAAGCTTTACAAGATACTTTAGGAGCTGACTACTAACACTTTAAGAGGAGTTAATTATACTCAAGATTTTCTGTTTTGTTTTTCAATCTTATAAGAAAAGGCGATCGGTGACAATGGTGAAGTCCGTGCCATCCCCACGCCCTTCTCCAGAAATCCCATCTACTGATGATCCAGACTGATTTGATAATTTTCAACTTTTCACAAATTACGAACGTTCCCACGCAATAAGTTTAATTAGTGTTGGAATGTTATTTAGGACACGAAAATGATGGCCAGTTTTTTTTTCCCTTTTATCCACTGAGGACAGAGTTTCTGTTCACAGAATCAGGGACATAAAAGATAAGAAGGAAACATGTCTGAGAACTAAAGTATTATATGATTCAAACTCTTACCGCATACTCGTTATCAATGAAGAATTAGCCACGCGTGTTATAGGAAAAGGGAAAAATAACCGAATAATTTACGGTCTAATGATAAATTTTAACAAGCGGCGGCCAGAACTAAAAGAAGAACAAACTAAGGCGAAGGATGCTCAGCATTCTTCAGAACACATGAAATATGACGGCCAAACTTCAACCCAAGAAAAAATGAGTGCTCAACTTTATATTTTATTTCTATTGATTTACGCAACGGAGGACCAGTTTTTTACGTGAGGAACGTGTAGGGGTGGACCAGTTCACCAAGCGCCCCATCGTCTTTCCACTCGTTTTGAGATCTTCCTCCACCTCGTGTGTTATCTAACCAGTTTTCCCCTTTTGCTAATCAGTTCGAGTCCTGAAATTTTTCTTCCTCAGACCCGTTTTTTGTTTTTCAGAATTAATTATTGTTTATCGCTGTAGTTGCAAACAATCAATCCTAACCAAACTTAGACGATGTTAGAAATTTATTTAATAAATTACATTGGTGAGAAAAAGTCATATTTCGTTTTACACATTACTGAATTCTAATAAACCACAATTTATCCATATCACTTGGCAGAAAAATTTATGTTACATTTTCCAAATGTACTTTTAGGGCCCTGACAAACTTCTCTACCTATTGATTGAACGGCACAGAAATATGCACCGTTGAAAGAAGTGGAAACTCATATGTGGACGCTTCAGGTTGTTCTGATAAGACAGCGAAGATGAGGCAAAAAGAAAAATCTGAAGGTCGTAAAAGTTGACGCTATCACAGCAATAAACACCTTTCTTGGACTGAAGCTTGGTCGTAAAGTGTCCGATAAGAGTGTTCTTGTCTTATCGCACTTGGCTCTAAACTAGATGGAATACAACACAACAGCAAACATCGTATATATGTAACGCTATATTTTGCGACATTCTTTAATATTAGTTTATTGCATTTCTGAAAAGGTTTGATTACGTTAGGAGAGGGGAAAGGAAACCTAATAAACAAAAGAAAACATTATAAAAGATGCGTATCATAAGCGTGTTTCGTAAAGTTGTTCAAATTACACTCCGTTGTCACAAAAGCAGAAGCTAAACTACAGGTTCTCCTTCCCCCAGCCCAATACTCTTTAACAATTATGCCAAACCAACCGCCAGGTCCCCTCATCTTTCGGATCCTGCCCCCACGCAGCCTACCTGGCAATGGTAGTTTCGCCACTGCACAAAATTCTAAACTTCGGGTTTTATAACAGCCAATAGTATAAATTGTCCATGTGACCCAGTGAGCATGTAATAGGTTCGATTCTCGTTACGACGGAAGAAACTTTCACCATGGTTCAGGGTTTCAGGAGAGGGCAGTTTTACTTATTAATATTATTTATTTATTTTATTTTATTATTATTATTATTTTTTTTTTTTACGTTTGAAACAGCCAGGCAGATAGAACAGTGGTCATACTCATAGTAGTAGTAGTAGGGTTTTAGGAGCATCATTAACTAAGACCATATTGCTCCGTGTATACTGTCTGTATATTTTGTGAGGTAGTTTTCTGTTTGCTGGACGAAAAACCCAAGTTTCCGGGAGAAAAAACCATAACACCCTCGCCTGAGATAAACTCATTGTCCTCCCACACCATGGAAATGGTCTCAGTTCGAATCCCGTTAAAGACGTGGTGAATTTTTATAGTCTTTTTTTTTTTTTTTTTTTTCATAACGTGGTTGAGTTAGGCGGTCTAGGGCGTGGGTTGCAGGTGTAGGTTTTTTTTTTTTTTTTCTTCTCGGAAAATTGGATTTTTTATTCAGCAAACAGGCAAATCGACACAGAACACATCGTTATAGACACAATCCACTAATGCCTCACTGCCTTAGTTCTTTTGGCATTTAACACACACACACACACACACACACACACACACACCTAACACCACCCCCCTCTTTCTCTCTCTCGGGATATTCTGTTTTTTTCTTGTTTTTTTTTTATCCTGCAAAAAGGCAAAATAAAAATCAACCATAAATGTAAATTGTGTATTTTTTTTTAATTCAAAAACTCGACCGCAAGATATATCACTACAGAGATTATTACGAAACATGTAAACGAGGGGTCAGGTGCGAGGGTCCATAAGTAAGTGTTCTTTGAATGACCGCGGTTCAAGCTTGTGACTGCTAAATGCGGTGCTGTTTCTCATATTCTCTCTACCTTGTGAACCCCTCTGACCATGTGATCGTCCCGGAGTATAAACAGAAATTAAATTTATTTTTATTTAATTTCTTGGAGAATGTCCAGTTATCGTGGGCTTCGTTTCCTTCATAAACTTTTACATAATCACGTTACTATTGCAAGATTTTAGGCGCATCAGCAACTTAGGCCATATTGCGCAGTATGTAATATAGTGGTGTGCAAAATTTAAGGACCAGTCAGGTTTTCACCTGTAGCTTCTCATAGGAGTGGCTTGGATATGGGAAAAGCATACCAAAGGAACCTCGTGAGGTACAGAAATTAAGACCTGATGTAGCCAAATGGTCAGGGGCGCTAGTGGAGCCGCACACGCTCTTTGAGTGGACTGGAGTTCAAGCCCGTGACTGCTAAATACGATATTAACATTTGTACCGATTGATTTATTGTAAACTCCACTGACCTGGTGGTTGTGCCGGAGTATAAACAAGAACATGAAGGAAACAACACCGACACAACAACGGAAACAAAACGGTACAGAAAAACTTTATTCAAAAATGGCAACATAGCACTGGCTGCCATGATACAGATGCATCACTGCCAAAGATGAGACAAAGGGAAGAGATGATCCTCAGTAGGAGATATGGCTACCCCTAATGTCGATGCAGGCTTTACACCGCCTGTCCATACTTAGAACAATGTTGTTGATAAGTTCTTGCGGTAACGTCGTCCATTCCTCTGTCAGCGCCATCCTCAGCTGGTGAACATTTTCTGGTGGGTGTGAACGTGCCGCTAGGCATCTCCCCAGAGCGTTCCATATGTGTTCGATAGGATTTAGATCGATGGAATGGGCAGGCCAATCCATACGAACAATGTTCTCACTTTTCAAAAGCATATCAACAGCTGCAGTGCGATGGGGTGTGGCATTATCATCCATAAACACGAACTCGGGGCCAATGACACCTCGGAACAGACGCACATTGGGAAGGATAACTTCAGTACAGTAGCGTGCACCGGTTACAGTACCGCCTTCCAGTATCTGGAGTTGTGTACGTCCATCCAAGATAACGCCTCCCCAAACGAGAACACCTCTACCGCCATATCGATCCTTTTCCATGTTTGCCGGGTGATACAGTGTGCCAACCTCTCGCCAGATTAGCTGACGTCCAGAATCGCTGCTGATACTGAATCTACTCTCATCAGTAAAGAATACCTTAAGTAAAGATTTTGTGGTTGTAACCTTTAGAAATAGTGTTGGTCCTTAAGTTTTGCACACCAGTGTATGTCTGTAAATTGCGTGTGTTCTGTGGTCGATTTGCCGTTTGCTGGAAAAACCAGAGTTTTTCCGGGAGATAAAAAACCATGCTAACCTTGCTTGAGACCGATTAACTCAGCCACATTGTGAAAGGGACCCTTAAAAATTCCTCCCGTTCATTGATAGGATTCGAACTCAGCTCTTTTCCACCCGGTGTGGGAAGGACGTTGATTCTACCAACAGTTCTACCCACGAGGGTTAATCAGGTTGTGAGCACATAATTAATGATATGCAATCCATCTTTCCGCAAGTGCTCCACAGCGAACTAGAAATAAATATATATATATATATATATTTATACAGTATTTATTATTATTATTATTATTATTATTATTATTCAAACACAATAGTTAAAGATTTGGTTATTAAAATACCATTCTATTTGAAAGCAATAATGAAAAATTTAAATAAATATAAATAAAAAATTCAGCAATGTTTAATATGCATAAATATATCTGTTACTCTACAAATTCTGTGTTTTAACTTTTGAAGAGAATATGGGAGTTGAGTTCTCTATACAAATTTTAAACGTAATGTCTTGGACCGTCATCCCTTGCTGGAGCTGGATACTTTTATCAACTCTTAAACGCAATTAGGTATTTTTTTTAATGGCGTTTTTTTTTTTTTTAATTCACGAAAGTTCCAGTTCAATGATTAACTCAAATCATAGATGGAAAGTCATAGTCAGTGGTTATTCTGGGAAGACTGAAGTTCACGTGAATACTTCAGGCGAATTTGATTATTCAAGATCGATTTTTTTTTAACTAATTTGTGGTCGCCCTAAGCTAAAAGAAAAAACTGCCTATTTTCATTCATGCCCAATATCGGACTGCGCCTCCATTTAAGGGGTATTTTACGGCTGTTTACGTGTGTCTCGAACATTGCTTTCAGCCCACAAGGAAGTAATGCTTCTTATTATTATTACGCTCTTCAGGTTCCTTCGGTGAAATGCACGATGCCAGCAGAACATTGTCCCATTTAAGGGCGACCCGGGGCGACACATTGAGAAACAACCAAAAGTTGCGTGCTGGGAATAAAGGATTGGTTCTCCGTGTGACGTCGTCCTTGTGTTCCACGGGGGAAACACGAAAGATTATGCAGACGCGCGCGCTACAACCATGAATCAATTTCGATAGGACGAATTCTCCTTGCTGCAATGATGGCGGGTAGCGCACAAGGTCGGAATAACTCGTTGCGAGCTGGCTTTTTAAGGGCGCAAAGACTTCTGTCAGTCCTTTGGCGTACCTGTGCACATGACGTTCCTGTCAGTTACAGTTCGGCTCCCGCAGTGTGCATTTTCATTAGAAGATGAAATATTTCCAGAATTACCTTCGCATTTAATAGACTACAACGCAGCCAACCTCCAATGAGACAGCAGCAACGGACGGACCCCTTCCTACAAAAACATTTGACGTCGTTCTGCCGACCCGTGGGAAGTGCTTCTGTTCAGTTTTTGACTCCCCGTCCTCCAATTCTTTGCTGACTACCCTTTGTTTATACGTTTAAACTAGAAATACTGTACCAATATAACTTTTTTTCTTCTTCTTCTTTTTAGATGCAGGGTATGATGGCAGCTGCATTAGCGGCCATCATACTCGGCTTCAATTTTGGTTCTGGGTTATTCTGTGTTTCAGAAATAATTATTATATATTATACCACTTAAAATATATAATAATTATTATTATTATGTAATACCACCGGGACAGTCTCGGATAGGATATATAAGAGTGCACTTTGGAATTAGTACATGTAATTAGTGCTACAGGTAGTAATCCTACATTCCTTTTGATTATTTTCATTTCAAAGCACTTTGATGCAAGGAAACCCAATGCGGGGTAATGATCCAGTAGCTGTATATTTATTATTATTTTTTTAATACTCCGGGACAACAACTACTAGACAAGCAGAATTTACAACGTTATTAATCCTCTGTGACAGTGTAGGGGTTTAGAAATATATCCCTAGGAAAGCCTTCACAAATTAATCAAAAAGGGTTGGAGGGGTCATGACGATAACCACTGAGCGTGAAATAACAGGCAGCCCCCCGTGGAAAGAAGAAATTAGATGAGCAGAAAAAAAATCATGCCATTTTTGTATGCATAAATCTCCATTCTTGATTTGCTTATACATAAGCACCTTTTGACAATCAACCAACGAATTATTTTCCTTCGTTTCTTTCAAGCAACGATTTCAAATTCTTCCGCAAGCTTTAATTCCACTCCACCACCAGCAGGTAAATTTCCAAAAAAAAAAAAAAAAACGAAAAGAAAAAGTAGTTCCCGCGGGTTGAAGATTACAACTCAATAACTCAGCGAGGCTTGTAGTGGTTGCGTCGTACGCCGTACTAATGGTGTCACAGTTGTTACCTTGGAGAAAAGTGGGTTGTCAACTACCCTGTATCGTGATTACGAGGGCCGTGATAAATCACTTTGCACGTCTATTCTGTCTTGACAGTATCAACAAGACAAACACAAAGCACTCCTTTATTTACCACAACTTTTCTAAGGCTCAAGAAAATGGAAAATGAAATAAACAATACAATTCTGTAAAGAAGAGAGAAACCAGTTTCCTCAAAAACAAGATGAAGGGGAAGGAAGAATTTCTTATCACTGACTGAACTCCCAAAATGTCCTCCTCTTGTCTTTCAGCGTCTTCAGCACACTCTGGAGTCAACCTAATAAGCGTACTGCCACTCTAAATCAGATCATTAAATCCGAAAACCATTAAATAAATTAAGCGCCGTAATTCAGAGTATGGTAGTGAATTATTGCCACAGTTCGAATCGAAGCGACTCTGACTTTTGACAGGGAGTGTAATTTATTGCTTTTCAAGGGCTTGTTGTCCACCTGTGTTTGAATAGAGAACGTGACCAAAGGTAATGACACATTTAATTGCCTCTAATGAACGGCCTGCAATTTAGAGTCAACTGACTACGTCCTCGGGCTATAGATATCTCCTAGACATATTTGCAAGAGTGTTAATCAAGTTGTTCTCCTCTGAGCGTTCATGTTGACACGAAGTTGATGTCTACGCAAGTAGATCGCGTCAGTCGTTCTAGATACCCGGATAAGAAACATTTGCTTTAATACTAATTGTTTTTAATCAGCTAACCGAATGAGACAAACTCGCACAACTTGCAACACCACTAAGGAAAGCAAGTGATTTCAGAAGTAAATTCAATATATCAAACTTAGCCTACATTTGTAAGTGGCTGAATTACTCAATCTGTCGGTACGAATTATCAGGACAAAACTAGAAATCGTGTATGAACATAAATTTATAAAAGTTTAAATGAATGAAGAGAACCAAGTATGCCTCACGCTACATTTAAAAGGTATTTTGAGACTCAAATTTAAAAATACTTAAGAAAAAGGATTGCATTCTAATAAATTACAGATTAAAGAACCAAACCAGATTTCTTTTGTCAGTAACTTAAATTTATGACCAAAGTAAACTTAGACACATCGTATTCAAAAAAAAAAAAAAAGAAAAAAAAAGAAAAGAAAAGAAAAAAAAAAGTGGCTCCAATAGAAATAAGACTAACCTTTAATTACAGGCCTCTTTCCAAAGACAAGGGCGGATCCAGAAGCTTCCCGAAAGAGGCGTAATTATCTGGGTTTCCCAATTATCTGGTTTCCTGTACTCCTATTCCTATTAATTTTAGTTAAAATAAATGAAAACTCTGTCTAAAATAGGCAAAAAAAGTGGCTGCTTAGATCTTCCAGTATCCTGTGAAGTAATCAAGAAATATCTAATTAAAAGATAAACATGATAGTTATCCCATGTAGTCTCAACCCACTAATTTGAGTTGGAACTATAAATCCATTATGCTTCATTGTATGAAGAACGACATTTTGAACGACGTCAGAGTAAAAGGTGAACCAAATAGGTGTTGTGAATATTATAGTGAAAAGCAGAATAGATTTTTGTTTCAAAAGAATTGATTTAACAAGATACCGGCAATGAAAAACGATCTTTTCGATACCAAGGTAATTTATTTCTCTCTTATCTAGAATTTAAAAGACCCAAAGAAAGAATTGCGAATCTTATCGGATTAGTGGGTTAATTTTAGTCACGAAATTCATACGCCTTCTATCCCCTTCCTTCTCCAGACAACCCAAAAAAAAAAAAAAAAAAGAACGTATGATTAAAGCAGGGTTCTTTAGATGAAATAAGCGATATACGCCTTTCCATCTGACCTCCATCACAGCGTATTTATGATGTAGTTATTATGGATTGGATGAAGAGACTCCACAACCTTGACTGCATATGTCTGGTAATAAATTCACGACATAAATGGAACCCTGGGTGAATTACGAGGAAGAAATGCTCACAACCATCACCTTGCCTCCATACCTTTAAAGGAAGGACCGAACAGGTTTGGGCACCAAGTGCAGATAACATGCTTGATAAAGAAATAATGATCTCATGCAACGATTAGAAATAGAGGCTATCTTACTGCAGGATCTACGATGACCAAAAAGATATTTACGTAATAAAAACACCCAGGAAGTTTGAAAAATATACCCCGTACTCTCTCGTGCAGGATTATCAAAAACCACGCAATCAACCGATCCACGAAGTCGACTTGATGCAATCAACCCTTCTTGGATTTCACATTGGAGATTCATTATTCGGTCTAGCGTGTGCCTTGTTCATTTTATCCGGTAGCTCCCATTGTGATGTACAAGTGCACTTAGAGTCTAATTTGATTGACAAAAGCAATATCATCCGGTATGTCGATTGGCATCAGTCACTTGTAAATGTGCTGTCTCCCACTTCAATCTCCAGTGTACATGATCGATCACTGTCGCAAACATAATGAGGTGATACTGCAAATAAACTTTATGTCATCCTGTGTGAGAGATAAAGTTCAGTCCAACAATCTAATACTTGGAAGGGAAGTTAAAACATGCCCTGCTAAAACACGCCATTTTGTAACGCTATCCCGTTACAAAGAATACTTTAGGGAATATTTCACTCTAACAAAAAGTATTTCTAGGTCCTCGCCGACTTCCTTTATTATTAGTTTCTTTCTACTTCTCATTTGACGGAAATAGTTTTGAGAAAAATAAATAAATCAGCACAACGAATTATTTTCAAAGTCTATAAAGTTTTCTTACTTTATAAGAAAACTTTATAAGTTTTCTTATTTTATAAGAAAAACTTTATTAGAAAATTATGAATGGGAATACAATAATGAAAGCATTCATTTAAAGAAAAATGGAAATTTTAAAAGATGTGCTAAGGAATTCATTATACGTTTCTCTGCCTCTTTTCCTTGTGGTACCCACATTTTCGATTGCGTTAAATTTTAATTTTTGTATTAATGCCGGGGGAGGGGAAGTTGAACATTAAAATCCAATTTACCTATTCATACGTGAAAAGCAAAAACAAGCTATATCTACTTATCGTATTTCTGATCTTGTGTGGTATTTTCTTATAAACAAAATATGCATTCAAAAAGGCACCCTCTGAACAAAACATGTTTACGTTTTGGTACACGTATTTCAATTTTTAATCGACATTTAAAATAAAGTACAAACTACTTATATATACAAGGGTCACCTCAGAAAGTTATCCATACTCAGGCTGATCACTTAATTCACGGAATGGCAGTTTAACCGCACAACCAGTCAAGTTTCGAGGAAATTGGAAAGAAAGTGTATGTCCAAGAATACGCTGACATAGTTGCAAGTTCTGACATGTCAAAGTATTACGTGGTATTAGTGCGTACTGTTTTGTGATCTGCATAATGTAAGCTCTGAAGACCAAGCAATGTTTTTTTTTTTTTATTCAATATTGTGTTCGACGTGTTTTGGGTACTACAGAAATTGTGAAAGAAATATCAGAGGTTTACGGAGACAAGTGTTTGAATAAAATTACAATTTTAGATGGCAAGGCACAAAAGGTCGAGAGTCTGGGAAGTCTGCCACGAAGATTAAAATCAAGAAATGCAGCATGTCGCAACTGACGTATTCAAATCTCCAGATTCATTTTCTATCTACACCAAAGCGCAAAACGGTTGCAAAACAGTTATTAATCAACCCAACCTCGATTTTGAACAAGCTAAAAGGAAAAAAAAAATCTGCATCTTCTTCAAATGGCAGTCGAGTATTCTGGTCTTTTTCCAAGGCTATTAGCCGCAATTTCTATACTCCCACTTCTGTTGGTTCTATTCCATTCTCAACTGAAGTCAAAGTGTGAAGCCAACTTACTAGTATCCTACTTTCTAATAACTCTTGCACCGATGATCTCAATATATCATTACCTACTTACCCAATATACTCCACTTAATACTCATGTCGCTTTCTGATAGATGGAGGTTAAAATAATTGTGAACAATCATAAATAAATTTTCTGTTTATACTCCAGGACGACCAAACGGTCAGAGGAGTTCACAAGATAGACAGAATACAAGAAACAGCACCGTTTCGCCAATATCCCGCATGCACAGCCAACAATGCATGCAGATCCCCAAAGAAGGAACTCCCCACCCTCTATCATGTTTACTAATGTGTCTACACAAACTGACTTTTCGCTTGCTGAATCTTTGTTTCCTAGCCACTCCACGTGCCTCTTCAAGAACCGTAAATCACTTGAAATTATTATAACATCAATACTTGAAGATATCAAACACCGTATGCTCTGCACTACTAATAACTACGTATCCGCCATAGCTGATAACTTTTCTCAAGATCCAAGTTTGTGTACATGTAATGATGGTGGTCCAGCTATTAAATGCGCTACAACTCAGACCTGCGCTACTAATCAGGATCACAATAACTTATCCTACAGCACTAATGCACTGAATTCTGGCCAAACACTAAATTGCCCCGAGATCCAGATAGCCAAAGAACTTCCTTGCCAGGAAAACCAGACCAGAAACCCTGCCAATCCTACGGAAGAATCAGCTAATCCAGATAAACCACTTAGTGTCCCACTCCACAAATCACAGAAGCCATCTACTACATTGCAATGGAAACCCAATCCTGAAACTATCGTCGAGCCTTACTCGTACTCAAGCCGAGTGTATCAACCTACAATGCCGAAGAAACCTGAAATCCACAATTGCGGCCCCCCACTGCAAACATTACAACCATCCCGGGCGGAAGTTGTAGCTGCACCTCCTCCTACACTTGTGGCCCAGAGTTACTGCAGTAAGCCTCGCCATCCTGAAGAAGGTAAAACGGGAACCCCAAATGTACTAAAGAGAAGGCGATCGTTTAAAATGGGCACCTCGGCCACCTCCAGGCTGCAGGCGATGAATCCACTAACTGTCCGTCTTCGACGAAGTCTATTCGTTTCCCGACTGGCCCCAAATACAACTCCAGATGATATCGCGTCATACATAATGCATGAGCTGCACTTTACTGTGTCCGTCACACTTCTTAAGAAAACACCCCTGCATACATCGTTCAAAGTTGAGTGCGATGCACAGAATTTCAGCTCCATATCAGCGACTGCTCTCTGGCCGTCTGGATCACTACTCAGGCCATACTATGAACCTAAATCCAATATCACCCCACTCCTAGCCATGGCTAATGCGCTATCCCACCAAGACTGCTCCCAAGCGTGACGGTTTGATAGGCATTCCTATTCTCAGAAGCCCCAAAACCAGGAATCAGGGTCACACGATGATGAGCCCTATACATACCCCGATGACAAAACCTCTCATCAATCTCTGCAATACCACAGCTACAATGAAATCCACCCTCAGCTCATACCAACTATTGTAACTAACCGTGCTAAAAAGCCAACAAAGAAAATAAATAATGTCCTCGAATCAGCACTCGTGAAGGTCTCGTGTCACCTTACACTCAAGATTTTTTATCAAAATGTTCGTAGTATTCGGAATAAGCTCGAGACACTTGAGCAGATGCTTCTGTCCCAAATGGCTGACGTCATCTGCATGTCTGAAACCTGGCTGGAACCACAACAAGAATCAATTGCCTCCGCCCAAGCTGCTGGTTACAAATCTTTCTTCACCTCCCGCTCTCATACCTGTGGTGTGGGCGTTGCTGTTTTCATAAATGCCAGTAAACTTGAGTTCGTACATGTAGTCTCCAGCAAATCCAATCTATTCGAAGCATTGATAGTAACGGTCAAGATCAACTCTTGCTTATTAGATCTCGGTGCAATATATACACCCCCAACCCCCGATGCTCAGACAATCAATGATATTGCATCCTGGCTAATAAATACGCTTCACACATCTGCTATCCACCTCATCTGTGGGGATTTTAACTTACCACCAAATCTCCAACATCTTCATGAGTCACTTATGGCTAAGATTGCACCTAGTGGCCTCAGGATCATAAACGAAGGCCCAACTAGAGGTCTTCATCGCCTGGATCTCATATTATCGTCTGGTTCCTGTAGCGTCGACATTAAACCCGAAACTCACTTTGAATCCGATCATGAACCCATCGTAGTCCTATTGCAGCTCCCAACGCCCAACTTTAATGTCTCCCACTACGTCAAAAGGAAGATCATCATCTCTCCCACCTTCCTACAACCGAACAGATGCCTTTATGCAACAAGATTAATTCCCTGGGAAGTTCTCGAATCAGGAGATCCGGAACTGGCTCTAGACATATTAACTAGATGGTTGCACACTGTTACTATGTTCTCAGCAGCTAAACAGGTCAGTATCTCCGCTAGAACTAATGCTTGGTGGTCTTCGGAGCTAAATCACAGTTTCAAGTGCAAACAGTCCCTCCATAAACAATGGAAACAGTCTGGTACAGCATATGACCGAACTCAGTACTCCAAAGCTAGAGCACTGTTTAATAGACTGAAATCGCAAGCCATTAAAGAATACACTGACAAGACCTTATCCAAAGGCAAAGTGCCATATACCCATAACTCTGAACCAGATTCCAATTTCAATCCAGTTGAATGGATCAACTATGTAGCCAGATTCCAAGACAACATCACACAACCATATGATTACCAACCAGACCCCATTTCAAGTCCAGATGATGAGCTGTTTTCTATTCAAATCGATCGACAGCAGCTTCGTCAAGCCATCAACTCGCTGCGTCCGTCATGCACCGCTGGCATCGATAATGTCCCACATTTCATCGTAAAGTGCCTCAGTCCATATATCCTTGATCCTCTGCTCTACTTGTTCAACTCCATCCTCTCCCATAGAGTGTTTCCGGCATCCTGGAGCAAATACAGTCTTGCCCCACTACCTAAAGTTCAACTACCAAGCCAGCCGAAGCACTATAGACCGATCTCCACTGCATCCACGCTCCTAAAGCTACTGGAAAAAGTTCTTCTTCCGCATATAACACGCCATCTTCTTCCACAATCATCAAAACAACTCCATTATGTTCTCCCTAATAGATCAACTGTCTCCAACCTTCTGGCAGTCCAAACGGAAATTTTAAATGCATTTGAGGCCAAATCAGAAATGGCGGTTGTTTATGCCGATATTGAAGCTGCTTTTGATAGCCTCAACATCTCAGCCCTTCTGAATCTCCTAACCAATTTCTTTCGGATCAAAGGTGACGTTTTCGCTTTTCTGCACTCGCTCCTCCGGAACAGAACAGTGTACTTCACTCATCGTAACCTCTGCTATACCCGATCCATCAATGCTGGTGTGCCGCAAGGTGGCGTTTTATCGGGGTTACTTTTTACAGCCCTCCTTATTCCGTTTGTGTGTAACAGAGATGATGTCATTACCTACGCCGACGATATAAAGTTCCTAACGGAAATACCACCATCAGCCGACAGGGGAGTGATCACATCGGAAATCTGTAATAAGATCACAGCTTTCTCTAGCCATCTCAACCATTTCGGTCTCAAACTGAACCCCCAAAAATCCGTTATTATGGTTTTTTCTCTGAAGAAGTGTCCCACATTCATACAACCCTCACTGGAGGGCGCAATTATTCCAAGTGTTACTAAACACAAAGATCTCGGTGTAACCTTCGACCCAAACCTTAGGTTCAACTGTCACATCGAATGTGTTCTACGCAAGATCAACCGAATGCGCTGGATTGCCCGTCAACATCTTCTTCATAACACAGACGCAAGAACCACAATCAGATATCTGGAAACCATTGTGTATCCTACCTTTCTGTATGCCTCTGAAATATGGGCATCCGCAGTACCTTCTCTCATGAAGCCCATCTTCGCCAGTGAATACTGGATATTGAAGTGGGCAACCCACAAACATCGACTCCCCCCTCAGCAGAGGACCACCAGCATGGCCGACCAACTCCAAATCCCACGGCTGCCTCAAATAATCAGCATGAGGAGAACTGTGACCACAGTCAAAATGCTGGTTGGCAAAATCAACTCCCCTGACTTCTGGGATATATGCCAGTGGCATGTTCCACTTCCGTCCTTACGAGCCACCCCTCTTCTTCAGCTACAACGGAACAGGCTGAAGATCAGTGACAGATTCCTACCTGGACAAGTACTTCCTACAGTACAAGCCCTGCTAATGATCGGAGTTGACCTGCAGAAATTCGCTTCTGATCGCAATTACAGGCGCTCGTTGGCCGAACTTGTTCCCCTTTTGTTTGGCCCCTGATGTCGACTCATACTGATATCTCCATCTTCTATCTCCTATGAGGTGCATAACGGCACGTCGCAGGAAAATCGACGAACTGTCTTCACAAGAAAATGCAATACCGAACAATAATGTGGCACTGTGAAATTTTCTGACTTGTGTGAATATGCTTAAATATGTGCTTTGTACATATGAACGTGTACATACCTTGGTGTACTGTCTGCCTCACAACTATGTACATACTCATATCTATTGAATGGCTAATGCTACGTTTTTAATTGTTATGTAATATTTTATACTGCACAAATTTTTATACTGTACATATTTTTATATTTCTATATCATTGTCAAGCCCCTGGCCTCCTGGCTGTGGCGGGCACATTATTGTATCTTTACTGTACAATAAAGATTTTCTTCTATTCAGCAGTCACGGGCTTTAACCCCGGTCACTCAAGGCACGTGTACTTATGCACCCGCGCGCCTGACCACTAGGCTACGGCGGCCTAATGATGAAGAGAGCTCAAGACCTAGATGGCATTTCTCCACTTGTTCTCAAAACTGTGCTGCTGATTTTGTGTCCTCTTTACACATTCTTATTTCACTAGTGCTTTCCTTCTATTGTAAATTTGTTCACATCCAACCAGTTCCTAAAAAGTGTGACAAATCCGCCACTTCCAATCTTTGTCCCATTGCACTTATACCTTCGCTTTCCAAAGTGAGCACCAACTCTTATTCTGGAAACCTTCTATCCGATCTATGATCACCAACACATTTCGAAGAATTTCATCGTGCTTGGCATAAAGGTCTTCAAAATAAACTCCCATTTATGGATTATTTTTCGCATTTGTGCCAGTTATCTCTCTCTGAACGTTTGCTACCGGTGATGGCTGCTCTCTATCTTATAATCTCTCAAGTAATGTTAATATCACTCATGGTATACATTTTACTCCTACTCTTTTCCTTTTTTTTGTATACTAACCTTTTTCTGCAGACTGGAAATTTTATATATAGTTTTTCTGATGAGAGCGCACTACAATCCACCTTCTAGTTTGAGAATCCCTGCCTTTCAGAAACAGCTCGAACTCCTCTTCTAAAATTCAGTCTTGTCGTATTGTTTACAAAAGTGTCTACTGCTCCTGTGCTCATTTTCAGTGACACTTAGATTTCTATACAAGATCACATATCTCTATCGGAGATTACTCTGACTTCTTATATCTCCTGGCATAAGCACATCACAAATATTGCTTCTTCTGCATCAAAAAACTGGATTTTCTATTTCGCTCTCGGTATTGCTTTTCTTCTAAACAACTGTTCATTCTGTAAAGATCTCAAATCAGCCCCATTATGGAATATTGTTCCGACATCTAGGCACAATATTCACATATACAAATTGTATGATAGTCATCTTGTTAAGGGAGACAAGTCAATTTTTTTTTTAAATCACTATTATGAGAGAGGATAAATGTAATATATACACTCAGTGATCATTGAATTATGACCACTCCATCCATAATGGACTACGCCTCATAGATTACAGCGTAAAAATCCGAACGGCTTCGTACGCTAGAGAAGTAGTAATTAGCATCTGGTCGTGCAAGTCAAAGTGAAAAAGTAGCAGTTAATGGACGTAGTAAATACAGTATATATCACGGGGTTTCAAAAGGACATGATGTGAGATCTCGTGCGTCAGGTGCTTCCATATCGGAAAGACACGCCTTGCGGTTGCTCACAGCCCGCTGTGGTTAAGGTGTACAAAGAGTGGTACCTTTGTAAACCACCACACGCCAACATAACTGTAAAAGATTATGCAAAGTGGATGTTTGTTGTGAGCGAAGGGTGCAGCCCGTTGTATGGTCTCAACGGCAGGTCACTGTGCGACAGTTGACATTGCAATGCGATATGGGAAATGCAAGAATATCCAATTACGATGCGCCGCACACCCATACCTATGGGGTTCCATAGCAGATGACCCAATAGACACCCTCTCTTCACTGCTGAGCATCGTCGATGGCGAATGCTATGGTATCCACAACACGCTGGTTGGACATTGGAGGACTGGAAACGAGTGTGCTAGTCGGAGGAGTCCAAATACATGGTGCAACACGCCGACGGACGCCTTCGTTTGTGGCACAAGCAACAGTAGTTCATGGGCCCGTCGTGCGTGGTTCCTACAATCAGGCAGGTGGCGGTGGTTGCTTAATATGGGGAACATTTTGTTGGCAAGAACTAGGACCTCTAGTGCGTATGGACCAAAGATAAGGTCTATCGGCAGCTCTTAGGAGACCATGTCACCCTGCCATGTTACATTTTTTTTCCTTCCCGGACAGAAACGGCATCTTCCAAAACGATAATGCGCCGAGTCATCGGGCTCCCACTGTGTACGAATAGTTCAAAGAACACAGTGAAGATATCACCCATCTTGATTGGCCTCCAAATTAGCCTGACGTTAATCCGACTGAACACCTGTGTGATGTTTTGAAACGGGAAGTGAGGCGCAGCCGTGCCGAGGGTGAGGCAAACGAGGCTCTTGCCTCAGATTAAAAAGCTGAAAGGGGCGCCAAAAGAAAGATTAAATAATTTCCAACGTTGCCGTGATTAACAGTAGGGCGCAATTTTTCATTCTTGCCTCAGTTACTAAAATGGCTGGGCACGGCCCTGGTGAGGCGTATGGATACACAACTATCATCTGTTCCGACACTGTGGCCTTGCAGGAAGCACAGTGTCGGCACACATGGCTGCAGATTCCTACGGACGTCTTCAGACATCTATCTAGTGAAGTCAATGCCTGGGTGAATAGCGGCTGTTATCCATGCGAACGGTGGCCCAACACTGTACTATTATTATTATTATTATTATTATTATTATTATTATTAAATCAGTTTATTGACCCAATAAATATTGTCTGTACCCCCTTACACGGCCTTTCAGCCAGGAGGGCGATCCGTAATACAATTAATTATTTACATTCTATATAAACAAACAAGTTTACATCAAATATGAAAAATATAAATCAGTTTTTACAATCAGTGGATGTCAACTTACATAAATAACAGCCATAAATATGAAATATTTACAAATTTCAGTAGCCGATTTAACAGTAAACAATTTAGGTACAGCTTTTTCAGTGGAAGCAGATGTCATAGCTCCATCCACGTGAAAGTTTCCTGTAGTTTCTCTGTTCTGTATCCTTTTGAGTCACAGAACTTGTCTAGATCAATCGTTAGTCTGTTGATAAGCTGGATAGTGTTTCCGGGGAACATAGCACTTAGGCGACCTAGATGGTCTAGCCCTGTTTGAAGAGGAAGCCGAGGGTCCATCTGGCAGCGTCCTTCTGTCCTTGGAGTCCTAACGATGTCGTCCATTCTGGGGGAATCTATGCGTCCGGTTATGAGTTTAGTGAGTTTAGAATATTTTGGGCAGCAATCTGATGTTTCCAAGGCAACACGTCTAAATTCGCGTAGAGATGGTATACTGTCTCCCTATTATTCTATTAAGCCATTTAAGGATCTAGTACTCTAACCAGAGAAATTTAATGAAGTGGGTTTTGGGCGCTGAGGACCAGATTGTGTAGGAATATAATGGAAAGGGATAAAGGCAGCGTTGGACATATCGGATGATTAGCTGAGGATCATGTATTCCTGTGAGCTCTTGGCGTAGCAGCCACACTGCTGCATAGGTCTTCGTTTTGGTGACGCTTAGATGCTTCTGAAATATGAGGCCCTCATCCCACGTGAAACCTAAGTCCTTATGTGATATGACTTTACTACAGTTTCCCCTGCGATACATATTTGTATATTGTTCCTTAACTTTTTGCTTGCAAAGGTCATTTGGGCTGATTTAGCGTGATTAAGTTCTAGAACTGATTGAATCTAGCTACATTTCTAGTTGTTTTTTTTTTATTGGCCAGTTTATTGATGGTAGCTGCTTGATTAGGATTAGATGATGTTAGGTAGAATTTAATTTCGTCTGCATAAGACAGAAAGTCCTGTTGTGATGCAAGGAAGGGTTCAAGGGCTGCAGCGAACAGTAAGTGGGAGCATCCTCGAGGCCACGTTATGTCAAGGATCTGGGTATATTCTTACCATGTGTACGCCATATCCAAAAATTTCATTACTTAATACAACATGTCCCACTCACTTTTTCTTACTATTGAATACACCATGAATTGTCAAACTAATAGAGCAAGCTTATCTGCGAAAAGATCTAAACCTCCTAAGCACTTCCTAATTCATTTCACAAATATACGTGGTCTCAATTCTAATCTCAACGATGTCCATTTCCACTTGCAGTCTGCCAAACCACATGTACTTTTTCTGACAGAATCTCAGTTATCGGTTGATTCAACTACTGCTCATCTCAGTTGCCCAAATTATTCATTGTATGATTCCTTTCGCCTCAAAGGTGGTACTTGTGCATATGTCCGTTCTGATATTCCCTGTCAGAGACTTGGTAATTTGGAATCTCCCCTCTCGATCTTTTCTGACTTAAATCTCTCTACCTCATTGTGTCAAATTCATCTGTTGTCTCTACTATTCTCCCAACTCCACTAATCACTTGGAGCTCTTTGACTTCCTCTCTTTACAACTTGACTTTCTCCAGTCCAACTTTCCTCACAGCGAGGTAATTTTCCTTGGTGATTTTAATGTTCACAACTCCTGCTGGCTTCCGTTTTCTAGTCACACCGACCCAGCTGGTCGAGATGCTGAGGCTTTTGCAATTACTAATGACCTTGCACAGATTATTCATTCACCTACAAGAATACCGGACAATCCTAATCATACAGCCAACACGCTTGATCTTTTTCTCACAAACAACCCTTCTAAGTACACAGTCGAAGTGAGAGGTCCTTTAGGCACTTCAGATCACAACTTGGTGATTGTCTCTTCTCCAATGGAGCCTTTACCTCATGGCTATTCCCAACCTCGTGTTGTGCATTACAAGAAGGCAAAATGGGATGACCTGCGAGATTTCTTTTCTTCTTTTCCTTGGTCGGATTACTGTTTCAAAACTTCTGATGTCAACGTCTGCTCAGATCGTGTCAGTGATATTATTCTTGCAGGAATGGAATCCTTTATCCCACACTCCACTTTATAACCTCGTCCTTTATCTAAATCTTGGTTTTTCCAATAAATGTGCTAAGGCTGTTTAAGAGAAGAATGTTGCATATCGTAATTGGCTTGTTTCTAATTCTTCAGTTTCATTTTCTGCCTACACCAAAGCTCACAACAATTGTAAAGCAGTTATTAATCAGTCCAAACTAGAGTTTGAACAGGTTAAGAGTAGAAAACTTGCTTCTTGCCCTAATGGCAGCCGAGCATTCTGGTGTGTTGCCAAAGCTATTGGCCGCAACTTTTGCCCATCTCTGCTCCCACCTCTGTCCAAACCAGATGGTTCTGTTGTCACTTCAGCCAAGGATAAAGCTAACCTGCTAGCATCCCATTTTTCTTCCAACTCTACTATTCTCCCAACTCCACTAATCACTTGGAGCTCTTTGACTTCCTCTCTTTACAACTTGACTTTCTCCGGTCCAACTTTCCTAACAGCGAGGTAATTTTCCTTGGTGATTTTAATGTTCACAACTCAAAATTAATGATCTTTGTAAAACACCTCCCAGCATTCCCAACACGCTCCATTCAATGCCTCCTGTGGTCTTCCGTCAAAAGGATGTCAGAAGGATTTTGACGAATCTTGATGCTAAGTAAGCTCCAGGTCCCGATGGTCTCCACTTGTTCTCAAAACCTGTGCTCCTGAACTTACTCCTGTTCTTTGCCGCCTTTTTTTTTTTTTTTTTTTTTTTCACTTTCTTATTCCAAAGGTGTTTTTCCTTCTGCTTGGAAATTTGCTCATATCCAGACAGTTCCTAAAAATGTTGACAAATCCCTCCCATCCAATTATCATCCCATTGCAATTACTTCTACTCTTTCTAAAGTAATGGAGAAATCAATTAACCGCCAACTCTTAAACTACCTAGAAACCTTCCGTCTGATCAACGTCAGTGTCGATCCCGTCGATTCCGTCAGTGTCGATCCACTGGTGATATTCTGGCTTATGTTACCCATTTATGGACTAATTCAATGGAAAGGTTCGGTGAAACACAAGTAGTTGCTCTTGACATCTGAAAGGCTTTCGATCGTATTTGGCATAAAGGTCTTCTAAACAAGCTTCCATCTTATGGTTTGCCAACTGTTTTTAGTAATTATTATTATTATTATTATCTGTTTATTTCTTTTTCGAGACACCCATAGACAGCACGTGGCCAGAGGGTGTGGTTACATTATATCAGTATTTACATGAACTTATTTACAAAATTTGGAGATGAAAAAACACAAGAGTATGTGGTTAATGGATTAATTGTTAAGTTGGTTTAATTAATTGCGAATGGTTGTTAAATGCTAAATATTATTATATAAATTATTAAATTAGTCTTCTTATTATATTTGTACCTGCCGGTACACATTACCAAAGATTTCTGTCCTATACATTTTGTCTGTACATAGTTTCTCTGGATCTATATTTAAATTATTAAAATAATTTACAGTATTTGCTGGGAAAAATCTCCCCAGAGAGTCCAATTGAGTCATTGGCACTTGAGACTTGGTTCTTCTCGGTTTATTCTAGGTCGTATCATCCGAGAGCGAGTGACCACGTTTCCCACTTTCGGCGCATCTATTCTCTCCGTTGGTAGCTTTTCCAGAGTTAAGATGTTTCTAGTTATGATGATATACTTCCAGGGTACGATGTCCAGATTGGCAGACAAGACCGCTCTTGAGATGGTAAACGGTTTCCCGGCGATCTTGTTTAGCCATCTCAGGAGCCAGTATTCTACTCCTAAGAAGGCCTTGATATTTTTCTCTGGGGCCGATGACCAGATAGTCGATGCGTACAACGGAATCGGTGTAACGCATTTAAGGATGTATTGGATCAAAAGATGAGGGCTTCGGAGACCGGTGAGTTCTTGTCTAGTACTCCAGAGTGCTGCGTATGTCTTTTTCCTAATGTGTTCGAAGTGAGGTATGAAGTTTAAACGTTCATCCCACTTAAGGCCAAGGTCAACGTGTGCGGGGGATTTTTGGACTCTGGTACTGTTCACAAAAATCGTAATTTCATTTTTTCTTCTTTTTGTTGGTGAAGGTCATTTGGGCAGTTTTCTTTTCATTAAGTTTCAGGCCAATGTAGTGCAGATATTCTTCTAGCTTCCTGATTGCCTTGTATGAACAATTTATATGTAATAAATTGTTCACAGTTTTGAGCTAAAAATGGGGCTAGTGCTATTGCGAAGAAGGTGGCGGACAATACGCCCCCTTGAGGTACTCCCCTGGAGATACAGTAAGTTGCTGTTTGTTTGTTTCCCGTTTATTGCGATAATTTGTCTTTCTTGAAGGGTGTTAGTCAGAATGCTTAAAGTGCTTCCTGAAATGAGGAATTGGTTACCAGTTTTTTCTCTGATCGCTCACTGAGGGTGATGGTAGATGGCGCTCTGTCTTCTAACTTCTCCACTAATGCCAGTGTCCCCCAAGGTTCAGTTCTTTCCCCCACTCTTTTCCTCTTGTATATTAATGACCTTCCATTGACTGGAAATCCTATCCATAGTTTTGCCGATGGTAGCACATTGCATTCTACTTTCCATTTTGAGAAACCTTGCCCTGCTCAATCAGCTTCAACTTCTCGAAAATCTGCTACCAATTCCTTAAATGCCGATCTTCAGGTAATTCTCTAGTGGGGCAAAGACAACTTAGTTGATTTCAACCCTTCTAAAACTCAGTCTTGTCTTATATCTCGCAAAAAGGATTCTTCTGCTTCTATGCTTATCTTTAGTGACACTCCGATTTCTAGGCAAAATGATATATCTCTTTTGGGGATTACCCTGACTTCTAATCTCTCTTGGCACAAGCACATTACAAATATTGCTTCCTCTGCATCTAAAAAACTTGGTTTTCTCTTTCGCTCTCGGCATTACTTTTCTTCCGAACAGCTGCTCACTCTGTATAAATCGCAAATCCGCCCTGCTATGGAATATTGTTCCCACATCTGGGGTGATGCCCCCAAAATCTCTCTCAGGCTTCTTGATTCCATTCAGAAGAGGGCAGTTAGGTTAATTAATGATTCATCTCTAACAGTCTCTCCACTGGCTGTCTCATAGACGTACTGTTTCTGCTGCATGCCTCTTCTACAGATACTTCCATGGGCACTGTACTTCTGAATTGGCTTCTATAATTCCCGCTCTCTCTTTCAAAACAGTCCGAACACGTGCCGCCACCAGACAACATCCATTTACTGTCCAACTTCAAACTCACAGAACCAACTTTTCATCTTCCTCGTTTATTCATTCAACTGCGGTTTCCTGGAACAACCATCCTTCATACGTATTTCCTGAAAATTACAGTGTACAGAAGTTCAAGTACAATGTCAACAAATATCTTCTTTCGTCTTCTCAACCTCCAACCCAAGCACGGTACTAAGTACTATAGGTTCTAATACCTCACGTGTTTAGGGTTTACATAATAATTTAAAAAATGGGGGGGAAGTATACCTCCCTGTGGTACTCCTCTAGTGACCAGGCACTATATTGATAGTTTTGATGAGCGATTAGAAGCTGTCTATATTTTAGAAGTGCTTGTAAAATTCGTAGATCATTACCAGCCATGTTGAAATAGTTCTCCAAGATATGTATTAATGCATCAATATTGACACGGTCATATGCTGCTTTTACATCGAAGAAGACGACATCAAGTTGCCCTCTGCCGCTGAGGGTTCTTTGTATTCTTTAAGTGTGTAAGCAGGTTTGTACTAGTAGACCTGCCTTTGATTACTGTGTGAAGGTGGAGAGGCCTGTGGTTGAAGCAATGTTCTGTAAGTGCTGACTCGAAGAGTTCCAGGAATCCACAGCTGATGGCGATCGGCCTGTAGTTCTTCAGTCCCTTCGAATGCTTACGTTTTGGCACTGGGTGCACAAAGTACGTGTTCCAGATTTCTGGGGGATCTGCGCTAGTGATGATTTGATTGAAAATATGCACCAGAATATCAACAATGTAAACGCTGCATATTTGTACAATGAACAGTGGAAATCCGTCTGGACCTACTACTGAGTTCAGCAGTAGCTTTTTTATGATCTCGATCAGTTGTTCTCTCAACATAGCAAAATTCGAGAATACAGGGTAACCCGTGGGTCCTACCACTGGAAAGACGGACTGTTATGCTGCTGATTTGGCTGCTCGAAGGTCAGTTTTGCTTGCCCATTCCATGAAGGTCTTCTCTTCCGTTGTAGACTGATTTGGCGTAAACGCGCGTATTCTTTTTGAGTGTCGCATCCTGTCGATAATCAGCTTCCTGTGAGCCATTCTTTTTTGTTTTAAAATAAAGCTCTTTCTCTTTTATATGTGATGAGATCTTGTTGATTATTCGTCCTTTGCCATCGTCGGTAGGCCTTTTGCTTGCGATGAAAAGCGAGTTTGATGTCTGAATTGAAACATGGGGACGTTCTTGATGTTATCCGAACTTCTTTTGATGCCCCTGCCAGCGCTTCTTGTCTGAGTTTTTGAGCTAAGCAGGATCAAGCTTCCCTCGAAGGGAGGGTATATAGATTCTGCCAGTTAAATTCCGTTAGGCGTTTAAGAATTATTTCAGGTTTCAGATACTTGACTGAAAAGATTGCTTGATGGGAGTGGTAAGCTTTCGTTTGAACCAGGGTAGTAGTAATTCAATGTTCACTCAGTGTATATGTAAAGTTTCAAAACTGAAAATGGCGAAATGTTTGCCTACTTTAAATTAAATAAGTACTACTTTATTAATTAAAAATATTTGAAAACTGAACCGAATGAAACCAAATAAACCTTTTATTTATTCTTTAATGAAATTATCTGTAAACAGAAATGAAATAAGAATTGTACAAACGAAAATGCATAGCAGACTATGGGAATTTTTATATGCTGGTATAAAATAAAATTAAAGAAATTATTATGAATTAGGCATTAATTATCCTCACAACATAACTAGGGAAAGAATGTCAAAATATGAAAGTTTGAAAAGAAGAATATGTAACCAGCTGAATTTTCGTCATTTTTATGATGAAAATTCAGAAATATTTCAAATTTATTTAAAAATCATCATGTTCAATATTTTACTAGAACACATTAAACGGGTAAAAATCGTAAAGGGCCTTTAAAAACTATGAATTCGATGCTAGAAATTTTGAAAAGTACCAACTAACTGTAGTACGGCCCCAGTATGACTGTAAACCCGAGAAAGTGGAGCTATTTTACGAAGCATCAAGTCAGAGGATGATCTAGATCAGGGGTCTTCAAACTCCTAAAAGATGTGCCAGTTTCAGTTCAAAGGACGGCTCTTTTTGCTTATGAAATGAAGAGATCGGAACATCCTTTGATTCCGTTAATGTCTGAAAATATTTCCGAGGCTTTTTCCGTGTTTAGCGCAGAGGTTGTTGATACCAAATTGCGATTTTAATTTCCGTCTGTGAGAATCCCACCTTCTTAAAGGAAAAACAGTTGGAACACAAAACAAAACCTCATCCCCATAGTCTACAGTGCCGAAATATGAAGATCGTCCTTCGAAATACTGTGGTAACTTTGGAACTGAAATGAAATAAAATGAACATTTTGTATTGAAATAATATTTCATTGACTGACGAACAGATAAAAAGAAGTCGATGCAATATTATTTCAATATGTATATACACCCCTGGCCCTCGAGGCCATTTTTCCAGTGGATATTTTGTACAATAAAAGGAAGCTAAAATCTATAGTTACTGTGGTTATGAGTTTGTGTACAGAGTAGTAAAAAGGCATAAATTATCGAAGAAACTGTTCAAAAAGTAACTCAGCTTAGCCGAACGAACATATAAGCATGAAATAAAAGATTGTCAGAAATGTGGTCTAATACCTCGCTTAAATCCTTCGAGTAATACACACTTTTATTACTCCTTGTATATATTAACACGCCTTTTGAAATTCTATTAGGCTATTAAGGAGTACACCATGCTGAAAGTAGGGCATGTTTTGAATGTAAAATATTTAAATTGTTTTTTTTTTAAATCGCAATTGCTGTTTTCCAACGGCTAAAACGCAAAAATTGAAATTGTGAAACATTGAAATCACACGCATTTTTATTTAGAGGAATTAAAGAAAAAGTTACTTAACACATCTCCAATATTGTTTTGCTAAAAAAATAATTTATTCCATGTCATAGGAACTAGGTGTGAACTCATGATTAGCTCATTAGGCGAAAGTGTAGAACTAATTAACATTCCGACTATGTGACGTCACTTTAGCTCCAGGGAAAGGAAAGGTAAAATTTAAATGGGGAAGTTCGCTGACCCGATTTGGCCCAAATTCAAGAAAAAAACGTGAAGAGAATTTCCGAATATTTTTAAAATATTTTAAATAACAATAACAAGACTCGTTGTTACTACAGTATTAGTATTTGTCCTCGGTACAACAGTTTGGAAAAGCGTGATTTTGATGCACTGGCTATCTCTTGAACATCTCGGGAATCTTTGAGATGATGCAGATATAGGAGAGATAAAGATGACATAGGAGAGATAAAGATGACATAGGAGAGATAAAGATTACCGCATAGAATGAGTAAGTCAGTTTTTGAAAATAACATTTTGCTATGGAGCTTAAAATAAAATGCAGTCTTTATCTATTTTATTTGACCTGATGATTTGAATGTGTTATCAAAAGGACGTAATCTCAAATCATGATGTTATTCGAATGCCTGTTTCAGTGTTGTGAGGTTTGTCGCAAAAGCAGAATTTATGAAAAAAAAGTTTTTGTATTTCGCTCGAGGAATATATAATAAATTTATTATTATTAACTTTAATTTAATTTAATTTTAACTAATCGATTTAATTATTATTTAATATAATATAAATCTAATGTTATTTTCTATTTACGTGGCCGAGTTAGTCGGTCTAAGGCGAGGGAAGCATGGTTTTTCCTCCCGGAAACTCGGGTTTTTCATCAAGCAAACAGAAAACTTATTACAACAACATTTTCTATTCGTTGGTTTGTCAAAGAGAAATAATAAGAAAATTGCCAATAATTTAGATTGCTTTAAATTATCTCAATTATTGGACATTTTTATATTTATTTGAAAATATAATTAAAAAATATTTGTGTGAAAATAAAGAAATCTGCCTAACCAAATCTGCTCTTCTGGTCCTAAGAACCAAGAACCTATTGTGACTAAGAATCTACTGTAAAAATAGTTCGACATTATTTTATTTTTATTTTTACTTTTATTAGTCTGTGGAGCTGTTGGTCGGCCAGAGTGATTTAAGAGAACTGCTGCACTTTTCTTTCTTGAAGTATTACCTCAGATCGGTATCACAACCTGGAAAATACGTTCGGCATTTTCTTCAATGATAAAACATTCCCTTTAACTACCCAGTCACGTAGTACGAAAACATTGAAAATTGTTGATGGTCGCAAGTCTGAAGGAAAAGGGCACAGGTGCGCTGCCACCAGCAAACGTAGCAATCATTATGGCAGCAGGAATATGGACGCTGTGTCATGTGTAAGTGTCTGTCTGAATTAATGATTCCGTCTTCGGACATTTGTGGGTGAAATACAACAGAGCAATCTGGGATTAAAATAAATTCTGGGTAGCTAATAAGAAAACCAGTGGGACGGTGAAATTCCCCATTAAACAATCAACATGGCTTCTCTTGAAAGGCTTAATTACCAGATGGCTTCCAACCTGCACTTCCTTATCGATTGGCAAAGTAATTAGGACATAGTCCGGGAAATTTAAATATTTTTTTCAGGCATTAATTTAAAATATTCTTCATCCTTTTTGAATACGCCATGAATTTCATCACGGTTGCTGATGAAGGACAGCAAACGAAATGATAAGATTAGAAATCATTCAACACCACTACCAAACTTTCTAGTTCTGTGTTTTCATTTGCCAATGCACTGCACCCGACAAGAGTTGATAATGCTAAGTTCACTGTCCTGGCTAGTATGTTGATTAGTGAACAGTTTTAAATACCGCTGTAGGATTTCCCACGTTAATTTGTAGAGCGTGCACAACACTTTCACATTATACAGTAATTAGATGGGGAAGGTGAGGTGAGGGGATGCTGGCACATTAAAAGAATGTTCCTGATATTTTGTTTCACGCAATTCCGGTAAAACTTTTGACGCGATCAGGTGGTTTCCCTCAGGCACAGACAACCCTAAGCCAGCGAACCGCTCCCGTCAGCGAGAGCATTTGTATACGAAAATAAAAAAATAAAGAAAGAATGGAAGGGGTACTGGCCATGATATTTTGCATTAAAATCTGAATATATGTTTCTCTCTCGTTTATTGTATTTTAGTTGAATACATTTCACGTTTGAAGATAACAAAGCACTCAAAACCTGTATTGCTATTATTATGTTTTATTTCCGAATTGGAAATATATACATAATTGAGTCAAACGTTTCGTGCTATTTTCTTACCACTTCTTCAGTGACGGTTGTCTTTGCAGTATCACCATCACAAACGGTCACTTCCATCACAGGAACTTGTTTGTGGTGATATTACCACGAACAAGTATCACTTCTTCAGCTGTCACTGAAGGAGTGATAAGAAAATACCACGAACGTTCAAGTAATACCTTGGAATATATTTCAATAGTAAAGTTTTCCTTTGTAGTTTTTATATTGTTAATATAATAACGTTAACGCGGGAGACTTTTATGAAAATTCCAGTAGGTCCTCGATTGTAAAAAGGTTACCCATGACTGGTTTAAATACTATTAGAAGGAAAAACTCTAATGGGTCGTATATTCGGTTGTATCGGTAGATGAAGATGGGGGAGGAGTCAGAAAACTGCCAATTAAATTTAATGATACGTTAACAACAGCTTGGGAAAGTTTATTTTATTTCAGCCAAATCTGGTCCAATTTCTTTACTTTTCAAGATACAATCAATGCTTTCTTCCTTCTTTGTTTACTATTTTCTGGCTCCTAATTGTATTCAGCACACATGCGTATAATGCCTTCACAATAACCTCATTCCTTGTCGTGTGCTCCAACCCCATTCACATCCAATATAAAAGAATTTTCAGAGCGTTTCGACACGAAACGCGTGGAATTGAGTGAACTTCCTTATGAATCTAAAAGTATCTGTGGGTATGGTTCAGTGCCATTACCGGGTGTGTCAATACTAAAGTTTTAAACGAACAGAAAGGAAAATTATTCGCTCTCTTGACTATTCTGCATGGTGGTTACCGATCCCCAACAAACCTGCAATCTTAGCATTAAGGATGCAAGTGCAAAATAATACGGTTGGTACGCAGACATTCGAGTGTAAAGATCGTTCATTAGCTTTACTTACTGACATTCACGCTAACTTGAATAAAAGGAAAGAATAAGACGTTTAGGATCAGTGGTTTATCTCTTTCTGTCCTAATTGTGACAGAAGTCAGACCCAACGATGGTGGACAACAGTTACTCACTGGCGACGCCAAACTTCCGCATTCTGTCCATACCAATTACATCACCCCCGTTCATTCACGCATGTGAGACTTCGCTATCGTCAACCACCAACGAAAACACCAAAGCACCTCAACATGAACGATTACAACTTACAGACAAATAATTATGTAACATACGCCAAAGAACAGCTGCAAATGAATGTGGGCGTTCGGATTCGATTAATGACGTTGTTTTAGCATCTCACAGCAAACTCAGTCAACCAGCAGTCTCACATGGAAACATGATAAGCCACTAGTGTGTGAGGATTGAATGAGAATGTTCCATACGTGTTGACTGTTGTACCCTGAATATACATATATATAAATTTTCTGTTTATACTCCGAGACGACCAAACGGTCAGAGGAGTTCACAAGATGGACAGAATACAAGAAACAGCACCGTATTCAGCGGTCACGTGCTTGAACCCCGGTCACTCAAGGCACGTGTACTTATGCACCCGCGCGCCTGACCACTCGGCTACGTGTCCTGGTTGAATGAGTGATGACGGATGAAACAAGGTAAATGAGTGAGTGAGTGTTGTGTACTGTTAGAAACCAGTCTGCCCGTAAATAAGTAAAAAAAAAAAAAAAAAGTGTACTTGTGCAATTGTTAGTACGATAGCTGTATAAGAATTGGATTAAATGGTTAGTATGTGTTGTTCCAGCAGGCCCCCTCCAAATTGGAATGAAGTAGGGAAACCTACGTGAAGCCCCCCCTGCACCACTGACGGCATGCCCTCTCATTTGTGGCATGGCATAGGATATGCGGATACAGGCTACAGCCTGTATCCGCATATCCTATGCCATGCGGGATCATTCATAGGGAGCCACCCTCAGTGAGACCTCCGCCCATCATAAGGCACCCTAGCCCTATATTTTTTAGGTTTATTTTCAACTTACCCACACTCCCTTCCTCCACCTCCCATCCCTATTTTTCGTCTGGTGGACCATACCATCACAACCACCACAAATCTTTTACTTTCCTTGTCAGTCCACCCCTAATGGATGATGGGCTTTTTCCACAGGGTGCCCCTCTGTTCCCGCCTCTTGGTGGATAGCCCTCATATCATCCATCATAACCTTCTTAGTCTTCTCCACTCCCCGATCCACTGTCACCCCCCTTTCACGTCTTCCCTTCTAGACTTTTTTCCCCTTTTATCTTGGCAAATTCAGGCGCAATCCATGGTCCTCCCCCGACAGAGTCTTTCTTCTACTATATCCGGCTGCCGCACTAGGCGGTGGACGGAAACGCGGGATCCACTAGGGTCCCTGGCGGCTAATCCACCCCTTGGTGGATAGCCTTCATATCATCAGGGAGGATTTAGGAAAGATTTGAAATCCTAAAAGTTTTTAAGATCAGCTGATGGAAATACAGTTTGACATATTTTAATTTCGTTGATAGAGTTGAGTGAGTCAACAGAATTATCTGTGCTTTTAAAATTTATATTATATTATATTTATATTATATTATGTAGAGAGCTTAAATTTAATGTGCAGTTTGCTCTAGTGATGTCTGAGGACACCAAATGAACACCTTTAGACGTTTATTTGTTAAGCTTACAATCAGAGTATTCATATCAGCAAAAAAAATTCTTGAAGACTAAGGAATTGTTCAGTCTGTAAGATATGTTATGTATTTTAGGGGCGCAACTGGCCATAGCAGTCCTTACACCAAAAAAATTAAATTACGCATACACAAGATTAAAAGTAGAATTCTAAACATCAACAAACCTTTTCGTGCCAAAAATAAACTACAGTATTTTAAACTAGTATTAAAAGAAAACAGTAGCACTTCACATTCGGGTTTTCTTCCTGCTATTGCTAAACGAAAGCAAGTCCAAAATTTTCTCACTGGCTATAAGTTAAATTTATTATTATTATATTTTAACTCAAGTAAAATAAACTAATATATGCACAGCGTATGTGCACTGCTTCAAATCTGAAGTCCTTTGGTGTGTACGCATAATGGACGTCTTACTGTATTTCAAATGACCGGCAAGTTCGTGTGCCACTGCATACATAATATAAATTTTAAAAGCACAGATAATTCTGTTGACTCACTCACAGCTTCTGCGAACTGCCTAAGGAAAGAACTTGCACAAAGATAAGTTGATTTCCTTCCTAAGCCTAAGGTCTAATTTGATTATTCTCACATCTACAGTTAAGTGGATAAAATTTTCTTGGAGTCGAAATACTAGTTGATATCCTTCGAGATCGGATAGGCTCTTCAGGAGAAAACTATTTTGCAAGGATGAATAAAAAAAAAACGATCTACTTTAATTCTCAACTAAGGTTTATTAATAATTAGAATGGTTTTCAGCAAAAAAGGAAACGCCCTTACATTGTGCAATGAAATCTAGGAGCATCGATGGTTAATTATAGGGATCTGACAGGAATGCATTCTGAGTGTGACGATAGCTGTGAATGAAACTGCTCAAGACTGTTCTTATTGTGCTGACATTTAATTAATTCATAAAGAAGATAAATCCATGAACACCGCGAAAAGGGAAGAATCTTTAATACATAAAAGGCCCTCGCCTCTACCATCTAACGTGCAGGCCATTTTATTGACAGAAATATTTCTCATGATGATTCCAAACACGAAAGGTATTATTAGAACCTAGAGAACAATACTCTCAGTACCATATGTGGGCTGGTGGTTGAAAATCCACAAGATACTTATTGATAATGTTTACTCGTGTTGCTGATGAATAGGTACTTAGTATCGGTCTTTACGGATGAAATACTCCTCGTAAGGATACTGAATTAGCGATATCGAAATTACAGATGATTATTATAAAAACATACGAGCATAAAGGAAATTAAGGCTCCTGAAATTGGTGACATATACCCATAATTTTGAGGCAGGTGGCGCTGAATTAAAGTAATCTAAAGTCATCTCTTCCAAGATTCATCTGGATTGAAGAAATGCTAATTTATTGCCAATACGTAAAGGCGGTTCTATGAGCGAAATGTGTAACTACAGACCAGTCAATCTGTTCAGTGGTAGCGAAAATCATGGAGACAATAATAATGATAATAATAATACAGGGACAATTAGATGGAAATGGAATTCTATAAGATACAAAAACTATTTCGTTAAGGAAAAACCATGTTTGACTAGTCTGGTTAGCTATTTTTAGACAATTACTCATGAGTTGGATATAGGAAATAATTTCTACATAGTTTATTTGGATTTTAGCAAAGAATTTCACTGCCATGAGAAGTTACTGCATAATCTGGAAAATGTTGGGATCACAGGTAAGATGTATTGGAGGATGGCTAAAGGGCAGGAAGAAGGGAGCTGGGATTAATGATTATTCTTCAAAGTAGTCTAACGTCAGGAGTGGAGTCCCCCAGTAATCGGTTCTTGTACCACTGTTGTTTCCGATTTTCATAAATGACATCGACGAACGGAATACAGATGACGATGGTGACAAAATTTGCAGGTGATGTGCAGATTAGAGGAGTCGTTAGGATAGGCTTCAAGGATGGTCAGAAAAGTGGCAGCTACGTTTTAATGCAGCAAAATGCAAGGTCATATAATTGGTGAATAGAAATTCAAAGTAATTTATAAACTTGGTGAGGCTGAATTAAAACAGTAGAATTTAAAATAGTATTTAGGAGTTACGATACAGTCGGACATGAAGCAAAAGGCCCATGGGTATACTTTCGATTATTTATCGAACATTCGCTCGTAGAGATAGGAAGGTCATAAATAAACAAACTGCATAAGGTAATCGTAAGACCATACTTGGAATACCGTGTTCAAGTATGGAAACTGCACTTAAAAAAAAAACAGACATCGAGCTTCTTGAAAAGTTCCAAGAACGGGTAATGCGCCCAGTGAGATCAGCGAATGAGGAAAGACTATTTAGGTTACAGAGTTTGGTAAGTGGGTATCTTAAAAGGGATCTAACTGAAATCTATAAAGCTCGGAGAGGGGACAGTAAAATAAATGGAAGCGAAATTTCAATGATTCAATTTAAACGATTCAGTTTCAATGATTCCACAACTGTGGGTCATAAATTCAAATTATAGGGGAAGAAGTTTAGACTGGATTGTAGAAAGGTTTTTTTTTAGCCAGCGACTTGTTCATTATTGGAATAAGTTGCCTGCATGGATGGTTGAGGCTGGCTGCTTGGACAAATTCAAAGTGAACTGAATAGGCAAAGAGGGAGTCAAATATGTAGATCATTTTTAGTTTATTATTATTTTTTAATTAATTAATTTTTCCCTACACTATATGACTAACACTAATACTTATTACTTTGAAAAGTAATAGTATTACCAATACTATTATTTTTGAAAGAACTGATAGAAGCATAATAGGACGATAACTGGAAGGGAGAGGGTTATAATTCTCTAACGATTTCGCGAAATGTGCCTGTTCTCTGAACCAAATTCAGTTAACAAACGTTGGATTCAGAATCAAAGAATTTTACAGTAATTTCGCGGAACATTTTTCAAGATGCGTGATATTGGTATATTTTAAGATTCCAATAATATTTAAAAATATTGCATGGTAGGATTATTTTTTTATTATTTCTTTTAATAGCGTTAACAACTGCCAAAAAGAAAAATAACGCTGGGAGTGGAAGGCAAAGTTTAGTTTTTGGAGACTCCAACTAAGTAAATGTAGCATTGTCTAAAAATTTAAGTCTTATAAGATGAAATAAGAGAAACTAAAATCACCCCAGTAAGAGATAAGATGGGAATTTTAGCATTAAAGTCAACAACATTTTCTGTCACCCACTAGAGAATGGCTTACGTAGATAAAATTGAAAGTTTTTTTTTTTTTTTTTTTTTTAAATAATTAAGGTCGATCGTAGAAAATGGAGAAGTACGGTTTACAAGACAGTGATGAACATTTGAAACGGGAGTTTGGAAACAAGACATTGCGATTGAAAACATGAAATACTTTGGAAATCTCTTCTGGGCCAGAGCACCTGTACTCAATGAAGTCCATTATCATAAAGAATGCTTTCACCTCGATTTTCATTGACGATAATTAAAGAACATCTCTCTTTATGCTCATACGGCATGTCAACTCATAAGTTGGATTTAAACGGGCAATGACACAACTTCCGTGGGAACGATGTCCTTAAAGACCCCCGCAGCTGCGAGAGTAGGAGTAACATGCTGAAACTTTAATAGTTTCTTCCTGTATCTCTCTCTCTCCCTCTCTCTCTTAAACGGGAAACTACCCAACAAGTGTAGACAAACACGCCTTTGGGAATTCGTTATAAAAACACTGCAAAGCCAACCTTCGCATAAAGTGATTGTAATATGAATTTGATTTTAATTACAGGAATTTCTATAACTCAATGAATTTCATAAATGAATCATATTTTTAATGGTTCTCTTTTTTATTTAATCAGATTTTTTCCCTTTAAAAATAAAAATATAAATAAAAATAGATATAAAAATAAAAATGATGCGGAAATTAAGAGCGATGTTTTGTATTTGCGTCACCAGATAATCAAATGTAAGTTGGTATCATGGTATGATCAAAAGTGCCTTGGTATCGGATAAATACTGGGGCTTTCCTGGAGCTTCTTAGTCGATTCGGTCATAGGGGAAGTCAGGCGATCTTTCCGATTTTTAAAAAGGTATTATCATTAGAGCACATTTAGCAAGGGCTACAATTGAGAAAACAAAGGAAATCACTAGTATCCTGAAAGCAACCATCTCAAAAGTATACAATGAGTGGAAGACGAAAGAAGAAGAATTCGACTCTAAAACGAAGAAATGTGGCAGAAAACCGGTACGAAACCATATTTTAAAGCGAATTGTGCGTCAGAAAAGAAGGTCCAATGAGCAAAAAATGACTGAAAAATTCAATTTAGGCAAAAAAAGACCATCTGAAACCGGACTATTCGGCAGGAGTTGAAGAATCTGAGATTTGCTAATCGTGTTCTATGTGAAAACTACTCCTTTATGTAAAAAACGAACTGAATCTTTTGGTAGAGCAGGTTTTCGTACAGTATAGTCGAGACTCGAAATGTGGCGTGAACCTCATGAAGCCATACAGTCTCGTGTCAATCGACCGGCTGGAGGTGCTATCATGGTATGGGATATGTTCTGTTAGTTGGGACTGGCTCTACTTATACCTTCAGAATATCATTCTGTTGTATCGCACCAAGTTCGTCGGTAATGCTTCATTTTCACCCGGACTGCGATGGAGTCTATTAACACGACAACACAACTGTCCACTGTGCAAAAATAAATTATGAGGATGTTCTACAAACAATTGTTTGTAGAACATCCTCAAGAGTTCCAACATCTACCCTGGTCGCCTAATTCTCGAGATCTGAACCCAATTGAGAATGTCTGTGATAGGTCGGAAAGGGCAGTTCAGCTTCGCAATTCTCTGTCGACCCATTACAGTTGACAAATATCCTAATAGAAGAATGGTCAAATCTGGAGCTACACTTCCCCAGACACATAGTAGAATCCATTCCACGTATAGGAAGCTGTAATTCAGATAAAAGGTGGCCCTACTAGATAATGAACAAAGGCTTCTAATATTTTGGCCAGTGAGTGTATAAGTTCAACTGGAATCCCACTTTGTTATACATTTGAGATCGTTGTCTGTATAATACACTTCATCAATCTATCCGTTGGATTAGTTGTGCAGCGTGACTGTAAACTGCACGGTAAATTTGCGGAATAAAAAGCCAATAATTTTGAGATGGTGAAAAATCACGCCACCAACATCCAAGATCATTCTTCCCGTTCAAGATGAAATCATAATCTGGGTTTTTCCCATGGTATAGAAGAAGAGCAATCAAAATGTTCAGGTTCAGGCAAATGGATGTCAGATGAATTAATGAGGCTCGTGGCAGAGAATAAAAATGCATGGGATGCACATAAATTATCAGGCGACACAGAAGCCTACGACAGATATAAACTAATCTATAATCAAGTCACAAAGGAGGTTGAGCCGGCAAAGGCAGATTACGAGAAATCTTTGGCAAATGATGCAAAGAAAAACAGAAAAGAGTTCTTTACTTATGTAAACTCTAGAAGGAAGGCGATGAATCAGATTGGTCCACTTAATATCGATGGTATCAAATGTTGATGATCCTGCTCAGGTAGCTAACAAACTAAATGAATATTTTGCATCTACATTCATACATGAGGAGTTAATCAGGGAGGGGAGTGCCAGAGGTGTATTAAACTCTGGCAGTAAGCTAGATAATCTTGTAATAACTGAGAGTAAAGTGGAGAAGATTGTTGAATATAAGGCACCTGGGGTGGATGTAATCTATCAAGTTATATTGAAGGAGGCAGCGAGGGAAGTTAGCAAACCCTTAGCCATAATTACGAGAGCATCCTTACATTCAGGGGAGGGCCCTATGGACTGGAGATTAGCAATTGTATCCCCAAGACACAAATGGAGTCACTGGTTAAAGAGGTGATACAGAATCACCTAGACAGGACTGTAGTAATTAAAGTTCAGACACAGCATGGGTTTGTTAAAGGGAAGTCTTGTTTGACCAATTTGACTGGATACTACGATGTGGTCACAAAGGAACTGGATGCAAAAAATAATTTTTTATACCATATACTTGGATTTCAGGAAAGCTTTTGATACTGTTGCACATGGAAGACTGCTGTACAAATTGGAGCGGTATGGCATTAAGGGCAAGTTGCTGCAATGGATAAAGGGATGGTTGAGTGGGAGACGGCAGAGAATGGTAATAAATGGACACTGCTCTACGTGGACTAAAGTTATTAGTGGAGTCCCCCAGGATTCGGAGCTGGGCCCATTGTTCTTTTGTGTATTTATCAATGATATCGATGAAGGTATATGAGACTTAATGTTCAAGTTTGCAGATGATGCAAAGGTTGGCAGGGTTGTTAATGACAGTAAAGACAGTATGCTACTGCATCAGGATCTAGAAAAGTTAGGCAGATGAGCTGAGAAGTGGCAACTGAAGTTTAACATTGACAAATGCAAAGTACTTCAGATGGGTAGCAGTAACCCAAGAGAAACGTCATCTGTGTGGTACACTCAGGGAGGTGGAGAATAAAAAAGACCTGGGGGTAATTGTACAGTCAGATGTGAAGTTCTCATACAGTGCAGACGGGCTGTCAGAGCAGGTCATGGAGTTTTGTCAATGATATACAGTATAGCAGGGTCTCTCAAAGTGTGGTCCACGAAAAGAAAATACCGGTCCGCGGACAAGTTATAGGTAGGTCCGACGTAGCCGAGTGGTCAGGGGCGCGAGTACATAGCACGCATTCCTTGATTGTACCGGCGTTCAAGCTCGTGACTATTAAATACGATAAATATTTGTATTGACAATTTATTGTAAAACCCTACTGACCTGGTTGTCGTGCCGAAGTATAAACAGAAAATTCAAATTTTTATATTTGAAATATACCTACAATAAAACTATAAGAAAATTTCCTGAAAAAATGAAAATGTAATAAAATACCAAATACCCAGTTATACTAAAAATATTCATATTTATTTGCCCAAGAACAGACTCAAAAATATTTCAATTTTATGTAAACTTTGGATAATAAACAAAGATAGAAATTACCTGTCTTTTATTTATATTTACTGATGTTAATGAATACCTGATTGCATTATTACTGCTATATTAAATGTCCTAATGATAGTGTGATTATTTCCTGGATCTACGAGTATAATTATTGAAAATGCTTTCATTTATAGCTAAAGGTGGGCCGCGAAAAAAAAAATCTGCAAATACCGGTCGCGCTTGAAAAAATTTAGGAAACCCTGATATATAGGAATTTTGCTAGCAGAGACAAGGAGGTGATTATCCCTTTGTATAAGGCATTGGTCAGGCCACACCTTGAGTACTGCATAGAGGTCTGGAGGCCTCATTTTAGGAAAGATGTAGAGTTGCTAAAACGAGTACAGAGAAGGGCGACAAGATTGGTGAGAGGGACAAAGGGGTGCTCTTAACAAGAGAGGCTTAAGTTCTACAAGTTGCAGCATCTGGATACTAGGCACCTGCGAGGTGATCTCATTGAGGTGTATAAGGCCTTGAATGGTTTGAACAGGCTCAATGTTGACTGGATACTTCCGCTTGCTTAGATTAAGAACCTGAGGAGACAGATTCAAACTGAGGAAAGACAGTTGTACAATAGATGCGCGTGTTTGCCTTTAGCCAGCCGGTAGTTGATTGCTGGAACAGATTTCCATTTGTTGTTGTGGAAGTTGATAGCTTATATAAATTTAAGGTTGAACTAGATAAACGCTTGGAGTGACCGGATGGGTGAAATGGGAAGTTTTTTTTTTCCCTTTGGCTTATGCTCTATAAGTTTGCTTTCTCGCATCATATGCCTCAACTAATGCTAATGCTAACCCTCTGTTAGTCTGATCATAGACCTTGCAAGTCAAGGGTAAAACTGCAGCCATTATCAACCCACTGTAGGATGGAAGCATCCTCAACAATTCATGCTGAGGGACATGGACCATAATCTACCACGCTGCTCCAGTGCGGGTTGGCAGATCGACCGTATTTAGCAGTCAGGGGCTTGAACCCCGGTCTACTCAAAGAGTGTGTGTGTGCTACTGCACTCCCGCTCCTGACCACTCGGCTACGGTCAAGGGTAGGAGCTTTTAATAATTTCAAACTGAGATATTTAAGTTAGGAATTAATTTAAAAAGGAATAATTTAATAAAACTTATTTGACGCGATGTTCAATAATTGATTAAAACCATTGTGCTTTTAGCTTAATTGTATATTCATGAGTTTAATTAGTTTTCACATCACGTAATGGTAATCGTAAAATTTATGCTTCTATTCAGCGTGCAGCAGCAAAGTTTAACGTACGGAAGAAAGTGTATGAAGGCAGCTTCGCAGAGAGAGAAAAATCAATACGCAGGTTTACCTATAATGACAGCCATTTTTCGTAGGAGTAAAAATAGGCGTGATATTTCATTCTCGGATAAGATGGAGAAAGCTCCAACTAGGCCTTAAAGACTAGTGATAAGAACGCAACTTGTTCACGAAAAAAAGCACGTTTTCTTATTGAATTTCTAGTGTGGTTACTACAATGTGCTCCGGTATATGTTGTTTATTTTTAACTATGATTTTTTTGATGATTCTGATACTTGCTTCTTATTGTCTTTGGGGCAACTGGAAAACATAAAGTAGCCGAGAAGCACCAAATGCTTCTAAACATGAGTGGCAATCCGCCAGTAGGCACCACAAATAGTTGTCCTAAAACAAATCTGTCTGTCTTAATATTTCTATTTATTTCTATCTATTTATTTTTGTATATAATTCTGATTATACACAAAAAAACAATAATAATAATAAAAGTTGCCCAATGGTTAACTCAGTTACTTCTGGTTAGTTATGATTTTTCCCTCTTTTAAGGTTGATTCGGTTGCTACGTACACTACGTTGCCAAAAACCATGCTTGCCACGTGTCCCCACGTATCAGGAATAGGTATAAAAGCAACTGCTTTTACGCCGATAAGCAGATCATCGAAATACAATAGATAGAGTCAAGGTACTGGCTGAGCTTAGCGACTACCAACAGGGAGTCATAAAAAGATATCATATTAGCAATCAAACTAGGTCAACGGACTGATAAAAATGAGTCAATAATAAATATAATTTAAAATTTATCATCTGGAGATTTCATTTTCTTAAAATGACTCATGCGAAAAAGGCATTAGTAGGATTTTAGAAGCATCAGCGACTATGGCCATATTGATCCTTGTATACTGTCTGTAAATTGCGAGTGTTCTCTGGTCAATTTTCTGTTTGCTGGACAAAAAACCCGACTTTTTGGGAGTAAAAACCATGATATTCTCGTCTGGAACCAACTAACTGAGCCACGTTGTGAAAAAGGCCCATAAAAATTCCCTCGTCCTCGACGAAACTTAAACTCAGGTCTTTTCCAGTCGATGAGGGGAGAACGGTGATTCTACTAACTGTACTACCCAGAAGGGCTGTTCTTAAGTAGTTATTAGAGTGGACATAGCTTTTTTTTTTTTTTTTTTAACCCTAAACTTTCTAGACTAAGGACAGCTTGTTCTCTGAAACCCCGACCACAAAATACCCCGAAATCCAGAAAATAAAAGCTGTCAACATTCTAGGTAGTTTTCAAAAAAAGAAGCTCCGACATATTGATGAATTTTCTTATTTTCTGGATTTCTGGGAGAAAAACCCCGACAACATTTTTGTGGTCGGGATTTCCCCCCAAATGCAGGAATAAAAATTGTCGGTAGCATTCTTTTTACGTGTCAGCGCTTGATGATGTATGTATTTTCATTATTTTAAGTGAAAAAGTATTGAACTTTATTCTGCATATAGTGTATTTTAACAAGTTCTTATATTTTAAGTAGCTCTGACGCAAGAATATATATATATAGAAAAGAAATGAAAAGAAAGATCTTTTAGAATTTAATGAAAATTGAGTGATCTATTGTGAGGCCGCCGTAGACTAGTGGTCAGGCGCGCGGGTGCATAAGTACACGTGCCTTGAGTGACCGGTGTTCAAACCCGTGACTGCTGAATACGGTGCTGTTTCTTATATTCTGTGTATCTTGTAAACTCGTTTGGTCGTCCCGGAGTATAAACATAAAATTATTTATTATTGGATTTTAATTCGATGTCAAAACAGGAAGTGAGCCAAGAATTAAAAATCTTAATAACCGAAAATAAACCCAAATGCATGAAAAGGAAAAGAAATTCATATGAAACGATATATTACGATTTCCAGTTAAAATGGTTAAATATCGATATTTTTATGGAAAACACCCCATAATTTCCACGAACAATGATGGATTACTGTCAGGATTTCGCATTACTATCTTTAAAATGGAATATTCAGCAAACGCACAGCGGAAAGTAGGCCCCTAATTTCCCTTAATATCCCTTTTAATAATTCCGATCCTCTACCTCACTCATCCATTATTAATGTTCTGAAGAACACATTCCCTCCCACGCTGCGGACAAAATGCAATGCAAAAGAGCAGCTAAGTCTTTCAAGCAGTCTTTTCCTTGGACGCTACCTGAAAGACTACTTCGTCAGTCAGCTTTCCTGCTCGGCTTTTTAGTCGACACAGGGTGTGCCACGTCTATTATGTCCGGAATTTTACTGCTAGGTTATGAAAGTATTGAAGAAACAAAAAAGAAAAAAAGAAGGAAAAAAAGTCGGTTGCTGCAGTGTAGGAGGAACAGAGAACACGTAAATTTGGTTGGTGAATGTAGGGCTTGCCTTGGGCGGGCGGGCATGGGGAAGAAGAAGAAGAAGGGGAAATGTTTATCAGACACACATGGGAGAAGGGTAAGGTTTTTGAAGCTAATACGTGTACATATACTGTTACAAAGTTCAAGTATATAACAATGGATTTCCCTGTTCTGGTTCTGTAAACTACGCCCGCCATCTTTTTCATATGTGAACAAATCCTCAATGCCTCAAGTGACAGTGTTAATTATCTCCTCAAATATTTACGATCACCACTTCAAACTGCGATCACAGACAGAAAAGGAAAATTACTTCGAATATTCAGTTTCGTCTTTCCTTGTTTCTTTAAATATGAACACATTTAGAACCTATATAAAATTTTAACATTCGTTTTTAACAGTTGGTCTAGATCTAGTTAAAACAAAAAAAAAAAAAAGGGAATTATTGGATTTCTCCACGGAAAAATCGATTACTGTATACAGTAATTTATGTTCAAATAATAATGTAATTATAAGTTTAAAAATATAAGTGACAATTTGCATCTTTACAATACATTTGGAAAACATTATTCGCCAACTTTGCCTATAATCAAAAAATATAAAAGTTAGGTAGCAAATCTACCAGGGATGCTATGCTATAAATGCACAAGTTTATTATTTATTACAAGTTGGCCTAACTCGGCTACCATCGATAAGATTTAAATATTGCCTCGCATTTGGGATTTCTTTTTAAAAAAGAACCAGCACATATTCTCAAATACCTTTCGATAAAATCAAAATTTCAAAAATATTTTATTACCAAATTAAAGATATGACTAATATATGTGCTAGTTCTTTTTAAAAAGAAATCCAAAAATGTAAGGCAATATTTAAATATTGCCTTGCATTTTGGATCCAGTTTAGTGTATTTAATCAATACATTTCGGTAGGTAATCAAAATTCTTCACGGTGTATTAGAAATTGCGGTTATTGTATTTAATAAATAAATTTTCTTCCCGATAACTTGCTTCTTTATTTATATAAATTTTTCTATCAAAAGAATCAAAAAAAAAAAAAAAAAAAAAAAAAAATAGTTAAAAGCCTACGTCTGGATTTGATCACGTATATCCGGAGTAATAAAAACACACTTGAAACTATTTATCCAAAGAAGATAAAGTCAACTACATTAATTTTGTATTTAAAAGTTAACTCATTAAATTTTGGCTAATACCCTACTCGATTCCTGGTTAAAACTTTTAGAATGATATATAATTTATCTTTGCAGATGCAAAACTCGAGGCCAATGTAGAATAAACAAAGATATATTCAAGGAAGTTTTTGATAATGTATAATAGATTCTTTCTTTATTCTGAAAACACTCTCATAAAAAGGCACTAAACGAAATATAAGCGAAAACAGGAAAAGTGCAATTATGTTGGCGAAATGGAAGTTGATGGCATGCGGAGTCATTACTTGAACGTCGTCATGGCAACAAGAAAACATAATGGACAGTCGCTGACGTTTAAAAGTGCTTGAATCATGACGCTACGAATATATATTTTTTCATCTGTTTTGATACATTTTAAGGCTAGGCATAACCTGAGGGTGTAACCATTTTCACCGTACTTTTTGAGCTTAATGGAAATTATTTACAGAATTGTGCCTTGCGCTACTAAGGAATATTCCAGACATTTTCAGTACAGAATAATAATAGCAGCAAGTTCTTGTTTCGTGTTTCACGGTATATTAAAAATCTTTCTTTCAAAAGCACTGTGGAAATGAAAAATAAGTACATTTTGGACATTGGTTGGTTATGCAAATATTGTAGGAGGCAATGCGGTAGTACAAAGATATAAACGAAGGTTCAGAAATTAGGATTTTTTACAATGGACACGCAACGCGAAAACTAGCTCACAGAATTTGAACATGAACAGGTGGTATGCCACAGAGAGGAACTTACGACGGATTTCAGAACTTCTCACCATCCTGAAAGCGTCCTCCTGGAACCTGGGTGCGGCACTAACCAGCAGGCCATTTTAAGGCTGATCGAAACTGAAACTTGGTGGCAATCTGACCGTTGGGGCTGCTTTCCTTGGTATAATGTTAAATCGACAGTTTTTGTGGATGGTGTCTTCCAGAAGAAACGATGTTTAATGCGGTTGCATGGCGCACACCTTTCATTCTTCAAGTGGACCACCATGTTACAAAGCTCGGTGTGTAGCGGTTTTGTTTCTGAATAATAAAGCGGCATTGATAAACTGTTCTCTCAGAGGCCCAATCTAAGCCAACAGAACCACTGACGAATTAGACAGGAATGTGAGGATTCATCCATCGATGCCACTGTCACTTTCTCAATTAAAATTAATAATGTAAATAAATTAATTTTAATTTTGCTTATTACTTTTCTGTGGTTTATAAGATTTTAACTAAACTAACCACTGTCAAAAGTGATCTGTAAGCAGTGTCCATATTTTTGGCAATATATTGCATAAAAAATATATCACATTGCTAAAAAAAGATAAGCATAACATATCAATCTTGCTTATCTGTTTTTTTTTTTTTTGTTTTTTTTTCAAGTGTCATCTCGCATGATTTTTGTTGATTAAATGCTTATCTTGAGGAAGGAATCCTTGCAGAATTTCTTTTCTTCTGCGTGAACCTCAAAATTGATCTTTAAATTTGACAATAAATTGTCAGTTTTGGATCACGCCTTAATGTAATTTAGTTGGTTTCCCTTTATGTTAAAAAAATCAAAATTGATTTGAATTCGTATTTTACAATATTTATTCTACTTATTTATATTTACTTTAGCATATTCTGTAAATTAAATGGTTTCTCTAATGACTAAAATTAAGTCACGAAACGTTAAAAAACATTGTAAGCTTCGATTGATTGGTTGCGTTGCAATTCCAATAAGGGCGTACGCCAATCCATTTTAGAGACATCTCCACTGTATTCATCCATACGGTTAATACATTCATGGTCCTTTAAACGGAGCCATTGATCACAACTTATCTCTCTTTATGATGTATTTTAATGTTGTCCCATTCTTCTGCAGACATTAACTCGTCGCATTAGGGTCGATCCGAATCTCAATAATTAGACAAGTGCAGATGATCCTTTGGATGTTATGCGAACTTATTAAGATGCATATCCGTGAATCGCAGTGATAGTAATAATTTGTAAATTGTTTCCCCCAATGGAGGTTTTATTTAACTCAATAACTAAGTTTAATTGAGTTTATTATTAATAATTTGTAGACTGCGGCCAACATTCTTTCATATAACATATTTCACGCAAGTAAGATGATCTGATGTAAATTCGATCCCTCTAATTACGATGGTTTCGAGTTTTAAAAAAAAGGCAGAAATTGCGAACTCGAAAGAAGCTGTAACTGATAAATAACACCGCATTTCAAAATCAGGATAAATGCATCGGAAATCTTTTGGCTGTAATTTTGAATTTCGATTGGTCAATAAATGTTTCTGCCATTCCAGCATTCACTTGCAGGTACGTTAGCTTGAATGACCTGCATATTGCACAGTACGACGAACCATGCACGGCCTGTTATTACAGACAATTATGTATAACTGCTGAATCGATCTGAGCAAGTTTCATTTATCTGTAAAGCGCTACCATCTTTCCTCGTGGGTAGCACAGTTGGTTTAGAATCGCCGTCCTCCCACACCGGGTGAAAAAGAATTGAGTTTGAGTCCCTTCAATAACGAATTTTTATGGGTCTTTTTCACAATGTGGCTGAGTTAGTTGGTCTTAGGCGAGTGTAGTATGATTTTTTCTCCCAGAAAGTCTGGTTTTTCTCCCATCAAACAGAAAATCGACCACAGAACACACTCAATTTACAGACAGTATACACAGAGCAATATAGCCTTAGTCGCTGATACTCCTAAAACCCTATTAGAACAACAACAACAACGCATTTTTGGCCATAAGTATGCGTAATTTTCTACTGTAAATTCAATACTGTTTATCTCAAAACAGAATTTCCCAAAAAACGTTATGTGCACGAATTGGTAATACACATAATATTTTAAAAGGTGCCTTGTATGCATATTTTTATTCTTAAATTTTATGTGAGGAAAACGTCCCCATCTCCTCCCCAACACCATGACTCAGAATAAACTTGCAAAAATATATTCTAACGAGTTCTTGTAGAACTGACGTCCTCCTTTTATTTATTATTATTCTCATAACAGGAAATCCTAATTACAAGACCACGCAAATGCTCCAAAGTATCGTGCAAACACGTTCACTTCCTGCAAGAAAACAATCAACACGATACAATAATAGCAGAAATAAAAATATAATTTTAAGAAAACAGTCGGTAACGAGCGGCTTTCAAAAATGATACAACAAAAAAAAAAAAAGAAAAAAAGGAGGATAAACATATAGGATAAGTTGTAATTATTATGAGTTAAGGACAAAAGCTGACAGCAGTTATAAGTTTAGGATTATTATCTGTAACTAATACCAGAAGATTGGCATTTTTTACTTTGTAAACAGTGTCGCGCTGCCAGAGGTATCTGCTTACTATTGAAAGTAACTGTTCAAAGAGAAGCAAGATTGGCTTGAAGGTATATAAGGAAAACAAAAGGCGTTCAGTGGAAAAGTTCATGTAACATTACAATGAACAAAAATTTTTTGCCTTTAGCCAGTGGGTGGTTGGTTGGTGGAACAGACTGCCATCCCTTGTGGTGGAGGTTGATAGCCTAAATAAGTTTAAGGCTCAGCTGGACAGGTATTTTGAACGAACAGAGGGGTGAAGTGGAAGTGGGTTTTTTTTTTTTTTTGGCTGATGCTGCATAAGCTTGCTTTCTTGCATCAAATGCCTCTACTAATGCTAATGCTAAAAGAAGAGTATTAAGATTCTTTAATTTACGAACAATTATGAAATTTCTGATATTTCATAAATTGTTCTTTTTAAGTAGAATTCTTTGGCCTGTGAGGTAAATGTGCAAAACTGGGCTCCATTTTTATTTAATTAATTTATCGTTTTTTAAGTATAACAGAGACATTAAAGTTTGGCTTTCTGTTCCAGAATTACCCTATAATTCATCCCACGACGGAACTAATTACGATTCATGAGGCTCAGTCCAAAGATTAATGTAAGTACTCGAGAAATAGTGGCAGTAACTCAAGGTGTTTATCTCCAGCTTTATTTTCTACTTGTACCTAACAAAATTTTGATAACTATTAAAATAAATTTTCTCTCTATTTTGCGTTCAAAATTACTGCGATGTTCACAACAATTTTCGATTTAGTGACTCGCTCGGAAAACATATCCGTAAGATCATTTGAGGTCTTCGCGTCTTCTCTTACGGCGAACTGAATTTTAGTCCTAAAAATTTATTTGCAGTCGACAGACGCTGAAGGAATTTGCATCCGCTTGCCCTGTCTTGTTTATTGAAATATGACTCATCACTGAAACGGGTAGCTGGTCAAATTACGTAGCGCAAGAAAACCGTAACGGTGATCATAAAAATCATCCGTTCACCTGACCCTGACTAGGGAAAGCTTCGTACGAAATACCTACACTGGATGTTAAAGGGTAACACCTCTCCATTAACCACAACCACGAACGTTGCACCAGTGGGCACAGTTTCGTTGACTTTGCCTCCAAATAAGAGGCAAGACGGAAACGGAAACTCAACGTCTGGAATAAACATCCATCAGTTCAGCCAAATGGAATGTCGCAATGATTATGTCATTGATAAACGGCCACAAGTTCAACAACAATAAGTAACAATCGCGTGTAGTAAGCTCAACTTCAGTTTAAATATTATTCCAGGAAACCACACAATAAACATTGAAACGCTTTTATTCACTTTTTTTCAACTTCCTGTGGGATGAAAAGGCAAGCAACTGGCATTCAGTTATGCTCTACTAAAAAAAATTAAAAAAAAGCAACACGCACTGGTGACAAATCGGCGGTCCGTGAATGGGTTCTGTTTATACTCCGGCACGATCACTAGGTCAAAGGAGTTTAACAGTTAATCATTTCGACAATGAATACAACTGTTAACCGTATTTAGTAGTCACACGGCTGAGCCCACGATCCACTCAAACGCGTGTATTATTGCAGTCTCGTGCATGGCACGATACTGATCAGGTCAGGTTACGTGCTACCCTCTTGAAAAGGGTTGAGTTCGAATACCGCCAAGCTAGCCTCAGGAACAGGTTTTTCATCCCAAGATAAACTTGCCTTCGAACATATGCAATTACATACAAGAAACAATAACGGCCCACGAGCTGCTCTAGTGGCAATCCAATGCAAATGGAATATTTACGGCCCTCGCATTGAAAGAGTAATATGAAAAAAAATGATATAATTGCTTAATATTACGCTGCTTGCATCAAAACCTATTATTTTATTGAGGTACTAGAAACTGCAATAAACCTAGTTAATTGTAAGAGGAACAGCATTTATATTTAGGTCACATAAAGAAAACAATATAATATTAATTAAATGAGAGGTTTCGGAGATAAAGAAATAAAAACTTCGTTCGAGACATTTTTAAATGCATTTCTTGCATCACGTAAAACGCAAGAAATTAAAGTTTACAGCTGTAGCTTATCGATTGCGCAAAACAATCAACTATCTTCGAAGTAATGAGAAAGAAATCTTTTGAATTCTTGTAAAAACCTGAAGAAAAAACTTGTATTTATGTATTTTTGCTCAAGTAGCAGCCCTTAATACAATTAAAATAATTAAACTTCAATGAAATTATTTTAACTATATTAAGTATTTTGCATTTCATTAAACGTTCGGACTAGTTATTTATTTCATTTTATTTTCAGGTTTAGACTTTCAACTCCTTCTTTGGTTTAGAAAAATCAGGATATGAAAGAAGCAAAGGCTCACATATTTCTCATCATTGCAGAGTAGTATTGCTTAAGGCTCCTTCGTCCTGCACGTGCTGTTGGCCTTAGCCCATCGGCATTTTGTCAAAGTGCTGAAAAAATCAGCTCAACTTGAGGTAGACTGACCTACACAATAACGGAAGAACAGACGCAGTTGGAGAGCTACAAGGAGGAAGTCTCTAGAAGCAGTAGGGTGCTTTATGAGAACGCTGAAAGAAAAGTAGTACAACAGAGACCAAAGTGTGAAGTAGTTTAACAGAGGGAGCTAAGAAATGTCTACGAAGTCATCACACCTACTGATAATTTTGAAATATGATATGATCTCTTCTCCTTAGAAGTTCCTTTTAAAGAAAAAGGAGGACAAAAATGTAGATGGGGGAAGCTAATCAACCAAATAAGTAAAAGTAAAATTAAGAATTCAAATCACGACTTCGAAGAGGTGAATAAACCGGTGTTTACTTATACTTTAAAGATGATCTCATATATTGGCACTGATCTGCTGTTTGTCCACAAACTAGAGATGATTCACCTTCAAAGAAAGAAGACTAATCCAGGAGACTTTGGGTATAGAAAACCATGACTAAACTTTTCTTTGTCTGATGATTAAAAGTACGAATGACGTCATCGCACGGCTCGTTTAAACATATTCATTGCTATTAGTCGTAGTTGACGTACTTTTCTCTGGATAATAGAGAAACAGAAGATGTGGAGAAAATAATGATCTTCATCATGATCTGAATTCATAACATCTGACAACTGAAAGTTTTCCGAAAATATTCTTGAATCTCTATATAGCAAAATAGAGACTCTGGTCTTTCGGGTACTGCATGCGGAATCGTGATAATAACTTCCGTTTTTCAGCAAACATTTACGCAGCTTATTCTTACTCTCAAACGATTGTGTGTCAACCTACTTCTCTAAGGCTTCCTTAAAATCCCAAGGTCGGTTTACGTAGTCATCGATCTGAGCTATAAAGGTCGTCGACCAAGTGGCTACCATTGCTGAAAAGCAAACATAAAGTACTTTGGTTGTCTGTGGCATGGATGTGTGTGCAATCCCTCAACGGATTCTACAGATTGGTTGAAAAATAGATCGAAAGAAACAAATTAGCTTATTTCTTTAGTATCTCATATTTAATCATTCTCTCTCTCTCTCTCTCTCTCTCTCTCTCTCTCTCTCTCTCTCTCTCTCTCTCTCTCTCTCTCTTGCAAACTTATACAAATAAGTTTACAATGCATATACATCGATGATTGTCATATATTTCGATAAATAGATACAATTAAAACTGGAGCATGCTGTTCCTGAAAAGACTCTACGTAAGTGTGGCTTTTAGAGGTTTCGACGTCCGTACTTGAATTAAACAGGGAAATCACCTAGAAACATTTTTTGTTTTTCCTTTATGTCTCTTCATGAACATTCCCTTTTTGAGCTAGCTTTATTACCATTTTTTTTTTATTTCGCAATCATTTTATTTAACCCTTGGCAAAGATGCCTCATATGGGTCGAACAACTTAAGTTATCTTTAAGAAGCCTGCATGGCCTTTCCACGTGCTTGCCTTACACCTGTATTCACAAGGTCGACAACTTCCCCTATTTGGTAAAACAAGATTTTTCGTTACTCGCCAAAGAACCAACCTAAACTGGTGGGGATGATGATGATCATCAGTTTCACTGCACGTGCCTCCATTAACGCTTTATTCAGGAACAGGTGTATCTTAAAGTTTGATTGCGGCAGACACTCATGAAAACACTAGACGGGTCGTTACAATTAACTTCTCTTCTTTGCAAAGAATCTCACATGGTGTACAACAATTTATAAAATAAAAATAATACATATTTAATTAATCACTAACAAAGATAGATCTAATTAATTATTATAGATTTAATTAATCAGCGAGAAAAGTAACAAATTTGTGGCCTATGTCAATGAAAGCTAATATTACTTTGCAAGCCGGATTTAGAATACATTGTAATGGAAAATTCTGCTATTAGTAGCATCAGTAAATTACTATTATTCTTACTTGTTTAGCCTCGCATTTATGATGCCACTGGATTCCAGTTAACAACAGCAAATAAATATATAATGAAAAATGGACTCTTTCGGCTTCGTTCCTTTGCCAAGCTGAACAGTTCGTCTGCCAATTCGGGTGCATGTAGTTTCAGATATTAGTACAAATATTACTTTAAATCGCCCTCTATATTCCTTAATAGTAATTAACCATTTTCACGATTAATTTTATATCTGAACTTTAAACCTATTTTAAATTTCCTGAATAAACTGATACTGGCCGCATTTTAATTGAAAATAGTTAATAAATAAATCTTTATTTCCAAGGATATACATACAAATAGCAAAGTATGTATAAAGGCAAGTTCCTTCCAGAGCCGGAAATATGACCAATATAGTAGAAGCATTAACTGGCATCGAGATATTCAGTATCCTCCCAGTGAGGTGTTAATAGGGTTAGTAAATAGTAAGTTAGTATACAGTTAGTTAAGAAAATTGAAACGCTATATACTCTTAGATAAACTCTTAACAGAGAATGCTGTATTAACAAATTTAGCAAGTTGATAAAAATCAATTAGTTACATTGTTTACAGTTTTGCTAAATTTATACAGCTGGCTCGGTTAGCGCATAAGAACAGCTGTTTAGTCTAAGATTATCCGGCAATACTTCTTGTCAGTAGCGAATTTAAAAAAAAGTCCACATCGAGTGACTGTGCAACTTTTAGCATTTGTCGAAGGAGAAATCTATCAGTTTTGTGCAACCTGTTTCCATCGGTGGTTAGGGAGGGAGTTGCCCTAAGAGTACAGAGTGGGATCCTCCAGTGAACAGTATCCCACAGATCAGGAGCTGAAATACGTCCTACGAGCATATTTACAGTGGCAGTGAACCTCCTCTCAAAGATTGAGCTGTGGAGCCTTGAGATATTTTAAACTTAGACTTAAAACATTCAAAAACTTAGATTAAATTTAAAACAGCTCGTCAACCAGTTCACATCACGGATAAACACCCAACGTTTGCCATATTATTAATTTATCAACGAGGTCAACACTAAAACGAAGAAAACCAATTATTTAATTTTAAAAAAGTAAATAAGGAAGATTATTTAAGTACTTACTCGTTCATGGAGACTTCGGAGATCGTTTGTGATTATCTGTGGAGGAGGTTCCAAGAAGGTGTCGGAATCATCGTCGGCCTCATGACCATCAGAATCGCTGTCTTTTGCCAATTCGGCGTCGATCTCCTGTTCCATCTGAACCAGTAGAGGTGCCGGCATGCCGAACTTCGCTCCTCTACGGGCAACTTCCAGTAGGCACAAAATGAAACTTCGTTCATTTTTTCGAAGCACGAGATCGTCGGTTTCAAACAGGAGACATTCCTTAATTGCCAGAGACCGGCACCAACTAATGAAGTTCGATATATTGTCGCGAGCATGAAACGTGCCCGGTTGCACGTCCATGCGGTACACCACGTCCCGTTCTGGAATCTGGATTGTGAGCCCGTTATGTCCGGCACTTCGCCACTCCCGAGCTTTACGCATCACATTGTTAGCGTGCCGGCAGAGAACGACTCCCGTTTCCAGTTTCTCCATGAAATCATCGACACTGATGAGCAACCCGTACAGGGAGTTGAGCCACTCCGCCAAATCCTCTTTCATGGCATACAGATACTCCTCGCTGGTCGGAAAGTGCCGAAGCGGCCGAGGTTCCAAATGCATAAGATGAAAGTCTTGAGACGAATCGGAAATATCTGACCGCTCTTCCGTATTCTCCCTGGTTGCCATCTTTCCAGCAGTCACGTCTCCCTGCATGGATGGACGGAAATCGATCGATGCGGCACTGCGAGCTAGGAAGAAGCGTATCTCGTGTGTGTAGATACAGCTGTGAGCATATCAGCCCCTACGTCATCGTCGTATCACACCGACACCGAAAGGAAACGGGCGTTCCTTTAACCTGACGTACTAGCCTTCGCTACCAGTAACGAAGAAACTGCCTCCTTGGAGACGAACGCTCTTTTAAAAAGCCCCATTCGAGGGGTTTCCTGGTAAGGCACGTTTCGTAACAGAATGACACCAGTGCGCGATGGGAACTGTAGCTACATCTACCGGCGGGTTGCTGAACTCACTGACGACGCCATGTCTCTCTCGGACAAAAAAGAAAAAGAAAATAACTTTTTAAATATGCTACACGGAGATTTGGACGTTCACGGTTAAATATTTCTAGCCATAGATAAGAATTCAAAATGTCATTGCAGCATTTAAAGTTCAATAGATTAGTAAACGCTGTGAGTCACGTGCAATTGGCTATGGAAATTTCCCCGAATTAACTGGGTGATTCATGATATACTTGTCATGCCCAAATGTATCTGTTAATCCTCTTGTTTTGATAAATCTGTTTGATACTTTCTATCGCGAGATAATTTAAACAGTATGTAGCTGAACCAACAAACACCAAGTGTGGTTGTTGAGTGAAAGCAAAAATTCAACTGGTTGAAATACTGAGTGGAGATACTCTACATAATGTACTGTTTCAAAATTATTGGCTCTCTTTCTAGCTTAAAGCGAACAGTATTAATAGTTGTTGCTTTTTAATCTCATAATCTATAAGGTGCAAATTCGGACTACAGAACTCGTCAAGCTACTTTACACAAGAACACGATGGTCCAGTCCGATTAGCACAATGTGAGGGACTACCTCCCCTTTATATCCCTTTATATTCAATTCCCACCCACTTTGGTGGGTGGGAATTGAATATAAAGGGATATAAAGGTCCAAAGAGCAACAGTCTTCTTTCTCAGACTCGTTTTACTTGAAATCTGCGGTATAGTTTATATTGTTATTTTGTATCAGTTAATATTTTAAAAATTTTCTTTGAATTATTTATTTATTGTTGTTGCTTAATATATTTTCCAGAAGTGGCGATAAGTATAGTGTAATAATTTCTTTTAATACTTTCACATATTAATTAATTAAATTTAAGCCTACACCTGGAATTCTTGACGTGATATACACTATTGTACTCACTGTCCAATAAACACTTTTATTTATTCATATATATAACATAAATAAACGTCTTTGTTCGACTTTTTTTCATATATCACTTACATTAAATAATAATAATAACATAAAATGAAATAATCTATAATTTAAGAGTACAGTAGTACTCTTGCAGTGCCTTCGTTAAAATATTTAGCATCAGTTGCCTAATGGACGCACCATACACAAGAGGCCGAAATAGCTCAGTTGGGAGAGCGTTAGACTGAAGATCTAAAGGTCCCTGGTTCGATCCCGGGTTTCGGCATTAAATTTTTTTTTTTTTTTTTTTTTTACTTTTTTTTAAGTGATAAGTGACTGTTATGGATAAAGGGATGACTGTAGAGTTTTAGGAGCAGCAGCAATTTAGGCCATATTGCGCTGTATGTATGATGTCTGTAAATTGCGTGTAGTCTGTGGTCGACTTCTGTTTGCTGGACCAAAAGGACAGAGTTTCTGGAGACAAAAACCATGCTACCCGCGACTGAGATCAACTAACTCAACCATGTTAGTTGGTCTCAGGCGAGGTCAACTCCATTAAAAACCCCATTAAAATTCCTCACATCATCGATGGGATTCGAACTCGGATTTTTTCCACCTGGTGTGGGGGAGGACAGCTATTCTACCGACTGTACTACCTCCGAGTGCTAAAGGGACAGCTGAGTATGTCTTTCAACTGCGAGTCGTTGAGCCTCTGATTTCTACCAACTGTACTATCCACGAGGGCTAAAGGGACAGCTGAGTGACAGAAGACAGAGGGTGGTTATAAATGGACACTGCTCTTCTTGGACTAATTTTATTAGTGGAGTCCTTCAGATTCAGTGCCGGGCCCATTTTTTTTTCCTATATTTATTAACGATATTAAAATAAATTTAAATTTATTTGATGAAGTGAGACCGAGAAGACCTAGCAAGACCTATAAAAATTAGCTAGACATACTGAGAAAAGGCAGTTGATATTTAATATTGACAAATATTAAATATCAACTATTTAATATTTGTAGTAATTATACAATCGAGAGTAGTAATCATAACATACCAATGTTGGATGGTACCACATTCAAGGTGGTGGAAAGGAAAGAGATCCAGGAGTAATTGTACATGAAGTTCTCTGAGCAGTGCAGACAATTCATGAGGTTCAGTAAGGCCGTTTGTGAGGCCTACAATCTGGAAGTGTCATTTTAAGAAGGAAGTCGTTGGAATGGGTGCAGAGAAGAGCGGCAAAATCAGTCAAAGACACAAAAATAGTACTCATAGCAAGTTCAGTTCTGAAAACGTAGAGCTTGGAAAGTTGGCTCCAGTGCGGAGACCCGATTGAAGTGTTTAAGGTTTTAAATGGATCGAGTAAACTAAATGATGCTGGCATCTCATTGTTTCTCGGAAAACTACATAAGAAGACAAATTTAAATTGAAAAAGGATGGTTGTAGGATAGATGTATGAAAATTTGCTTTCAGCAAGAGAGAGGGAGAAATTGATTGTTGTAACAAACTTCCATCTAGTATTGTAAAGTGGATAGTTTGAATAGATTTCAGGAAGGATTGGACAAATTATTAGAGTTGATGGGAAAATGAAGCGAGTAGCTTTTTTTTTCTTTTTTTTTTTGCCAATGCTACAAATATCTTGCTTCCTTACATCATTTTGCCACTACTGTTACTAACAGTAATATTAATGTTCTTATTTGAGCAAATACGGAATACCCGCCCATCTTCTAACATCAAATAAAAGAACCATCATTGTGGCTGTGTTCTGGGGAGGTGTCATGATGAATGGCTACACCGGTTTCCGCTGGCTAAGGCATTTTGACTGCTGAAAGGTATAGGGACGTGATCATGAGTTTTATGTACAGGATATTCAGAGCTGATTTTGCACGATATTTCATCGGCAATAATGATCTTCCACGTAGGGTTCGCCGGTCGAATTCTTTCAGAGTAAATATTCATAGGATAGAGTGGCCAGGAAGATTTCAGACTGGAATTGAGAACGCTGACTTTATCCCAGAACCCTCCGGACTGAAGGTTTATTACTGCACAGCCTTATTGTGAGCTTTGTGAATAGCATGAGAGCACGTTGTGAGAATTGTTTAGCTGTGAGAGAAGATTCTATTCCATAATCCTGGAACAGTTGCGAGTACAACTGAACACCCTATTACTATTGTTAATTTTATTGTCAAATTAATTTTTTTAAGAATTGGCTTATAGTGACGTTTTAATCACCTAAAATATATTAGCTTTCATACTTTGATGTAAATTTTGCGTTTGATGGTAGTTCTGGTTCCGTACCCGAGTGGTCAGGAACGCGAGTCCAGTTAGCACATGCTCATTGAATAGACCGAGGTTCCAGCCCCTGATTGCTAAATACGGTCGATCTGACAACGTACACAGGACCAGCGTGGAAGATTATGGTCCATTTCCCTCAACATGAATCGTTGAGGAGGCTTCCATCCTGCAGTGGATTGATAATTGCTGCATTTTTTTTTTTTTTTTTTTTTTTTTTTACCTGCACATGATATTGGGAAACCACTCCATGCGATGGTTACTCTCAAAAAAAAAAAAAAAAAAAAAAGTGCATGCTGCACGTAAATAAAGATTATATCTTTCTAATAGTGTGTCGAATTCTTCCTTAAATTTATTCGAATTACTCACTTCCCAAACCAGATGGAAGTTTGTTCCAACAATCAACTACTCTCTGGCTGAAAGCAAACTTACGGATATCTATCTTTTTTTTTTAATTTATGTCCCCTTGTGTGCTGCCTTAGAAAGAGTAAGAATACTATTCTCTTCAATTCATCCAATCCTTTAAAGCCTTAAGCACTTCAATCAGATGTCCCCGCAAAAGTCTAATTTCCAAGCGCTGCAAAGTTTTTACAGATTTTATGATACATGAGATCAAATTATAATTGATCAAAGGCTAGGGCCCAGAATTTAGCAGCAGCTGTGCAGTAGCACCGGGCCTCACGTTAATTCAATCGTAATTTTATTTTTATATTTATTTATTATTATTTTGCCCTTGCGGTATTACAGTGGCTATAATCATCATCCTCCCAAAGAGTGAAAAAAGGCTTGAATTCGAAGTCCGTCAATGATGCGAGACCCTCGTGAGCAGCATAGTTGGTATAATCACCGTCCTCCCCACACCGGGTGGAAAAAAACCTGAGTTTGAATCCTGTCAATGATGCCAGCAATTTTTATGGGTATTTTTCCCAATGTGGATGAGTTAGTCGGTCTCAGGCTAAGGTAGCATGGTGTTTTCCTCCCAGAAACTCCGGTTTTTCGTCCAGCAAGTCGACCACAGGATACACGCAATTTATAGGCATTGTATATATAGCGCAATATGGCCTAAGTTGCTGATGCGCCTAAATCCTACTACAACCCAGCAATGACGAAAATTTTTGTGGGTTTTTTTTTTTTTCACAATATGGCTGAGCAAGTCAGTCTCAAGGCAGGGTTGCACGACTCTTTTCTCCCGGGAACAGGTTTCTTCTCTAGTCAACCGCAAACCGATCAAAGAAGACACGCAAATATAGACAGGATATACTGTAGTCATGTTCCTATTTTTTTTTTTTTTTAACTGATATTAATAAATAAATAAATATTCTGTTTATACTCCGGGACGACCAAACGGTCAGAGGAGTTCACAAGATAGGCAGAATACAAGAAACAGCACCGTATTCAGTAGTCACGGGCTTGAACCCCGGTCACTCAAGGCACGTGTAGTTATGCACCCGCGCGCCTGACCACTAGGCTACGGCGGCCTCAAATTAAGATATCCTATTAAAGCAAAAGTAAGTTCAGAATACCTCATTCGTTTGTTGTTAGGTGAGCAGTATCAAATGAGGGGATGCTTTTAAAACTGTTACACCAGGCTTCCTTTGGTATCATACTGGCTCTTGTAATTGAATATTGTAAGATTCTTCCACAAAACATTTGATACAATTTTACGAAGTATATATTTCTATTTTATGTATGAAAAACAAGGCTTGGGTAGATAACTAAAATTGTAGTTATTAAAAATAATTTAACACCATTGGGTAAATAAAGAGAATTAGTTTATCGGTACTAAAATTAGTTTATATAGGAAGAAATAAAAATGAGATGTGTGCAAAATTGAATAGATGTGGAATGTATGGAAATATAGTAGTAGTAATAGTAGTAGTAGTAGTAGTGGCATGTGATGCAAGAAAGCAAGTGTATAAGCTTTTGCAGCATCAGCCAAAAAAAAAAAAAAAAAAAATCACAGAACAAATCCATCTAAATGTTTGTCCAGTTTCTCGTTAAATTTATTTAGCCTATCAACTTCCACAACGACAGATGGAAGTTTGTTCCAGCAATTAATCACCTGTTGGCTAAAGGCAAAGTTCCGCACATCTATTCTACGTCTGTCTTTCCTCAATTTGAATTTATGTCCCCTTAGGTTCGTAATCTGAACAAGTGGAAGAATCCCATCAGAATTCAGCGTGCTCAACTCATTCAAGGCCATATACACCTCAGTCGGGTCACCTCGCAGGTGCCTAGTCTCCAGCCGCTGCAATTTGCAGAACTTAAGCCTCTCTTGGTAAGAGGATCCATTCATTCCCCTCACCAAACTTGTTGCCTTTCTCTGTACACGCTCAAGCAAATCTACATCCTTCCTAAAATGAGGCCTCCAGTCCTGTACGCAGTACTCAAGGCGTGGCATGCCCATTGCCTTATACAGAGGGACAATCACATCCTTTTCTCTGCTAGCAAAATTCCTATATATCATTGACAAAACCCCATGACCTGCCCTGGCAGCCTGTCTGCATTGCTCAGAAAACTTCATATCTGACTGCACAATTACTCCCAGGTCTTTTTCATTTTCTACCACCTTAAGTGTAGTACCACACAGTTGGTACTTCTACCCATATGCAGTACTTTGCATTTGTCAAGGTTAAACTTCAGTTGTAACTTCTCAGCCCATCTGCCCAAATTTTCTAGATCCTGTTGCAGTAGCACACTATCATTAACAGCCCTGCCAACCTTTCTATCATCTGCAAACTTCGACACTAAGCCTGATATACTTTAATAAATATCATTGATAAATATACAAAACAACAACAGTGGACCCAGAACCGAACCTTGTGGAGCTCCACTAATAACATTACTCCACGAAGAGCAGCACCCATTGATTACCACCCTCTGTCTTCTTCCACCCAACCATCCTTTTATCCATTGTAGCAACTTACCCTTAATACCATTCTGCTCCAATTTGTACAATAGTCTTGCATGCGCAACAGTATCAAAAGCTTTCCTGAAATCCAAGTACAGTTTATGATATCAAAATTATTTTTTGTATCCAGTTCCTTTTTCCTTTGTAACCACATTTTAATAACCAATCAAATTTGTCAGACAAGACTTTACTTTAACAAACCCATGCTGTGTCTGAATTATTGCTGCAGTCTTGTCTAGATGATCCTGCAATGCATCTTTAACCAGTGACTCCATTATTTTACCCGGAACAGAATTAAACTCACTGGTCTGTAATTCCTCGTGTCACCCTTCGATCCCCCCCCCATTTGTGAATTGGGGATACATTTGCACATCTCCAGTCCGTGGGGACCTCTCCTGAATCCAAGGATGCTCTCATAATTATGGCTAAAGGTTTGCTTACCTCCTTTGCCGCCTCCTGTAATATAACTGGATAGATCCCATCCAACCCAGGTGCCTTTCTTATGTTTAACTTCGACAATTTCTCCTCCACTTTGCTCTCAGTTATTACAAATTAAGCACCCTGCTACAATTTGATAACCTAGTAGTAGTAGTAGTACTACTACTACTACTACCTTCTGGCATTTTCAAACCTTAATAACTCCTCATGTGTGAATGTAGATGCAACTGGTAGATCTTTTGGCACCCTAATACGACTTACTTTATTAAAAATATTTTTAATACTTTACTAGGGGGCTTTGACCCCTGCTCGCTTCTTTTGATAAAGTAAAATAAAATACTTACAGAAGCTTTCGACACTGTGTGTGTGTCTCTTCCTCTGCTATGAATACACAAATACGTTACATATGGAAATCAAGAATGGTACCGCGTGGTCATGTTAGATAAACATGGTGCATGACCACGCTTAAACAGAAGCTTGTTTTACCACAGTTAAACAAGCTTCTGTTACGTATTTTAGTATTTGTTACGTATTACCACGTAACTCGCATCCCTCTTCTCCCATTGGCTGAATAAATATCACTAGGAGGAAAATTATTTTAATGTATAGAAAGATATATTAGAGTTTAAGATCATTAAATTAAAACGCAACTTTTGAAACATCCTGAAGAGAAACTCTTTCCTAAACAAAAGTTCACATTAGCAAAATCATAAAATATGTAACTACCATTTTAATTTTTGTACTTTCTTCTAAAGTGATACGTTGTCAGTGTGGGGTTTTTTTTTTTTTAAAGGTTATGTAGACATCTATAATTGAACTGATTAAATTAACTTTCCAAGGCACATTAAATGAAAACGCCCAAACTGCACCCTATCTTTTCCCATAAATGGGGCAAGATGAGGTACAGTTGTTTACAAAAATTACACAAAAATGAAACGTCTTCGTCGATGACGAAATTACGAAAAACTGGACTAGAACACAAGATACTGATCCTTCCTTCTTCCTTAGTTTCTTGGGCGTTTTCATTAAACAACTCAACCTAGCTCAATTGGATGAGGAAACGAAATCTGTGGTTTACTATTCCACTAGCCTCCGATAATAATTTCACCCTAATTTCTAAATACCGCTGGAAGAACAGCCCTTTCCAGCTAGTCATGTCTGCTGACCTGATGTCACAATTGTAGTCTGATGAACTGGAAGAGTAACACGTGACATAAAAGAGTGCGTGTTGATTTTCCTTTCTGTTTTCTCTTAATTTTAAATGTAGCATTTTTAGCATTGCGTAAGAACAGTGTTATCTTCGAACTGGAATATAAGAAGATCTCAAGCTTACATTAGGTGGAAGTCAGTTGGAAGTTAGATCTAAGCGAGTCACCGATAGTTGAAAATTTTTTAATATAATTACAACCGTATATTTTTCAATATATTCACCGATGTCCTAAAGTCAAGCAAGAAGCGAGGCCAGTCATGTGTTCCGATTAGCTCTGATTTACAATTCTCTGCAACGATGGATGAGTGCACCTGTAGAAGAAACTGCATGAAACTCTGGAATAATCCTGTTGTACCAACAAAACTGGCTACTGAAAGAGGCGTAAGTTTTCATGACATACCCTTCTTCTCGTCATTTGGTCGGAAGGTATCATGAACGCTAAAGCACATCTGAACATTGTTGCTGATCAGGTGCCAGACAATGTGGCTTGTTTATTCCAATGGACCGTGATACTTTCAAGATGACAATACAACCATCCGCCTCACCAGTTAGTTAATTTCAGTCCTGTCTTATAACTCGCAAAAAGAATTCATCTGCTCCTGTTTTCTCGTATCTTCGAACACTCAGATTTCTACATCTCAAGATCACATAATCTCTATTAGGAATAACCCTGACTTCTAATGTCTATTGGCAAAAGCACATCACAAATATTTCTTTCTTTGCATCTAAAAAAACTGGGTTTTCTCTTTCGCTCTCGGCGTTACTGTTTTTCTAAACAGCTACTCAGCTACTGCTGTGTCGTGTGCAAATCTCAAATGCACCCTACAGGTTATTTTTTTTTTTTTGCTGGGAATAGAAAATAACCCACCAATATGGGTTATTTTATATTCCCATGGCTGACAAATTTTGCTGGAACGGTCCATGGCCTGTAAGCAGGAAGGTGACTTGCAATCCAGCAAAAAAAATAACCCATAGGGTGGATTATTTTTTTTTGCTGGATTGCAAAAAAAATAATGTTTTTTTTGGATTGTAAAAAAAAATAAACGTTTTCCTGTCATGACAAAAGTAATGACAGGAAAACTTTCTAAATCTTCAAAAATTCTTTCTTTAGATTGTCAGATGATATAACTTTTTTAAATAATATAGAGCAACAGAAATGCTGTTGGAATTTATACATATGGAGATTAACGTGGGGATATCTAAAACACTATAGAGGACAGTATTAATACATCGGGATAATATCTGTATGAATTTTTTTTACATCCTAACAAATATAATTTGTAAGGATGTATGAATTTAAGCAGTGGTTCTCTCACTACAAACGTCTCCTGCAATTGAATTTCCAAGGCCTTCTCAAAGTGTTTTTTTTTTTTTTTTTTTTTTTTTTTTATTCTCTTTCCGTGACTATCTCTTGTAAATACCTGCGTGATAGTCTCCTACTTGGATAGTTTGAAAACTGTGATGGAACAATGCTGTGAATTAATTTGGATACTTGAAATGTATGATTCACTTATTTTTCCCATCAAATTCAAGTGTACCTCGACCTATTTCAGATGGCGAAATGATTCTCACATACCTGTAACAAGATGACGTTTAAATAAAATTATAAGCCAGTTTGCTAGGACCACTTCAGAAATTTACTTTAAGCGTTATTAGCAAGACAATGGCGAATTTTATGAGTTTTTACAAATAAGGATATTTTAGCCTTATTATTAAGATAGATTATTATTATTATAATCTGGCAAATGAAGCAAGGAAGCAAGCTTATACAGCATCAACACACACACACACACACATACACACACACACACACACACACACACACACACACACACACACACACACACACACACACACACACACACACACACACACACACACACACACACACACACACACATCTGTCCATCTCATCCAATAATATGTTCAACTCCTCCTCAAATCTGTTCAAACCACTCATTTTCGCAGCACCAGATGGCAATTCGTTCCAACAACCAACCACTCTCCAGCTGAAAGCAAATTTTCATACATCTATCCTGCAGTTATCCATTTTTAATTCCAGTTTACATTCCCTTGTAAAATGGAATTGAAATTTCTCAGACAATACATACAGGGGAATGTAATTTCCTTGTATGTATTGTCTGAGAAAGAGATGGAATGCCATAATCATTAAGTTCACCCAATCCATCCAAAGCCCTAAACACTCAATCAGGTTTCCTGGTAAGTGTCTAGTTTCTAAGCCCTGCAATTTGCAGAACCGAAGTAATTTGTTGATGAGCGTAGCCTTTTGTTCTCTTGACTAATCTGATTGCTTCTCTCTGCACTAGTCCCAAGAGGTCCAAATCTTTTCCAAAATGAACCCTACAGACCTGTATGCAGCACTCACGATGTAATCCAACTACCCAATACAATGGGACAATCACTCCTCCCATGAACCCCATAAGCCGTTCCGGCAGCCAGTCTGCACTGCTCAGAAAACTTAACGTACAATTTTCTCTAGGTTTCTTTCGTTCTTCACCACCTTCAGTATGGAATCACCCAATTGGTATGGCATACTGTATGTCTAAATAGGCCTATGGCTTATCACTATAAAACGATTAATTATACTTTGTGCATTTATTTGCATTAAAAAATTTCACTAGATAAATTACGTATACAAAACTTATATAAAAACTTGCGATACTCTAAAAAAATATATTTTTCCTCAGCTATACAAAATATGAAATGAATATTTTATATATATCAATGAAAATTGATGGCATATACCCAATAAGTTTGAGTGAGGTCACTAGGGAGTGTATTGAACCATTAAAGTTAATAATGAGGGCGTCTTTGGACTCGGCAGAGATTCATTTGGATTGGAGAAGTGCCAAAGTATCACCAATACATCAAGGCGGTTCTAAGGGCGAAGTTGGTAACTACAGACCAGTTAGTCTGGCTTCAGTAGTAGGCAACATCTTAAAGGCAATGGTTAAGAATGCAATTCAAGAACATTTAGATAGATATGGCATTCTGAATAACATGGTTTTGTTAAGTTGAAAATCATGTTTAACTAACTTAATAGGCTATTTTACACAGTTACTCAAGAAGTAACTGTGCTCGGTCCCACATGAGAAGTTATTGTATAAGCTGGAACATGTTGAGATTATTGGAAAAATTCTAAGGTGGATTTCAAGGTGGCTGCAGAGGGCAGAAGGTTGTGATTAATATAAAGTGACCAGGCGTCCCGCATTATGCAGGACAGTCCCGGATTTAAGTTGTTTGAATTATTGAGAAAATTTCACTCCGTGGAAAAATATATTTCATTTCTGTTGTTTTTATTGTTAAAAGAATTGTTGCAGCATAATGCATTAAAACATTGGGAACAGCAACCCAAAAATAAATTATACACTATAAAATTAGAGGAAGATAAGGAATCTGGGAGTTATAATACGGTCAGATATGAAGTTCTCTGAGCAGTGTAAACAGGCAGCCAGGAAAGCTGATGATGTCATAATCCTGTAGAGATATGGAGGTTATAGTCCCACTATATATGGCAATTGTAAGACCACATTTGGAATACTGTGTTCAAGTATGGAGACCTAATCTGAAATGACACATTAAAAGGGTCCAAAAGGTCCAAATTCCTTGAAACGACCCAAAGACGGGCAATTCGCATGATTGATGAGATCGGCAAAAGGACAACCGTATGAGGAAATACTCCGATGATGTGGGCTACAGTGCTTGGCACCTCAGAGGTGACCTGATTGAGGTTTATAAGGCTCTGAAAGGAGTTAGTAAAATGAATGAAGGCGGGATTTTCACTGTTATAGAGAATTCCAGAATTCGGCGGCATAAATTCAAATTACAGGGAAGAGGTTTAAACTAGATTGTAGGAAGTTTTCTTTAAGCAATTGAGGCTGACAGTTTGAATAAAAAGGTCAACTGGATTATTACTTATGTGAGGGGAGAAGCAAATAATTTGTGTTTTTTTTTTTTTTTTTCGGCCAGTGCAGCAAAAGCCTGTGGCTTCCTTGCACTATATGGCCATTATTATTACTACTATCACAATTACTATATTTTGCCTCAGTGTATACAAAATATGAAATGAATATTTTATATATCAATGAAAAATATATAGGGTCTTTTAGTGCTAAAAGACCCTACAGCTGGGGTGGCGAACCTTTATAAGGGTAAATGCCAAAATTGTCTAAATCTTTTTAAAAAAAATTATCCTCGCGTGCCCCTCGAAAGGCAAGATTCAAGACATTTCTTAATAATCCCACAATTTCGTCAGTACGTCTCACCACTCCGACTTCAAACAAATTACTGCATGAATACTATTTACTGAATAGTGTGACGTCACACCATTCAGTAATGGTGTGAAATGGGCGTGCACAAGTCACGACTCAAGGTGGCTTCCTGGAGTGATGGTGTTTCGACATTTGAAATTTTTTTGGGACGCTGTGAATTCCAACAACCATTTCATTGATAGCTAATTGTGTTATGTGGCCACAACAAAATTTGTTGTGGCCACATGACACATAACTGGATTTAACAATAAAACAGAGTTTTTTGCCTACGCAAAAAACTCTGTTTTATTGTTAAATCCAGGGGAGCACTTTCATAAGTTGCCAGACCACAACTGGTCCTTCCGACCGTGGATTACAGGATTGGACAATGGAATATATATGAGACCAAGGAAAATGAAAATGTTAGAAATATGTTAAAAAGTACAGAACATTATATGTAAAATATCAAATATGAATATGATAAAGATGTACAGTGCGTTATAGTATACGCTAGCTTGAGACTACGTTGTTGGATTTAGCGTTAGACGGATTTTGGAAGATCTGAATTTACACGGACCACTGTACGGCATTGCAGAAATGGAGGACGAAAAGGGGCGAAAAATTTGAATCGCAGAGGCCGACCAATTCAAATAATGCAGATCGCGTCCGCGGGGTAGCACAGTAATTATAATCACCGTCATCCCCACACCAGGTGGAAAAGGCAGGGGTTCGAATTCCGTCAATGACGCGAGGAAATTTAATGGGCTTGTTTCACTACATGGCTGAATTGCACAGTCTCAGGAGTGGAGAGCAAAGTTCCCCCTACCCCCCTTCTCCAGGAAACTAGGATGTTTGGTCCACCAAAACAAGCAAATTGACCAGAGAACACAGGCAATTTACGACCATATTACACATACGCAGATGAATTGGTTACTTGGTGGCCCTAATATGACTGTATAAATAATAAATATGGAAAACACTGAGCCCTGATGAACTCTAATAATGTTAGTCGATGAAGAGTAGTGGCAATATTCAAATTCATCCAGCGTGTTTACTATTCTTCTAGATTTAGTGTACAGGCAAGTACGAGTGTGTGCTTTTTTGTTTTTAGCAACCCAACCCAGCTTGTCCCATGAGAATTCGCTAGAAGGCCATATAATCCAGTTTCTGCCTTGCTGGAAGAAACTCGATTTTGAAAAATGGAAATGCGTTTTCTTGAGCCGTGAATCCGGGTTTACGATGATCCAATGATATGGAAGAATTTGGGTCTGGCCACAGCAAAGTGGGCACTTCCCCTGCAAACTATATTATTCAGCTATGAAAAACACTGGTAGAAGTATAGTGTGAGGATGTTTTCCTTGGTTAATTTTTGGTGATTTTTCTAGAAAACACAATGAATAGACTGTCCTGCCATGATATTTTAGCCAATGTATATTTTTCTGCTCTGATGGAATTTTACTGTGAAAGATCATGGACGTTTCAGCAGGCCATGTTTCATGCAATAGAGCACAATGTGCGATGACCTGGTTTGAAGAGAACAACGTGCTACCACTGGAACAACCTCCTACAGTATAGTTTTTATCACCATTGAGAATCTGTGGGATGAACTGGAAAGACGTGTGTGAAATGAGCCAGAGTCAACTACACAGATTACATTAAAAGATTTACTGTTCGAGCAATAATGAAATACTCTCATATCTATCTAAACTTGCCAAAAATTAGTGAAAAAAGTTAGTTGCGTAATCTGTGTATCGAAGTCAAGATGTAGGGTTATATCATATTTAAATTATGTTGTTTAGTTACTTATATGAATCTTTTTTGGTAATCTCTTAATTTTGATAATAGTGTATTATGATTTAGAGTATAATTTGGCCCTGCAGTTCATTAGGTAACATTAATGGTAATATTCACTGAATAGTTCTGGAATCGTAGTCCTGAGCAATGTTCCCTTGATAAATGCTGACCTATTTCGGAAACAGAGCAGACACTCTTTCACCAAGAAACAACCAACGCAAGCAATAATTAACAATTAATAATAAGTTCATAAAAAATAAAACTCGGAAAACACCGCAGATCAGAGAGCTAACCTACTCTAAAAGGTCACTTTCATTCATATTTTGAATCTCTAGCATTTCATGACATATTCTAATTTTCTAGCTGTGCCTTATGAAATTTGTGTTTATCTTGTAGAACTGGATCGGTCAAGGAAGTCTACAGCCTCCTATGCGGGTGATGAGTAGAAAGAGTGCTTTATTATTGGTAACGTAAAAACCAGTTGAATTTGAGCACAGTATACAATAAAGAAAACTATGTACATGAATATGTTGGCTTAACATCCGGAAAGGTAATTTTAAAAGAATCCAGAAACTTCTACTTGAACTTTACGGATATTTCCTTCTTGTTGTGACTTACTTGCTATGAAATACAAGAAATCTTCGTCACAAAACTTTCAGGATATAAAAGAAAGAAAAAAGTAAAATAAATATATTATATCGTGACGGTTTTTTTTATTTATTTTATTTAAAAAATATTTTCAATAAAAAATCGAGGATGAGAATAATTCTAGAACAATTTAGCAATTCATTGACGAGTATATTCTACAATCTTGCACTTCTATAAAATGAAATATATAAATAGTAAATATTATACTATTAGATATTAATTATTAATTATTATACCATCAAATACTAATTATTAAATATTATATTATTACATATTAATTATTAAATATTATACCATTAAATGTTAATTATTAAATATTATACTATTACATATTAATTATTAAATATTATAAATTTAATTAAATATTACGTACAGTTGTCGTTCAATAAAAATTACGCTTGCAACTACACCTCAGAAGCGCCATCTGCGAAAAAATTGGACGTGTTTGAATGAATTCGCATTTAACAAAATTAAGAAATAATAAATTAATAAATTAAATTAATCGTAAAGTAAATAGAAGGTTTTGGATTATAATTTAAGTAAAATTAGAGACAATAAGTTTGCATTTCTCATAATCGACTTATAGAATTAAAAACATTTTTAAATATTTAAATTATCATTTGCCTGTACATACGTGTGTGTTGTATCAATTTTTTTTCATACATCAATGCCATGTGCAGCTTCCCAGCAGGAAGCTTTCACGAGATCTAATTAAGACAAGATTTAATTCCCTTACAAAATCTAATTCCCGAAGTGTGACACACGGTATGATGGGGAAACAGGCCATGGTATTGACAACAGGTGAAGGAACACAAGGATACTCACAGAGATGGGGGTTTTTTTTTTCGTGGAAACTCGGGTTTTTTGTCCAGCAAACAGAAAATCGACCACACAATTTATAGATAGTACACAACACTACAACGGCTCTCGGAGAAGCTGGTTTTGACCTTTTGGCCATTGCAGTACATGTGTGAGAAGAATGCTACCAGGGTCTCCCTGAGGACGTGATATTTGTTGACAGTGCACAAAGGTTTTATGAGCAGAAGTGGCCCGAGAGATTTCATATGGCAACGACGCAAACGGCTAGAAACCGCGATCAGGGAATGGCGCATGCCTCTCGCCATTGAATCTATGGTTCTTAGGCAGGATGTTTGTTGGCAGACGAAGAGACACTTCTGGTGCCACGGTGGGATTATGATGGGAGTCACGCGTTGGCGCTGCGACAGCCTGCCATGTACTTATACAGAAAATAGAGCACAGAATATGTTGTTATCAGAATATACATTCCTGAGCTTTGGCTTTCTTCATCAGCAGATTAAACGTTCTTGAATTATACATTGTTTGTGTAATTCAAGTTTCGGAATCTGCATTTATTGCATGTTATTTATTTATTTTATCGCTTTTATGTAATTTTATTTTCAAATATACAGTTACATTAAATACCAGTTTAATTTTTATAAAATTTTGTTTTATGATTCTTTTAGGGACTCAGATACTCAATATCGGTGTATTCGAGAAATTGATACAATGGATAATCCCGAAGCAAGAGGCCTTTTTGCTAATACTCTGTAAGTTTGTAGCAGATGCTGTTGAGTTCTGTAGAATTGGAAGACTGTATGTATTTACTAAGATGGTTATAAATGCAAATATGTGATGCGGCATTCAGAATTTTTCTTCATTACAACCAGTGGTTCCATTTCGAACCTCAAGAAAGGGCACAAAATGACATTTCCTCTTCTGAACTTCATAGTCCATGCACGATGGCAACGCACCATTATAAAAGACATTTATAGTTCTTTAGTACTATGTTAGCTTACAAACTGTAACTCTTCCATGAAAATGAATCCCATGAAACTTCCTGCAAATAAGGAGTGCACTTATGAGTTTCAAGTTTGGTTGGAATCCCTTCAAGATTTATATAAGTAACTTTCTCAGAGACTGATATCTTTTTATCAATTCTTTCGGACTAATACATTGCATTTTGGCTGTTGTATCACCATTCGGGCAATGATTCAAAGGGTTCAAACGATATTTGTCTTGGTACAAAACGACAAATTACTGATTGCAGCTGCCCTTCTTGGGAAAAACACAAGTACCTTCTTGCTACACATATTAGCTGCTACTGAATCCAAAAATGCCCGGCTTACATCCTTCGCTGATTTCAGAGATGCATTTGAATACTTTTGAGAGAATACACTGAGTAGCCACTGTATTAGGTACACCTACCATTTTCATCAAATGAGACCGTGGGAGAGTAGCGCAGTGGTTATCATCAGTCTTTCCCACAAATGGTGGAAAAGGCCGAGTTTGAATCCTGTCAATGACGCGAGGGACTTTTATGGTCTTTTTTTGACCTTGTCTAATTGGTCAACCTTAAGAGTGAACAGCAAAAACCATATGTATTAATATGGTTTAATACATATTAATACATATGGTACATAATAATGTGTATTATGTACATAATACACATTATTATGTACATAATACACATGGGCAGATGCATTCGTTCTCGGGTGGCCCTTATGTGATATACAACATTTTTTCATCAAAGAGAGCGCTCCTTCAGTAACAGCATTGTGTTCATACCATGCAATATAAAAATAAAAATAAATATTTCACATTAGGGTTACCTGAGAAAACAAACTTAAACACCCTTATATGTTTGTGGTTGGTTTACCTGTTTTGATAGAAAAATACCCGTAAAAGTTTCTTACGTCATTGACAGGATTCGAACCCAGACCTTTTACGTACGGTGTGGGGATGATGATGATTACGATCATTTTCTATCTGCTATGACTAGGGATGCTATATGTGTACAATTCAATGCGAGATTGGGAAAGATGAAGGACTTAAGCGATTTGTCCATGAGAAACATGAAGATAAGATACCAACTCTTGATGCGATGGTATGAGTATCTCAGGAACTGCCACCCTGCGGGCTTTCACTTACGACTGTATCTCGGTTCTACGGAAATGGCCCAATGACCAAATAACATCCAGCCAATGGTAATCCTTGATCAGTCAGGGACAGCTTGTTGATGCGAGAAGCCAAAGGAGATTGACAAGACTAAGGCTTGTCCGGGGAACAGAAAGGGTACAGTTACTCAAATAATAATCTAGTGCAAGAGTAATAATGAAACAGACATTTCAGAACGCACAACTAGTCATACTTTATCACAGATGGACTATCACAAACGACGAAATTTCACTCTGATCAGCAAAAAAAAAGCAAGGATGTACACTTAGGTGGGCTCAGTAATGGAAACACTGGACAGTGGAGTATTTTTTTAAAGTTTATTTATTTATTTATTGTACTATGCGGTGCCAGCCAGCTTCCCCCAAAATCCTGCAACCTATTTACAGTGCTATACTACTGAACAACGATGGTGCACAATTATTTCAGATTCTCTCATAGAGGGCCAATTCGTTCTCAATGTAATATTCATATCGCAAAGGTATCAGAAACTATAAAGTCCCAACATAAGGCTGTGATGATCTCCAAGGATCCAATTGATATTTGTAGGTCCATCATGAAGAGTTAAAATAGTAGAAGTCCAATCCAGGAAGTAGATGTCTAACCAAGAAATTGTGGACACAATGAAGAAGTCAACTTTTCCTCAAGCCTGAACTGAACAGTCCCAATAGTACAGCAGTTAACAGTAAAGGGGGGAATACTTCAAGCAGTCTCCACGTAGCCCCTGGAATCACAATAACACCACAGCATCACAAATATCTATCGAGGAAGCAATCACAATGCAATCAAATATGCTCATCGTGGTGGTCTAACCCCCCATTGGAGCCCTAATTCCTCTGAGACAAGCCTGCCCGAAAAGCATCAGCAGTCTTCTCAACAATTGCTCTGAATCACCTGTTAGTGGAAGAGGCACCTGGAGAATGTTCAGTTTCTTTGGAAGGCATAATGTTCACAGGGTAGATCCCGCCTATAATCAGAATGGTACCACCAGTCCTGCATCCATCCTGTCTACCATAATAATATTCCGTCCTAATGTAGCACATCATGTCCTTTTTAACTATCATTCGGTATCTGGCTGATGCTGTTCCAAATGCAACAAGATCCTCCTTCTGAACAGTGGATTGCAAAATTTTGAAAGGTGTAAAAGTCTTTTTTACTAACAGTTGTTCACATCCAGGAGTAAGAGAGTGGAGATTAGGAGTTTCTTCAATTAATTGTCCCCTCAAGTCACAATACTCAATACATACATTCATAGAAAAAAATTCCAATTTTCCAGGAATCTATAAGTAGATTATTCTCAGTGATTCCAAGTTCCCTTAACTTTGCAAAAAAGAACCATGTTAAAAGATAAGTTGTATGGAGCTTGCGATTAAACTAAGTTGCTCACTGTTTACCATTAGCATTTATCATCGGAAAAAAATTTTCATTACAATTTCATTTCATTACTCCTTTCATACACTTGCTCCAACGTTCTTGCCACTTTATCAATTCTGTCTATAGACGCTTTATAATTCACATCATAATCTTTTTGAGTTGACAAATAGTTATGTGGGGGGAAGCACCTTTCTTAGATGATAATTCAATGATAGAAATACCAAGTAGATTCAGTGATAGACGACATGCCAAAACTTGCAGTGCATCAATAGACACAATTCGATAGGCCATACAAATCTTCAATAGAGGATTTGAAAAAAATGTTTCCTGGGTCTACATTCGACCTGTTCCTGTTTTTACTGATGAGATGACAAAAATATGGCAAAAACAGCTTGAGCCCATGGATGGATACTACCTAATGTCAGCAATGTGTGATGATGTAATTGTGGTGTACATTAGGCCCCTTGTACTAGTGGAGAAATATTTGAATGCCATAGGTCGTCTGGAAATTGTTTCTGACCAAGTGCATCCATTCACGGATGCAGTGTATCCATCTGTGAATATGTTGTTCAATCAGGACAGTGTAAAGCGTAAAGTGTGTTTGGGGTTAAGCGGCAACAGGGGTTTCGCCCATCTCCGCGTAGTTTATATTGTCAGGTGATTTGAATAAAGTTATATTTTGACGTGTGGGCGTACTCTAGCTTGCAGATAGAGAAGGTGGGGAGACTGAAGGCTGGGGGGGAGAAAGACAGAAGTATGGGGTCGATAGTGAAGGCGACTCCAATCAGATGTCAGTAGGGCATGCCCATGCCCCACCAGAGGGAAGGAGAGGGGTGGCGAGTAGGAGGAGACAGGGGGACCGTCATTCCCCTATCCGCCGGGGAGGGAAGAGACAATGAGCCAGGCAAGGGAGCTGACTCAGATGGCCAGTATGGCTTTGCAGTAGCATTTCTGCTATTTGTTATATCATGAGTAGAAATGTCCAGGCAGGTTCCAGCGCCAGGGCTGGCTGTCCATTCAGTGCATATGTCATTCCCAGAATCGGGTCTCATCGAGGGTTTAATTAACTAGGTTTCCAGCTGAGCTCAATGCTTTCTAGTTGTCTGTCAGGTGCAGATTTTCACTTACGGTGCCACTGTGGCAGGCCAGCGTTTTAGTAATTTCTAGAAAGCAGCTCCGTCTTGGGTAGTTGTCATATCTAAATGTCCATATGGACAGTGTCTTTGCCAGTTTCCGGTCCATGGATTTCAAGTTCGGGAAAGAAAGTCTCTTTAGGTTTTGTCTCTTCTATGTTTTAGCCATTCCAGGGGTGGGGTTTCTTCCAGATAGATGAGACTTAATAGGCGGGTATCCGTGTGATCGAGCTTCTCTCTGGGTCTGGTTAGGAGCGGAGATTACGGTATTCGCGGTTGCCTTGGTTGTGGCATAGGGAAGGTTCTTCTTCTGCCGAAGAAGTCTTGCGCGTATTTGGTCAAAGCTTTGTAGCTTGTATTCCTCTTCCAGTACACGGTCCTCCTGATTTAGTAATATATTGGGTGTCTGTAATTAGACGGCAGCGTAAGTCGTCGTATAATTGACAGTGGTGCATCAGGTGCTCCCACGTTTCTGTCTGTCCACAGTGGCAGGGAGGTGTGTCGCTCATTGCAAAATCTGATAGCTTCTGTCTGATGGCACTGTGGCCAGTGAGCAAGTATGTGGTTAGTAGTCCTCAGGGCGGATATGTTGGGAATACAGAGTGTACTTTTGGCACAAATTTTCGGGTAATTGAACCGTTTGGTGAATTTTCCCAGCGTGTTTGCCAAGTTTGTTGGAGGTGCAGGGTTAGTGTCTTCTTTTCTGTTTTGGTGTAATTTGTCAGATCTATCGTGAAGTTCTGGCAGGTAGCAGTTTGGCCTTTGGAGAGATGGTAGAGAAGTCCACATCGAACGACTTCCAAGTCCATGGGAAGGGCGCCCATGAGGACCTGGAGTGCATGGGTGCTGACTGTATTGCAGACTCTGGATATAATGAGCGGATGTATCGTTGCGTTGTTTCTAGCTTTCTTCTGTTTGTTGCGGTTGTTGCTTTTGGATACCAGACTCACGATGCATATAGGATGACTGGCAGGAAGTTCGTTTTGTAGTAAAGGGCGAGGGTCTTCTTTCTCAGGCCTCAGTTCTTGCGAGTAGTTCTTGTGAAGAGAGAGGAATATTTTCTAATTTTTTCCGGATATTGTTAATGTGGGATGTGAAGAATAAGTTCTTGTCTAAGATGACACCGAGATACTTTAATTCTTTTGTTTGTTTGACTGCGGTTCCCTGAACTTTTATTTGGAGAAGCCTCCTGATGTCCAAAGTTCCCCGAAGTAGTATTGAACTTGTCTTTGTTGGGGATATTGTCAGATTGTTTTGACTGACCTATTGTTGTAAGGCAGCAAGTGCCCGGTTTTCAGTGTTTTCTAATTGAGCTCTACTATTCTCAGCGAGCATCAGCACAAGGTCGGTCGTCCGCATCAGGATATAGTGTATAGTGTATAGTGTGTTCGTGTCTAACGGCACAACGGGTTTCCCCCATCTCTGCGTTGCTTTCATTGTGGGTGTAACAGTTCACTGTAAAGGTCAGAGATTTAAAAGTGCATTGATATTGTATGAGTGTAGTCAGGATAATAATCAGGATATTTTTAAATTCAAATTATTATTTTTAGGGTTTCCCGTAATTAAATACATTAACCCGTATTTGTGTCTGTAAATTGCGTATGTTCTATGGTCGGTTTGCCTGTTTTTCTGGACGAAAAAACCCCAGTTACTGGGGAGAAAAACCTTGCTATCTACGCCTGAGACCAACTAACTCAGCCACGGAGTGAAAAAAAGCCCATTAAAGTTCCTCGCGTCATTGACGGGATTCGAACCCAGGCCTTTTCCACCGGTGTGGGGAGGACGGTGATGATACCACTGTGCTACCCGCGCAGGCAATGATCAGGATAGTGTAAAGTGTGTTTAGGGTCAAGCGGCACCAGGGGTTTCCCCCATCACCGCGTAGTTTACATTGTGGGTGAACCAGTTGACTGGAAAAGCCAGAGATTTAAAAGTGTATGGACTTTGTATATATTTGTATATATTTGATGCCTTGTACCGTTGTTCATCTGGTCATTTAGCCGCCAGACCCCTACTGAGGCCCGATGTTGTCCCACTTTAGCCCCGTGGAGGCAGACCAGGTACTCACTAGTATATAGTTCACTCTGGCAGGTCCTGCCACCTAATTTCCTAAGATTTCAGTGGCTAGGACCTTAAAAAAAAAAAAAAAAAAAATCGCGTACGCGTCGCGGGGAGCGCTAGAAGTCCAAAATGTTGGGCAAAATTAATTTAGATTGGTGATTTTAGATTGTGTGGGGCGTGTTCACGTTGCTATGAGCTTTGTTGGACACATCTATTCGAAGTTTGCAGGCAGAAGAATGGTCAAGCGTCTAGCATACAGGTTCTGGGCAAACTTGGTGAACGCTATATATGAGGCTTCATCTTCCAGTAAGTAGTGTTCCCAGTTTTTGGGATTAAGGCGCACTTGGATGATTAATTCAACACGAAGATCTTCATAAAATTCGCAGTCATACATCTGGTGTCCCCAGGTCTCCACAGAGCCACATGCACACATTGGGTTGTTTTCGAGTCCGAGAAGGTGTAATTTGTGGCGGATCGCTCCATGTCCTGTTAGGAGATACGTGCTGTACAATCCAGGGCAAAGCCATACCGGATACTGTGGGTATATTTGTTGTAGATCGGGGAGGAACCTCCGCGTGACTTTCCCTTTTCTGGAGGTCGTCCAGCGCTGCTGCCATATCGATCGCAAATAGATCTGGAGTCTTTTCTTCTCCACTGTCCGATTTGCAGTTGAGTCTGTGGTGTGATCCTGGAAGGTAGTTGGATTTCCGCGTCTAAGCTGCTGTAACATGCCTAGGCGAATCACTTCAAGATCAAGAGGGAGGGTCCCAGTGAGTACTTGCAGCGCATGAGTAGATTCAGTGCGGCACGCTCTGGTGAGGGTTAATAAAATCGGTCGGTGAATGATGTTGAGTAGCCGACGATTTACCGCCGTAGAGGCCTTATGGTGCCAGACGCCAGAAGCATATGCAATCGCAGGGATGATGGCTGCTTTGTAAAGTATTGCAAGGGTTCTTCTTTTCAGCCCCCAGTCGCGGCGGGTAATCCTGGCAAGCATGGCAGCATAGTTTTTAATTTTCTTCTGGATGTATTTTAAGTGGGGTGTAAATGATAAATTTCGGTCCAGGATCACTCCTAGATACTTGAGTTCTGTGGCCAACTTGATCGTTCTGTTGTAGATTTTTATCTGCGGTGGTCTGGTAGGAGTTAGATATCCCTTTAGTAGGATAGATTGGGTTTTGGTGGCAGAGATATTAAGGTGATGAGTTTCGGTCCACTCTCTTAGTGTAGAAAGTACTGAGTTGGCAAGCGTTTCCAGTTGTGCTCTTGAATCAGCAGAGAGGATTAGGGAGAGGCCATCTGCGTATGCGAGCGCTTGCACACCCCCCAGTTCCAGGGAGAGGAACTCATCCAGCACGTAGTTCCAAAGGAGGGGACCCAGTACAGAGCCCTGAGGGCAGCCCCTGTGTACCTGACGTTCAACCTTGCAGTAGGGAGCCTGCACTAGGACCTTCCTATTGTTCAGGTAGCTCTGAATGCATCCATATAGGTTTGATGGCAGGTTGGCAGCTCTTAGTCTTGCGAGGATGCTCTGCCACCAGAGGGCGTCGAACGCCCCAGCAAAGTCCACAGAGATGAGAAGAAGGTACTTTCGTTGGCAGTTTGACGCGGCATTCATAATATATTCTAGTGCATCCAGAGTGGATTTCCCCGTTTTGAATCCGAATTGTTTGTCTGTTGTTAAATTTGCTGCGGTGTAATGTACTTCAAGCCTCTGTCTAAGAAGTTGTTCCAGGACTTTGCTGAGTACAGACAGGAGGGATATAGGTCGGTAGGACTCCGGTATATGTTGCTGCTTTGATGGGTTTTTTATGATTAATTTTATGCTGGCTATCTTCCAGTCCGAGGGGAACCAGCCCTGACGAAGTCAGTGGTTATATAAGTCTAACAGCAAGTTCGGGACATACTCGGCCACCTTTTTTACCAGTTCTGGTTCAAGCATGTCCAGTCCTGGGGTTCTTTTGTTTTTTATTTTTTGTATGGCAGTTTGTAAATCTTGCAGGGTGAATGGTTGTTCCACTCGGGCCGATTGGTAGGTTTTGTTGGCGTGGCACAGCTGATGCTGTTGAGGTGTGTTGTCCTCTTCGATGGGTTTGAAGGTGGCATTGAGAATGTTGTTGACGGTGTCGTCCAGTTTTTTGTCATGGTGCCTTGTGGGGTGATGGTGGAGGGCGTGACCTCTCCCCTTGTTAACTTGTTTGTGGTTATTCTATATATGATGCTCCATGGGTCTGTATTGCCGACTGTGGAAACCAGATGCTCCCAGGACAGTTTCTTCCGCTGCCTGATCATCGCAGTGTAGTTATTCCTGGCTTCCCTGTATTGTTGTCTGAGGGGTTCAACCTCAGGAGGAGGCCAGGATCGTCTGGCTCTTTGGAAGGCACGTCTTTTCCTGTTCATATCTCTCCTAAGTAGGTCAAGTTCCTGCCACCACCACGGCACAGCGCCTGGCCGGGGGTCCCTTCTCCGGATCGACTGGTCCGCTGCTTGTAGGATGGCATTAGTGACAGCACGCTGGTGTTGATCGGGGGTTTGGTTGTGGAGGTTATTGGAAGACAGGTTCTCTGTGTTCCTAATTATGGCTTCTTTAAAGTTGTTCCAGTTGGCCTTATCAACGGCATATCTGTTGAGTTTGTAGCTGTTTGTTGGAGCCCGGTGAAGCGATCTGTGCATCGTGAAGGTGATAGCCCTATGGTCTGAGGAGGTCCAGTCTTCCTGTACCTTCCAATCATTTAGGTGCCCAGCAAGGGATCTGGTAGCCATTGTTGCATCTATAGTGACCTCCCAGAGAGTGGAACTAAATGTGGGGAGATTGTTTGGTCGATTTAGGACAACGAAGCTGCTGTTAGCCAGGAATTCCTCCATATATTGGCCATTCCTAGTTCCTCGACGTTCAGGAGTCTCACTATACCACAATGGCGATCGACAGTTTAGGTCCGCAGATACAAGGATCCTAGAACCCACAAGTTCTGTTTGTACTTGATTTAGGTATTGGATGGCTGGTTGGATGTCTGCTCCTGGGCGGCAGTACAGAGAGATGATATATAGCTCTCCCAGTGGAGTAACAATGTGAGCGCAGGCCGCCCACTCCAAGCACAGGTGTGTTATTCTTGTCACAGTTATGTCAGGATTCCTGACAGCCACCGCAGCCCAGGGGGTGGCTCCCTCTACCTGAACAATTTTGTAGCTGAGTGGGTAACCCCGGACAGCACCCGCGCAGGTGTAGGGCTCCTGCAGCAGAAGGATGTCCAGGTTCTCTTCTTCAGCTTTTTGTCTAATTTGACCAGCTACGGCAATAGCCCGCTGCGCATTCAGTTGAAGAAATTTGATACATTTGTTATTGTATCTTTTAGGGAGAGTTCCCATAATTTATTCTTATTTGTTGTGCACTTCTTGATCAGGATAATGCATCATCAAGCCAGAGCCGACCGGGCTAGCCGGGTGGGTAAAGCGCCTGCCTGGTAACCCAAAGGTCGCGGGTTCGAATCCCGCCTCGGGCTTGGATCAGAGTAGAATATGCAAAACCTTGGGAGGTGCAATATGGCCACAGAAGCCGATGCGCCAACAACTAACAAAAAAAAAAAAAAAAAAAAAAATCAAGCCAGAATTATACTGTATAGAACTGGTTTCAGAAACACGAGATTTGATGCAGCATATCTTAAATATTGCATACAGGTATAGAAGCCTCATTTTAGGAGGACTTGGATCTGTTGGAACAAGTACAGAGAAGAGCAATAAGATTGGTGGTGGAAGGAAAAGTGTGCTCTTACTAGGGAAGGCTTCAGTTTTGCAAATTGCAATGTCTGGCACCTGCAGAGAGAGAGAGAGAGAGAGAGAGAGAGAGGTCTTTAAGGCCTTGAGTGGATTGAAAAAGGACCTACTCAGCATGGGCAACTTGGTTTAATCCCAATCTTCATACAACTTATCTTTTAACATGGTTCCTTTTTTGCAAAGTTAAGGGAATTTAGGTTACTGTATATCTTGCCACTCTATGCTGATGAAATTCTTTCTCCTCAGATTACACACAAGGGTGCATAATTTAAATCGAGGATGGTTGCAGGTATGATGTATAGAAATTTGTCTTCAGCCAGAGGGTGGTTGATTGTTGGAGCAGACTCCCATCTGGTATTGTGAAGGTAAGTAGTTTAAATGAATTCAGTTCAACTATCCACTAGTTTAAATAACTAGAAATAGATAAAATGGGTTAGACTTGGATGGACAGGTGAAATGGAGAGCGGTGACTTTTTTTTTTTTTTTTTTTTGGCTGACGTTGTATAAGCTTGCTTTCTAAGTTGAGGTTGAATGAACTCTTTGGAGTAGAGATTTGCAGCCATACAATTTTGCAACAATTGTGCAAAGCAATTGAGACAACAGGGACCAGAATCCCCTTTGCACTTTCAAGTTCAGCACCGTTGTGTAGTGAATGCCATGATGAATCTAGGCTTTCTGAGAGCTAAGAGGACCTACCCAACATAAGGTATATGTACCTAATAAAGTGGAAGTGTGATATACTGTATATACACTCTTACCATATGTACTGTGGTGTCCATGGCAGAATAACTCAGTAATTTCATGAGAGCGAAAAATGAGAAAAATTATTGATACACATTGCCGTTTACAAAAGTAGGATTTTATGACAGCATGCAGTTGTTAAAGGGAGATCTTTACTGACCAGCATGATTTGCTGCTATGAGGTAGTTACAAAAGAACTGGATGCCAAATATAATTTTGACAGCACATATCTAGATTTCAGTAAAGCTTTCGGTACTATTCCACATGAAAGACTGTTGTACAAATTGGAACACTGTGGCATTGAGTTAATATTACACCATAGACAAAGGAATGGTTGGGTGGGATATTATTAATGATCAGTGCTCCTCGTGGATTGTTATAAATGAAGTTCTACACAATTAAGTAGTCTCCTTTTTTATGCATGTTAACATACTGTATATGCATAAAGAGCCTATTGTCTTCATCATGTCCATCCATCTGTCCACACGAAATAACTTCATTTCTAATGAATGGTTTTTCACAAAATTTTTATATTTGCCTGATTTTGAAAGATTTGTTTTAGCCACCCAAAATTTCATTAAAATCAGACCAGTAGAAATCCAGCAATTATTATTATTATTATTTATTTATTTATTTATTTATTTTTTGCCCATCTATATGTTGCATATATATCATCTTAACCCTCAGTGAATGGGTTTTCATAAAATTTCACATTTGGCTCTTTCAGAAAACGATTTGTCAAGTCTTCCAAAATTTAATTAAAATCTGACTAATAAAAATCTGACAATTATTATATCTTCTATTTCATACATATTACATAGTCTATGATATATTGCATTAAAATAATCTTTATTACTGGAAATACACACAGAGTGGATAGAAATCAGGGACAGAAATCATGGAATACCTACATAGTAACAGGTACACCCACCTTTTGCTCGGATAAGGGCAGTCACACAGCGAGGCATTGAGTACACTAGTTCACGAAAGTGTTCCACAAGTATTTCCATCCATGTTTGCTGCACCGCTGTCCATAATTCTATCGTATTCCTGGGTGGAGGATCCAAAGCTCGGACCTTTCAACAGCATCCCAAAGATGCTCCACAGGGTTCATGTCTGGTAAACGGGGAGTCCATTCCATGGTGGTTAAAATCTGTGGAATGCTCTTCGAACCATGTTCTAGTAACCACAGCTCTGTGGGGAGGTGTATTATCCTGCTGGAAGAGTCCTACAGAACAAGAGTAACCTCGTGCAGGCGAAGTTTTTACTGCTCCTGGAATAGAGAAGTTTTTCCTGTTTTATTAGCTTCAATTGGCATATTAACTTATTTTCTAGAGCAGCTTTATATTCCTAGTTATGATACTTAGTTTAAAGTTTAACTTAGATAGAATTTTGTAGGTATTACTTAGTATCGGTGGGTAAGGGTATCAAATCCACGTGTTACAAGTTGCAGCTCCACTGAACGAGAAGTTTTTTAGCTATATTTAGCCGCTTTATTGACCAATTGTTCTGGGCCTATATGAGAGCTTGAAGGACAGGATGGATGCCCTCGAAGGATCTAAATTGAGGGGCCCATCAAGCTCTCAGCTGCCCACATCAACGCCAAAGCTTGCATTTGGTCATCACGCAACAGAGCGGCAACGCCCAAGGCAGAATGCGCTAGTCCCACAGGAACTAGTAGTTGTTGGTCACTCTGTTGTCAGGGAAACGGGAAAACATGCTTTGTAAAAAGGATAGGAGGAACAGGACCAGGATATGTCTGCCAGGGGCAAAGGTTGATGACGTTGTAGAGCGGATATCATATTTTAAGGGCACAAAAGGAGATATAGTTGTACACGTTGGCACTAATAATATTAAGAGTAAGAGACCGGCGGAATTACCTAACAAGTACAGGTCACTGCTGAACAAAAGCCGTGAATTAGGGTTGAATTTGAAAGTGTCTGCATGCCCAGACACGATAGGAGGGAGTATATGAGGATAGGTTTGTCGATCAATTCGGCCCTGGAAAGATTGTGCAAGGCTCAAGGGGTAGAATTTTTTTCAGCCTGGACTGTACTTGTTAACAAGAGAGACTGCTTCTACAGGGATGGGATACACTTAAATAGAAAGGGTGCAAGAATATTTGCTGATGCTATCAAGGCAGTGTTAGGTGGGTCGGAAAACTGTTAGCTTGGGGGGATACAAGGACTAATAGATTAACAGTCGCCACTGGCAGAGGTAAAAGTGATTCTTGCACTGCTTCTATTGGAATGAGCAGCAGCCTGGAAAACAAGATGCAGGATATTTCAGAGACTGCTGGGAGTCATTGCGGTACAAGTAAATACATGGGTTGTGTTAGGGTAGCTAAGAAAAAGAACAGGTGCATGTATACTTGCGTGTATACCAATGCTAGGAGTTTCCAAATAAATTTGATGAATTTGAGGTATTGCTCAAAACATCAAAGGCAGATATTGTTGGAATATCAGAGACGTGGTGTCACAGAGATATAAGGAATGCAGAACTGGAATTTGGGGAGTACAATGTGTACACAAAGGATAGACAAGATAGGAAGGGAGTAGGAAGTGAAGGAAGTGAAGCCAAGGAAGTGCAGCCAGTCGACATCGCTGGACAGTGCAGTATCGAGTCAGTTTGGTGTGATATAAGCATTGGGAGATCAAAATTGAGAGTAGGAGTGTGCTATAGGCCTAATGACTCTGATGAGTATAATAAGAAACTGTACAGAGAAATAGAGTGGGCCAGTAAATCAGAGAGTCTTATAATGGGATAAGAGATATGAGAGTCTGGGATATTAAAGATATATCAATATCTTTAATATCCCAGATATTGACTGGAATTTTTGGATTGGTCCCTCACACACTAGCAAGGCTTTTGTGGATTTATTGGATGATTGTTTTCTATATCAGCATGTGCGGGAGGCAATTAGAGGGAGGAATACTCTTGATTTGATTATCAGCAGTGATTCTTCATGCATTAAGAATCTGCAGATAAAGGAACCACTAGGTGGCAGTGATCACAGTGTGCTGAAGTGGGATTTATTCAAAGAGGTAACTACGATTAGGGGTTAAGGGAAGGGTTATTGCTTTCGTAAAGGCGACTATGACGGTATGAGACAGTATTTAAATTCTATACAGTGGGACCAACTGATGTTGTTACCAATAGCAAATTCAAAATTCGAAGCATTCAAAGAACTTATCTTGGAAGCTACTAGGCTTTACGTACAAACTGAGAAATATTGTTCAAGGTTTAGGCCTAAATGGATGTCAGATGAACTAATGAGACATGTGGCAAAGAACAAAAATGCATTGGATACATGTAAATTAATGGGTGATAAGAAAACCTATGATAGATATAAGCTGGTCTGTAACCAAGTCACAAAGGAGATTAGGCAGGCAAAGGCAGATTATGAGAAATCCTTCGCAAAGAATGCAAAGAAAAACAGAAAAGAGTTCTTTACCTATGTAAACTCTAGAATGAAAGGGATGAATCAGATTGGTCCACTGGATATTGACAGTTCAACAGTTGAGGATCCTTCTCAGGTGGCTAACAAACTAAATCAATATTTTGCATCTACATTCACACATGAGGAGCTACTCAGGAAGGGGAATGCCAGAGGTGAAGTAAACTCTGGCAGTGAGCTCGATGATTTTTGTAATAAATGAGAGGAAAGTGGAGGAGAAACTGTCGACGATAAACATAAAAAGGGCACCCGGGGTGGATGGGATCTATTCAGTTATTTTAAAAGAGGCAGCAAAGGAAGTAAGCAAACCCTTAGCCATAATTATGAGAGCTTCTTTGGACTTGGGTGAGGTACCCATAGACTGGAGATGTACAAATGTGACCCCAATTCACAAAGGAGGATCAAAGGCTGACACAAGTAATTATAGACCTGTGAGTTTAACTTCTGTTCCAGGAAACGTAATGTGCCTCACTGCCTTTAACCAGTGCCTCACTGGTTAAAGAAGCACTGCAGGATCATCTAGACAAGACTTCAGTTATAGCTCGGACACAGTATGGTTTTATTAAGGGAGAGTCTTGCCTAACCAATTTGATTGGATACTATTATACAGACACAAAAGAACTGGATACAGGGAATAATTTTGATATTATATATTTGGATCTTAGAAAGGCTTTTGATACTGTTACACATGGAAGACTGCTGCACAAATTGGAGAAGTGTGGCATTGGAGGCAAATTGCTGCTATGGATAAAGGGATGGTTGAGTGGGAGAAGACAGAGAGTGGTAATCAATGCACACTGCTAATCGGGGACTAATGTTATTAGTGGGGTTCCTCAGGGTTCAGTGTTGGGGCCATTGTTGTTTTCTGTATTTATAAATGATATTGATGATGGTATATCAATCTTAATGTTCAAGTTTGCAGACGATACAAAGGTTGATAGGGTTGTTAACGACACTACTGACGCTATGCTACTGCAACAGGATCTGGACAGGTTGAGATGGGCTGAGAGGTGGCAAATGAAGTTTAACCTTGATAAATGTAAAGTATTACATATGGGAAACAGTAACCCCAGAGCAACGAATCAACCTTGTTGTACTACACTGACAGTGTAAAGAATTAAAAGTACCCAGGGGTAATTGTGCAGGCAGATATGAAGTTCTCTGAGCAGTGCAGACGGGCTGCAAGAGTAGCTCATGGTGTCTTGTCAGTGATATACAGGAATTTTTCTATCAGGGATAAAGAGGTGATTATTCCCTTGTATAAGGCAATGGTCAGGCCACACCTTGAGTACTGTATACAGGTCTGGAGGCCTCATTTCAAGAAGGATGTAGAGCTGCTGGAACGAGTACAGAGAAGGGCAACAAGATTAGTGAATGGAACAAAGGGTTGCTGTTACGAAGAATGGCTTAAATTTTGCAATTTACAGTGTCTGGAGACTAGGCACCAGCGAGGTGATCTGATAGAGGTGTATAAAGCCTTGAATGATTTGAGTATGCCCAATGCCGATGGGATTCTTCCTCTTGCTTAGAATAATCACCTGAGAGGGCATAAATTCAAATTGAGGAAAGACAGATATAGGATAGATGTGCGGAAATTTGCCTTTAGTCAGCAGGTAGTTGGTTTGTGGAACAGACCTCCATCCCTTGTTGTGGAAGTCGATAGCCTAAATAAATTTAAGGTTCAGCTGGACTGGTATTTCGAACGAACGGAGGGGTGAAATGGGAGTGGTTTTTTTTTTGGCTGATGCTGCATAAGCTTGCTTTCTTGCATCGTATGCCTCTACTAATGCTAATGCTAGAGTCCATTGCCGTGTGGTTGCACGATGACCATGAAGGGATGCAGCTGTGTCTACACGTCCCCTGTACCGTTCACAAATGCGTCGATGTACCAGAGATCCTGTGTGCCAATTGAACACACTCCAGACCATTACCAACCGTCAACCTGCCCGAACAGTTCCTTGTTGATATGACGGGTGTATAGCTTCGTGCGGTTTCTGTTAGATATGCATCCCCTTTTCTCCCTGAAAATAGCTGGAAACTGTATTCATTGGACCAGAAGATCACTCCAATCATCCAAGGTGCAGTGCCGGTTCTTTCGCCTTGCTGAAGCATAGTCCTGTGTTGTGGTATTAGCTGAGGCATAGTCCTGTGTTGTGGGACTCTGGTGGGTTGGTGGCTCCCATTACGTTGGTGGCTAATGATCACCTGATGGTCTTGGTGGAGACATTTCTGGCACCTCCCTTGTTGAAGTCGGCGGTGATTTGCGAACTGTCGCTCTCTGGTTGGCTGAACAATGCAATGCAATACAGACATCGACGGCCACATTCATCCACCTCCTTCCTCCGTCAACAGCGCTATCCACAATGAGATATTCCGGAAATGGCGTATTCCCTATGCACTCTTGATACTGTTGAAAAGGGACAGTGCAATTTCTGTATACCACCTCCACAATAGTAACCCATGCGTCGGGCACCTACTATCATCCCCCTTTTAAAGTCGGTTAACTCATGACGTTTATCCATACGGACGTCAAATTACTGTCTACATGAACGCAGTGTACCTATATAACTGCGAAGCAGTGGGTTCGTCCACTAGCGAAAGGGGTGACAGCATCGCGTTGCCCAGGAACCTGGTATTCTAAGAATTTTGTACTTATAGTTGGTTACAACATATGTCCAATTTTGTTGATTATGGCAACAAGGCCAGGACCACAATCCTGTTAAGAAGTTATTACTCATGTAATCAAAATTAAGACATTATGTACAATTTAACATAGTAATTAATTATTATTATTAATTAATAATTAATAATAATTAATTTGGTGTTTAGATGCATTCCCAGACGAAGTGATCAAGCAGCATTGACCTAGACCAGCTGGTTGTTGGTTGGTTGGTTATTTGGTTTTTTGGAGCGTTAGCAACTAAGGCCATATTGCTCCGGGGATATGCGGTGGTCATTCCCTGACCTTTCCGCATTCTCCGTATTTGGTGGTCACGGGCTCGAACCCCGGTCTAATCAAGAAGCGTATGCACTGCTGCTCCTGCTCATCTGGCTACGGAGGCGCCCTAGACCAGCGGCGCGCAAATTTATTTCGCTCGCGATCCCCTTTATTAAATATAAAATTGATGCGACACCTCAATGTAAACTCTGAGAGAGGATGACAAGATTTTTAGAGAAGAAAAATGGCATTTTATAAATTATGTAGTAGAATATTTTATTTAAGTACTGAGAAAGGAATATAAAAATTGTTTCCTTTTTAATTTACACATTTAAATAATTGTTTAATATTTTTATTGAATACAGCAAAAACAACAAATTAAATTCTTATTCTTCAATTAAGATTACAAAACAATAAAAAATGAACAATTACAAAACAAAACAATTAATGAGAAGGATGAGCCTGGATAACCGATAATATTTGGTCCATATTTGGAAGCAATATTTGAAATTGCTAATCTCATGTCATATTCTGGATCAAGTCTGAAACGCTGTTTTGCTTTTTTTAGATAATTTTAGGAAACAAACCTCACATAAATATGTAGATCCGAAAGGTCGATAATTCTGGATACTCATCTGGAAGAGAAAGCCAAAATTTTTCCCAAGTAGTCTTGAAACGAGCACTAATGCTTCATCAGAAGACAAGTCGATAAGATCCTTTTGCTGAATGGTAATTTCGGGGCATGGAAGAAATTTCAAAAGCTAAGGGAACACGAATCCAATACAACTTTTTTTTCCTGGATATACATTAAATAGTTTGAAAAAATTCATAATTTGCGTTGTTAGATGGGTAGCAATGACATTCCTAAATTGTAAAATGTCAATATTATTGCTATTAACAAAATCAGAAAAACATGGGAACATTTCAGTATCATTACGCTCAAATTCAGTTTTCCAAAGGTTACGTTCATTTTTTAAAGTTTCTGAGTATTAATATATTTGTTCCTTGTCCTTGAAGACTTAAATTTTAATCATTAAATTTTTCAAATATATGAACAAGGTGGCTAAGTTTTCCAAGCCATTTTTTAATTGTAAACAACTGAGCAAGGTTCTGATCTGTATCTGATAAAAAACAATGAAACTTCATGTGTGAAGCTTCGCAACACTTTACCACTGGGCAACTACCTTGTTTTTTTTTTTTTTTTGGCTGATGCTGCATAAGCTCCTACACTTGCTTTCTTGCATCATGTGCCACTACTACTACTACTACCTTACTTTGGTATATAAAAGAAGCGTTTCATAAGCGGATCCCATTTCATTACAAAGTATAGGTATAACACGGTTATTAGGTTACTATAAAATGTCGTGTTGTGCGAAACGGTGTTATACGGGACTAAGAAAAAGTACAAAAGGGGGGGGGGTATGTTCCAAAAGCTAACAAAAATACACCATTCTAGATTTCGTGTATCTTTTGTTCTCTTTAAAGAATCAGTAATCTGGGTTTGTTTGCTTTTGCTTGATAAATATTCGTGAATTTCATCGTATGGAACTAAGCATTTTTGAAGCTCCTTTTGAACTTTGGGCTCCTTTCATTCAAGAATCTGCATTCAAAAAATAAGATTCTAATTGTTCGACTAACTTTATGCCTTCTATGCTTTTTAGTATAAAATTTGTAAGTTCAGAATTTTCATCTGCGCTTTCGTCATCTGAATTGATTTGATTTTACCTCCGATGCCATTTCCACCAAATCTGCTATGATGGCCTCTTTTCTAACAGTAATTCTTGACCGTCTTCAGTAATCATATTTTATTTTTTTTAGGAGCATCGGCGACAAAGACCATGTTGCTGTGTATATTGTCTATAAATTGCCTGTCCTGAGGTGGATTTTCTGTTTTGCTGGACGAAAAACCCGAGTTTCCGTGAGAAAAACCACAAGGGCCGACTAACTCAGCCACATTGTGAAAAAGACCACCGATTCCTTTTTCTACCCGTTCAACCATATTTCCTGAAACTGACTATGGCCATACATTTTTCCATAGGCATTTAACGTTGACTTTTCTTTCAGTGATAAAGTTATGATTCTGATACAGTCCACAATTGAGAAATGTTTCCATTACTTCAGTAGATTCGGAATAAATTTTTTTTGCAAAATCCATCGTAGCGATTTTCTGATGTAATGGGTTTAAAAGTGGATATAATGCCTTTATCTAACGGCTGAATAAAAGTTGTTATTATATGGTTTTTAGGAGCATTAGCAATAAGGCCATATTGCTCCAGGGATATGTGGTGGTCATTCCCTGACCTTTTCACATCCTCCGTATTTGGTGGTGAAGGGCTCGAACCCCGGTCTAATCAAGAAGCATGTGCTATGCACTGCTGCTCCTGCCCACCTGGCTACGGAGGTGCCGAAAGAAGTTGTATTAACCCAGTACAACTGTAGTGGTAGGAACATAACTTCAACGTTTGGATGCTTAAATCTTTTGGTTGGCCTGGTGTGCTATCCAGTAGTAATAAAACTTTGAAATCTAGATTTTTTTCACAAGTTCAACATCACAGAACATCACAAGGGAATTCCCCAACAAAATAAAATACAGGGATTTCTCAATATTTTATTTTATTTTTTTTTTGATTGGTAGTTTTAAAAAGAGTGGAAACGTTGAAAAATTACATCCAACATAATAGCAGGGTTACCCCCACACAAAAGCTCAAAAATACCGTGTTATGCGAGATTTACCGAAATTCTCTAACCATGTTGTAGAAGTAGTGTTATACGGGGTTGCCTGTATAGTGAAGTCTATTTTAGCTTCTATTTTCAATAAAGTTGATCATGCTTACTGCATCTTTCAAAACTGCATGCAAATCAGTTTGCATTTCCTTCACTACTAATACTTCCCTACGTATAATGCAATGTTTAAAAACTATATTTGGAGCAATTTCCTTTACTTTGCCTTTTAAACCTTTATTTTCTCCTGTTAATGAGCTGCACTATGTCCAAATCGCAACAGTTTTTCATCATTAAATTATTTGTTTGAAATAAAATAATCAAAAATCTTCTGGCCCTTCGTTCTTCCTTCCAAAGCTTTTCAAAATAGAAAATCCTCCAGAATATTCCCCTGGTAGCAGTATCTCACATATACAATAAGTGGAGCATGGTTTGAAATGTCTGTGGATTCATCTAAATGTATTGCAAAAACTGGACTTTCTTTCAATCGATTTAATAAATTGAATTTTATGTTCTGATAACTGTAATACACCACAAGACTGTCTCTGGACAGAAATGTTTTTTAAATCGTTGCTGTACTTTTCTCCATGCATAATTTTAACCATTTTTATTGAAGCAAGAATGCACTGAATTACGAAGCAGAATAAAGCTTGCATGCAACACACTTGCTATGTATATTTACCGGTACCACACATTCATACCTCTGGCCATTAGACAATACAGTATAGGCAATTCAAGAATTTGTGCTGTAGGAAGCACGAATTAAGAGGTAAAGGGATTACCATAAGCAATTAATTGATTAGTACTTAGTACTCAGCATATGAGTAGTACTGAGAAGTCACACTAGTCAACTGCTTTTTATCTACAGCCAGTGAGCAAATTAAGGAGTATTCCCAACAGTAGGGTTCATTCGTTTCTCAGATTTAGTCTGAGTGGCAAGGTCTCTACACCTACAGTATTGAAAAAGTAATTTTAATGACAGGTTTTTAGCTTTTACGTATACAACAAAAATTTATTTATAAATTTCCACAACCCCTCTGGGGGTCGCGCCCCACAGGAAGTTTAGTTTGCACCCCAATGACCTAGACTACATTTTATCACAGATCAAATGCAGTCTGACTGAATCTTGACTTGACCTGCAATTGAGATACACTGATGAATTCTAGTTCCCACAGCAATTGGAGTTTTTAAATTGTTCTGGTCAAGTTGGTATGTGGGTAGTAGTACAATTCAGACATTTAAGAACTGTGGGGCACGACCCCCAAAGGGGGTCATGCCCCAAAAGCAACGTGCTATATGCATGTTTTGTCTAAGAGGCAACAAACTTGGCAGACTTCATATTTATTATAAAGCCAAAGGCTATTTGATACATTACATGTTCCTACTACTACATGGAGGAAGATATTAACTTTACTTTGGTAAGAATAAGACAACAGCTATACAAATACTTGATGTTCGTTTCCCTTCATTAGTTTGAGTTTAAAGTGCTTTCATTTTACATTTTCTGATGCTGATTATGCAATGATAATAAACATTGCTATAAAACTGGGATTTGGGTGAAAGGAGAACCGTGATTGGTGAAGTGAATCTTTTCTGCAATCATTTAGCTAAATGAATAATTAAGTAGATCTCTTGTTTATAGTTGTGCTCAAAAATACAGCAATTTACTTGTTAGTAAACATCAAAATTTGATATTTACTAACAAGTAAATATCAAATTGAATTTTATTTAACTTTGTGATTACAGAATTTATCTGCATTGATGTGTAGCTAGTCATGAAACCTAAGATCCCGACAGTAAAACTTGTTTAGTGAATCTTTATTTTGCAGGATCCTGGAGTTTGCTGGATTTTTGGTGTCCATATTATAGTCACAAAAAACCCGTGAAAAATATTACACATCTATATATTTTAACTTGTACATATCATACTACTGTAGCTAAGGGGAAGGTAATGTACAGTATGTGGAAAAGTACAAGTGGATCATTTTTACTATATTGGACAATATAGTAAAATAAATATTATTTTTACTAACAATATATAGTACTATGTGCAGCATATTTTGAAAGGGAGGGGAGAAGCAAAAACTTTCAAACAATCGCTCACTAAAGTCTCAATATAAAGCATCTTTGACATGCAACCATTTCAATAATATATAACCTGTGTGATTTTGAAGACAGTCCTCTGGGCTTAATTTTCTTTTAGGCTGCATACGGGCAATTTCAAATGGATGAAAGTTACTATTGTTGATGCTGTTTACAAACAACACTCTAGAAGTTTTAAAAAGATTTACTACACAGTAAATGTATTTAGCAAACCATTATCTGTCTAATGCCTGATGTATTAACTGTAAAACTCAAACTAAGTAACCAGTCACTTAATATCACTGAACTGCTAATCTTGTTCATGAATAGCAATTAGACAATTTTCCATTCTTATATAACAGCTCTAACACTAAATGGACAAAGCTGAGAACTAAATTCGCCAATTTCTGCAGTTTACTGGATTCACCCACTTTTCTAAACAGAAAATGGATTGGAAGGGGGAATGACTATACTGTATAATACAGGCATATCTATTAATGCCATGTGTTTTTTCATAAAGATTTCTGAAGATACTCAATAAGATATAATCAAAATATCACATTTTTTATAGCCAAACTTTATTTACATAACTACTTTAAGTATAGTACAACTTGTTTGTACATGACAATCACTGAAAATAGACTTTACATGGAGTTCCATCCTGGCATTAAATATGAACTACTACTGGGTATAGATAAAATTAAATAATGTAATTTATTTTTTTTAATTACTTAAGGTAATGAATAGAATAATGCCATAATTTAGTTAAATATTCTATCCATAAAATTCTTAGAAATATATTATTTTTTTACAAAATTTACATCCAATGAATTTCTGCAACTCCTAAAATTAGATCAACATTTTTTATAGTACTTTAAAGTTTCAAAAAGGACATTTAACATTTGAAATTCATATAAAAACAAAGCCACACACCCTTGTGATCTCAATATACACATTTTCAATGATTTTAATAAATTTTTTAAAATTTTCAAAGCAATTTAAAAGAGTTTATTTTTAATTTTGTGCAGAGTAGCCATACAACCTTAACAGAACTAGAGAAATTCATATACCACTCTTTTGACATTTTATCAAACTAGAAAATTCATTTAATGACTGAGAAAAAAAAAAAAAAAAAAGAAAAAACTTTGAATGTATAAAAAATATTCATTGTTAAATAAGTGGGTATTCTAGTTTCTTAATGAAGATCCTGATAACCAGTTCCAGGAAAACTGGTTAAATTCAGAATCAGTGACTTCACTGACATTCCACATAGTAGATTGCAGTGTGGAATTATTTCCCAGAAAGGCCAGGAGAATGGCAAATAACGAAGTCTAAATAGTCTGCATATTTTACACTGACATAATCCTTTATATTAATTTTCATTATTCATACTCTCCCGAAGAACTATTTTCATGTTTACTTTCCAATGAAAATGGTGGTATTCTGCAATCAAATGTATAACTATCCTCTCTTTCCATTCGAAAAGTACCCCTGCAAGAAAACAATAAAGTTTGTTATTTTCATAATGGTATTTCTCCTTTCCTTTACACACACACACACACACACACACACACACACACACACACACACACACACACACACACACACACACACACACACACACACACACACACACACACACAATATAAATCAACTAAACCAATAAATTGTTTTATGAATATCTTATCTGTGAATATCAAATCTCTTACTCTCTTTCAATTCAGTTATTTAATTATTTAACTGTTCAATTAATTCAGCTCAGTTAAATAGTATTAATCATCCTATTGGTACTAAATCTTGAAGTAATCTCGCTGTATATATAAAATCCTTCTGACATTACTGTTAACATCAATAATTAAGTGTGGACATTGTTTAGTCTATACCAAGTATCAGATGGAAAACCAGCAAACACTATCAATGCATTTTATTTGCTGATGAAATGCAGGCAGTTTTTATTTCTATTTTTTAAATCTATAAAATAACAGAAATGATTTTAAGAAATCATTCAATATATCAGGTTAAGTTAATATTAAGACAGTCCCAAGCAGTCCTAGGAGTAAGTTCAATAAAATCACAAATCTAAGTGATTAACTGACCAGTATTTCATGTCAAGATGGGTTCCTCTTACCAAGACAGGCTTAAGTTCAGCAAATTGCAGTGGCTGGAGACCAGGCACCTGCAAGGTGATCTGACTGAGGTGTACAAGGCCTTGAATGGGTTGAGCACGTTGAATTCTGATGGGATTCTTCCACTCGCTCAGATTACAAACCTAATCAAATTAGGGGCATAAATTCAAATTGAGGAAAGACAGTTGTACAATAGAGATGCGGAAATTTGCCTTTAGCCAGTGGGTGGCTAATTGCTGGAACAAACTTCCAGCTGTCGTTGTGAAAGTTGATAGCTTAAATAAATTCAAGGAGGAACTGGACAAACGTTCAGAGGGAATGGTTGTGTGAATTTTTTTTTTTTTTTTTTGGCTGATGTGCTTGCTTTCTTGCATCATATGCCTCTATTACTATTAATATAGTAATAGTATTGCTATTACCATGTGGGATTTATTTAAAGATGTAACTACCGTTAAGGGTAACTGTAGTTACCTTTACTAAAACAAAACGGTAGTTTTATTTTAGTAAAGGTGACTATAGTGGTCTCAGACAGTTTTTAAATTCTATTACAGTGGTATCAACTGATGATGTTAAAAACAGTGGATTCTAAATGGGAAGCCTTCACGGAATTAATCTTGGAAGCTACTAGGCTTTTCATATCAACTAAGAAATATTGTTCAAGATTTAGGCCTAAATGGATGTCAGATGAACTAATGAGGTTTGTGGCAGAGAAGAAAAATGTGTGGGATGCATATAAATTATGCAGGTGACACAGAAGCCTATGGCAGAGGATCCCATAAGACAAATTAAAGAAATGAAACTGTTCCTAGAAGAGTTTCTTTATAAACAGACAAATAGGATTACATCTGCAACAAGACTGCAGATAGTGAACTGCTGGTCTGTTTTGGAACACAGAGTGGTTGAACTTAATACAGAAAACAAAATATTGAAAGCAAAAGTAGAAACAGTGACGGAAGAGATGAATAATTATAAAGAAATAAATACTTTGACTTATGCCCAAGTAGCAAGGGCCACCAAAGCAGATTCATCACAAACTAAACAAATCAACAATACGACCAAGGAAATACCAAAGTCAAAAGAAACAAACATAATAATTATAGAGGCTAAGCCTGACCCTACATACAAATCCAGTGAGGCAGTCAGGGATACTGTCATGACAAAATTAAATCCTCATTTAAAAGAAATAAAAGTGAACATGAGAAAAATAAAAGATAATGGAGAGTTTTAATTGAAGTAACAAATAAAGAGGATGTTAAAAAGATTGAAACCAACTCAGAGGTAGTAAAATTAGGACTGCAAACAGAAAAGCCAAGGGGCAGGAACCCCAACTTTATTATATTTGACATCCCTGAGACAACTCTGGAAAGAGATCTTATGTTCGAATTCTACAACAAAAACTATCAATATAATGGAACTGGACAAGTGTGCCAAAGAATTTCTCCTAAAAAGAGACACAAAAAACAAAAGAAATGGGCAATTCAATATCACTGTGGAAGTGTCATCCAGAATTTGGAAAAATCTGCAAGGACAGCAAAGAGTCTACACTGGCGGGACCAGCCATAAATTCAGGGAATTCTTTTCTGTACAGAAGTGCTTTAACTGTCATAAATATGGTCATACTGCCAGAATTCCCCTGTCTGTGGCCACTGTGCAATCACTGGCCATGATTACAAGAACTGCCAAAACAAAAATCAGCAGCCAAAATGTGCTATATGTAAAGCAACACGGCTGACTGACTATGCACATAGTATCAGGGATGATAAATGCCCCTGTTATAAAAAAAATGGTAAAACTTATACAATCTACGACCAACTATGGGCCAGATTGAAAACATAAATGTGACTAGGGCTCTAAATCTTGTCCAATTGAATGCTCAAAGAGCAAGAGCTGTTGTAGATCAGATGAAACTCAAATTGGAAGAAATTATATAGATATCTTGGTACTCCAGGAGCCCTACACACATATGGGTAGGGTTCAAGGATACTCAAGGGGCTATAAAATAATAGAATACACCTCAGGCATCCCTTCTACAGCAATAGTAGTTAAAAATACTGACCTTACAGTGACAAAGGTGGGTCACCTGTGCTCTCCAATGGCAGTGTGTGCCAATATCACCAGTGCTGTAGGACAGTTTTACATTATTTCACTATATTCTAGACCAGGTGAAGGTATAAATCCAGCTATTGAATACCTACACCCAGTCATAGACTTGCTACCTACAGCAAATATCATAGTGTGTACTGATGTCAACTGTCGGTCAGCCTTATGGCATAGCCATACAGAAGGCAGAGCAGCACACACAACGGCCAGATACTTTCAGACTATGTAGCCACCTCACCCTTTCAAGTGTTAACCAACCAAATAACCTCCCAACTTTTAGCAGTACCATGTGGGAGAGTGACATTAATGTTACTCTTGCCACCAATTCAATAGCTTATAAAATTACAGACTGGTTTGTCTAGCTGGTCTGGACCACATCAGATCATAGAGCCAACCTTCAAACTACACAGGCAATTACAAACATACCAACACTCCTTTTGGTTATCAAAAGGTATAACCTCAAAAAGACAAACTGGCAGTTTTTTGCAGAATATACAGCAAAAACAGGGAAATGAGTGGTCCAGATCAGGCAACTGTAGCCCAGAAGAGCAAGCACTTACTACGACAAACATTTTAACAAAAACAGCAGACCTGTCTATCCCATGGCAAAAACTGAGGAAGCAGGCAGTCCCCTGGTGATGTGCTGAACTGACTGTAATCAGGGGAATGGTGCACCAGGCGAGGAGAAATTTTCAAAGAGCCAGAACATCTTGGCCACAAAATTAGGGGGATGCACTGAGAGATTCTTATAGAACTCACACGTTCCAGTATACAGCCCTCACAAGGGACAAAAAAAAAAAAAAAAAAAAAAAAAAAAGGAATGCTGGAGGCACTTGGTGGGAAGAGAGAACCACGAGAAACAATAACCTCTGGGGAGTTGTCTACAGAATAGAGACCAACAAGCTGCCAAGAGGAGATGGCAGGGGTAAAGGAAAGCGTTTTTGCTTTCATAAAGGTGACTACGGTGGTCTGAGACAGTATTTAAATTCTATACAGTGGGACCAACTGATAATGTTACCAACAGCAAATTCAAAATGGGAAGCATTCAAAGAATTTATCTTGGAAGCTACTAGGAAATATTGTTCAAGATTTTGGCCTAAATTGATGTCAGATGAACTAATGAGACATGTGGCAGAGAAGAAAAATGCATGGGATACATATAAATTAATGGGGGACATGGAAGTCTATGATAGATATAAGCCGGTCTGTAACTGAGTCACAAAGGAGATTAGGCAGGCAAAGGCAGATTATGAGAAATCTTTGGCAAAGGATGCAAAGATAAACAGCAAAGAGTTCTTCACCTATGTAAACTCTAAAAGGAAAGGGATGAATCAGATTGGTCCAATGGATACTGATGGTTCAACTGTTGATGATCCTGCTCAGATGGCTAACAAACTAAATGAGTATTTTTTCAACTACATTCACACATGAGGAGTTATTCAGGGAGAGGAATGCCAGAGGTGAATTAAACTCTGGCAGTGAGCTATATGATTTTGTAATAACTGAGGAAAGTGGAGGAGAAATTGTTGAACATAAAAAAGGCACCCGGGGTGGATGGGATCTATCCAGTTATATTAAAGGAGGCAGCAAAGGAAGTAAGCAAACCCTTGTTTGTTTGTTTGTTATTTGGATTTTAGGAGCATTAGCAACTAAGGCCATATTGCTCCGGGGATATGCGGTGGTCATTCACTGACCTTTCCGCATCCTCCGTATTTGGTGGGCACAGGCTTGAACCCCGGTCTAATCAAGAAGCGTGTGCTACGCACTGCTGCTCCTGCCCACCTGGCTACGGAGGCGCCCAAAAAGCAAACCCTTAGCCATAATTATGAGAGCTTCCTTGTACTCAGGAGAGGTACCCATGGACTGGAGATGTCCAAATGTGATCCCAATTCATTAAGGAGGATCAAAGGGCGACACAGATAATTATATACTTGTTAGTTTAACTTCTGTTCCATGGAAATTAATGGATGCACTGGTTAAAGAAGCACTGCAAGATCATCTAGACAAGACTTCAGTTATAGTTTGGACACAGTATGGTTTTGTTAAGGGGAAGTCCTGTCTGACCAATTTCACTGGATAATCCTGTCCAGTATGTATGATGTGGTCACAAAGGAACTGGATGCACGGAATAATTTTGATATTATATATATTTGGATCTTAGAAAGGCGTTTGATACTGTTGCACGTGGAAGGCTGCTGCACAAAGTGGAGCAGTGTGGCACTGGAGGCAAATTGCTGCTATGGATAAAGGGATGGTTGAGTGGGAGAAGACAGTGTGGTAATCAATGGACACTGCTCTTTGTGGACTAATGTTATTAGTGGAGTACCTGAGGGTTCAGTGTTGGGTCCATTGTTGTTTTCTGTATTTATAAATGATATTGATGAGGGTATATCAAGTTTAATGTCCAAGTTTGCAGACAATACAAAGGTTGGCAGGGTTATTAAGGACACTAATGACAATACGCTGCTGCAACAGGATCTAGAAAAGTTGAGCAGATTGGCTGAGAGGTGGCAAATGAAGTTTCATATTGACAAATGTAAAGTAGTAGTACATATGGGAAGCAGTAACCTCAGAATAACACATCAACTCTGTGGTACTACACTGACAGTGTAGAGAATGAAAAGGACCCGGGGGTAATTGTGCAGGCAGATATAAAGTTTTCTGAGCAGTGCAGATGGTCTGCAAGAGTAGCTCATGGTGCCTTGTCAATGATATACAGGAATTTTTCTAGCAGGGATAAGGAGGTGATTATCCTTTTGTATAAGGCAATGGTCAGGCCACACCTTGGGTACTGTATACAGGTCTGGAGACCTCATTTTAAGAAGGATGTACAGCTGTTGGAACGAGTGCAGAGAAGGGCAACAAGGTTAGTGAACGGAACGAAGGGTTGCTCTTATGAATAAAGGCTTAAGTTTTGCAGATTACAGTGTCTGGAGACTAGGCACCTGCGAGATGATCTGATTGAGGTGTATAAAGCTTTGAATGGTTTGAGTATGCTCAATGCCGATGGGATTTTCCCTCTTGCTGAGAATAATCACCTGAGAGGGCATAAATTCCAATTGAGGAAAGTCAGTTGTAGGATAGATGTGTCGAAGTTTGCCTTTAGCCAGCGGGTAGTTGATTGGTGGAACAGACTTCCATCTTTTGTTGTGTAAGTGGATAACCTTTAAGGCTGAGCTGGACAGGTATTTGGAATGAACGGGGAGATGAAATGGGATTTTTTTTTTTTTTTGGCTGATGCTGCATAAGCTTGCTTTCTTGCATCGTATGCCTCTACTAATGCTAATGCTAACTACTGTCAAATCAGATTTAACCCCAACCCTGCGTTGGACGGACTCTATAAATAACATCCTAGACTGTTCAGACCAAAACTGGGGATCATTCCCCCACCCAGCTGGACATTATAAAAGAAAACATTGAAGATGACAATGCCAATTCTGAACTTCTGTTTACTATACAAGACTTAGAAATAGCACAATCTAAAACCAAAAACAATAAATGCCGAAATTTTGACCTCTTACGGGTTGAGATTATCAAAAAATTAGCGGAAATAGCACCAGACAAATTAATAGAACTATATAATAACTATATGACAGAAGGTATATTCTCAAAAATATGGAAAAAAGCTGTATTAAGATTAATTCTAAAAAACCCTGAAATACCCCCCTACTGATCCCAAAACATATAGACCAATATAGCCCTACTCCCTATACTAGGGAAAACATACGAAAGAATAATATATAACAGATTAGCCCAATACTACACAAAAACAGGTTTAAATTCCAACAATCAATATGGTTTTAAGCAGGGCATCTCTATGGAGGATGCAATGCACCACCTACTGACAAGAGTTAAACTCAGAGGAGAAATATATGCTGGCAATCTCTATTGACTTTGCTGGGGCATTTGACTCACTCTGGTGGCCTAGTGCCCTTAAGAGACTCCACCAGGCAAAATCCCCACAAAACCTATATAAGGTAATAAACAACTACCTTACAGAGAGAAGTGTTTAGTGCACACAAGATTCCAGGAATTGTCAATAAAGGCCTGTGACAATAAAAAACCCTGTGAATAAAGGCTGCCCGCAGGGTTCAATCCTTGGCCCTTTTTTCTGGAACATTGTTCTGGATCTGGGCCCTGTGGAAAGCCTTGCCTTTGCAGATGACATGATTTTCCTTGTAAAAGGTAACACGCGAGTGGTTGTAGAGCAAAGACTAAATGCTGCCCTCTTGCAGCTGCAGGAGTTATTATTGTTATTTGGTTTTTTTTTTAGGAGCATTAGCAACTAAGGCCATATTGCTCCGGGGATATGCGGTGGTCATCCCTGACCTTTCCGCATCCTCCGTATTTGGTGGTGACGGGTTCGAACCTCGGTCTAATCAAGAAGCATGTGCTACGCACTGCTGCTCCTTCCCACCTGGCTACGGAGGCGCCCCAGCTGCAGGAGTGGGCACAAATACACATGCTCAGAATATTGCCTGAAAAAACCAAACAAATATTTCTAAAAGGCAATTTGGACATAAGAAGACATCTACAAATTAAAATTAACACTACTATAAAAATAGTTACAGAACTAAAATATCTTGGAGCGGTCTTTGATTCTAAATTAACTTTTTATCCCCATTTGACCTATTTTGCGAAGAAAGTGAGAAATAATGCAGGTATGATTGTCAGGATCAGTCGATCAGACTAGGGGCTCAAAAGAAAGACCCTGGAAATCATATACTGTGCAATGTTCCTACCTGTTATCTATGAAGCCAGTGCGTGGTTCATCCGCTTGGCCATAGTAAGAAACAGGAATAAATTAGAATCAGTACAAAGGACAATACTTCTCGCCATTACCGGAGCATGTCGCACAGTGAGCACACCTGTGCTACAGTTGCTGGCCAGAGCTCTCCCACTTTATCTGGAAGTAGCCAAAAGTGGCTTGTATTATAGACTTAAAAAGGGCATACCCGCAGATTTTCTGGGGATAGCTCTTGACACAGCCAACACCATCAAGGCAGAAAGAAAAAAGAATTGCCACAAAGCTCCATGAGTTAGGGCAAACAAAATGGGAGCAGGAAACCAGAGGTCTAGTTACCAAAAGGTTTCACCCATGGGTGGCAATGGTCAGCCCACCCAAAGCCACCTTATGCCCCTGGACTTTTTACGACATTCATATTGACAGGTCACGGCTCTCTAAAGGCAAAACTAACCTCCTTAGAGCTGACTGATGACCCAAATTGCACCTGTGGTGAGAGTGAAGACTGGGCACACATTCTATATGAATGTATAATTTATGACATCCCCAGAATACAGCTAATAGCACAGATTGGACCCCTTCCAAGGGGAGAAGAACATCGATTCATTATAGAAGAGGAAAATTATAAAGCCTTTACAACCTTCATGCAGAAAGTATTCAAAATGTGCAGAACTATCCAAAGAATGGCAATCAGCCCCACAATTAAATAATAATCAATAGTTAAAATCACCCATGTCTCCCTTGACACGCCCAGACAATGACTTAATAACTGTCAGGACAGCAGTATTCTGTACCCTGACACGACAAAACCAGATTGACCTGGGGCCCCCACACCAAATAAGTAACCACGTAGGGGAAGGAGATGTACAGCCAGGGAAACAGATTAGCTGAAAAATATCAGTAAGCTGGTAGCAAGGGGTTGAAATGTAGAATGAAAGACAATGAATAGGCTGGTCACTGAGTGAAAGAGTGAATTAGGAATTATGGTAAAAGGGAATAAATGTCAGTTCTGGTGAAAGAAAGATGGACCCAGCACGAGGGAAAGAGAGTGAATGAGTGGAAGAGCAAATGTAATTGGCTGAAAGAATGCAAAGTTAATAATAACTTACACTATTTTATATATACTAACAACACAAACACTAACACTGCATTCTCCTCTGTTGTTGTTATTTGGTTTTTAGGAGCATTAGCAACTAAGGCCATATTGCTCCGGGGATATGCGGTGGTCATTCCCTGACCTTTACGCATCCTCTGTATTTGGTGGTCACAGGCTCGAACCCCGGTCTAATCAAGAAGCGTGTGCAATGCACTGCTGCTCCTGCCCACCTGGCTATGGTTTGTTTTGTTTGTTATTTGGTTTTTAGGAGCATTAGCAACTAAGGCCATATTGCTCCGGGATATGCGGTGGTCATTTCCTGACCTTTGCGCATCCTCTGTATTTGGTGGTGACGGGCTCGAACCCCGGTCTAATCAAGAAGCGTGTGCTACACACTGCTGCTCCTTCCCACCTGGCTACCGAGGCGCCTCCTGGCTATGGAGGCGCCACTCATTCTCCCCTACTTGTGGCTAGGCTTGCACCACAACTGAAGAATAATAGTAAGTTGAAGTGCCCAGAGAGTGCAGTGCAGAAAGCAAGGGTCGAACAAATGAAATGAAAGCCAGAAGAATGAATAAGAGTGTGTGAGAAAAAGAACATAAATGTCACAGTTAAGTTCACACTAACCCCATTTTTAATCTTTTATATTCTTTCTTATTTAGCTTAATTATTAAGCATTAGTATTTAAATTACATTACACAACATTGCATCCCCCCCCCCTGGTGTGGGAGAAAGAGATGAATGAGTGGGAAAAAAAAAATAAAAATAAATAAATATATATATATATATATTCTAAACTATAAAAAAAAAAAAATAGAATGCAAGTAGAGTGAAATGCGGATTATGAATGAAGTAAATGTATCTCCTGCACCTCGCTTGGTGGGTTCCCCACTGCCAGCTAACATATCCCACCCACCTCTGGGGGGTTGGCAGTTTGACCTTCCTACCGGATTTAACAAGACATCTACTTGACAACCATCACCAATGAATACACATTGCAGCTTTGTTGCCAACACACCATTTGACAATCTGAACTGGGTACTCTAACCTGGTTCCCTTTAAAACCCCATCCCCAGGCAGGGAAGGGAAGGAGTTGGGTCTCTGTCTTCCCCCCATACTTACCCTGGTGGGGCTTGTCCCCACTGACCTCTTTGGGGATGCCTACTCCATTGTGCCCATCCTTCTACCTGTTTCCCCCCACCGTAACTAAACCAACTGAGTACACCCCTAACAATGCCACCAAATTCAAATCAGCGTAAAAAATTCAACTGCTTTCTCGTAAACCTCTTTTGGCCTTTCCAAATTCTAGTGTTCATTCCCCCCTTATATATATATATATATATATATAGGTCTTGCCATTGAAACCCTTGGAAATTAGGTGGTGGAGCCTGCCAGAGTACTTAAATAATCTATTGGATGCCTGACCTGCCTCCTCATGGCAAAGTGTGGGCAATGGTGGGTCCTAAAGGCTAAATGGTCACAGAAACAACAGAACATAACATTATACAACAAGCCACTCCCCACACACTTTTTTAATCTCTGGCCTCCAGAGTTCTGTGTCACAAAGAATACAATGTGGAGATGGAGAACCCCCCCCCATGCCATCAGACAACTAACAAAAAAAAAAAAGCCTATGGCAGATATAAGCTAGTCTGTAATCAAGTCACAAAGAAGGTTAGGCAAGCAAAAGCTGATTACGAGAAATACTTGACAAAGAATGTAAGGAAAAACAACAAAGATTTCTTTACTGATATTTTTTTTTTTTTTTTTATATGTAAACCCCAAACACGAGAGGTATTAGAACCGATAGTACTTAGCACCGTGCTTGGGTTGAGAAGAAAGAAGGCATTTGTTGACATTGGACTTGAACTTCTGTAGACTGTAATTTTCAGGAAATACGTATGAAGGGACGTTGTTCCAGAAAATGGCAGTTGAATAAATAAACGAGAAAGATGAAAAGTTGGTTCTGTGAGTTTGAAGTTGGAAAGTAAATGGATGTTGGCTGGTGGCGGCACGTGTTCGGACTGTTTGAAAGAGAGAGCAGGAATTATAGAAGCCAATTCAGAAGAACAGTGCCCACGGAAGTATCTGAGAAGAGGCATGCAGCAGAAACAGTACGTCTATGAGACAGTGAATGGAAAGACTCTGTTAGAGATAAATCATTAATTAACCTAACTGTCCTCTTCTGAATGGAATCAAGAAGCCTGAGAGAGGTTTTGGTGGCACCACCCCAGATGTGGGAACAATATTCCATGGCAGGGCAGATTTGCGATTTATACAGAGTGAGCAGTTGCTTGGAAGAAAAGTAACGCCAAGAGCAAAAGAGAAAACCAAGTTTTTTAGATGCAGAGGAAGCAATATTTGTAATGAGCTTGTGCCAAGAGAGATTAGAAGTCAGGGTAATTCCCAAAAGAGATATATCATTTTGCCTAGAAATCAGAGTGTCACTAAAGATAAGCATAGGAGCAGAAGAATCCTTTTTGCGAGATATAAGACAAGACTGAGTTTTAGAAAGGTTGATATCAACTAGGTTGTCTTTTTCCCACTGGAGAATTACCTGAAGATCCGCATTTAAGGAATTGGTAGCAGATTTTCGAGAAGTTGAAGCTGATTTACCAGGACAAGGTTTCTCAAAATGGAAAATGGAATGCAATGTGCTACCATCGGCAAAACTATGGATAGGATTTCCAGTCAATGGAAGAAGGTCATTAATATACAAGAGGAAAAGAGTGGGGGAAAGAACTGAACCTTGGGGGACACCAGCATTAGTGGAGAAGTTAGAAGACAGAGAGCCATCTACTATCACCCTCAGTGAGCGATCAGAGAGAAAACTGGATAACCAATTACTAGAAACAGTTGGCAAACCATAAGATGGAAGCTTGTTTAGAAGACCTTTATGCCAAACACAATCGAAAGCCTTTGAGATGTCAAGAGCAACTACTTGTGTTTCACTGAACCTTTCCATTGAATTAGTCCATAAATGGGTAACATAAGCCAGAATATCACCAGTGAATCGACACTGACGGAATCCATACTGGCGATCATTGATCAGACAGAAGGTTTCTAGGTAGTTTACGGGTTGGCAGTTAATTGATTTCTCCATTACTTTAGAAAGAGTAGAAGTAATTGCAATAGGACGATAATTGGAAGGGAGGGATTTGTCACCCTTTTTAGGAACTGGCTGGATTTGAGCAAATTTCCAAGCAAAAGGAAAAACACCTTTGGAATACAGAAGTGAAAAAAGACTGCTAAGAACAGGAGTAAGTTCAGGAGCACAGGTTTTGAGAACAAGTGGAGAAATACCATTGGGAACTGGAGCTTTCTTGGCATCAAGATTTGTCAAAATCCTTTTGACGGAAGACCACAGGAGGCACTGAATGGAGCGTGTGTGGGAGGTGTTTTACCAAGATCATTAATACACGAGTTGGAAGAAAAATAGGATGCTACTAGGTCAGCTTTATCCTTGGCTGAAGTGACAACAGAACCATCTGGTTTGGACAGAGGTGGGAGCAGAGATGGGCAAAAGTTGCGGCCAATAGCTTTGGCAAGAGACGAGAATGTTCGGCTACCATTAGGGCAAGAAGCAAGTTTTCTACTCTTAGCCTGTTCAAACTCTAGTTTGGACAGATTAATAACTGTTTTACAATTGTTGCGAGCTTTGGTGTAGGCAGAAAATGAAACTGAAGAATTAGAAACAAGTCAATTACGATATGCAACATTCTTCTCTTGATCAGCCTTAGCACATTTATTGGAAAACCAAGATTTAGATAAAGGACGAGATTTTAAAGTGGAGTGTGGGATAAAGGATTCCATTCCTGCAAGAATAATTTCACTGACATAATCTGAGCAAATGTTGACATAAGAAGTTTTGAAAATGTAATCCGACCAAGGAAAAGAAGACTCGCAGGTCATCAAATTTTGCATTCTTGCAATGCCAAACAACACGAGGTTGGGAATATCCATAAGATAAAGGTTCCATTGGAGAAGAGACAATCACCAAGTTGTGATCTGAAATGCCTAAAGGACCTCTCACTTTGACCGTGTACAGTAATACCCCGACTTACGCTACCCCGACTTACGCGAACTCGGAGTTACGCGGTTCTTGATTTTTTTCGTTTGGCCGCCCACTATCTTCAAGGTCGTTTTTCATATGTTATCGATATGCGGTGCGACGGCGGAGAATGAGAGCGAAAGATGAACAAAATTCAACTTTGCTGCTTTTATGACACATTTCACCGTAATAACGTAAAAACCAACACAATTCCAGCTATAGGTATAATTGCAACTGCAATTAGATCGAGTTCACTAGCAGAAACACAACTGGATTTTTATTGTTTTATGGTAGTAACCCCTAGAAATGTAATAGTGTATCTCTGCCTTTATGGTGTTGTTTATTCAGTTGCTACACGCGCGCAGCTTTGTTTATGCGTATCAAGCGTGCCTCCTCGTTTTGTAATTGTGCTTTATTCCCTAAAAATGAGTAAAATGCTTAAAAGGTGTGAAAAGGAAGCATCCTGGTGAAGACACTGCAGATTCAGAGAGAAAAAGAAAAGCAATTATCGATAAACAGAGGCGGACTGGGTCAAAAATTCTTACCCGGGAAAATTTATAGTGGCCTCATACTATGGTTTATGGCCAAAATCACACTGGCCCACCGGGGTTTCCCCGGTAGGGCTTATGGCCAGTCCACCTCTGTCGATAGAGAAAAAATATGAAATTGTGAAACGCTTTGAGCGAAATGAAAGACCATGTGATATTGCACGTGCTACAGGCCTAAATGAAGCAACGGCGAAAAGCACATGACAATTGCAAACTTGACAGGTTGAAAATTGAAAAGGGCTCAATTGTAAAGGGCTTAAAAATTTTAGAAAACATAGACTCCAACGAAGAACGCATTATAGCTACAAAGCAAGGAATAAAAAAATTATTAGCTTGCAACGAAGAAATTCTGCGTGAAAAAAAGAACGCGCTGTGTCGTCAGACGAATTTGTTAGATTTTATGAAGCCATCGACATCGAAATAACTTTTTTACGTAAGTCATTTGTTTTTTTAATACATATTTTGTATTAATATGTATAAACAACTGCAATTTTATTAATATTTTTCTTCTAAACTAGTCTTTTTGTTAGTCCTTGGTCCCAATTAAGCAAAATTTATATGTATTTATATGCAAAGTTGTACCCCGACTTACGCGAATTCGACTTACGCGATTTTCGTCGGACCCACCTATCGCGTAACTTCGGGGTATTACTGTACTTAGAAGAGTTGTTTGTGAGAAAAAGATCATGCTTATTAGCTGTATGATTAGGATTGTCCGTATTCTTGTAGGTAAATGAACAATCTGTGCAAGGTCATTACTAATTGCAAAAGCCTCAGCATCTCGACCTGCTGGGTTGATGTGACTAGAAAACGGAAGACAGCAGGAGTTGTGAACATTAAAATCACCAAGGAAAATTACCTCTCTGTTAGGAAAGTTGGACTGGAGAAAGTCAAGTTGCAAAGAGAGGAAGTCAAAGAGCTCCAAGTGACTAGTGGAGTTGGGAGAACGGTAGAGACAACAGATGAATTTGACACAATGAGGTAGAGAGATTTTTAAGCCAGAGAAGATCAAAGAGAGGAGATTCCAAATTGCCAAGTCTCTGACAGGGAATATCAGAACGGACATATGCACAAATACCACCTTTGAGGCAAAAGGAATCAATACAAATAATTTGGGCATCTGAGATGAGCAGTAGTTGAATCATCTGATAACTGAGATTCTGTCGGAAAAAGTACATGGGGTTTGGCAGACTGCAAGTGGAAATGGACATCGTTGAGATTAGAATTGAGACCACGTATATTTGCGAAATGAATTAGGAAGTGCTTGGGAGGTTTAGATCTTTTCGCAGATAAGCTTGCTCTATTATTCATCCTCTTCCTTCTAGATGTAAACTCTAGAAGTTTACATCTAGAAGGAAGAGCTTTGGAAGAGCTCTCTTTGACTATTGATGATCCTGCTCAAGTTGCTGATAAACTGAATGAGTATTTTGCATCTACATTCACACAAGAATAGTTATTCAAGGAGGGGAATGCCGGAAGTCACCTGGGGAAGATGGAATCTATCCAGTTATATTGAAAAAGACAGCAAGGAAATTAGCAAACCCTTAGCCATAATTATGAAAGCATCCTTAGATTCAGGGGAGGTCCCCATGGACTGGAGATGTGCAAATGTATCCCCAATTCACAAAGGGGTTCAAAGGGTGACACAAATAATTATAGACCTCTTAGTTTAACTTCCGGAGAAAATAATGGAGTCGCTGGTTAAAGAGGTGATACAGAATCACCTAGACAAGACTGCAGTAATAGTTCACCCACAGCATGGATTTTTTGTTTAGAGGAAGTCTTGTCTTACCAATTTGATTGGATACTATGATGTGGTTACAAAGGAACTGGATGCAAAAAATAATTTCGATATTATATACTTGAATTTCGGGAAAGCTTTTGATACTGTTGCACATGGAAGACTGCTGTACAAATCGAAGCGGTATGGCATTAAGGGAAGTTGCTGCAATGGTTGAGTGGGAAATGGCAGAGAGTGGTAATAAATGAACACTGCTCTACATTGATTAAAGTTATTAGTGGAGTCCCCCAGGGTTCAGTACCGGGCCTATTGTTATTTTGTGTATTTATCCATGATATCGATGAAGGCATATTAGGCTTAATGTCGAAGTTTGCAGATGATACAAAGGTTGGAAGAGTTGTTAATGACACTAATGACAGTACACTGCTGCAACAGGATCTAGAACAGTTGAGCAGGTGGGCTGCGAGGTGGCAATTGAAGTTTAATATTGACGAATGTAAAGCACTACATATGGGAAGCAATAGTCCTAGAGTAATGTATCAATTCTAAAGACAGTATGGTACTGCAACAAGATCTAGAAAAGTTAAGCAGATGGGCTGAGAAGTGGCAACTGAAGTTTAACATTGATAAATGGGAAGTATTGCATATGGGTCACAGTAATCCAAGAGAAACATACCAACTGTGTGGTACTACCCTCAGAGAGGTGGAGAATAAAAGAAACTTGAGAGGAATTGTGCATTCAGATATGAAGTTCTCTGAGCAGTGCAGACGGGTTGACAGAGCAGGTCATGGAATTTTGTCAATGGTATATAGGAATTTTGCTAGCAGAGACAAGGGGGTGATTATATCTTTGTATAACGCAATGGTCGGGCCACACCTTGAGTACTGCCTACAGGTCTAGAGGCCTCATTTTAGTAAGGATATAGAGTTGCTAGAATGAGTACAGAGAAGGGCAACAGGATTGCTGAGAAAGACAAAGGGGTTCTCTTACCAGGAGAGGTTTAAATTCTGTAAGCTGCAGCATCTGGAGACTAGGCACTGTTGATGTGAGCTGATTGAGGTTTATAAGGCCTTGATTGGTTTGAGCAGGCTCAATGCTAATGGGATACTTTTGTTTGCTCAGATTAAGAACTTGAGGGGGTGCATAGATTCAAATTGTGGAAAAGACAGTTGTAGAACAGATGTGCAGAAGTCTGCTTTTAGCCATCGGGTAGTTGATTGCTGGAACAGACTTCCAACTGTTGTTGTGGAAGTTGATAGCTTAAATAAATTTAAGGCTGAATTAGACAAACATTTGGAGTGACTGGATGGATGAAATGTGAAGGGTTTTTTTTTTTTTTTTGGCTGTTGCTCTATACGCTTGCTTTCTTGCATCATATGCCTCAGCTAATGTTAATATATCACACTGTTCCTGGTCTTGTTGCAGCACTTCCACATATAGACAATAAGAGATCAATCGCATAAGGCACGATCTCTGCAGATGTGCCTTTCCTGAAATGATACCAGACAGACACAGATCCCCCTCCTCTCTATACAGATTCATGCACTGGAAATCCCCACCATTGGCCACAGCATTTATTCCCTTCTACTCATGCCTTTCTTGTATCATTGCACGGATCTTGTAAGTAGGAATTCAAATTCTGGCCTGAAATGCCTTGTCAGTGGTCTTTCAGGTGAAATCATCTTTGCTGCTATTCATACTGAGAATGGTGATTTATCATATAAACTGCCCTGACTGCAAGAATGTTACTTAGGCCAAACTAAGCAATGTCTGAAGAATGCATGAATGAACATTCAACTTCTATCCATGCAGGGAAGTTGCAGATTCCTCACTGGATAAACATTTTTGGACTATGGGACAATCACATAATCCTAATCAAGTTTATGTGGTAGCTCCACTGTCATCTATATCTCTGCCACTGGTTGCAATCACTTTATATCACCACCAACCCTGCTTACTTCAATTGCAATTCAGATCTTCGTATAAACCTTTGGTGGATAAGGATGGGTGAAGTGTGCGTTTTTTTTGGCTGATGCTATATAAACTTGCTTTATTGCACCATTTACTACTACTACAACAACAACACTATCTCTGTTTACAAACCTGTCATAATTCAGAAGGACAGCAGATGATGTCATAGGACGTGAGTAGTCACTGGTCATATGATCCCCCCATCCAACTTTGGTACCATTCATTCAATCATTTATTTTTCATAGCATTGCTTTACATTTTAATGGCTGATAAAAAAGATCCTGTGATATCAAAAGCTACCATGTTTTCTCTTTTATCCTTTATCTTACTTTTATCTTGTTTTAATCTTATTATAAATCAATAGATTTATGTGTAAACACACATTACTATTTTACTTTTATCTTAACTCTATATTGTTGGTTTGAGTAAATGAAGAAGATTCTGATGAAGACCCACCCATCTGTTCCTGTCACTGCATCAATGATTTTTGTATCATCCATAGTTCCATATTCCCAAATCATCACTGATTTGTTGGAAAACATTGCTGAATCCAATGTCTGTTATATATATTTGCTGTAAGTCTTTGGAACCTTGAATTTGTGTGAAATTTCAACCTCGATAAAATATCAGGGTTGAAAAATATGTTCTGTTATCTTGTTGCAGTTCAAGACTTGATGCTATCAACCTAAAGCCAAAGTTTTCTCCAAGGTTAAGTAAATGTTGAACTTGAAACTTCATTCCATGTTAGTACTATACTGTAAGGATATTTTTCATGTTAATCACTTTCATGATTCTATAAAACTTATATTTGTGTCTTCTATTTTTTTTTCCCCAAAACTGAGCTCAAAAACTTTTAACTATGTCATCTCTTTAAACATTCTAAAACCCCCTTGTTCCATAGGCTGGATCAAAGATGTTACATTTGGTTCTAAAAACACAGCCTTTATGACCCCCTTTTTTAGAGTTCCTCATAATTGTGATTTAAAGGAGTTTTTTTTTTTTTTTTTGTTAGTTGTTGGCGCATCGGCTTCTGTGGCCATAATGCACCTCCCAAGGTTTTCGCACTACTCTGATCCAAGCCCAAGGCAGGATTCGAACCCGCAACCTTTAGGTTGCCAGGCAGGCACCATACCCACCTGGCTAGCCCGGTCGGCATTTAAAGGAGTGTTGTTGGAAAGAGAATAGCCTTTTTCAGGTAAGTTTATATTCTTAAAGTGTTTTTTTTTTTTACATGTTTGTTCTCAATATCAATTTTCTCTGTTGATAAAGGGCCTTAAAAAATCTAAATTTTTGAGCAGTAGACTGATCAATGGATAATCTCTTGGTTTACAAACATCTGCTATAACGAACATCACAATTCATTCAAAATGTCTTAAAGTCGCCAATACATAGAGTTCCTTATAACAGCACTTCCCAAACTGTGTTCCGTGAGACGTGAACAAGTGTTCCGGAACACAGTCCGGAACACTTACCTAGGTATTATACGCAAATGTGTACATAACTATAGTTTCTGCAATGGTTTACAAGTTTTATACCCCTATATTCGTAATCAGTATCAAATACAACAGATTGTGCATGTTTAACCCATAACTACACATACCGCAAGGTAGCCGACCTTAACCCAGGAAGGTAGACGGCCCCCACCCCGCTCTTCGACCCATCTGTGATTCCCAGAATTTTATTTTCCGAGTGGAGTCTGGGAAACTCCTGTGTGTAGTTGCGGGTTAAACTTGTCTGAGCATGCACTCACTTGTTTGTACAATCCACTCAACCACAGAGCCTATATAAGTGGCACATCTCTTATGCGGTCATAATACTCCTGTAAAAACTGTCGTGAGCTCTCATTGTGTGTTAGTTTTCTTTTAGTATGGCAATCAGAAAGTATATAAACAGTCCTGACATGTTTTGTTACATATGTGGTTGTTTTGTTCCTGTAAAGCAGAGGCAAAATATTACCGATTTTGTAAAAAAATCATATTATGCATACTTTGACATAAAACTAGGCGATCAGGATAAATCATGGGCACCGCATAAAGTATGCCACACATATGTCGAACATCTCAGAAAATGGAGTCAAGGAAAAAAGGTGTGCTTGCCATTTGCTATTCCTATGGTGTGGCGCGAGCCAGTAAGCCATGCCGAATGTTACTTTTGTGTATGTGACGTTAAAGGTTACAATTCAAAAACTAAAAAGGACATCAAATATCCAGATCTAACATCAGCCATAAGACCAGTTCCACATGGACCTGATCTGCCTGTAAAACCTCCACCAGAAACTTTGGAGTCCACTGAAGCAGAAGCTAAAGAGGTTAGTGAAGAGGAATGTTATCAACCAGAAAATATTTTAACGGCACAACAATTCATGCAAGTTGAACTGAACGATTTAGTAAGGGACTTAGGTCTTCCAAAGTATGCTGCTGAAATTCTGGGATCCAGACTTCAAGCGAAAAACTTACTTGCTCCAGGTACATCATTTTCCTGGTACAGAAATCGTGAAAAGGAGTTTATACAGTATTTTTCACAAGACGGTCCTCTCTTATATTACAGTGATATCGCTGGTTTAATAAGTGCCTTAGGAGCTCCATCATATGTTCCTAGTGAATGGAGACTATTTATAGACTCTTATAAGACTAGTTTAAAAGGTTTTCTCTTGTATAATGGAGATAAGTACACATCTGTGCCAGTTGCTCATTCAGTCTACTTAAAAGAAACTTATAACAATCTAAAGTTGCTTCCGGAGAAAATTAAATATCAAGATCATGAATGGCAACTATGTGGAGACTTAAAAGTGTTAAAAGAGACTTAAAAGCACTGCACCGGACAAAGAAGAAATGGCCTCGGAGGCAATCTTACACCGGAGTCAAAAAATATTGTGCATGAAAGTTTGGTGAAGCCAGATAAAACACTGCATATCAAGTTAGGCATAATCAAGCAATTTGTTAAAGCATTGAATAAGGCTGGCAACTGCTTTAAGTATCTTTGCAGTAAATTTCCCGGTTTATCTGAGGCAAAACTTAAGGAGGGTATCTCTTCATTGGTCCCAAAATTAGAAAATTGGTTTTAGACAGTCAGTTTGAAACTATTATGACTGACGTTGAAAGGGAAGCCTGGATTGCATTTAAAAGTGTAATGGAAAACTTTCTAGGAAATCATAAATTACAGGATTATGAGAAAATTGTTCAAAATATGCTCGCAAAGCTTCACAATTTAGGTTGCAATATGAGCATCAAAATTCACTTTTTGCATGCCCATCTTGATTTTTTCCCCGAAAATCTTGCACAGATGAGTGAAGAACAAGGGGAGAGATTCCATCAGGATATAAAGGAAATGGAGCAGAGGTACCAGAAAAGGTGGAATACAAGCATGATGGCAGATTACTGCTGGTGTTTAAAAAGAGAGAAACCTGGCACTGTACATAAAAGAAAAACGATTAAACATTCTTTTCAAACAAAGAGACGAAAGTCTGATTAATGAAAGTTTAAGAATTTTGATTAATACTTGTTAGTATTTACGTATTTTTTGATATATGAAAATGTAATCCTATCAATTTGTCATTACTAAATACAATAAAGTTATATACTTTCGTAAAAAACAATACTTTTTTGTTTTTTTCTATCATACTGGATGTGATAGAAAAAAATCGAAGTCATATTTGAAATCACAGCAACATATTTCAGCAGTAGGACCTAATGAAATTCAAACCCCAGTGAACAAACTTAAATTTGTAAACTATTGTAATTAAAAAAATAAAATAAATAAACTTTGCAAATTTGTAGCATACACCACTTTTGTATCATTATCTCCATTATACAAGAGAAAACCTTTTAAATTTAAATTTTTTTTCCCAGTTATTAATATACTGGCATAGACTATTAATCAAATAGACCGTGGAACACTTTATTTTGGCGAGCTTTTGCATAGAGATGTATGCTTAAAAGTAATGACATCTACGAAAAAGTAGCAATGTAGTGATCTAATTTGCCATTCGTATGCGATTTAGCCTGGAGTATACTGGTTGAAGGAGAGGAGGAAGCAAACCGATATCATAACTAAACTTACTTCCTTGTATAATTTTTTTTGCTAATTATCAGTATTTTGAAATATTATTATTAAGATAATGACCATGGATTTGTGTTGAAAAAAAAAAAAAAAAAAAGGAACTTACAAAAAGAGAAGCAAAGTACTTCTAGTAGTGCAATGTGGTCGATGAAAATGTACAGAATATTGTCACACTTCAAAGTGAGGATGAACAATCGCTGCCTTTTGCTCCCCAAAAATCCGATTCAAAAAGCAGGAACCAACTAATAAAAGATCAAAATGAAAGTATAATGACAGTTATTTGAATTTCGGCTTTACATGTGTTGGAAATAAAGATGCTTCTGATGCACAGTGTGTCGTATGTAATAAAATATTAGCAAACAGTTCTTTGCTCCCTCTAAACTTGTTTCATAAGTGTTCCATGAATATGTTGTGAGATGAAAAGTGTTCCATGACCAAAAAAGCTTGGGAAATACTGCCTTATAAAATGAAATGCCAAATGTGAACATAATTGTAAGATTTAAATAAATAAACTTTTAAAAAATGTATTTATTACAATAATTATGAGAAAATTATTATATGATAATTATACTGAACTGTTCTTGGTTAATAAAACTAATCTAGCCAGTAAAAAAAAAAAAAAACTGGTTTACATGCCACACCGCGTAGAATGTTGAACTCTGATGAAGATATTGACGAGTAAAAGTTGAATACATATGTATAAACAGTACATATACAGTGTATTTAGTGTCTAACGGCACCAGGGGTTTCCCCCATCTCTGCGTTGCTTTCATTGTGGGTGTACCAGTTCACTGGGAAGGCCAGAGATTTAAAAGTGTATGGATATTGTACATGTGTAGTCTTGTGTTCTGTTGTTCATCTGGCCGTTTAGCCGCTGGACCCCTACTGAGGCCCAACGTTGTCCACACTTGGCCCCGTGGAGGCAGACCAAGTACACCAGTATTTTTAGATAAGTACTCTGGCAGGTCCTGCCACCTAATTTCCCGAGATTTCAGTGGCTAGGACCTATATATATATATATATATATATATATAAAAAAGGGGGGGGGAGGAGAGGGATAAATGCTTGAATATAATTAGGCCGAAAGAGGTTGCAAGTGTGTTGAGTTTGGCATTTAAAATTTTACGTTTTGTGGGGCATTCGCTTTTTGCTGGCGATATAGGTAGAGTAGGGGGGGAAAGACGGAAGGCTGGGGGGAAAAAAGATAGAAATATGGGGTCAATAGGGAAGGCGACCCCAGGTATATCAGTGGGGCATGCCCTTACCCCACCAGAGGGAAAAGAGGGCGTGGTGGGGTGGGGAGGGGGCAGAAAGACCTTCCCCCCACTCCCACCAGGGATAGGGAGAGAAAGTGGGCTGGGCAAGGGAGCCCTGCCCAGTTCGCCACAGCAGCAAGTGCAGTCTGATGATAACTTGTTGGTCCTTTTCTAGGTGTGTGAGTTCATCCTGGGAGCGACGACATCATGGCTGGAGCTTCTCCCGTTGGTTCCTAGGTCGATGCTGTTTCATTTATTCTGCTGCATATTACACCGTTTGTCCTTAGTATTTTGCTATCCTTTCCTCTGTGTTGATGTTTTATCAGTTTGCCTTTATTTATTATTTGTGGTCATTTATTCATTGTGGATGGCTATTTCTGTTCATCGTCTATTGAAGACGTCAAGTGCAAATCGGCTGAGGGCTTTGTATTCATCTTCTGAATCCAGTAGATGGTACTCTTGATTTTTCGGCGCAAGTATTGAATCTCAGTTATAAGTCTACTTCTGTGTTCTTCGTAGCATTCACAGTCGTGCATAATATGCTGCCAGGTTTCAGGTTCTCCACAGGTGCATGTGGACTCTATTATTCCGAGTGCGTTCAGTTTTGCTTTAAATGGACCATGGCCCGTCAGGAGGAAGGTTGTATTTAGCCCAGGATAGACCCACGAGGGGACTTTTGGGTACATTTTTGCGACTATCGGTATGAAGCTTCTTGTAACTTGACCCTCTGGCGACATCTCCCATCTGTGCTGCCAAATCTTCAACATGTGAACCACTATTCGTTGTTTCTCTGCCATCCGGCTGTTGGTTGGGTCCAAGGTAAAGTCATAGATGGAGGCAGGTATATCCTTGGACAGTAAATACATGAGTCCACATCTAGTCACCTCGAGGTCCAGCGGAAGAGCTCCTGCCAGGACCTGCAGAGCATGGGTGTTTACCGTTTTGCATGCCCTAGTTATAGTTAGAAGTATGTTTCTTTGGATAGTGTCCAGCAGTCTTCTGTTGACTGCGGTTCCGGCCTTCCTGAACCAGATTGGCGATCCGTAGGTGATCGCTGGGATGAATATTGTTTTATAATACAGGGACTGGGGATTCAACAGGAAGACCCTGTCCCTGTGAGATACTCTTGCTATAAGTGCTACATAGTTCCTTAGTTTCTCTCTCAAGTAGGTGAGGTGTAAAGGACAGGTTTCCATCCAGGATAATACCTAGATACTTAATTTGCTTTGCTAGTTTAATGGTGGATCCTGCTATCTTTATTTGCGGTGGTCGTCTGATATTTAGAGAGCCTTTTGGTAATACTGAGTTTGTCTTGGTTGGTGAAATCATTAACATATGTGTTTTTGCCCAATTCTGTAAGGTTTGTAGTGCTTGGTTTGCATGTGTTTCAAGTCCCGTTCTGGAGTCCGCTTCCACCATTAAAATGCAAAGGCCTGACTGGCCACATTTCCCAGGTCCAGAGCCAAGAAGTCATCAAAAACCATGTTCCACATTAGTGGCCCCAGGACAGATCCCTGTGGGCAGCCCCCTCGGACGCTTTTAACAGCTCTTCGGAAAGTTGTGACGACCTCAATTTTCCTATCCGACAGATATGCCTGGACACTGTTATACAAGTTTTCTGGGAGTGCTGCTTTCCGGAGTCTACCAAGGACGCTGGGCCACCAGACGGTATCAAAGGCCCCAGCAAAATCCACTGCTATTACCAGAAAATACTTCTTGTTACTTTGGGTTGCCTTGGTTATAAGGTTTTGGACTGCTTCAATGGTCGAGAAGCCCGGTTTGGATCCTGTACAGTACATATACAGTAAACCCCCGCTATTCGCGGTTTCACGTATTCGCGATCGCTGATTTAATATAAAATGAAACCTAAAAAAAATGTGAATTTTAAAGCGCCGTGATATTTTCCGCCATAAAAAAAACATGGGCGTGGCTAAAATTATCTTTCCCGGTCAAAACAGCGTTCAGTGGGTGGCGGGGAGAGGGGTGACAAAATCGCGAGCGTGGATGTTTCTCGCTAATCCTTGTTCAGTATGTGTTATGCGCTTGTCATGGAAGGTTTGGTCGTTTGCTTTTAATTTATATGCTTATAAATTGAATAAATTTATCAATTTATAAATTGATATGCTTACAAAAGTGATAAATCTACTGTTTTGCAGTGTAAAACAGACTTTTTCGAGTGTGTTAACGGAAGAAGTGCCTTTATTGTGGACAAGTTCTTTTTTACCTGTACAAAAATATGGCTACGAATAACAAGAGAAATGTGAAAATATGAAAGAAGGTGATGACATTAGCAAATAAAATTGAGTTATTACACAAAATTTCTAATGGTGAAAGTGTCTCTTCAGTGGCAAAACATTATAAAATCAATGAGTCAACGGTACGATCAATCAAAAAATCGGAAGAAAAAATCCGCCGTAGTGTCCGTGAAAACGGGCTAATTGCTTCAAAAATTTGCTCTGTAACTCGTGATATTAAATTGGAAAAAAATGGAAAAGGCTTTAAATCTGTGGAAAGAAGACCGAACTCAAAATAAAATTCCATTAAGTTCACTCATCATTCGTGAAAAGGCAAAACTCCTTTATCAACACTTTAGCAAAACTGATGATAACACTGGCGGGATAAGTTTTAGCTAGCAAAGGCACTGGTTTGAAAGATTTGTTTGAAATTTCTAATAAATATTACATTTAATATTAAATTGTTTCTTATTTTCATTTCGATGCCATATGCTTGCATTTCACTATGTACTGTCTATGTACATAGTCATATTATGAAGGTACATATAATACATACATAGACAAAATTTTAGACTAGTTTTTCTTATATATTTCATACTTTGGAATGGAACCCCTTTATTACTTATGGGAGCCATAACTCAGTATTTGCGTTTTCGGTATTCGCGGCATTTCTCAGGAACGTAACCCCCGCGAATAGCGGGGGTTTACTGTATTATGTTAGTACTCATTTTCTTTATTTTTATATTGTAACTCATGTTTTTAATTAAAATTAACAAGTATGATATCTTGTTTTTTTATTCTTTTCTTATTTTATTTTATGTTATGTATCGTATACGATAAACTGTAACGCATACATACACTATAATAAAACGTACTGTATAGACCATTCGATGGTTAGTACGTGATTTTAATGCCTTAAAATGGCTGCTAAAATGCTTGGAATGGAACTCATTTGTAAACCGAGAATTGCCTGTACTCAACACATGACATTTTTTGGCCTTAGTCTTCTATCAATCTTTTGATAGAATACTAAGGCCTTTCTTTGATTCTGTTTTTATGGATCTGCTGATTGGGGTTCTGTATTGTTTTTTTTTGGATAAACTACAGCCATGATGCATTATCTATTTCTAATTTTGGTTTCTTTTAAGTGGAGCAAGAACTAAACAACCCACACAAAACAAACTGAATGGAAAACTCTTCTAGATTTTTTATGATTATATTTTTACAATCTTTTGCAGTTGTCACATCCAAACTAAATATTAAATGACAATTTTTTAAAGATTTACCTTTATAGAGTTTTTTTTTGGTACATCCAACTTAGTTTTCATAGAAGCAACAACTTTCTTTTTTTTCTCACCAAATTTAATTAATTTAGGTAATATTTCATTAAATTACATATTGAAATTACACTAACAAATAATTTTACTAGTGTAAACATGGTTTGGAACAAACGCACATCTCAACGGGCTGGTGTGGTATTAGCATTAGTAGAGGCATATAATGCAAGAAAGCAAGCTTATGCAGCATCAGCCAAAAAAAAAAAAAAAATGCTATACTAGCCACAGGCATACTGTCTGATGCCCACAGCAAACTACAGTGTGCATAGGCATCAGACAGCAAGTTTTAGAGAGAAAGAGAGAGAGAGAGAGGGGGGGGGGGAGAACTAACTAATCTGGTGAATCATTTAAGTGCAGGTCAGTTAAGAGGGTCTCTAGTGTATTTGCTGTAGGATATGCTCCTGTATTCTGTGCAATCTTGAAACACTGTATATTATGTATCATGGCAAAGTATCCCATATATCGCTGTCACTGATACAGATACTTTGCTATGAAAATTTATGTAAATATGATCCAACAGAAGATTTCCTTTGAGAAAACTGAAATCTTTAGATAGCTACCAACAAATTCATAGCAGAGGAATGAGAGTACAGTAGCACATGCTCTTTGGGTGGACCATGGTTCAAGCCCCTGATTGCTAAATATGATTAATGATTGTATTCATGATTTACTGTACTCTTCTGATCTGATGGTTGTGCTGGAGTATAAACAAGAACATTATAAAATTAATTTTTCATTACTGTATATCTCCTTATCCCACTAATAAACAGAGGTATAAACATTCATTAATAAAAAATACTAATAATCAAAATAATAAAATTCCCTTACCACATATGTCCACAAGGTGACTGTAGGCTGACGTGGCTACTATACTGAAATGCTGGCTGACTTTTTGAGAGTATGGGTTCCTATAAAAATAAACAACAAAAAAATATAACATCATGGAAATATTGATAAATTATGAGTGGACTACATGGTTGTAAGTGAATAAACTGAAAAGCAAATTCATGATTTGATTTACAATTCAAAAGAAAATTATATGAAATGTTGTTGTTGTTATTTGGTTTTTAGGAGCATTAGCAACTAAGGCCATATTGCTCCAGGAATATGCGGTGGTCATTCCCTGACCTTACCGCATCCTCCGTATTGGTGGTGACAGGATTGAACCCCGGTCTAATCAAGAAGCGTGTGCTATGCACTGCTACTCCTTCCCACCTGGCTACGGAGGCGCCTATATATGAAATGTGAGCTAAAGCATAGGTATTCAAAACTGGGTTCTGTGCAATTTTTAAGAGAGAGAGGGGGGGGGAGGAGAACACAAACATAACAAACATCTTTGTTATGCTTATGTTTCAATAAAAGTGAGGCAGGTAACATAGGAAAAAAACAGCCTGGGATAAAGGTTTCTGAGATATATTAATATTTTAATTTGAATTAAGAAATATCTAAGTTTATTTGAACTGTATAAAGCAGTTGATTTCAAAGTATATTACATGAAATACTGAAGTTCCATAAAGGTAAGGAGTAACATTTAATCCCAACTCACATTTCACATCCAAATACAATGATTAATCATACAGTTTTGTCAACCAAGATGGGCCACTAAATAGCAACTTCTCCATATGAATGATCCAGTATGGCTGAGTAGATGTTGAAAACATCTACTCAGCCATATAACCTGCCATCTTATACAGGGCCGAAATATGGGCCTCTGCTTCCACAAATGAAACTAAGATCTATGCTAATGAGTACTGGCTACTTCAGTGAGTCATCAATAAGCTGCACATCCCTCCTCAACAAAAGAATAACCCAGATGGCCCATTCTCTTGGTATTACGAGATTGCCTGGCTCTGTTGCAGAACAATGTCTCACTTTCACAGTCAAGATGTTCACCAGAATGATCAAGGCTACCAACTTCTGGGAACAATGCTCATGGAGGGTTCTACAGGCTAAATGCTAATGGTATCCTTCCTCTTCCTTGGACAGCATAAATGAGGAGGCCTAAATTTAAACCAAAGAAGGGTAGTTGCAGGTTTGACGTGTGAAAATTTGCTTCTGGCTGAAAGAAAAATTTTCTTTCAGCCAGAAAGGATCAGACAAATTATTAGAGATGAACAAATGATGTGGGTGATTTTTTTTTTTTTGGTTGATGCTGTATAAGCTTGTTTCCTTGCATCATTTAGTACTACTACACTAATTCTAATATCTACAAAAAGCAAATGCATTACAACAAATGCATTCACTTTTTCTTTCCTTTGCTTGTATTCGGAGTAGTAATTCAATGAGAAGCTCCATTAGAAGAACAAACTAACAAACTGTTCAGAAAAAAAGCAGTAAACTCACTTTTCACTCTGTCATGGAGCATTATTATTTTAATTATTTTACAAAAACATGATAATAAATTTAAATATTAAATTTCATACAAGTTATGGAAGCAGTGCTTCCATAACTTCCATGTGCAGACTATTACTGAATTAGAGGCAGGCTCTCAGGGTCAGAAAGACATGAATTAATACATTATATTTAGTGTCTTACATATATATTTTTACACAAATATACATTGTTCACCTTTTAAAACCAGTAATTTGTTCATCTTCATCAGATGAAAACACAATTCCTGATGAATTAATGAAACTCATTAGAGTTATGTATTTTCAGGTTTATTTTTTAAGAAATTGTGCACTGTAAGAATACATCACAATGTATTCTTAAAACTTTTAAAAGGAAGAGCAGTATAATTTAATTAATGGAAAATATATGATTAATTATGATCTTTTAGGTCCAAAAATATAACTGAACATGTAAGCTGGAATCTAGTAATTTGCTGATACTGTACTCAGTGCATGAAGCAACTTATGATTAATTATGACCATATATGATTCATGGAACACAAAAAAAAAAAAAAAAAAGCAGCCTGATTTCTATTTCCTCTAACATTTTTTTCTAATTCTTCCTTAAATTTATTCAAAATTACCCACTCCACAACACACAAGATAGAAGTTTCTGCCAACAACCAATTACTCTTTAGCTGCAAGTAAACCTTTAAATCGTGTGAGTACTAGTGAAGGGTTAACCATATTCATTTGGCAATGTTAAGTGAGAGAGAGAGAGAGAGAGAGAGAGAGAGAGAGAGAGAGAGAGAGAGAGAGAGAGAGAGAGACTAACAAGATGGAAGTTTCTGCCAAAAATCAATTATTTTGTCATAGATGTACTCAGAATATTAGAAATATGCAAGTTACTGTAAAAAATGTATGTTTTCCCTATACTTTATTAATCTAATAAAACATTTGCCTAGTATAAATAAAGACCCCCACCACTGCAGTATCTATGATAAGCAACTTAAAAAAGTTTATGCTCAAACACACACACATATATGTATATGCACCACCAGTCATCTAAACAAATTCAGAGTGGTCCTGGTGTGTGTGGATGGCATATATCCAGACTGTTGAGAACCTCTAGTATAGATTCTTTACATTAATCTTGCCATTCTGATGTGACACAATTGTTTTTAATTTATGCCATTCATTCAATATTGAAGCTAAGATTTTTACCTGGCCTACCACTCCTCTACCACGAACTGTTTCCAATGATCCAGAAAGGCTGAATATTCTCCAGTGTCTTTCTCGAAGTTGCACAGCTAAATCACCAAGATTTTCTAAACGAATACAATATCTCCACTATAAAAGAAAAAAACATACATGATTAAGCATTACACAAAGATTAAATATACAGGCATACCTCGGTTAACGTTACCTCTGATAACGAAGCTTCGATATAACGAAGTCGGCAATTTCAAGCCCCATTTAACATAAAAAAAAATATTCCAGTTTAATCACATGAAATCTAAACAAACTGAAGAAATTACGGAAATCTTTGGGGCTTCTCGTGGTTGGTTCGAGAAATTTAAAAAAACGGGCCAGGATTCATAGTGTAAAATTAACAGGAGAAGCTGCAAATAAGTTTCCAGAAAAACTAAAGGAAATAATTGAACGTGAAAATTTTCCAAATTTGGTGTTCAATGTTGACGAAAGCGGTTTGTTCTGGAAATGGCTACCAACAAAAAGCTTCATTTCTATTGAAGAAAAATCAGCTGCTGGGTTCAAAGCAGCCAAAGACCGTTTAACGTTACTCTTTGGATCAAATGCCTCTGGTGATTATAAATTAAAATTGTTATTAGTTTACCATTCAGAAAATCCGAGGGCGTTAAAAGGTAACATAAAAATGAATTTACCTGTAATATGGAAAGCAAACAGAAAAGCGTGGGTTACCAAGGAGTTATTTACTGATTGGTTTGTTAACCACTTTTGTCCTGAAGTAAAACGGTATTGTCAAAAAAAAAAAAACTTTGAAGAAAAAGCTCTTTTGTTGTTAGACAATGCTCCGGGTCATCCTACTGATCTTAACACGTTGGACACATGCATTCCTGTCAAAGTTGTGTTTCTTCCAGCAAACACAACTTCCCTGATTCAACCATTGGATCAGGGAATAATAGCATCATTTAAAGCTTATTATCTGCGTCGAACATTAAGCAGTTTAACTGAACTAGAGGATAAAGAGGAAATGACAGTTAAAACCTTTTGGAAAAACTACACCATTAAAAACGCAATTGAAAACATTGATAGTTCTTGGAAAGAAGTCACTAAGAAATGCTTAAATGGAGTTTGGCACAAAATATGGCCAGAAGTTGTACTAGAAGAAGAAAATAACATCCAAGAAATTAGAAATGAAGTTATCCAGATGGCTCAATCAATAGGTTTCGAAAATGTCGATGAAGAGGATGTTAGAAATTTATTGAATGCAGAAGATGATGGTTTTTCAGTGGAAGATTTAGAAAACCTTGTTAGCAACGAAGACAAAGATAATGAAGACGAAGTTAAAGAAGTTCCTGCCAAAAAAGTGTTAACAACCAAAGATTTAAAAAGGTACTTAAATGACATTGAAAACGTTTTAAATTTTTTTAGTGAAAATGATCCTGATTTAGGAAGAAGTGTTATTGTTAAGTAATCAGTGTTAAATGCAATAACTCCGTATAGGCAATTGTTAAATGAAAGAGAAAAACAGCATAAGCAATCAATTTTAAAATGTGATTTCACTTTGTACGTAAGTTGACTGTTTATTTAATAAAACTTTTCTTTGTTCGAGAAAAAAAGCTTTTCATTTTCTTTACGTAGGAACGTATCCCTATTCTGGCCATAGTATTTTTACCTCTGAAAACGAAGTTTCGCTTAACGAAGTAATTTTGTGGAACGCATCCTATTCGTTATTCGAGGTATCCCTGTATTTGCCTAGATGTGAGTAATACACATTGATTTCAGAAAATATCCTCACACAGAATGAAAGTTATTAAGGCTGACGAAATAAATTTCAAGTCATCCTCACCTGTAAAAATTTCCTCTGCTTACACACAAAAAGCTCACAACAATTGAAAAGCAGTTATTAATCATAGTCCAAACTAGATTTTGAACAGGCTAAGAGTAGAAAACTTGCTTCTTGCCCTAATGATAGCCGAGCATTCTGGTCTCTTGCTATTGGCTGCAACTTTTGCCAATCTCTGCTCCAACCTCTGTCAAAACCAGATGGTTCTGTTGTCACTTCAGCCAAGAATAAAGCTGACCTGCTAGCATCCCATTTTTTTTCCAACTCCTGTATTAATGATCTTGGTAAAACACCTCCCACAATTCCCAACACATTCCATTCAATGCCTCTTGTGGTCTTCCGTCAAAAGGATGTCAGAAGGATTTTAATGAATCTTGAAGCTAAGAAAGCTCCAGGTCCTGATGGTATTTCTCCACTTGTTCAGAAAATCTCTACTCCTGAACTTACTCCTGTTCTTTGCCGCCTTTTTTCACTTTTGTATTCCAAAGGTGTTTTTCCTTGTTTGGAAATTTGCCATATTCAGCCAGTTCCTAAAAAGGGTGACAAATCCCTCCCATCCAATTATCGTCCCATTGCAATTACTTTAATCTTTTTAAGTAATGGAGAAATCAATTAACCACCAACTCTTAAACTACCTAGAAACCTTCCGTCTGATCAACGATCGCCAGTATGGATTCCGTCAGTGTGGATCCACTGGTGATATTCTGGCTTATATTATCCATTTATGGACAAATTCAATGGAAAAGTTCGGTGAAACACAAACAGTTGCCTCTTGACATCTCAAAGGCTTTCAATCGTGTTTGGCATAAAGGTCTTCTAAACAAGCTTCCATCTTATGGTTTACCAACTGCTTTTTGTAATTGGTTATCCAGTTTTCTCTCTGATCGCTCACTGAGAATGATGGTAGATAGCTCTCTGTCTTCTAACTTCTCCAAATGCTGGTGTCCCCCAAGGTTCAGTTCTTTCCTCCACTCTTTTCCTCTTGTATATTAATGACCTTCTTCCATTGACTCTAAATCCTATCCATAGTTTTGCCGATGGTAGCACATTGCATTCCATTTTCCATTTTGAGAAACCTTGTCCTGGTAAATCAGCTTCAACTTCTTGAATATCCGCTACCAATTCCTTAAATGCTGATCTCAAGGTAATCCTCCAATGGAGCAAAGACAACTTAGTTGATTTCAATCCTTCTAAAACTCAGTCTTGTCTTATATCTCGCAAACAGGATTTTTCTGCTCCTATGCTTATCTTTGGTGACACTCCGATTTCTAGGCAAAATCTCTTTTGGGAATTACCCTGACTTCTAATCTCTCTTGGCATAAGCACATTACAAATATTGCTTCCTCTGCATCTAAAAAACTTGGTTTTCTCTTTCGCTCTCAGCATTACTTTTCTTCCAAACAGCTGTTCACTCTGTAAAAATCACAAATCCACCCTACCGTGGAATATTGTTCCCACATCAGGGGCAGTGTCCCCAAAACATCTCTGCGGCTTCTAGATTCCATTCAGAAGACAGCAGTTAGATTAATTAATGACTCCTCTCTAACAGTCTCTCCACTCGCTCTCTCATAGTCGCACTGTGTCTGCTGCACGCCTTTTCTATAGATACTTCCATGTACACTGTTCTTCTGAATTGGCTTCTATAATTCCTGCTCTCTCTCTTTCAAAACAGTCTGAACACGTGTCGCCACCAGTCAACATCTACTTACTGTCCAACTTCAAACCCACAAAACCAACTTATCACCTTCCTCGTTTATTCATTCAACTGCCGTTTTCTGGAACAACCTTCCCTCATACGTATTTCCTGAAAATTAGTCTATAGAAGTTCAAGTCTAATGTCAACAAATATCTTCTTTCATCTTCTCAACCTCCAACCCAAGCACGGTACTAAGTACTATAGGGTCTAATACCTCTCGTGTTTGGGGTTCTCATAAAAAAAAAAAACTTAAGCTGTATTCCAAAGCAATCACAATAAGCAGCATCCACTGTAGTCGCACAGGATCTGACAGGGTTTTCAAAATTTTAACTCCAAGTAAACAATTTTTCATTTCATTTCATATGTTTTGACTACCAATTTATTGTGAGGATGAAAACGTGGTTATATGATTATTAAATTAAACTTAGGGAACACTTGAACCACAAAACAAATATAGCAAATTAATGCATAATAGTAAATAAAGGTTTAATTTGCTATTCTGCTCCTATGAACCTAACTACTCCTTTATAGATAAAACAAAAATAAATAAATAAAATAAACATAAAAATAAGATTAAAAACAGAAAAGAGGACCAAAGTAAGTAGTAGTAGTGGCATGTGATGCAAGAAAGCAAGTGTATGTGCTTATGCAGCATCAGCCAAAAAAAAAAATTTACAAAACAATTCCCTCTAAATGTTTGTCCAGTTCCTCCTTAAATTTATTTAACCTATAAACTTCCACAACGGATGGAAGTTTGTTCCAGCAATTAACCACCTGCAGGCTAAAGGCAAATTTATGCACATTTATTCTATATCTGTTTTTCCTCAATTTGAATTTATGCCCCCTTAGGTTTGTAATCTGAACAAGTGGAAGAATCCCATCAGCATTCAGCATGCTCAACCCATTAAAGGCCTTATACACCTCAATTAGATCACCTCGCAGGTGCCTAGTCTCCAGCCACTGCAATTTGCAGAACTTAAGCCTCTCTTGGTAAGAGGATTCCTTCATTTCCCTCACCAATCTTGTTGCCTTTCTCTGTCAGATTTATATCCTTCCTAAAATGAGGCCTCCAGACCTGTACGCAGTATTCAAGGTGTGGCCTTACCATTGCCTTATACAGAGGGATAATTACTTCCTTTTCCCAACTAGCAAAATTCCTGTATATCATTGACAAAACCCCATGACCTGACCTGGCAGTCTGCATTGCTCAGAAAACTTCCCAGGTCTTTTTCATTTTCTACCACCTTTAGTGTAGTACCACACAGTTGGTACGTTTCTCTGGTGTTATTTCTACCCATATGCAGTACTTTGCATTTTAAAGGTTAAATTTCAGTTGCCACTTCTCAGCCCATCTGCCCAAATTTTCTAGATTCTGTTGCAGTTGCACACTGTCATTGCACACCCAGCCAACCTTTGTATCATCTGAAAACTTCGACACTAAGCCTGATATACCTTCAACAATATCATTGATAAATATACAAAACAGCAGTGGACCCAACACCGAACCCTGTGGGACTCCACTAATAACATTACTCCATGAACAGCAGCACCCATTGATTACCACCCGCTATCTTCTCCCACTCAACCAACCTTTTATTCATTGTAGCAATTTACACTTAATACCATTCTTCTCAAATTTGTACAGTAGTCTTCCATGCGCAACAGTGTCAAAAGCTTTCCTGAAATCCAAGTACACCTAATTCTGTTTTTGCACGAACTTTTTTTACACGAATTTGATTTAACACGAATTCAAAATAAATATTTCATTCTCTTTTTACGCGAGTCATTTTGATTTAACACGATTTCTATGAATTTTTTTTTGCCTAAATTCTAAGAAAAGTTTTTTTTATTTGTGGCATATTAGTATCATTTCTATATTACACACACCAATAGACTGGATAACAGCAAGCGTATGTGTTTTGAAACGCGTGCTTTTGCTTACCAATGTGTACATCTAGGTATCTATGAATCATTAACGTTTTTATTGAATTTGGTGCACATCTACGGTATTCGTGCATTGTATCTTCGGAACACATGTAGTAGTAAGCTCTATTTCAAAGTGAAAGAATCTTTAGTGAAATCTGTGCACATATAAATTTATTAATTTTGCCGATAGTCAATAAATTGTAAGTTTACAAATTTTTCATACCTTTTTTTATTAATTATAACTGAGATATTTTTCGGTAGCCCTTATATAATGTCGAATAATTCGGCTATTACCAAAATGAAAAGGAAAGCGATTTCTTTGGAACTTAAAATTCAAATTTTAGATCGTCTTGCAACTGGACAAGGGGCTATGCCTGTAGGAAAGCATTTTGGTGTACATGAAGCTACCGTAAGAACTATTAAGAAAAATGAAGCTGCAGTTAGCAAGTCGGTATGTTCTGGAACAAAAGTAAGTGTTAATTCATCATCATATACAAGAGATATTGTCAAGGAAAAAATGGAAAAGGCCCTGGTAATATGGATAGAAGATCAGTCACAAAAAAGAGTACCAGTAGATGGAAATGCCATCAAGCAAACAGCACTAAGAATTTACAGACAGATTAAAGAAAAGGAGCCAAGCACTTCATCTCAGTTAAACAGAAAGTATGAATTTTCTGCGAGTACAGGTTGGATGACAGGGTTTCTTAAAAGGAATGCTCTTCATAATATAAAAATTAAAGGTGAAACTGCATCTGCAGATGAATCAGCTGCTAAAGTATTCCCGCAGGAACTTGAAAAAATTATTGAAGATGGAGGATACACTCCTGATAAAGTTTGAAATGCAGATGAAACTTGTTTCTTCTGGAAACGAATGCCGAACAGAACATATGTAGCCAAATCGCAGAAAACTGCTGGTGGCTTTAAGGTAGCTAAGGATCATGTGACCTTATTATTTTCCTCCAACGCTTCAGGAGATCGTATGTTGAAACCACTGCTGGTAAATCGAGCCCTAAAAACCCACGTTCAACTCTTACGTTCAATGAAAGGTGTAGATATCAATAAACTGCCTGTTCACTGGATAGCAAACAAGAAGGCCTGGGTGACCACTACTATTTTTACAGAATGGTTCAACAAATGTTTCGTCCCAGAAATCAGACGTTATATGAATTTGAAAGGTCTCGAATTTAAAGTTCTTCTGATTCTTGACAATGCACCCGGCCATCCTGTCTTGGAACACCCAAACGTACAAATTTTATTTCTGACACCTAATACTGCATCTTTGATACAACCGCTAGACCAAGGTATAATTGCGACAATTAAAACATACTACGTAAAACGAACATTCCAACACGTTTTGGACAAACTGAATGATGAAACACTAACAGTCATTGATGTGTGGAAGAAATTCTCAATTATGGATTGTATCAATCAAGTTGGATTAGCGTTAACTGAATTAAAACCAGCAATTTTAAATGCGTGTTTAAAGTGGTTTGGCCACAATGTGTAAAAAGCAAAGATCCCATCATCCCTAATACGACCGAATTTCCCAACATCATTACAATGGCACACAAAATTGGTGGAGAAGGATTCGATGATCTATCGTTTGAAGATATTGATGAATTGTTAACAGACAAAGCCCTAAGCGAAGATGAAATATTAGAGGTTGTCCTTGGGACTCCTTATCCCACAGAACGTAGTGATAATGAAGAAAATGATCCTGTTCTAAATGCAGATTTAATAAAAGAAGGTCTGGAACTGGCCAGAAAATTAGGTAATCATTTTGTCAAACATGACCCTAATGAGGAACGCGCTGGGAAGTTTCAACGTGAACTGAAGTTGTTGACAGCCTCTTACAGAGAATTACATAATGGCCTAACCAAAACACGAACACAACGATTAATAACTGAATTTGTTCATAAAACCAGTGAAACATCAGCACCAGAGGAAACCCGTGCTGATTTTGCTCAAGAGATCACAAAAAGAATTTCATAAATAGAGGAAGAAGACAATGTCCACATTTCTAGTGATATTCCAGTCGTTATTTTTGGTTTTTTTTTTTTAGGAGCATTAGCAACTAAGGCCATATTGCTCCGGTGCGGTGGTCATTCCCTGACCTTTCCGCATCCACCGTATTTGGTGGTGACGGGCTCGAACCCCGGTCTAATCAAGAAGCGTGTGCTACGCACTGCTGCTCCTTCCCACCTGGCTACGGAGGCGCCAATATTCCAGTCGTACGCAAACGTATGCGCCATTTATTATCAGAAAGGGAAAATGAATAAAATCTTATGTGTAAAACAGATTTTTTTTGTTCATGAAGAATTTTTTTCATTTCATATGTATACAAATTTACTTTAATACATTTTCATTACATGTGTATTTTGTTGAAATAAAATAATAAGCTTAAAACAAATATTTTTATGTGTTTTTTTTAAATTATTTTTACTGATTTTTTTATATCCGGAACCAATCTTCTTTTCTTCCATAAATACAATGTCTTTTTTTACACAATTTTTTTTTACACGTATTTTTCAGGAACGTATCTATCGTGTAAAAACAGAATTAGGTGTATATGATATCAAAATTATATTTTACATCCAGTTCCTTTGTAACCACATCATAATATCCAATCAAATTTGTCAGACAAGACTTTCCCTTATCAAACCCATGCTGTGTCTGAATTATTGCTGTAGTCTTGTCTAGATGATCCTGCAATGCATCTTTAACCAATGACTCTATTTTACCCGGAACAGAAGTTAAACTAACTGGTCTGTAATTATTCGTGTCACCCTTCGATCCCCCTCTGCGAACTGGGAATACATTTGCACATCTCCAGTCCATGGGGACCTCTTTTGAGTCAAAGGATGCTCTCATAATTATGGCTAAGGGTTTGCTTACTTCCTTTACCGCATCCTTTCATAATATAACTGGATAGATCCCATCCACCCCATGTGCTTTTCTTATGTTTAATCTCAACAACTTCTCCTCCACTTTGCTCTCAGTTATTACAAAATCATTAAGCACCCTGCTACAATTGATAACTTTCTGGCATTTTCAAACCTTAACTCAAGTGTGAATGTGGATGCAAAATACTCATTTAGTTTGTCTGCTATCTGAGCAGGATCATCAACAGTTGAACCATCGATATCAAGTGGTCCGATCAGATTGATCCGCTTCCTTTTAGAGTTTATATAAGTAAAGAAATCCTTGCCATTTTTCTTAGCATCCTTTGCCGAAGATTTCTTGTAATTTGCCTTCGCCTGCCTAACCTCCTTTGTGACTTGATTACAGACTAGCTTATATCTGCCATAGGCTTCTGTGTCCCTGATAATTTATATGCATCCCATGCATTTTTCTTCTCTGTCAAAAGTTTCATTAGTTCATTTGACAACCATTTAGGCCTAAATCTTGAACAATATTTCTTAATAGGTATGAAACTTTTACTACCTTCCATGATTAAATCCTTGAATGCTTCCCACTTAGCATTTGCTGTTGGTAACATCATCAGTTGATCCCACTGTACAGAATTTAAAAACTGTCTGAGACCACTGTAGTCACCTTTACAGAAGCAAAAACCGCAAAAATAATGGTAATTATATCTTTAAGTAAATCCCACATCAGTACACTGTGATCACTGCCACCTAGTGGTTCCTTTATCTGCAAATTCTTAATACACGAATGATCACTGCTGATAACCAGATCAAGAGTATTACCCTCTCTGGTTGCCTCTCGAACATGCTGCTTCAGACAACAATTATCCAATAAATTCACAAAAATCTTACTAGTGTGTGACTGACCAACCCACAACTTACAGTCAATATCTGGGAAGTTAAAATCCTCCATTATAAGACATTCTGATTTACTAGCACACTCTATTTCTCTGTACAATTATTCATTGTACTCATTCGAGTCATTAGGCCTATCATCATCAGCCATTTTCAATCCACTGCAGGATGAAGGCCTCTCCAGCAACTTTCCAGTTCCTTCTGTTTTGAGCACTGGCCATCCATTTACTACTCAAAAACTCATGAATTTCATCTATCCATCTCCGCCTTTGTCTTCCAGGTTTTCTTCTAGCTCCTCTTGGGTACCATTCTGTTATTTTCTTAGTCCATCTGTCATCATGTCTTCGAGCTATGTGTCCTGCCCAAGACCATTTTAGTTCTTTAGTTTTGATAAGAATGTCCTTTACTTGAGTTTGCTGCCTAATCCATGTGTTTCTCTTCTTATCTAACAGTCTGATTCCCAATATAATTCGTTCCATTCTTCGCTGTGTAGTTCTTAGCTTCTCTTCCATTCTTTTGGTGAGTGCCCAAGTTTCACTTCCATAAGTCATGGTGGAGAGTATACATTGATTCATTATTTTACATTTCAGACAAACTGGGATATTGCTCTTCAGTATGTGACTATATTTCCTGAATGCTATCCATCCAAAATTTATTCTTCTCTTGACTTCCAGCCATTTATCATTATTACAGCTAATAACTTGTCCCAGATAAGTATATGACTCCACCTTTTCAATTACTGCTCCTTCAATAATTATTTCCCTTTCCGTGGCATACTTGTTCATCATTACTTTTGTTTTAGCCATATTCATCTTTAGTCCAAAATCCTTACTAACTCTGCATAACTGATTAAGATTTTCCTCTAATTCTTTGGGATCGTGGCTTATGACCACAATGTCATCTGCAAATCGTAAATGGTTTAGGTACTCTCCGTTCACATTGACTCCTTTCTGCGACCAGTCTAATCTTCTGAAAGCTTCCTCAAGGGCAGCAGTAAACAGCTTCGGAGATATTGTGTCTCCTTGTCGAACTCCTTTCTCGATTTTAAATTTGCTACTGTCTTTGTCTAGTCTAATAAAGGTTGTAGCACTCTCATATATTTTCTTCAAAATCATAATATATGGAGTATCTATGCCTTGTCTTTCCAGTGCCCAAAACATTGCCTTATGCTGTATGGAGTCAAATGCCTTTTCATAATCCACAAATGCCAGGCATAATGGTGTTTTATATTCATTTGCTTTCTCCATTAGCTGTGATATTACGTGAAGGTGATCCATAGTTGAGAATCCTGTCCTAAAGCCAGCTTGCTCTTTCGGTTGATTCTCATCAAGTATTCTTTCTAATCTGTTAGTAATGACCCTTGTGAACAACTTGTAGATATGGGATAACAAGCTAATTGGTCTATAATTTCCAATTTCTGATTTATCTCCTTTCTTATGCAGCAAAACTATGATTGCATTATTCCACTGCTTAGGCATCACACCTTTTCTAATGCACTTTGTGAAGAGCCTTGCCAGTTTTTGTGTTATGTCTCTTCCTCCTAATTTTAACAACTCTACAGTAACTTCATCTTCCCCCGGGGCTTTCCGATTCTTCATTTTCTTCAATGCATGTTCTACCTCATCAGGAAGAATATCGGGTATGTCGTATGTGTTGCTACTTTGCAATCCATCTTCCCCACTGTTGGTATCATTCCCTCGCTCCTTGTATAATTCTCTATAGTAGTCTTCTGCTATTTGAATTATGCCTTCTCTGCTGTTTATAAGTACACCATCGCTATTCTTCAGTTTCAGTGTCATTTGTCTTTCTGTATTACTGCTCATGGCTGCTGATTTAAATCCTTTGTTTTCCCTTAATGCTTGTTCTACTTTTCTTGTGTTAAATCTTCTTATGTCCTCTCTGAGTCTCTTTCTAATGGCTTTGCATAACTCAGTATACTCAATTTTCTCCCTGTCAGTGTTTTTCTTGCTCTTCATTTGTCGTCTTTGGTTCATCATGACAAGTGTTTCTTGACTAATTTTTTCTTCTTTGGATTTCTGTTTCCCTATAGGTTTCTTGGGCTTTATCACTTTCAAAAAGTTGTAATATTCCTCGTCGATATCTTGGTCCTCAGCAGTCTGCAGAAGCTCATACTTGTTCTTAAGTTCCAGTACATACTGCTTTTTCTCCTCTTCTGTTATCTCAAAGACCTTTGTATTATTTACTCAAGTCAGTTTTTTTCCTTTCCTTTCCTACATCTATATCAAGTGTACATCTTACCATTCTGTGATCACTTCCAACATTTACCTTATTCAGGACGGTAACATCAGTCACAATATATCTTCTGTTAGTGAGGATGAAGTCGATTTCATTAGTTGTTAATCCATTTGGACTCTTCCATGTCCACTTTCTGTTCACCCTTTTCTTGAAAAAAGTGTTCATTACTGACATTCCTTGAGATTCTGCAAATTCCACAAGTCTTTCACCTCTTTTATTTCTTTCACCAATTCCAAAATTTCCTATAGTTCCTCTTTCTGCACTGTTTTGCCTTTTTCCAACCTTAGCATTGAAGTCCCCCATAATAATAGTGTAGTGGGTTTTCTGCTCATCTTGAAGACTCTCAATTTCGGTGTACATTTCTTCAACCTCTTCATCATCATGGCTCGATGTTGGTGCATAAATCATTATAATCTTTAGCTTGTACCTCTTAGAAATCTTGAGTATTAGTCTTGACACCCTTGGTGATGTACTTTTGAATTCCAAAATGTTGTTTTTAAAATCTTTATGGACCAGAAACCCAACTCCACCTTCACTCCTTTCACTGTTTCCATTGGTGTACAGCAGATTTCCACTTGATAAACTTATAAGTGATTCATTTCTTCTTCTTGTTTCAGCCAAACCGATGATATTCCAATTCACATTTTCTAATTCCTTTTCCAGCTCTAATATCCTGTCTTCACCGATGAGTGATCGTACGTTATAACAGGCCAAGTTCAATTTCCGTGCATGGCAGCCTGGTCGTACCCAGAGATTCTTAGCACCCTCTGCTTCAACTCTGATCCTCTCGCTGCCGTAAGAGGGAGAGTGAAAGCTGCTGGGGACTGAGGGCCATTTGTATTGTTGTGCTCTCATTGCTGGAGGGTTTGGTCTTTTCCTCTTCACACTGACCAGGCGTCTTGAAGAGAACCACTCTACACGTTCGTTGCCACCTAAGTGACGTAACAGGGCTTACCATCGAGAAGGTGTGCATGAGTGGATTTTAGGGAGGCAGGCCAACCGGACTTCTCCTAAATCTTCTGTAATAGAGAGATATTGGATCCATCAGTGTTTTAGGCTGAGTGTCTGATAACACACAGGATACCTGTTCCCCTCTAAGCTTTTGCAGTGCTTATGTCACACCAAACTGACTCAACAGTGCACTGTTCATCTAAATCAAATGGATGCACTTCTTTTGATTTTATGTTTTTCTTAATTAACAGCATAACATCTCCTCCCTTCCTATGCTGTCTATATTTTCTGTACACATTGTACTCCCCAAATTCGAATTCTGCATTCCTAATATCTGTGTGACACCACGTCTCTGATATCCCAACAATATCCACCTGTGATGTCTCGACCAACACTTCAAATTCATCAAATTTATTTACAATACTTCTAGCATTGGTATACATGCAAGTATACATGCACTTATTCTTAGTTACCCTAACACATCCCATATACCTACCTGTTTCACGATGATTGCCATCAGTCCCTGAAACCCCCTCACTCCAGGCTGCTGAGCGAGGTGATTCTTGCACTACTTCTAATACAAGTAATGCAAGAATCACCTTCACCTCTACCTACTTTTAACCTTTTAGTCTGTAAATCCCCCAAGCTAGCAGTTTTCCGACCCACCTATCTGCCTTGATAGCAGAGCAAATATTCTTGCACCCTTTCTATTTAAATGTATTCCATCCCTGTAGAAGCAGTCTCTCCTATTAACAAGCACAGACCATGCAGAAAAAAATTCTACCCCTTGAGCCTTGCACATTCCCTCCAGGGCCAAATTGATTGACAAGGCTCTCATCATGTACTCCCTCCTATTGTGTCTGTGCAGAATTGCAGACACTTTCAAAATTAACCCTTTTAACTCACGACTTTTTTGCAACATTCACCTGTACTTGTTAAGTAAATATGCAGACCTCCTACTCTTAATGTCATTGGTGCCAACGTGTACAACAATATCACCTTTTGTGCCCTTAAAAGATGATAAGACACCCCAGAAGGAATGAACGCATGGTTTCTTGCCCTAAAAAGACACCCACCCACCCACCCACCCACCCACCCACATCCTACACAGAACAAGTGCCACTAAAATATTACTACAAAAAAAAAATCTTTTAAAGGGACACCAACACTGGTAAACTCTGAAAAGAGGTCATATTTCAATCACTGATCACTATCTCAGCCAGATAACAATGCATATACCAATATGCCCAAGACATTAAGAGAAATAATGAACCAACTAAACAAACAATATGCTTGGCCACTGCTCTTTGTGGAATAGATAAGGAAACCTAACAAACAAAATGCAAATTCAGACACAAACTCCTACAATACTGATGAATCAAAAACAACATGCAAATATACAACTCAATTTGGAGCAAGGAGCGTGCATTCAATCCTCCGAGGGTGAGTGTTGCTTCGGTCCTTTTTTTCTATTTTTAATCTTATTTTTATGTTTATTTTATTATTTAGTTTTGGTTTGATATGGGGTGGTTTGTTAGATTTCTAAGAGTAACATAGCACCTTGACTTACCTATAACCTATTAGCAGCATTAATTTGCTATATTTATTTTGTGCTTCAAGTGTTTTCTAAGTTTAATTTAATTAAAGTTTGACCATATTTTGGACAGTACAATTTTTTTGAATGTTTAATCATTAATTAATGTGCAACAGATATTTCTGAAGGTTGCTTATTTGTTGTTTGTTTGTTATTTCATTTTTAGGAGCATTAGCAACTAAGGCCATACTGTTCCGTGAATATGCGGTGGTCATCCCTGACCTTTCCGCATCCTCCGTATTTGGTGGTGATGGGCTCGAACCCCGGTCTAATCAAGAAGCGTGTACTACACACTGCTCCTCCTTCCCACCTGGCTACGGAGGAACCTTTGAAGGTTGCCTGTCAGGTATCATGAAGTCTTTAATGAGGTACCACTGCCGCCTTTAAAATCAATATTAAATAAAGAAAATGAAATGATGTGTGCTACAAAAATAAAAATAAGAGCACATATTTTATTTATATCGCATGTTCAGAAATACAGTACAGCAGATAAAACTTATTGTTGCCATTCATACATTAATACATCAATTTTGTTATTAATGATTAACTTTTTCTCTGCCCTGAAATACAAAAATTCAACTTTTAATGCAATTAAAAAGGTGTGGATGGGTATCATGATGTAAAACAAAATAATAATTTTAAAAATAATAAAGGGTGGGTATATAATGATTAACTCTTTTACATCTTTTAAAGCTTGCAATTTTTTTTTTTTTTTTTAAGTGAATGCTTCCACTACAGCTATACAGGTAACCCTCGTATAACACAGATCTTGTGTAGTGCAAAACTGTGATATTAGGGACTAAGAACCAATAGAAAAAGGGGGGTTACATTCCAAAAGCTAACAAAAATACATCGTTTTTTTTATAACTATCGGGGAAACTTTTTATTAAAAATAGATACTTTTTATTAAAATAAAATAAAATTAAATTATTAAAATAAAATAAAAACTTTTTATTAAAAATATTTAATTTTTTATTAAAAACAGTAATAATTGAACAAACGTCTTACAAATTGTGATACATAATATGTCAGTTAATGTACGTTCATTTAATTTTCTTCCTCTTCATCACTGCTAAGCACAATCAAATGAGAACATTTTCTCGGTTGCAGAATATCTTCACCTGAACTGTCTTCTGCAGTATCTAGATTTCGTGTATCTTCTGCTCTCTTTAAAATATCAGTATTCTGGGATTATTTGCTTTTGCTTGATAGATCTTTGTAAATTGCATGGTATGAAGCTAAGCATTTTTGAAGCTCCCTTTTGAACTTTGTGTTCCTTCCAGTCAAAGGATCTGCATTAAAAAAAAAAAAAAAAAGATTCTAATTCTCAGCTAAATTTATGCTTTCTCGTATGCTTTTTAGTGTAAAATTTGGTGGAACTACAGAATTTTCACTGCGCTATTATCCTCTGAATTGATTTGGCTTATCTTCGATGCCATTTCCACCAAATCTGCTTTGCCAACCTCTTTTCTACGAGTAATTCATGAAGTCTTCTGTAGTCATATCATCAAAACCTTCCCCTCCTACCGACTTAGCAAGTTCTACTTTGCGCCGATTCTGTTTTCTGCCGATTGGACCATATTTCATGAATGAACTGACTCTGGCCATACATTTTACTAACATGCACATGTTGACGGTTTTACTTCTTTGAGCGATAAAGCTATGATTCTGATACAGTCCAAAACTGAAGATGGTTCCATGCCTCCATCACTTCAATAGATTCGGAATCAATTTTTTTCCAAAATCCATTGTAACAATTTTCCGATTTAATGAGTTTTAAAGGTAGATATAATGCCTTGATCTAATGGCTGAATTAAAGAAGTTGTATTAGGTGGTAGTAACATTACTTCAACATTTTGGATGACTTAAATCTTTTGGATGGCCTGGCACATTATCCAATAGTAATAAAAATTTTGAAATCTATATTTTTCCACAGCTGGAACAAAACAATTTAGAATCCATTCTTTAAATAAATTGGCAGTTACCCAAATTATACCTAATTTCCTTAGGCGTAATTTAGGGCCGGAATTTAATTTACAACAAAGAAATTATTCCAGTACGCTTCTTAAGAATATAGTTTAGTAATACACACCCAGAAAAATTTATAAACGATCAAATAAAAACCAAAATAACCTTACTGAAACCTTAAAAGTTACGAACTGCACGTTTCGAAGTCACAAATTTTTATGGTCTCAAACTAGTACAAGTTCAATAGCACAGAACTTAACATGGGGATTTCCCAATAAATTTATTTTTTATTTATTTATTTTTGCATAAACTAATGAGTTAACAGTGGAGATTCACAAAAAAGAATACAAATGTTTAAAAATTACATCCAATATAATAGCAGGTTTTTCCCCACACAAAAGCTCAAAAATACCGCTTTATATGCGGTTTGCCACAATTCCCTAACTGTGTTATATAAGTACCGGGTTGTGCGAGGATTTCCGCAATTTATCAATCATGTTAGAGCGAAACTGTGTTATAGAAGTACCATGTTATACGGGGGTTGCCTATATTTACAATATGAGCTACACAGTATCATTCATAATTTTCTGTTTATATTTTTTCTGTTGCTGTAAATCAGTACGTTTTAGACATAGGAAAACTTTGAGAATGATTCATCATACTGAATTTTTCATTAAAATTATTTAATTCAAACATGACTCAGACAGCACTAATAATAAGGCAAGTTGGTTGGGACCTAGAGATATTTTTGTTATAGTGAAATTTTCATAAATGGGATTTGTTGCAATGGGATTTTACTTACTTCAAAAGGTTTATTAAGAAAGTTAAATACTTTTTCCATAAAAATACTTAAGACAGAAATGAACTACTGAATTAACTGGACTCACACAGTTCTTAGCTTTCAACTTTCTCTTATTTGATTACAGTTCCCTCTTACAAAAAGATAGATACAGAGACAATTTACAGACAATAGCTCATTTTAGCAGATGGATACTTCAGTGGTTAGTTGTGCCTGCATAATTATGATTGTTTAACAATATACACACATGCATGTTTAAATTTGCACCATGCCCAAAAAATGCATGACCCATTCCTAATCAAGTGCCATGTGTGTGTGTTCATACTCCATTTACTATATGACCGTCGCCAAATGTAATAAGAACTTGTATACCGTATTCTTGTAAAGGGAAACATATTAATGGCATTCTTTTGCCAACAAAAATTCTTCACAGTTTTGATAACGGTAGTCTACTGCACTTTGTTTTTCAATTCAGCAAATCCTTCTGTGCAACAAAAATGGCTATGATTTCTCGAATATCTACTACTAGTTCCTTAAGTACCCTTTTCAGGATAATTCTTCACTGGAAAGAAAAAAACTTCATTAACTCCAATCTTTTTAAAATGTAATTCTATCTTATTTCTCACAACAAATATCAGTTGCTCTTATACTTGACTTCAACAACACTCAGATTTAAGTATAATTCTCATTTACAAACTCCACTCCCTATCACAGAAATGGAAAGTCCAATTTCAATGAGTATCATTCTCTTCCCAACCTGCAATCCACATGCAGTACTAGAATACTAGTTCCTAATTTCTCTCATGTTTTTGGTTGCCATAAAAAATAAAATAAAATTTGGAGTAACTGTCACTAACTTAAATAGTTCCCTTCTCCCCTTTCATCTTCTTGTAATTTTTTTAACTGATTTGAGGTAATAGAACTTAATGGAGAAGCTTAATTCATGTGACTAACTATCATATTAAAAGGGGGAAAAAATGTTTCTTTATTAAAAATAAAAAAAATTAAAATAATATTCTACATACCCAGTAAACAGTAGTATTCTGAGCTACCTGAAAAAAATAAAATAAAATAAAAATAAATTAAATTTGTCTTCAAATCTCATAAAATAAATAGGATGTATCATATAATAACTTCATTAAAAACTAAACAGGTAGTAATTGGAAATTTATAGTCATAAGATAAAAGCTTCTTAATTCATTTCATGAACATCAGTGGACTCAGTTCCAATCTCAACAATATTCGTTTTAATTCACATGTATCCCACCTACTTACTTTTTCTAGAAGAATCTCAGTTATCAGTTGCCCCAACCAATGCTCATCTCATTTATCATAATTATAGTAAACTATAATTAAGTAATAATAATTATAATTATTATTACTATAATTATAGTAAACTATCATAATTATAGTAAACTATAATTATGACAAATAACATTCATAACATCATAACATTCTTGATTATAGTGCTCTCCTGCTTTTAATGCTCTCTTCTTCTGGTCCCATGCTCAGTCCTATGAAGTATCATTTTTTAATGTCTACAGTGTTTCCTGTTTAAAAAACTTGTGTGCAGGTTTTTGACTTTGATATTAACCACAAATTTGCTTCATAAACAGTGCAATAAAAAACAACAAAAAAAACCTAAGAAAACAATATTACTTACCAAAATATTTTATAATTTTGTTTATTTTTATTATGAAAAATAGCCATAATAAAAGCAAGTCCACTTGTAATATTTTCTTATTATAGTGCTCTTTGGTCTAATCCCTTTGAAAGCACTATAATGGAAGTTTACTGTGTTCATCCTAAGATTCCTTTTGCTATAAAGATAGTATTTCTGCATATGTCCACTCTGACATTTCTTGTCAGACTTCCTAATTTGGAATCTCCACTGGTTTAAAATCTTTTTGCACTGTTCTTCCTTCAAATTCATATTAGTAGTGGCAAATAATGCAAGAAGCAAGCTTATACAGCATCAGCCAAAAAAATCCAACAGCTACCACCACATCATTGGTCCATCCTCTCTAAGACTGTCAAGTTTTTCCTTAAAATTATTCAAACAAACTAAATGGAAGTTTGCTGCAACAATCAACTACTTGCTGGTTGAAAGAAAATTTTCTCTAATTCTGCAACCTCAATTTATGTTTGTTCATGTATATCTGAACAAGAGGAAGACTTGCTATCAGCATTTAGCTTATTCAATTCATTCGAAGCATTAAACAGCTCAATCAGATCTTCTCACAGATTGGTTTTCAGATGATGCAATTTGCAGAACCAAAATACCCATTGTTCCCTCACTTTTCTGTAGAAGTCTCTTTCATGTAGTTATCCAAGTTAACTTTTAACAAATCAGTTCCAAATCAAATTTGGAAGGGGGAGGGGTTATTCAAGCTATGAATAAAGGATAAAACCCCTTCACTGCATGTGAAGAAATGTGTTTAATTAAACAATTCTGCTTTATAGTTATATCTGACTTTAATTCAAGTAGCCATATACATGAGAACTTAACTCTGAGATTTTGAGTAGCACAAGAAGAAGAGCAGGTCTAGTGGGTAGTGCAAAATGCAATTTGTTTATGGTGGTTTAATGCAGTTCCTATACTTCTTCAGTAGCACAGGAATCCTTTACCAGCTGCAGGGGAATACATTACTGAAAAATGATGTATTTGGGAAAACCATGGTTGGTTGACAAGACTAAAGATCCTACAGAAAATAGGGATTTAAGGGAGAGACAAAGGCAGACCCCTGCAAAGATGGGGGGGAGAGAAAAAAGAGAGAGAGAGAAAGAGAGAGACCATAACAGGCCACTAGGCCTAATACTGGACAGGAAGAAGAAGAAGAGGGAAAAAACAATAAATATGTCGATAAAATATGATTGACAATATAATTAGCATTAACATTAGTAGAGGCATATGATGCAAGAAAGCAAGTTTATGCAGCAGCAGCAGCCAAAAAAAAAAAAAAAAAACCCTTCCACTTCACCCCTCCGTTTGTTCGAAATACCTGTTCAGCTGAGCCTTAAATTTATTTAGGCTATCAACTTCCACAACAAGGGATAGAAGTCTGTTCCACCAACCAACCACCCGCTGGCTAAAGGCAAATTTCTGCACGCCTATCCTACATCTGTCTATCCTCAATTTGAATTTATGCCCTGTCAGGTGATTATTCTGAGCAAGAGGCAGTATCCCCTTAGCATTGATCATGCTCAAACCATTCAAGGCTTTGTAAAGCTCTATCAGATCACCTCGCCGGTGCCTAGTCTCCAGACACTGTAATTTGCAAAACTTAAACCTTTCTTCGTAAGAGCAACCCTTTGTTCCGTTCACTAACCTTGTTGCCCTTCTCTGTACTCGTTCCAGCAGCAGCTCTACATCCTTCTTGAAATGAGGCCTCCAGACCTGTATACAGTACTCAAGATGTGGCTTGACCATTGCCTTATACAAGGGAATAATCACCTCCCTATCCCTGCTAGAAAAATTCCTGTATATCATTGATAAGACGCCATGAGCTACCCTTGCAGCCCGTCTGCACTGCTCAGAGAACTTCATATCTGCCTGCACAATTACCCCCAGGTCCTTTTCATTCTCTACCACTGTTAGTGTAGTACCACAGAGTTGATACATTGCTCTGGGGTTGCTGTTTCCCATATGTAGTACTTTACATTTGTCAATGTTAAACTTCATTTGCTACCTCTCAGCCCATCTGCTCAACATTTCCAGATCCTGTTGCAGCAGCATAGCATCAGTAGCGTCCTTAATAACCCTGCCAACCTTTGTATCGTCTGCAAACTTGGACATTAAGCTTGATATACCATCATCAATATTATTTATAAATACAGAAAACAACAATGGACCCTGAGAGACTCCACTAATAACATTAGTCCACGATGAGCAGTGTCCATTAATTACTACTCTGTCTTCTGCCACTCAACCATCCCTTTATCAATAGCAACAATTTGCCATCAATGCCACACTGCTCCAATTTGTGCAGCAGTCTTCCATGTGCAACAGTATCAAAAGCCTTTCTAAGATCCAAATATATAATATCAAAGTTATTCCCTGCATCCAATTCTTTTGTGACTACATCATAGTATCCAATCAAATTGGTCAGGCAAGACCTTCCCTTAACAAAACCATGCTGTGTCTGAGCTATAACTGAAATCTTGTCAAGATGATCCTGCAGTGCTTCCATTAATTTTCCTGGAACAGAAGTTAAACTCACAGGTCTATAATTACTTGTGTCAGCCTTTGATCCTCATTTGCGAATTGGGGTTACATTTGCACATCTCCAGTCAGTGGGTACCTCCCCTGAGTCCAAGAAAGCTCCCATAATTATGGCTAACGGATTGCTTACTTCCTTTGCTGCCTCCTTTAATATAACTGGATAGATCCCATCCACCCCAGGTGCCTTTCTTGTATTTATCTTCAACAATTTCTCCTCCACTTTACTCTCAATTATTACAAGATCATCTAGCTCACTGCCAGTGTTTACTTCATCTATGGCATTCCCCTTCCTGAATAACTCCTCATGTGTGAATGTAGATGCAAAATATTGATTTAGTTTGTTAGCTACCTGAACAGGATCATCAACAGTTGAACCATCGATATCAAGTGGACCAATCTGATTCATCCCCTTCCTTCTAGAGTTTACATAAGTAAAGAACTCTTTGCTGTTTTTCTTTGCATCCCTTGCCAAAGATTTCTCGTAATCTGCTTTCGCCTGCCTAACCTCCTTTGTAACTTGGTTACAGATCAGCTTATATCTATCATAGGTTCTGTGTCACATGTTAATTTATATGTATCCCATACATTTTTCTTCTCTGCGCCATGTGTCTCATTAGTTCATCTGACATCCATTTAGGCCTGAACCCTGAACAATATTTCTTAGTTGGTATGTAAAGCCTAGTAGCTTCCAAGGTAAGTTCTTTGAATGCTTCCCATTTTGAGTTTGCTGTTGGTAACATCATCAGTTGGTCCCACTGTACAGAATTTAAATACTGTCTCAGATCATCGTAGTCGCCTTTACGAAAGCAATAACCCTTCCCTTTCCCCTGATCGTAGTTACCTCCTTGAGTAAATCCCACTTAGCACACTGTGATCACTGCCACCTAGTGGTTCATGTATCTGCAGATTCTTAATGCATGAAGAATCACTACTGATAATCAAATCAAGAGTATTGCTCCCTCTAGTTGCCTCCCGAACATGCTGATTTAGAAAACAACCATCCAATAAATCTACAAAAGCCTTGCTAGTGTGTGAGTGACCAACGCACAAATTCCAGTCAATATCTGGGAAAATCCCCCATTATAAGACTCTCTGATTTACTGGCCCACTATTTCCCTGTACAGTTTCTTATTATACTCATCAGAGTCATTAGGTCTACAGCACACTCCTACTCTCAATTTTGATCTCCCTATGCTTATGTCACACCAAACTGACTCGACACTGCATTGTCCAGCGATGTCGACTGGCTTCACTTCCTTGGATTTTATGTGTTTCTTAACTAATAGCTTAACCCCTCCTCCCTTCCTATCCTGTCTATCCTTTCTGTAGACGTTGTACTCCCCAAATTCCAGTTCTGCATTCCTTATATCTGTGTGACACCACGTCTTTGATATCCCAACATTATCCGCCTTTGATGCTTTGAGCAATACCTCAAACTCATCAAATTTATTTACCAAACTCCTAGCACTGGTGTACACACAAGTATACATGCACCTGTTCTTTTTCTTAGCTACCCTAACACAACCCATGTATTTACTTGTACCCCAATGACTCCCAGCTGTCTCTGAAATATCCTGCATCTCATTTTCCAAGCTGCTGCAAATTCCAATAGAAGCAGTGCAAGAATCACTTTCACCTCTGCCAGTGGCTACTGTTAATCTATTAGTCCTTGTATCCCCCCAATCTAGCAGTTTTCCGACCCACCTAACACTGCCTCGATAGCATAAGCAAACATTCTTGCACCCTTTCTATTTAAGTGTATCCGATCCCTATAAAAGCAGTCTCTCCTGTTAACAAGTACAGACCAGGCTGAAAAAAATTCTACCCCCATGAGCCTTGCACAATCTTTCCAGGGCCGAATTGATCAACAGGGCTCTCATCACATACTCCCTTCTATCGTGTAAAGAAGAAGGTGATAGAACAACACACACACACACACACACACACACACACACACACACACACACACACACACACACACACACACACACACACACCAAATATCCTCCAAGGTTTATTTCATACCGCAAAATGCTGAAGTAGTATTCAAAGCATTACTAAAACAAGTCCAAAATATGTTTGGGAAAAATGTAAATGTCAGTCAAAAACATGAAAATCCATAGAGAAGCAGCAAAAATATACATATGCAACACTGTATATGTGGTACAGATGGCTGTGTCATTCAAAGGGTAAACTGCAATTGTTCCAAAACAATGTGTCTCAGAACCTTCTACCTAATCTTGAATCCCATAAGATTGGAAAGAAGCTCCACTAAGTTCAATGGTGATCACTCTTTAGGTGTGCTGTGAATATAGTAGCTTTTAACTCCAAGTGTGACTGCATTGAACCACTGTAAACAAATCAATCTCATTACTTGAGAAAGAATTAATTATTCTACACTAAAGTATCACACAACAGATTAAGTTGTTTTTATTAAAATGCTGTAATTAAATTGAAAAATATCTAAACAAATTTGCCAATGTTATGAATAATAATAATAACAATAAGAAGAATATTGGTACATGAATTATCTAATTTATAATGACATTATTGTTAATATGAACTATGTTAGCCAATAGAGTCATTAATAGTGTTATACTTCAGTATTAATTACTTGGATTATTCAATTTTTAATTATAGTATTATTTTTATTATTTTATTCTTTATTCTATATTTCATTTACGTAAGTTGTTTTATTTTAATAATATCATTACAAATTGATATTGAAGAATAACACCATGTTATCTAAAATAGTCATATCATTAATAATGTCATTGTAAATTAGATAATCTGTGTTAACTGATAGTGGTTGTTATTAATCTTTAATGGCAACTATTATTATTATTATTATTATTATTTATTGCAATTAACCTGTAATTTCAGTTGTTATTTACTGTAGTCAACTACTAACTTCAGCCATTATTCTAAATGTCCTGTGTATGTCTAACATCAGAAAACAGTGTATTCCCAAAACTTTGCCAAATTTGATTAGGTGTTGGTATTAAAGTGTTTTCAATTTAACTGCAAATTTCAATAAAAAATACTTAATTTATTGTGTGATATATTAATGTGACATTACTGATTCTTTCATAAATATAAAACTGTGTTACCTCAAACCCATAGTTGGCAAACTCACCTTTTGGGTCTAATGCGTCAGATTTAAATTTTGTAATAGTGATAATCCTCTAGTTATGAAATTAGCACAGCTAACCTCCATGAAATAAGCTACAGGTGGTGCTGTAATTTGATTTATTACACAACTCACAAGTTTTCTATATACGTTTAGAGCATTGCTGGTTCCCAAGATTCTCCCATGGATAGGAACTTTACTTATCATGCTGTGTAATTCTCTGGTAGCTATTCAATATGAAAAAAAAAAAAAATCTCTCAAGAGTTAAATATGTAGGGTACTTTTTGAACAGGACTCATTTTTAGCATTATTTTTTTTAAAAAACTTACCCTTCTGCCCATATAAAATGGTATCACAGTTACACGAATTTGTTCCGTAGTCTCTTTATGTACATCAGACAGTTCTAGCCAAGGATGATTCTTCTCTTGCCAAGCACGCAAAGTTTCTCTGGAACTGAATGGAGGATCTAAAAAAATTTTATAAGCCAAATACTGAAGATTACTTTTAGAACCACATGCTACAATGTATAACATTTTTACAATTATTTCCAGAATGAAAAGAGAACAGAAACAGGTTACTAGAAAAGGATTCATACCTGGAACTCTCAGAAATTAGACACTGGAAAATTTTTAATATAGATTTCTAGCAGGGATAAGGAGGTGATTATGCCCTTGTATAAGGCAATGGTCAGGTCACACCTTGAGTACTGTATATAGGTCTGGAAGCCTCATTTTAAGAAGGATGTAGAGCTGTTGGAACGAGTACAGAGAAGGGCAACAAAATTAGCACAGGGAACAAAGGATTGCTCTTATGAAGAAAGGCTTAAGTTTTGCAAATTACAGTGTCTGGAGACTAGGCACCAGCGAGGTGATCTGATAGAGGTGTATAAAGCCTTGAATGGTTTGAGCATGCTCAATGCTGATGGGATTCTTCCTCTTGCTCAGAATAATCACCTGAGAGGGCATAAATTCAAATTGAGGAAAGACAGATGTAGGATAGACGTGCAGAAATTTGCCTTTAGCCAGCTGGTGGTTGGTTGGTTGGTGGAACAGACTTCCATCCCTTGTCGTGGAAGTTGATAGCTTAAATAAGTTTAAGGCTCAGTTGGACAGGTATTTCGAATAAACAGAGGGGTGAAGTGGAAGTGGTTTTTTTTTTTTTTTTTGGCTGATGCTGCATAAGCTTGCTTTCTTGCATGCTAAAAGTAGTAATTTCTAATTTATTTTTCTTAAATATCTACATTAAATCATAATAAATAAATAAAATGACAAAATATGTACTACAAAAGTAAAAAAATGTTTGTGCAATAAACATTTTTTGTTTACTTTTTTAATACATATTTTGTCACTTTATTTATTATTTTAAAGAAGATATTTAAGCAGTTTGTTTTGAAACCACATTTATTTAAAAGAAATACAGAACTGTATAAACTTTTAATAAACCATACATTCAGAAATATGTGAAAGAATAAGAGAAGTTTACCTCAATATGATATTCTCCAAAAATTAAAATGAAAACAATTTTAAAAATAATCAAAAATCTTACCTTAGAGTAAGAAATAATTCACAATAATTAAAAATCATATGTGAGGCAGTGAATAGAGTGGTATTGGGTATGAGACAAGTAGTTTACAAAAATTATCAATACAAGAGTTAGAACTAAAACAGGATGTTGGTAAGCAAGCTTTGTCTTTGGCTGAGAATTCAATAGAACAATCAGATTGTAACAGAGGTGGGAGTATTGATGAACAGAAGTTATGGCCAATAACTCTGGCAAGAGACCAGAATGCTCAACTACCATTTAGAACAATAAGCAAGTTTTCTACTCTTAGCCTGTTCAAAATCAAGTTTGGATTGATTAACAACTGTTCTATAATTGTTGCAAGCTTTAGTGTGGGCAGAAAATGAAGCTAGAGATTTGTACACAAGTAAATTGTGATATACTACATTCTTATCTTGAACAGCCTTAGTATATTTATTGAAAAACCAAGGTTTGGGGATATGACAGAGGAAACACAAGAATTTGACAGAATGTGGTAGAGACATTTTAAGCCAGAGAAGGACAAAAAAGAGATTCCAAGTTATGAAGTTTCTGACAAGATACATTCAAGTAGACATAAGCAAAAGTGCCATGTTTGAAGTGAAAAGAATCATAGCAAATAGTTATGGCACCTGAGATTAGTGACTGAGGCAGTTGATAATTGAGATTGTCAGAAAAAATAAGTGGGAGTTTGGCAGATTGTAGATGGAAATGGACATCACTGAGATTGAAAAGAGACCATATATATTTGTGAAATGAATGAGAAAGTTCTTGGGAGATTTAAATCTTTCTGGCAATAAACTTATTCTATTAGTTTGACTATTCATGATGCATTTAGCAGATAAAGTAAACGTCGAGGGGGCATATGTATGAATTAATAATATTTTTGGAAAAACTGGTGTGCACACAGCAAGAATATATCCAGCAGCTTGACATAACATAGCACAGAGGATGTTCCCCACACATACATACTACTTGGACTCCCTCCAGTCACTAGCTGTGTGCCAGAGTAGAGGCAACATGATTACACAAGCATCCTAGAGATTTATTAATAGGTTCAGTGTGGTGTACTATCTAGCAGCTGGCCTGCAAACACTGTTTTAGAGCTATGCCTTCAAAATGTAAAGAATACAAGTATTGGATCGTGCCGTGATATCCATCATAAGTCATCACTCATATGATGTAAGAGATGGGGTTAGACTAAACATAGATTTCATAATTTAAAGCCTCCAAACAGTAAAGTAGTAGTAGTAGAGACATGTGATGCAAGAAAGGAAGCTTATGTAGCATAAGTAAAAAAAAAAAAAAAAAAAAAAAACCCATTTCATACATCCATTCCTCTAAACCTCCCTTGAATTTATTTAAGCTATCGACTTCCACACTCCTTGAATTTATTTAAGCTATCAACTTCCACAGCGACAGATGGAAGTTTGTTCCAGCAATCAACTACAAACTGGCTAAAGACAAATTTCCACACGTCTATTCTATAACTGTCTTTCCTCAATTTGAATTTATGCCCCTCAAGTTCATAATCTAAGCAAGAAGAAGAATCCCATCAGAACTGAGCCTATTCAACCCATTCAAGGCCTTATACACCTCAATCAGATCACCTTGTAGGTGCCTAGTCTCAAGACACTGCAATTTGCAGAACTTATGCCTTTTTTGGTAAGACCACCCGCCACCAATCTTGCCCTTCTCTGTACTCACTCAAGCAACTCTACATCCTTCCTAAAATGAGGCCTCCAAACCTGTATGCATTACTCAAGGTGTGGCCTGAACATTGCCTTATACAAAGGGATAATCACCTCCTTTTCCCTACTAGCAAAATTCCTGTATATCATTGACAATACCCCATGACCTGCTTTAGCAGCCTGTCTGCACTGCTTAGAAAATTTCATATCTGACTGTACAATTACTCCCAGGTCTTTTTCATTTTCTATCACCCAAAGTGTAGTACCACAGAGCTGGTATGTTTCTCTGGGGTTACTTCTACCCACATGCAGTACTTTGAATTTATCAATGTTAAACTTCACTTGCCACTTCTCAGACCATCTGCCCAACTTTTCTAGATCTTGTTGCAGTAGCATACTGCCATTATTGTCATTAACAACTCCGCCAACCTGTATATCATTTGTATCTTGATCCCCCTTTGTCAAAGAGGGATCAAGATTCCCCTTCGTGACTTGGGGATACATTTGCACATCTCCAGTCTGTGGGGAATTCCTCTGAGTCCAAGAATGCTCTCATAATTATGGCTAAGTTTGCTTACTTCCTTTGCTGCCCCCTTTAATATAACTGTTGCACAAGATGATGAGGGTCATCTGCCATCTAGTATTTCTGTGTGGCATTCCTCTGTGTGATGTGGACATCATATTTCAACTTCTGCTCACATTGGTTTATACCCATGTGGTCACCTCCAATATACTAGGTGCAGCAGCATTCCATGCCTTGCACACAGGGGAGGTATACCCAAGGTTACTAATAGTCTCACCAACATGAAGGTACAAGCAAAGGATTTGTTGCAGCAGAATGACCAAACGACTTCAATAAAATCTGACTAGATGGGATCTGAATATCGGTTGCATCATTGTTTCTGACTCGCAGATGGCAAGCCCTAGCTTGTCACTCTGGGAAGAATATCTGTGACAAGCCTCAGGAACCCATTTAAAAATTAAACATTAAAAACAACTATTCAGAATGAAATTACAATAATAATAACAATATAATAATACATGCATATAATTTAAATTACACTGAATTTAATCAAAATAAAAAGTTGATTCATTTGGACATGATGAGTTGTTTACTGTTAAAGAGAAAAAAAAATCAGACAAGCAAATGACATTGCATTCACTAAGTTTTTTTTTTTTTATGTAGACCCCAAACACAAGAGGTATTAGAACCTATAGTACTTAGTACCGTGCTTAGGTTGGAGGTTGGAAAGATGATGGTTGGTTGGTTATTTGGTTTTTAGGAGCATTAGCAACTAAGGCCATATTGCTCCGGGATATGCGGTGGTCATTCTCTGACCTTTCCACATCCTCCGTATTTGGTGGTGACGGGCTCGAAAACCCCGGTCTAATCAAGAAGCGTATGCTACGCACTGCTGCTCCTTCCCACCTGGCTACGGAGGCGCTTGGAAAGATGAAAGAAAATATTTGTTGACATTGGACCTTGAACTTCTGTAGATTGTAATTTTCAGGAAATATGTATGAAGGAAGGTTGTTCCAGAAAGCGGCAGTTGAATGAATAAACGAGGAAGATGAAAAGTTAGTTTTGTGAGTTTGAATTTGGACAGTAAATGGATGTTGGCTGGTGGCGGCATGTGTTCAGACTGTTTTGAAAGAGAGAGCGGAAATTATAGAAGCCAATTAAGAAGAACAGTGCCCATGGAAATATCTGTAGAAGAGGCATGCAGCAGAAACAGTACGTCTATGAGACAGCGAGTGGAGAGACTCTGTTAGAGATGAATCATTAATTAACCTAACTGCCCTCTTCTGAACAGAATCAAGAAGCCTGAGAGAGGTTTTGGTGGCACCACCCCAGATGTGGGAACAATATTCCATGGCAGGGCAGATTTGCGATTTATACAGAGTGAGTAGCTGTTTGGAAGAAAAGTAACGCCAAGAGCGAAAGAGAAAACCAAGTTTTTTAGATGCAGAGGAAGCAATATTTGTAATGTGCTTGTGCCAAGAGAGATTAGAAGTCAGGGTAATTCCCAAAAGAGATATATCATTTTGCCTAGAAATTGGAGTGTCACTAAATATAAGCATAGGAGCAGAAGAATCCTTTTTGCGAGATATAAGACAAGACTGAGTTTTAGAAGGGTTGATATCAACTAAGTTGTCTTTGTCCCACTGGAGAATTACCTGAAGATCGGCAATTAAGGAATTGGTAGCAGATTTTCGAGAAGTTGAAGCTGATTTACCAGGACAAGGTTTCTCAAAATGGAAAGTGGAATGCAATGTGCTACCATCGGCAAAACTATGGATAGGATTTCCAGTCAATGGAAGAAGGTCATTAATATACAAGAGGAAAAGAGTGGGGGAAAGAACTGAACCTTGGGGAACACCAGCATTAGTGGAGAAGTTAGAAGACAGAAAGCCATCTACTATCACCCTCAGCGAGCGATCAGAGAGAAAACTGGATAACCAATTACAAAAAACAGTTGGCAAACTATAAGATGAAAGCTTGTTTAGAAGACCTTTATGCCAAACAATCAAAAGCCTTTGAGATGTCTAGAGCAACTAATTGGGTTTCACCGAACTTTTCCATTTATGCCAAATCGAAAGCCTTTGAGATGTCTAGAGCAACTAATTGGGTTTCACCGAACTTTTCCATTGAATTAGTCCATAAATGGGTAACATAAGCCAGGATATCACCAGTGGATCGACACTGACAGAATCCATCCTGGCGATCGTTGATCAGACGGAAGGTTTCTAGGTAGTTTAAGAGTTGGTGGTTAATTGATTTCTCCATTCCTTTAGAAAGAGTAGAAGTAATTGCAATGGGACGATAATTGGATGGGAGGGATTTGTTACCCTTTTTATGAACTGGCTGGATATGAGCAAATTTCCATGCAGAAGGAAAAACACCTTTGGAATAAGAAAGTGAAAAAAGACTGCTAAGAACAGGAGTAAGTTCAGGAGCACAGGTTTTGAGAACAAGTGGAGAAATACCATTGGGAACTGGAGCTTTCTTAGCAACAAGATTCGTCAAAATCTTTCTGACATCCTTTGGATGGAAGACTACAGGAGGCATTGAATAGAGTGTGTTGGGAATGGTGGGAGGTGTTTTACCAAGATCATTAATACACGAGTTGGAAGAAAAATAGGATGCTACTAGGTCAGCTTTATCCTTGGCTGAAGTGACAACAGAACCATCTGGTTTGGACAGAGGTGGGAGCAGAGTTGGGCAAAAGTTGTGGCCAATCGCTTTGGCAATAGACCAGAATGCTCGGCTACCGTTAGGGCAAGAAGCAAGTTTTCTACTCTTAGCCTGTTCAAACTCTAGTTTTGACTGATTAATAACTGCTTTACAATTGTTGCGAGCTTTGGTGTAGGCAGAAAATGAAACTGAAGAATTAGAAACTAGCCAATTACGATATGCAACGTTCTTCTCTTGAAAAGCCTTAGCACATTTATTGGAAAACCAAGGTTTAGATAAAGGACGAGATTTTAAAGTGGAGTGTGGGATAAAGGATTCCATTCTTGCAAGAATAATTTCACTGACATAATCTGAGCATATGTTGACATAAGAAGTTTTGAAAATGTAATCCGACCAAGGAAAAGAAGACTCACAGGTCATCAAATTTTGCATTCTTGCAATGCCAAACAACATGAGGTTGGGAATATCCATAAGATAAAGGTTCCATTGGAGAAGAGACAATCACCAAGTTGTGATCTGAAGTGCCTAAAGGACCTCTCACTTTGACAGTGTACTTAGAAGGGTTGTTTGTGAGAAAAAAGATCAAGCATGTGGGCTGTATGGTTAGGATTGTCCGGTAATCTTATAGGTAAATGAACAATCTGTGCAAGGTCATTAGTAATTGGAAAAGCCTCAGCATCTCGACCAGCTGGGTCAGTGTGACTAGAAAACGGAAGGCAGCTTGAGTTGTGAACATTAAAATCACCAAGGAAAATTACCTCAGTGTTAGGAAAGTTGGACTGGAGAAAGTCAAGTTGCAAAGAGAGGAACTCAAAGAGCTCCAAGTGATTAGTGGAGTTGGGAGAATGGTCGAGACAACAGATGAATTTGACACAATGAGGTAGAGAGATTTTAAGCCAGAGAAGATCAAAGAGAGGAGATTCCAAATTGTCAAGTATCTGACAGGGAATATCAGCACGGACATATGCACAAGTACAACCTTTGAGGCGAAAGGAATCATACAGCAAATAATTTGGGCAACTGAGATGAGCAGTAGATGAATCAACCGATAACTGAGATTCTGTCAGAAAAAGTACACGGGGTTTGGCAGACTGCAAGTGGAAATAGACATTATTGAGATTAGAATGGAGACCACGTATATTTGTGAAATGAATTAGGAAGTGCTTAGGAGGTTTAGATCTTTTCGCAGATAAGCTTGCTCTATTAGTTTGACAATTCATGGTGTATTCAATAGTAAGAAAAAGTGGGTGGGACATGCTGTATGAAGTAATGAAATTTTTGGATATTGCGTACACATGGTAAGAATATACCCAGATCCTTGACATAATGTGGCCTCAACAATGCCCCCCCGCATACACACTACTCGGACTCCCTCCAGTCACTATCTGATCCGGAAGCCTCCCAGAGTTACCAATAGGTTCGTTGTACTAACTAGCAGCTGGAATGCGAACACTGTTTTAGAGCTGTAAGGAATGTAAGGAATATTGGATCTCGCCACGATGTTCACCATAACCTCAAAAGTCATCAATCATACTGTATGATGGAAGAGATAGGGAAGGGTTGACCAGAACTTAACTCTGGAGACTAAACATGGGTTCCACCACTTCAAGACTCCAATAAGCAAAGTGGTGGTATTGCACTGGTTGATGAGTCATCTAGCACCTAGTACTGCCTGGTAACACCGAGGGGCGGCATTCCTCCATGTGGTGTGGGTGCCACACCTCGCCCCCTGCTTACGTTGGTTCACACCTGGGTTTTCACCCACCATGTACTTGTGCATGGAGATTATACCCAGGATGACTAGCAGTCCCACCATCGTGAAGGTGCAAGCAGAGGATTTGGCTGTCACAGACCGTCCGGACTTCGCTGAAATTGGGTCCAATTGACTTGAGTGTCACCCGAATATCAGTTCCATCAGCGTTTTAGACTCCCAGGTAGCAAGTACAGCTTCTCTGGCAAATCTGAGAGAATGTCTGTGACAACCTCAAGGACCAAGATTGTTACATGATTGTCAGATTTTGAAAAGCTAGAATCCAGTAATTTCAATATTGAATTAAATGAAATAAAACTTTTATTGGATTTGAAATAAATATGCAATTAATCATTACTGTTTTGGATTATATTTTTTTATTATCTTCCTCATCAGGTCGTGCAGTCTGCCGCTCTGCAAAACATTTTTATAAGTTAGGACTGGGCATTGGGGATCTGTTAATGGAACCAAAGAGGTGACTTGAAAAAGTTTGGGAACCACTGTCATATACCTTCTTTCTGGTAATATGAATGCTATTTTAATAATCTGGAGCTATGAAGAGATTCAATACCCCGAATAGCACAGAACGTAACTTTCAAACCAGAAATCGGAAAGAAAAAAAAAAAAAAAAAACCCACAGACAAATTCTGTTTGATGTCCTTGATTTCATAATAAATTACAATATATTCCATCATTAGCCCAATCTGAGGGGCAACCATTAATCACAACCCTCTGCAAATCCATCTTAAAATATTACTGATCGAAATATGTTCACAAGCTTATTTAGATCAATATTTGGGTTTTAGCAAATGCTTTGCTAAAACCCAAATAAAAGAAATGTGGAAATTATTTTTTATACCTAGCTGATGCATAACTGGTAAAATAGCATAACAGGTTAGGTAAACATGAGTATCTCCTAACAAAGTGTTGTATATCCTACAAAATTCCCCTGGGATTGTACTCTTTATTATTGCCTCCATTATTTTCCACACCACTAACTACTAAGGGCCAAGGATTACCCACTTAGCTCTTAGTACTGCCTTTATATATTAGTGACAGTTTGGACACGTCTTCCTATAACTCAGTACCACATGAGCGGTTACTTTATAAGTTGGAACAGGTTGGAATCACAGGGAAAAGCCTTAAATTGATAGCTGAATGGCTTCAGGGCAGGAAGCAGAAGGTTGTGATAAATGGTTATTCCTCAGATTGCATTGATGTAAGAAGTTGGGTTCCCCAAGGACCAGCATTAGAACCACTGTTGTTTTTGATTTTTATAAATGACATCGATGATGGGACAGAGGGTGCGATGTCAAAATTTGCAGATGATGTAAAGATTGGTAGAGTAGTTAATGATCACTGCCAAGCAGAGCTCCTTCAGAGTGACCAGGGATGGTCAGAAAAATGGCAGCTATGCTTTAATCCAGCAAAGTGTAAGGTATTACACCTGGAGAACAATAACCTCAAAATAAATTATACACTTGGTGGAGTTGAACTAAAGTTGGTGGTGGAGGAAAGGGACTTGGGTGTTAGAATACAGTCAAACGTGAAGTTCTCCGAGCTTTGCAGACAGGTTGCAAGGAAGGCCCATGGTGTCCTATCAATGATTTATTGAATAATCAACGATTTATTGAATAATTCCTAGTAGAGATAAGGGCATCATAATCCCATTCACATAATCACATTGATAGGTGGAACAGGACCAGGGTATGTCTACCAGGGGCAAAAGTTGAAGTAGAGCAGATATCATCTTTTAAGGGCACAAAAGGTGATATTGTTGTACATGGAACTAATGACATTAAGAGTAAGAGATCTGCAGATTTACTCAAGTAGAGGTTTCAGTTAGGGTTAAATTTGAAAGTGTCCCAGCAGTGATTATTCATGCATTAAGAATTTGCAGATAAAGGAACCACTCAGTGAGAGTAATCACAATGTACAGGTGGGAATTACTTAAAGATGTAACTACCATCAAGGCTAAAGGGAAGGGCTTTTGCTTTCATAAAGGAGACTACTGGGGTCTCAGACAGTTTTCAATTCTGTACAGTGGGATCAACTGATGATGTTTAAAAAAGCAAATTCTAAATGAGAAGCCTTCAGGGACTTAATTTTGGAGGCTACTAGGCTTTTCATTCCAACTAAGAAATACTGTACAAAGTTTAGGCCTAAATGGATGTCAGATGAATTAATGAGGCTTGTAGCAGAGAAGAAAAAGGTATGGGATGCATATAAAGTATCAGATAACACAGAAGCCTATGGCAGATATAAACTAATCTGTAATCAAGTCACAAAGGAGCTTAGGCAGGCAAAGGCAAATTATGAGAAATCTTTGGCAAAGGATGCAAAGAAAAACAGCAAAGAGTTCTTTACTTATGAAAACTCTAGAAGAAATGGGATGAATCAGATTGGACCACTTAACATTAGATGAGTTGACTACTGATGATCATGCTCAGGTAGTTGATAAACTGAATGAGTATTTTGCATCAACATTCACACATTAGAAGTTATTCAATGAGGGGAGGTCACAATCTTTGGAGTATGCTGGATGGTTGCCTTTGCAATTAGGACATTGTGGAGTTGGTGCCTTCCTGAGCACCAGGCAACACAGCGGCAATCTCCAAGGCAGAATTCGCTGGTGCCACAGGAGTTAGTTATTGTTGGCGACTCTATTGTCAGGGAGACGGGGAATATATTGTGTAAAAAGGATAGATGGAATAGGACCAGGGTATGTCTGCCAGGGGCAAAAGCTGATGACGTTGTAAAGCATATATCATCTTTTAAGGGCACAAAAGGTGATATTATTGTAAACGTTAGATATTATTGTAAAAGAGTAGGAGATCTGCAGATTTACTTAACAAGTACAGGTCAATGTTACAAAAAAGTCTTGAGTTAGAGTTAAATTTGAAAGTGTCTGCAATTCTGCCCAGATACGATAGGAGGGAGTACATGATGAGAGCCTTGTCAATCAATTCAGCCCTGAAGGGAATGAGCAAGGCTAAGGGTAGAATTTTTTTCAGTGTGGTCTATGCTTGTTAACAGAAGAGACTGCTTCTACAGGGATGGGATACACATACAGCAAGAATATTTGCTGATGCTATCGAGGCAGTGTTAGGTGGATGGGAAAACTGCTAGCTTGGGGGATTCACAGAGTAAAAGGCTAAAAGATGATTCTTGCACTACTTCTATTAGAATAAGCAGCAGCCTGGAGCGAGGGATGCTGGGGTTTTCAGGGACTAATGGCAGTCATCGTGAAAAAGGTGGGTATATGGGATGTGTTAGGGGTAACTAAGAATAGGTGCATGTATACAATAGGTGCATGTTTGTATAGTAAATATATTTGACGAATTTGAAGTGTTGGTCAAGACATCAAAGGCGGATATTGTTGAGATATCAGAGACGTGGTTTCAAACAGATATTAAGAATGCAGAATTGGAATTTGGGGAGTACAATGTGTACAGAAAGGATAGACAAGAGGGGAAGGGAGGAGGTGTTATGCTGTTAATTAAGAAAAACATAAAATCAAAAGTGCATTCAGTTGATATAGATAAACAGTGCAGTGTTGAGTCAATTTGGTGTGACATAAGCACTGCAAAAACAAAAATAAGAGTAGGAGTGTGTTATAGGCCTAATGACTCAAATGAGTACAATGAATAATTGTACAGAGAAATAGAGTGTGCTAGTAAATCAGAATGTCTTATAATGGGGGATTTTAACTTCCCAGATATTGACTGTAACTTGTGGGTTGGTCACTCGCACACTAGTAAGACATTTGTGGATTTACTGGATGATTGTTTTCTGCAGCAGCATGTTCGAGAGGCAACCAGAAAGGGTAATACTCTTGATCTGGTTATCAGCAGTGATCATTCGTGTATTAAGAATTTGCAGATAAAGGAACCAACCACTAAGTGGCAGTGATCACAGTGTGCTGATGTTGGATTTACTTAAAGATATAATTACCATCAGGGATAAAGGAAAGGGTTTTTGTTTCCATAAAGGTGAGTACAGTGATCTCAAACAGTTTTTAAATTCTGTACAGTGGGATCAACTGATGATGGTGCAAATTCTAAGTAGGACGCATTCAAGGAATTAATCGTGGAAGCTACTAAAAGTTTCATACCTATTAAGAAATATTGTTCAAGGTTTAGGCCTAAATGGTTATCAAATGAACTAACGAGACTTGTGACAGAGAAGAAAAATTCATGGGATGCATAAAAATTATCAGGCGACACAGAAGCCTAAGGAAGATATAAGCTAGTCTGTAATCAAGTCACAAAGGAGGTTAGCCAGGTGAAGGCAGATTACAAGTAATCTTTGGCAAAGGATGCTAAGAAAAATGGCAAGGATTTCTTTACTTATATAAACTCTAAAAGGAAGGGGATCAATCTGATTAGTCCACTTGATATTGATGGTTCGACTGTTGATGATCCTGCTCAGATAGCAAACAAACTGAATGAGTATTTTACATCTACATTCACACATGAGGAGTTATTAAGGTTTGAAAATGCCCGAAGGTTATCAAATGGTAGCAGGGTGCTTAATGATATTGTAATAACTGAGAGCAAAGTGGAGGACAAATTGTTGAAGTTAAACACAAGAAAGACACCTGGAGTGGACGGGATCTATCCAGTTATATTAAAGGAGGCGGCAAAGGAAGTAAGCAAATCCTTAGCCATAATTATGAGAGCATCCTTGGACTCAGGGGAGGTTCCCACGGAATGGAGATGTGCAAATGTATCCCCAATTCATAAAGTGGGATCGAAGGGTGATACGAGTAATTACAGACCAGTTAGTTTAGCTTCTGTTCCGGATAAAATAATGGAGTCGCTGGTTAAAGATGCATTGCAGGATCATCTAGACTGCAGCAATAATTCAGACAGAGCATAGGTTTGTTACGGGAAAGTCTTGTCTGACAAATTTGATTGGTTATTATGATTTGGTTACAAAGGAACTGGATGCAAAAAATAATTTTGATATCATATATTTGGATTTCAGAACACTGTTTATGCATGGAAGACTACTGTACAAAATGGAGCAGAAAGGTATTAAGGGTAAATTGCTACAATGGATAAAAGGATGGTTGAGTGGGAGAAGACAGAGGGTGGTAATCAGTGGGTGCTGCTCTTCGTGGACTAATGTTATTAGTGGAGTCCCACAGGGTTCGGTGTTGGGTCCACTGTTGTTTTCTTATTTATCAATGATATTGATGAAGGTATATCAAGCTTATTGTCGAAGTTTACAGATGATACAAAGGTTGGTAGGGTTGTTAATGACAGTAATGGCAGTGTGCTACTGCAACAGGATCTAGAAAATTTGGGCAGATGGGCTGAGAAGTGGCAACTGAAGTTTAACCTTTAAAATGCAAAGTTCTGCATATGGGTAGAAGTAACCGCAGAGAAACATACCAACTGTGTGGTACTATACTTAAGGTGGTAGAAAATGAAAAAGACCAGGGAGTATTTGTGCAGTCAGATATGAAGTTTTCTGAGCAATGCAAATAGGCTGTCAGGGCAGGTCATGGGGTTTTGTCAATGATATATAGGAATTTTGCTAGCAGGGAAAAGGAGGTGATTGTCCCTCTGTATAAGGCAATGGTCAGGCCACACCTTGAGTACTGAGTACAGGACTGGAGGCCTCATTTTAGGAAGGATTTAGATTTGTTTGAGCGTGTACAGAGAAGGGCAACAAGATTGGTGAGGGGAATGAAGGGATCCTCTTACCAAGAGAGGCTTAAGTTCTGCAAATTGCAATGGCTGGAGACCAGGCACCTGTGCAGTGATCTGACTGAGGTGTATAAGGCCTTGAATGGGTTGAGCACGCTGAATTCTGATGGGATTCTTCCACTTGTAAGAGGGCATATATTCAAATTGCCTTTAACCAGCAGAAATTTGCCTTTAACCAGCAGGTGGTTAATTGCTGGAACAAACTTCCATCTGTCGTTGATAGGTTAAATAAATTTAAGGAGGAACTGGACAAACATTTAGAAGGAATGGTTATGTGGATTTTTTTTTTTTTTTTTTTTTTTGGCTGGTGCTGCATTAGCTCATACACTGCTTGCTTTCTTGCATCACATGCCACCACTACTACTACTACTACATTCCGTTTGTGTATGAGTTTTACACCCACAGTTTGCACATGTTGCGTCTCCACGGCATGCTGTCTGGGAACCGCCAAATTTCTGGCATTGAAAGCATCTCAGGGAATTTAGGATTTATGGCCGAATGCAACAGCTTAAATATCCTGCCTTGACTGAAACTGGTAGGTTTGGAGAACTGAAAGTTAAAATTATACTCCACGTAGGGACTAAACTGCCATCTTTCAAAAAAGATCTTTTCATGATCTTTTTTTGCCTGAATGACTTTTTGATATTTAAGTTCAATAAATCCCATTCAGTGATCACTTCCTTTGAAGAATTGAGGGTAGTATGTGGTGGGATTTGAACTGTGATTCCACTCAAGGATGTCAGATGTAATAATAGTTCAGAGTATCGAGGATTGGTGGTCTCTATTAATAAATCTCCAGATTGGAGGTGCTTCACCATTTTTGGTGAACCTACGGCATGTTCGAGGCATCTCTGAATGATGAATGGGGAGAGCTTGCTCACAGATTGTGTTGACAGAGAATGTATTATCGGGAATGCTGGTAATTCCTGTCTGCCAGTGTCTTTATTCATTCTCTTTGGGAGAGAGAGAGAAGTCATGGTTGTAATTTGGTTGACAGCTCTTTGGCTCTAAACGTGGAAAGTCATTTGTTTCCATCTCTGCTCCTTTTAGCCCTGAGGGTTGGTTTATCCCCCAAGGTTACTGGCCCTGCCACGTGGAGGCAGAAGCGGTTCCACCAGTGAACAAGAGGTTGTTTAAATTAGTAGAGTTGGTTAATAATAAAAATATAGACTAAGAAAAGAAAGGTGGATTTCCTTTCTTGGTTCTTACTTTTGGCCTTTAAAGTGCAGAACCACTTCAAGTAAACAAAACAATAAGCACACTAGAAAAGAATCAAAATTATCACTTTAGGGAGCACTCTATACTCACAGTAAGAAAATCGCTTGTCACTATCACTTGGCATGTTTTAAAAAATATGCAAAGTGATAGACTTGAAATTTAAACTTTAAATCAAGATGAAATTTTAGTCAAGCATGTGAGAGGTATGAAATTTTAATCAAGCATGTGAGAGGTGATATCTCCCTATCATAGCATATTTCATGAGGAAGATTGACTTCATGAATTTTTTTTTAAGTTGTTTGTGCAGAAGAGAACTCGAATTCCATTGAGAGTCCCTTGCTAAAATAAATATATAAAAATGAAGTTGAGACCAAATCACACATATTCACATGTGAATGTATCTTCAATTCAAAACAACTGACTTTCAGGTAAACCTAGTTAGGGCCAATTATGTGAGAACTGTAGAAAATTTGGAGAAAGAAAGCATAAACTGTTCAGATTGATATTTCTGAGAATGATGAGCTAGAATCATGAAATTATCTTTCACAGGTTTAATCATTATCCTGAAATTTTGGCAAGTTTGCCTGAAAGTTCAGATATATTTTAAAACTGGATCCTAAATTGAGGGGCCCATCAGGCTCTCAGCTGCCCAACTCAACGCCAGAGCTCACTCCTGGGCATCAGGCAACACAGCGGCAATCTCCAAAGCAGAATGCGCTGGTCCCAAAGGAACTAGTTATTGTTGGTGACTCTATTGTCAGGGAGACGGGGAATATATTTTGTAAAAAGGATAGGTGGAACAGGACCAGGGTATGTCTGCCAGGGGCAAAGGTTGATGACGTTGTAGAGCGGATATCATCTTTCAAGGGCACAAAAGGTGATATAGTTGTACACGTTGGCACTAATGATATTAAGAATAGGAGATCGGCGGAATTACTCAACAAGTACAGGTCACTGTTGAAAAAAAGCCGTGAAATAGGATTGAATTTGAAAGTGTCTGCAATTCTGCCCAGACACGATAGGAGGGAGTATATGATGAGAGCCTTGTCGATCAATTCGGCCCTGGAAAGATTGTGCAAGGCTCAAGGGGTAGAATTTTTTTCAGCCTGGACTGTACTTGTTAACAGGAGAGATTGCTTCTACAGGGATGGGATACACTTAAATAGAAAGGGTGCAAGAATATTTGCTGATGCTATCGAGGCAGTGTTAGGTGGGTCGGAAAACTGCTAGTTTGGTGGGATACAAAGACTAATAGTTTAACAGATACCGCAGGCAGAGGTGAAGGTGATTCTTGCACAACTTCTATTAGAATAAGAAGCGACCTGGAGCGAGGGGTGTTGGGGGTTTCAGGGACAGATGGCAGTCATCATGGAATAGTTGGGTATATGGGATGTGTTAGGGTAACAAGGAATAGGCATAGGAGCATGTATGCTTGCATGTATACCAATGCTAGAAGTATAGTAAATAAATTTGATGAATTTGAAGTGTTGGTCAAGACATCAAAGGCGGATATTGTTGGGATAGCAGAGACGTGGTGTCACAAAGATATAAGGAATGCAGAACTGGAATTTGGGGAGTACAATGTGTACAGAAAAGATAGACAGGACAGAAAGGGAGGGGAGGGGGTGTTATGCTGTTAATTAAGAAAAACATAAAATCAAAGGAAGTGCACCCAGTTAATATAGATGAACAGTGCTCTGTTGAGTCAGTTTGGTGTGAGATAAGCACTGCGAAAGGAAAAATAAGAGTAGGTGTGTGTTATAGGCCTAATGACTTGAATGAGTACAATGAACAATTGTACAAAGAAATAGAGTGGGCCAGTAAATCAGAATGTCTTATAATGGGGGATTTTAACTTCCCAGCTATTGACTGGAACTTGTGGGTTGGTCACTCACACACTAGTCAGACTTTTGTGGAGTTATTGGATGATTGTTTTCTGAAGCAGCATGTTCGAGAGGCAACCAGAGAAAGTAACACTCTTGATCTGGTTATCAGCAGTGATCATTCGTGTATTAAGAATTTGCAGATAAAGGAACCACTAGGTGGCAGTGATCACAGTGTGCTGAAGTGGGATTTACTCAAAGAGGTAACTACCGTCAGGGGTAAAGGAAAGGGTTTTTGCTTCCGTAAAGGGGAGTACAGTGGTCTCAGACAGTTTTTAAATTCTGTACAGTGGGATCAACTGACGATGCTACAAACAATAAATTCTAAGTGGGAAGCATTCAAAGAATTAATCGTGGAAGCTACTAGACTTTATATACCGATTAAGAAATATCGTTCAAGGTTTAGGCCTAAATGGTTATCAAATGAACTAATGAGACTAGTGACAGAGAAGAAAAATGCATGGGATGCATATAAATTATCAGGTGACGCAGAAGCCTGTGGCAGATATAAGCTAGTCTGTAATCAGGTCACAAAGGAGGTTCGGCAGGCGAAGGCGGATTACGAGAAATCTTTGGCAAAAGATGCTAAGAAAAACAGCAAGGATTTCTTTACTTATATAAACTCTAAAAGGAAGGGGATGAATATGATTGGTCCACTTGACATCGATGGTTCGACTGTTGATGATCCTGCTCAGATAGCAAACAAACTGAATGAGTATTTTGCATCTACATTCACACGTGAGGAATTATTACAATTTGAAAATGGAAGAAGGTTATCAAATTGTAGCAGTGTGCTTAATGATTTTGTAATAACTGAGAGCAAAGTGGAGGAGAAATTGTTGAAGTTAAACATAAGAAAGGCACCAGGGGTGGATGGGATCTATCCAGTTATTTTAAAGGAGGCGGCAAAGCAACTAAGCAAACCCTTAGCCATAATTATGAGAGCATCCTTGGACTCAGGGGAGGTTCCCACGGACTGGAGATGTGCAAATGTGTCCCCAATTCACAAAGGTGGATCGAAGGGTGACACGAGTAATTACAGACCAGTTAGTTTAACTTCTGTTCCGGGTAAAATAATGGAGTCGCTGGTTAAAGATGCATTGCAGGATCATCTAGACAAGATTGCAGCAATAATTCAAACACAGCATGGGTTTGTTAAGGGAAAGTCTTGTCTGACAAATTTGATTGGTTATTATGATGTGGTCACAAAGGAACTGGATGCAAAAAATAACTTTGATATCATATACTTGGATTTCAGGAAAGCTTTTGACACTGTTGTGCATGGAAGACTACTGTACAAATTGGAGCAGAATGGTATTAAGGGTAAGTTGCTACAATGGATAAAAGGATGGTTAAGTGGGAGAAGACAGAGGGTGGTAATCAATGGGTGCTGCTCTTCGTGGACTAATGTTATTAGTGGAGTCCCACAGGGTTCGGTGTTGGGTCCACTGTTGTTTTGTGTATTTATCAATGATATTGATGAAGGTATATCAGGCTTAATGTCGAAGTTTGCAGATGACACAAAGGTCGGCAGGGTTGTTAATGACAGTAATGGCAGTGTGCTACTGCAACAGGATCTAGATAATTTGGGCAGATGGGCTAAGAAGTGGCAACTGAAATTCAACCTTGACAAATGCAAAGTACTGCATATGGGTAGAAGTAACCCCAGAGAAACGTACCAACTGTGTGGTACTACACTTAAGGTGGTAGAAAATGAAAAAGACCTGGGAGTAATTGTGCAGTCAGATATGAAGTTTTCTGAGCAGTGCAGACAGGCTGCTAGGGCGGGTCATGGGGTTTTGTCAATGATATATAGGAATTTTGCTAGCAGGGAAAAGGAGGTGATTGTCCCTCTGTATAAGGCAATGGTCAGGCCACGCCTTGAGTACTGCGTACAGGTCTGGAGGCCTCATTTTAGGAAGGATGTAGATTTGCTTGAGCGTGTACAGAGAAGAGCAACACGATTGGTGAGGGGAATGAAGGGATTCTCTTACCAAGAGAGGCTTAAGTTCTGCAAATTGCAGTGGCTGGAGACTAGGCACCTGCGCGGTGATCTGACTGAGGTCTATAAGGCCTTGAATGGGTTGAGCACGCTGAATTCTGATGGGATCCTTCCGCTTGTTCAGATTACCAACCTACGGGGACATAAGTTCAAATTAAGAAAGGACAGATGTAGAATAGATGTGCGGAAATTTGCCTTTAGCCAGCGGGTGGTTAATTGCTGGAACAAACTTCCATCTGTCGTTGTAGAAGTTGATAGGTTAAATAAATTTAAGGAGGAACTGGACAGGCATTTGGAGGGAATGGTGTGATTTTTTTTTTTGTTTGGCTGATGCTGCATAAGCTCCTACACTTGCTTTCTTGCATCATGTGCCACTACTACTACTACTACTACTACTACTACTATACTATTGACTCTTCAGGTTAAGCTGATAGACTGAGAATTAAAAATGGGACCTGTAATAATACCACGACAGTGAGAGCTGTAAGACATAGTTGAACATTGGTTTAGGGGTCTTCTTATCATATATTGAAAAATGCTTGCTTTTGTTGACACAGTTTTTTTTGTAAATTAAATTTAGCACGTCCTACCATTAATATCGAAACACCACTTTGTTGATAGTAGGTCATAGTCTACCCAAGAACCACATGTCGCACACAACTATAAATATGCTTATGGGCCTTTGAGAAGATAGCAGTAAGACTGTGAATACAAGATGCAGCAATCAACAGAGTTAATAGACCTAGCATGGAATGAGGATAATACATAATCAATCAGTCTGCATGTGACATTTGAACAGATTCCTAGGTCAATGATCGGTGATGTAATGTGCAAATGGAAGCAGACAATATTCATCATGAAACAAGCTGGAAACCTCCAATGCCGAGGGAACATGACAGGAGAGTAGTATGCAAAGAACTGTCTGTTCAGAAAGTAGGCTGAAGTTGCCACAGCACATATAGGCCCTCAGTGAGACGACTTGGACACATATCAGCACTACTACTGCTGCTGCTACTACAGTGCACAGGTCACTGAATGATATGGATTATTATGGCCGTGCAGCTATCCACAAGCCACAAATCACCCTGAATAATTCCAGACACTAGCTTGGTGTAAGACCCACTGTTCTTGAACTGTAGACCAATGGAAAGCTGTGCTTTGGAGTGAAAAGTCACAGTACTAGTCTGACTATCATGCCTGGGTGTGGTGGATGTCAAGAGAAAGCTACCTGCTAGACTGTATCGTCTAAACAATGAAGTTTGGTGGAGGTGGGGTAATGGTCTGGGGCTGTTTTCTTGGGTTGGTCTAGGACCATTGGTTGTTTTGGACAAAAGCATGAATGATGAGGTTCATCTAGACATCTGAGCAATAAGACATTACCTATGTTGTGGCAGCATGTTGGGGAAGGCTCACACTTGTATCAGCAGATTAATGCTGATGTCATATTGCTTGAAATGTAACAGACTGGTTTCAGAACATGAGTGCAGAAAAGCTAAACTGGCTCAATCACACAGAGAACCTCTGGGAGAAACTGGTTTGCTCAGCATCTGTGAAAGAGAGAGAGACTGTCAAAAAAAATCTGAGCTTCCCCCCCCCTAATGAAAACTCCAAAAATGAAAGGTATCAGAACCTACAGTATTTAGTACCACTGCATGGGTTGAAGGTTGAGAAGATCAAAGAAGATATTCATTGAGATTAGACTAATTTCTGCAGATTGTAATTTTCAGGAAATCCGTGTGAAGGATGGTTGTTCCAGAAAATTGAGGTTGAAGGAATAAATGAGGAAGAAGAAAAGTTGGTTCTGTGAGTTTGCAGAAGAACAGTGCCCATGGAAGTATCTATAGAAAAGGCATACATCAGAAATGGAATGTTGAAAAAAGGACTATGAGACAGACTGGAGAGACTCTGTAAGAGATAGGTCATTAATTAACTTAACTGTCCTCTTTTGAATGGAGTCTAGAAGCCTGAGAGACATGGGCGCCAGCAGCATGGTACAAGGTGGTGGAAGTGCACCACCTTCGGATTTCGAAGTAATACACAATTTTTAATATTTTCATTAATTTATTGAAACATAAGATATTGCATGTATTCGAAAAATTGGTGAACAAAATATTTATTCCCACATGCACCATCTTGCAAAATATCCTGTTGATTATGGGAGCACCACCTCGGATATGGAAACAATATTCAATGGTAGGGCTGTCACAAAAGCTAAAGGTTATCAATAGACATTATTAGTTATCTTGTAAATAAAGGTTATTTCTAGGTATGCAGGTGTACGGTTAATAACAGTAGGGCAGAGTATATAATATTGTTCTGTTTTAGCTATGTTGTGTTTTACTGAAGTCAATCAACTAGGATATCATGATTAACAAAATAAATACAAAATGTACACCTACAAATCAGTGCCAAATTTATCACAGTACCAAGAAACCATTTGGAAGAATTTTAGTTGTTTTAAATCTTAAAAAGAACATTCTATACTACAATGATTACAAAATAATGATTTTTTCCATACCTTTTTCTGAATCGTAGAGCAAAAATTTATCAAATAATTCATGTTGAATAGGAAGTTTTTCAGTGCTGGTATAAGGCAGAATATCTTCATGTGCCACATAGTCCAGACCTAATCAAAAAACACCTTTAATAAAAAAAAATGTAAGAAAATAAAATAAAGTTTTCCTTCTCGGTATAACAAATTTTAAATCACAATTATAAATATTAAAGCAAAGCATCAAAACTTTAAAAAACCCTTTCCACCAGTACTTGACTCGTTTAGTAAAATTAATTCTAGATATCTGGCAGTAAAATCAAGCCAAATGACTATTCCCACTCTCTGGTTTTGTTTGAATGTTTTTCTAGATATGGGGGTACACTTAAATAGAAAAAAGTTATTATTGTTATTTGGTTTTTTTTAGGAGCATTAGCAACCAAGGCCATATTGCTCCGGTGCAGTGGTCATTCCCTGACCTTTCCGCATCCTCCGTATTTGGTGGTGACGAGCTCAAACCCCGGTCTAATCAAGAAGCGTGTGCTACACACTGCTGCTCCTTCCCACCTGGCTATGGAGGCGCCTAATAGAAAAAAAATGCAAGACTATTTACTAATGATATGATATGGCTATTTACGGAAGACAATGGTAAATGTTTTGGGAAACCTGCACAATACACATACCAATAATTTTAACAGGGCTAGGAGCATAGTCAGATTTGATTCCTGAACTAGTTCAAAAACCATCCGATAGAGAAATATTGTAGGGGGAGTACAAGAATGCTGGAGGTTCTTGTAGCACTGTGAACTGATGAGAGTTGGAGCTTGCTGGAAAGTAATGTGGAATTACTGCACACTTGTTGAAAGAGTACTATAGCTAATCAAATACTGAAAAGGAAAATTTTTGGAGTAAAACTACTTCCATAAACTACAAGATGTGTAAGAATTATGAAAAATATGAAAAGATACTCTTTTTATATTCAAAACACTTGCAAAGTCTTGCAAAAATAAAAAGAAAAATTTAGGTGGGGGGAAAGGACTAAATATAGACAAATATGTTAGTTAATGCAGTGTGTTACATTTCTGGCATGTCTGATTTTTTAAAAATTAAATGAACTTTTATTTTTAAGTGATTAATAGATGTGAAAATCAAATATAGTTATCTTCTTATCAATTAATTACTAAGACTATAAAAAACTTTATAAAACACTTATTAAACTCTATAGTTTATGTTCTCTAAACTTCAGCCGTTCAGTTTACTTACAACTGTTTAATATTTATTACTCTCCTTCAGTATACTCTTTTTTTTTTTTTTTTTAAAGTCTCTTTTTTTCTTGATAGCTGTTGCATCATGTGGATCTAAAACAGGTACCAGCGTGGCATGTTCTGTAACATTTTGCAAGCAGTTGATCTTGCAATGTTGAGTTGTAAAAAATGTAAAATCAATCTGGCAGTTGATGTTTGCTAATAAATTGCTGTAATATCAAACAATGATAATTTTGTGGACAATAATCTTGTCAAATGGCTGCTGAAGTGAAGCCAAGGAATTGCTATTGTTCTTGTAATAGAGCCTCATTAACAACACATGGTTCCTCATTTCAATTATCATACTGACTTTCAGTATACACTCTGTGTCTGCCTTTATAGTCACAAGCACATTAGCATTAGCATTGGTAGAGGCATTTGATGCAAGAAAGCAAGCTTATGCAGCATCAGCCAAAAAAAAAAAAAAAAAAAAAACCCACTTCCACTTCACCCCTCTGTTTGTTCAAAATACCTGTCCAGCTGAGCCTTAAACTTATTTAGGCTATCAACCTCCACGACAAGGGATGGAAGTCTGTTCCACCAACCAACCACCCGCTGGCTAAAGGCAAATTTCCGAAACGTCTATCCTAACATCTGTCTTTCCTCAATTTGAATTTATGCCCTCTCAGGTGATTATTCTGAGCTAGAGGAAGAATCCCATCAGCATTGAGCATGCTCAAACCATTCAAGGCTTTATACACCTCTATCAGATCACCTCGCCAGTGCCTAGTCTCCAGACACTGCAATTTGCAAAACTTAAGCCTTTCTTCGTAAGCGCACCCCTTTGTTCCATTCACTAATCTTGTTGCCCTTCTCTGTACTCGTTCCAGCAGCTCTACATCCTTCTTGAAATGAGGCCTCCAGACCTGTATACAGTACTCAAGGTGTGGCCTGACCATTGCCTTATACAAGGGAATAATCACCTCCTTATCCCTGCTGGAAAAATTCCTGTATATCACTGACAATACTCCATGAGCTACTCTTGCAGCCCGTCTGCACTGCTCAGAGAACTTCATATCTGCCTGCACAACCACCCCCAAGTCCCTTTCATTCTCTACCACTGTCAGTGTAGTACCACAGAGTTGATACGTTGCTCTGGGGTTGCTGTTTCCCATGTGTAGTACTTTACATTTGTCAATGTTAAACTTCATTTGCCACCTCTCAGCCCATCTGTTCAACCTTTCCAGATCCTGTTGCAGCAGCATAGTGTCAGTAGTGTCCTTGACAACCCTGCCAACCTTTGTATCGTCTGCAAACTTGGACATTAAGCTTGATATACCATCATCAATATCATTTATAAATACAGAAAACAATAATGGACCAAACACTGAGCCCTGAGGGACTCCACTAATAACATTAGTCCACAATGAGCAGTGTCCATTGATTACCACTCTCTGTCTTCTCCCCCTCAACCACCCCTTTATCCATAGCAGCAATTTGCCTCCAATGTCACACTGCTCCAATTTGTGTAGCAGTCTTCCATGTGCAACAGTATCAAAAGCCTTTCTAAGATCCAAGTATATAATATCAAAGCTATTCCCTGCATCCAGTTCTTTTGTGATTGCATCATAGTATCCAATCAAATTGGTCAGGCAAGACTTCCCCTTAACAAAACCAATGATATCGGTTCTGATTTGCATACTTACTGGTAAGTCATTATCATCCAGATGTCACCTTTTAGAAGTTTATTTTTTTTATTTTGTTTATGCTTTTCGTTTCCACACAGATTGGATATTATCCAAATCAAATTCCATTTTTCCAAATACAGCTCTAGGAAGTAACAGTGTTTAATAACTAAACTATATGTGAAAGTTCTAATCACTGTTTTAACATTTTATATGCCAAGGCTTAAATCAAATACAAGTACATAAAAAAAGTTAACTTATGCAGTGTGTTACATTTCAACAAATAGCAATAATACTATTTGCTAACATTTAAAAAAATATATAATAAATAAAGGACAAAAAGCAACAATTTTTATGTATGAACCAAAAGCATTTTGTTTCTGGGCATTTGCCATATTATCATTAATTCCTGTAATGAGTGCCAGCAAAAAACATAATATCCAATGCTTCAGCTACAATATATGAATAGCTTAATTATTGATATTTATGAAAAAATAATAATAAATAAATAATAACAATTACTGGATTTCTATTAGTCCAATTTTAATGAAATCTGAGAAGCCTGAATAAATCATCCAAACAAGCCAAATATAAAATTTTGAAAATCCATCTGCTGAGGTTTGAGTTATTACATGTGGATGTTGAGACAAAAAAAAAATTAAATAAATAAATAAATAAAAATAAATAATAATAATAATTGCTGAATTTCTATTGCTCTAATTTTGATGAAATATGGGATTACCCTAAATGTATCTGTAACAGAGTTAAGTATAGAATTTCATGAAAATCCTTCCACTGGGAACTGAGTTATTACATATGGATAGGCAGACAAAGAAATAATTGCTATATTTCTGTGTCTGATTTCAATTAAATATGGGAGTGGCTCAACAAATTTTTCTAAAAGAGCCAAATATACAATTTTATGCAAATCCAACCATTAGCAGTTGAGTTATTACAAGCAGATGGATGGACATGGTGAAAACAACAGAAGCATTAAGCTCATATGCTAGTGCACGTAAAAAGATGCTATTTAAATTGCCTAACTTAACTATTTAACTTACAGTATTAGTATTATTACTAGCAAGTGACACAAGGAAGTAAGTTTATATATTACTGGCAAAAAAAAAAAAAAAAAAAAAAAGACATTTTCCATATCACCTGTATACTCGTAATAATTTGTATAATTCCTTTTTAAAATTATTCAACCTACCCACTTCCACAACACCAGATAGAAGTCTGTTCCAACAACCAAATACCCTCTGGCTGAAAGTAAGTTTACACACATCTACCTTGCAACCAACCTTCCTCAATTCAAATATATGCCCCTTTTGGGTGTTGTCAGAGCAAGCATAAAGATGCATCAACATTTAGCGCCGACCGGGCTAGCCAGGCGGGTAAAGTGCCTGCCTGGCAACCCAAAGGTTGCGGGTTCGATTTCCGCCTTGGGCTTGGATCAAAGTACTGCAAAAACCTTGGGAGGTGCACTATGGCCACAGAAGCCGATGCGCCAACAACTACCAAACCAAAAAAAAAAAAAAAAACCAACATTTAGCTTACACAATCCATTCAAAGCCTTAAATGCCTCAATCAGATCTCCTACCAGGTGAATAGCTTCAAGAAGCTGTAAACTGCAGAACTGAGTCTTTCTTGGTAAGAGTCATTTTGTTCCCTTAATAATCTCAATTCTGCACAGATTTCAAAGGATCCACACCCTTCTTAAAACAAGCTTTCCAGACCATATGCAGTAATGAAGATATACCCTTACTATTGCTTTATACAGCAGAATAACTACCTCTATAACCCTGATAGGAGAACTTCCTATATATAATGGACAAAACCACATGAGCTGTTCTAGCAGCTCATCCGCAACACTCAAAAGAACTTACACAATATCCCCCCCCCAGCTTTTCTTGTTTTCTATTACCTTGTGTATGTGTGTGTGTGTGTGTGGTACCACACAGTTAGTATGCGATTCTGAGATTATTGCTACCCACATGTGGTATTTTGCATGTGTCAACATCAAACTTCAATTGTCACTTTTCAGCCCATCTGCCTAATTTTTCTAGATTTTGTTGCAGTAGCACACTACCAATGTTTGTATCATCTGGAAACCACTTATCACTAATTTATTAATTAATTGTTTATTAATTAATTAATTGAAAACTATGATGTGCCCAGCACCAAACTGTGGGGAACTCCACTAAACACAAGAAGAGCAGTGTCTATGGATAACTGCTCTTTGTCCCATTCAATCATCCCTTTATCCAAAGCAGTAATTTTCCCTAATGTTACAATACTCCAATCTGTGCAGCAGTCTTTTATGTGGAACAGTACCAAAAGCTTTTCTGAAATCTAAGTATATGATAGTATACAATCAGATTGGTCAGACAAGACTGTCCATTAACAAATCTATACTGTGACTGCAGCATAACTGCATTCATGACTAGATAGTCCTGCCATTACTTCTTTAACCAGTGACTTCATTATTTTCTCTGAAACAGAAGTTAAGCTAACAAGTCTGTAATTACTCATGTCACCCTTGATCCTCCTTTATAAATTAGAATTGTAAAATTGGGAATGAAGATACATTTGCACATCTCCAATCCACACAGGGACATCCCCTGATTCCAAGGGTGCTTCCATAATTATGGCTAAAGATTTGTTTACTTCTTTTTGCTACCTCTCATAATATAATTATATAGATTCCATCTGCCCATGCTCCCCTGTTTGTTTGTTATTTGGTTTTTAGGAGCATTAGCAACTAAGGTCATATTGCTCCGGGGATATACGGTGGTCATTCCCTAACCTTTCCACATCTTCCGTATTTGGTGGTCACGGGCTCGACCCCCGGTCTAATCAAGAAGCGTGTGCTACGCACTGCTGCTCCTGCCCACCTGGCTATAGAGGCGCCCACGCTCCCCTATTTACTTTTATCCTCAACAATTTCTTTCCCACATTCTTCTTAGTTATTGCAAAATCATTTAGCTTCCAGTTAATACTTCTAGTATTGCTAGCCCTAAAAACTTCTTTGAAGGTGAATGTAGGTGAAAAATATTTATTTAGCTAGTCAGCAACCTTAACACTAGAAGGAAAGGGATGGTCCAATGCAGTTCATCCCTTCTAGCATTAACATAAGCAAAGAATTCTTTGCTCTATTCTTTGTATTCTTAGTCAAACACTTCTCATAATCTACCTTTGCTTGCCTAACCCACCCCCAACCTCCTTGGTGAACTGATTTCATAGTAGCTTGTACTTACTGTAGGTTTCTGTGTCCACTGATAATTTATAATCAGCGCATGAACTTTTCTTCTCTGATACTATTCTTGAAAAAAAAGTTGGTCTGACATCCATTTAGGTCTAAACCTTGAACAATATCTCTCAGTCAGCATAAAAAGCTTAGTACTTTCTATGATTACTTCCTCAATGCTCACCATTTAGAATTTTCAGATGGTATCATCACCAATTGGTCACACTGAAGATAATTTAAAAACTGTCTACAACCACTGTAATCACTTTTATGAAAGCAAAATCCCTTCTCTTTACCTATGACAGTAGTTACATCTAAGCAGATCCCATATCAATGTATTATAGTCACTGCCACCCAGTGATTCCTTTATCTGGAGATTCTTAATGCATAAAGAGTAAATGCTGATAATAAGATCAAGAATATTGCTTTCTCTTGGTGCTTTTCTAACATGCTTGTGTAGAAAACAGTCATCCAATAAATGCACAAAAGTCTTGCTAATGTGCTAGTCATCAATCCACAAGTTTCAGTGAATATCTGGAAAGTCAAAATCCCTAGTTATAACACATTCTGATTTACTGGCACATTCTATTTGTCTGTATAGTTGTTTATTATATCATCACAGCTATTAGGCCTACAATACATGCCTATTCTCATTTTTCTTTTCCCAGTGCTTGTCACACCAAACTGATTCAACACTGCACTGACCATTCATATCAACTAGATGCACTGTCTTTGATTCTAAGTGCTTCTTAACCAAGAGCATAACTCCACCAACCATCCTGCCTGCCTTTCTGTACATATTGTACTCATCATATTCAAATTCTACACCTCTTATGCCTGAATGGCACCATGTCTCTGACAACCCTACAATGTCTGCATTTGATAACTTAATCAGTACTCCAAATTCATACAATTTGTTTAATATACTCATAGCATTACTATACTCATAAGTGGCGCCTCCGTAGCCAGGTGGGCAGGAGCAGTAGTGCATAGCACATGCTTCTTGATTAGACCAGGGTTCGAGCCTGTGACCACTAAATACGGAGGATGCGGAAAGTCAGGGAATGACCACTGACACATATCTCCAGCCCAAATAAAGGGTGAGGGTTGACGTAGCATCCGGTCATAAAAATTGCATGCCAAAACAATAAAAAACGCTGACCCCATATAATAATGGGAAAAGGCAAGGACAAAAAAAAAAAAAAAAAACTGTACTTATAAGTCATACATGCACCCGTTTCTTCTCTTAGTAATAACCATAACAAAGGCCATCGATTTGTGTCCCATGAGGAGCAAACCTTGACAACTTGCTTTCCAGGCTGCCGCCAGTAGAAGCAGTGTAAAAATAACTTTGACCGCTGCCTGCAGTTGCTGTTAATCTATTATTCTGTATATCCCAAAGCCAAAGATTTTCTGATCTATCTTATCACTATTTTGATAACATCAGCAAATACTTTCACACCTCATCTATTTAAGCATATCCCATCACTATAAAAACAGTTCCTCCTGTTAATAATATTGCACTTGTACTAATTTAATAAATACACTCATTCAAATTAGGGCAAATTTTGTGTTTGATGAGAGAGTACGTTAATGCTAATACTATCATATTTTTAAACACTATAAGAAAAATTTATTATGTCTTCAAGTCTTTGGTGTAATGAACACTATTATACCACACACACTAATGTCACTTAAAGTCATACTTGGGAAGACACACATACTGAATCCTGTGTCCCAAGCAAATTCAAAATATAGAAAATAAATAAAATTTTCAAGGAAATCAATCAAAATCAATCATAAATACTGAACCCATCATCAGTAGTACAAATGTATGACTCCAAGCTCAAGGATACACACCCCAACATTTACTGCAAAGAAATATCAGCATTCACAATCAAAAAATTATAAATTAACACAAAACAGAGAAAGAAAGAAATTGAAATTATATAAAACAAGAAACCCACAGGAACATCTGTCCCAGTGAGTTCTGAAAGATTTTATTTCAGTGACTGAATGCTATTAAGCAAAGATATCAATGGATTCCTACAAATCTGTCAAGAGAAAAGAAAATTAAGACAACTGAACTAAGCTAAAATATATGCCATAGCTATCACCTCTCTATCATTGAAATAAATAAACATAAATAATAAAACACAAATTGTGATGTTGCCTCTAACTAATCAATAACACCTAAACTAAATGCACATATGCAAATTAATATTAGTATTAGTAATGGCTGCATGGTGCAAGAAAGCCTATGGCTTATGCTGCACCAGCCAAAAAAAAAAAAAAAAAAAAAACCCCACAAATAAAACAATGATAAAAAAAAAAAATAATAATAATAATAATAATTAATAAAAGAAAAGGAAATTAAATCTATCATCCTATGCGCTTCCCTCACCCAAAGGTACTATCCAGATGACCTTTGAATTTCCCCAAACTGTCAGCCTCTACCACCCATGTAGGCAACTTATTCCAGTAATTTATGACTCGCTGGCTAAAATAAAACTTCCTGCAGTCCAATCTAAACATTTCCCCCCCGTAACTTGAATTTATGTCCCCTAGTTCTAGCATCATTAATAACCTTGAAAATTTCATCCTCATTCATTTTACTGATGCCTCTCAGAGCCTTAAACACCTCAATCAAATCTCCTCTAAGGTGTCTACTTTCCAAACTCTGCAACCCACATATTCAAAGTCTTTCTTCATAAGGATGCCCTTTTGCCGATCTCACCAGGCGAGTTACCCGTCTTTGCACCCTTTCAAGAAGCTCGATATCTTTCTTTAGGTGTGGTCTCCATACTTGAACACAGTATTCCAAGTGTGGTCTAACAAAAGCCTTATATAATGGGATTATCACGTCCCTATCTCTACTTGCAAAAGTTCGATAGATCATCGATAGGACACCATGTGCCTTCTTTGCAACCTGTTTACAATGCTCAGAGAATGTCATGTCTGACCGTATCATAACACCCAAGTCCCTTTGCTCCAGTACTGGGTTTAGTTGAACTCCACCAAGTGAATAAGTTATTTTGGGATTACTGTTTCCCAGGTGTAATACCTTACACTTTGTTGGATTAAAAGCATAGCTGCCATTTTTCTGACCATTCCTGAAGTCTATCTAGGTCTCTCTGAAGAAGCTCAGCTTGACAATGATCATTAACTACTTTACCAATTTTAACATCATCTGCAAATTTAGACATCATGCCGTCTCTCCCTTCATCGATGTCGTTTATGAAAATTAAAAACAACAGTGGTCCTAATACTGATCCTTGGGGAACCCCACTTCTTACATCAACCCAATCTGAGGAACAGCCATTTATCACAACCCTCTGCATCCTGCCCTGTGTTCACAGTACTGGAGGTACTTATATGGAAAAACAAATAATAAAAAACCTAAACTGAAAATTATAACTTATCTATTTATGACTGCTTTGGTTAATTTCTTGCAGAATTTTATTTATTTTTTAAAGTAATCTGTGACAGGCATTTAGGTCATCCAAAGTATGACACCAATTTGCATTAGTACATCTTATAATAGTTTTTATTTCAACAAGTTTTGAAGACAATCACATTTTTCTTCTACTGCTTAATTTACTTTAGATAGGTGTAACATAAATGATCCATTGTACTTTTTTCTTTTGACTTTTTATTTTTATAGGTTATGGTCAACAACACATAAAACTTATTAATTCTGATTTTGTTGCAATATTAATTTGCATATTTGTGTTTAGTTTAGGTTTTCAACTTGTTGGACTGACATCAAATTCTGAATGGTTTTTTTTTTGTTAAATTTGCATATTTCAACTATACTATAACGGCCATAACATTTATAATTTATACTTCCTGAGTGTGTTTGTCACTCTTTTCTCTAGTCAGACCATATGAGAACATCTGTTGATGTTTTTGCTCAATGCAATCAAAGGCTGAAATACTATCTTTTGAACTTACAGGGAACTTACATTTATTTTGTTTTTTTCTTGTTAATTTAACATTTTCAAAGCAAGTCATCTTTCGCCTTCCAACAGTCTATCATATGTTTACTAGACAGGTTCAGAATCACTAGCACTAATTAATCATAAGAGGAATGATATATAAATCCTGTGGCAATATGGCCACAAAGTGATGTACATTTGCACATATACTGATATGCAATAATCATCTAATATACTTAGTGTCGCAATATTTAGTATTATAAGTAATAAATTAGCAATTGCCTGAAAACCCAAAACTCACCCTGAAACCTGTGAAATTTTTTTTTTAAATGTGATGTATCACAATAAAAAATTAATTAACATTCACATAGATTTGTCACAAATTTGATTAAATGAATGCAGTATTAAAAACTAGGAGTCAGAACAAACATGGCCTTTGACAGCAATTTTTGGCTAGCTAATGGTCCTTGAGAGGTATTATGAAGTAATTGAGATGGTATGGCTCACAATGTACCAATTACTCAAGTAAACTGTGGAAGTGACAAAAATTCCATGGATAGCTTACAACCAGGTGGTAGATGACTTTCATCAACCGGTGAAATACCACCACTTTGCTTATTGGAGGCTTGAAGTGGTGAAACCCATGTTTAGTCTCTAGAGCAAAGTTTCCGGCATCCCCCTCTCCCCATACTTCTCCTTCAACCCATGCATGGTACTAAGTACTATAGGTTTTTTTGATACCTTTCGTGTTTGGGGTTTTCATAAAAAAAAAAAAAAGAAAATTAAGATTACAACTAAAAAAAAAAAAAAAAATATATATATATATATATATATATATATATATATGTACCAAGTAATAACTGGAGATACCAAAGTACACAACTGAAGATATAATTTACTGTAATCATGGTATGAACATCCTCAGCATGTGTAATTTGGTATTTATAACCAAGGCCGCCCCCCCCCACCAAAAACGATGCTACACTGAAACTTAATTTAATATAAGCATTACTAAAATTAAAAAAGTAATAAAAATACCTGGAATTGCATATAGGGATCGGCTGTTATCCTGATTTCCTAAAAATGTCACAGCTTCTGTCTGTGTTCTCTGTAACATATTTAACAAAGAGGAAACATTAATAAAATACCAAAACTGAAAGAAGAAAAAAATGCTATTTGTAAATAAAAAAGAGAATATCTACCACAAAAGGACAATCCCGGGAATCAATGAGAACTTGGTAATAAGTATGAGTATGCCCTTTAACCTCCCTTCCTACATGATTAAATCCTGAACTTGATTCTTCACCTGACCTAATAATAAAATGTTTCAATACTGAATTAACAAAAAATGAAGCAAATATTTTTATTTTGTGTTAACAACAACAAATAATGATAATAATAAATTTATTCATTTAGCTTTAAAATCATTTCCATTCTGTAGGTGCTATAATTTTTGCATAAATTACTTTTCATACATTTTTTTTTTCTAACGTGTATTAACATTTTTATAATCTTATATTAATATAATCTTGTATTAATTTGGTCCTTGAGATTGTCAGAGAAATTCTTTCAGATATGCCAGACAACCTGTACTTGCTAACTGGGAGTCCAAAACGCTGATGGAACTGATATTTGGGTGACACTCAAGTCAAGTGGACCCAATTTCGGCAAAGTCCAGACAGTCTGTGACAGCCAAATCCTCTGCTTGCACCTTAACGATGATGAGACTTAGTAATCCTGGGTATAACCCCCAATGCACAAGCACACTGTGGGTGACCCACCCAGGTGTGAACCAAAGTAAGCAGGGGTCGATGTGTGGCACCCACACAACATGGAGGAATGCCATCCCTCTGTGTTACCAGGCAATACTAGGTGGTAGATGACTCTCATCAACAGGTGCACTACCACCACTTTGCTTATTGGAGGCTTGAAGTGGTGGAACCCATGTTTAGTCTCCAGAGCTAAGTTCTGGTCAACCCTTCCCCATCTCTCCTATCATGCAGTGTGACTGATGACTTTTGACGTTAGGATGAACATCATAGCGAGATCCAATCTTCTTTACATTTCAAGCGTACAGCTTTAAAACGGTGTTCACAGGCTGGCCGCTAGTTAGTACACCGGACCGGACCGAACCTATTGGTAACTCTAGGAGGCTTCTAGATCAACTAGTGCTACCTCTACTCTGCCAGATAGTGACTGGAGGGAGTGCGAGTAGTGTGTATGTGGGTAGCATTGTTGAGGCCACGTTATATCAAGGATCTTGGTATATTCTTACCATGTGTAATCCATATCCAAAAATTTCATTACTTCATACAGCATGAATTGTCAAACTAATAGAGTAAGCTTATCTGTGAAAAGATCTAAACCTTCCAAGCACTTCCTACTTCATTTTACAAATATACATGGTCTCAATTCTAATCTCAACAATGTCCTTTCCACTTGCAGTCTGCCAAACCCCATGTACTTTTTCTGACAGAATCTCAGTTATCAGTTGATTCAACTACTGCTCATCTCACGTGCCCAAATTATTCGCTGTATGATTCCTTTCGCCTGAAAGGTGGTATTGTGCATATGTCCATTCTGATATTCCTTGTCAGAGACTTGGTAATTTGGAATCTCCTCTTTTCGATTCTTCTCTGGCAATACGAAATTTTTAGAAATCTTCAAGTACCGTGTTAATAGACTAGAAAAGAATAGCGAAAGCTTAAAAAGCGGTACTCACCTTGAAATTAATCTGCGATGGTTTACTTAGGTAGCGTGGTTAATGTTTAAGTTGAATTGTTAAATTGAAAAATTAAAAGGGAGGGAAGTAGGTAAAAGTTGACTGAGTTAAATGGGCGCAAGGAAACAGAAGTGTACACATCCAATCCTTGGTTGTCATTGAAATAAAAGAAAGAAGAATAATTAAAAACTATGTAAGTGAATCCGGTGAAGCCAATAGTCTTTACGAGGACTTTCGTTAGTTAAAGAACGTCTTCAGTTGGCAATGTGTGGGGAGAGAACACGCATGGTATTTTAAGAATAAAAAAAATACCATGTTTTTTTTTATTCTTAAATTTACCGGTGTTTATATTTTTCAGGAAAAATACAAACACCGGTAAATACTTACATTTTGCTTCTCATCACCCTCTAAACACTAAAAAGGCAGTTTTATATAACCAAATTCACGATGCACTAAAGTACAGTTCCTCACCCACCAACCTTCACAATGAAATACAGTATATTACCGACAAATTTATATCCAGAGGTTACCCCCACCAACTCATTTTAAATACAATCCTTAACACTAAAAATAAAATTAAATCTAACATCCCAACCAAAGACAAAAATAAAACTAACATCCGCATAGTCCTCCCTTACCACAATGAACTAGCAGGACAGTTCCGACGCCTATTTAACAACACTGATATCTCCCTTGTTTTTTCCACCTACAACAAATTAGGATCCTTCTTCAGCACCTATAAAGACACATACAAATATTCTACAAACAACCTTAATAATATTATATACCTCATTAATTGTCAACCAAACTGCAACACATGTTATATCGGAAGTACCACTACCAAATTTGGCTCATCAAAAACATCCAACACCCGTGCATACTACCATTTCCATAGTCTCACGTCTAACCAATCTGTCACAGAACATACAACTCATGTCCAGACTCACAACCACAACCCGCTCATCGATTCTGCCATTTCCATCATTAAACTAAAATTCAGCTACAGAATACTTCAATACGAAGCTCTAGTTATCGAATGGTACAAGCACCACTCTAACCTCAAAATTCTAAATTCTAAACTCCCCTTCGATCTTTCTCCAATTTGGAACCTCTCGAGATTAAAGTTCCCACATGTCAAAAAAAAAAAGGCATCACGAGAGTATAATTTTTTATTCTTAAAATACCATGCACGTTCTCTCCCCACACATTGCCAACTGAAGACGTTCTTTAACTAACGAAAGTCCTCGTAAAGACTATTGGCTTCACCGGATTCACTTACATAGTTTTTAATTATTCTTCTTTCTTTTATTTCGATGACAACCAAGGATTGGATGTGTACACTTCTGTTTCCTTGCACCCATTTAACTCAGTCAACTTTTACCTACTTCCCTCCCTTTTAATTTTTCAATTTAACAATTCAACTTAAACATTAACCACACTACCTAAGTAAACGCAGATTAATTTCAAGGTGAGTACCGCTTTTTAAGCTTTCGCTATTCTTTTCTTCTCTGGCTTAAAATCTCTCTACCTCATGCTGTCATATTTATCTGTCGTCTCTACCATTTTCTCAACTCCACTAATCACTTGGAGCTCTTTCACTTCTCTTTGCAACTTGACTTTCTCCAGTCCAACTTTCCTAACAGTGAGGTAATTTTTCTTGGTGATTTTAATGTTCACAACTCCAGCTGGCTTTTATTTTCTAGTCACAGTCTCAGCTGGTCAAGATGCTTAGGCTTTTGCAATTACTAATGACCTTGCACAGATTATTCATTTACCTACAAGAATACCACCATCATCATCATCATCATCATCATCAGCTATTTTCAATCCACTGCAGGATGAAGGACTCTCCAGCAACTTTCCAGTTCCTTCTGTTTTGAGCACTGGCCATCCATTTACTACCCACAAACTCATGAATTTCATCTATCCATCTCCGCCTTTGTCTCCCAGGTTTTCTTCTAGGTCCTCTTGGATCATCATCATCATCATCAGCCATTTTCAATCCGCTGCAGGATGAAGGCCTCTCCAGCAACTTTCCAGTTCCTTCTGTTTTGAGCACTGGCCATCCATTTACTACCCAAAAGCTCATGAATTTCATCTATCCATCTCCGCCTTTGTCTTCCAGGTTTTCTTCTAGCTTCTCTTGGGTACCATTCTGTTATTTTCTTAGTCCATCTGTCATCATGTCTTCAAGCTATGTGTCCTGCCCAAGACCATTTTAGTTCTTTAGTTTTGATAAGAATGTCCTTTACTTGAGTTTGCTGCCTAATCCATGTGTTTCTCTTCTTATCTAACAGTCTGATTCCCAATATAATTCGTTCCATTCTTCGCTGTGTAGTTCTCAGCTTCTCTTCCATTCTTTTGGTGAGTGCCCAAGTTTCACTTCCATAAGTCATGGTGGGGAGTATACATTGGTTCATTATTTTACGTTTCAGACAAACTGGTATATTGCTCTTCAGTATGTGACTATATTTCCTGAATGCTATCCATCCAAAATTTATTCTTCTCTTGACTTCCAGCCATTTATCATTATTACAGCTAATAACTTGTCCCAGATAAGTATATGACTCCACCTTTTCAATTACTGCTCCTTCAATCATTATTTCCCTTTCCGTGGCATACTTGTTCATCATTACTTTTGTTTTAGCCATATTCATCTTTAGTCCAAAGTCCTTACTAACTGTGCAAAACTGATTAAGATTTTCCTCTAATTCTTTGGGATCGTGGCTTATAATCACAATGTCATCTGCAAATCGTAAATGGTTTAGGTACTCGCCGTTCACATTGACTCCTTTCTGCGACCAGTCTAATCTTCTGAAAGCTTCCTCAAGGGCAGCCGTAAACAGCTTCGGAGATATTGTGTCTCCTTGTCGAACTCCTTTCTCAATTTTAAATTTCCTACTGTCTTTGTCTAGTCTAATAAAGGAGGTAGCACTCTCATATATTTTCTTCAAAATCATAATATATGGGGTATCTATGCCTTGTCTTTCCAGTGCCCGAAACATTGCCTTATGCTGTATGGAGTCAAATGCCTTTTCATAATCCACAAATGCCAGGCATAATGGTGTTTTATATTCATTTGCTTTCTCCATTAGCTGTGATATTACGTGAAGGTGATCCACAGTTGTGAATCCTGTCCTAAAGCCAGCTTGCTCTTTCGGTTGATTCTCATCAAGTATTCTTTCTAATCTGTTAGTAATGACCCTTGTGAACAACTTGTAGATGTTTGATAACAAGCTAATTGGTCTATAATTTCCAATTTCTGATTTATCTCCTTTCTTATGCAGCAAAACTATGATTGCATTATTCCACTGCTTAGGCGTCACACCTTTTCTAATGCACTTTGTGAAGAGCCTTGCCAGTTTTTGTGTTATGTCTCTTCCTCCCAATTTTAACAACTCTACAGTAACTTCATCTTCCCCAGGGGGCTTTCCGATTCTTCATTTTCTTCAATGCATGTTCTACCTCATCAGGAAGAATATTGGGTATGTCGTAAGTGTTGCTACTTTGCAATCCATCTTCCCCGCTGCTGGTATCATTCCCTCGCTCCTTGTATAATTCTCTATAGTAGTCTTCTGCTATTTGAATTATGCCTTTTCTGCTGTTTATAAGTACACCATCGCTATTCTTCAGTTTCAGTATCATTTGTCTTTCTGTATTACTGCTCATGGCTGCTGATATAAATCCTTTGTTTTCCCTTAATGCTTGTTCTACTTTTCTTGTGTTAAATCTTCTTATGTCCTCTCTGAGTCTCTTTCTAATGGCTTTGCATAACTCAATTTTCTCCCTGTCAGTGTTTTTCTCGTTCTTCATTTGTCGTCTTCGGTTCATCATGACAAGTGTTTCTTGACTAATTTTTTCTTCTTTGGATTTCTGTTTCCCTATAGGTTTCTTGGGCTTTATCACTTTCAGAAAGTTGTAATATTCCTCGTCAATATCTTGGTCCTCAGCAGTCTGCAGAAGCTCAAACTTGTTTTTAAGTTCCAGTACATACTGCTTTTTCTCCTCCTCTGTTATCTCAAAGACCTTTGTATTATTTACTCGAGTCAGTTTTTTCCTTTCCTTTCCTACATCTATATCAAGTGTACATCTTACCATTCTGTGATCACTTCCAACATTTATCTTATTCAGGACGGTAATATCATTCACAATATATCTTCTGTTAGTGAGGATGAAGTCGATTTCATTAGTTGTTAATCCATTTGGACTCTTCCATGTCCACTTTCTGTTCACCCTTTTCTTGAAAAAAGTGTTCATTACTGACTGTCCTTGAGATTCTGAAAATTCCACAAGTCTTTCACCTCTTTTATTTCTTTCACCAATTCCAAAATTTCCTATAGTTCCTCTTTCTGCACTGTTTTGCGTTTTTCCAACCTTAGCATTGAAGTCCCCCATTATAATAGCGTAGTGGGTTTTCTGCTCATCTAGAAGACTCTCAATTTCGGTGTACATTTCTTCAACCTCTTCATCATCATGGCTCGATGTTGGTGCATAAATCATTATAATCTTTAGCTTGTACCTCTTAGAAATCTTGAGTATTAGTCTTGACACCCTTGGTGATGTACTTTTGAATTCCAAAATGTTGTTTTTAAAATCTTTATGGACCAGAAACCCAACTCCACCTTCACTCCTTTCACTGTTTCCATTGGTGTAACACCATTCTGTTATTTTCTTAGTCCATCTGTCATCATGTATTCGAGCTATGTGTCCTGCCCAGGACCATTTTAGTTCTTTAGTTTTGATAAGAATGTCCTTTACTTGAGTTTGTTGCCTAATCCATGTGTTTCTCTTCTTATCTAACAGTCTGATTCCCAATATGATTCGTTCCATTCTTCGCTGAGTAGTTCTCAGCTTCTCTTCCATTCTTTTGGTGAGTGCCCAAGTTTCACTTCCATAGGTCATGGTGGGGAGTACACATTGGTTCATTATTTTACGTTTCAGACAAACTGGGATATTGCTCTTCAGTATGTGACTATATTTCCTGAATGCTATCCATCCAAAATTATTCTTCTCTTGACTTTCAGCCATTTATCATTATTACAGCTAATGACTTGTCCCAGATAAGTATATGACTCCACCTTTTCAATTACTGCTCCTTCAATCATTATTTCCCTTTCTGTGGCATACTTGTTCATCATTACTTTTGTTTTAGCCATATTCATCTTTAGTCCAAAATCCTTACTAGCTGTGCATAACTGATTAAGATTTTCCTCTAATTCGTTGGGATCGTGGCTAATGACCACAATGTCATCTGCAAATCGTAAATGCAGGTTTAGGTACTCGCCGTTCACACTGACTCCTTTCTGCGACGTCTAATCTTCTGAAAGCTTCCTCAAGGGCAACAGTTTGTTTGTTTGTTATTTGAAGCATTAGCAACTAAGGCCATATTGCTCCGGGATATGCGGTGGTCATTCCCTGACCTTTCCGCATTCGGTGGTGACGGGCTCGAACCCCGGTCTAATCAAGAAGCGTGTGCTATGCACTGCTGCTCCTTCCCACCTGGCTACGGAGGCGCCCAAGGGCAACAGTAAACAGCTTCAGAGATATTGTGTCTCCTTGTCGAACTCCTTTCTCAATTTTAAATTTCCTACTGTCTTTGTCTAGTCTAATAAAGGAGGTAGCACTCTCATATATTTTCTTCAAAATCATAATATATGGGGTATCGATGCCTTGTCTTTCCAGTGCCCGAAACATTGCCTTATGCTGTATGGAGTCAAATGCCTTTTCATAATCCACAAATGCCAGGCATAATGGTGTTTTATATTCATTTGCTTTCTCCATTAGCTGTGATATTACATGAAGGTGATCCATAGTTGAGAATCCTGTCCTAAAGCCAGCTTGCTCTTTCGGTTGATTCTCATCAAGTATTCTCTCTAATCTGTTAGTAATGACCCTTGTGAACAACTTGTAGATGTGGGATAACAAGCTAATTGGTCTATAATTTCCAATTTCTGATTTATCTCCTTTCTTATGCAGCAAAGAATACCAGACAATCCTAACCATACAGCCAACACGCTTGATCTCTTTCTCACAAACAACTCTTCTAAGTACACGGTTAGAGTGAGTGGTCCTTTAGGCACCTCAGATCATAACTTGGTGATTGTCTCTTCTCCAATGGGGCCTTTATCTCATGGCTATTCCTAACCTCGTGCTGTTTGGCATTAAAAGAATGCGAAATGGGATGACCTACGAGATTTCTTTTTTTCTTTTCTTTGCTCAGATTACTGTTTCAAAACTTCTGATGTCAATGTTGGCTCAGATTGTGTCAGTGAAATTATTCTTGTAGGAATGGAATCCTTTATCCCACACTCCACTTTAAAATCTCATCCTTTATCTAAACCTTGGTTTTCCAATAAATGTGCTAAGGCTGTCCAAGAGAAGAATGTTTCATATCGTAATTGGCTTGTTTCCGATTCTTCAGTTTCATTTTCTGCCTACACCAAAGCTCATAACAATTGTAAAGCAGTCCAAACTAGATTTTGAACAGGCTAAGAGTAGAAAACTTGCTTCTTACCCTAATGGTAGCCAAGCATTTTAGTCCCTTGCCAAAGCTATTGGCCGCAAATTTTGTCCATTTCTGCTCCCACCTCTGTCAAAACCAGATGGTTCTGTTGTCTCTTCAGCCAAGGATAAAGCTGATCTGCTAGCATCCCATTTTTCTTCCAACTCATGTATTAATGAACTTGGTATAAAACACCTCCCACAATTCCCAACACGTTCCATTCAATGCCTCCTGTGGTCTTCCGTCAAAAGGATGTGAGAGGGATTTTGACGAAATCTTGCTGCTAAGAAAGCTCCAGGTCCTGATGGTATTTCTCCTCTTGTTCTTGAAACCTGTTCTCCTGAACTTACTCCTGTTCTTTGCAGACTGTTTTCACTTTCTTATTCCAAAGGTGTTTTTCTTTCTGCTTGGAAATTTGTTCATATCCAGCCAGTTCCTAAAAAGGGTGACAAATTGACTTTCTAAAGTAATGGAGAAACCAATTAACCGCCAACTCTTAAACTACCTAGAAACCTTCCGTCTGATCAATGATCGCCAGTATGGATTCCGTCAGTGTCGATCCACTGGTGATATTCTGGCTTATGTTAAGGACAAATTGAATGGAAAAGTTCGGTGAAACACAAGCAGTTCTTCTCAACAAGCTTCCATCTTATGGTTTGCCAACTGTTTTTTGTAATTGGTTATCCAGTTTTCTCTCTGATCGCTCACTGAGGGTGATGGTACATGGCTCTCTGTCTTCTAACTTCTCCACTAATGCTGGTGTCCCCCGAGGTTCAGTTCTTTACCCCACTCTTTTCCTCTTGTATATTAATGACCTTCCATTGACTAGAAATCCTATCCATAGTTTTGCTGATGATAGCACATTGCATTCCACTTTCCATTTTGAGAAGCCTTGCCCTGCTCAGCTTCAACTTCTCATATATCCACTACCAATTCCTTAAATGCCGATCTCAAGGTAATTCTCTAGTGGGACAATGACAACTTAGTTGATTTCAATCCTTCTAAAACTCAGTTTTGTCTTATATCTCACAAAAAGAGGATTCTTCTGTTCCTATGCTTATCTTTGTGACACTCCAATTTCTAGGCAAGATGATATATCTCTTTTGGGGAATTCCCTGACTTCTAATCTCTTTTGCACAAGTACATTGCAAATATTGCTTCCTCTGCATCTAAAAAACTTGGTTTCCTCTTGCACTCTCTCTGCATTACTTTTCTTCCAAACAGCTGTTCACTCTGTAAAAATCGCGAATCCGCCCTACCATGGAATATTGTTCCCACATCGGGGGTGGTGCCCCCCCCCCCCAAAACTCTCTCAGGCTTCTAGATTCCATTCAGAAGAGGGCACTTAGATTAATTAATGACATCTCTAACAGAGTCTCTCCACTCGCTGTCCCACTGACATACTGTTTCTGCTACATGTCTTTTCTACATATATTTCCATGGGCACTGTTCTTCTGAATTGGCTTCTATAATTCCTCTCTCTCGCTCTTTCAAAACAGTCTGAACACATGCCACCACCAGCTAACATCCATTTACTGTCCAACTTCAAACTCACACAACCAACTTTTCATCTTCCTCGTTTATTCATTCAACTGCCGTTTTCTGGAACAACCGTCCTTCATACGTATTTCCTGAAAATTACACTCTACAGAAGTTCAAGTCTAAATATTTTCTTTCGTCTTCCCAACCTCCAACCGAAGCATGGTACTATATAATTTCTAATACCTCTCATGTTTGGGGTTTTCATTAAAAAAAATAAATAAATAAAAAATTAATAATAAATGGCAAAATATTTATATAAATATAGAGAATATACCTACAAACATTGCATTAGTGTCCTTAAAATAAACTGGAAGAAATCAAGCTTAAGAGAAACTTTAAAATAAGAGGCTGTGGTTCATGGAAGAACTGAAGAGGTCGATTCTCCTACACATCACAGTCTAAAAAAAATTTGCAAAATGTGTTATGTTTGCAGACCTTTCTGGAACAGGACATGATCTAGCCATGGAGGATGTCTTTGTGTGTGTGTGTGTGTGTGTGTGTGTGTGTGTGTGTGTGTGTGTGTGTGTGTGTGTGTGTGTGTGTGTGTGTGTGTGTGTGTGTGTGTGTGTGTGCGCGCTAGATGCAGAGAATGTGAAGAAATAAGGCACCAACTCCACATTCTGATGGGCATCTATGAGAGTTTGAAGAGTCAGGTAGATGCTCTCGAAGGAATTAAAATAGGGGGCCCATAAAACTCTCAGCTGCCCAACTCAATGCCAGAGCTTACTCTTGTGCACCAGGCAACACAGCGGCAATCTTCAGGGCAGAATGCACTGGTTCCACGGGAGCTAGTTATTGTTGGTGACGCAATTGTCAGGGAAAATGAAAATATATTGTGAAAAATGGATGGGTGGAATAGGACAAGATTTTAGTAAATATGTATATTAGCAATAGCATTAGAAAAGGCATATGATGCAAGAAAGCAAGCTTATAGCATCAGCCAAAAAAAAAAAAAAAAAAAATATCTCTTCCCATTCCACCAATTCATTCACTCCAAATGTTTGTCTAGTTCTGCCTTGAATTTATATAAGCTGCCAACTTCTGCAACAACAGATTGAAGTTTGTTCCAGCAATCAACCAACTGCTAACTGAAGACAAATTTCTGCACCTTGATTCTACAATTGTCTTTCCTCAATTTGAATTTATGTCTATCAGGCAACTAATTCGGCAAGAGGAAGAATCTCAGCACTGAGCATACTCAAACCATACAAGGCCTTATACACCTCTATCAGATCACCTCGCAGGTGCCTAGTCCCAAGAGACAGCAATTTTCAGAACTTAAGTCTTTCTTCATAAGAGTAACCCTTTGTTCCATTCAACAATTTCGTTGCCCTTCTCTGTACTCGTTCAAGCAGTGCTACATCCTTCCAAAAACGAAGCCTCCAGACCTGTATACAGTACTCAACGTGTGGCCTGACCACTGCCCTATACAAGGGGATAATCAATTCTTTATTCATGATAGACAAATTCCTGTATTATTGATAATATACAGGAATTTTGTTCAGATGGAAGGATAATCTATGTACGAGTAGAATTAAGACACCATAAGCCACTCTTACAGACTGTCTGCACTGTTCAGAAACTTCATATCTGACTGCACAATTATCCCCAGGTCTTTTTCATTCTCTAACACCCTGAGTGTAGTACCACACAGTTGATATGGTACTCTGGGGTTACCACTACCCCATATGCAGTACTTTATATTTGTCAATGTTAAACTTCATTTGCCACTTCATTTGTCCCATCTGCTGAACTTTTCTAGATCCTGCTGCAGTAGCATACTGTTATTAGTGTCATTAACAACCTTGGCAACCTTCGTATCGTCTGCAAACTTGGACATTAAGTCTGATATACCATCATCAATATCATTAATAAATATAGAAAACAACACTGAACCTAACACTGAATCCTGGGGGACTCCACTAATAACATTAGTCCACAAAGAGCAGTGTCCACTGATTACCACTCTCCGTCTTCTCCCACTCAACCATCCCTTTATCCATAGCAACAATTTGCCTCCAATGCTACACTGCTCCAATTTGTGCGGCAGTCTTCCATGTGCAACAGTATCAAAAGCCTTTCTAAGATCCAAATATATGATATCAAAATTATTCTTTGCATCCAGTTCCTTTATGACCACATCATAGTATCCAATCAAATTGGTTAGACAAGACTTCCCTTTAACAAAACCATGCTGTGTCCGAGCTATAACTGAAGTCTTGTCTAGATGATCCTGCAATGCTTCTTTAACCAGTGCTTATATTAATTTCCCTGGAACAGAAGTTAACCGAACAGGTTTGTAATTATTAATTACAAACCTGTCATCACAAGCCTCCTCAATTACATTGGAAATAGGTATTTTATATTTGTCTAAAAATTTTTCAAGACAATCAAAAATAATTTCATCTGTCGTGTAAGTCTCTAATTGCTCAGCAGTAAGAAATTCTTCTGTTATTTCTTCTTTTCTTGGGCTATAATAGCGAACATAAATCATCAATATGCTCATTCTCCCGAAGTTGTCTCGTCTAACTGAATGGCAAATTCATTTGTTTTTAGATCAAATAATAAAGACTCTTTAATATCCTCGGCCATTTCATCGATGCGACGTTGCACTGTGTTGTTACTCAGAGGAATATTTTTTAATATTAGATCTGGGTCTATCTTCATTACAGTACTTATTACCTCCCTCACTGCAGGTAAAATTAATTTTTCATCAACTGTATGAGGATATCCTCCTTTTGCAATTAAAAGTGATATGGTGTAAGATGCTTCCATTCCACCTTCAACATTTTTAGAAGTGGATGATTTAAAAAAAATGACTTTAGTCCCATTTTTAAACGTAAAAGAAATTTTTCTTTTAAATTTTTAAAATACTCTAAATTATTTTCTTTTTTATTAGGATGCATTCTTTCAATGTGCTCTTTCATCTTTGATGGCTTCCTAGAATCTAACGATGGTATGAAGCCATCAAAGATGAAAGAGCCCATTGAAAGAATGCATCCTAATAAAAAAGAAAATAAATGTTTTTTCAGAGATGAGACATAGAGGCATTGTATCATTTCCCAGCATAGAAATAAACCCTAAGCTTAAATATTCTTGGGAATACTGCAGGCACTTTCTTTTTGGTACTGACATATTTATTAAATTTCTTAAAATTAAATAAAAATAATCAAAAATAATGAAGCAATCATGTCTGACAAATAATTATTATATATATATATTTACAACTATTTGCACAAATTAATATATTTTTATAAACTGCATCTACCATAAAATAAATATAAAACTAATGTATGTTTAAATTTCGACCTTACTCATTACACTCTAAATCCATACTAACTCTGGTCACTGAAACAAGAGAAATTGCACAAGATGGTCACGTAGTGTTCACAAAACAGTAGGCGGGCCTAAAGGGCCTGTATTACATTGTACAACTTGCTAGCTGCACAAAAACACTAAACCAGACTTCTGGACAATACGAAAATTTTAAAATAAATGAATTTAGTTAAGAAAAATGTATAAAAAAATTAAATATAATAATACAACACAGATCTTATTTAATCGGCCCCCAGTCAACAACCATTAATAGTTCATTGACCTTCAAAATACCCCTAAAGATTCATCGAACCCGCTGGGAACCCCTATTCTGGAGTTAACATAAGTAAAGAACTCTTTGTTGTTTTTCTTTGCATCCTTTGCCAAAGATTTCTTGTAATCTGCTTTTGCCTGCCTAACCTCCTTTGTGACTTGGTTACAGACCAGCTTATATCTATCACAGGCTTCCGTGTCACCTGTTAATTTATATGTATCCAATGCATTTTTCTTCTCTGCCACATGTCTAATTAGTTCATCTCACATCCATTTAGGCCTAAATCTTGAACAATATTTCTTAAATGGACAATATTTCTTAAATCTTGAACAATATTTCTTTGTATGAAAAGCCTAGTAGCTTCCATGATTAATTCTTTGAACGCTTCTCATTTTGAATTTGCCGTTGGTAACATAATCAGTTGGTCCCACTGTATAGAATTTAAATACTGACTCGGACCACTGTAATCGCCTTTACAAAAGGCGACTACAGTGGTCCAAAAAGCAAACACAGAAAGCAAAAACCCTTCCCTTTACCCCTGATGGTAGTTGCCTCTAAGTAAATCCCACTTCAGCACACTGTGATAACTGCCACCTAGTGGTTCCTTTATATGCAGCTTCTTAATGCACGAAGAATCATTGAATCATTACTGATAATCAGATCAAGAGTATTACTCCCTCTAGTTGCCTCCCGAACATGCTGCTATAGAAAACAATCATTCAATAAATCCACAAAAGCCTTGCTAGTGTGTGAGCGACCAATCCACAAATTCCAGTCAATATCTGGGAAATTAAAATCTCCCATTATAAGACACTCTGATTTACTGGCCCAATCTATTTCTCTGTACAGTTGTTTATTATACTCATCAGAATCATTAGGCCTATAACACACTCCTACTCTCAATTTTGCTTTCCCAGTGCTTATGTCACGCCAAACTGATTCGACACTGCACTGTCCAGCCATGTCGACTGGCTGTACTTCCTTGGATTTTATGTGTTTCTTAACCAATAGCATAACCCCTCCTCCCTTCCTATCCTGTCTATCCTTTCTGTACACATTGTACTCCCCGAATTCCAGTTCTGCATTCCTTATATCCGTGTGACACCACGTCTCTGTTATCCCAACAATATCTGCCTTTGAAGTTTTCACCAACACCTCATTTTCATCAAATTTATCTACCAAACTCCTAGCATTGGTGTACACGCAAGTATACATGTACCTGTTTCTATTCTTAGCTACCTTAAGGCAGCCCATGTATTTTCTTGTTCCGCAATGACTCCCAGCAGTCTCTGGAATCCCCTGCACCTTGTTTTCCAGGCTGCTTCTCATTTCAATAGAAGCAGTGCAAGAATCACTTTCACCTCTGCCAGCAGCTACTGTTAATCTATTAGTCCGTGTATCCTCCAAGCTAGCAGTTTTCCGATCCACCTAACTCTGCCTCGATAGCATCAGCAAATATTCTTGCAATAGCACACAAATAGAGAGAGTATCAATTAAATGATACAACATTTATTAACAATCCTATATGAACAGGATACTAATATAGTGCAGATTATTATTTTTGAAAACAGAAAATATTCACCTGCTTTCCTTCTTATTTGGCACATCTCTGTCATAGACCCTCGCCATCCATGGAAATAATGTAACACCTCTGTATCCAAAAACCCTGTGCAAAAATAGCTGCAAAAATATTAAACAATTACAATTTAAGTAAACTTTACTTCTGTGATATTTAATGTTGACATAGAAATTGAATTCCTTTGAATTCCAACCTTCAGTTGGAATTCAAAGGTCTTTTAGTAACTCAAACTCTAATAATAATTGGTATTAGCTAACATAGTGTCACAAGACATTTCTGAATTAATAATATGGTAGTTAATAAAAATGGTAATAATATTAGTGCTAAGACTATAAAGCATTTAGGGCGTAAGCCTCAAGCTATGGAAAAGTCTAGACTATGTATAAGTATAGTGCCAAAGCATCAATAATACATAGCCAAATCTGAATCAACAGAATATTAGCAAAGCGGCATCGTTTTAAGTTATATCTCATATTGTGAATACCTTCACAACGAGTTGCCATGATATTGCACTACTTCGAATAATTAACGCTTCACCTGAGGAGAAGACTAATTTACTTATTCTCAGATGGATACCACCACCCAGACGGCACCGTTTCGGGGCTATTTTGTATTTGTGTGGGATAATAACTCGACTATCCAGCTGTCCCTATTAGACTTAGAAAAGCAAAAAGGTAGAGGGAAAGTAATACAAGGAGTGGAAGAGGAAAAGAAACTAGAAGAATGAAAGGGACAGTAACCCCTTCAACTCACACCACTCAAAAACTCAAACTCCTCGAATAGGCAACGCTTCCCCAGTGGAGAAGGCTGTTGAAACCTATTCTTGGAAACTCCGGACATCATCAGGCTTCCCCTGGTGCTGTTTCGGGCTACCCACCCTTCTTCAGTGGGTGGATAGGTACCCGAGTGATGCAATGATGGCAAAACAGTTATGATGTATGACTCCACAATATGAGAGATGCCTGATGGTGTATGAAGACTGTAAAGCGTTTAGGGCGTAAGCCTCAAGCTATGGAAAAAAGTCTAGACTATGTATAAGTATAGTGCAAAAGCATCAATAATACATAGCCAAATCTGAATGAACAGAATATTAGCAAAGCGGCATCGTTTTAAGTTATATCTCATATTGTGAATACCTTTACAAGTTGCCATGATATTGTACTACTTCAAATAAGTAACGCTTCACCTAAGGAGAAGACTAATGTTACTTATTCTCAGATGGATACCACCAACCCAGACTCATATTGTGGAGTTATACTTCATAACTGTTTTGCCAGCATTGCATCACTCGGGTACCTACCCACCCACCGAAGAAGGGCCAAATAGACCTGAAACTGTGCCGTCTGGGTGGTGGTATCCATCTGAGAATAAGTAACATCAGTCTTCTCCTCAGGTGAAGCATTACTTATTTGAAGTAGTGCAATATCATAGCAACTCGTTGTGAAGGTATTCACAATATGAGATATAACTTAAAACGATGCCGTTTTGCTAATATTCTGTTCATTCAGATTTGGCTATGTATTATTGATGCTTTTGCACTATACTTATACATATTAATGCTAAGTTAATTGCATAGAAGGATCATCAGGTATGCAAGCCTTAAGAGCATTAAAAATATATAAAGGAGATGGGCTGAATAAAGAACTGAAATGAATACAAACCTTGCTAAAATTTATATTCATTGGATATCTAACATGCACTATCAGCAGAATGATAAGCAAAATCACAGATAAATTCTGAGGTCCCACAAATAACAAGAAAGAAAATGCTTGGCTGTATAATACATTAAACTGCCATAATACGCTGGTGATAAAAGTTTAAAAAACCAGCAAAAGTTTATTTTTCCACTACACTACAGCAAGATGAAACTCTTATAACATGTAATTGAAGAAGGAATCACATAAGTGTTGTTTAATCTTTATTCCATCATTCCAAGATTCTAGAAAATTAAAACCTATGCATGCTGCTCAGGGTGCACATACCACAAACAGCATGCACAGGAAAATATATGGGCTCACAGCAACCACCAAATAGCTTAAATTACTAGTATGTAAAATATGCATAGTAGAATAATCACCTAATAAGTAATTTGTATTTTTTTAAATTTAAATGAAAACCATAAGTGGAAATGTAAGCAGAATTACACAGCAACAAAGTTCTCATTAAAAACTTTCAAGTATTGTTACCCTTTTCACTTTTTTTGAAATAGCAATAAAAAATAAAATATGGTTATACTTGATAATTTTAGGTTTTTGACGTTAAAAACGTTTTTATCGGCGTTATTTGGAAAAAAGCGTTATGTTGCCTACAAATCATCACAAAATCCGATGTGCATGCATTGTACTTGTTGCTGCAGCAACGCAAGTGCAGTGATGCAACAAGTACAACACATGTACCCAAGAAAACTCAATTGTACGTAACATGTGCAGTAACACAAGTACAACTGAGCAGTGACACTACATTTTACCGTCATATCAGCATAATGATTAATACGCGAGTGACTGTCCCAAAATCTACAGCCCTGCATTTGAAGGAATATCGTGAAAGAAAGAAAGGGAAGTTGGACAGAAATGTGAATCCATATGAAACTCAACAAGGGTGTTTCGTTATGCCTGGGTGTTCTCAAACTGCACCCAAAAAAAACTCAAGCTGAAATAATGAAGGAATATCGTGAATGGAAGAAAAGGAAATTAGAAATTCAAACTATTCTGAATAACAATGAAATTCAACCACAGAGTTCTACTATGCCCGATACTTGTCAACTACAGAGTTCTATTATTTCTGATACTTATCAGGAATCTAAAACTCCAGCAGAACGAATGAAGAAATATCATGCACGAAAAAAGGCGAAATTATAAATGGCTAATAATGAGATTCCTGATTACATCCCTATAGTGTCTACACGAGCTAAGAGTGAGTTTGAAAAACTTGTGTACAAAAACCCATTTGGATTTAGTTGTAATGTTTGTGATCATTTATGGTTTCAATTAGATTTGAAACCATTTTCAACAACTTCATATGAATTACTTCAAAACGAATTTCCTTTACAAGAAGTGAGTACTTTCATGATGTGTAATACATGTCATACTTCATTAAAAGAGGGACAGATACCAACTATGGCCACGTCAAATGGATTTATATATCAGACATATCCTACTCATTTGCCTCCACTGGATGTTGTAACTGAGCTTTTGATATCACCACAATTACCCTTTATGCAAATTCGTCGTTTATGTTACGAACATGGACAATATGGGATCATTGGACAAGTAATAAAAGTACCAGTTAACGTAAATACGATTGTTCATCAATTACCTAGAGAATTAGATGACGATTATGCCATTAATGTACATATAAAACGAAGACTCATACATAAATCATCATATCTACAAGGATGTGTGCAGAAAAAAATAATGAAAATATTTGATAAATTCGCCTTTGTATAAATTCTACGGCCTAAAAGTGAAGGACGATTTCTTGGGGACAAATGATAGTGAACAGGAACATTCAGATGAAATTGTGGAACCTGTCAACAATAATGATGAACTATTATTAATTCGGCGAAGGTAAAGAAAGTCTGCACGAGAACGACGAGATACGTCAGATAACTTACATGGAAAATTAGTTTCCCGATACAGCACTCTAGTGCTACTCACTCGGTAAACAGACAGTAAGTGTTATCGGTCTGGAGCAAAGTCGAGAACGATATATTGATTGACAAGTAGGCGTGGCAAACGATGTGCTGATTGGTGCACGAACATAACACACGATAACATCAGTTTAGTATCACTTTAGCAGCACTAATGGTAACTTGTCCTAACCTTTTTTCACCACTACGGTATTTCGTAATGGTGAAAAAAGGCCAAGTCACCTTGCCTTGAATCCCATGGGAGCTTGAACCCCCCCCTTCCGATATGGAGGGGGTAACCTAACCTTTTTTCTTTAGAATCATGGGTGGACTAGCACATAAATTGTTTATTAACAAAATATTAATTTTTTATTATAGTACTTTTATTTTTAAAGACACTTGTGTGGATACACATGTATCATAATGTCAGTCAGCACCTCAAAAGATTTATCGCTACTATTACCTGTTCACCGTTCATTACAAAACTATTATGCACTGTTCTTTACTGGTAAATACACATCATAATGTCAACCAATGACTACACAGTAGCTTGTCATCTGTTGTGCCCATCACCAATCATGTAATCATTTGCCATGCCTACCTGTCAATCAATATATCCTTCTCAATTTCTGCTCCAGACCGATACAACCTACTGTCTGTTTACTGAGCGAGCAGCGCTAGAGTCCGAAATACAAATGCTTTTGTTGCACAAGATTTATACCACAGATATCAATTCTGAAGAACAATTAGCAAGTAATAGTAATCATGGCATATGATGCAAGAAAGCAAGCGTATGAGCTTGCTTTCTTGCAAAAAAAAAAAAATTTCACACAACCATTCCCTCTAAATGTTTGTCCAGTTCCTCCTTAAATTTATTTAACCTATCAACTTCCACAATGACAGATGGAAGTTTGTTCCAGCAATTAACTATCCGCTGGCTAAAGGCAAATTTCCGCACATCTATTCTACGCAGCTGTCTTTCCTCAATTTGAATTTATGCCCCCTTAGGTTCATAATCTAAACAATCCCATCAGAATTCAGCATGCTCAACCCATTCAAGGCCTTATACACCTCAATCAGATCACCTCGCAGGTGCCTAGTCTCCAGCCGCTGCAATTTGTAGAAATTAAGCCTCTCTCTCTCTCTTGGTAAGAGGATCCATTCATTCCCCTGACCAATCTTGTTGCCCTTCTCTGTACATGCTCAAGAAAATCTACATCCTTCCTAAAATGAGGCCTCTAGACCTGTACGCATACTCAAGGCGTGGCCTAACCATTGCCTTATACAGAGGGACAATTACCTCCTTTTCTCTGCTAGCAAAATTCCTGTATATCAGGGGGTGGCCAACTTAATTTGCGATGCGATCTACTTTTTTTCTTCAAAGTGTGCCGCGATCTACCATCTCTAGAATTTCATTGCATATGGTTAAAAAAGTTAATCAATATATATTTAAAAATGTTGTTTATAAATTTTAAAATTTAATAGAATTCAGAATTCTTATTTCAAATTCATACGTATTTCAATTTTTAATTTATGTGAAGTTTTTTTTGTGTTTTCATGTTATCTGCCAAGCTTTCAAAATCGGGGATATACTGTGATAAGGCCATCCGTAAAGAATCTTCTGTATGCAAGTCCGTAAGAGTACAGCGATTCTTCGTCTGTTTGTTTCAAATACAAAAAGGCTGATTCACATAGATATGTGGAACCAAAACAAGAATTTAAAAGTTCACTGCATTTTTTTTTTTAATATTTGGGTACTTTTCTCGGCAAACGTATTTCAAAAAGTCTTTTTCTGATGAGCTAGCTTTTAAGAAGATATCGTTTCGCAATGCAATAATTTCATTTTCAAGTAATATTTTCTCTAGGTGAATAATCTCAGCAATTTTTCCGCAATTTGTTTCGTATCTAAGTTGACATTAAATGCATAAGAAATATATTGAACGATGTCTTCGATTATTTTAAAATCACCGAATCTGGTTTTAAAATCATCCACAACTTTCTCAATTTCAGAAACATATTTCTCACTATTACATTCAAAAGCAGAGATTACACAACCCCTCTGTATCTTGCAGCTGCTGATAATCATCCCCCCTTTGTTAAACAATTTTTTTAATTTCATTCAGAAAATTTCAAAATCTCTGTAGAAACTTACTCTGACTCAGCCACCTCACGTGTGTGTGTAATATCAGATCTGGTTCATTTTCATTGAGTTGCATTTTGAAAAGTCTCCCTTGAAGAGACTGTCCTCTGATGGAATTCGCGATTTTGAAAGCTATGTCCATAACACTTTTAGTATTTAATCTTTTGCTGGCTAACACTTGTTGGTGGATGATACAGTGGTAACTCAAAATATCTGGGAATTGATCATTCTTTTGGCACAATGTGATGAATCCATTAAGATGACCCGTCATTGTTTTAGCTCCATCTGTTGTTATTGATACAAGCTTAAATAGTAGTAATTTAATTTTTTCAATAAAATTTTTGAATGCGTTAAATATATCAAGACGTCTAGTTCTTTCTTTTAACGAAATCCATACAAATAAAAACGAGCAATTGAGCTATATCACTGACATCTGTAGATTCATCCAGTTGTAAAGAAAAGGACACACCATTAACAATATGAGCACGCAATTGTTTGCTCACATTTTTACTCATTTTTTCAATGTGTCGCATCACAGTATTTCGAGATAATTGCAGATCTTGAAGAGCACTTTTCATTTCACTTTTTTCTTAAAATTTTCAAAAAGAGAATCTGTTATTTCTAAAAATGTGTCTTTGATAAAGTGACCATCAGAAAATGTTTGTATTTTTTGCAAGAAGATGACTCACTTTAAATTATGCTACAGTTACTGCTTTAGATTGTAAATTAGGTGTCACGAAGAAATTTTGTTGTGCAAATAATCTGGATTTAAGTTCTTTTAATTTATTTTTTCTAAGGTCACTTAGAAAAAATAAGGCAGAAAATCCGATTGGCATTTTCCATGGAGTGCGTTGAAGTGCCTTTCTAAATTTCCTTTTTTTGGGTATAGCCACGGAAGCATTTCAAATCAAACAACATTTTTCTTTATCATTATAAAAAAGTATTCTAGTACCCACTCGATGAAAATGATATGTTTTACTCTTTTTCGTAGTATTCATTTTAAATCAAATCAAATTAATGTATAAGTACTGTCCAGTTATTAATATTAAGTAAGCTAAATAAGAATTCCACACATACACTATGCTCGCCACAATGAATTTTCACTAGACAAGCCTAGAAGCTGCGCAGTGACGAGTAGTCACGTGGTTCAACGGATTTGTGATAATGGTATGCAGTGAGGCCCTTAATAATAATAATAAAACATTCAGATTTTGACTAATCTATTTATTATTATTATTATTAGCCATATGGTGCAAGGAAGCCTGAGGCTTCTGCTGCACCAGGCAAAAAAGAAAAACTTTCTGAATTACCCTGAGAGAGAAAACAAGAGTCAGAAGTAGAAGGGAATCACCAAGAAAGAGAAGAATGATGATATCCAGCTAAGGATCCTGGGTGTGCCAAGCCCATACTCACTTCATGTGAACGTCTGGGGATCTTTTTTTTTCTATATATTTAAAATTCGTCGTGATCGACCAAAATTAAAGCTGCGATTGACTGGTAGATCGTAACCAACTCGTTAGCCACTCCTGCTGTATATCATTGATAAAACCCCATGACCTGCCCTGCAGCCTGTTTGCATTTCTCAGAAAACTTCATATCTGACTTCACAAATACTCCCTGGTCTTTTTCATTTTCTACCACTCTAAGTGTAGTACCACACAGTCGGTACGTTCCTCTGGGATTACTTCTACCCATATGCAGTACTTTGCATTTGTCAATGTTAAACTTCAGTTGCCACTTTTAAGCCCATCTTCCCAAATTTTCTAGATCCTGTTCCAGTAGAACACTGCCATTACTGTCATTAACAATCCTGCCAACCTTTGTATCATCTGCAAACTTCAACACAGCCTGATATACCTTCATCAATATCATTGATAAATATACAAAACAACAGTGGACCCAATACCGAATTAAAATCATTTCAGTGTCAAAATTATATATCATTTCAATTACCATAGACCAACAATTTTAGTGTTATTATAATATATTATTTATGAATTATTTCATTATACACTAGTACAATGAAAAATTCCATTCATTTTATTTCATTGTACTGAAATTATTTTTTCAATAAAAATAATACAGCAATACTTTTTTTTATTTATTTTACCGTACCAGTTTCATAATGAGTTACTGCAGTAAAGACGTTTTTAAAGGCTGCTGCTGTGACATTATCAGTCTCAGAGTAGAGCGGCAGCAACTCATTATGTACCTGGTACATAATTTTTTTTTTTTTTTCTTTATCATGTAACATACAAAAAGGTTTGCCACTGCTGGTCTAGAACTTGTGGATATGTCATTCATGCAAAAGCAGTATGTTTCTGAATCAGTTAACTGACCATTGTTAAGAATAAGTTAATTCTTAGCAAATTAAGAACGTTAATGCTAATTAATATGTTAAGAATGCTGTATGATCATTTTGCTATGACTAATAGTACTCCCTACAGAACCTTTAAAACTGGCAGCCAACCTTTTGTATTATAATCAATTTTTACTCCAAGAAGATATTTCTGCCAGTGACTTTTGCATGAAGATTAGCATAAAGCAGAAAGGCCATAATATGCACTATGTTAAAGGACACTTTATATGCTATATTAAATTTCAGATGTAACAAAGGAAAAGATAATAATATAAATTATTATATTTTACTCTGATCACTTTCTGAGGCTGAGGTCATGCTAAAAGTGGCAAATATAAGAGTTTCCATTAATTGGCACAACTTTGATTGTATAAGTGCTATTGATGGGAACTGGGAAGTAATAATAACTTGTTCTATCATTATACAGTAGCATAACTGTCTCTCAATAAAAACTGTCTGAGGATCAATGTTCAAGATAGCCAACATCACTAATTTGGTATAACTTGATCCATTTTTATACTAGAGGGAAGAAAATACACAAAGGCATGTGCTTGTTTGTATGTTTCACTTAATGATTCACTTAACAATTTAATTAGAAATTCACTTAACAATTTAATTTTTGATTATAAAATTAAAAATTAAATTGATAAGAGAATTCCTGAAAAACTCAAAAGTACAGCACTAATTAGCATTAGCATTAGTGGAGGCATTTGATGCAAGAAAGCAAGCTTATGCAGCATCAGCCAAAAAAAAAAAAAAAAAAAAAACCACTTCCACTTCACCCCTCTGTTCGTTCAAAATACCTGTCCAGCTGAGCCTTAAACTTATTTAGGCTGTCAACCTCCACCACAAGGGATGGAAGTCTGTTCCACCAACCAACCACCCGCTGGCTAAAGGCAAATTTCCGCACGTCTATCCTACATCTGTCTTTCCTCAATTTGAATTTATGCCCTTTCAGGTGATTTTTCTGAGCTAGAGGAAGAATCCCATCAGCATTGAGCATGCTTAAACCATTCAAGGCTTTATACACCTCTATCAGATCACATCGCTGGTGCCTAGTGTCTGACACTGTAATTTGCAAAACTTAAGCCTTTCTTCGTAAGAGTACCCCTTTGTTCCATTCACTAATCTTGTTGCCCTTCTCTGTACTCGTTCCAGCAGCTCTACATCCTTCTTGAAATGAGGCCTCCAGACCTGTATACAGTACTCTAGGTGCGGCCTGACCATCGCCTTATACAATGGAATAATCACCTCCTTATCCCTGCTGGAAAAATTTCTGTATATCATTGACAATACTCCATGAGCTACTCTTGCAGCCCGTCTGCACTGCTCAGAGAACTTCATATCTGCCTGCACAACCACCCCCAAGTCCCTTTCATTCTCTACCACTGTCAGTGTAGCACCACAGAGTTGATACGTTGCTCTGGGGTTGCTGTTTCCCATGTGTAGTACTTTACATTTGTCAATGTTAAACTTCATTTGCCACCTCTCAGCCCATCTGCTCAACCTTTCCAGATCCTGTTGCAGCAGCATAGTGTCAGTAGTGTCCTTGACAACCCTGCCAACCTTTGTATCGTCTGCAAACTTGGACATTAAGCCCGATATACCATCATCAATATCATTTTAAATACAGAAAACAATAATGGACCCAACACTGAGCCCTGAGGGACTCCACTAATAACATCAGTCCACGATGAGCAGTGTCCATTGATTCCCACTCTCTGTCTTCTCCCCCTCAACCACCCCTTTATCCATAGCAGCAATTTGCCTCCAATGTCACACTGCTCCAATTTGTGTAGCAGTCTTCCATGTGCAACAGTATCAAAAGCCTTTCTAAGATCCAAGTATATAATATCAAAGTTATTCCCTGCATCCAGTTCTTTTGTGACTGCATCATAGTATCCAATCAAGTTGGTCAGACAAGACTTCCCCTTAACAAAACCATGCTGTGTCCGAGCCATAACTGAAGTCTTGTCTAAATGATCCTGCAGTGCTTCTTTAACCAGTGCCTCCATTAATTTTCCTGGAACAGAAGTTAAGCTCACAGGTCTATAATTACTTGTGTCAGCCTTTGATCCTCCTTTGTATATTGGGGTCACATTTGCACATTTCCAGTCTATGGGTAACTCCCCTGAGTCCAAGGAAGCTCTCATAATTATGGCTAAGGGTTTGCTTACTTCCTTTGCTGCCTCCTTTAATATAACTGGATAGATCCCATCCACCCCGGGTGCCTTTCTTGTGTTTATCTTACTCCCAGTTATTTCAAGATTCTGTAGCTTACTGCTAGAGTTGAATACACCTCTGGCATTCCCCTCGCTGAATAACTCCTCATGTGTGAATGTCGATGCAAAATATTCATTTAGTTTGTTAGCTACCTGAGCAGGATCATCAACAGTTTAACCATCAATATCAAGTGGACCAATCTGATTCATCCCCTTCCTTCTAGAGTTTACATAAGTAAAGAACTCTTTGCTGTTTTTCTTTGCATCCCTTGCGAAGGATTTCTCGTAATCTGCCTTCGCCTGCCTAACCTCCTTTGTAACTTGGTTGCATATCAACTTGTATCTATCATAGGCTTCTGTGTCATGTGTTAATTTGTAAGTATCCCATGTATTTTTCTTCTCTGCCATATGCCTCATTAGTTCATCTGACATCCATTTTGGCCTAAACCCTGAACAATATTTCTTAGTTGGTATGTAAAGCCTAGTAGCTTCCAAGATAAGTTCTTTGAATGCTTCCCATTTTGAATTTGCTGTTGGTAACATCGTCAGTTGGTCCCACTGTATAGAATTTAAATACTGTCTCAGTCCATCGTAGTCGCCTTTACGGAAGCAATAACCCTTCCCTTTACCCCTAATGGTAGTTACCTCTTTGAGTAAATCCCACTTCAGCACACTGTGATCACTGCCACCTAGTGGTTCATTTATCTGCAGATTCTTAATGCATGAAGAATCACTGCTGATAATCAAATCAAGAGTATTCCTCCCTCTAGTTGCCTCCCGAACATGCTGATGTAGAAAACAATCATCCAATAAATCCACAAAAGCCCTGCTAGTGTGTGATTAACCAGCCCCCAAATTCCAGTCAATATCTGGGAAATTAAAATCTCCCATTATAAGACACTCTGATTTACTGGGCCACTCTATTTCCCTGTACAGTTCCTTATTATACTCATCAGTCATTAGGCCTATAGCACACTCCTACTCTCAATTTTGATCTCCCAATGTTTATGTCACACCAAACTGACTCCACACTGCACTGTCCAGCGATGTCGACTGGCTTCACTTCCTTGGATTTTATGTGTTTCTTAACTAATAGCATAACCCCTCCCCCCTTCCTATCCTGTCTATCCTTTCTGTAGACGTTGTACTCCCCAAATTGCAGTTCTGCATCCCTTATATCTGTGTGACACCACGTCTCTGATATCCCAACAATATCTGCCTTCGATGTTTTGAGCAATACCTCAAATTCATCAAATTTATTTACTAAACTCCTAGCATTGGTGTACACGCAAGTATACCTGCACCTGTTTCTATTCTTAGCTACCCTAACACAACCCATGTGTTTACTTGTACCGCACTGGCTCCCAGCAGTCTCTGAAATACCATGCATCTTGTTTTTCAGGCTTCTGCTCATTCTAATAGAAGCAGTGCAAGAATCTCTTTCACCTCTGCCAGTGGCTACTGTCAATCTACTGGTCTTTGTCTCCCCCCAAAGCTAGCAGTTTTCCGACCCACCTAACAGCCTTTATTAGCAGAAACATTCATAGACTATTTCAAAACTGAAGTCTTTAATTTACCACTGCAAAACCAAATTTCTGCAAAATTCACTGCAAAACCAAATTTCTGTGGTAGATTCATCAACGATGTCATAGTTTGGAGTCATGAAGAGAGAGAATTAAACAATTTCTTCAATAACCAGAAGCAGTACAGCATAAAAAAAGTAGAACTGTAAAATAAGAAGCTATCCTACCTGAATGTCTTGATAACAGTTTAAATACAGAATTTTTCAGAAAACCCACAGTATCCTCCCCATTCAAACAAACACATTCATTTTCCTTAAAACTAGGAGTTATTAGAATGTTTATATAAAGATTTGCAAAGACAGGGAACCTTACACAAGAACCATAGTAGATACTACAAAAGAATTAGCATTAGCATTAGTAGAGGCATATGATGCAAGAAAGCAAGCTTATTCAGCATCAGCCAAAAAAAAAAAAAAAAAAAAAAAAAAAAAACAACCACTACTCCCATTTCACCCCTCAATTCGTTCGAAATACCTGTCCAGCTGAGCCTTAAATTTGTTTAGGCTATCAACTTCAACAACAAGCGATGGAAGTCTATTCCACAAACCAACTGCCCGCTGGCTAAAGGCGAATTTCCGCACATCTATCCGACATCCGTCCTTCCTCAATTTGAATTTATGCCCTCTCAGGTGATTATTCTGAGCAAGAGGAAGAATCCCATCGGCATTGAGCATGCTCAAGCCATTCAAAGCCTTGTACACCTCTATTAGATCACCTCGGCGATGCCTAGTCTCCAGGCTCTGTAATTTGCAAAACTTAAGCCTTTCTTCGTAAGAGCAACCCTTTGTTCCATTCACTAATCTTGTTGCCCTTCTCTGTACTCGTTCCAGCAGCTCTACATCCTTCTTGAAATGAGGCCTCCAGACCTGTATACAGTACTCAAGGTGTGGCCTGACCAATGCCTTATACAAGGGAATAATAACATCCCTGCTAGAAAAATTCCTGTATATCATTGACAAGACACCATGAGCTACTCTTGCAGTTCGTCTGCACTGCTCAGAGAACTTCATATCTGCCTGCACAATTACCCCCAGGTCCTTTTCATTCTCTACCACTGTCAGCGTAGTACCACAGAGTTGATACGTTGATCTGGGGTTACTGTTTCCCATATGTAGTACTTTACATTTGTCAATGTTAAACTTCATTTGCCACCTCTCAGCCCATCTGCTCAACCTTTCCAGGTCCTGTTGCAGCAGCATAGTATCAGTAGTGTCCTTAACAACCCTGCCAACCTTTGTATCATCTGCAAACTTGGACATTAAGCCTGATACACCATCATCAATATCATTTATAAATATAGAAAACAACAATGGACCCAACACTGAACCCTGAGGAACTCCACTAATAACATTAGTCCACGTTGAGCAGTGACCATTGATTACCACTCTCTGTCTTCTGCCACTCAACCATCCCTTTATCCATAGCAGCAATTTGCCTCGAATGCCACACTTCTCCAATTTGTGCAGCAGTCTTCCATGCGCAACAGTATCAAAAGCCTTTCTAAGATCCAAATTTAAAGCCATTCAAAATATTATTGTTCCAGGAATAATTCAGAAGATAGCCAGAATATTTAATATATCTGTCTGCTATGTAGAGTTCAAGTAAGTAGAGTACTAATCACAAAATCTTTATTCACAAAACGTAAAAATATGTCTAGTCCAACCAGTCCCACACACAGAATCTGCAATGCAAGTGCAAATAAAATCATATAAGTGAATCTTACAAATGATTTTCCACAAAATTTAAGAACACAGAAAAGATTTCAGTATGCCAGATCTGTTATCAGATCTAGTTATGGGCATAATTGAATGATTAATAATTGATTTTTCAATAATCGATTATATGCAAGTTGATTGTGAAATCTACAACAATCTATAATAATTGAAATAACCAATGATGGCATTTTTGTAATCAATTATATACAAATTTGGTGCAACTTAAAAGCTCACCAGTCCATGTGAATGTTATTCAAGTGTATGCACCAACAGAAGACAAGAGTGAAGAGGTTGAAGATTTCTACAATAAATTAACAAATATACAAAAAAGAGAGATATCAACCTGATACTGGGAGAATTCAATGCTAAAGTCAGCAAGGGAAGAGTAGGAGACATCACTGGGGGAATATGGACTGGGTGATAGAAATGAACGTGGGGAGCAGCTGATTGAGTTCTGCCAGGAGGCAGAGATGGCTATAGGTTAACACATGGTACACTCTACCAGCAAGAAGACTTTACACGTGGAAATCACCTCAAGATAGTACAGAATCCCCAAAAAAAAACTATATTGACTATATTTTTGTAAATAAAAGATTCTGAAAAGGAATTAAATCAGTCAAAACATATCCGGGTGCTGATGTAAACTCTGATCACACCTTGCTATGTTCTAATGTAAAAATAAGGATGAAAGCTGAGAAGAAACATCATCACAAGGAAAATATAAAAAATTAACAGACTAAGGGATGAACAGATATGTGGAGAAGCGAGAACAATGTTGAACAAACAGTTACTGCAATGCAACCAAGAGTGATGTAGAAGATGATTGGGAAAGGATTAAAAGCACAATTGTCAAGACTAGAGAAGAGATTCTGGGAACAAAGTCAAAAATAATGCAAAAGAAATGGATGACAGAGGGGATTTTGAGTCTGATAGGAGCAGTCAAGAACAATCGTTTTGAATACAGCAGAATTCAGAAATTGATCAAAATGAAGATAAAAAAGGCAAAGGAGGAATGGATGGAAGAAAGATATGAAGAAATTGAGATTTTTCAGCAAAAACATGACGAATTTAATCTGCACAGGAAGTTAAAGGACACTGCAAAACTTTCAGAAAGAGAGAACAATACCGAGAATGGATTGCTGATGGACCAAGATGAAAAGGTCAAGGCTTGGAAGGAGATTTGGGTAGACAGGACACAATGGGTGATGGAACTGACATGGGAGGGCCAAAGATATTACAATCCGGGTGCTGATGTAAACTCTGATCACACCTTGCTATGTTCTAATGTAAAAATAAGGATGAAAGCTGAGAAGAAACATCATCACAAGGAAAATATAAAAAATTAACGGACTAAGGGATCTTAAAGGGTGCACTATGCCATCCAACAGGCATCGACTGGAAAAGCTCCTATTCCAGATGAGGTTGCAACTGAGATGAGATGCTCAAACTTATTGATGATGATAATATAGGAAAGCTTACTGACCTATTCAATAAGGTAAACCAAACATGACATATCCTAGATGATTGACTAATGGCATAAATCAACTTTCATGACACTTCCTAAGAAAAGTAATCGTAAGTCTTGCAGCAACTTCCAAGGGGCTCACATTTGGTGAGTATGAGCTTGGCATGCCCAGGGTCTTGAGCTGGATATCATCATTTTTCTCTTTCTTGGCGATTACCTTTTACTTTTAACTCCTGTTCTCTCTCTCTCTCTCTCTCTCTCTCTCTCTCTCTCGTAACTCAGAAATTTTTTTTTTTTTGCCTGGTGAAGCAAAAGCCTCAGGCTTCCTTGCACCAAATGGCTAATAACAATAATATCAGTTTTATGAATCATGTGCTGAAAATATGGGTCATTACTAACAGATTAGAAAGAATACTTGATGAGAATCAACCGAAAGAGCAAGCTGGCTTTAGGACAGGATTCTCAACTATGGATCACCTTCACGTAATATCACAGCTAATGGAGAAAGCAAATGAATATAAAACACCATTATGCCTGGCATTTGTGGATTATGAAAAGGCATTTGACTCCATACAGCATAAGGCAATGTTTCAGGCACTGGAAAGACAAGGCATAGATACTCCATATATTATGATTTTGAAGAAAATATATGAGAGTGCTACCTCCTTTATTAGACTAGACAAAGACAGTAGCAAATTTAAAATCGAGAAAGGAGTCCGACAAGGAGACACAATATCTCCGAAGCTGTTTACTGCTGCCCTTGAGGAAGCTTTCAGAAGATTAGACTGGTCGCAGAAAGGAGTCAATGTGAACGGAGAGTACCTAAACCATTTACGATTTGCAGATGACATTGTGGTCATAAGCCACGATCCCAAAGAATTAGAGGAAATCTTAATCAGTTATGCACAGTTAGTAAGGATTTTGGACTAAAGATGAATATGGCTAAAACAAAAGTAATGATGAACAAGTATGCCACGGAAAGGGAAATAATGATTGAAGGAGCAGTAACTGAAAAGGTGGAATCATATACTTATCTGGGACAAGTTATTAGCTGTAATAATGATAAATGGCTGGAAGTCAAGAGAAGAATAAATTTTGGATGGATAGCATTCGGGAAATATAGTCACATACTGAAGAGCAATACAGGTGACCCCCGCTTAACGCTGATAGTTCGTTCCGGGAAAACAGAGCGCTAAGTGAGCGCCATATTCCCATAAGGTAACATATGTATTTGTGAGTTGCGGTCTATTCCATAAGATATTTTCTAATCAATAATAAATGGTAGTGGAAATATGCACCAATGTCGATTAAAAATATTTAATATTCAAAATTTTATACATATAAAATATTCTACATTATATACACATAATTATGAGGTAATTAACTAACGAAAATCATGAATTTATTAATTCGATGGCCCTGTGCTCTCGTGTTTTCGTATCTTTGGACTGAAAAATGTGTCGATTTTGGGTTGTGCTTTGGCCCTCTTCCTCTCATTGTACAAGTAGGGATTCATTTCTTTCTTCAAATTTCTTATTACCTTGGCACTTCGTTCCATGTCAGGGTCGTTCTCCCGGAAATAATCACACATTTTTTCGAAGTGTTCAAAAGCTTCACTAAGTCCTTTTGCAGTCAGCGACTTCATCGGTTCTTCATCTATAGTATCTTGATCATCATCTCCCTCAATAGCAAGCCCTTGTTCTTTTATAATTTCCATTAGTTCTTCATTAGAGAGGCCATCCCGGTCGTTGTCGATCATCTCTTGTACGATGTCTTCGTTAATTTCGTGTAATCCTGCTTCTTTTCCGAGCTCAACAATTTGTGTTTTAACATTTTCAACGGAACGATCAGGTTCCTGGGAATGCTTTATGCAATTTTTCCAAACTTTCCTCCACACTCCATTCATGGTTTTCTGAGTCACTTCATCCCAGGCACTTGAAATGTTGTAGATGGCGGTTTTAATGTTATAGGATTTCCAAAACTCCTTTAAACTCGGTACATTTTCAGTGTTGATGGCTTTAATAGCTTGGGAAAAGGTGTTCCTTATGTAGTACGCTTTAAATGTGGCAATTACTCCTTAGTCCATTGGTTGGATCAGAGACATAGTGTTTGGATGCATGTAAAAAACTTTTATGTGATTGTTCAAGTCTTCTAAGCTCTCTTTGCTTGGGTGTCCTGGCGCATTGTCCATGATTAGAATAGCTTTATAACCAATGTTATTTTTTGCAAAATATTTTTCCACTGCAGGACAGAAGAACTCAGCATACCAATCAATGAAAAGTGGTCTGGTTACCCAAGCTTTTTTATTAGCCTTCCAGATGACAGGTAGGTTTGATTTAGCTAAACCTTTAAGAGCCCTTGGATTTTCGGAATGGTAAACTAAAAGGGGTTTTAATTTAAAATTCCCCGCAGCGTTACCACCCAACAACAAAGTTAACCGATCCTTCGCCGCTTTGAAGCCTGGCATGTTTTTTTCTTCTTTCGATATGAAACTTCTTTTAGGCATTCGTTTCCAAAAAAGACCTGTTTCATCTATGTTAAAAACTTGTTGAGCAGTATAACATCCCTCTTCAATAATTTTAACAAATTCTTTTTTGAAAGTTTCGGCTCCTTGTTGATCTGCACTTGCAGCTTCTCCCTGTATTGCTATGTTGTGCAGGTTATAGCGCTTTCTAAATCTATCAAACCAGCCCTTACTAGCGTTAAATGGTTCCACATTTTTTTCGGGCTGAGCTTCTTTTAAATCTTCATATAGGCTCTTCGCTTTTTCTTTAATAATAATTGAACTTAATGGAATTCTATGTTGAATGTTGTCTTCAATAAAATTATGTAGTTTCTCCATTTCAATCATAATAGCCGGCCTAGCCCTGGTCAATTTAGTTGCCTGCAGGGGAACAGCTGTTTTTCCAGCTGCTAAAATTGATTCTTTATGATTGTTCTTACAGTTGAACCTGCCAGTCCTAAATTATTGCACACATCCACTTGTCTTTGACCGGAATCAATTCTCTTCAAAACGTCTAATTTAATTTTCAAACTCAATGTTTTTCTTACCTTTCCAATCTTTGCACCACGTCCAGACATTGTTGCTTTTTCATTCTTATCCGCCATAACTCTCTGCAAATGTAACTGCGTTGCACTGATTTTGATATTAAATTAAATCTAGAATTCCTCTGGCAAGTGAGCTGAAGCGGTGACAAATGTTTTATTTATCTGAAAAGTTCGATTTTACCGTGCAGTAAAATCAAATGGTTGTTTATTGCACGAAAATACTGTATTAAATTATGGTGTGAGTCATGGAGAATGTTTATGGAATTTCCAAAACAGTAAAACAAACAAATTTTATGTACTTCGGGTTACCACAAGGTCAGAGGAGTTCAGAAGACAAGAGAATACTGTACTGTACAAGAAACAGCACCGCATTTAGCACTCATGGGATTGATTGTGTGAAAAACATTTCGCAAGTTATAGTTCCCACAGTAAAACAAAAGAAGAGATAGGGAGTAAATCTATTTTTAGTATCTTTCTATTACAGGTCAGAACAGAAAATGCAGACTTCATAACAGTATATGACACTGGATGGTAAATTTTTTTCAGCTTGTGTACTAAAAAAGAATTTCTCCCCTGAAACTATCTACACCAAGAAAATAGAGCATATTGAAAGTTTCAATTTTGTACATAGAGTAGAAATTATAAAAATAATTACTGTAGTTAATTTCATGGCGGCTATTTTCTCCTTTTGCCAAAAAAAAAAAAAAAAAAAAAAGGCTCAAAACAGACTGGACTGAAGACGGATTTGCCAAAAATTCAATCTGTATGCTAGTAAAATAGCGTTATAGTCAGATACGGGTTATAATATAAGAACAGCGTTATAGCGAATCAGCGTAAAGTGAACCGCGTTATAACAGGGGCCTGCTGTATCCCAGGTTGTCTGAAACGTAAAATAATGAATCAATGTATACTCCCCACCATGACTTATGGAAGTGAAACTTGGGCACTCGCCAAAAGAATGGAAGAGAAGCTGAGAACTACACAGCGAAGAATGGAACGAATCATATTGGGAATCAGACTGTTAGATAAGAAGAGAAACACATGGATTAGGCAGTAAACTCAAGTAAAGGACATTCTTATCAAAACTAAAGAACTAAAATGGTCTTGGGCAGGACACATAGCTCGAAGACATGATGACAGATGGACTAAGAAAATAACAGAATGGTACCCAAGAGGAGCTAGAAGAAAACCTGGAAGACAAAGGCGGAGATGGATAGATGAAATTCATGAGTTTTCGAGTAGTAAATGGATGGCCAGTGCTCAAAACAGAAGGAACTGGAAAGTTGCTGGAAAGGCCTTCATCCTGCAGTGGATTGAAAATGGCTGATGATGATGATGATGATGATGCTGAAAACATTACCTAAGGTGATTTGAAACCGCATATACACTAAATGTGAACACATGATTAGCAACACGCAAATCGGATTCTGCAATGGCCTTGGAACTCAAGATTCACTTTTCTTCATGCAAGTGTTACAACAGAGATGCAGAGATTTTAGGGCAAGACATGTATATACGTTTAATTGATTTTGAAAAAGCTTTTGACCGTGAACAACACAAAAGCCTCATCAACATATTACAACAGATTGAACTTGATAGTAAGGACATATGTATTATTAAGAATATCTATTAGAAATAGAGGGCAGTAGTCAGAGTGGGGAACACTGAGATGCAGGAGACCGAGATCAGTAGACAAGTCAGGCAGGGCTATATACTCTCACCGCTACTTTTCAACATATACTCCGAATGTATCTTCAGGCAAGCTTTAGAAGCTTGTGAAAAATGGCATAAAAGTAAACGGCCAGATAACAAATAACATTTGCTATGCTAACGATACAGCATTAATAGCAAGTAGCAAGAAAGAACTGCAAGAAATGTTAGAACAAATAAAAACAGCATGTGAAGATAATGGCTTGCATATCAACATATAAAAAGCAAAATTAATGATCGTCATTAGGACTGGAGTCGACGGGACAAATCTTGTTTTAAATGGCAAGAGTATTGAAAGAGTTAAAAGGTTCAAATACCTCGGCTGTTGGCTAAATGAAAGCTTAGACCCTGATGTAGAGATCAAGATCAGAATTGAGATCACAAGATCTGGTTTCCTGCAATATAAATCACTGGTTTTGGGACTGGCAACTCGCATGAAGTTTGTTAGGTGCTATGTGTGGCCACTACTTGGTAGTGGGTGAGAGAGTACATGTGAACAGGCGAAGTTTTTACGGCTCCAGCAAATAGAGAGGTTTTTGCTTTTTTATTGACTTAAATTGGCATATTAATTTATTTTTTAGAGTTGCTTTATATTCCTAGTAACAATACTTTAGTTTAAATTAAATTTAGATAGAGATTTTGTAGGTTATTACTTAGTATCGGTAAGGGCATCAAATCCACGTGTGGACAGCTTTTGCAGCTCCCGCAAACGAAAAGTTTTTAATTATACTTAGCCGCTTTATTGACTTAATTGTTAGATTAAATTATTTTCTATAAGTAGCTTACAGACCTAGTCAAGCTCCGTGGTTTATTTTGAATTTAGATAGCGTGATTTGGAAAGTAAATAACATCTCGTGTCCATAGATTAACCGTTCGTAACTTGCCGCCATTGTTATACGATACGTGTGCTAGCGTAGGATTTAACGGAAAACTGGATAGCGTAAGGTTTAACGGAAAACTAGACAGCGTAAGGTTTAACAGAGAACTAGATAGCGAGTATAGAAGTATCAATTAATCCGTAAAATTTATTAAATTTCATTGACAATTGAATTGTACTTTTTCAACTAAATAAATATAGCGACCTAGTTATTACAAAAATGTAACATCATAAATTAATACATATAAGTTTACAGGGGATAAGAAAGTCATATAACGTAACTCGGAGATAACATTCGATACCGAAATACATATATATAGTGTTATAACTGCATTGGGATACAGGTTTAGGGTTATATTTTGTATTGCAATTTTATTGAACTTGAAATCATGACTCAGACCAGAGCAGCAAAGCAAAAGGCTCAAACTAGTGGTAGTGCTGTGGCTCAGGGGAGAACTGTGGGGGGCAGTTGTCCTCTGAATCACAGTCTATTGAAATGCACTGCTTGCTTGATGTTTGTGGAGCAATCAGGAACGGGACATGTATTGCCAAGGGAAATGTCTTTGTGTGCGTGCGATGTAAGGAGTGCGAGGATATCAGGTGCCAATTCAGCATTGTTATGGGCTTATATGAGAGCTTGAAGGACAGGGCGGATGCCCTCGATGGATTTAAATTGAGGGGCCCATCAAGCTCTCAGCTGCCCGCATCAATGCCAGAGCTTGCACTTGAACATCACGCAACACAGCGGTAACCCTCAAGGCAGAATGCACTGGTCCCAAAGGAGCTAGTTTTCAGGTAAATGGGGTACATATTGTGCAAAACGGATAGATAGAATAGGACCGGGGTAAATCTGCCAGGGGCAAAGGTTGATGATGTTGTAGGGTAGATATCATCCTTTAAGGGCACAAAGGGCGTTGGCACTAATGATATTAAGAGTAGGAGACTGGCGGAATTACTTAACAAGTACAAGACAATGCTGAAAAAAAGCCGTGAGTCAGGGTTGAATTTGAAAGTGTCTGCAATTCTGCCCAAACACAATGTTTGTTTGTTTGTTTGTTATTTGGTTTTTAGGAGCATTAGCAACTAAGGCCATATTGCTCCGCCAAACACAATAGGAGGGAGTATATGATGAGAGCCTTGTCGATCAGTTCGGCCCTGGAGAGATTGTGCAAGGCTCAAGGGGTAAAATTGTTCTCAGCCTGGTCTGTGCTTGTTAACAGGACAGACTGCTTCTACAGGGATGGGATACACTTAAATAGAAAGGGTGCAAGAATATTTGCTGATGCTATCGAAGCAGTGTTAGGTGGGTCGGAAAACTGCTAGCTTGGGGGGGGGATACACGGACTAATAGATTAACAGTAGCCGCTGGCAGAGGTAAAAATGATTCTTGCACTATTTCTATTAAAATGCAATTGAGCAGCAGCCTGGAAAGCAAGGCAATAGGAATATCCAGGACTGCTGAGTCATAGTGGAACAAGTAAATACATGGACTGTGTTAGGGTAACTAAGAATAGAAACAGGTGCATGTATACTTGCATGTACACCAATGCTAGGAGTATAGTTAATAAATTCGATGAGCTTGAAGTGCTAGTCAAGACATCAAAGGCAGATATTGTTGAGATATCAGAGACATGGTGTCACACAGACATAAGAAGGGCAGAACTGGAATTTAGGGAGTACAATGTGTACAGAAAGGATAGACAGGACAGGAAGGGAGGAGGGGTTATGCTGTTAGTTAAGAAACACATAAAATCTAAGGAAGTGCATCCAATTGATGTGAGTGGACAATGCAATGTTGAGTCTGTTTGGTGTGACATAAGCACTGGGAAAGGAAAGATGAGAGTAGGTGTGTGTTATAGGTGTAATGAATCTGATGAGTATAATGAGCAATTGTGCAGAGAAATAAAGTGGGCCAGTAAATTAGAGTGTCTTATAATGGGGGATTTTAATTTCCCGGATATTGACTGGAATTTGTGGGTTGGTCACTCACACACACACTAGCAAGGCTTTTGTGGATTTATTGGATGATTGTTTTTTACAGCAGCATGTTCGGGAGGCAACTAAAGGGAGTAATACTCTTGATCTGATTATTAGTACTGATTCTTTGTGCATCAACAATCAGCAGATAAAGGAATCACTAAGTGGCAGTGATCAGTGTGCTGAAGTGGGATTTACTCAAAGAGGCAACTATCAAGGGTAAAGGAAAGGGTTTTTGCTTTTGTAAAGGTGACTACTGTGGTCTGAGACGGTATTTAAATTCTATATGGTGGAACCAACTAATGATGTTACCAACAGCAAATTCAAAACAGGAAGCATTCAAAGAATTAATCTTGGAAACTAATAGGCTTTTCCTACCAACAAAGAAATATTGTTCAAGGTTTAGGCCTAAATGGATGTCAGATGAGCTAATTAGACATGTGACAGACAAGAAAAATGCATGGGATACATATAAATTAACATGTGACACAGAAGCCCATGATAGATATAAGCTGATCTGTAACCAAGTTACAAAGGATGTTAGGCAGGTGAAGGCAGATTACGAGAAATCTGTGGCAAAGGATGCAAAGAAAAACAGCAAAGAGTTCTTTACTTATGTAAACTCTAGAAGGAAGGGGATGAATCAGATTGGTCCACTTGATATCGATGGTTCAACTGTTGATGATCCGGCTCAGGTAGCTAACAAACTAAATGAATATTTTGCATCGACATTCACACATGAGGAGTTATTCAGGGAGGGGAATGCCAGAAGTGTATTCAACTCTGGCAGTAAGCTAGATAATCTTGTAATAACTGAGAGTAAGGAGGGGAGAAATAGTTGAAAATAAAAACAAGAAAGGCACACCCGGGGTGGATGGAATCTATCCAGTTATATTAAAGGAGGCGACAAAGGAAGTAAGCAAACCCTTAGCTATAATTATGAGAGCTTTCCTGGACTCAGGGGAGGTACCCACGGACTGGAGAAGTGCAAATGTGACCCCAATCCACAAAGGAGGATCAAAGGGAGACACAGGTAATTAGAGACCTGTTAGTTTAACTTCTGTTCCAGGGAAATTAATGGAGGCACTGGTTAAAGAAGCATTGCAGGATCATCTAGACAAGCCTTCAGTTATAGCTCGGACACGGCATGGGTTTGTTAAGGGGAAGTCTTGTCTGTCAACTCTGTGGTACCACACTGACAGTGGTAGAGAATGAAAAGGACCTGGGAGTAATTGTGCAGGCAGTTATGACGTTTTCTGATCAGTGCAGACAGTCTGCAAAAGTAGCTGATGGTGTCTTGTCAATGATATACAGAAATTGTTTTAGCAGGGATAAGGAGGTGATTATCCCCTTGTATAAGGCAATGGTCAGGCCACACCTTGAGTACTATATACAGATCTAGAGGCCTTATTTTAAGAAGGATGTAGAGCTGTTGGAACGAGTACAGAGAAGGGCAACAAGATTAGTGAATGGAACAAAGGGTTGCTCTTACGAAACAAGGCTTAAGTTTTGAAAATTACCGTGTCTGGGGACTAGACACCTGCGAGGTGATCTAATTGAGGTGTATAAAGCCTTGAATGGTTTGAGCATGCTCAATGCGGATGGGATTCTTCCTCTTGCTCAGAATAATCGCCTAAGAGGGCATAAATTCAAACTGAGGAAAGACGGTTGTAGGATAGATATGCGGAAGTTTGCCTTTAGCCAGCGGGTGGCTGATTGGTGGAACAAACTTCCATCTGTCATTGTAGAAGTTGATAGCTTAAATAGATTCAAGGCAGAACTTGACAAACATTTGGAGTGAGTGGATGGGCGAAATAAGGGGTTTTTTTTTTTTTTTTTTTTTTTGGCTTTATGCTATATAAGCTTGCTTTCTTGCATCATGTGCCTTTGCTAATGCTAATGCTTCTGTATGGAGTGGAAACTTGGACACTCAGGCTTCCAAGATGAAGAGAGTAGAGTCCTTTGAAATGTGGATATACAGAAGAATGCTGAGGATCCCCTGGATGAAGTGGATGACAAATGAACGAGTGCAACAAATTATAGGATGTAATCGGCAACTGATGAGCATTGTGAAATGACAGAAGGTAAAGTACCTGGGATATATCATGAGAAGAAGGTGGTACGAGTTACTGCAGGTGATTCTAGAGGGTAGATGGAAGGGAAGAGAAAAGTTGGCCGAAGGAAAATCTCATGGATGGATAACATCAAGAGATGGATGAGACTGAGGTTCAAAGAGCTTATCAGACATGCTGAAGAGAGAAAGGAGTTCAAAAAAAGTGATTACCGACCTCTGAACCCAGAGATAGCACCAAAAGAAGGAGATATGAAAATTACACATTTTATAACTCATATTTTTATTTATACGTATATATTGATCAAATAGGCCTACTGAGTGAGTGGTAACAGACTCTAGCTCTGGCAGCATCAAATCCCTCCACAGTCATTTTCTCTCTATTATGGAAATGTCTAAAACACGTTTTTTTAGAGCTTAAGCCTCAGGCTGCATAAATTTTTTTTTTTTAGTTTGCTTCGTACTAACATGCTGCTATTGCACAATATGAAACATGCCATAATTGATTATATCAAATATGACTATTGATTACTATTACTAATCAGATCTAGTCTTCTATTCTCTACAATGTAGGCATGAATGAGATTCAGATCAGCCACTACCCTGTCAGTGGTGAGATTATAAAGAAGCATATTTTATATGATGCCATGACCAATTAAAAATTGATAGAACTGAGGAGGAACCACTTCAATGAACAATGGCTACAGCTATTTAAAGATGAAATTATACCCAACAAACTGAAATAAGCCAAACTACTCCAGTAGTCCCCCATTTTTCAGATTAATCAAATCCAATACAATTCAGTCAATGTGGGAAGAAGTTGCTTCAGAACTGGGTCACACCATAACTTTAGAAGTAAAAGCAGAATGAGTAACACAGATGAAAAATTCAAAAATAAGTTTAGGTACTTGGTATAAAGACTATTAAGATACATATTGCACAGTTATTATATTCATAATAATACAGTAAACTTTCAGAATAACGGCACCTTCAGGGATTCAAGGTGCCGTTATTTTGATTTTTCCGTAATCTAAAAAGTTTTATTTTTAATATATTTAATGCAGAAATAATGAGGCCAAATAAGAAATAGAGAGATTAAGAATATAACTGCACACAAAAAACAAACATGTTGACGATCCAATATTATTATGATCTGCCATTAATACACTCCTGCTTACATCCCCTTCTATTTTCTTTATTATATCCAAGTTTAGTCTGCGCGGGTAGCACAGTAGTATCATAACAGTCTCCCCCCCCATTGGGTGGAAAAGGCTTGGGTTCGAATCCTGTCGATGACGTGAGGAACTTTTATGGGTTTTTTTTACTCCATGGTTGAGTTAGTCGGTCTCAGGCGTAGATAGCAGACTCCCCCCCCCCAGAAACTGGGGTTTTTCATCCAGCAAAACAGGCTAATTGACTAGAGAACACACAATTTAGAGGCACAGTTACACATGGGTAGTTGAATTAACTTTCCACTTGATCCTAATGTAATAGTTTCAATTATATCAAGTTTGTCACTAAACTTTAATGTTGTTGTTCTCTTCTTCTCTGTATGAGGTTTATTTACTTAACTCATAGTGAGGGGTTTTTAATTTAAAATAAATGTAATTAATATAATCCGTGATATCAATACAGAATTCACTTTGAAAATGGCGAATGTAAACAAATACAGTAATCCAGAGCCAGAACTAGGCAATCCTATGCCCGGGGCAGAAGTGTTATAAGTACACCCCCATTATATATATATATATACATACAGTCAATCTTTCAGTAGCATAGCTAGGGTCATCGATGGTCGGGGGCAACATGTCTTCCTGGTGCCCCTGATTGTGATAGATAATTCCTTCAGTTTGCACCCCTGAAGCTCAGCGTCAGGGGGAAATTCCCCCTCTGCACCACCCTTGATACGCCTCTACAATCTTTATGAATTTATAGAATTTATTATTGCAACAGTCTACAATTTGCATGTATTTATTAATAAAATAATTTAAATAATATAATGAATATAACAAAACAAAAATATCAAAGAAAAAGAAACTTACAAATATTCGTTTATATCTACAGAGAATTTAATTCTATATAAACTACAAAGAAATTAGAAAACCAGACAGTTTATATTTATATATATCTAGTATAAAAATCATAGAAACAAAATATTATTATTACAGAGAGAGAGAGAGAGAAGTAGAAGGGAATCACCAAGAAACAGAAGAATGATGATATCCAGCTTAGGACCTGGGTGTGCCAAGCCCATACTCACCAGATGTGAGCCCCTGGGGTTATTGCGAAATACGGTACTTTAACATTATAAAATAAACTAAAAATATGTAATAAAGATGTATTATTTTAATTGAATTTTTCTCGCTTTGAAGGACCATTCACAAGAAGCTACTGTTACAGGCAGGGTAAGAAAAATTCATAGCGCTATTTCTATATTTGGATAAGATTCTATTAGAACTCATGAACGAATTGGAGAAGTTGTAAAGGGGTTACAGATTTTATATCTGTAATAATGAAGAAAATATGGAAATTTTCTTCACTCTACAGAAACTTTTAAATGTAATTACCAAAAGGAATTCAAAAGATTCACTATAAAGTTCATTAAACACAGGTCTGACTGTAATTAAATCAAAAATGAAGCAATTTTAAAATATATAACTGGTCAAATGTGCCCTTAAAACGCTGCACCTGGGGCTAGTGCCCCACTAGCCCCACCCTAGTTCCAGCTCTGCAGTAATCATGTGACTTGCTGTTTTCTTTTTTTGGCACTGCATACGACAAGATATCTGCGCTGTATGTAAACATCTCAATCACAATGTGCCATTAGCTCGTATGTTCTGTTATTTCAACAGTCTACTGTATTTATTTTAAAAAAATAAAAAATAAAACTCTTAAAAGGGTATATAATATTTAAAATTTTACTGAGTGTATAGCAGGAATTAGAATGCATCAAACTGATACCAACCCTACAGAAAATTTTTATTTCCTAATCTGTAATGCTCAAAATCTCTATTTAAAAAAAGTAAAAAAAGATTACTATTTCACACAACTGGTTCAATGATCCAGTTGTGTAGATGATCCTGCTCAGATAGCTGACAATGAGTATTTTGCACCTACATTCACACATGAGGAGTTATTAAGGAAGGAAAATGCCAGAAGTTTATCAAACTGTAACAGGGTGCTTAATGATTCTGTAAAAACTGAAAGCAAAATGTAAGAGAAATTGTTGAAGTTAACCATAACAAAGGCACCTGGGGTTGATGGGATCTATCCAGTTATATTAAAGGAGGTGGCATAGGAACTAAGCAAACCCTTAGCCATAATTACAAGAGCATCCTTGGAGTCAGGGGAAGTCCCACAGACTGGAGATGTGCAAATGTATCCCCAATTCCCAAAGGGGGATCTAAGAGTGATGTGTAACTGCAGACCAGTTAACTTCTGTTTTGGGTAAAATAATGAACTCACTGGTTAAAAAAACATTGCAGGATCATCTAGACAAGACTGCAGCAATAATTCAGACACAGAATGAGTTTGTTAATGGAAAGTCTTGTCTGACAAATTGGATTGGATATTATGAAACAAAAAATAATTTTGATGTCATATTTTTGAATTTCAGGAAAGCTTTTGACACTGTTGCGCATGGAAGATTACTGTACAAATTGGAGCAGTATGGTATTAAGGGTAAGTTGCAACAATGGACAAAAAGGGTGGTTCAGTGGAAGAAGATAGAGAGCGGTAATCAATGGACGCCGTTCTTCATGGAGTAATGTTATTTGTGGAGTCCCACAGAGTTCTGCGTTGGGCCCACTGTTGTTTTGTATATTTATCAATGATATTGATGAAGGTATATCAGGCTTAATGTCAAAATCTGTAGATGATACAAAGGTTGGCAGGGTTGTTAATGACAGTAATGGCAGTGTGCTACTGCAACAGGATCTATATAATTTGGGCAGATGGGCTAAGAAGTGGCAACTGAAGTTTAACCTTGACAAATGCAAAGTACTGCATATGGGTAGAAGTAACCCCAGAGGAACATACCAACTGTGTGGTATTACACTTAGGGTGGTAGAAAATGAAAAAGACCTGGGTGTGATTGTGCAGTCAGATATGAAGTTTTCTGAGCAATACAGGCAGGCTGCCAGAGCAGGTCATGTGGTATTGTCAATGATATACAGGAATTTTGCTAGCAGGGAAAAGGAGGTAATTATCCCTTTGTATAAGGCAATGGTCAGGCCAAGCCTTGAGTACTGCATACAGGTCAGGAGGCCTCATTTTAGGAAGGATGTGGAGTTGCTTGAGCATGTACAGAAAAGGGCAACAAGATTGTTGAGGAGAACAATGTCGTCCTCTTACCAAGAAAGGCTTAAGTTCTGCAAACTGCAGCGGTTGGAAACTAGGCACCTGAAGAGGTTATCTTATTGAGGTGTATAAGGCCTTGAGGGGATTGAGCACACTGAATTCTGATGGGATTCTTCCACTTGCTCAGATTATAAAGCTGAGGGGCCATAAATTCAAATTGAGGAAAAACAGTTTTAGAATAGATGTGCGGAAATTTGCCTTTAGCCAACGAGTAGTTGACTGCTGGAACAAACTTCCATCTGTCATTGTGGAAGTTGACAGTTTAAATAAATTCAAGGAGGAACTGGACAAACTTTTAGAGGGAATGGATGTGTGAAAATTTTTTTTTTTTTGGCTGCTACATAAGCTCATATGCTTGCTTTCTTACATCACATGCCTCTATTACTACTACTACTACAACAATATTCAGAAATTTCATACCTGACCAGTGTCATACTTTCCTTCCAATTTAGGAGTTTCTAATTTTCCAACTTCTGCTAATCTATAAAATATAAACAACAGTTTCTGCTTCAGATAATCAAAATAAAAATTAAGAATACTGTTAAATAATATGCAGAGCATCAGATAAGTAATTTCCTATTTTTATTCTAATTTAGCTCCCGAAACAAAATGTACTGCCACCAGTGTAAAGCTTGCAATTTGCTTTTACCATTTTTAAAGTAAAGAATAAATAACTGTTCAATCCTTTCAGGACTGAGTTGAATGATCATGTATAGTCCCTCAGGAGTGAGTTTTCTGATGTGTATCATGTAACACACAATAGGTAGGAGCTAACCAAATGCCACAGTGTGCTCCTGCCTGCCTACTCAGAAGCACTGAGGACCGCAACAGAGAAACAATCGATTTCTGCAACTCCTAACAAAAAAGAAGAGATCTACTGTAACATCCACATCAGCTCATCCTAAAGGCAGCCACATCAGACAGAGACCCACCGTACAAGTGAAAATGTGAAGAGCTCAGTAATCAACAATCTTACCAAAGAATTTAAGACAAGATAATATTAATAAGGAAGACCCGTAACACTGGGATCATAATTGAAACAGAAATGCAAGAAGATACAAATAAAATTATTGCAAACCCCAAGGTGTCCACCCTCAGCCTTCTTGTGGAGGCTTCAAGAAAAAAGGGCCAGCGTATCCCAAAGGGCATAGCAGCACAATTGAAAAAAAAGGCTGATGAGAACAATCTTGATGTCCTCTTCCTCCAAGAACCATATACCCATAGTATGGTAGGGTTATCCACTCGCATACAAAGTTGTTCAGCATGACGGACACATCCTCTGGGCGGCCCTGGTCATCTGCAACCCGGACCTCACGGTGACAAAAATAGTACATCTATGTAACAAATGGGCTGCCTGTGCCCAAATAATCTCCCCACTAGGAGAATTTTATGCAATCTCCCTATACTGTTGACAGGGAGAAGACATCCTGCAATTGCTTACTTGCAAAACATCCTTCAGGAGCTTTCCAATGCCAAAATTATCACAGGGGCTGATGTTAATTGTAGGTCGCCAATCTGGTTCAGTAATACCTCGAAACAATGTGGATTCAGAAAAGGTCAGCATCCCGAGGAATTTCTCACTAACAACTCATTGAGTTACTCAACCAGATGAATAATCCATCCACCTTTTCAAGCACACTATGAGAAGCCACCACAGATGTTAGCCTTGCAAGCCTATTGCTGGACTTTCTAACACTTTATAATCGTTCATTTGGAAAATATATTCAAAATTGGCAAGTTCATACATCATGGTCAAGTAGTGACCATAATGTAATAACTTTTGATGTAATGTATAAAACTGATTTTTGTTGTCCAAGAACGACTTATGACTTTCCATGCTTTAAGACAAGCAATGTTGACTGGAGCCAATCCGACCAAATATTTTGTGCTGCTTCTGATGAATTCATTATAAGTCTTGAATGTTTACCTGTTTTACAACAAGTTGAGGAAACAATAAATCTAATAATTTCTGTTTGTAATGAGTTTTACTAAAAAGAAAAGGAGAGAATGCAGTGGCTTGGTGGACATGGCAATTGACCAATTTAAGAAATGACTTAAAATCTGCCAGGCACAACTATCAGCATGCTAGAAGAAGCAAAGGAATGCTGAGGAAATTGCACGTTTGGTAGAGATGTATAAGGCTGTGAAAAGTTTATATTTTAACATCATCCACAAAGAAAAACGTTTAGCTTGGGACTGTTTGGTTCAGAAAACTATGGAAAATGAGCCTTGGAGGTTAGACTACAAGGTCATTGCAGAAAAAATTCACCCTAAAAAATTAATGCAACCTTCTCAACAATTATTAAATCAAATCATACAGAGACATTATCTTGGCAAGAAACTATGAATGCTATCCTCGATGAGATCACTCATCAGGATTCTTCTTCCCTTGAATGTACAGAGCAAACTGAAATGCGTATGCAACATTTAATGTATGCAGTTTCCGCAAATGAAGATCCATTTACAGCATATGAAGTCTCTGATGCAATCTGTTCCAAGTGGGATGGAAAATGTCCAGGGTTAGATCTGGTTGAGGTTTCAGTCCTCAAAAGAATTTGGAGATTGAGGCCACGGCTTATCACCAATATCATGAACTCCTGTCTAAACAATGGCTGTTTCCCAGAGCCATGGAAGCTGGCAAACTTAAAAATTTTGCTAAAGTCTCCAAACAAACCTGTGGAAGCACCAACATCGTCGCCCCCATCGCACTTCTCCCCATTTTAGGGAAAGTACTAGAGAAGCTAATTGTATAAAGATTTAAAAATTATTATATTTCCAGAAACTTATCTGTTCCTTTTCAGTTTGGTTTCACTAATGGCAGGTGTACTATGGATGCAATCGGTGGGGCAATAAATACTGTTTCTGCTTCAATTTCTAAATATGTCCTCGGTCTTTTCGTGGACTTCAAAGGGGCCTTTGACACCCTGTGATGGCAAAGTGTCCTGGCAAGGTTCCGGGAGGCCGGGGTCTCAACTCCTTTGTACCAGTTGGCTACAGATTATTTCAACAACAGAAACCTTGTTGTCTCCCCAGGCATTTGCTTGGTCATGAGACCGATTACTTGTGGCTGCCCCCAAGGATCCGTATTTGGTCCAATATGTTGGAAGGTGGTCCTTTATGCGTCGCTAGCTTCTGGTCATGGCAATGTCCGTAAGATTGCCTATGCAGATAATTGTGTAGCATATAATTGCAGCAGCAGTTATAATCACAAAATTCTTCTGTTTTAAAACAGAGAAGAATTTATCTTGTCCAATTTCAGCTTTTTAATTATGTTAATAAATAATGTTAATAAATGACACGTTTATTGCAAGTAAACTAATTTTTCCGTACAGAGAATCTCGGCAAAAGTTCATGCTAAATAATAAGGTTTATTAAAAACAACACCTTTAACATGTCCATTCAGCTAATGTCATCACTAGATATTTCAGCAAATTCATAAAACCCAATATACTCTACACTTCCTCAACCTGGTCTTTAGCTCCATTAAAATATTATGTACACTTGAATACTGGTTGCTTTACTGAATCATTAATAATCTAGCATTGGGCCTGTGAAATCAAGAATCTTTATGGCTAAATGCTTTAAATATACAGTTTTTCATTTATGCACAATTAAAAACAATTAATTTTTCTTCAAATATTATAACTCCATATTAGAATGTATTTTGCTGATAATGGCCTGCCCGATTTGTGGGTCATCATTCAGCCAGCAGATCCCTATGAGAACCAACTTAGGCCAACACTCATCCTCTCTACAATAGACTTGACCAGTGGTTCCCAATCTTTTGTCACTCACGTCACACCTGACGTTAAAAGATGCATGTTCACAGCACACCTAAATGGTAATTGCCACTGAACTGGATGGTGTTTTTCCTAATCTTGCAGCACATTTGAAAAGGGCTGCAGCACACACGTTGGGGACCACTAGACTAGACAGCTAACCACCATTTCTCCTATAAATTGCTATTAAGAAATAATACTCAACATATTGACACCAAACTATTTGTCAGAGATCTTAAAAGCCTATATTTTCTGTTCATTTTTCAAGAGTCCAATGTCCCATTTATATCAAGGGTTTTTGTAAATCTGCATGTAAATTGTTTATTAGTATTCCATGGTTATTTCATTATATATATCTTGTTTCTCTATATTCTTAATTATTACCTTTTTTTGTGTACTGTATATTGCAATTATTTGCTGTTAATTTTTTTATGTACCTTTTTATACAGGGGCTCACATCTGGTGAGTATGGGTTTGGCACACCCAGGGTCCTGAGCTGGATATCATCATTCTCTTTCTTGGTGATTCCCTTCTGCTTCTCTCTCTCTCTCTCTCTCTCTCTCAGGGTAACTCGGTTTTTTTTGCTGGTGTAGCATAAACCTCAGGCTTCCTTGCACTATATGGCTAGTAATAATAATAATATTTATACAAGCCCCTCTTGTCATCAAATTGGCTGTATCAGGGTGGGTGAGTCACTGTGTATATTCTTGGCAATAAACTGATTTACTGATAAAGGACATTCATTATGAATAAAATAAACTGTAGAAACTACTAGACCACAGTGTAATGCTAAATGTATATACTGAAAAGGGTTACATTGGGTGGAACATGTAGTAGTAGAGGCATATGATGCAAGAAAGCAAGCTTATGCAGCATCAGCCAAAAAAAAAAAAAAAAAATCATTTCACAACCACCACAATACTATAACTCAGGGGATGTTTTAAGAATCTACTCAACACATCTGCATTCAGAAATATATTTACATTTCTCTATCTGCTGAAAGGTTGTACCTCAATGTTCTCCAGATCTGATAGCAAGATGCTTCAGAATCTCAAATTGTTGACGTTTATTTATTTATTTTTTTAAGTTATAGTAGTGAAAGGAAAGAGGTCAGAACCTAAGTAAGTAAACCCCCCACTCGCATTCTCCTTCACTGGTTCCAATCAAACAATTAACGCCATCGTGACTGCATAACTGGCCAAGAAATTACTTAGCTATTCTGCACTCCAGCACAATTCGTGACTCAACGCATTCCATCGATAAGCCGAAACGAATAATAAAATAAATAATAGGGAAAATAATTAAAACTAATGACTATTAGCCATTTAAAACAGTTGCAATAATGTTCGAAAAAATTTTACCTATTATAACTTGCCCTACTTTTCAATCGAACACAAATATTTAGTATACAAAACTCACTATGATAACATACACGGCAAAATCGGGATAAGTTAGTAGCCATCTTTGAATTTAACTCGCACTAAACGTGGTGAACACGGACTGAATCCTTAATAAACAATTAATTTCAAAGAATCTATAAAAAAACATAACCGAACTTGTTTTGTTATTTCAGTTTTTACTTAATTTTATCATATTAATTTTTGTTCGAGAAGTTTACTTTCTTTCCTTGTTTTTGATGTGACATTTTAAAAGTATAAAAACATTTAAGTTCCAGGATTGAATCCTCGAAAATTTAACCCCAGGGGCTCACTTCTGGTGAGCATGGGCTTGGCACACCCAGGGTCCTAAGCTGGATATCATCATTCTTCCCTTTCTTGGTGATTCCTTTCTACTTCTGACCCTCTCTCTCTCTCTCAGGGTAACTCGGGAATTTTTTTTTTTTTTTTTTTTTGACTGGTGCAGCATAAGCCTCAGGCTTCCTTGCACCATATGGCTAATTATAATAATAATAATAATAATAAAGCACGTGGGCCCATTAGGATTAGCATAAGTAGAGACATATGATACTAGAAAGAAAGCCTCACTAGTGGATTTCTATTCTTTGGGACCTTCTCCCTGTTGTGTTCCGAATTTTCTCCCATTTCCTCTCTTGAGTCCTCTTCCTCCTGGCTCTGCTGGAGGGGGTTAACTCTGATGGTTGTCCCATTTCTGATCTGGCCAGGTTCCTCGTGCTGTGCACGGATGCTGAAATGCCCATTCCTGGTGACTGGGCCTTTCAGTAACTAAGTGGCTCGATGAAAAACACGAACAACACACCAACACAATACTCAAGTTGCCTACTCAAAGCCCATCTGGCCTTGACAGACTTTGCCACTTTGGCAACCTCGACGGAAATTTATGTTGATTATAGAAGTGCGAAAGTAGTAGACGCCTTGCCTAATGTCATTGTTGAGACAGTCCGCGTGGGTAGCACAGTGGCATCGTCACTGTCCTCCACACACCAGGTGGAAAATGCCCTGGTTCGAATCCCATCGATGACGCGAGGAACTTTTATGGGCTTTTTTCACTCCGTGACAGAGTTAGTCGATCACAGGCATAGATAGTAAGATTTCCCCCCCCCCCGCCCCAGAAACTGGGGATTTTCGTACAGCAAGACAGACAATTCGACCATAGGTCACACGCAATTAACAGAAGACACACTGCACGGCAGATGAATTTAATTATTCTGGTGGTCTAAATATAATGGTTGGTTGGTTTGTCATTGTTGAAGTTTTTTTCAAATGTAATGCTTAGTTTCCAAATGATCTTTATTGGTTGTAAAATGCTGAGAATATTTATGATTTTTACAAAGTGTGGCAAGTTAATCGGTATCCGTTGGAAATAGAAAGTTTTTTCACCTAAAAAAAACGGCTTTTACACGTTTCTATAATGTGTTTGATCATACATTAGTGCCCAAAACTTAAGGACCAGTCAGGTTTCACATGTAGCTTCTCACAGGAGTGGCCTGGATATGAGAAAGCATACCAAAGGAAACTTGTAATTCTTTTGATATGCTTTCCAGGTACAGAAATGATGAAGGAAACAACAACGGAAATAAAACGGTACAGAGGGACTTTTTCCAAAAATGACGACGTGGCATTGGCTGCCATGATACAGATGAATCACTGCCAAAGATGGAACAAAGAGAACAGGTGGTCCTCAGTGGCAGATATGGCCACCATTAATGTCGATGCAGGCTTTGCACCGCATGGCCATATTTAGAATAACGTTGTTGATAAGTTCTTGTGGGAAAATCGTCCATTCCTCTGTCAGCGCCATTTTCAGCTGGTGACCATTTCCTGGTGGGTGTGGACGTGCCACTAGGCGTTTCCCCAATCGCATACGAATGGCATATTAGATCACTACATTGCTACTTTTTCGTACGTTTTGTTACGTCTCTAGGAAAAAGCTCGCTAAAAAAGTGTTCCTCCGTCTATATGATTATTAGTCTATGCCAGTTTATTAATAACCGAAAAAAAAATTATTTTTAAAAATTATAATGATACAAACGTGCCTTACGCTACAAATATGCAAAAGTTATTTATTTTATTATTTTTTTCAATTATTAATTACAATTTTCCACTGAACACTTGTTCACATCTCATCGAACACTAGCGTTCCATGAGATATAAACAACTTAGCATTAGTATTAGCATTATCATCAGCATTAGTAGAGGCATATGATGCAAGAAAGCAAGCTTATGCAGCATCAGCCAAAAAAAAAAAAAAAAAAAAACCTCTTCCACTTCACCCCTCGTTCAAAATACCTGTCCAGCTGAGCCTTAAACTTATTTAGGCTATCAACTTCCACGACAAGGGATGGAAGTCTGTTCCACCAAACAACCACCCGCTGGCTAAAGGCAAATTTCCGCACGTCTATCCGACATCTGTCTTTCCTCAATTTGAATTTATGCCCTCTCAGGTGATTATTCTGAGCAAAGGAAGTTACCCATCAGCATTAAGCATGCTCAAACCATTCAAGGCTTTATACACCTCTATCAGATCACCTCACCGGTGCCTAGTCTCCAGACACTGTAATTTGCAAAACTTAAGCCTTTCTTCGTAAGAGCACCCCCTTTGTTCCATTCACTAATCTTGTTGCCCTTCTCTGTACTCGTTCCAGCAGCTCTACATCCTTCTTGAAATGAGGCCTCCAGACCTGTATACAGTACTCTAAGTGTGGCCTGACCATTGCCTTATACAAGGGAATAATCACCTCCTTATCCCTGCTAGAAAAATTCCTATATATCATTGACAATACACCATGAGGTACTCTTGCAACCCGTCTGCACTGCTCAGAGAACTTCATATCTGCCTGCACAACCACCTCCAGGTCCCTTTCATTCTCTACCACTGTCAGTGTAGTACCACAGAGTTGATACGTTGCTCTGGGGTTGCTGTTTCCTATGTGTAGTACTTTACTTTTGTGAATATTAAACTTCATTTGCCACCTCTCAGCCCATCTACTCAACCTTTCCAGATCCTGTTGCAGCAGCATAGTGTCAGTAGTGTCCTTGACAACCCTGCCTACCTTTGTATCGTCTGCAAACTTTGACATTAAGCTTGATATACCATCATCAATATCATTTATGAATACAGAAAGCAATAATGGACCCAACACTGAGCCCTGACGGACTCCACTAATAACATTAGTCCACGACGAGCAGTGTCCATTGATTACCACTCTCTGTCTTCTCCCCCTCAGCCACCCCCTTAACCACAGCAGCAATTTGCCTCCAATGTCACACTGCTCCAATTTGTGCAGCAGTCTTCCATGTGCAACAGTATCAAAAGCCTTTCTAAGATCCAAGTATATAATATCAAAGTCATTCCCTGCATCCAGTTCCTTTGTGACTGCATCATAGTATCCAATCAAATTGGTCAGGCAAGACTTCCCCTTAACAAAACCGTGCTGTGTCCGAGCTATAACTAAAGTCTTGTCGAAATGATCCTGCAGTGCTTCTTTAACTAGTGCCTCCATTAATTTCCCTGGAACAGAAGTTAAACTGACAGGTCTATAATTACTTGTGTCAGCCTTTGATCCTCCTTTGCGAATTGGGGTCACATTTGCACATCTCCAGTCTGTGGGTACCTCCTCTGAGCCAAGGAAGCTCTCATAATTATGGCTAAGGGTTTGCTTACTTCCTTTGCTGCCTCCTTTAATATAACTGGATAAATCCCATCCACCCCGGGTGCCTTTCTTGGGTTTATCTTCAACAATTTCTCCTCCACTTTACTCTCAGTCATTACAAGATTCTCTAGCTTACTGCTAGAGTTGAATACAGCTCTGGCTTTCCTCTCGCTAAATAACTCCTCATGTGTGAATGTCGATGCAAAATATTCATTTAGTTTGTTAGCTACCTGAGCAGGATTATCAACAGTTGACCCATCGATATCAAGTGGACCAATCTGATTCATCCACTTCCTTCTAGGGTTTACATAAGTAAAGAACTCTTTGCTGTTTTTCTTTGCATCCCTTGCCAAAGACTTCTCGTAATCTGCCTTCGCCTGCCTAACCTCCTTTGTAACTTGGTTACAGATCAACTTGTATCTATCATAGGCTTCTGTGTCACGTGTTAATTTGTATGTATCCCATGCATTTTTCTTCTCTGCCATATGTCTCATTAGTTCATCTGACATCCACTTAGGCCTAAACCTTGAACAATATTTCTTAGTTGGTATGTAAAGCCTAGTAGCTTCCAAGATAAGTTCTTTGAATGCTTCCCATTTTGCATTTGCTGTTGGTAACATCATCAGTTGGTCCCACTGTATAGAATTTAAATACTGTCTCAGTCCATCGTAGTCGCCTTTACGAAAGCAATAACCCTTCCCTTTACCTCTAATGGTAGTTACCTCTTTGAGTAAATCCCACTTCAGCACACTGTGATCACTGCCACCTAGTGGTTCATTTATCTGCAGATTCTTAATGCATGAATCACTCCTGATGATCAAATCAAGAGTATTCCTCCCTCTAGTTGCCTCCCGAACATGCTGATGTAGAAAACAATCATCCAATAAATCCACAAAAGCCTTGCTACTGTGTAAATGACCAGCCCCCCAAATTCCAGTCAATATCTGGGAAATTAAAATCTCCCATTATAAGACTCTCTGATTTACTGGCCCACTCTATTTCCCTGTACAGTTTCTTATTATACTCATCAGAGTCATTAGGCCTATAGCACACTCCTACTCTCAATTTTCATCTCCCAATGCTTATGTCACACCAAACTGACTCGACACTGCCCTGTCCATCGATGTCGACTGGCTTCACTTCCTTGGATTTTATGTGTTTCTTAACTAATAGCATAACCCCTCCTCCCCTCCTCCCCTCCTGTCCTGTCTATCCTTTCTATACACATTGTATTCCCCAAATTCCAGTACCGGATTCCTTATATCTGTGTGACACCACGTCTCTGATATCCCAACAATATCTGCCTTTGATGTTTTGAGCAATACCTCAAATTCATCTAATTTATTTACTAAACTCCTAGCATTGGTGTAAACGCAAGTATACATGCACCTATTTCTATGCTTAGCTACCCTAACACAACCCATGTGTTTACTTGTACAGCAATGACTCCCAGCAGTCTCTGAAATATCCTGCATCTTGTTTTTCAGGCTGCGGCTCATTCCAATAGAAGCAGTGCAAGAATCTCTTTCACCTCTGCCAGTGGCTACTGTTAATCTATTCGTCTTTGTCTCCCCCCCAAGCTAGCAGTTTTTCGACCCACCTAACACTGCCTCGATAGCATCAGCAAATATTCTTGCACCCTTTCTATTTAAATGTATCCCATCCCTGTAGAACAAATCTCTCCTGTTAACAAGTTATTGAGAATATCTGTTACTGAGAAATTGTACTGAGAATATCGCAAATTAATAATTAAAAAAATAAAATAAATAAATTTTGCCTATTTGTTGAAATAAAGATGCTCCTGATCACAGTGCGTCGTACGTAATAAAATATTAGCAAACAGTCCTTTGGCTCTCGCAAGACTTGTGTTTCATGTGTTCCATAAATATATTGTGAGATGAAAAGTGTTCCGTGACAAACAGTTTGGGTAGCGCTTACTTAAGCTATCATCTACCACAATGACAGATGGAAGTTTGTTCCAGCAATTTAACCATCCACTGGCTAAAGGCAGATTTCCTCACTAATCTCGTTGACCTTCTCTATACTTATTCCAGCAGCTCTACATCCTTTCTGAAATCAGGCTTCCGGACCTGTAGCAGTACTCAAGGGTTGCATGACCATTGCCTTATACAAAAGGATAATCACATTATCCCTACCAGCAAAGTTCCTGTATATCGTTGTCACTACTCCTTGAGCTGCTCTGGCAACCTGTCTGAAAACTTTATATCTGACTGCACAATTACCGCTTTTTAAGAGAAACAATTTGTTCCACCCCCCAATCTCATTCCCATCCTCTGTACTTGTTCCAGCCAGCTCTACATCTTTCAAAAAACGAGGCTGCCAGACCTGTATTCAGTACTCGAGGTGTGCCTAACCATTACCTTATTTAAAGGTAGATTCACCTCTTTATTGCTACTAGCCAAATTCCTGTATATTATTCTCAAGACTCATTGAGCTACTGTTCCAGCCTGTCTGCAATTCTCAGTAAACTATAGGTTTTCCTATAGTTTATTCCTGCGTCTTTTTTTTCACTTCACTTCCCTGAAAGTAGCGCACAGTTTATGTTACTATGTGATTTCTGCTACTACCTATATGCAGTACTTTGCATTTGTCAATGTTAAACTTCAGTTGCCACCTCTCAGTCCATCTGCCAAAATTTTCTAGACCCTGATGGAGTAGTGTACTGTCATTAACAATCCCTGCCAACTTTCGTATCATCTGCAAACTTGAACATTAAACCTGATTTACCGTCATCAATATCATTGATAAATACAAAAAACAACGATGTGCCCAACACCGAAACCTGCGGGAGTTCCCTACTAACATTAATCCACGAAGAGGAGTGTCCATTGATTAACACTCTGTCTTCTCCGATTCAACCATTTCTTTATCAATAGGAGCACTTGCCCTTAATGCTACACTGCTAAATTTGTACAGTAATCTTTCATGTGCAACAGTATCAAACGCTTTCTTAAAATCAAAGTATATGATATCAAAATTATTTTTTGCATCCAGTTTCTTTGTCACCACATCATAGTATCCAATTAAATTTGTCAGACAATGCTTTCCCTTGACAAACCCAGTTCTGTCTAGATGATCCTGTGATGCTTCTTTAACCAGTAAGTCAATTATTTTCTGCAGAACAGAAGTTAAACTAACAGGTCTGTAATTACTTGTCACCATTTGATCCGCTTTGTGATTTGGGGATACATTAGCACATCACCAGTCTGTGAGGACCTCCTGTGAATTCAAGGATGCTCTCTTAATCACGGATAAGAGTTTGCTTACTTCTCTTGCTGCCTTCTTTAATATAACTGGACAGATCTCATCCATAACAGGTGTCATTCTTACCCTCAACAATTTCTCCTCTACTTTGCTCTGTTACTACAAAATTCTTTAGCTCCCTGCTACAGTTTAATAAATTTCTGGCATTCTCCCTGCACACATCTGGTGAGTATGGGCTTGGCACACCCAGGGTCCTGAGCTGGCTATCATCATTCTTCTCTTTCTTGGTGATTCCTTTCTACTTCTGACTCTCTCTCTCTCTCTCTCTCTCTCTCTCTCTGGAGGTAATTCAGAATTTTTTTTTTTTGGCTGGTGAAGCATAAGCCTCAGGATTCCTTGCACCATATAGCTAATAATAATAATAATTTGTCAAGTGTGAATGTATATGCAAAATAGTCATTCAATTTGTCAGCTACCTGAGCAGGATCACCAACAGTCGAACCATCGATATCAATTGGACCAATCTAATGCATGCCCTTTCTTCTACAGCAGTGTTACTCAAAGTGTTGACCGCGGACCGCTGCCTTTCCACGAACTGTTTTTTACCGGTTCGCGACGAATTCAAAATTAGTCAGGGACGTTAACTGGTCTGCGACGATTATAGATAAATTATAAAATTCTAATAAAAGTCATTACTTGATCAAAGGGGTAGAATTTTTTTTTCAGCCTGGACTGTACTTGTTAACAGGAGAGATTTCTTCTACAGGGATGGGATACACTTAAATAGAAAGGGTGCAAGAATATTTGCTGATGCTATCGAGGGAGTGTTAGGTGGGTCGGAAAACTGCTAGATTGGGGGGAGACAAAGACCAATAGATTGACAGTAGCCACTGGCAGAGGTGAAAGAGATTCTTGCACTGCTTCTATTAGAATGAGCAGAAGCCTGGAAAACAAGATGCATGGTATTTCAGAGACTGCTGGGAGCCATTGCAGTACAAGTAAACACATGGGTTGTGTTAGGGTAGCTAAGAATAGAAACAGGTGCAGGTATACTTGCGTGTACACCAATGCTAGGAGTTTAGTAAATAAATTTGATGAATTTTAGGTATTGCTCAAAACATCGAAGGCAGATATTGTTGGGATATCAGAGACGTGGTGTCACACAGATATAAGGGATGCAGAACTGCAATTTGGGGAGTACAACGTCTACAGAAAGGATAGACAGGATAGGAAGGGGGGAGGGTTTATGCTATTAGTTAAGAAACACATAAAAACCAAGGAAGTGAAGCCAGTCGACATCGCTGGACAGTGCAGTGTGGAGTCAGTTTGGTGTGACATAAACATTGGGAGATCAAAATTGAGAGTAGGAGTGTGCTATAGGCCTAATGACTCTGATGAGTATAATAAGAAATTGTACAGGGAAATAGAGTGGGCCAGTAAATCAGAGAGTCTTATAATGGGAGATTTTAATTTCCCAGATATTGACTGGAATTTGGGGGCTGGTCATTCACACACTAGAAGGGCTTTTGTGGATTTATTGGATGATTGTTTTCTACATCAGCATGTTCGGGAGGCAACGAGAGGGAGTAATAATACTCTTGATTTGATTATCAGCAGTGATTCTTCATGCATTAAGAATCTTCAGATAAATGAATCACTAGGTGGCAGTGATCACAGTGTGCTGAAGTGGGATTTACTCAAAGAGGTAACTACCATTAGGGGTAAAGGGAAGGGTTATTGCTTCCGTAAAGGCGACTACGATGGACTGAGACAGTATTTAAATTCTATACAGTGGGACCAACTGATGATGTTACCAACAGCAAATTCAAAATGGGAAGCATTCAAAGAACTCATTTTGGAAGCTACTAGGCTTTACATACCAACTAAGAAAATATTGTTCAAGGTTTAGGCCAAAATGGATGTCAGATGAACTAATGAGGCATATGGCAGAGAAGAAAAATACATGGGATACTTACAAATTAACACATGACACAGAAGCCTATGATAGATACAGGTAACTTGATATGCAACCAAGTTACAAAGTAGGTTAGGCAGGCGAAGGCAGATTACGAGAAATCCTTGGCAAGGGAATGCAAAGAAAAACAGCAAAGAGTTCTTTACTTATGTAAACTCTAGAAGGAAGGGGATGAATCAGGTTGGTCCACTTGATATTGATGGGTCAACTGTTGATGATCCTGCTCAGGTAGCTAACAAACTAAATGAATATTTTGCATCGACATTCACACATGAGGGGAATGCCAGAGGTGTATTCAACTCTAGCAGTAAGCTACAGAATCTTGAAATAACTGGGAGTAAAGTGGAGGAGAAACTGTTGAAGATAAACACAAGAAAGGCACCCGGGGTGGATGGGATCTATCCAGTTATATTAAAGGAGGCATCAAAGGAAGTAAGCAAACCCTTAGCCATAATTATGAGAGCTTCCTTGGACTCCGGGGAGTTACCCACAGACTGGAGATGTGCAAATGTGACCCCAATTCACAAAGGAGGATCAAAGGCTGACACAAGTAATTATAGACCTGTGAGCTTAACTTCTGTTCCAGGAAAATTAATGGAGGCACTGGTTAAAGAAGCACTGCAGGATCATTTAGACAAGACTTCAGTTATAGCCCGGATACAGCATGGTTTTGTTAAGGGGAAGTCTTGCCTGACCAATTTGATTGGATACTATGACGCAGTCACAAAAGAACTGGATGCAGGGAATAGCTTTGATGTTATATACTTTAATCTTAGAAAGGCTTTTGATACTGTTGCACATGGAAGACTGCTACACAAATTGGAGCAGTGTGACATTAGAGGCAAATTGCTGCTATGGATAAAGGGGTGCTTGAGGGGGAGAAGACAGAGAGTGGTAATCAATGGACACTGCTAATCGTGGACTAATGTTATTAGTGGAGTCCCTCAGGGCTCAGTGTTGGGTCCATTATTGTTTTCTGTATTTATAAATGATATTGATGATGGTATATCAAGCTTAATGTCCAAGTTGGCAGACGATACAAAGGTTGGCAGGGTTGTCAAGGACACTACTGACACTATGCTGCTGCAACAGGATCTGGAAAGGTTGAGCAGATGGGCTGAGAGGTGGCAAATGAAGTTTAACATTGACAAATGTAAAGCACTACACATGCGAAACAGCAACCCCAGAGCAACGTATCAACTCTGTGGTACTACACTGACAGTGGCAGAGAATGAAAGGGACTTGGCGGTGGTTTTGCAGGCAGATATGAAGTTCTCTGAGCAGTGCAGACGGGCTGCAAGAGTAGCTCATGGAGTATCGTCAATGATATATAGGAATTTTTCTAGCAGGGATAAGGAGGTGATTATTCCCTTGTATAAGGCAATGGTCAGGCCACACCTAGAGTACTGTATACAGGTCTGGAGGCCTCATTTCAAGAAGGATGTAGAGCGGCTGGAACGAGTACAGAGAAGGGCAACAAGATTAATGAATGGAACAAAGGGGTGCTCTTACGAAGAAAGGCTTAAGTTTTGCAAATTGCTGTCTCTTGAGATTAGGCACCAGCGAGGTGATCTGATAGAGGTGTATAAGGCTTTGAATGGTTTGAGCATGCTCAGTGCTGATGGGATTCTTCCTCTTGCTCAGAATAATCACCTGAGAGGGCATAAATTAAATTGATGAAAGACAGATGTAGGATAGACGTGCGGAAATTTGCCTTTAGCCAGCGGGTGGTTGGTTGGTGGAACAGACTTCCATCTCTTGTGGTGGAGGTTGATAGCCTAAATAAGTTTAAGGCTCAGCTGGACAGGTATTTGGAACGAACAGAGGGGTGAAGTGGAAGTGGGTTTTTTTTTGGCTGATGCTGCATAAGCTTGCTTTCTTGCATCAAATGCCTCTGCTAATGCTGATGCTAAGTGGACCAATCTAATGCATGCCCTTTCTTCTAGAGCAGTGTTACTCAAAGTGTTGACTGCGGACCGCTGCCTGTCCCCGAACTGTTTTTTACCGGTTCGTGACGAATTCAAAATTAGTCGGGGACGTTAACTGGTCTGCGACGATTATAGATAAATTATAAAATTCTTATAAAAGTCATTACTTGATCAAAGCTAGAGAAAAATATTCTAGAACAGAGTATTTGCCTGCTGCAAAAATTGATGTTTGTTAGGTACCAGTTGTGTTTCTTATGGAACTTTAACTGTTCTGCGACAGATTGGAAATAAAAGAACGTCTCCTTCATCACAGATAGTTTCAGAAGCACTGTTCTATTGTTTACATAAATAAGAAGTCTTTGCAATTTTTGTTTGCCTCCTTTGCCAAAGCGTTTTCTTACTGTGCCTGTGTTTGCCTGATCTCCCTTTTGACTTGATTATAGGCTACTTTATATCTATGATAAGCTTCTGTATCGCTTGATAATTTATATGCAATTTTCTTTTCTACCATGAATCTCATTAGTTCATCTGGCATCCAATGAGGCCTCAACCTTGAACAGTAAATCTCAGTTGGTGTGAAAAGCCTAGTAGCTCCAAAATTAATTCCACGAGTGCTTCCCATTTAGAATACGTAGAATTTAAAACCTGCCTGAGATTACTGTAGTCACCTTTATGAAAGCAAACCCCTTTCCTTTATCCCTGATGGTAGTGATATCATTGAGTAAATCCCACATCATTACACTGTGATCACTGCAACCTAGTGGTTCCTTTATCTGCAGATTCTTAATGCATGAATAATAATTGCAGACAATCAGATCAAGAGTATTACTCTCTCTCTGGTTGCCCCTCCAACATGGTGCTGTAGAACACATTCAATAAATCCACGAAATCTTGCTAGTGACCAACCCACAAGTTCCAGTTAATATCTGGTAAGTTAAAATTCCCCATTATAAAACAATTGGATTTACTCGACCACTATTTCTCTGTACGATCGTTCGTTGTACTCAATGTCTGTAATACTCCTATTCTGTTTCGATTTCCCAGTGCTTATGTCACACCACTGACTCAGCATTGCACTGTTCACTCATGCCAACTGGATGCACGCACTTAGATTTTGTTTAACCGACAGCTTAATTCCTCCTCCCTTTCTATCCTTTTTGTACACCCCAAGTTCTAATTCTGCATTTTGTGACATGTCTGTGATATACCCTCTGCATTTAATGGCTTCACGAGCACTTAAATTCATTTACTGTACTCGCAGCATTGGTGTACATGCACCTGTTCTTACTCACCCTAACACGGACCATATATTTACTTGTCCCACATTGACTCCCAGCAGTCCTTGAAATCCCGAGCTCCCTGATCATTCCAATAGCAGTACGAGAATCATTTTCCCCTCTGCTTGCAGCTGTTGATCTATTAGTCTTTAAATTTCCCCAAGTTAGCTGTTTTCTGAGCCACCTAACATTACCTCGAGAGCATCAGCAAATATTCTTGTACCCCTTCTATTTAAGTGTATCCCATCCTTGTAACAAGCACAGACTACATTGAGAAAAATTTTACCGCATGTGCCTTGCACAATCTCTCTAGAGCCAACTTGATTGTGAAGGCTCTGATCACATACTCCCTCCTATCGTGTCCGGCAGAATTGCACTTTAAATTTAACCCTAATTCGCGATTATTTTCCAACATCAACCTGTACTTGCTAAGTAAATCTGCAGATCTTCTAGTCTTAATGTTAACATGTATAAGAATGTCATCTTGTGCTCTTAAAATATGATATCTGCTCTATACTTTTGCCTCCTTGCAGACATACTCTAGGCCAGGCCTGGGCAAACTTTTGGGCTGAAGGGCCACAATAGGAATTCAAAAAGAAGGCGGGCCGCACGTAAAATACTATTTTTAGATATATATTATTTGTTATTACGAAGAAGAAATATAACATAAAATTATTCTCTTACAACCAAGAATTTAATGAGATGAATGGAACTGTTTTACATCTTTTAACATTTTTTTAAATTTCGGGTGTTAATTTTGTAGTTGAGATTCTTAAAACTGCTTGTAAATTTTCATCGGTGATGCTTGATCGTAAAGAATTTTTATTTAGATTCATGATGGAAAATGTTTGTTCACATATGTAGGTTGATCCAAAAATAACCAAAATTTTTCGGGCAAAATCTTTAAGTTCGTCCAATTTGTCCGAATTAAGAGTATTGTAAAACTTACAGATTTCCTCACGACGGTGCAATTCTATTAAACCGATATCACACTGCAGATCAACAGGGTGTCTCAAAAATATTGGTACAAACGTTTAGGGGAGGTAGGTAACATCTAAAGGAATGTGAATCGCATAGGAACCCATAACCGGAAATGTCACCGTAAGTTGGTACACGGCGCTGTTCATCAGTTCGTGAGAGGGAAATTTTCTGGTTTACTCATCCAAGCAGTAGTCGCCGCACGAAAAGCATGCATTGATATATGAATTGTGAGCTGGCAGTCATGCACCTAGTGTATGGACTAGCAGAGGGCCCACATGGTTTGTGCCTCCATGCGGCACAACATCGCTTCGCAATAAATGTGTGGGCAGGTATGGTCGGTGACTGCTTAGTCGGCCTATACCTGTTACCATCCCGCATGAACTCCGCTAAATATTGGATCTTTCTTGAACAAGTTCTACCAGGGTTACTTGAGGTTCCAGCAAATGTGAGACGCAACATTTCGTTTCAACTTGACGAGGCGCCTGCCCATTATGGAGGTGTGTTTGTGACCATTTGAACAGGCGTTTTGGGCATCGATGGATTGGCCATGGTGGACCCGCCGCTCACCTGATTTATCGAGCCTTGATTTCTTTCTGTGGGGGCCCTCAAATCTATCATGTAGGAATCACCTGTGGAGACAGAAATGGAGCTCGTGGCGAGACTCGTCTGCGCTGCTGCTACTGTCAAGGAAACTCCAGGTGTGTTCGACCGCCAATCCATGCTGCATCGGTATCACGCATGCATTGCGTCTCATGGTGGAACCTTCGAGCATCTTGTAACATCATGAAATGCATCCATCTCGCACTCCGTTGTTAATATTATGTGAAATAAATGTTTGCCACTAATTACTGTCTTGTGTCATTTCAGCTTCTTGTGCCTCTGCTACTACTTTCCCGTGACGTTTTCGGTTATGGGTTCCTATGCGATTCACATTCCTTTAGATGTTGCCTACCTCCTCTAAACGCTTATACCAATATTTTTGAGACACCCTGTATAATCTGAAGCTGTAGTTCACTCGGTGCACTATCAATTTCTATTGAAAATAGGTCGCGCACTATTGCTAAACGTGTCTCAATTTTTCGGAAGTTGCCAAATCTTCGTGACAAGTCGTCATTCAGTGTTAACTTCACATTTTTCAAATTTATTTTCTGGAATCTTCAGCGACTCCATGGTTGGAAAGTGGTCTACCTTGTTAATCAATAAATGTCGCAAGAACAACTAGAGTTTTAATTGAAATCCATTCAAACTTTTTACCATATCATGGGCGTATAAATTTTTCCCTTGTGACACGGTGTTGAAAGTATTTAAGTGTGTCACGATATCCAGGGTAAAGTAAAATCCCAAATCCAGTTATTATCAGTTAATTCGGGAAAGTCCATAAAATTTTTCAGTTTTAAAAATAGAACGATGTCATCTTTAAGATCCCATACTGGCCGAAGAACTTTCCCTAAGCTAAGCCATCGAATTTGGCTATGATAAGGAATATCTGTGTACTCGGATTCAATATCTTGAAGAAAATTAACGAATTGTCTGTGTTTCAGGCCCTCTCGTATTAAATTTACTAGTTTAATAATAAAAGATGTGACATGTTCAACTTTTAACACAATACTTGTTGATATATAACATAATCAATTGTAATTAAATTATAATCAGGATAATTTGCACAAATTTTATCCTGAATTTTCTTTAACGCTCCAACGTTTTTTTACCTGTCAAACTTGGTGCTCCATTAGTTGTTACGCTTACCATTTCGTTTCATTGTTAATTATATCTTGTTAAGCATTTCTCAACTTTTTCAAATATATCAGCTCCTGGTGTTTGGACTTTAAGAGAGATTCCATTGAAAGCTCTTCAATAATTTCAAAATTAGAGGTACATCCACGTATGAAAATTAATAACTGTGCAGTATTCTTTTGGTTGTTACTCTCGTTGAGAACTATTGAGTACCATGTTATGGATTATAATACTGATAATAATTGCTCATTCAAATTTGTATCGAGACATTCAATTCTTCTTACTACGGTTCGCTGAGATAAACTTATATTCTCAAATTTGTGTTTAATGTCAGGACATATAATTCCACAAGCTTCAGTCATACATTCTTTAATATAGTCTCCATCACAAAAAGGCTTGTTGCTTTTTGCAATTATATGAGAAATAACAGACCTCTACAGTAGCTTCTTGTTCCTTAGCCGCATAAACACATTTTGTCTAGATAAATTTTGAATCAATCCATCAGCAGTTTTCTTTCTCGCTTCAGAAGTTAAATTGGCACCATATTCGGAATGTTTAGTAGTGAAATGTCTTTTAATATTGTACTCTTTCAACACTGTTGAAAGAGTACTGCTGAGACACTCTCCCGGCAGATGAGACAAATAGTCTTGTTATTTATGTTAGCAAAAAAATATTTTGTGTCCCACTCTTCATTGAAGACACAATGCTCTAGTTGAATTTTTCGTTTTTTATTCATTTTTAAATGGGCATAAATATTATTTTTATCGCTACTGGCACCAAGATGATAATGCAAAAAAACTAACTGTGGGATGACTGTCAGAGAAAACAGATTGGAACTGCGGCCGGTCAGCAGTCCTATCCTATTACTCTGCCACCACAGCAAAGCCGTTGTCATCATCTTGTACTATTACTCTGCCACCACTGCAAAGCTGTTGTCATCATCACCGGTTGTCTGTTACTGTAGTTTCGTGTGGTTAGTTTATAATCGCAAATTATATCGTTATAAAAGCGCCCGTTGGCTCGCGCATAATTTCAAATTCTATCTCAATTTGAACAATACAGAGATGATAAAACAATTTACAAGTCGACAAATTCTATAATGTATTACATACACAAATTTAATTTTCAAAAAGGCGTCGCAAAAGGCATAACACAAGTAAACTTTTTTTTTGAAAATACAATTAAAGCTCGCAGGCGGCACAAAAATGTGCGGTGAACCTCATGCGGCCCGCGGGTTATAGTTTCCCTGGGCCTGCTCTAGGCCTATTCCACCATAAATTCCTGTGAGACTAGTGCATTATGCCTTGAAGATTCCCATTGTGTTGCTCAATGTACAAGATTGAGCTCTGGCATTGCTTTGGGCAGCTGAGTTTGATGGGCCATTTTAATTCCTTCCAGGGCACTACCTTACTCTTCAAACTCTCACAGGCACCCATCATAATGCTCAGTTGGTTCCTAATTCCTTGACACTCTCTGCACCTAGCACACACACAAAGACATCTCCTTTGCTAGAACATGTCCTATTCCAGATAGTTTGCAAACAATTCACAAGTTGCTATTTTTTTTAGGCTGTGATATGGTGGGTGAACTGAAGGGGATCGCCCCCTTCGGTTCTTCCCCGAGCCATAGCACTTCCACTACTTTGTGCCTGTTGCTTTGCTGCTGTAGTCTGGGTCATGGTTTCCATTTAAACGCAATTTAATTTGTTGATAATACCACACTAAGCCAATGCAGTGATACATATTACGATATCTAGTTTTTATGTTATCCCTTATGGTATCAAGTTCGTTATATGCTCTACCGTATTGTTAAATTAGTTGTATCCTTAGCTAAATACAAGATATATGCCCAGCAAGCGATTAAACATTCAAACCACTTATTAATCACAATTAAAACCCTACTAGTCTTCTCCACTACTGGTTAGGTCCTATGATATTTGCAGCAAAACTGATACAATAGTGGTAAAAGGAAAAAAAAAAAAGTAGTGAGGCGTAATTTAAAAAATAAGCTAATGAATGCTACTAAGCCTATTTATTCTATTTGTAAAATACAATTTGATATGTTAATTAAGAATATGGTAAAAATTTCCAAAAAGCTCTTTGCAGCTCAAAAAGTCTACGACTTCGCAATCCATGAGCGGTTATCATTGTTTGAAATCACATTGTTTCAAAGTAAAATGACTAATATTTTTACCTCAATATCTGTTCATTACCAAAGGATAAACTTTGTTTGTAGGCTGATTATTTAGTGTACTTATGAGGAAGGTATAATGAATTAGAGAAATGCTCCATAAAAATGGCTAATTCCTTTCAGAGAGTGGGAGCTGTTTTAGTTGCTAAAAATAGCCATTTCATTTGTTCTTCTTAACTTTTCACATTAACTGAGTGAATCAGCTAAAGCAACTGCATGCTTGACTGTTAGTTTAATGAACAAGGAGACTATATTTGAGCAACTCCTACATGTTTAAAGTGGGAATAAATTACAGTGAAGTGTAGAATTAAATTAATTAAATGAAATGCTCTGTACATGATTGGAATATCACCTGGGGAGAAAATTTCTTTGTACTGTTAAATTCTCTTACTAAAGAACTTTGATACATCATATCCATTCCCGTGCTTATACTTTTGTCTTTAAATTTTCATATATGAAAAAAATTCTCCAACTAAATACTTTAAGCAAAAGTTCTTCAACTGTGTAAAGTCTCACAATATTTATTAGTCTAAGAATCATACATTTTGTGGATGTTTTCTCTTCTGCTTCTTCAGCAGTTGTAATCCTTCTGATAAATAAACACTGAAAAGACTAATCTGATGAACTGAAGCGATTTTATTTCAAGTGTTGGGGCATTTGTATGCCTCCTAATTCTCATTTCTCAGCATTATTCTTACTATATGTTTCACATACCACACAGAAAGAAAAATAAAAAGAAACCTTTACCTTAAAAGAAATATTTCTTTTCATGCCCGTGGTTCCCTTTACTTATCTTTTATTTTGTTATGTCTTATACAGGATGTCTCCATTCATCCGTGGGGTGCAATTGCAGTCTTCCTGCTAAGTTAGAGGCTGCAGTTGTGTGGGCACTTTGGGTAATGGATGGAGTTGTCATATTTCCTTTTAAACTATAATCTTCAGTTGTTACATTTTCCTTATTTTTATTTTGTTTGCATAGAGGTAGCTGTTGTTTCCTGTTTATAAAATACTAGCTATAGTTTCAGAAATACACTCACGTGATTAAAAAAAATTTCACAATTTTGTTTAATCATTTTGTGATAATACAAAGTTCTATTTTATTTTCTTTGCATTATTTAGTTTTGTTTGCTGTTTTTCTGCTTGTTTTTGCAAGCAGGAACAAACATTGGTTTGGCATTACCCATATTATTATTAGCAAACAACTCAAGGATAGGCTAGACTGTGTGAATTTATCCTGTACCACTAATGGAATTGATTCAGATGTGTTTTTGTTTGTTAGATGTTGTTCTTGATGAAACTCAGTTGCATGGGGAATTATCCAAATCTGCTGTGGAAATGTTTGATGGTATCGAGGCTTCTGTTTGTTGGCAGTAGAATATGAATCGAATTATGTATTACAGCTAAATATGTGTGACCAGGGATTTTACCTTGCATAACTGAATCTGCTTCTCCATTTTGCATATTAAACATTCTTCTAAGAAGGCCAATTGGTTTTGGTTGCAGTTTAGCCATTATTAGCTGTTGGCTGCATAGTGCTCCTTTTTTTGAGCCACAAGGCACAGAGAAATATAATAAAGGGTTATTTCCTTACATATTGTTCTAAATAACATATTAGTATTATGTAACATACTGACTGAGCAAACTTTCTGAGCCAAGTCTATTAGTTTTCCCCAATAGTTTATATTTATCAATCTAGTTTTCCATTTATGTGCAAAATTTCTGCCATTCAATTCTCCCTCCCCTCAATGCTATACACACTTCAATCAGATCCCCCTCTAAAAAAACACGGCCTACAAATGAACACAGTATTGAAAATATATGCCAATTTGGAATTTATGGTTTTATATGACAACAAATACCGACTTTTACTATAACTAGGGGACATAAATTCAAATTACACATTAAGGGGAGAGATTTATACTAGATCACAGGAAGTTCCCTTTTTTTTGTAAATTAAGGTTACCCCCACAAAAATGCGCTTTTTTTTTGTACATTTTATTTTACTTTAATTTTTTGGCTGGTGCAGCAAAAGCCTAGGACCAATACTATTATTTGATAGAAATAATACACTAAATGTAAAGATAATGTTCCAAGAATGGAACAAAGTTTCTTCTGAACTAAGCAATTTTCTATTCCTTTATTTCTTGCCTGTTCTGTTTTAGATTCCATTCTCATATTATCTCTTTTTAATAATTCAAATCTGCACATGGAGTTCTACTCACTCACTCCACTGTAAGCTTATGAAGGGGAGAGACCTTAAACCACTTATGGTATTAATAGTTCAGAATATATAAAACAGGATGTCCCTACTGGAAAATCTTTTCTAACTATAAACCTGTTAACCATTTTAGGGGATGGTTAAAGAACCATCTGAGGTTGGGAATTGGGTACACATTACTTTTTTGTAGATACCAACCAATTCAATAGAAAGATTATAATAAAATAAAAGATCCTTTAATCTGTCTGGGGGGGGGGGGGGCTGTGTGTCAGAGATCAGTTTCTGCTGGATTTGGCTGCTGCTGTCTCTCAAATAAGGAAAAAAAATGGTAAGAAATAACAAAAGTATGACAGGTTTCTTGAAAAGAGATATGTGAACGTAAGAATCAAAGTGGTGGTGGGTGGGATTTATGATCTGTGCCGTAACTAAATTTCTGAACAATTATCCAACAGAAAGCACTTTTATAAAATAAAATGCCATTTAACTCAGTTTGTAGAACTTAACTTTCACATCATCTTAGGAAAGATTTGAATATGGGGAACACAACGTGTAAATAAAGTACAGGTGAGGGGGGGGGGGGGACAAAGCAGTGCTCTCAGTTAAGAAGCACACAAAACTCAAGGTAGTTTTCACCCGACCCAGTCAATATGGGTGGCCAGTAAAATGTTGAGTTACTTCAGTGTGACATGCACTGGAAAAACAAAAATGTCAGTAGGGGCCAGACGTGTTCAAAGCCGCTAAGTGGATTTTTCTTATTTATTGATTTGAAATTATTGTTTTTCTAAAACTTTTGATTTAAATTTAGTAGTATAGCATTATTTTGTGATTTTCTGATTAATTTGGTGTATTTATTCTTTACTCGGCCTTGCAATTGCATAAAAGTATCGGTAAGGGTATCCACGTGTTACAAGTCGCAACTCAGCCGAACGAGAAGTTTTTTAGCCATATTTAGCCGCTTATTGAAATTTTTTACATCAAATTATTTTTTGTAAGCAGCTTATAGACCTAGTAAGAATCGTTAGTTTATTCTGAATTGAGACAGCGAGATTTGAAAGTTAATTAATACTTAAGTGTCCATAGATTTACAGTTCGTAATTTCCCGCCCTTGTCTTTGTCATACGATCGTTATATATCGAACCTAGTTAGCGTTAGTATAGTATAGGTTATAATATTTTCAGTGATCGGTAAAATCTATTAAACTTGTTGAACTTCGTTGGCATTTAAATTGTACTTTTAACTAAATACATATACCGACTTAGATTACAAACGTAACATAATTAATTAATACATAACTGATATGGAAGTTATATAAAGGGAACTCGGAGATAATTAATACTTGACACTAAAAAATATATTCCGTTATAACTGTGTTGGGAGATTAGTTAGGGTTATAAACTGAAATTTTATTTAAATTAAAATAAATCATGACTCAGACCAGAGCAGCAAAACAAAAGGCTCAAGCTATTGGAAGTGCTGTGGCTCAGAGGAGAACTGAGGGGGGGGCAGTTGCCTTCTGAATCACAGCTTCTAAAATGCACAGCCTGCATGATGTTTGCGGAGCATTCAGGTACGGGACATGATATTGTCATGGGGGATGTCTCTGTGTGTGCGCGATGCAAGGAGTGTACTGAAATCAGGCAACAACTCAGCGTTCTTATGGGCCTATATGAGAGCTTGAAGGACAGGGTGGATGCCCTCGAAGGAACTAAATTGAGGGGCCCATCAAGCTCTCAGCTGCCCACATCAACACCAGAGCTTGCACTTGGTCATCGCGCAACACAGCGGCAACCCCCCAGGCAGAATGCGCTGGTCCCAAAGGAACTAGTAGTTGTTGATGACTATTGTCAGGGAAATGGGGAACATGCTTTGTAAAAAGGATAGGTGGAACAGGACAAGGGTATGTCTGCCAGGGGCAAAGGTTGATGACGTTGAAGAGCAGATATCATCTTTTAAGGGCACAAAAGGTGATATAGTTGTACACGTTGGCACTAATGATATCAAGAGTAGGAGACCGGCAGAATTGCTTAACAAGTACAGGTCACTGCTGAAAAAAAGCCGTGAAATAGGGTCGAATTTGAGTATCTGCAATTCTGTCCAGACACGATAGGAGGGAGTATATGATGAGAGCCTTGTCCATCAATTCGGCCCTGGAAAGATTGTACAAGGCTCAGGGGTAGAATTTTTTTCAGCCTGGTCGGTACTTGTTAACAGGAGAGATTGCTTCTACAGGGATGGGATACACTTAAATAGAAAGGGTGCAAGAATATTTGCTGATGCTATCGAGGCAGTGTTAGGTGGATCGGAAAACTGCTAGCTTGGGGGGAGACAAAGACGAATAGATTAACAGTAGCCACTGGCAGAGGTGAAAGAGATTCTTGCACTGCATCTATTGGAATGAGCCGCAGCCTGAAAAACAGGTTGCAGGATATTTCAGAGACTGCTGGGAGTCATTGCGGTACAAGTAAACACATTGGTTGTATTAGGGTAGCTAAGAATAGAAATAGGTGCATGTATACTTGCGTGTACACCAATGCTAGGAGTTTAGTAAATAAATTTGATGAATTTGAGGTATTGCTCAAAACATCAAAGGCAGATATTGTTGGGATATCAGAGACGTGGTGTCACACAGATATAAGGAATGCAGAACTGGAATTTGGGGAGTACAATGTCTACAGAAAGGATAGACAGGATAGGAAGGGAGGAGGGTTTATGCTATTAGTTAAGAAATACATAAAATCCAAGGAAGTGAAGCCAGTGGACATCGCTGGACAGTGCAGTGTCGAGTCAGTTTGGTATGACATAAGCATTGGGAGATGAAAATTGAGAGTAGGAGTGTGCTATAGGCCTAATGACTCTGATGAGTATAATAAGAAACTGTACAGGGAAATAGAGTGGGCCAGTAAATCAGAGAGTCTTATAATGGGAGATTTCAATTTCCGAGATATTGACTGGAATTTGGGGGCTGGTGATTCACACACTAGCAAGGCTTTTGTGGATTTATTGGATGATTGTTTTCTACATCAGCATGTTCGGGAGGCAACTAGAGGGAGAAATACTCTTGATTTGATTATCAGCAGTGATTCTTCATGCATTAAGAATCTGCAGATAAATGAACCACTAGGTGGCAGTGATCACAGTGTGCTGAAGTGGGATTTACTCAAAGAGGTAACTAACATTAGGGGTAAAGGGAAGGGTTATTGCTTTTGTAAAGGCGACTACGATGGACTGAGACAGTATTTAAATTATATACAGTGGGACCAACTGATGATGTTACCAACAGCAAATGCAAAATGGGAAGCATTCAAAGAACTTATTTTGGAAGCTACTAGGCTTTACATACCAACTAAGAAATATTGTTCAAGGTTTAGGCCTAAATGGATGTCAGATGAACTGATGAGGCATATGGCAGAGAAGAAACATGCATGGGATACATACAAATTAACACATGACACAGAAGCCTATGATAGATACAAGTTGATCTGTAACCAAGTTACAAAGGAGGTTAGGCAGGCGAAGGCAGATTACGAGAAGTCTTTGGCAAGTGATGCAAAGAAAAACAGCAAAGAGTTCTTTACTTATGTAAACTTTAGAAGGAAGGGGATGAATCAGATTGGACCACTTGATATCGATGGGTCAACTGTTGATGATCCTGCTCAGGTAGCTAACAAACTAAATGAATATTTTGCATAGACATTCACACATGAGGAGTTATTTAGCGAGGGGAAAGACAGAGGTGTATTCAACTCTAGCAGTAAGCTAGAGAATCTTGTAATAACTGAGAGTAAAGCGGAGGAGAAATTGTTGAAGATAAACACAAGAAAGGCACCCGGGGTGGATGGGATCTATCCAGTTATATTAAAGGAGGCAGCAGAGGAAGTAAGCAAACCCTTAGCCATAATTATGAGAGCTTCCTTGGACTCCGGGGAGGTACCCACAGACTGGAGATGTGCAAATGTGACCCCAATTCACAAAGCAGGATCAAAGGCTGACACAAGTAATTATAGACCTGTGAGTTTAACTTCTGTTCCAGGAAAATTAATGGAGGCACTAGTTAAAGAAGCACTGCAGGATCATTTAGACAAGACTTCAGTTATAGCTCGGACACAGCATGGTTTTGTTAAGGGGAAGTCTTGCCTGACCAATTTGATTGGATACTATGATGCAGTCACAAAGGAACTGGATGCAGGGAATAACTTTGATATTATATACTTGGATCTTAGAAAGGCTTTTGATACTGTTGCACATGGAAGACTGCTGCACAAATTGGAGCTGTGTGACATTGGAGGCAAATTGCTGCTGTGGTTAAGGGGGTGGCTGAGGGGGAGAAGACAGAGAGTGATAATCAATGGACACTGCTCGTCGTGGACTAATGTTATTAGTGGAGTCCCTCAGGGCTGAAGTGTTGGGTCCATTATTGTTTTCTGTATTCATAAATGATATTGATGATGGTATATCAAGCTTAATGTCAAAGTTTGCAGACGATACAAAGGTAGGCAGGGTTGTCAAGGACACTACTGACACTATGCTGCTGCAACAGGATCTGGAAAGGTTGAGCAGATGGGCTGAGAGGTGGCAAATGAAGTTTAACATTGACAAATGTAAAGTACTACACATGGGTAGTACTTTAGTACTACCCATGTACAGTGGTAGAGAATGAAAGGGAGCTGGGGGTGGTTGTGCAGGCAGATATGAAGTTCTCTGAGCAGTGCAGACGGGCTGCAAGAATAGCTCATGGTGTATTGTCAATGATATATAGGAATTTTTCTAGCAGGGATAAGGGGTGATTATTCCCTTGTATAAGGCAATGGTCAGGCCACACCTAGAGTACTGTATACAGGTCTGGACGCCTCATTTCAAGAAGGATGTAGAGCTGCTGGAATGAGTACAGAGAAGGGCAACAAGAAAGGCGAAAGACGAAGAAAGGCTAAGTTTTGCAAATTACAGTGTCTGGAGACTAGGCACCAGCGAGGTGATCTGATAGAGGTGTATAAAGCCTTGAATGGTTTGAGCATGCTCAATGCTGATGGGATTCTTCCTCTCACTCAGAATAATCACCTGAGAGGGCATAAATTCAAATTGAGGAAAGACAGATGTAGGATAGACGTGTGGAAATTTGCCTTTAGCCAGCGGGTGGTTGGTTGGTGGAACAGACTTCCATCCCTTGTCGTGGAAGTTGATAGCCTAAATAAGTTTAAGGCTCAGCTAGACAGGTATTTTGAATGAACAAGAGGGGTGAAGTGGAAGTGGTTTCTTTTTTTTAAATTTTTTTTAAAATTTTTTATTTAAAAAAAAATTTTTTTTTTTGGCTGATGCTGCATAAGCTTGCTTTCTTGCATCAAATGCCTCTGCTAATGCTAATGTTATAGGCCTAATGAACGTAATCAGCATAATGAGAAACCATACAGACACACAGAGTGGGCCAGTAAATAAGAATGCCTTTTAATTGGAATTTTAACTTTCCACATATTGACTGAACTTCTGGGTTTGTCACTCACACAGTAGCAAGACTTTTGTGGATTATTGGATGACTGTTTTCTACAGTAGCATGTTAGAGAGGTAAAAGACAGGAATACTCTTGACCTGATTATTAGCAGTGATTCTTTGTGTATTAAGAGTCTGCAGATAATAGAACCATCACCCCCTAGGGTTTTACTTAAAGTCCCTGCCCTGGGATTTACTTAAAGATGTAACTACCATTAAAGGTAAAGGGAAGGGCATTGCTTTTGTAGAGGACTTCAAAGGTCTCAGAGAGTTTTTAAATTCTTTTTGGTGGGACAAACTGATGATGTTACCAACAGCAAAATTTAAATGGGAGGCATTCAGAGAAGTAATCATAAAAGCTACTAGGTTTTCATACCAACTAATATGTATATATCTGTTCAGAATTCAGACCTAAACAGATGTCAAATGAACTGATAAGACTAGTGGCAGAGAAGAAAAATACATGGGATCCCATGCACATAAATCATTAGGGATACAATAACCTACAGCAGGTAAAAGCTAGTTTACAGTCAAGTCACAAAGGATAAGCAAACTAAGACATACAATGAAAAGTGTCTGGTAAAGAATGCAAAGAAAAGTAGAGAAAGTTTTTAGGAATTGGGATGTCAGAAGTATATCAAAATCTAACAGAGAATTAAATTATTTTGTGATAACTGAGGGGCAAGTTTAAGAGATGCTGCTGAAAAGATAATTGAAGGTTAACATTGACAAATGCAAGGTATATGGGTAGCATGATCCAAAAATACCACACAAAAGGTGGAGAATGAAAATGGGGATGAGTGTGCAGTCAGACATGATGTTCTCTGAGAAGTGCAGATAGGCCACTATGGCAGCTAATGAGGTTTTATCAATGACATAGAAGAATTTTGCCTATAAGGATAAGGTGATTATCCCTTTGTATATGGTGACAGTTAGACCACATCTTGCATATGGCATTTCAGGTTTGCAAACCTCATTATACGACCAATGTGGAGTTGTTAGAATGGGTGCAGAGAAGAGCAATGAGATTAGCATAAGTAACAATAGGATACGGATGCAAGATGAATATGCTTATCAAGAAAGGCATCCATTCTGCAAATTGTCGCATCTGAAAAATAGGCTACAAGGAGTTCTGTCTGAAGTGTTTAAAACTTAGAATAGATCTAGCAATGTAAATGCTGATGGCATCCTTATTCCTGCTCAGACAACGCGAGGTGGCATAAATTTAAATTGAAGAACAATGGTTGCGTGATAGACATGCTGAAATTTGCTTTCAGCTACAGAGTAACAGATTGTTGGAATAAGCTACTATCTGGTGTTGTGGAAGTGGGTGGTTTGAATAAATTTAAGATGGAATATATAAGCTAATTCCTTGCATCATTCGCCACTACTCATACAGGGTGGGACAGCAGGGTTGGATGTTTTTGGTGAATTATTTTTAAAATATGAGATGTAAATTGAGAATCTTTATTTAAAGGAATAATAATATTAAAAATGCAGTTTAGTATTCAAATGTTAAGTTTTAAAAATGACATGCTCCAAATGACCTCTAGCACTCTCAATACATTGCTGCAGTCTTTGCATAACTTCAAACAGGCCTATGGGGCTGGGAATTTCCATACTATAATAATTAATGATAAACACCAGCCAAGAAATTAAACTGAAAATTTATTATAAAATAAATAAAATAACATTCAGTGAAATGTGATGAAAATAAAATACAATGATTAAATTATAGTTACAATATGGTTAAAATGTAGTTAAAAGCAATAAAATTATCTAAAATAAACTGGGTTAAAAGCGATAAAACAATGAAACCTGGAGCTTTCGGAGACTGCCGTCTCCTTCTTCAACAGCATACTACTAGTGCTAAGACACATCCTTAAGTAGCAGGTCCATGGCACTCATGCACGTGGTCATCAGACACACGATCTACATTCTCCATGCGCGTATCGGAAACAGAAGTGGCTCAGGAGCGTGTCAAACAGAAACGGTCATCCCTTCTGAGGACAACTGCCTCAAACAGGGGGTGTAAACAGATCCCCCTGTCCCTATAAATAGTATTGTGACTGGATGAACCGATTCGCAAGCTCTCGAGCCACTTGCTTTCCCAAAATCCATGGGTGCAGTCAGTAATGACCGCGTCTTTATCGCTTTTAACCCAGTTTATTTTAGATAATTTTATTGCTTTTAACTATATTTTAACCATATTGTAACTATAATTTAATCATTGTATTTTATTTTTATCACATTTCACTGAATGTTATTTTATTTATTTTATAGTAAATTTTCAGTTTAATTTCTTGGCTGGTGTTTATCATTAATTATTATAGCATAGTCTTTGCATAAAACTGTGCATTACTTGCTGTAACAAATTTAAATTATTCTTCCAATTTCTTCTGTAATCCAGTCCTTTAGGAATTGAATGTGCTTGTTTCATAAACTTTTGACTTTATATATCACCAAAGAAAAAAAAAAAGTTGGGGAAGGTCAAGAGGAAGATCTTGACGGCCAATGGATGTTTGCCAAACCTTGAAACCAAGTGCCAAGGAAACTTGGTTTCAAGGTTTGGCAACATCCATTTCTCCTCAAAATGGCCATACTTTGTCTAAAAGTGTGTGGTGTTGCTCTGTCTTGTTGAAACCAGACATTTTGTTTGAACCTGTGTAGTTCCTTAACCAAAAATCATACTGTATCAATCATCAATCACTGTTACAGCCTGACTGTTCTCTTCAAAGAAGTATGGCTCGTTTACTCCAAATGTTGATACACCACACCAGATGGTTGGTTACCTTCTCACTATGTAAGGGCTTTAAGTGGAGCTTCATAGGCTTAGTCCACAACCAACAGTGAAAGTGCTGCTTGCTAAATTCAGAAAGGTGAAAATAGAACTCGTCTGACATAATCAAAATATTTGCATCATTTTTTAAAATGTCCAGATACTATTTACAGAACTGTACGAGCAATTTTATCCTGATTTATCTCATGGCCAACATGAATTTTGTACGGGTGGAACTGAAGTTCAATGTGCAAAATTCATCTTAGACTTCTGTTCAACATTAGGCAATAGCTTGTCTCCTTGCTGACCAGGATGGACTTCACAATACTGCATTTCTGATCCTCTTGACATTCTCAGGTGTGCAAATGGTATGCAGTCTCAACAAATTGATTGTTTACACACTACCACTAGCATGAAAAGCTTAAACTCACCTTATTATTGTGTACCAAGAGGAAATTCAGCAATGTCTCAGTACATTAAACCAAAGTAAAAACCTTCTTTGTGTTTACACAAGAGATTTTGTTGTAAAATAAGTTTCTACTGCAAACGTGATGCTTCACTGGCCAATTATCCATGATTACAGAACGGCACGAATACACAACTATAGGTATGTAGCCTCCATTCCCCAACTACCACAATGCTTCCTCTGCAGCATGCTGAAAAACATCCAATCCCACCACTGCCACCATCCTGTACTACAAGTAAACTTATTTGCTTGGTGATAGAGTATGGTACAATTAGAGGAGACAATTTTGTTGTTTTAATGCTTTCTGGTGGTAGTTTGATCTTTTAAAATAGTATAATTTATTTTTACTCCCCTCAACAGAGAATCACTTATGCAGTAACTCTTAAAACCCTTTTAGAGAAAGCTATTTCCTAGCTTGTTCACCCTGAAGTTTTATTTTAGGAAAGGATTATACAAGAGGGGAAATAAATTTGCTTATGTCAATAGATTCTAGGTGTCACTATATTCCTTTTCTCACTGTTTATATAAAGTCATTTTACATTTTGAATGGGCAATGTTATTCGTTGATAATGAATGCACATATATCTCATCATCATCCATTTTCAATCCACTGCAGGATGAAGGCCTCTCCAGCAACTTTCCAGTTCCTTCTGTTTTGAGCACTGGCCATCCATTTACTACCCAAAAACTCATGAATTTCATCTATCCATCTCCGCCTTTGTCTTCCAGGTTTTCTTCTAGCTCCTCTTGGGTTTCATTCTGTTATTTTCTTAGTCCATCTGTCATCATGTCTTCGAGCTATGTGTCCTGCCCAAGACCATTTTAGTTCTTTAGTTTTGATAAGAATGTCCTTTACTTGAGTTTGCTGCCTAATCCATGTGTTTCTCTTCTTATCTAACAGTCTGATTCCCAATATAATTCGTTCCATTCTTCGCTGTGTAGTTCTCAGCTTCTCTTCCATAAGTCATGGTGGGGAGTATACATTGATTCATTATTTTACGTTTCAGACAAACTGGGATATTGCTCTTCAGTATGTGACTATATTTCCTGAATGCTATCCATCCAAAATTTATTCTTCTCTTGACTTCCAGCCATTTATCATTATTACAGCTAATAACTTGTCCCAGATAAGTATGACTCCACCTTTTCAATTACTGCTCCTTCAATCATTATTTCCCTTTCCGTGGCATACTTGTTCATCATTACTTTTGTTTTAGCCATATTCATCTTTAGTCCAAAATCCTTACTAATTGTGCATAACTGATTAAGATTTTCCTCTAATTCTTTGGGATCGTGGCTTACAACCACAATGTCATCTGCAAATCGTAAATGGTTTAGGTACTCTCCGTTCACATTGACTCCTTTCTGCGACCAGTCTAATCTTCTGAAAGCTTCCTCAAGGGCAGCAGTAAACAGCTTCGGAGATATTGTGTCTCCTTGTCGAACTCCTTTCTCGATTTTAAATTTGCTACTGTCTTTGTCTAGTCTAATAAAGGAGGTAGCACTCTCATATATTTTCTTCAAAATCATAATATATGGGGTATCTATGCCTTGTCTTTTCAGTGCCCGAAACATTGCCTTATGCTGTATGGAGTCAAATGCCTTTTCATAATCCACAAATGCCAGGCATAATGGTGTTTTATATTCATTTGCTTTCTCCATTAGCTGTGATATTACGTGAAGGTGATCCATAGTTGTGAATCCTGTCCTAAAGCCAGCTTGCTCTTTCGGCTGATTCTCATCAAGTATTCTTTCTAATCTGTTAGTAATGACCCTTGTGAACAACTTGTAGATGTTGGATAACAAGCTAATTGGTCTATAATTTCCAATTTCTGATTTATCTCCTTTCTTATGCAGCAAAACTATGATTGCATTATTCCACTGCTTAGGCGTCACACCTTTTCTAATGCACTTTGTGAAGAGCCTTGCCAGTTTTTGTGTTATGTCTCTTCCTCCCAATTTTAACAACTCTACAGTAACTTCGTCTTCCCCCGGGGCTTTCCGATTCTTCATTTTCTTCAATGCATGTTCTACCTCATCAGGAAGAATATCGGGTGTGTCGTATGTGTTGCTACTTTGCAATCCATCTTCCCCACTGCTGGTATCATTCCCTCGCTCCTTGTATAAGTCTCTATAGTAGTCTTCTGCTATTTGAATTATGCCTTCTCTGCTGTTTATATAAGTACGCCATCGCTATTCTTCAGTTTCAGTATCATTTGTCTTTCTGTATTACTGCTCATGGCTGCTGATTTAAATCCTTTGTTTTCCCTTAATGCTTGTTCTACTTTTCTTGTGTTAAATCTTCTTATGTCCTCTCTGAGTCTCTTTCTAATGGCTTTGCATAACTCAGTATACTCAATTTTCTCCCTGTCACTGTTTTTCTTGCTCTTCATTTCTCATCTTCGGTTCATCATGACAAGTGTTTCTTGACTAATTTTTTCTTCTTTGGATTTCTGTTTCCCTATAGGTTTCTTGGGCTTTATCACTTTCAGAAAGTTGTAATATTCCTCGTTGATATCTTGGTCCTGAGCAGTCTGCAGAAGCTCAAACTTGTTCTTAAGTTCCAGTACATACTGCTTTTTCTCCTCCTCTGTTATCTCAAAGACCTTTGTATTATTTACTCGAGTCAGTTTTTTCCTTTCCTTTCCTACATCTATATCAAGTGTACATCTTACCATTCTGTGATCACTTCCAACATTTACCTTATTCAGGACGGTAACATCATTCACAATATATCTTCTGTTAGTGAGGATGAAGTCGATTTCATTAGTTGTTAATCCATTTGGACTCTTCCATGTCCACTTTCTGTTCACCCTTTTCTTGAAAAAAGTGTTCATATATGCACATATATCTAGTCAAACATAACATCAGAAACTAATCAGAGTTTCAGGATTCATAGAAAGTCAATTAATAGTTTACGTGTGCTTACTAAACCTAAGTGGTTTTAAATCTTTAAACCTACTTATTGAATTCACTTACATTGTAAAAAAAAAAAACCAAAAGTGTTTTCTTTTAGATTTTATTTTATAAAACTAATATTATTACCATATTAGCATCCTATTTACATTTGTATTTGGCCACAAATGAAAATTCCATGAGAAAACATTTTAAAACTTATTTTTCAAGGGTCTGTAATGATTTTTTTCTGTTCATATATTAGCTGCTTTTAAAAGGTACTTTCTACTTATAATAACAACAACAACAAAAAAAAAAAAAAAAAAAAAAAAAACACCATTGAAATGTGCATTATCCTTCTGAGAAGCAGAATACTTGATTTCAAATTGAATCTATTATTTACCAATTCTTACGAAAATTTAAATTTGTGCTGTAGTACTATCAGTGAGAATGGTGGCATGCAGCTGTTATTGCTTTCAATGGGGGGGGGGGAGGAATGAAGTAAATCAATCACATAGCAATTTTGTTATATCTGACAAAGATAGCTTTGTCATATAAGCCAACAGTTAAAATTTTATTACATTTTTAAAGTTTAGTACTGGAAGATTTGATGATTTATCAATTTTATTCTCTACAAATAAGAAATCAAAAAGTGCAGCTGCCAAAATATAACAGAGTTTGTTTATATATAGCATATTCAAAATGTGCCCTTTTACTTCTTTACTATGTATCCAAAGAAATAGTGTGTTCAAAAAGGGACGACTATATAAATTTTCATGTCTGTGCAAAAAAAAAAAAAAAAAAAATTATATATATATATATATATATATATATAAAAAAAAAACACATTTTGGAAATCTTAAAAGGCATAATCAAAACAAAGACATGTCTCATTCTGATTTATTTTTTATATGCACAGCATCAATGAATACTACTTATGTTAAAATTTGGTAAACAAAAATAACAAAAACAGCAATGACAAAATAAGGCAGTTAAATTTGCTTTATACATACTTTAGTTTTGGCTTTTTTTTATATACGTAGATTAACATATATATCTACATACATATATATATATATATATGTATACATATATATATACACACACAGTCGATTCCGGTTATTTGGGACATATCGGGACTAGTGCATTTTGGCCCGATTAAGTGGCTGCCCCAATTATCCGAAGTTTCATGTAAATAGTTAAAAGTACAATGACCCCCCACTTTACAATTGGTTCACTGTACAATCAAATCACGTTACAATGGACTCACCATAGTAAAGTACCGATGCGTTCACTATGTGTAGTAAGTGCCAGTCATTGTGATCATGTTTGTGAATGGAATTTTAATTTGATTCTAATTAGCGAAAATAGGAGGAATATTATCCACAGGCTTTAAAAGTAAAGATATTTTAAGCACAAATTTACCCTTTATTACCTTACCAATTAAAAAATTAAATGATACGTGAAAATTGGAATATACGTGATCATCAGAATTATTAATACGTACTGTAATATGTACGTACTAACTAGTTGATATTTCTTTTCACTGACATTTGTAGGTGGGGGTTAAAAGATAAGCAATCAATAACAAAGAACACGGCGCACACAAATTGCAAGTAACATGATACGAGCAAGTGAGAACGGAGTAACAAGTTACAAAGCTTTAAAAATAGGAATGAAGAGAAGATTCTGAAAATTAATTTTTTTATGACTGAAGATTCCATGGAAGTGTAAACACATTTCACCATAATAACCCACAGAATTCCAGCTGTTGGTATCATCGCAAATTCAATAAGATCGAGTTTACTGTCCATTTACGATAAATTGCACTAACAGAAAAGCCCAATAAAGAGGTGACTGCTAATTGTTTTATGGTTGTGACCTCTAAGAAATCCGACAAAACCATGTGGTACGGTCACAGACAATTGTAGGGTAATCTTTTTGCTGTGGTCTCTTGCCCCGATTAAAACGGCATGTTTTCCCAGTTAAGCTAAGTAAACCCTGGCTATTTTTTTGATTGGTTCTGTTTTTTACGATTTGACCCAAATAAACGGCTGCCTTGATTAACCAGTGGCCCAAATAACTGAAATCCACTGTACACACACACACACACACACACACACAGAGAGAGAGAGAGAGAGAGAGAGAGAGAGAGAGAGAGAGAGAGAGAGAGAGAGAGAGAGAGAGAGAGAGAGATATGGACACACACATGCGCATACACACACCCATACTTTCTTTGACTAAAGTTTAACATAAATGAAATCAGAATATTACAATATATATTTAAGATTCCAATAGTTTACATCAGGAGTTTCACCAATATATATTTTTCTGTCATTAAAAATGACGTGTAGAATTTGTGCATGCAGAACAGTCTCACAGTTTTGTAAAATTAACAAAAATAATTTAATTTGAATTAGAAAAGAAAACAGTTAAAACTACACAAGGTATGTGTGTATGTATCTGGGGGAAGTGGAGGAGAGAGGGAGAGAAAGAGAGGCTATTATTCATATGCAATACTATGCTAAGTACCTGTGAGGGACCGCTGTTAGGAACTTAATTTCATTTCTACATTATAACAGCCAAAGAAAGGGGATAAGCTCAGTATAATTTAAATTCCACATAGTCCTTAAATTTTTCATGTCATAACTTTACAAGAACTCATATTTAAAAATTCTACAATTCACTACTTGTCACTTGGCTTGACAACAAAAAGACCTGACCAGCATGTCTTTCTTGTTACTGGCATGTACAAGCTATCTAAGTGAGTAATAAATTAAATGACTGGAGAAAAAAAAAAAAAAAAGAAATTCACAATATGTACAAAAGCAATCATATGCAATTTTTTTTTTTTTTTTTTTTTTTTACCAACATCTCACTAGTAATACTTTTCATGTGAAGAATGAAAATCAACAAAATACTACAGTTGATGCACATAAATGCTATATTATGAAGATGAAGATTTCACCATAGGTGAAATGAGTAATGTTGAGCTTATTTTGCATTTATACACTGTTCTCAAAAAATGCTGGTCGTGCAGCAGTCCAACTCCAATAGAACTGGAGATTTCAGCAACCATTATAGTTTGCTGATATGCATCCCATATGAACAAGGCAAAAATGAGATAAGTAATTCTGTACATACAGTACCTATACATTTGCAACAATTATTACAGATACTGCATTAACAAGATGTGAAATAAAGTTGCTGCACAGACATGCATAGCTGTGTTAAAGCTGACCTGTTGTTGCACTGCTAATGATGGTACCAGCATATGTGCACCTGGATCACCTGTGACCTGGTCTTAGTTCACTATGTACAATGAGAAGAGATGAAATCTAGAAGACTGACTCTGCTGAGCGTGAAAGATGGATAGGGTGCGAAGGACTACGGGCAAGCCTCTTCTTGGGTAATAGTGGTAGACGAGAAAGGATATTCAAAAGTTTGCTAAATTCTGGTCGTTCAGTAGCCTTATATGCCCAGCACATCATTAGAATATCCTAAAAGAGAAAACAATTACTTATAATTACCTGTTTGTACTAAAGAAGATTCAAGTTTTTGGGAAAATAATTTCAATACTAATACAATTATATAATACACACTGGTGGACAAAAGCAACTGTATATCTACTGGATGCAAAAATTATTGATGTAACAAATAACTTATCAGCTGGTACTAGTAGGTGCATGGTAATACATGTGGGAACTAATGATTTTAATGAAGCTTATACTAACTGACGAATTGGTTATGAAATAGGACAATGTTTTTCTGTCTGCAAATCTGGCCAGACATAACAGGAGGGATTTCATGACAAAAGCCCTGTGGATTCTCTAAGCTTGGTGGAGCAGCCATGCAGAGAAATTTATTTTGTAAAGATTGTATTCAATTAAAGAGAGGAGGTGCAAGGGGTTTCTGCTAATGCCACTGAGGAGCATTAAGAGTATAGAGAAACTGCTAGTTTGGTAGATTAGGGAAGTAACACACATGGAAAAAAGATTACACTTCAATTAGCTCTAGAGAGCACTTGTGTGCAATTACTAATTATCTTAAACACTGAAAGAGAAACTGTAATGGGCAAAATCCATTAGCAACCTAAGGCCAAATCACTTCTAAGCCAGTGGTAGGTAAGCTGACAGGTTACTCACCCTCAAAAATAATATTCCTGCTTTAACCGGTAACTAATGATTGCAAATCTGCAATTTTTCTATATTCCTAAATATAGTCAAACTTTTACTGCAATAGTTTCTGAGGTGGCCCACTACCATCTTCGCAACTATTTTTGCTTGAGCATGGGATTGGATAAGTGTTGATGCTGTGTTTTTTTTGTTTAAAGTTTCCCGTTACTTATAATTCTTCTCCCACCAGTTCAATAAACATCCATATTCTTACCACTAGCTGTTTTTGAAGGATTGCTTCCACAGAGTAAAGACAGGAAAGTGAAACCTGATATTCCCTCCATATGGCCTCACATGCAGGAAACAAGATGTGTAGTTTTAAATTTTGCACACTTCACAATGCATGAAACTTGCATTAAATTTTGAAATAAACTCAAAAACAGAAGTAACTAATAGTATTGAATATATATAATGTTTTTAATATTTATATATACTTAATAAGCAGAAATTTATGTGCATGTTTGGAATTTTGCACACTTTAGTCTTTTAACTTGGAAAATGGAAGAGACCAAGAGACTGATTTCTATTTTATGCCTGAAATGTTTTTTACTATTTTCAGCAGAATCAATTTTTTTCTTGATATTTGGAAAATAGAAGGCATAAAACACACAGCATGTTTTAAAATTTTCATTTGAATTTTTTATTAAAACTTAAAAAGTGCATGCTATAAGTACTGCAGTATATCAAAAAAATATGAAATTAGCATTAGCATTTGTAGAGGCATTTGATGCAAGAAAGCAAGCTTATTTCACCCCCTGTTCGTTCCAAATACCTGTCCAGCTGAGCCTTAAACTTATTTAGGCTATCAACCTCCACCACAAGGGATGGAAGTCTGTTCCACCAACCAACCACCCGCTGGCTAAAGGCAAATTTCCTCACGTCTATCCTACATCTGTCTTTCCTCAATTTGAATTTATGCCCTCTCAGGTGATTTTTCTGAGCTAGAGGAAGAATCCCATCAGCATTGAGCATGCTTAAACCATTCAAGGCTTTATACACCTCTATCAGATCACCTCGCTGGTGCCTAGTCTCCAGACACTGTAATTTGCAAAACTTAAGCCTTTCTTCGTAAGAGCACCCCTTTGTTCCATTCACTAATCTTGTTGCCCTTCTCTGTACTCGTTCCAGCAGCTCTACATCCTTCTTGAAATGAGGCCTCCAGACCTGTATACAGTACTCTAGGTGCGGCCTGATCATTGCCTTATACAATGGAATAATCACCTCCTTATCCCTGCTGGAAAAATTCCTGTATATCATTGACAATACTCCATGAGCTACTCTTGCAGCCCGTCTGCACTGCTCAGAGAACTTCATACCTGCCTGCACAACCACCCCCAAGTCCCTTTCATTCTCTACCACTGTCAGTGTAGTACCACAGAGTTGATACGTTGCTCTGGGGTTGCTGTTTCCCATGTGTAGTACTTTACATTTGTCAATGTTAAACTTCATTTGCCACCTCTCAGCCCATCTGCTCAACCTTTCCAGATCCTGTTGCAGTAGCATAGTGTCAGTAGTGTCCTTGACAACCCTGCCAACCTTTGTATCATCTGCAAACTTGGACATTAAGCTTGATATACCATCATCAATATCATTTATAAATACAGAAAACAATAATGGACCCAACACTGAGCCCTGAGGGACTCCACTAATAACATTAGTCCACGATGAGCAGTGTCCATTGATTACAACTCTCTGTCTTCTCCCCCTCAACCACCCCTTTATCCATAGCAGCAATTTACCTATAATGTCACACTGCTCCAATTTGTGTAGCAGTCTTCCATGTGCAACAGTATCAAAAGCCTTTCTAAGATCCAAGTATATAATATCAAAGTTATTCCCTGCATCCAGTTCTTTTGTGACTGCATCATAATATCCAATCAAGTTGGTCAGGCAAGACTTCCCCTTAACAAAACCATGCTGTGTCTGAGCTATAACTGAAGTCTTGTCTAAATAATCCTGCAGTGCTTCTTTAACCAGTGCCTCCATTAATTTTCCTGGAACAGAAGTTAAGCTCACAGGTCTATAATTACTTGTGTCAGCCTTTGATCCTCCTTTGTATATTGGGGTCACATTTGCACATTTCTAGTCTATGGGTAACTCCCCTGAGTCCAAGGAAGCTCTCATAATTATGGCTAAGGGTTTGCTTACTTCCTTTGCTGCCTCCTTTAATATAACTGGATAGATCCCATCCACCCCGGGTGCCTTTCTTGTGTTTATCTTCAACAGTTTCTCCTCCACTTTACTCCCAGTTATTTCAAGATTCTGTAGCTTACTGCTAGAGGTGAATACTCCTCTGGCATTCCCCTCGCTGAATAACTCCTCATGTGTGAATGTCGATGCAAAATATTCATTTAGTTTGTTAGCTACCTGAGCAGGATCATCAACAGTTGACCCATCAATATCAAGTGGACCAATCTGATTCATCCCCTTCCTTCTAGAGTTAACATAAGTAAAGAACTCTTTGCTGTTTTTCTTTGCATCCCTTGCCAAGGATTTCTCGTAATCTGCCTTTGCCTGCCTAACCTCCTTTGTAACTTGGTTGCATATCAACTTGTATCTATCATAGGCTTCTGTGTCATGTGTTAATTTGTAAGTATCCCATGCATTTTTCTTCTCTGCCATATGCCTCATTAGTTCATCTGACATCCATTTTGGCCTAAACCTTGAACAATATTTCTTAGTTGGTATGTAAAGCCTAGTAGCTTCCAAGATAAGTTCTTTGAATGCTTCCCATTTTGAATTTGCTGTTGGTAACATCATCAGTTGGTCCCACTGTATAGAATTTAAATACTGTCTCAGTCCATCGTAGTCGCCTTTACGGAAGCAATAACCCTTCCCTTTACCCCTAATGGTAGTTACCTCTTTGAGTAAATCCCACTTCACCACACTGTGATCACTGCCACCTAGTGGTTCATTTACCTGCAGATTCTTAATGCATGAAGAATCACTACTGATAATCAAATCAAGAGTATTACTCCCTCTAGTTGCCTCCCGAACATGCTGATGTAGAAAACAATCATCCAATAAATCCACAAAAGCTTTGCTAGTGTGTGAGTGACCAGCTCCCAAATTCCAGTCAATATCTGGGAAATTACAATCCCCCATTATAAGACTCTCTGATTTACTGGCCCACTATTTCCCTGTACAATTTCTTATTATACTCATCAGAGTCATTAGGCCTATAGCACACTCCTACTCTCAATTTTGATCTCCCAATGCTTATGTCACACCAAACTGACTCAACACTGCACTGTCTGGCGATGTCGACTGGCTTCACTTCCTTGGTTTTTATGTGTTTCTTAACTAATAGCATATCCCCTCCCCCCTTCCTATCCTGTCTATCCTTTCTGTAGACGTTGTACTCCCCAAATTCCAGTTCTGCATTCCTTATATCTGTGTGACACCACGTCTCTGATATCCCAACAATATCTGCCTTTGATGTTTTGAGCAATACCTCAAATTCATCAAATTTATTTACTAAACTCCTAGCATTGGTGTACACGCAAGTATACCTGCACCTGTTTCTATTCTTAGCTACCCTAACACAACCCATGTGTTTACTTGTACTGCAATGGCTCCCAGCAGTCTCTGAAATACCATGCATCTTGTTTTCCAGGCTTCTGCTCATTCTAATAGAAGCAGTGCAAGAATCTTTCACCTCTGCCAGTGGCTACTGTCAATCTATTGGTCCTTGTCTCCCCCCAAGCTAGCAGTTTTCCGACCCACCTAACACTGCCTCGATAGCATCAGCAAATATTTTTGCACCCTTTCTATTTAAGTGTATCCCATCCCTGTAGAAGCAATCTCTCCTGTTAACAAGTACAGTCCAGGCTGAAAAAAATTCTACCCCTTGAGCCTTGCACAATCTTTCCAGGGCCGAACTGATCGACAAGGCTCTCATCATATACTCCCTTCTATCGTGTCTGGGCAGAATTGCAGACACTTTCAAATTCAACCCTAATTCTCGGCTTTTGTTCAACAGTGATCTGTACTTGTTAAGTAATTCTGCCGGTCTCCTACTCTTAATATTATTAGTGCCAACGTGTACAACTATATCACCTTTTGTGCCCTTAAAAGATGATATTCGCTCTACAACGTCATCAACCTTTGCCCCTGGCAGACATACCCCGGTCCTGTTCCACTTATCTTTTTTACAAAGCATGTTCCCCGTTTCCCTGACAATAGAGTCACCAACAACTACTAGTTCCTTCGGGACCAGCGCATTCTGCCTTGGGGGTTGTCTCTGTGTCACGCGATGCCCAAGTGCAAGCTCTGGCGTTGATGTGGGCAGCTGAGAGCTTGATGGGCCCCCTCAATTTAGTTTCTTCGAGGGCATCCACCCTGTCCTTCAAGCTCTCATATAGGCCCACAAGAACGCCGAGTTGTTGCTTGATATCGATACACTCCTTGCATCGCGCGCACACACAGAGACATCCCCCTTGGCAGTATCATGTCCCGTACCTGATTGCTGTGCAAACATCAAGCAAACAGCGCATTTTATAAGGCTGTGAGTCAGAGGACAACTGCTCCCCTCAGTTCTGCTCTGAGCCACAGCACTTCCATTAGCTTGAGCCTTTTGCTTTGCCGCTCTGGTCTGAGTCATGATTCTATTAATTTATTAATTAATTATAATTAATTATGTTATGTTATTAATTATGTTAAATATAATTAATTATATTACGTTCGTAATCTAAGTCGTTATATGTATTTATTTAAACGTACAATTTAACTGCTAACGAAGTTCAACTAACGCTATCTAGTACGGTATATAACTATCGTATCACAAAGGCGGGAAAATTACGAACGGTACTGGAGTTGAAACACGTGGAAACCTTTACCGATACTTTTATGCAATTACAAGGCCGAGTAAAGAATAAATACACCAAATTAATCAGAAAATCACAAAATAATGTTATACTACTAAATTTAAATCAAAAGTTTTTGAAAAACAATAATTTCAAATCAATAAATAAGAAAAATCCACTTAGCGGCTTTGAACACGACCGTCTCTAGTAGCCTCGTCAGCAGATCTTATATGACCTTGTGTCACACTGCAGCGGACAGAGTGTCTTAACACATATACATATCATATAGGAAAATTTCAAAATAAAAGGTTATCTGATGACAATTTGCATGATATAAGTTGAAGGACGAGAAGAACATCCAATAAAGCATCTATAAGTTTAGATTTGATAAACAGGAAGAAACTATTTAAATTTTTAAAAAGTTGATATAAACTTTATTTTTCTGAGGCTCAAACCCATGTCGTCATTACTGGCAGTCCAGTGCTTATCCCCAAGGCTACCCCTTCAGTTGGTGCTGTTTAAGCAGAATTAAAAAATAATAATAATTTAAAAAAAAAATAAAACATTTTTCAAAATTAAAAAGAAAATTGGGTACCACCACTGCTGGGTTCAGTAAAAAATTATCACTGGACTTGAGAGAGGACTTTGGATTGGAGAAGTGTCAATGTACCATCAATACACAGAGATGGTTCTAAGAGCAAAGTGGGCAGCTACAGAACAGTTAGGCTGACTCAGTCATAAGAAACACCTCTGAGGCAATTATTAAGAGGGTAATCCAGGGATATGACTATCTAGGAAATGAGATGGAATTCTGAAGAACACACAAAATGGTTTTGTCATGTATCATGAAAATAGTTATTTTCATGATACAGTTGCTCATGAGTTGGATGTAGGAATAATTTAAAATTTTATTTGGACTTTAGCAGGGCATTTGGTTCAGTTCCTCAGGAGAGATTGCTGTGCAAACTGGATTAGGTTCCAGTTTGCGAACTGGATCCTAATTAGGAACACATTAGGATCATTAGGATTAAGTAAGATTGTATAACTGGATCATAGGGTGGCTGCAGGCAAAGATGCAGAAGGTTGTAATCAATGGATATTCTTCAGATTGGTGTAATCAGAAGTTGAGTCCTCTGATGATCAATTCTGTGACCACTTATTACTGATTTTCACAAACAACATTGATGATGTCAAGGTTGGGGGGGGTGGTTAATGATCAGTGTCAAGCAGTGCTCCTGCAGGATGACTTGGACAAGCTTCAAGGATGGTCAGAAAAGTGCAGGATTGTGCCACTCTTCTGACCATCCTTTTAATTGTATTTTTTTTTTTTTATGTCCCCAATTCTCAAAGTCTTACACTTGAGAATTGTGAATGTCAAAATAACTTCTTGACTTGATGGGGTTGACTTAAAAACAAAAGATGAAAAGGATCTGGAAGTTAAGACATGGGCTACTTTGAAGTTCTGAGAAGTGCAGACAGGGAGCCTTTTGATTATTTACTGAACAATGGCCTGTAGAGATATAAGAAGGTCATAATCACACTGTATAAGGCAGTGGTTACCAACCGGGGTGCCGCAACAACAATTCAGGGGTGCCACGTAATTTGGGTTTAAGTTACTTAAACTTATTATTATTTTTTAAAATTTATGTTTATTTAATTATAAAAAAGGTGTACCGTTGCTTTTTAATTTTGTGATCTATAATTTATGTTTACTTAGTACCTCTATATAAAGAATAAAATTATTATATACTGTATACATATAATTTGTATTACAAAATGTAATTTTTATAATTATATTATTGTAATAACTATCATATAACATTTTTTAATATTACACAGAGAGAGAGAGAGAGAGAGAGAGAGAGAGAGAGAGAGAGAGAGAGAGAGAGAATTGGATCTAACAGGCAGAAAATTGAGTGGGTGCCGCAAAATAAAATAACTTAGCAGTGCTGTTATTAAAAAAAGGTTGAAAACCACTGGTATAAGGCAATTGTAAGACTGCACTTGGAATACTATATCCAAGTATTGAGATCACCTAAAACACATACAGCAGGCCCCTGTTATAACGAGGTTTGCTTTATGCTGATTTGCTATAATGCTGTTCTTATATTATAACCCGTATCTGACTATAATGCTGTCACAGATCACTATAACGCTCTTTTACAGATTGCATTTTTGGCATATTTAACGAAATTGTTTCATTTGATGGAGTCGATAGCTTGGAAATGAATAACAAAACAGCATTAAAACGTTTCCCATGCTGACTTGAGAAATTTTCCTACACTCAGTGAAATTTTCTCGCATGCTAATTTAATTGCAGTACAGTAACTTGTTACGTAGTTCAGAGATCAACATTTTAAAAAAATTATCAAGTATATTCCTTGTAATATTTGCTTTATATGCATTTATCTGAAGTCTAGTCATCCCTCAGTACAGTATTAGACATCGTGCGTAACGGACAGTTTACTTGAACATTGTATCATAATTAATGCAACCAACGCAGTCACATTTTAGAAGAGTTAATAATGGCCGATAAGAATGAAAAACCAATGTCTGAGCACAGTACGAAGACTATAAATGTAAGAAAAAGATTGAATTTGAAAATTAAATTAGACGTTTTGAAGCGAATCGATTCCCGTCAATGACAAGCGGATGTGTACCATAATTTACGACTTGCCAGTTTAACTGTAAGAACAATTATAAAAAAATCAAGAATTAATTTTAGCAGCGGGAAAGATAGCTGTTCCACTGCAAGCAACTAGGGCTAGGCCGGCTATTAGGATTGAAATGGAAAAGACTTTAACTAATTTTACTGAAGATAAAGTTCAATGCAGAATTCAGTTAAGTTAAATATTATGAAAAAAAAAAAAAAAAAAAGAAGAGAGATTAGCCAATATGATGATCTGAAGAAAACTCACCTAAAAAAAAAAAAAAAATGTGGAACCATTTAAAACTGGTAAGGGCTGGTTGAATAGATTTAAAATCTAAGGAGAAGCCACAAGTGCAGATCAAGGAGCCGAAACTTTCAAAAAAGAACTTGTTAAAATTATTGAAGAGGAATATTATGTGTTATACTTCTCAACAAGTTTATAACATAGATGAAGCAGGACTTTTGTGAAAACGAATGCCCAAAAGAAGTTTCATATTGAAAGAAGCAAAAAACATGCCAGGTTTCAAAGCGGCGAAGGATCGGGTGACTTTTTATTGTTGGGTGGAAACGCTGTGGGGGATTTAAAATTAATATCCCTTTTAGTTTATTTAGAAGAGGGCCAAAGTTCAACCCAATTGACACATTTTTTATGATTAAATTAAATCAATCAAAATCAATTTAGATCAATTAAATTCATGATTTTAATTGGAAATAAGTTTAATTTTGATACGTAAATAGTTACCACATAATTATATACGTATGTAATGCAGAATATTTTATATGTACAAATATTTGAATATTAAATATTTTGACCAACATTTGTGCATCTTTTCACTAACGTTTATTATTGATTAGGAAATATCCTATGGCACCGACCGCAACTTACAAATACATGTTACCTTATGGGAATGCAGAGCTCGCTTAGCGCGGATTCACTTAGGCTCTGTTTTTCCGGAATGAATCAGCATTAAGCGGGAGTCAGTTAAGTTAAATATTATAAAAAAAAAAAAAAAAAAAAGAAGAGAGAGAGAGAGAGAGATTAGCCAATATGACACTTAACGTCCTGTACACTTAAATATAAGATGTCAAAATGTATGATAGATGAGGTTAAGAGATTAATTGACCAAAAGACACAAGGACAGTTACAGAAAATTGTGACAGAAAATTTTACAAGAAAGCACTAGTAAAGAGATGTAAGAATGGAGATAAGGAGTTCTCATATGGAATACAAAAGAACAGTATTAAAAATTATCCCTTAATTGGTTGCAATGGAAGGTCCATAGAAAGCTCAGCAGAAATGGCTGAACAGCTGAACAAATACCTCTAACTGCCACGAAATAGGTAATGTCTTAATCAACAGAAGAATTAGAAAAGCTCCAGGAGAAGATAGTTATAATTAAAAAGGGCTGCATATGAGTGTATCAAACCATCGGGAATGTTAATGAGAGAGTCATTAGACTCATGGGAAAACTTTGGACTGGAGAATGCTAATGTCACCACAATCCACAAAGGCACTATAGAAAAGTTGGATAACTATAGGCCATGAATTTAATTTCTGTGGGACCTTGACTAGATCTACATGGGTCTGCTGAAGGGAGAAGACAAGCCTGACCATTCTGGTAAATTACTATGATACAGCCCAAACAGCTGGATGTTTGTTTGTTTGTTATTTGGTTTTTAGGAGCATTAGCAACTAAGGCCATATTGCTCCGGGGATATGCGGTGGTCATTCCCTGACCTTTCCTCCGTATTTGGTGGTCACGGGCTTGAACCCCGGTCTAATCAAGAAGCATGTGCTATGCACTGCTGCTCCTGCCCAACTGGATACGGAGGCGCAACAGCTGTATGTAAGTAACAATTTTGGCATATATAAACTTTTGATACTGTCCCACAAAGAAGGCTGCTATATAAGGCTCGAAGTAGCCCAGTGGTCAGGAGCGAGAGTGCATAGCACACGTTCCTTGAGTGGACCGGAGTTCAAGCCCGTGACTACTAAATACGATAAATAGTTGTATTGACAATTTATTGTAAATTCTACTGACTTGATTGTTGTGCTGGAGTATAAACAGAAAATTTATTTATTTATAAACTGGGTGTGAAAAAGTCTTGGATAACCTGGTTGATGAAAGACTCTTCACAGTGAGGAGAGGCTTAGATATATGAAATTAGTGATTTCAATGTTGCAGATGACTGTTTATTAGAAAAGCTTAAGCCTAAAAAAAAAAAAAAAGTAAGGCTAATTTTGAGGGCATCATTAGACACAAGATTTCTTTTGTATTGTATTTCTTTTGTATCCAATACTGCTTTTATGTGTTGGCTAATGTATCGCCAATACATAAAAGCAGTTCTAAGAGTGAAGTCAGTAACTACAGACCAATTAGCCCGAGTTCAGTGGTAGGGAAAATTTTAGAAGCTATGATTAAGAGTGCAATCCAGGGACATTTAGAAAGAAATGGCATTTTGAAGGACACACACACACACACACACACACACACACACACACACACACACACACACACACACACACACATGGTTTTGTTAAGGGAAAATCATGTTTGACTAACTAAGCTATTTTCACACAGTTACTCATGAACTGGATGTAGGGAACAATTTTAACATAGTTATTTGGATTTTAGCATGGCATTTTACGCAGTCCCTCATGAGGAGTGGTTACTGTACAAGCTGGAACGTGTTATTACTGCAAAAGTTCTTAAATGAATTGCAGGGTGGCTGCAGGGCAGAAGGTTGAGATTAATGGATATTCTTCAAATTGGTGTAATGTCAGAAGTGGGGTTCCCTAACAATCAGTTCTTAGACTAACGTTTCTGATTTTCGTAAAAAGACATTGATGAAGGGATACAAGCTGTGATGTCAAGATTTAGAAGATGTAAAGATTGGGAGAGTCATTAATGATATGTGCCAAGTAGCACTTCCTCAGGATGACTTGAACAGGCTTCAAGAATTGCCAGAAAAGTGGCAGCTTTGTTTAATGTAGCAAAATTCAAGATAACTTATACACTTGGTGAAAACGAATAAAAAACAGAATGGGAAGAAAGGGATACGGGAGTTACAATACAGGCAGAAATGAAGTTTTCTGAGCAATGCAAACAGGCATCCAGGAAAGCACATGGTACCCTGTTGATGATTTATCAAACATTATCATGTAGAGGTTATAATCCCATCCCCTAGTAACAGTAATAGTATTTGCCATATAGTGCAAGGAAGCCGCAGTCTTTTGCTGCACTGACAAAAAAAAAAACCACAACCAAGTAGGTAAGAAAACTCAAATTATATTGAATTTATTCAATTCAATTTAATTTGACCTCTGAATTTATTCAAAACCGTAAGCCTCAACTAACCTGCTAGGGCAACTTATTCCAGCTATCAATGACTTGCTGGCTAAAACAAAACTCCCTACAATATTGTTATTTGGTTTTTAGGAGTATTAGCAATTAAGGCCATATTGCTCGAGGATATGTGGTGGTCATTCCCTGACCTTTCCGCATCCTCCGTATTTGGTGGTGACAGGCGCGAACCCCGGTCTAATCAAGAAGAGTGTGTTACGCACTGCTGCTGCTCCTTCCTACCTGGCTACGGAGGCGCCTGACCCTACAATATAACCTAAACCTCAAGCCCTTTAATTTGAATTTATGACTCCTAGTTCAGGGATTCTTTAGAACATAGTGTTAATTATGGCTCCGGGGGGGGGGATTTCCTCCCAACTCTGCTAAAAAATCACATGTAGCAGTGCGTGGTTATGATCCACAGAGCTATGGATTATGGGCCCAGAACGCTTACATAGTGAGAATTCCACCTTCATTCATTTTACTAATCCCCCTCAGAGCCTATTAACCTCAATCAGTCATCCCTGAGGTGCCTAGTTGCAATCTCACTAGTTGGGTTGCCCAACTTTGGACCCTTCAAGAAGCTCAATGACTTTTTCCGAATGAGGGCCCCATACTTGACCACAGTATCCCAAATGTGGTCTTATAATTACCTTATATAATGGGATTATGACCTCCCCATCTCTAAAGGATAGCATTTGATAAATCATTGATAGGACACTGTGGACTTTCCTGGTTGCCTGTTTACACTGTTCTTAAGACTACATATCTGCCTGTATTGTAACTCCCAGATCCCTTTCCTCCTTATTTGTGAGTTGCTATTCTCCTATTGTAAGACCTTGCATTTAGTGGCATTAAAACATAGCTGCCACTCTCTGACGATCTTTGAAGTCATCTTGAAGGAGTACTGCTTGGCACTGATCATTAACAGCTCTGCCAATTTTTATGTCACTGCAAATTTTGACATCATGCCTTCTAACCCTTCGTCAATGTCATTTATGAAAATGAGAAACAACAGTGATCCAAGAACCAATCCTTGAGGGACCCCACTTCTGATGTTACACCAATCAGAAGAATATCCATTAATTACAACTCTCTGCCCTGTCAATCCATCAATTCTCTTACAATCCTAAGGCAATTTGGAATACTGTGTTCAAGTATGGAGACCTCATCTGAAAAAAGACAGTGAGTTCTTTGAAATGGTACAAAAGTAGGTTGTTGTTTGTTGAGAATGGCAAAAAGATAACCATATGAGGAAAGACTGCGATTATGTGGGCTACAGAGCTTGGCAACCAGGCACCTGATTGACGTTTATAAGGCTCTGAGATGGGTCAGTAAAACAAATGAAGGCAAAATTTTTATCGTTATAAAGAATTCCAGAACTTTGAGGCTATAAATTCAAATTACAGGGGAAGAGGTTTGGACTAGATGGTAGGAAATTTTTCTTTTAGCCAGCGAGTTGTTGATTACTGGAATAAGTTGCTGTCACAGGTTTAAGCTGGCAGTTTGAAAAATTTAGTTAGTGGGGGCCTCGACTTCCAATAACATCAACATTCAATATTCTCAGGAACCTATGGCTTTCCGATATAGCTGGAACAATGCATTGGTTGAAAATTTCAGAAGTGTGGTGTATGGAACATCATTCGTATGATTATTCTGAACCAATTAGCATCTTTGTTATTGTTCAACACAACATTCCTGCATGTTACAGTACATCGAACAGTTTCTTTATCTTCTGTTTGATGCGTTTGTCTAGTGTGTAAGCAGAGTGTATTTTTGTTAATTATACGAAACTGCACTCTTCTGGAAGTGAATGTCCAGGAGAACGTTCAACACTAAGGAAGAGGCTAATTTAACAGGACATAAGCCTATGGAAGACAGGCTCACTCTCCTGTTGGGTGCCAATGCCTCTGGAGATTTTAAGCTGAAGCCTTTGCTGGTGTATCACTCTAACATCCCTAGAGTATTTAAACAACAAAACATCAACAAAGGCATGCTGTGAGTGATTTGGTGCAGCAATAAGAAGGCCTGGATTACAAGATAAGTCTTCAATAAATGGGCACATGAAGCTTTCTGTCCTTCAGTGAAGAATTATCTTGAGAAACATAAGCTTCCTGCGAAGGCACTGCTCCTGCTGGCTAATGTGCCAGGCCATGATCTCAACCTTTTTCAACCTCTTGAGGTGCAATTTGACTTTGTGCAAATCAAATGTTTGCTACCAAACACCACAGGGCGCCTCTGTAGCCAGGTGGGAAGGAGCAGCAGTGTGTGTAGCACATGCTTCTTGATTAGACCGGGGTTCAAGCCTGTCACCACCAAATACGGAGGATGCGGAAAGGTCAGGGAATGCCCACCGCATATCCCGGAGCAATATGGCCTTAGTTGCTAATGCTCCTAAAAACCAAATAACAAATAAACAAACCAAATAACAAATAAAAAAACCAAACCAAACTCAATGAACAAGCAAGTTTTTTTTTTTTTTTTTTTTTTTGATTTGGTAGTTGTTGGCGTATCGGCTTCTGTGGCCAATATTGCACCTCCCAAGGTTTTTGCAGTACTTTGATCCAAGCCTGAGGCGGGAATCGAACCCGCGACCTTTGGGTTGCCGGGCAGGTACTTTACCCACTCGGCTAGCCCGGTCGGCGAACAAGCAAGTGATTGCAAACTTCAAGAAAATCTATACCAAGAAAACTTTCGCAAGTTACTTTGCAGTGACCTCTGTTGAAATTGCTGTCACCCTCAAAGATTTTTGTAGGTCGAAGTTCAACATCCTGGACTGTGTGAGGGTAATCGCTTGAAATGATGCTTCCACCAGATGCTTAAATTCAGTCCGGAAAAACATCTGGCCTTTAATCATCCATTACTTTGACTGATTTGAAGATGATGGTGCTTGTTACTCTTGGTAAATCAACGGGTATGGAGGCTGACGAAGTGGCTGTGGAGGACCTTATTGATGCTCAATAAGATTATAATGGATGACTCTGTCTATCCTTATTTTTTATTGTGAGATTAATATCCGTAATTTCAACTGGTTTATATATGTTGGGTTTGTTTTTATACAGGATTTCTCATTTTGGATTATGTAAATATTGCCATATTGATTAACAGACTGCTAGTTCAGTATACTACAGCTTTGTTTTCATCATCTTCCAGGGTTTCTTTTTATCAATAAAAATTCCTTTCTTCATACATACCCTGGAACAGGACCAGGGTATGTCTGTAAGGGGCAAAAGTTGATGTTGTAGAGCAGATATCAACTTTTAAGGGCACATAAATAATACTGTTGTACCCGTTGGCAATAATGACCTTAAGAGTAAGAGAACTGCAGATTTACTTAAGTACAGTTCAATGCTGAAAAAAAGTTGCGAGTTAGGGTTAAATTTGAAAGTGTCTGCAATTCTGCCCAGACACGATAGAAGAGAGTACATGATGAGAGCTTTGTCAATCAATTTGGCTCTGGATAGATTGTGCAAGGCTAGCGGGGGAGGTAGAATTTTTTTCCGGCATGGTGCGTGCTTGCTAACAGGAGACACTGCTTCTACTGGGATGGGATACACTTAAATAGAAAGGGTACAAGAATATTTGCTGATGGTATTAAGGTAGCGCGTTAGGTGGGTCGGAAAACTGCTAGTTTGGGGGTTTCAGAGACTAAAAGATTAACGGCAGCTGCAGGCACAAGCGAAAGCGATTCTAGCACTGCTTCTATTGTAATGAGCAGCAGGGAGTCATCATGGAACAAGTAAATACATGGGCTGTGTTAGAGTAACTAAGAGTAAGAACAAGTGCATGTATACTTGCATGTCCACTAATGCTAGAAGTAAAGAAAATAAAATTGATGAATTTGAAGTGCTGATCAAGACATCAAAGGCAGATATTGTTGGGATATCAGAGACATGGTGTCACACAGATACAAGCAGTGCAGAATTGGAATTTGGGGAGTACAATGTGTACAGAAAGGATAGACAGGGTAGGAAGGGAGGAGGGGTTATGCTGTTAGTTAACAAACACATAAAACCTAAGGAAGTGCATCCAGTTGACACAGGTAGACAGTGCAATGTTGAGTCTGTTTGGTGTGATATAAACACTAGGAAAGGGAAAATGAGAGTAGAAGTATGTTATAGGAGTAATAATGCTGATGAGTACAATCAACAGTTGTGCAGAGAAATAGAATGGGCCAGTAAATCAGGATGTCTTCTAATGGGGGATTTTAACTTTTCAGATATTGACTGGAAATTGTGGGTTTGTCACTTGCACGCTAGCAAAACTTTTGTGGATTTATTGGAGGATTGTATGGGATGTATATAAATTATAATTATATAATAATAAATTATATTTTATATAAGCCTTCAGCACATATAAAATAGTTTGTAATCAAGTCACAACGGAGGTTAGGCAGGCGAAAGCAGATTACGAGAAATCTTTGGCAAAGGATGCAAAGAAAAACAGCAAAGAGTTCTTTATTTATGTAAACTTTAGAAGGAAGGGGATGAATCAGATTGGGCCACTTAACATAAATGGTTCAACTACTGATCATCCTGCTCAAGTAGCTGATAAACTCAATGAGCATTTTGCATCTATATTCACACATGAGGAGTTATTCAAGGACGAGAATGCCAGAAGTTTATCAAACTCTAACAGGGAGCTAAGTGATTTTGTAATAACTGAGAGCAAAGTGGAAGAGAAGTTGTTGAAGTTAAACATAAAAAAGGCACCTGGAGTAGATGGAATCTATCCAGTTATAATGAAGGAGGGGAACTCTTAGCCATAATTATGATGATCTTAGAGTCACGGGAGGTCCCCATGGACTGGAGATGTGCAAATGTATCCCTAATTCACAAAGGGTGACACAAATAATTATAGACCTGTCAGTTTAACTTTTGTTCCGGGAAAAATAATGAAGTAACTGGATAAATAAGTGATACAGGATCACCTACACAAGACAGCAACAATAGTTCAGACACAGCATGGGTTTGTTCAGAGGAAGTCTTGTCTGACAAATATGATTGGATATTATGATGTGGTTACAAAGGAACTGGATGCAAAAAATAATTTTGATATCATATATTTGGATTTCAGGAAAGCTTTTGACACTGTTGGGCACGGAAGACTACTGTACAAATTGGAGCAGAATGGTATTAAGGGTAAGTTGCTACAATGAATTAAACGATGGTTGAGTGGGAGAAGACAGAGGGTGGTAATCAATGGGTGATGCTCTTCATGGACTAATGTTATTAGCGGAGTCCCACAGGGTTCAGTGCTGGGCCCATTGTTGTTTTGTATATTTATCAATGATATCAATGAAGGTATATATCAGGCTTAATGTCCAATTTTGCAGATGATAACAGAGGCTGGCTGGTTGTTAATGACACTAAAGACAGTATGCTACTGCAACAGAATCTAGAAAAGTTAGGCAGATGGGCTAAGAAGTGGCAACTGAAGTTTAACATTGACAAATGCAAATTACTGCATATGGGTAGCAGTAACCCAAGAGAAACGTACCAACTCTGTGGTACTGAACTCAGGGAGGTGGAGAATAAAAAAGGCCTGGGGAAGGCAGATTACGAGACATCTTTAGCAGTCAGATTTGAAGTTCTCTGAGCAGTGCAGATGGGCTGCCAGAGCAGGTCATGGTGTTTTGTCAATGATATATAGGAATTTTGCTAGCAGAGATAAGGTGATTATCCCTTTGTATAAGGCAATGGTCAGGCCACACCTTGAGTACTGTATACAGATCTGGAGGCCTCATTTTAGGAAAGATGTAGAGTTGCTAGAATGAGTACAGAGAAGGTCAACAATATCGGTGAGAGGAACAAAGGGGGTGTGCTTATGAAGAAAGGCTTAAGTTCTGCAAGTTGGAGCATTTGAGACTAGGCACCTGCGAGGTGATCTTACTGAGGTGTATAAGGCCTTGGATGGGTTGAGCACACTGAATTCTGATGAGATTCTTCCAATTGTTCAGATTACGAACCTAAGGGAGCATAAATTCAAATTGAGGAAAGACAGATATAGAATAGAGGTGTGGAAGTTTGCCTTTAGCCACGGATAGTTGATTGCTGGAACAGACTTCCATCTGTTGTTGTGAAAGTTGATAGCTTAAATAAATTTGGCTGAAGTAGACAAATATTTGCAGTGACCAGATGGGTAAAATTGTTTTCTTTTCTTTTTTTTTTTTTTTTTGCTGATGCTGTATAAACTTTCTTTCTTGCATCATATGCCTCAAGTAATGCTACTGCATCTGTTGTCTTGGGAACACTTCCCTAATAGCACTTTGCTTAGTAATATAATCCACTTCCTTCTTTATCCAGAGTATTAACAACATTACATTGGGTCTTCAACTTACGATGACATCAACATCCAATATTCTCAGGGACCGATGTACCTTCCATACGATCTCTTATTTTAAGGACCAATGATATTTCCAGGTACTGATGACTTTCTGATATAGCTGGTCATGGAGTTTTGTCAATGATATATAGGAATTTTGCTAGCAGAAACAAGGAGGCGAATTTTCATCTTTCATCACTCGTACGATTGTTCTCAACAAATTAGCATCTTTGTTATTGTTCAACGTTATTGTTCAACGCATGGCACACGGAACATCACTCATACAATTGTTTCAGATCTATGATGATCTGAAACTTAAGGCTCAATCAACCAGTGGCAGTGCTGTTCACTTTGAAGACTTTAAAGCCAGCAGAGGCTGGTTTGAGCGCTTCAATAAAAGGGCAAATATCAAGTGTTGAAAGGCATGGGGAGGCATCCAGTGCTGATAAAAAAGCAGCTGAAACTGAATTCGAAGAGTTTGTTGATCAGGAGGGTTAACTTCCCCGGCAGGTTTTTAACACCGGCAAAACCAGCCTCTTCTGGAAGCGAATGCCCAGAACATACGTCGCTAAGGATGAGACTAGTTTACCTAGGCATAAGTCTAGGTAAACTAGGCTTATGCCTAAGTAAACTCACTCTCCTGTTGGTTGTCAATGCCTCTTGAGATTTTAAGCTGAAGCCTTTGCTTGCGTGTGTCACTCTAACACCCCCAGAGTATTTAAAAGACATGCTGGGAGTGTTTTGGCACAGTAACAAGAAGGCCTGGGTTACAGAATACTGTATGTCTTCAGTGAATGGGAGCTTGGAGATGCTGTCATTCAGTGAAGAGAAAAATAAACTTCCTATGTAGGAACTGCTCCTGCTGATAATGCGAGGGGTCATGATCCCAAATTTGTTCAATCTCTTGAGTCACAATTTGATTTTGTTCAATTCAAATTTTTGCCACCCAACACCACTTTGATTGACTTTGGACAGTTTCTTTGCCAAGAAACTGTCCAAATTCAAGCAAAAGACTGAAAAGACACCTGATGCTTGATATAGTCCCACCACCACTACGCCACCATGATTTCATCAGCTCTGCACTTCAAGTCTAAGGTAAATGCTAATTTGTTTGTTTTTATTTTAAGATGTTTTAACTATTTATTAAATAATCTTTATAAAACACTCATTTTTAATGTAAAAATGAAGTATAACATGTAAAAAATACCTATTTTATATATTGTTGAGGAATGAATTTAGAGGAAATCAATGTATTACTGGTTTCAACTTACAATATTTTCAACATACAATGGGTTTTGTGGAACGAATTACCATCGGATGTTTGGGGCCCCACTGCTATGCAAAAGTGGAAGAAAAACCTCTTTTGATTCAATCAGTCAAATGTAATTTTGTATCGTCTCCCTTCCTTCTCCTTGGCAAAAATTCCTCCCTCTTTTCCCACTACTGAACTATGTTTTTCTGTTGCAAGCCTACTTCACAAACACAGAAAACAACAGCATTTTGTAAAACATCCCTGTAGACTCTTGAGTAATCCAATTACCTTAAGATCACTACTGACTTTCCAAGCAAAATCATGGTACTTTATTGTACCCAAGACCTTGGGCATACTTTCATGTGTTTCTTTCAAGCTAACAGCATGAAGTAGAGGAACTGATGGGAATGCATTTCTATTGTGCAGCAAAACTGCTATTAAACTTAATTTTGAGGCATCAATAAATATATGGTATTCATAAAAATGCCCAGTTCATTCAGAAGACCACTAATATCTCTACAAGAAGCATTTTAAAAACACTTTGCGATGTTTTCAATATGCTTTAATTTTAGTTCCAGCTTCAAGTAACTTCTACTGTTATGACCAAGAACCAAGGAGTTGCACTTGCTCTGTAGATAAGTTTAAATCATGAACCAAGTCATTCAACTCTTCTTGCTTAATTAATTAAGTGCAGCACATTATAATTTTCTAGAGGGTAATCCAAATCTCTGAAATCGATGGTACAGCAAGTCTGCAATGCAAGAATACTCACTATATTCATCATTGCTTCCTTTCTTTCATAATTTTGGGGATCTGGTATTGGCAGGTCTTCATTATGTGGACGGGGCTGTATTGATATGTAGATGATATGTTAGGCTATTTGATGTTGTGCTTGCTTTTTCTTAACATTCCAGATATTTTTGTTATGCAAAAATAGCAATTGTCAATGTGGTTGGGTGGTTCTTGCCACAGTATAAGAACAGCAAACGCTATGCTATTAATTTACCCAATTAGTCACACCTTCAGATTTGTGGTGCAGATAACACAGCACTGGATAAAATTTATGGTCTCTGAAATTTATGGTCCAGCAAGTGATAATAAGTGACAAGCTTTGTCCTGATCACCAATCTTGCAAGAGAACAAAGAATAGCATGTTTAGTAATACTGTAGATTTTCTTCCTCTGAGTTTTTGTTGTAAACTGAAGTTTACAACAAAACTGTCAGGGGGCAGAAATTGTCAGGGTGATTCAGACATTTATTTCGCTTCTGCTTAAACATTTTAACAATACAATGCAGGCAAAGCACGGTTTGCCTGCAAATAATATGCAAAATAATATGCAAAAGCACAATATGCAAAGATATTCATGTAAACTGTACACACTCCAACTGTCTTTCTGTTAGTGAAAAAGAGAGAGAGAGGAGGCAGACAGATAAGGTTGAACATGTAAACTATTCCAACATTACTGCCATCCATGAGCAAATGCAAACATTATTTGCAGGCATAACAACAAATAAATGTCATCTACTTCTCAAAATTATCTAAATTGTATCTGATGTATGTAGAAACTGTGATTTGAAATCTTAAGAATTATTTTCAAAATCTACACATAAAAACTGACTGCAAACAGCTGATATATTAGAAGTAAAAATCATGTTGGCCAGTGTTATTATTCTGAAATAATAAATAAATCAAAATCTTACTTTGACATCTCGCGATGCCTGAATATTAGCAAGGGTTTGCTTCACTCCTTTTCCCACTTGCCAAATTATAGCTTCTGGAGGTTGCCCACGGAATGGCCATTCACCATACAGGAGTTCATACCAAACAGTTCTAAAATTAATAAATGGTATTATATTGAGGCAAAGGAAAACAAAATATCAGTTTTCACACATAAGGTGGAAACTGCAGTGTGATAATGACAAAAATTCTCTGCAAATAAAACAGCTTGCTGTATTTTTTGTTTCACAATTTTAATATATAAAATAATTATTTAACTCTTTTCCTTAATATCATATAACAGTAAATCAAAATTAAAAAATTTAATCAAATTCAAATGCTCTCCTAGACATGTTAAACACAGTCAAAATTTTAACAACCCAGAATAGGAAAGAATAAACTTTGTAACAAAGACTAATAATTCATAAATATAATGCTACGTAAAATATAGTATAATCAGGAGGATGATCCAGTTGTTAAAGTAAAAATTGTGATTTTTAAACATTTATCTTGGGAACTGGCAAATGATGACATATATATATTGTCTTGCATCATATGATAATAATGGTTTAGACTTACCCTGGTAAGAATGGACTTCATTTGCATTGATGGACTGTGGGAATGGATCCACAAGAAATGCATTCCACTATGGGAATGCATTTCCTTGTAATTTTACTCGTAAAACTGACTTCTGAAAAACTGGGATGCACCGTCATATATAAGCACATTTTAGTAGCAAACAGATGCATAGTGGTAGGCGCATAAGTTGCATCACTAACTCAATGTAACTAAATAGTTAGATTGAGACTATTTAAACTTATTTAAAAAAAAAAAAAAAAAAAAAGTAAATCGTTGATCCATTCCAAGCTTTAATTAACACCATGCACTAGTAGCATGGAGTGTGTATGTATAAGATTCTTAATGTAACTGATTCGTAGTTTATGATACCAGACAAATAATGTTTGCAGTTATCTTGCCTAACTGCTTCTCTGTAGCAAGTTCCTGCCCCTTCATCACGTGTCAGTTTTCTATGTTTCTGGCTTCGGATACAAGAACCTTGCATGAAATTCTTCACCTAAAGAAAAAGAAGAACAGATTTGATACTTGATGATACGGATTAATTGTTAACATACTGGAAACTACACAAAGCAATTTGTAGTAGTCAACAACATTAATGGCACCATTTACAGTCTGTCCACTCCTTCATTTGTGCCCTCAAACTGATAAATGCAGCGAAGGTGATACCTTCACTGCATTTATCATTATTATACCTTCACTGCATTTATCATTATTATACCTTCACTGCATTTATCATTATTATACCTTCACTAGGTATAATGATTGGCCAAATGTAGTAGTTCCCATTCAGTCCCCACTGGTTCAATTTGGACTGAGAAGACTACAGATTCTCACTGTCCAATTTACACATTCTTCAGCCTAGGTCAGGCAAGTTTTCCCTACGGATTTGGTTAATAATGGTTTCTTATAAGGTCAATATGTTTTCATATGACTTGAAACAAATCTTTGTCACACAGTTATTTCACTTTTTTTGTAGTCACCACTTGCCTCTACACCAACAAGTTTCTCACAAATTGCTTTTAGGTCTGGCTTGCATTAATGATCATGCAGGTTTAGACATTTTTAAAATCTGTCCTAAGCTGGAGTATTCATCTGCTTCAGCCTTGTACCAGATTTTATTTTGATTCCTTAAGACTGGGAATTTTGGTCTCCCATTTTTTTTTTTTTTAGAAATATTGCAGAAAATTGATTAGTCAACTTTTCAGAAATATATTTATTAGAAAAGTCCTCTCTAATAAAGAGCAACAATTACACTTTCCTTTGTTCCTTAATGCTAACTGTATGTATGCCATATTAATGCTGAACAGAACCAGATGACATGTGCTAGCAGGTGAATGGTTTTATATCTGAATCATACACAAAACCTGCATTAATACCTAGTCAAAAATTAGAGGCATTCAGCATGACAGTAATAACATATCACACTTTAAGCGGATGATGCAATTTTTGTGGCTGCTAATGTACACAATTATATAAACAGTACCTTTTTTTTTTTTTTTTTTTGCTTATAACTATCTTTAGAGATATTTTCTTATCTATACAAGAGTTCATTCTTACAGAAAAAACACTGCTTTACAAACTTGGGCAACAGCAATGGCTAAGCATTTTTAATTCAAAACTAATGCTACAGAAAGTCTGTAGAGACAAAATCCTTTCACAAAACAAACCTTTATAGTGCAAAGACTCACCTCTGATTACTGTTTTTGACTTTCCAGTATAACCTATTCCAGTGAAGAGTGTATATTTCATTAATATGTACTCATAAATCTTTTTAGTAAAAATGTTTTACTAAAACATTATTTTCAAAAATGTCATTCCCCCCCACCCCCAAAAAAATTTTTGAATATAAAATAGCATTACACTGACTTTTGTTTTGATGGATTCAGTATTATACAGGGTGTTTCAAAATTGCACAGAACAAATGTAGTATTATACAGGGTGTTTCAAAATTGTACAGAACAAATGTAAGAGCATATTCTACAGCTAAAAGTAAGAAAAAAAAAAAAGTTTCTATAAATATAGATCTCAAAATTCTATTTCTGATATATCAAACACTATTCAATCATAAAACCATGTAAAGTGACAAAACATTATGTTCAAATTTAAATCATAAAAATATGATTCAGTTGAACAGACTGACTACAAAAGATATGTATCAACACTGAAATGAATAGTGTTGCACTACTACTACATGAATCATACCAATTACTCAGTGATGAGTGTGGCAGAATACATACCAGCAGTGTCAATGTGTCTGTTACTTGAGTTTCACTTTCCCCTTGACAGCCTTGTTGTTTAACATTAAACTGATATATTATGGAAAATGCTACACATCTTTTACTTTTGATTACGATTTTAATTTTTGGTGATTTCATGTTCACATAAATAACTAACACCTATTCTGTAACCATTCTTTTTTCAATTTATGTCTACTTATAAAAATTTAACCTGAGAAAATGTGAAGATACCATTAGAATTTAGTTTACTTAACCCTTTTAAAGCCTTATACACTTGAGTTCAGTCATCACACAGATGTCTAGTTTACAGAGACTGCAATTTACAGGACTCCAGTCTTTTTCAGTAAGAACATCTTTTTGTGCCCAATCTAATCTTGTTATTCTCCTCTGCACACTTTTTAGCAGATATGTCTTTAAAATAAGGTTTCCAAACCTGCATGCATTATTCCAGATGTGAGCCTGACCATTGCCTCATACAATGGGATGATTATCCTTTGTTCCTGCTGCCAAAGTTTCTGTATATCATTGACAGAACCCCATGAACTCCTAGATCTTTTTCATATTCCGCTACCTTGAGTTTTGTACCCCCAAATTGTATGTTATTCTGAGATTACTGCTATCTGAATGCAATACCTTGACCACTGATTAACTTGCAATTATCTTATCTTAGTACTCTTGAAGTAGCATACCCCAATTACTGTTCATGAACCACTGTGCTCATTGTCAGCAAATTCATACATCAAACTTTAAATATCTATATCATTAAATAAATATTAAAAACAGTAATAGGCTGAACACTGACCCATGAGAACCCCCCCCACCACTATTGTAGTCCATGAAGAGCAGCAGCCATTTATAACCATTCTCTATCTTCTAATATTTAACCATCTCTTTATGCATAGTAGTAACTTACCTCTAATGCTACATTACTACAATTTGTACAACTGTACATTTGGCACAGTACAAACACTTTATCAAATCTAATTAGATGGTGTAAAAATTATTTTTTCCATCCAGTTCCCTTGTGACAACCTTGTCCTTCTAATCAGACTGGCAAAGCATGACCTCCCTTTAAAAACAATGATGTAATTGGCTTATGGCCCCAACTCCTACCAAGAGGATCTTCTTTAACTCCTGATTCCATTATTTTCCCCTGTAGAGAGATTAAACTTATAGGTCTGCAGTTATGCACTTCACCCTTTGAGCTACCATTGTGAACAGGAGATATATTTGTCCATCTCCAACTTGGATATTACTGAATCTAAGAATAGTTTCATTATTATGGCTAAAGGTTTGGCTGCATCTTTTAGTATAATTGAAATTCCATCAGACCCATGTGCTTTGTGCACTTTCAATCGCAGCAATTTTTTTCTTGCCGCACTCTGCTGTTAAAAAAATCATTTAACTATCAATATGTGAAGGGGAACCCATCTCTAAAAATTTCATGTATGAATGTAGATGCAAAATATTTATTCAGCATTAGATAAGTCTGTTTAGTGATTAGATTAGTCTGTATAGTGGCCTCTATGATTATCTCTCTCAACATTTTTCCATTTGGCATTTACATAACTTTTTTAACATAATTTAGCCCCACTGAAAAGAGTTTAAAAAATGTCTGAGCACATTAAAATCACCTTTGAAAATCAAAATCCTTTTCCTTTACTTTTGAAGCAATTATTTTTTTCGTTTTTTTTTTTTTGCATAAATCTCATATAAATATGCAATAATCACTGACTCAAATTCTTTAGGCAGCAACGGTATCACTTTCTTAATAAATACATGATGAATCACTGAATAAGATCAAGTATAGTGCTTTCTGTTTTTGCCTCTCCAACATGTTGCAGGAGAGGAAAAAACAGAAAGAACTATACTTAATATATTTGATACTTGATCTTTGGTAGAAAGCAGTCATTCAATAAATCCAGAAAAGTTTTACTATTGAGTAAGCTGCCTACTCGTGAGCTCCAGTCAATATCTGGAAATTTAAAATCCCATGATAAGACATTCTAATTTTGGCCATTCTATTCGTCTGTATAACTGTTCATTTGGTACAGGCCAGATGACATAACAGTCATCTGGCCTGTACCAGATTCCTACTCTCATTTTCACTTTCTCAGCATTTATGTCACATCAGACTGAGTCAATATTACACTGGCAATCTGCAGCTAGTGGTTGTACTACTTTAGAATCTATATACTTCTTAAACTAAAAGCACCCCCCCACCCACACTCTGTCATGTCTGTTCTTCTCTATGCATTATAATCACCATATTCAAATTATGCATCCCAACATCAGTGACAGCATTTTTATTTTGCATATAATGTTTGTAACTGATGACAAACGATACTTGAAACTCATTAAATATATTTACTTACTTACTCCTAACATTATGGTGCATAAGTAAATAAATGTGTGTTTGTTTGCAATTTTAGCAACTCTTACACATCCCAGTTAACTGCTAGTCCTACATGGACCCACATCAGGCCTTGCATTGTCACCACCTGCTTTTCAGGATACTGCATATCAAACTGAAACATCGCAAGAATCAATTCTGCCCCTTCTTAAAAAAAACTGAAATTGAATAAATTCTCTGAAATTCAAATCAAGCAATGCATAAATAGATGTAGAGGGTATTACTGCATGAAAAAAAAAAAGAAGTAACATCAAGATTTTTTTAAATTTTTTATTTTAATTAAAATTTTTTTTATGAATTTTGTTTTTAATTCTCATTTGTTTTTTTGATAATAACTTCACTAATGTCGGGCAATTGAGTCAAAATGACAAAAAAAAAAAAAATAAAAATAAAAAAAAAAGTGAAAACATTTATGTACAGAGTTTACTTTTATGAAGCTTCAAAATTTCAGCAAAAGTGTAGTATATATTATTGTTATCATACATTTTATTTCCTAATATAGTTTGATATTTATTATCAAGGCAGTGAAAATAACTCTGAAGAAGTATTAATAACAAGTGTCTTAATTACAGGGATATTACACATTAAGTAAAATTTCCTGTTATGGGCAGATTTTATTATTATTTAAATTAGAAAAATATGTTTTCTTATCTTTCAGAATTATGGCTTCTTATGTGAAAAGAGATACACAAATGCTACTTCAGTTCAAAGTGAATTTAAACAATTGAATTTCTAGAAACAATTTGAGATACTGAGTTACAGAAAATGTTAAGTTTTTTGAAAGTAAAAAAAATTCAAAAATCACCATCAACTAACAAAATTATTAAAATTCACTTTTAATTTTTGTGGCTGTGCATCCCTGCTTATTTTGATTCTGATGACAGAACCTTAAGTTAGCAAGTGATTCATTTATAGAACAGAATAAGAGAAACACTTATTCCATTTATATTTAGAAAAACTTTATAGATTTTACAATTTATATATAATCATACATTACACTAGCCCAACACGATTTTTACCTCCAAGAATTTAAATGCTGTTTTTAACAAATTTTTATGTATAGATTTCAAAAATCACCATGATAGTTTCACATCACGTCACAGTTATTAAATAGAGGGAGTTACGTTTTACCAAAATATGCCAATTTTGCACAATCTACTGATTTATTTTAAGATATAAGCTAATTTTAATTTTAGCAATCGAATCTGGCCTTGGTTTTCTTGTGATAATCATAATCAGACTTTTACCTATGGTTCTTAGGTTCAAATTCCGATGCAACAATTTACAATTTGAAGAAAACACACTTATAGTGTGTCTTTGGTGAGGTTTTCCATGTATTAACCGATTGTGATATGTTTTCAGGGTTGTAAAATCTATCCTCCAAACACAAAAAGCCCCTCGAAAGTAGTAGGATATGGCCTGCAAGCCTCCTAGACATGAAAGGTTTTCGAAATATTTTGCTATGGAGGATTTGTTGTTGTTGTTTTTGGTTTTTAGGAGCATTAGCAACTAAGGCCATATTGCTCCGGTGCGGTGGTCATTCCCTGACCTTTCCGCATGCTTCGTATTTGGTGGTGACGGGCTCGAACCCCGGTCTAATCAAGAAGCATGTACTACGCACTGCTGCTCCTTCCCACCTGGCTACGGAGGCGCTGCTATGGAGGACAGTATGCATTTTTGCAAAGACATTATTGGACTTCTGAAAGAACTAGGTGTCATGGATAAGTCAGATGAATGGTGTTTATTCATAATGGCAATGAATTTCCATCAGTTCTAGTGTTTCACTTAAAGGATTTAAAGAAAGTCATGAAAACATAAGGTTCTACATGCCATAAAATACCAGGATTACAGTTAGAACATATGCAATGATCTTAAGGTTATTGGCTAGCTTGTTGGTTTACAGGAGGAGGGGGGGGGGTCACAAAATATTGTTTTTTATGTTTGTGGGACAGCCGTGCAACGGAAGAACATTATGTTGTGCAACACTGAGACTGGAGATGTGCAAATGTATCCCAAATTCACAAAGGGGGATCGAAGGGTGACACGAGTAATTACAGACCAGTTAGTTTAACTTCTGTTCCGGGTAAAATAATGGAGTCACTCGTTAAAGATGCATTGCAGGATCATCTAGACAAGACTGCAGCAATAATTCAGACACAGCATGGGTTTGTTAAGGGAAAGTCTTGTCTGACAAATTTGATAGGATATTATGATGTGGTTACAAAGGAACTGGATGCAAAAAATAATTTTGATATCATATATTTGGATTTCAGGAAGGCTTTTGACACTGTTGCGCATGGAAGACTATTGTACAAATTGGAGCACAATGGTATTAAGGGTAAGTTGCTACTACAATGGATAAAAGGATGGTTAAGCGGGAGAAGACAGAGGGTGGTAATCAATGGGTGCTGCTCTTCTTGGACTAACGTTTTTAGTGGAGTCCCACAGGGTTTGGTGTTAGGTCCACTGTTGTTTTATATATTTATCAATGATATTGATGAAGGTATATCAGGCTTAATGTCGAAGTTTGCAGATGATACAAAGGTTGGCAGGGTTGTTAATGACAGTAATGGCAGTGTGCTACTGCAACAGGATCTAGATAATTTGGACAGATGGGCTAAGTGGCAACTGAAGTTTAACCTTGACAAATGCAAAGTACTGCATATGGGTAGAAGTAACCCCAGAGAAACGTACCAACTGTGTGGTACTACACTTAAGGTGGTAGAAAATGAAAAAGACCTGGGAGTAATTGTGCAGTCAGATATGAAGTTCTCTGAGCAATGCAGACAGGCTGCCAGGGCAGGTCATGGGGTTTTGTCAATGATATATAGGAATTTTGCTAGCAGGGAAAAGGAGGTGATTATCCCTCTGTATAAGGCAATGGTCAGGCCACGCCTTGAATACTGCGTACAGGTCTGGAGGCCTCATTTTAGGAAGGATGTAGATTTACTTGAGCGTGTACAGAGAAGGGCAACAAGATTGGTGAGGGGAATGAAGGGATCCTCTTACCAAGAGAGGCTTAAGTTCTGCAAATTGCAGTGGCTGGAGACTAGGCATCTGCGCGGTGATCTGATTGAGGTATATAAGGCCTTGAATGGGTTGAGCACGCTGAATTCTGATGGGATCCTTCCACTTATTCAGATTACGAACCTAAGGGGGCATAAATTCAAATTAAGAAAAGACAGATGTAGAATAGATGTGCAGAAATTTGCCTTCAGCCAGCGGGTGGTTAATTGCTGGAACAAACTTCCATTTGTCGTTGTGGAAGTTGATAGGTTAAATAAATTTAAGGAGGAACTGGACAGGCATTTGGAGGGAATGGTGTGATTTTTTTTTTTTTTTTTTTGGCTGATGCTGCATAAGCTCATACATTTGCTTTCTTGATTCACATGCCACTACTACTACTACAAGCAGGACAAGTTCATACCAGGACAATGTAATGTAAAATATATTTGTTTAGTGCAGTGGTTTTCTATCTTTTTTTAATAACCGCACCCCTAAGTAATTTATTTTATTTTGAAGCACCCCTACTCAATTTTCTGCCTGTTTGATCCGATTCCCTCTCTGTATGTGTGTGTGTGTGTGTGTGTGTGTGTGTGTAGACACACACACTATTAAAAAATATGTTATATGATAGTTATTACAATAGTATAACTATAAGCAAAATTACAATTAACAATACAAATTAATATATAATTTTATCCTTTATATCTCCCCCGATGGTATTCTCCACCTTGTTGCGGTGGGGGGGGCTTGCGTGTCCCGATGACCCGGAGAGCTAAGTCGGCGGTAGCTTAGCTACTGGTAGGGCCTCCCAAGCCGGACAAGTCAAAGGGTAGGGGCCAGACTAAGAGAGATACCCCGGCCCTCCAGGTTGGGGGTTGCTGCAACGGGCTAGCTCCTCGTTCAGTGTAAAAAATACACAAATGCAAAAAGACCTACAAGTGAAAATGAAAATGGACTGCACTTTCGGAAACGACTCGGCAAACGGAAAAGGACTATGATTTTGGGATGCTGGAATATTCAAGGCTTTTCAACTAAAAGAAACTTTCTTTCGGATGAACTGCACAAATTCAAGTTAGACATTGCCGTGTTATCAGAAACAAAGAAAAAGGGATGTGGAGAAGAAATAATGGGAGAATACTACCATTTTTGGAGTGGAGTTGATAAGAGTGAAAGAGCAAGAGCAGGAGTTTCTATTGCAGTTAAAAAGAAATTGAGACACAACATCAAAAACTGGCAATTTATTAATGAAAGAATGATCTCATTGGAACTGAAAATGTACGGGAGAGAAATATGTATTTTGGGAATATATTACCCGACTAATGACACCGCCGATACCTTGAAGGATGAATTTTGGGAGGATCTGAGAGAACTAATAGAAAAAATTCCTAAGAACAAAGAGATATTTCTAATGGGAGATTTCAATGCAAGAGTAGGAACTGAACAAAATAGCAAAGTTATTGGAAGATTTGGAGAGAAAGAGAGGAATGACAACGGAGACAGACTATGCAATCTTTGTGAACAGTTCGACTTGAGAATAAACAACACATTTTTCCAAAAACAAGGATATCCATAAATATACTTGGTCACAGGAGACAAGACAAATTAGATCAGTTATAGATTACATTATTTCAAAACATTCAGGGACATATGTATTGAAAGATGGCAGAGTTTATAGAGGAGCTGAATGTGGATCTGACCATTTTCTTGTTAAAACAACACTGAGGTGGAACTGGATTAATAAAATATGTGTGGACAACCAACAATGCAGGGAAGGAGAAATGTTACAAGTGGATCAATTTAACATTGACCTACTCCAGGACGACAGCATTAGAAACAACTTCACCCAAAGACTGGATGCTGCAATTAACATAGAGATAAAAGGTAATACTGAAGAAATCTACGAATATTTAAAAAATACTGTTAAAAAAATAGTTCATGAAATCCTAGGTAAAAAGATGAGCCAAGGACCAAAAAAGACCTGGTTAACAGAGAAAGTAAGAGCTGCTGTAGAGGAAAAGAAACTTGCATATCAGAAATGGCTGGGTGATAGGAATGATGCATATAGGAACATTTATGTTGAAAAAAAGAAAATAGCCAATCGGTTGGTAGTAGAAGCAAAAAATGAAGAATGGGAAAGGAAATGCGCAACTATTAATAGCAAATTGGGCTTCAAGCAATCAGTGGAATCGTGGAAGGTCCTTAAAGACTTGAGAAAATAGAATAAACACAATGCTGGTTTGCAATTAATACCTTTGAAAGACTGGACGGAGTACTATGAAGGACTTTTAAAAGAAGACCGGGAAGAGTTCAAGACGATGGAGGATTTTGGTGTAGAAGACTCGGGCTTAAAAGTTTCTGTTAGGGAAGTGGAACTCCTGATAAAGGAAGGAAGGAATGGCAAATCACCTGGACCTGGAGGAGTATACATGGAACTTCTGAAATATGGAGGAAGAGGAGTGGCTGTTCTGATACAAAAACTGTTAAATAGTATACTGAGAGGAGAAGAAATACTGAAAGAAATGATAACAGGATATATTACATCAATTTATAAGAAGGGCGATCGGAAAAGCTCTTCAAATTACAGAGGAATATGCATCCTGAACCCGCTGTTAAAGATCCTTGGAAAATGGATCAGGAACCATTTAGAAGCCCGAATCGAGGTATCAGAAGAACAGAATGGTTTTTCAGCTGGGAGGTCATGTATAGATCATATCTCAACAGTACGACAGATCCTTGAAAAATGCCAATCAAAAGGGGAAAAAATCTTTATGATTTTCATTGACCTTGAAAAGGCATATGACAGTGTTCCAAGAAAACTCTTATGGGAAGCACTGAAAGAGGCAAATATTGATGGACAACTGATTAACATTATTAAGGCAATTTACAGGAATAATAGATGCAGCATTAAAGTGGGATCAGCTTTGTCACCTGAATTCCACACTTCAAAAGGCTTATTACAAGGTTGTTGCATGTCGCCAACACTTTTCAAAATTTATATTGACATCTGCCTAAGATCCTGGTCAAAAAAATGTAATAAAATGGGATTGCCGATTAATAAGAACACCTATATTCACAATTTACTTTATGCAGATGATCAGGTGGTGATAGCACAAGACTTAGAAGATGCAAAGTATGCATGTCACCAACTGTTTGAGGAATATAAACAATGGGGTCTAAAAATCAATTTTAGCAAGACTGAAATGTTGTCTTCAGGGCCAGGACATGTTCTAAATATTGCAGGTTTTAAAATCAAACAAGTTGATAAATTCAACTTGTTTGATTTTAAATCTTACAAAGTGATGGATGATCCCAAGCAGAGTTCAATAAGAGAATTACAGATTGCAGAAAGGCTATTGGCATGTTAAACTCTGTTCTGTGGAGCAAAAATATCCTAAATAAAACAAAGAAACTTATATTTCAAACGATTGTACAAAGTCTTCTATTATATGGAGTGGAAACCTGGACATTGAATAGGCGAGCGGAAAACAAATTGCTCTCCACAGAAATGGATTTTTGGAGACGCTCAGCAGGAACTTCTAGAAGAGACAGAAAACGGAATGAAGACATAAGGGAAAAAAATGGAAGTGAGAAAGACTATTATTGACACCATCAAAGAAAAGTGTCTAACATGGTATGGACATGTAAAACGGATGCAAGAAAACAGATAGCCAAAGGCTATCCTGGAATGGGTACCTCCTGGAAGAAGGAAGAAGAGGAAGACCTAGGAGGAATGGATGGATGGAGTATGGGAGTGCATGACAGCCCGAGGCTTAACCGACCAAGACACGTTAAACCACACTTTATGGCAGAAAAAAAATTCCTAACAAGAAATAACTTGTAGGCTGAGGAAACCCATTATAAATGGAAACACTCCTCTTGAAGAAGAAGCCTTTATATAAAGGTACTAAATAAATATCAATTATAGATTGGCGCCTCTGTAGCCAGGAGCAACAGTGCATAGCACACGCTTCTTGATTAGACCGGGGTTCGAGTCCATGATCACCAAATACGGAGGATGCAGAAAGGTCAGGGAATGACCACCGCATAGCCCTGGAGCAATATGGCCTTAGTTGCTAATGCTCCTAAAAACCAAATAACAAACAAACAACAACAAACTATTATAGATTACCACAAAATTAAAAAGATACCGTACACCTTTTTATAATGAAATAAATATATTTATTTCATTATGAATTTTAAACTCATTATTTTTTAAACTTTAAAAAATAATGTGTTTAACTAACTGAAACCCAAATTATGTGGCACCCCTGAAATGTTGTTGCAGCACCCCGGTTGAAAACCACTGCTTTAGTGCAATCAAACAAGGTTCTTCTTCCTCCCCTGCACATCAAACCTGGATTGATGAAAAATTTCATGGAAGGACTAGATAAAGAAGGTAATGGATTTGCATACTTGAGAAGTGTTTCCTAATTTAACATATGCCAAACTTAAGGAAGGAATTTTCGTAGAACTCCAAATTAGGAAACTCCTGAAAGCTGATGTGTTTGACACTCAGTTAAAGGAGGTTGAACTGGCAACTTGGCAATCATTTAAGTCAGTAGTACCTGGTTTTTTGGGTAACAGGAAATAAGAAAACTATGAAATGTTGGTGACTAATTTACTCAAGTGCTACAAAAACACGGGCTGTCAAATGTCATTGAAAATTCTTTCCCTTCATTCCCATCTCAAATTTCCCCCCGAAAATCTGGGAGATGTGAGTGATGAACAAGGAGAGCAGTTTCATCAAGGTTTGAATTGCAGAGTTTCATCATGAAAGAATTGCAGAAAGGCTATTAGCATGTTAAATTCTGTTCTAGGGAGCAGAAATAATCTAAATAAAATAAAGAAACTTATATTTCAAATGATTGTACAAAGTCTTCTATTGGTATGGAGCAGAAATCTGGATGTTGAATAGGCAAAGGGAAACAAACTGCTCTCCACAGAAATGGATTTTTGGAGATGCTCAGCAAGAACTTCTAGAAGAGACAGAAAATGGAATAAAGACATAAAAGAGAAAATGGAAGTGAAAAAGAATATTATTGACACTATCAAAAAAAGCATTTAACATGGACATGTAAAATGGTATGGACATGTAAAACAGATGCAAGAAACCAGACATTCAAAGGCTATACAGGAATAGATACTTCCTAGAAGAAGGAGAAGAGGAAGACCTAGGAGGACATGGATGGATGGATGGAGTATGGGAGTGCATGACAGTTTGAGGTTTAACTGACCAAGACACCTTGAACCGCACTTTATGGCAGTCAAAAAGTTCCTACCAAAAAAATAACTTGTAGGCTGAGGAAACCCATCGTAAATGGAAACACTTCTCTTGAAGAAGATGAAGATGATATAGAGGATATTACTGCATAAAAAAAAGGTAACTTAAAAAAAAAAAAAAAAAAAAATTCTGATTCAATTTTGGACAACAATTCCATTCTAATGTTGGGCAATCAAGCCAATATGTCTATTATCTTCAACATGACCATCCATCCTTCCACATGTAACAACTTAACTCTTAAAGGATGGATTTTCCATAAAGGTTCTGCAGTATCCCATAAGATGAGGTTTGACTTACAGAAAGGGAAAATAAAATAATACTAAAAAAAGACTAATGCAATTATTACTTTTAGTATGTCCTCTAACTCAACATTGCAATTGTTCCCCAATATTTCAAGTTACTTTATACTAACACAGCATTTATAACAGGTCTTCATATATGATTTTAATATACTATATCATATTTATGGGAGGGGGGGGAGCTTAGAGGGGAACAGGCATTCTAAGTGTTATCAGACACTCAGTCTAAAACACTGATGGTTCCAATATCTTTATATTCCAGAAGATTTATGAGAAGTCCAGTTGGCTTGCCTCCCTAAAATTTACTATGCACACCTCAATGGTAAGCCTGTTACATCACTTAGGTGGCAACGAATGTGTAGAGTAGTTCCCTTCAAGACGCCTGGTCAGCGTGAAGAGGAAAAGACCACACCCTCCAGCATATGACAGCACGACAAAACAAATGGTCCTCAGTCCCCAGAAGCTTTCACTCTCCTCTCTTACGACAGTGAGAGGATCAGAGTGGAAGCAGAGCGTGCTAAGAACCTCTGGGTACAACTAGGCTGCCATGTATGGAAACTGAACTTCGCCAGTTACAAGTTCAGTTTCCATGCATGGCAGCAGAAATTGAACTTGTATGATTGCTCATCAGTGAAGGTAGGGATTAGAAATTGTAAACTGGAATATCATCTGTTTGGCTGAAACAAGAAGAAATGATTCACTTATATAAGTTTATCAGGTGGAAATCTGCTGTACACCAATGGAAACAGTGAAAGGAGCGAAGGTGGAGTTGGCTTTCTGGTGCAGAAAGATATAAAAAAACAAAATTTTAGAATTCAAAAGTACATCACCAACAGTGTGAAGTCTACTATTCAGAATTTCTAAGTGGTACAAACTAAAGGTTAAATTATTTATGCACCAACATCGAGCCATGATGATGAAGAGGTTGAAGAAATGTACATTGAAATTGAGTCTTCTAGGTGAGCATAAAACCCACTTCAATGCTAAGGTTGGAAAGAGACAAAAACAGCACAGAAAGGGGAACTATAGGAAATTTTGGAATTGGTGAAAGAAATGAAAGAGGCGAAAGACTTGTGGAATTTGCAGAATCTCGAGGAATGTCAGTAATGAACACTTTTTTCAAGAAAAAGGGTGAACAGAGAGTGGACATGGAAGAGTCCAAATGGATTAAAATCGACTTCATCCTCACTAACAAGAAGATATATTGTGAATGATGTTACTGTTCTGTACAAGGTAAATGTTGGAAGTGATCACAGAATGGTAAAATGCACAAGATATAGATGTAATAAAAGAAAGGAAAAAAAAACTGACTCGAGTAAATAATACTAAGGTCTTTGAGATAACAGAAGACGAGAAAAAGCAGTATGTACTGGAACATAACAAGTTTGAGCTTCAGTAGACTGTCCAGATATCGACAAGGAATACTACAACTGCTGACGAGGCTACTAGGAGACGGTCGTGTTCAAAGCCGCTAAGTGGATTTTTCTTATTTATTGATTTGAAATTATTGTTTTTCTAAAACTTTTGATTTAAATTTAGTAGTATAACATTATTTTGTGATTTTCTGATTAATTTGGTGTATTTATTCTTTACTCGGCCTTGTAATTGCATAAACGTATCGGTAAGGGTATCCACGTGTTTGCAACTCCGCTGAACGAGAAGGTCTTAAAGCCATATTTAGCCGCTTGATTGAATATTTTTTACATCGAATTATTTCTGTAAGTAGCTTATAGACCTAGCAAGGATCGTTAGTTTATTCTGAATTGAGACAGCGAGATTTGAAAGTTAATTAATACTTAAGTGTCCGTAGATATAAAGTTCTTAAGTTGCCGCCTTTGTGATACGATAGTTATATACAGTACTAGATAGCATTAGTTGAACTTCGTTAGCGGTTAAATTGTACTTTTAAATAAATAAATAGAATCATGACTCAGACCAGAGCAGCAAAGCAAAAGGCTCAAGCTAATGGAAGTGCTGTGGCTCAGAGCAGAACTGAGGGGGGGGCAGTTGTCCCCTGATTCAGCCTTATAAAATGCACCGTTTGCTTGATGTTTGCAGAGCAATCGGGTACGGGACATGATACTGCCATGGGGGATGTCTTTGTGTGTGTGCGCGCGATGCAAGGAGTGTATCGATATCAGGCAACAACTCAGCGTTCTTGGGGGCCTATATGAGAGCTTGAAGGACGGGTGGATGCCCTCGAAGAAACTAAATTGAGGGGCCCATCAAGCTCTCAGCTGCCCACATCAACGCCAGAGCTTGCACTTGGGCATCACGTGAAACAGAGGCAACCCCCCAAGGCAGAATGCGCTGGTCCCGAAGGAACTAGTAGTTGTTGGAGACTCTATTTTCAGGGAAACGGAGAACATGCTTTGTAAAAAGGATAGGTGGAACAGGACCAGGGTATGTCTGCCAGGGGCAAAGGTTGATGATGTTGTAGAGCGAATATCATCTTTTAAGGACACAAAAGGTGATATAGTTGTACACGTTGGCACTAATGATATTAAGAGTAGGAGACCGGCAGAATTACTTAACAAGTACAGGTCACTGTTGAACAAAAGCCGAGAATTAGGGTTGAATTTGAAAGTGTCTGCAATTCTGCCCAGACATGAGAGGAGGGAGTATATGATGAGAGCCTTGTCGATCAATTCGGCCCTGGAAAGATTGTGCAAGGCTCAAGGGGTAAAATTTTTTTCAGCCTGGACTGTACTTGTTAACAGGAGAGATTGCTTCTACAGGGATGGGATACACTTAAATAGAAAGGGTGCAAGAATATTTGCTGATGCTATCGAGGCAGTGTTAGGTGGGTAGGAAAACTGCTAGCTTGGGGGGAGACAAAGACCAATAGATTGACAGTAGCCATTGGCAGAGGTGAAAGAGATTCTTGCACTGCTTCTATTAGAATGAGCAGAAGCCTGAAAAACAAGATGCTTGATATTTCAGAGACTGCTGGGAGCCATTGCAGTACAAATAAATACATGGGTTGTGTTAGGGTAGCTAAGAATAGAAACAGGTTCAGGTATACTTGCGTGTACACCAATGCTAGGAGTTTAGTAAACAAATTTGATGAATTTGAGGTACTGCTCAAAACATCAAAGGCAGATATTGTTGGGATATCAGAGACGTGGTGTCACACAGACATAAGGAATGCAGAACTGGAATTTGGGGAGTACAACGTCTACAGAAAGGATAGACAGGACAGGATAGGAAGGGGGGGAGGGGATATGCTATTAGTTAAGAAACACATAAAAACCAAGGAAGTGAAGCCAGTCGACATCGCTGGACAGTGCAGCGTTGAGTCAGTTTGGTGTGACATAAGCATTGGGAGATCAAAATTGAGAATAGGAGTGTGCAATAGGCCTAATGACTCTGATGAGTATAATAAGAAACTGTACAGGGAAATAGAGTGGGCCAGTAAATCAGAGAGTCTTATAATGGGAGATTTTAATTTCCCAGATATTGACTGGAATTTGGGGGCTGGTCACTCACACACTAGCAGGGCTTTTGTGGATTTATTGGATGATTGTTTTCTACATCAGCATGTTCGGGAGGCAACTAGAGGGAGTAATACTCTTGATTTGATTATCAGCAGTGATTCTTCATGCATTAAGAATCTGCAGATAAATGAACCACTAGGTGGCAGTGATCACAGTGTGCTGAAGTGGGATTTACTCAAAGAGGTAACTACCATTAGGGGTAAAGGGAAGGGTTATTGCTTCCGTAAAGGCAACTACGATGGACTGAGACAGTATTTAAATTCTATACAGTGGGACCAACTGATGATGTTACCAACAGCAAATTCAAAATGGGAAGCATTCAAAGAACTTATCTTGGAAGCTACTAGGCTTTACATACCAACTAAGAAATATTGTTCAAGGTTTAGGCCAAAATGGATGTCAGATGAACTAATGAGGCATATGGCAGAGAAGAAAAATGCATGGGATACTTACAAATTAACACATGACACAGAAGCCTAGGATAGATACAAGTTGATATGCAACCAAGTTACAAAGGAGGTTAAGCAGGCGAAGGCAGATTACGAGAAATCCTTGGCAAGGGATGCAAAGAAAAACAGCAAAGAGTTCTTTACTTATGTAAACTCTAGAAGGAAGGGGATGAATCAGATTGGTCCACTTGATATTGATGGGTCAACTGTTGATGATCCTGCTCAGGTAGCTAACAAACTAAATGAATATTTTGCATCGACATTCACACATGAGGAGTTATTCAGCGAGGGGAATGCCAGAGGTGTATTCAACTCTAGCAGTAAGCTAGAGAATCTTGAAATAACTGGGAGTAAAGTGGAGGAGAAATTGTTGAAGATAAACACAAGAAAGGCACCCGGGGTGGATGGGATCTATCCAGTTATATTAAAGGAGGCAGCAAAGGAAGTAAGCAAACCCTTAGCCATAATTATGAGAGCTTCCTTGGACTCAGGGGAGGTACCCATAGACTGGAAATGTGCAAATGTGACCCCAATTCACAAAGGAGGATCAAAGGCTGAAACAAATAATTATAGACCTGTGAGCTTAACTTCCGTTCCAGGAAAATTAATGGAGGCACTGGTTAAAGAAGCACTGCAGAATCATTTAGACAAGACTTCAGTTATAGCTCGGACACAGCATGGTTTTGTTAAGGGGAAGTCTTGCCTGACCAATTTGATTGGATACTAGGATGCAGTCACAAAAGAACTGGAATGAAAGGGACTTGGGGGTGGTTGTGCAGGCAGATATGAAGTTCTCTGAGCAGTGCAGACGGTTTGCAAGAGTAGCTCATGGAGTATTGTCAATGATATACAGGAATTTTTCCAGCAGGGATAAGGAGGTGATTATTCCCTTGTATAAGGCAATGGTCAGGCCACACCTAGAGTACTGTATACAGGCTGGAGGCCTCATTTCAAGAAGGATGTAGAGCTGCTGGAACGAGTACAGAGAAGGGCAACAAGATTAGTGAATGGAACAAAGGGGGGCTCTTATGAAGAAAAGCTTAAGTTTTGCAAATTACAGTGTCTGGAGACTAGGCACCGGCGAGGTGATCTGATAGAGGTGTATAAAGCCTTGAATGGTTTGAGCATGCTCAATGCTGATGGGATTCTTCCTCTAGCTCAGAATAATCACCTGAGAGGGCATAAATTCAAATTGAGGAAAGACAGATGTAGGATAGACGTGCGGAAATTTGCCTTTAGCCAGCGGGTGGTTGGTTGGTGGAACAGGCTTCCATCCCTTGTCGTGGAGGTTGATAGCCTAAATAAGTTTAAGGCTCAGCTGGACAGGTATTTTGAACGAACAGAGGGGTGAAGTGGAAGTGGGGTTTTTTTTTTTTTTGGCTGATACTGCATAAGCTTGCTTTCTTGCATCAAATGCTACTGATGCTAATGCTAATTGCTAACCTGTAGGTAAAAATAAATCCAAAGAAGAAAAAATTAGTCAAGAAACACTTGTCATGATGAATCAAAGACAATAAATGAAGAGCAAGATAAACACTGACAAGGATAAAATTGAGTATACTGATCTATGCAAAGCCATTAGAAAGAGACTCAGAGAGGATAAGATTTAACATTAGAAAAGTAAAACAAGCATTACGGGAAAACAAAGGGCTTAAATCGGCACCCATGAGCAGCAAACACAGAAAAACAAATGATACTGAAACCGAAGAATAGCAATGGTGTACTTATAAATAGCAGAGAAGGCATAATTCAAATAGCAGAAGACTACTATAGAGAATTATACAAGGAGCGAGAAAATTATGCCAGCAGTGGGAATGATGGATCAAAAATTCGTAATGCATATGACATACCCGATATCCTTCCTGATGAGGCTGAACATGCGTTGAAGAAAATGAAGAATCAGAAAGCCCCAGGGGAAGATGAAATTACTGTAGATTTGTTAAAATTGGGAGAAAGAGACATGACACAGAAACTGGCAAGACTCTTCACAAAATATATTAGAAAAGGTGTGACATCTAATTAGTGGAATACTGCAAGCATAGTTTTGCATAAGAAAGGAGATAAATCAGAAAATAAATCAGTATCAGCTTGTTATCCCACATCTACAAGTTGTTCACAAGGGTCATTACTAACAGATTAGAAAGCATACTTGATCAGAATCAACCGAAAGAGCAAGCTCGCTTTAGGACAGGATTCTCAACTATGGATCACTTTCATGTAATATCACAGCTAATGGAGAAAGCAAATGAATATTAAATTTCATTATGCCTGGCGTTTGTGGATTATGAACAGGCATTTGACTCCACACAGCATAAGGTAATATTTTGGGCACTGGAAAGAAAAGGCACAGATATCCCATATATTATGATTTTGAAGAAAATATATGAGAACATTACCTCTTTTATTAGACTAGACAAACACAATAGTATTTGTGTTTGTCTAATCCTTTCTCAAATTTAAAATTGAGAAAGGAGTTCGACAAGGAGACACAATATCTCCAAAGTTGTTCACTGCTGCCCTTGAGGAAGCTTTCAGAGGATTGGATTGGTAAGAGTCAATGTGAATGGAGAGTACCTAAACCATTTATGATTTGCAGATGACATTGTGATCATAAGCCATAATCCCAAATAATTAGATGAAAATCTTAATCAGTTATGCAGAGTTAGTAAGGATTTCACACTGAAGATGAATATGGCTAAAACAAAAGTAATGATGACTAAGTATGCCACAGAAAGGGATATAATCAATGAAGGAGCAGTAATCGAAAAGGTGGATTCATATACTTATCTGGGACAAGTCATTAGCTGTAATAATGATAAATGGCTGGAAGTCAAGAGAAGAATAAATCTTGGATGGATAGCATTCAGGAAATATCAGAGTCTTATAATGGGGGATTTTAATTTCCCAGATATTGACTGGAATTTGGGGGCTGGTCATTCACACACTAGCAAGGCTTTTGGGGATTTATTGGATGACTGTTTTCTACATTAGCATGTTCGGGAGGCAACTAGAGGGAGTAATACTCTTGATTTGATTATCAGTAGTGATTCTTCATGCATTAAGAATCTGCAGGTAAATGAACCACTAGGTGGCAGTGATCACAGTGTGGTGAAGTGGGATTTACTCAAAGAGGTAACTACCATTAGGGGTAAAGGGAAGGGTTATTGCTTCTGTAAAGGCAACTACGATGGACTGAGACAGTATTTAAATTCTATACAGTGGGACCAACTGATGATGTTACCAACAGCAAATTCAAAATGGGAAGCATTCAAAGAACTTATCTTGGAAGCTACTAGGCTTTACATACCAACTAAGAAATATTGTTCACGGTTTAGGCCTAATTGGATGTCAGATGAACTAATGAGACATATGGCAGAGAAGAAAAATGCATGGGATACATACAAATTAACACGTGACACAGAAGCCTATGATAGATACAAGTTGATCTGTAACCAAGTTATAAAGGAGGTTAGGCAGGCGAAGGCAGATTACGAGAAATCTTTGGCAAGGGATGCAAAGAAAAATAGCAAAGAGTTCTTTACTTATGTAAACTCTAGAAGGAAGGGGGGATGAATCAGATTGGTCCACTTGACGACGATGGGTCAACTGTTGATGATCCTGCTCAGGTAGCTAACAAACTAAATGAATATTTTGCATCAACATTCACACATGAGGAGTTATTCAGCGAGAGGAATGCCACAGGTGTATTCAACTCTGGCAGTAAGCTAGAGAATCTTGTAATAACTGAGAGTAAAGTGAAGGAGAAATTGTTGAAGATAAATACAAGAAAGGCACCTGAGGTGGATGGGATCTATCCAGTTATATTAAAGGAGGGGGCAAAGGAAGTAAGCAAACCCTTAGCCATAATTATGAGAGCTTCCCTGGACTCAGGGGAAGTACCCATGGACTGGAGATGTGCAAATGTTACCCCAATTCACAAAGGAGGATCAAAGGGCAACACAAGTAATTATAGACATGTTAGTTTAACTTCTGTTCCTGGAAAATTAATGGAGGCACTGGTTAAAGAAGCACTGCAGGATCATCTCGACAAGACTTAAGTTATAGCTCAGACACAGCATGGTTTTGTTAAGGGGAAGTCTTGCCTGACCAATTTGATTGAATACTATGATGCAGTCACAAAAGAACTGGATGCAGGGAATAACTTTGATATTATATACTTGGATCTTAGAAAGGCTTTTGATACTGTTGCACATGGAAGACTGCTGCACAAATTGGAGCAGTGTGGCATTGGAGGCAAATTGCTGCTCTGGATAAAGGGGTGGTTGAGGGGGGAGAAGACAGAGAGTGGTAATCAATGGACACTGCTCATCGTGGACTAATGTTATTAGTGGAGTCCCTCAGGGTTCAGTATTGGGTCCATTATTGTTTTCTGTATTTATAAATGATATTGATGATGGTTTATCCAGCGATACGAAGGTTGGCAGGGTTGTCAAGGATACTACTGACACTATGCTACTGCAACGTGATCTGGAAAGGTTGAGCAGATCGGCTGAGAGGTGGCAAATGAAGTTTAACATTGACAAATGTAAAGTACTACATAGGGAAACAGCAACCCCAGAGCAACGTATCAACTCTGTGGTACTACACTGACAGTGGTAGAGAATGAAAGGGACATGGGGGTGGTTGTGCAGGCAGATATGAAGTTTTCTGAGCAGTGCAGACGGGCTGCAAGAGTAGCTCATGGAGTATTGTCAATGATATACAGGAATTTTTCCAGCAGGGATAAGGAGGTGATTATTCCCTTGTATAAGGCAATGGTCAGGCCACACCTAGAGTACTGTATACAGGTCTGGAGGCCTCATTTCAAGAAGGATGTAGAGCTGCTGGAACGAGTACAGAGAAGGGCAACAAGATTAGTGAATGGAACAAAGGGGGACTCTTACGGAGAAAGGCTTAAGTTTTGCAAATTACAGTGTTTGGAGACTAGGCACCAGCGAGGTGATCTGATAGAGGTGTATAAAGCCTTGAATGGTTTGAGCATGCTCAATGCTGATGGGATTCTTCCTCTAGCTCAGAATAATCCCCTGAGAGGGCATAAATTCAAACTGAGGAAAGACAGATGTAGGGTAGATGTGCGGAAATTTTCCTTTAGCCAGCGGGTGGTTGGTTGGTGGAACAGACTTCCATCCCTTGTCGTGGAGGTTGATAGCCTAAATAAGTTTAAGGCTCAGCTGGACAGGTATTTTGAACGAACAGAGGGGTGAAGTGGAAGTGGTTATTTTTTATTTATTTATTAATTATTATTATTTTTTTTTTGACTGATGCTGCATAAGCTTGCTTTCTTGCATCAAATGCCTCTACTAATGCTAATATAGTCACATATTGAGGAGCAATATCCGAATTTGTCTGAAACGTAAAATAATGAACTAATGTATACTCCCGACCACGACTAAGGGAAGTGAAACTTGGGCACTCACCAAAAGAATGGAAGAGAAGCTAAGAACTATACAGCAAAGAATGGAACAAATTGTATTAGGAATCAGACTATTAGATGAGAAGAGAAACACATGGATTAGGCAGCAAACTCAAGTAAAGGAACTTCTTATCAAAACTAAAGTACTAAAATGGTCTTGGGCAGGACACATAGCACAAAGTCATGATGACAGATGGACTAAGAAAATAACAGAATGGTACCCAAGAGGGGCTAGATGAAAACCTGGCAGACAACGACGGAGAATGATAGACGAAATTCACGAGTTCGTGGGTAGTAAATGGATGGCCATTGCATAAAACAGAAGGAACTGGAAAGTTGCTGGAGAGGCTTCATCCTGCAGTGGACTGAAAATGGCTGATGATGATGAACATGTCTATAATTTTTATTTGTATTACTGCAGTATATTTTAAGGTGGCTGAAGTTATTTGCTAAATAGACAATTCCATGCTAACTATACATCACCACCACTTGTTACTTACCCAAATGCATAGACATCTGAAGCAGTACAAAAAGGTAAATCATCTCCCTCTTGCTGGCTACCTGCTCTCAAACTTCTGATAACTTCTGGGGCCAAATAGCACAGCCAGCCATTTGGAATTGTTAACCATTCTCCTTTCCTGCATAACACAACCAGTTTGCTATCAGATAAATGATTTTAACTATTTCAGAAACTGGAATCACTAACATATATATATATATATATGTATATTATAATCATGACTTAACATAGGCAAACAATTTTTTAATAAAACAGCATGTTAATGAATGCAAATAAAATTTATTTTATTGTCTGCAGCATGTCAGTTTCTAATTTGTCTCAATTGGACACACACACACAGACAGACAGACCAGGCTGCAGGTCTATCTGCATGCTGTGTGAGATATTTGGTACGCACTCTCCAACTTCCTATTAGTTTATGCATTATACTTTTACTATTAACTGAAAAATAATTTTTTATTTTAAAAAAGAAACAACATATGAGAACCCCTGAAGGATAGAATAAAACATTATTATTCATTCAAATGCACGGTAACCGAAATCCAAACTTTTCCAAATTGCTTGGATAGGATAGGAGTGTAAGCCCGACTTCATATTGCGACTTTTGGAAGATCGCGACTTGAGATTTACAGCCAAGCTGAATTTGTGCTCCCTAAATTTTGGCACTGTGTGGCCGCACTGCTCGATCACCCCTGAAGCTGGCCCTGCGTGCACATGCACAATAATACTGGCTTAAACATTTGTTGAATATGTAGTTTTAATACTATGAATTGTGTTCTGCTATACACTACTAAAAAAGTAATCAGGAACCCCCTCACAATATACTGAATAGTACAAACAACATGCATGCAAAACAGGAATGAGTTGCATGTCATATCAGCAATTTAGTATTAGTATTAGCTGTGTGGAACAAAGAAGCCCTAGGCTTCTGCTACACTGACCAAAAAAAAAATAAATAAATAAAATAAGTCACCGATTTAACTACCCCCTCATGTCACTATCTATCCAGCTGAGCTTTCCCCAAGTTGTCGGCCTCAACCACCCATTGAAACAATTTATTCCAATAATTAACAAATTACTAGCTAAAAGAAAACTTCCTGCCATCCTGTCCCCTGGTAATTTTAATTTATGGTCCCTAGATCTGGAATCATTTTTAACAATGAAAATTTAACGCTTATTCCTTTTACTTTCATCTCTAAGAGCCTTATAAATGATTGGATTTTTTCAAGGAACTCATAACGTCTTTTTCTTTTTTTTTCGTGCCATCTCCATACTGTGAGAGTATTCAAAGTGTGATTTCACAATTGCCTTATACACTGAGTGGTCAGAAATCATGGGATACTCACCTAGTAACGGGTAGGCCCACCTTTTGCCTGGATAAGGGCAGTCACACGGAAGGCAGAGTCCACTAGTTCACGAAAGCGTGCAGGTATTTCCATCCATGCTTTCTGCACCACTGTCTATAATTCCATTGCAATTCTGGGTGGAGTATCCAAAGCTCACATGGACCTTTCCACAGTATCCCAAAGAGCTCCACAGGGTTCATGTCTGCTGAACGGGGAGGCCATTCCATGGTGTTAAAATCTGTGGAATGCTCTTCAAACCATGTTCTAGTCACCACGGCTCTGTGGGCGTACGACGACCACGAAGGGATGCAGATGGTTTGCAAGGATGAACACGTGATCTGGACCATTCAGAGATGCGTCTAGACGTACCAGAGATTCTGTGTGCCAGTTGAAGACACCCCACACCATTACCGACCATTCACTTGCCCCGAACAGTTCCTTGTTGACACGACGGCTGCATAGCTTCATGTGGTTTCCACCAGATATGCACCCTCCCATCCACTTGAAATAACTAGAAACTAGTCTCATTGGACCAGGAGACCAGTCTCCAAATCATCCAAGGTCCAGTGCTGGTTCTTTCACCCAGCTGAGGTGCAAAGTCCTGTGTGTGGTGTTGGCATAATAATTAATAAGAATAATAATTAATGCTAACCCTCCTACCATGCAGTTACTCTGTAATCAGTCTAAGGATTTTCCCTGTGATTTAAATACGTTCCAGCTCATACAGTAAACTCTCATACAGAAGTGAGGCAAATAATACGCTTGGATCTAAGTAAACAATTTTGAAATTATTTCCTACATCTAGCTCGTGAATGACTCTGTCAAAATAGCTAAACAGGTCTGTTCAATATTTTAATGGAGTGACAAATTCTAACAATTTAGAATGCATATCATTAAGAAAATATTGCATTTTCTTAATGGTGTACATTAAAGAAAATGCAATTATCTTAATGTACATTATTAGAGCAGGATGCTGAAATTGATGAATATGGAGCTGGCCAGTCTTATAGAGCAAAAAAAAAGATAGTATGGGAAACTTAAAGAGTGAAGAAAAATACTGAAGCCTACAACAGCTACAAGTTGATTTGTACCACAAATAAGGTTAGTCAGGCAATGGCTGAGTAGGTAAAAACCACTGGATAAGAGAGCAAAATCATGGGGACAAGGAATTTTTCATGTATGTGAATATGAAGAAGAAAATGTATCTGATTGGATCCTCGTGCACTGAAGCTGCTATTGAATTTAATAGGTTCTTTGCATTGGTCTTTACTGGTGAAAGAGCCTTCACGCTAAGGAGAGGCTGGGCATGTGAGGCTGAGCTATCTGAAATTAGAGATTTCAAAATTACAGATGACTGTTTATTAGAAAAACTTTCAAGCCTAGTAAGGCTCTTGGAGTTGATGTCATATACCCAGTAGTTTTGAGGGAGGCGGCCACTGAAGTTAATTATGAGAGCATCTTGGACTCAGGAGATACTCCTTTGGATTGGAGAAGTGTAAACTTATCGTCAATACAATAAAGGTGGTTCCAAGAGTGAAGTTGGTAACTACAAAGCGGTTAGTCTGACTTCAGTGATAGAAAATCTTATTAGGCTACATGAGTAACTATTCATGAGTAACACACAGTTACTCATGAGTTGAACGTAGGAAACAATTTTGAGATAGTTCATTTGGATTTCAGTAAAGCATCTGACACAGTCCCTCATGAGAGGTTACTGTATAAGGTTGAACATGTTGGGATTACTGAAAACATTCTAAGTTGGACTGCAGGGCAGAAGGCAGAGGGTTGTGATCAATGGATATTCTTTAGATTGGTCATCAGAAGTGGCTATTAATCCAAAGTACGTATTAGCATTAGCATTAGCAGAGGCATTTGATGCAAGAAAGCAAGCTTATGCAGCAAGCTTATCAGCCAAAAAAAAAAAAATAAATAAAAATATATATATATATAAATAAAAAATAACCACTTCCACTTCACCCCTCTGTTCGTTCGAAATATCTGTCCAGCTGAGCCTTAAACTTATTTAGGCTATCAACCTCCACGACAAGGGATGGAAGTCTGTTCCACTAACCAACCACCCGCTGGCTAAAGGCAAATTTCCGCACGTCTATCCTACATCTGTCTTTCCTCAATTTGAATTTATGCCCTCTCAGGTGATTATTCTGAGCAAGAGGAAGAATCCCATCAGCATTGAGCATGCTCAAACACCTCTATCAGATCACCTCGCTGGTGCCTAGTCTCCAGACACTGTAATTTGCAAAAGTTAAGCCTTTCTTTGTAAGAGCACCCCTTTGTTCCATTCACTAATCTTGTTGCCCTTCTCTGTACTCGTTCCAGCAGCTCTACATCCTTCTTGAAATGAGGCCTCCAGACCTGTATACAGTACTCTAGGTGTGGCTTGACCATTGCCTTATACAAGGGAATAATCACCTCCTTATCCCTGCTAGAAAAATTCCTATATATCATCGACAATACACCATGAGCTATTCTTGCAGCTCGTCTGCACTGCTCAGAAAACTTCATATCTGCCAGCACAACCACATCCATGTCCCTTTCATTCTCTACTACTGTCAGTGTAGTACCACAGAGTTGATACGTTGCTCTGGGGTTGCTGTTTCCCATATGTAGTACTTTACATTTGTCAATGTTAAACTTCATTTGCCACCTCTCAGCCCATCTGCTCAACCTTTCCAGATCCCGTTGCAGTAGCATAGTGTCAGTAGTGTCCTTGACAACCCTGCCAACCTTCGTATCGTCTGCAAACTTGGACATTAAGCTGGATATACCATCATCAATATCATTTATAAATACAGAAAACAATAATGGACCCAATACTGAACCCTGAGGGACTCCACTAATAACATTAGTCCACGATGAACAGTGTCCATTGATTACCACTCTGTCTTCTCCCCCCTCAACCACCCCTTTATCCAGAGCAGCAATTTGCCTCCAATGCCACACTGCTCCAATTTGTGCAGCAGTCTTCCATGCGCAACAGTATCAAAAGCCTTTCTAAGATCCAAGTATATAATATCAAAGTTATTCCCTGCATCCAGTTCTTTTGTGACTGCATCATAGTATCCAATCAAATTGGTCAGGCAAGACTTCCCCTTAACAAAACCATGCTGTGTCTGAGCTATAACTGAAGTCTTGTCTAGATGATCCTGCAGTGCTTCTTTAACCAGTGCCTCCATTAATATTCCGGGAAGAGAAGTTAAACTAACAGGTCTATAATTACTTGTGTCGCCCTTTGATCCTCCTTTGTGAATTGGGGTCACATTTGCACATCTCCAGTCCATGAGTACTTCCCCTGAGTCCAAGGAAGCTCTCATAATTATGGCTAAGGGTTTGCTTACTTCCTTTGCTGCCTCCTTTAATATAACTGAATAGATCCCATCCACCCCAGGTGCCTTTCTTGTATTTATCTTCAACAATTTCTCCTCCACTTTACTCTCAGTTATTACAAGATTCTCTAGTTTACTGCCAGAGTTGAATACACCTCTGGCATTCCCCTCGCTGAATAACTCCCCGTGTTTGAATATCGATGCAAAATATTCATTTAGTTTGTTAGCTACCTGAGCAGGATCATCAACAGTTGACCCATCGATATCAAGTGGATCAATCTGATTCATCCCCTTCCTTCTAGAGTTTACATAAGTAAAGAACTCTTTACTGTTTTTCTTTGCATCCCTTGCCAAAGATTTCTCGTAATCTGCCTTCGCCTGCCTAACCTCGTTTGTAACTTGGTTACAGATCAACTTGTATCTATCATAGGCTTCTGTGTCACGTGTTAATTTGTATGTATCCCATGCATTTTTCTTCTCTGCCATATGTCTCATTAGTTCATCTGACATCCACTTAGGCCTAAACCTTGAACAATATTTCTTAGTTGGTATGTAAAGCCTAGTAGCTTCCAAGATAAGTTCTTTGAATGCTTCCCATTTTGAATTTGCTTTTGGTAACATCATCAGTTGGTCCCACTGTATAGAATTTAAATACTGTCTCAGTCCATTGTAGTCGCCTTTACGAAAGCAATAAACCTTCCCTTTACCCCTAATGGTAGTTACCTCTTTGAGTAAATCTCACTTCAGCACACTGTGATCACTGCCACCTAGTGGTTCATTTACCTGCAGATTCTTAATGCATGAAGAATCACTACTGATAATCAAATCAAGAGTATTACTCCCTCTAGTTGCCTCCCAAACATGCTGATGTAGAAAACAATCATCCAATAAATCCACAAAAGCCTTGCTAGTGTGTGAGTGACCAGCTCCCAAATTCCAGTCAATATCTGGGAAATTACAATCCCGCATTATAAGACTCTCTGATTTACTGGCCCACTATTTCCCTGTACAATTTCTTATTATACTCATCAGAGTCAATAGGCCTATAGCACATTCCTACTCTCAATTTTGATCTCCCAATGCTTATGTCACACCAAACTGACTCGACACTGCTCTGTCCAGCAATGTTGCCTGGCTTCACTTCCTTGGATTTTATGTATTTCTTAACTAATAGCGTAATCCCTCCTCCCTTCCTATCCTGTCTATCCCTTCTTAGACATTGTAGACATTGTACTCCCCAAATTCCAGTTCTGCATTCCTTATATCTGTGTGACACCATGTCTCTGAAATCCCCACAATATCTGCCTTTGATGTTTTGAGCAATACTTCAAATTCATCAAATTTATTTACTAAACTACTAGCATTGGTGTACACGCAAGTATACATGCACCTGTTCTTTTTCTTAGCTACCCTAACACAACCCATGTGTTTACTTGTACCCCAATGATTCCCAGCAGTCTCTGAAATATCCTGCATCTTATTTTCCAGGCTGCGGCTCTTTCCAATAGAAGCAGTGCAAGAATCACTTTCACCTCTGCCAGTGGCTACTGTTAATCTATTAGTCCTTGTGTCACCCCAATCTAGCAGTTTTCCGACCCACCTAACACTGCCTCGATAGCATCAGCAAACATACTGGCACCCTTTCTATTTAAGTGTATCTCATCCCTGTAGGAGCAGTCTCTCCTGTTAACAAGTACAGACCAGGCTGAAAAAAATTCTACCCCTTGAGCCTTGCACAATCTTTCCAGGGTCGAATTGATCGACAGGGCTCTCAATCATATACTCCCTCCTATCATGCCTAGGCAGAATTGTAGACACTTTCAAATTCAACCCTAATTCTCGGCTTTTTTTCAACAGTGACCTGTACTTGTTAAGTAATTCCGCCAGTCTCCTACCTATTAATCCCCCAAGGATTGGTTCTTGGACCACCGTTGTTTCTGAATTTCATAAACAACATTGACAAATGGATTAAGGGCATGGTGTGCTGTAAAGATTGGGAGAGTCGTTACTGACCAGTGCAAGCAGCACTTCTTCAGGATGACTTGAACAGGCTTCAAGAATGGTTAAGAAAAGTGGCAGCTATGTTTTAATGCAATGTATTGTGCCCGCAATGAAAGCTTGGAGCAGGGCATTTATATTTGAACCACTGGTTTAGTGCTAAAAACAAATGAATTGTACACTCCAACATGCAAAATTCCATGGTGCCCATATCCTGGAATTCTGTGTAAACAAGCTCTCCATTCCATTTTATAATGCAGTAATGCTTTTAAACCACACAGTAAGTAGTGTAAAATCAAGTTTGAGGCAAATGAAGACTAACAAAAAAAAAAAAAAAAAAAAACTTAGGAAGAAAGAAAATCTGAATGAATACCATTAGGAACAAGTGGAAGGGTGAACCAAGGTGTAGCCTATTAGCCTAACTTCTTCAGCTGAGCTGGTGACTACAGTGAAGGAGGAAAGAGAAAATTCTGCTCCGTGCTACAACAAAATACGGTTGAAAGCGATCTACAATAGATCAATGCTATTAATGGGACCAAAGGTGGGCAACACCTTATTAATTTGTTAATCATAACTTGAATTTTTAAAACTGTGATGGTGTCTACATACTTTGGGTAGGATAGTATATAATGTCTCACTTGCATTGTGCTGAAAAGAATATACACAGATATTTTAATATGCATAATCTATGTGGGCAATATTATTATTATTAGGCATATGTTACAAGGAAGCCTGAGGCTTATGCTGCACCAGCCAAAAAAAAAAAAAAAATTCCCAAGTTACCCTGAGAGAGAGAGAGAGATGTTATTTCACTTTTACGAGCATTAGCAACTAAGGCCATATTGATCCGGGATATGCGGTGGTCATTCCCTGACCTTTCCGCATCCTTCGTATTTGGTGGTGACGGGCTTGAACCCCGGTCTAATCAAGAAGCGTGTGCTACGCACTGCTGCTCCTTCCCACCTGGCTACGGAGGCGCTGAGAGAGAGAGAGAAGTAGAAAGGAATCACCAAGAAAGATGATATCCAGCTCAGGACCCTGGGTTTGCCAAGCCCATACTCACCAGATGTGAGCCCCCGGGGTTTATAAATAAAGGACAATTGATTTTCTTAAACAGGTTAATTCAAACATGGAGCTTTACAGAAACTTCAATTTGGGGGATGAAGTGATTAAGACCAAGCAATTGTTAAATAGGACAGAAGAGCAACAATGCATTTTTCACTGTCAATACTCTACCAGCTTGGATTGCAGCTGAAAAATTAAGTAAAATAAATTAAAATATGAATTAAATGCGATATTATCAACTAATGATTTATAAGATTAAACACTTATTTACCATGCTGTTGTCATAGTAGGGTTTTAGGAGCATCAGCAACTAAGGCCATAATGCTCTGTGTATACACAGAGCATTATGGCCTTAGTTGCTGATGCTCCTAAAACCCTACTCCAGACAGAAAATCTGTGGTAGATTTTCTGTCTGGATAAAAAAACCCAAGTTTTCAGGAGAAAAAAACATGACTGACTAACTCGGCCATGTTGTGAAAAAGGACCATAAAAATTCCTCACTTCAATGGGACGCGAACTCAGTTCTTTTCCACCTGGTGTGGGGAGGGTGGCGATTCTACTAATTGCGATACCCACAAGGACCTATTTACCATGCACAGAAATTACCGCTAACTGGAACACATTAACACTACTTTATCTAAATAATTATTAAACAAACCAAATCAGACAAAATAAAACCACAAAAAAAATTTAACAAGCAAGAATCAATACCTCCAATGGAAGTGCAGAATTCTGCAACGATAAGATAATATCGTTAAACAAACGATAAACAAAATAATGAATGTCAGGAATGACACTGCACCAAATACTGTTTTGCACTATGCACAATTTTCAATATTGGAAATTGCTTTCTAATATACTGACTCATCTATTTCATTTCTGTTTCTGATTTGAGTGTTAAATTCTGGTGTTGTGTGTTTTTCCTTGTCTTTTGATCTGGGAAGGGAATATTTTTTTTAGCTGGGAGAGTGACAAGCATATTAGTTTCTTGTTTTAGTGATAATGACAAACTTAACCTTTTCTGAAGCGAATTTCCTAAATGCATCTTGGCCCTTAGCAGCAAAGTTGCTTTATAAAATTTTGAAAGTGAAAAATGAAAACTTTGCATCTAAATGCTTTTAAATATTAATTTGCTCTTATTTCAACTTGACTGCTCAATATTAGAGTAAAATTATTTAAACAATCAAATCAAACTTAAAAAACAAAAAACTCATTGTTACTTCTTTTTTGATATAATGCTATCTTCTACGTGTATTTATATATCACTTGATTCATATTATCAAATTCTGAATCTGAATTCCAGAGAACTGAAGCTTTTGTAGGCCAAAATCAGACAATGGCTGACAGGCATGAACTTCTATTCCAATTTTAACATTTATTTTCATGATGTTACAAACTGTGTACAATTACTTAGAAATGCAGGTAAAAGATGGCAGCAATTGCTGGAATATTAATGCAATTCATAAATGCAGGCACTCTCCGACTTACGTAATACTCAACTTCCGTAAATTTGACTTTATGTAAGTTTTTGCTGGTTGTTGCAAATTAAAAAAATCGGGAAACGTGTTTTGCATCCCATAGGAATAAATGGAGGTATTGTGAAAACATCACAATTTGAACCCAATAACACATTGTTGTTTTTTTTTTTTTTTTTTTTTTGTAATTCGTTCCAAGACCTTGGAAGTTCAAATTTTGAGTATACACTGAACCCCCGCTATCCCTGGTATCTGTATTCATGGTTTTGTGTATTCGCAGTCGCTGATTTAACATAAAATGAAACCTAAAAAAATGTGAATTTTAAAACGCAGTGAACATTTTCCGCCATAAAAATGCATGGGCGTGGCTAAAATTATCTTTCCCGGTCAAAACAGTGCTCAGTGGGTGGGGGGAGAGGGTTGACAAAATCGCGAGCGTGGATGTTTCTCGCTAATCATTGTTCAATATGTGTTATGCGCTTGTCATGGAAGGTTTTGTCGTTTACTTTTAATTTATATGCTTATAAATTGAATAAATTTATCAATTTATAAATTGATATGCTTACAAAAGTGATAAATCTACTGTTTTGCAGTGTAAAACACACTTTTTCGAGTGTGTTAACGGAAGAAAGTGACTTTATTGTGGACAAGTTTTTTCTAACCCGTACAAAAATATGGCTACGAATAACAAGGGAAATGTGAAAAGATCAAAGAAGGTGATGACATTAGCGAATAAAATCGAGTTATTAGACAAAATTTCTAATAGTGAAAGTGTCTCCTCAGTGGCAAATATTATAAAATCAATGAGTCAACGGTACGATCAATCAAGAAATCGGAAGAAAAAATCTGCCATAGTGTTCGTGAAAACGCGCTAATTGTTTCAAAAATTTGCTCTGTAACTCGTGATGTTAAATTAGAAAAAATGGAAAAGGCTTTAAATCTGTGGATAGAAGACCAAACTCAAAATAAAATTCCGTTAAGTTCACTCATCATTCGTGAAAAGGCAAAACTCCTTTATCAACACTTTAGCAAAACTGGTGATAACACTGGCGGGATAAGTTTTAGCTAGCAAAGGTGCTGGTTTGAAAGATTTGTTTGAAATTTCTAATAAATATTACATTTAATATTAAATTGTTTCTTATTTTCATTTCAATGCCATATGCTTGCATTTTACTATGTACCGTCTATGTACATAGTCATATTATGAAGGTACATATAATACACACAAACAAAATTTTAGACTAGCTTTTCTTATATATTTCATACTTTGAAACGGAACCCCTTTATTACTATGAGAGCCATAACTCAGTATTTGCGTCATTTCTCAGAAACGTAACCCCCCCGCGCAAATAGCGGGGGTTTACTGTTTTTAAAAACTAAGCTATTTATCTCTCTACAAGGTCATTTTTATAATGGAGCACTACCCTTTCATCGTTATCATATGTTCAATTATAAGAATCAATTTTGAACAGCTTTGTTGACATTTTTCTAAAGAATATTTCTGGAGGTCGCGACCATAAAACAATAAAAACAATTTGCACTTTCCAGTTTATTGGGCTCTTCTGTTAGTGAAATTATTATAAATGGGTAGTAAACTCAATCTTATTGCATTTGCAATAATACCGATAATTGGAATTGTGTGGGTTTTTACTTTATTATGGTGAAATGTGTCTCGCCTTCACTGAAATCTTCAATCATATAAAAAACAAATTTTCAGAATTTATGATGGAGGGAAAGCAACCAGCAGAACGTGCAAGTGGTGGAAGTTCTAGGAAACAAAACAAAATTGATTTAGAAATGATGAAAATGATTAAGAAGTATGAAGCAGGACAAAGTTTGTCATCTATTGCATGGGAATTAGGTCTTGCTGCTTCAACAGTAAATGCTATGTTAAAGGATAGTTCGATAGTATGAACCAGAGACGTAACTCAATACATTCTATGTTGATAACAATATCTGTAAAAGAATAAGAGAAGTTTATCTCAATATGATATGTCGAACTCTTCCATATGATACCCTCAAGAAATTAAAACAAAAATAATTAAAAAATCGAAAATCTTACATTACAGTACAAAATGTAGGAATGTAAGATTTTAGATTTTTTACTGGAATGCAAGATTTTTGATTTTATAATCACTCAGTCTTTTCCTCATTCGCAACACAAACAAATGACCTGGTATACAACATTTTTTGAGGTGATTGCGATAGTCTTATCAAGGTTCTACATGGTTTCCTCTGAATTTTTGTGTTAATTAACACGTGGCCTCAGTTTGTGCTTCTTGTTCAGCAGCATTAGAAGTAGTCTTTCATGCCAATTAACGAAAAACATACTTTTTTATTTAACGAGGCCAAAATACTTAAGAGGTGGTAGATGACGTTCACCAACCGGTGAAATACCACCACTTTGCTTATTGGAGGCTTGAAGTGGTGAAACCCATGTTTAGTCTCTAGAGCAAAGTTTCCGGCATCCTCCCCCCTCCCCCCATACTTCTCCTTCAACCCATGCACTGTACTAAGTACTATAGGTTTTGATACCTTTCGTGTTTGGGGTTTTCATAAAAAAAAAAATAATAATAATTATACAAGACTATTAATTGCAGAAACCATTGAAATTAAATTACTTGAGAATTCTGTTAATGTTCACCAGCTAATCTCCGATTCACGGTCTTTACGTGCATGCATGAAGACAAATAATCCCTATTTAAGTTTCATGCCCACCCTTATTCGGTAATTTTCACTCCTGTGATCACGGCATATGGTCAAAAAGCGTTGTCAGCTTCAGGATGGAAAATCGTTTTGCAATTTTTTCATTAAATTCTTTTAATTTTTTAATTATTTTTTACTGTAATGTAAGATTTTCAATTTAATTGTTTTCGTTTTAATTTCTGGATAGTATCATATGGAAGTGTTCTACGTATTATATTGAGGTTTATTCTTTCACAAATTTTAAAGGACAGTGTACGTGTAAAAGAACACGTTAAAGGATCAACGCATTTAAGATCAACAGTGATCACAAAACAGCATTCAGGTACTATATTGAAGATGAAAAAGCTATTAATAATATGGATAGAAAATTATTTATTCAAAAGCAAGTGCCCTAAGTCTAATGGCCATTCAAGCTAAAGCAACAAGTACTTATGAACGTATTAAGGGTAAGTACAGCAAACCCCAAGCCAAGTTCATCGCAAGCAATGGGTAGAAAAGAATAGCGAAAGCTTAAAAAGCGGTACTCACCTTGAAATGAATCTGCGATGGTTTACTTAGGTAGCGTGGTTAATGTTTAAGTTGAATTGTTAAATTGAAAAATTAAAAGGGAGGGAAGTAGGTAAATTCTATTAACACTATTAAAGTCTATTAACACGGTACTTGAAGATTTCTAAAAATTTCGTATAAGCAAGGGTAGTTAAATAGGTTCAATCATTGCGCTGGTTTCCACAACATTAAAGTATGCAGTGAAGTGCCAGTGCCAATTCTGCAGCAGCAGAGAAATTTTGTGATGTGTTGGAAAAAACCACTTCTAAATTTCCACAGCCGTCAACCTCTGCACTGGCATACTTATCAGCTGGAGACATTGATTCTAGCAACGATGCTTGAAATTTAAAAACTTGCTTGCCTGTCCCCTCCTTTTTTGTAATTTTATATTTGGAAATTTTTGTAGTTTCACACTTTTATAATTTTTCCTATGCACGAGATAAAAAAAAAAAAATTGAATAAATAATTCTATTTACATGTTCATCGAACATTTCTTTTTTTGCTTCAATCAAATTCAGCAAGCATAGTTGCAAGTGCTGCATTTTGGGAAATTCTGACTTACGTAAAATTCGAATTACGCAGGGTTTTTTTTTTTTTTTTTTTTTTGGTTAGTTGTTGACGCATCGGCTTCTGTGACCATAATTGCACCTCACAAAGTTTTGCCTTTTACTCTGATCCAAGCCCGAGGCGGGATTCATAACCGCGACCTTTGGGTTGCTAGGACGCAGAGTTCCACGGAATGCAAACCTTATGTAAGTCGGGGAGTGCCTGTATATGAACACTATCTGAAATATAACTGAAACAACCTTGAAAAGTGCATGGGTGCCTCAAAAAGATGTATACAGTTGGCTGTGAGACTGGAATTAGCAGAACAAGTACATGTTATGTGCCAAGATTGCTACATGATATGAATGATGATGATGATTCAATTGCCGAGTTCAGTTTTGTGAATAGTTTAATGCTAAGATGGACAAGGATGCAAAGATTTTCAGACAATGTTTGGTCAGATGAAACAACATTAAAGCTTGATAGTATACTGAACCAACATATGTGTGTAATGGTTCCTTGTTAACTTTTGAAAAGCTGGAGATTTTGTATCTGTAGCAGAGGAAAAAGTTTTGTTTTTTTTTTTTTGGAAAATAAGATTTAAAGCCCACTCTACAGTAGATAAGAAATTTCACTGGCAAAATACACATAATATTAAAATAGAGGATTGTTTACTAGTACAGTATGCTTTAAACATTGCTTACCTAACACTTTTCTATCTGTGGATTTCTGTATTTAATTGTGTTAGTTATATCAGTTGATTACAAATACTTCAAGAAAGATATTTTAGCAGACTTTGCACATCTTCAGAAATGTTGAGTCAAAGTTTTTAAAAATGGCACTGCTGTTCAGGCTGTCAAGAGAATTTCCAAACTGTACCAGAGAGAGAGATCTGAATTCAGTTTTTATTTTTACTTGATTGAATATTCTCTAACAATAAGCACTGCTTATGAGGAATTGTTAAAATGCCAAGAACGACTTGAGGTGATTGTTACATTTCACACTTCTGTGCATTTGTCAGTTCCCCAACCAACAACTACTGTACATAAATTGTTTTTCTTTCATAAGTGTCTGTCTGATAGGTTGTAACTCAGAGAGTGACAAAAGTGTTCTACAAAATAATTATTTCTTTACCTTCAGTAATATTTAGAGGTACTGGAAATTTTACTCACCTCCCCCCATGAAATCAATTTTTTTTTTTCAATTTGCTTCAAAAAAAAACTTGTTCTCTGAATAGTTATTGGATGATGAATTGGTTGTCCAAATATGATTACATTTAAGATAAAGTTAATCTTTCACACTTCTGATAATCCAGTTGAGCAAACTGCTATCTATGAATTCAGTTTGGAGCAAGCACTTTCGAACGTCATAAGGAAACACGCTCTGGTTTAGGAATACACAATAGTCACCTGGCTGCCAAACTAAGTCTGCAATTAACCAAACTTATTCAAAATTTATACAGCTTCTAGTAGTAGTAGTAGTAGTAGTAGTAGCAGTAGCAGTGGCATGTGATGCAAGAAAGCAAGTGTATGAGCTTATGCAGCATCAGCCAAAAAAAAAAAACACAACATTCCCTCCAAATGCCTTTCCAGTTCCTCCTTAAATTTATTCAACCTATCAACTTCCACAACGACAGATGGAAGTTTGTTCCAGCAATTAACCACCCGCTGGCTAAAGGTAAATTTCCGCACATCTATTCTACATCTGTCTTTTCTTAATTTGAATTTATGCCCCCTTAGGTTCATAATCTGAACAAGTGGAAGGATCCCATCAGAATTCAGCGTGCTCAACCCATTCAAGGCCTTATATACCTCAATCAGATCACCGCGCAGGTGCCTAGTCTACAGCCACTGCAATTTACAGAACATAAGCCTCTCTTGGTAAGAGGATCCCTTCATTCCCCTCACCAATCTTGTTGCCCTTCTCTGTACATGCTCAAGTAAATCTACATCCTTCCTAAAATGAGGCCTCCAGACCTGTATGCAGTACTCAAGGCATGGCCTGACCATTGCCTTATACAGAGGGATAATCACCTCCTTTTCCCTGCTAGCAAAATTCCTATATATCATTGACAAAACCCAATGACCTGCCCTAGCAGCCTGTCTGCATTGCTCAGAAAACTTCATATCTGACTGCACAATTACTCCCAGGTCTTTTTCATTTTCTACCACCTTAAGTGTAGTACCACACAGTTGGTACGTTTCTCTGGGGTTACTTTTACCCATATGCAGTACTTTGCATTTGTCAAGGTTAAACTTCAGTTGCCACTTCTTAGCCCATCTGCCCAAATTATCTAGATCCTGTTGCAGTAGCACACTGCCATTACTGTCATTAACAACCCTGCCAACCTTTGTATCATCTGCAAACTTCGACATTAAGCCTGATATGCCTTCATCAATATCATTGATAAATATACAAAACAACAGTGGACCTAACACCGAACCCTGTGGGACTCCACTAATAACATTAGTCCAAGAAGAGCAGCACCCATTGATTACCACCCTCTATCTTCTCCCACTTAACCATCCTTTTATCCATTGTAGCAACTTACCCTTAATACCATTCTGCTCCAATTTGTACAATAGTCTTCCATGCGCAACAGTGTCAAAATCTTTCCTGAAATCCATATTTGGATTTCAGGAAACTTCTACTTATGGTTATATTAAACATTTGAAATTATAACATCTCATTGGATTGTATTGGTGACTAATCAACTCGACACAACACGTAATTTGCACTATCATCTTTGTTTATTTGTTATATGTATAAATTAGTTTACATTCAAGTTTTACCATGTCAATTTGTTTCAACATTTATGGCACACTGTCTCTGTACTTCTCTCTCATTTATCTTTTGTAAGTGACAAGGAAGGCAACCTTTACTAATTTATTGATTGAGGACAGTGTTTTGGCTCATGCTACATTTATGCAAGAGTTCTTAATTGAGGGGAATTCCAGAAGTTCATCAGAATCTAACATGGAGCTAAATGATATTGTGATAATTGAGAGGAAAGTGGAAGAGGAACTGTTGAAGCTTAACATAAAAAATGCACCCGAGGTGGATGAGTTCTATCTAATTATATTAAGGGAGGCAGTACAGGAGGTAAGAAAACACTTAGTCATAATTATGAGAATATCTCTGGATTCAGGAGAGGTCCCTATAGACTGGAGATGTGCAAATGTATCCCCAATTCACAAAAAGGGGATTAAAGGGTGATAAGTGCAATTACAGACTTTTAACTTAACATCTGGGTAAAATAATTGTTTAAGAAGAAATGCAGGATCATCTCGACAGGAATGTAATTATACTACAGTCAAAGCACAGATGGTTACGAAGCGACCTTATCTGACCAATATGATTGGATTTTACAATGCAATTGTAACAAAGGAACAGGATGCAAAAAATAAGCATGATATCATATACTGGGATTTCAGAAAAACTTTTAATATCGTTGCACTAAAAGACTGCTGTACAAATTGAAATAGTGTGGAATTAAGGGCAAGTTAATGCTTTGGATAAAGGGTTGGTTGAATGGAAGAATAGTTATTAATGGAGTGCCCCAGGGATTCGCCTATTGTTGTTTTCTATATTTATTAATGATATTTATGTCTAAGTTTTCAAATGATACAAAGGTTGGCAGAATGGTTAATGATGGAAATCAGGGGTATACTGCTGCAACAAGATCTAAACAAATTAGGCCGATGGGCTGGGAAATGGCAGTTGAAGTTTAACATTGACAAATGCAAGGTATCAGTAATCCCAGATTAACATATCAACCAAATGGTAACACACTCAGGGAAATGGAAAATGAAAAAGACCTGGGGTATAATTGTGGTCAGATATGAAGTTCTCTTAGCAATGCAGACTGGCTGCCAGGACAGCTCATGGAATTTTGCCTATGATATACTGTAATTTTGTTAGCAGGGACAAAAAAGTGATTATTCTGCTGCATAAGGCAATGGTCAAGCTGCATCTTGAGTGCCACACACAGGTCTGGAGGCCTCATTTTAGAAAGGACGTAGATCTGGAATGGGCACAAAGAAGGGCAATGAGACTGGTTAAGAGAATGAAAGGGTGGCCTTACCATGAAAGGATTCAGTTCTGTAAATTGCAGCACCTTGAGACTAGGCACCTGCAAAGGTGATCTTATTTAGAAATGTTTAAGGCTTAGATAAGATACGTTTAAGATTTAGATAAGATATGTTTGAATGGAATGAGCAAGTTCAATGATAATGGCATTCTTCCTCTTGTTCAGATTACACAGAAAAAAGGACAGTTGTCAGGGGGTTTGTCTTCAGGTAGCAGACGGTTGACTGTTGAAATAAACTTTATCCAGTGTTGTCGAGGTTGGCAGTTGGCATAAATTGAAGGGAGAACTAGACAAATCATTGGAGTGGATAGACAAGTGATGTGGGAATTTTTTTTTTTTTTGGTTTGCTGATGCTTTATAAGCTTGCATCCTTATACCATCATACCACTAATAATAATAATAATAACAGTAATAATAATAAGGGCAAGACCATCCAGCCCCACCAACTGGAAGTGCTTCCTGAGGAACTGCACTAGTGACCACCCAGGAAGGGAGAAAACGCCAATGCATGAAGTGGAGCATCGAAATGAATATGTACATCATGCAAGCATACTATGAAATAATGAAGCTGGAGACCGATATGATGACTTAAGGTGAGACTACATACCAAGTGACTGGAATGATTCCCAGATATTCAGGTCACTGAATAGAGAATAGCGGACCAGAGAAGGACTATCGTCACAAAGAACCTAATATCCCCTACAATCTAGGAAAAAATCAAGCAGGGCATGAGCAATCAACTACAAAGGATAAAGAATATGGAACCAGAGGAGGAAGAACATACCACCGCCGAACCACAGGCAGAAGAGCAAGAGGAAATACAACCCGCAGCAGCCGAAGTGGAAACAGACCTGGTCATGATATCCAGAATAGAAGAAGAGTGGAAGAAGGCCCTAACAGAATTTGAAGAAATGGACTCCACAAAGACTCACGTGATACCGAAGCTTTGTTTGTTTGTTTGTTGTTGGGTTTTATTGGCGCATTAGCGACTAAGGCTATAATGTGCCACAACCAGGTGATACATAAAAATTTTTGTTTCACTGACCTAATTACTTAGTTCACCATGTCAAATTATAAAATAACAAAGGTATAAAATGCAAAAAGATAAATCAATAAAGAAATAACAATAACAAGTAAATATCAAATAAAAGTAAAAACCTTTATTGATTTATAAAAGCTAAAAATAGCAGACACATGGTCATTGTCAGATAAAATCTGACTGAGTGTATAAGGCTCAGTCAGATGATTAAAAGCAGTAAAACGGATATTACTAAAATCTGGACAATCAATTAAAATGTGTCTAATTTATAAAATTGTGCCACAGGACTCACACATAGGAGGGTCATCAGCCCTAAGCAAAAAAGAATGTATCAAATGACTAGTCCTATGCGGGTCCGGGCAAGAACAACTTCCTCCTTACGATTCCTGCGCAGACTAGACTGCCACGGTTCAATTACAGGCTTTATATGATATAATTTATTTGCAGTCTGTCTATTCCACGAATCCTGCCATTGGGAGTGCATTTTCTCATGTATTATTTGCCTGTAGTCTGTATAGGGGACTGACAGGCAGCGATTATTACTAGGAATTGCTGATTTGGCTGCGGTGTCAGCCAAATCGTTTCCCATAATCCCAATGTGGCTGGGAATCCAGCAGAAGAGGATATCATATTCACGCTCATGGAGAAAGTGAATCTTCTGCTGAATGCTAGACAGAACTGGATGAGAATTATATCTCACAGTTATTAAAGCCTGTAACATGCTGAGAGAGTCAGAATATAAAATGAACCGTTGGTATTGGCATTTACTGATGTGATCCAAGGCTAACTCTATAGCGTGCAGCTCTGCAGTAAATATGCTGCATTCAGAGGGAATCTGCTCCGATGTAGTGCTTTCTGTAAAGACAGCAGCAGATCCCACATATGATTCCGACTTCGAACCGTCTGTGTAAACTGGCGCGAAGTCAGAATGTTCAGCTCAGTGTGCTGAATAAAGCTGCAGGTAGACTGATGATGGAGTGTCCGACTTTCCCCAATTTCTAAGGGATAAGTCACATGCCGGGACATGAGCATGCCAGGGTGGAAGGGGTTGCTTTGGTGTTTGGGCAACCTTGTCTACCTTGATATTAAGTTCTTTGAATAGCTCTTGGAGACGAATACCAAAAGGACGATTGGCGGTCTTATGGGTATTGTACAAATTTTCCCATCGTGGCTCAAAAACGAATGGCCACGTCGGATGGTCTGGCAGGGATTTCAGTTTTAAAGCGTACTTTAAAGACAACTGCTTACGTCAAAGTGATAACGGTGGTTATCACTTTGACGTATAAACTCTGGACAGGAGATGTTCTATATGCTCCAGTAGCAATACGGAGAGCCTGATGATGGACAAAGTCCAGCCATCGAAGGGCGCCGTCTCTGGCTGAAGAATATACCTGGGACCCATAATCTAATTTGGACCGCACAAGTGCACGGTAAAGCCGTAGAAGGGTGCATCGGTCTGCACCCCATGATGTAGAGGAGAGCGAGCGGAGAATATTAAGGCCTCTTGTGCACTTTGTGCGGAGCTGACAGATTTGATCCAGAAAGGTCAGCTTTTTGTCAAATCTGGGTCCCAAGAATTTTGTGTCTGCTGCTACTGGAATAGCATTTTGTCCGAGCCTTAATTCAGGTTCAGGATGAAGATTAAGCTTACGACAAAAGTGTACGCAAACGGTCTTCTCCGGGGAGAACCTGAAGCCATTTGCAAGTACCCAGGAGTTGAGGCGATCAATGGCTTTCTGCAGTTGTCTTTCAATAACCCTCATGTTGCATGACTGACAAAATATGCTAAAGTCATCAACATAGAGGGCACTGTTTACAGTTGGAGGAAGTTGTTCTGTGATGGAATTTACTTTGATGGCAAAAAGCGTGACACTTAATACTGATCCTTGTGGTACTCCCTCCTCTTGGCTGAAGGGATGAGAGAGGGAGGATCCCACACGAACTTGGAAAGATCGATTGGCTAAAAAGTTTTTAATAAAAATGGGGAGTTGCCCCCTAAGACCAAGGCTATGCAGATCTTTTAAGATGCCAAATCTCCAAGTTGTGTCATACGCTTTCTCCATATCAAAGAACACCGACACCAAGTGTTCGCGTTTTAGGAAAGCATCCCAGATGGATGTTTCCAGTCTAATAAGATGGTCCAAAGTGGACCGGTTCCTTCAGAAGCCACACTGAATGTTGGAGAGAAGGTCATTTGATTCTAAGTACCACATTAAACGAGAATTAACCATTCTCTCCAGAATTTTGCACAGACAGCTAGTCAGAGCAATAGGATGATAATTGGTAGTGAATTTCGGATCCTTTCCTGGCTTAGCAAAGGCAAGAACGATTGCCTTGCGCCAGGAATCCGGAAACTGCCCTTCAATAAAGATTCTGTTATATAGAAAGAGCAGATAATCCATAGATTTTGGTGAAAGATGTTTAATCATTTCATAATGGATGCCATCTGGTCCAACAGCACTTGCTCTGGAAAGAGCGAGGGCTTTTTTCAGTTCCTGCATAGTAAATTCCCCGTTGTAGGGATAGATGCTCTTAGACATAAAATTAAGTGCTTCTTTTTCTAGTTTATGTTTCAGGACCAGGAACTCTGGGGAATATGAAGATGTTGCAGAGATGTTAGAGAATGTTTCCCCAAGAGAGTTGGCTATTGCAGTTGGATTTGCAATAGTGCATCCATTATAATCTAGGATTGAAGAAGGGTGGGATGTATATTTTCCCTTCATTTTCCGGATTTTATCCCAGACTTAGAGTTGGTAGACTGGTTAATGGATGATGTAAAATGGATCCATGATTCCTTTTGACTCTGACGGCGAATATAGCGTGCTTTGGCTCGTGCACGTTTAAAGGCTATAAGGTTGGTCCTGGTAGGATATCGGCGGAATATCCCCCACGCTTTGTTTTGAGCCTTTTTTGCTGCTGTGCATTGTGAATTCCACCAAGGTTTGGGAAATGGTGGAAACTGGGCAGATGTTTTTGGAACAGCATTCGCAGCTGCTTGGACGATAGTTTCTGTGATGTACGTTACTGCATCATTGATAGGCTCCTGACTGACGGTGCTGAGATCAAAATTTGCCTGATGTTGGAAGGCAGACCAGTCAGCCTGATCAATCTTCCACCGTGGTAACCTGAAAGGAAGACACGGTCTCCCACTGTGTAACGAGGTTATCACAGCGAAGTGATCACTTCCATATGGATTCTCCTCCACTTTCCAAGTGAGTGAAGGGGAGCAGATAGAGAGATCAATGGCAGAAAAAGTACGGGTAGGCATGTGGAAGAAGGTGTTTGTTCCAGTATTTAGAAAGGAAAGGTCATTGAGCATACGCTCTATGACCTGTCCCCTTCCATTGATGTTAGCACTACCCCACAGGGTGTTATGTCCATTAAAATCGCAAGAAGTAAGAAAGGGGGAGGCAACTGCATTACAAGATCATCAAGGTCCTCCTGGAAAATGTCGGTCCCAGGTGGCAAATATATAGAGCACACAGTTAATAAAAATCCCACTGAAAGGCGAATTGCAACAGCCTCTATGCTGGTTGTAACTAGCAAAGGCTGAACTGGGGTCTGGTTGTCCACAAGGACAGCCACTCCTCCATGAGCAGGACCATCCGCAATTCTATCTTTACGAAACATTGTGATGTTATGCAAGGTGGGATCACCATTTGCCTTTAGATAAGTCTCCTGCAAGCAAAAGCAAACTGGCTCGTGCTTTTGAAGGAGGGCCTTGATGTCATCAGTATTTCGCCGGAATCCACGACAATTCCATTGTAGGAATTTAGCCATTATTTTGACTTGGTGGGTCCATCAGGCGGCTTCCAAGGTGCTGAGGGCTTTATTTTGTCACTCTTGGATTTATCTTTTTTGGGGAAGAAAGGATGCTGTCCGGTGTCCATTTCTTCCTCCGCAAAGAGTTCCAAGACTGATTCATCCGGTACCTCCTTGTTCTCTACATCCATTGTTTCTGGTATCACGGATGACTCTTCTGAAGTTTTTGGCTTTTCTTTACCACTTGGTTTTGGTAGTGGTGGAGCACTAGGAGGTACGGATATAGGAGTGGCAACTGACTGCGTTTTTTTGGTGGGCTTTTGTGAACTCAATAAATAGTGAGCAATCGGGGTAAATGACTCTCTTGGTGGTATAGTCATCTCAGTTTGTGTCCCAATAGTGCACTTTGCAGAAACCTTCTGGGCATATAAAGGTTTCCTGCTATTTATTGGTTGGATACGTTTTCTGGCCTCTGGTTAGGAGATATTCAGCTCAGTATTTCTTTTTCATCCTTCCACCGCTGGCATGCTCTAGAGTAGGCGGGGTGCTCTCCTTGGCAATTGACACAGATCGGTTTTGGAGCTGAACATTCCTTGCTCTCGTGGTCTTTAACACCACATCGAGCATAGGCAGGGTTACCACGACAAGATGTTTGTGAGTGGCCGTATTTTTGGCATCTAAAACACCGCAGTGGGTTTGGGATATAAATCCTCACTGGGCAGTTTAGATAGCCTGCCTTTATGGAACTTGGAGGCCGTGGGGTGTTAAACGTGAGGATAAGAACTCGGGTAGGGACGAGATTCCCATCCTTCCTCATTGATATTCTTTTGACAGCCGTCACTCCTTGTTGTTTAAATTCAGAGCAGATCTCTTCTTCAGAAACATGAAGAAGGTCCCACTCTGAAATGACACCACGTGAAGAGTTCAAAGTTTTGTGAGGGGTTACGATGATAGGTATTCCCCCTATTGATGTTCCCCCTATTCAGGATTTTTTCCGCTTGTTTAACATTTGTAGCTGCGACCAAAAGGTCGCCAGAACGCAGTCTTTTTACAGATTTTGGTGAACCTGCCAACCCTTCTAATCCTTTCTGGATGAAGAAGGGTGACATCTTTCCAATGGACTGCTCTCCGGTAGAATGAAGAATGAGGAAAAGCGGTGTCACTGATGGTGGTGGTATTTCCTCAGTTCTGGCTCTTTTTGCAGAGGTGTTATCTGCGTCCGTAGGTACTCCGTAGCTGAGTGGGCAGGAGCAGGAGTGCAGTAGCACACGCTCTTTGAGTAGACCGGGGTTCAAGCCCCTGACTGCTGAATACGGTTGATCTGCCAACCCGCACTGGACCAGCGTGGCAGATTATGGTCCATTTCCCTCAGCATGAATTGTTGAGGAGGCTTCCACCCTGCAGTGGGTTGATAATGGCTGCACTTTACTTTTTTTTTTTTATCTGCATCATGATCTCGATTAGGTAGGGGCTTTGTTGGGGACCCAGAAGAAATGGGATTTAAATTACTCATAGGAGTAAAGAGAGTGTCTGATGCCTAAGTACCTCACCCACCACGGAGCCCTACGAGGCGGCGCCCGCTCGTGTGAACTAGCAGGTACTGCATACACGAATGGGACACCGAGTTCGCTTAGAACACCATACCCACGTTACCAATAAGTCTTTATCCCGTCCCAGGACCAAAGGGAGGGAGACTTATTGGAATGCAGTTGACCCTAGCAGTAAAAACCACCCGCCGAATGATCCCAGTCAGGCCAGTCTGGGACCACCCGTCTTGTCAAAGCAGGGGCCAAAGTGGTCTATTAAGGCTGGGCCCCTCAACCACCAGGATTCCCCTTTCCGCATTCCACGGGTCGCGCCGCACGGCTGCACACGCCGGATTCCACAGATGTAACCCTGGAACCAAGGTATGGGCGTTAGATCCCAGTGATGCTAATCTGGAAACCCAGCAGCATCACTGGGAGGTCCCCTCACCACGTACAGGTGCCCACGTTGAGGGGATATACCGAAGCAGAGGCCGAATAGAACCCTGTGGAGAGTCACAGACCACCCCAATCGGCACATAATACCGGATTGGTGCAACTCGACAGCAATGGTGCAACACTGGAGGCCATCCACACAGCCGTGTATTGTGCTGGCAGCAGCCACGAGGATTAATGGGAGAGACCAGCAGAAGAACCGAAAACAGAAGGAACCACCAGCTTGGGAAAGAAGACTTCAGCAGAAGATAGAAGAATTAAGAGTCAAGATAGGCCAATTAACCCAGTACCAACGGGGCAATAGAAATAAGAAATTAATTGGAAAAGTGAAGCACATCCTCAAGAGAGACAGCGCCCACAGCAAACATGAGACGAAAAAAATCAGAGAATAGGAGAGTACTTGGACACACTACTAGCACAAACCCTTCAATTATCTTTTGGGTTGCAAATCATGATTTTGTACATCCATCCATTTGATCTGTGCCTTGAACATGAATGCTTTAAAGGGTATGTTAATTGAGATGTCCAATGTCTGCTTGCCAAGACCTTCTGGACTGCTGCTAGCTCAGTTATTGCAAATTCAGCAATCACACTTTTTGCGTGATTGTTGAATTTGTGTGTGTGCTTAACTTTGCTCCAGATTATCTCAGGAGATAATCTGGAGCAAAGTTAAGTTTCCTGCAAACATACAGGGGCTCACATCTGGTGAGTATGGGATTGGCACACCCAGGGTCCTGAGCTGGATATCATCATTCTTCTCTTTCTTGGTGATTCCCTTCTACTTCTGACTGTTGTTTTCTCTCTCTCACACTCCTGGGTATCTCAGAATTTTTTTTTTCTTTGGCTGGTGCAGCAAAAACCTCAGGCTTCCTTGACCATATGGCTAATAATAATAACCACCATAGATGGATGATGTTGCAGAGAAATATTAATCACACTGCATCGAGTGTGGCGCAGGATAAAGCCACTCACGTTCAGGTCTTAGGCAGAGGGGACAGTTCGAAAAAATCAGAGATGGTCTCCCAAGAAAGACAGTGGAGCAAGTGGCGCTGTCCCCAATATGGCTACCACAAGAGAAGAGCAAGACCATCCAGCCCCACCAACTGGAAGTGCTTCCTGCACTAGTGACCACCACCAAGGAAGGGAGAAATTGCCAACGCATGAAGTGGAGCATCGAAACGAATACATACATCATGCAAGCACACTACGAAATAAGGAAGTTGGAGACCCATATGACAACTTACAGGGTGAGACTACATACCAGTGGCTGGAATGATTCCTGGATATTCATGTCAACAAACAGCGAATAATGGACCAGAGAAGGACCATCATCACGAAGTATCTGATAGCTCCTGCAATCTCGGAAAACATCAAGCAGGAAGTGAGTGATCAACTACAAAGGATAAAGAATACAGAACCGGAGGAGGAAGAAATGCCACCACCGAACCAGAGGAAGAAGAGCAAGAAGAAATACAACCTACAGCATCTGAAGAGGAAAGAGAAGAGGTCATGATATGCAGAATAGAGGACAACTGGAATGCCCTAACAAAATTTGAAGGAATGGACCCTACCAAGACTCACGTGATACCGAAGCAGAGGCCGAATAGAACCTTGTGAAGAGTCACAGACTACCTAAATCGGCACATAATACTGCATTACCTCGACAGCAATGGTGCAACACTGGAGGCCATCCACACAGCCGTGTATTGTGCTGCGGTAGCAGCCACGAGGATTAAGGGAAGAGAAACAAGAGACCAGCAGCAGCAGAACTGAAAACAGGGGGAATTGCCAGCTTGGGAAAGAAGACTTCAGCAGAAGAATTAAGAGTCAAGATAGGCTAATTGACCCAGTACCAACAATGGGGCAATAGGAGTAAGAAATTAACTGGAAAAGTTAAGAGCATCCTCAAGAGAGACAGCATCCACAGCAAACATGAGACAAAAAAAAAATCAGAGAATAGGAGAGTACTTGGATATACTGAAGCAGAACCTCCTTGCACTCAGCAAGAGACTACCCCGATATAAAGAGAGCTCCCAGACGAAAATAAACAACTGAATCTTCGATGAGGACCAAAGAGGCTTCTACAGGAGTCTCAGAGAAGACGGGAAAGAAGGGAACGGACCACACAAGCAGAAGACTATTGAGGAGTTCTGGGGAAACAAGACATAATAGCGGAGCCCCCTTGAACTAGAACGCAAGAAAACCAAGGCCGTACAAGAAATGAGAGGGTGGGAGATTCGGGAAGAAGTAAAACAGACGATCAAGAACTTTCACAACTGGTGAACTCCAGGAATAGATAATGTCTACACACTTGCCCACACAAGCACCTGGCAGAGTAGTTCATCCGAATAATAAGGCATCCGAATAATAAGGCACCCAGAGACAATCCTGAAGTTTCTCACTCAGGGAATCACATATCTGAAACCTAAAGATGAAGATACAAGAAACCCGGTGAAATATAGTCAGGATCAGGATCTGGTCAGGATCTTATACAACAATGTATAAGATCCTGACCAGCTGAATAACCAGAAAGACATCAGGCCACTTGCATAGTCAGAAAATAATGGCCGAACAGCAGAAAGGATGCAAGGAGCAATTAGTATTAGTAATGGCCATATGGTGCAAGGAAGCCTAAGGCTTATGCTGCACCATCAAAAAAAAAAAAAAAAAAAAAATTTCTGAGAGAGAGTTGTTGTTGTTGTTGTTGTTATTATTATTTGGTTTTTAAGGAGCATTAGCAACTAAGGCCATGTTGCTTGGGGATATGCGGTGGTCATTCCCTGACCTTTCCGCATCCTCCGTATTTCGTGGTCACAGGCTCGAACCCCGGTCTAATCAAGAAGTGTGTGAGAGAGAGAGAGAGAGAGTCAGAAGTAGAAAGGAATCACCAAGGAAGAAGAAGAAGAATGATGATATCCAGCTCAGGACCCTGGGTGTGTGTGCCAAGCCCATACTCACCAGGTGTGAGCCTCTGGGGTTAACCATAGATGCCACAGTTATGGAGCAAGCCTACAAGAAGCGCCACAACATGTACACAGCCTACATCGATTACTGCAAGGCTTTCGACTCCATGCCTCACAGCTGGCTAATAAAGGTGCTGAACATCTACAAAGTCAATCCGATACTGACAAACTTCCTAGGAGAAACGATGGCAAAATGAAGTACCACCATTAAGGTCGAAAACATCACAACCAGGCCAATTCCCATCAGGAGAGGTATCTTTCAGGGAGATGCCCTGAGCCAATTGTAGTTCTGTCTAGCACTTAACCTGCTATTCACCATTCTCAACAGTAGCAAGTAAGGATATAACCTCAAAGAAGGAAGGAAGATCCTGTACACCCTCACCCACCTAATGTACATGGATGATATCAAGCTCTACGCGGGAACCGAGAAGCACCTCCAGCAACTGCACCAGATCACAGAAGAATTCAGCAAAGATATTAGGATGGAATTTGGTCTAGACAAATGCAAGATGTACGGATTGCACCAGGGAAAATTAGTCGACTGAAACTACTAGCTGCAGACTGGTAAAGAGATCGAAGCCATGGAAGAGGGAGAGGCCTACAAATATTTGGGGATGATGCAAGCTCAGCAGTTACAGCACAAGGAAATTAAGGCCTGCCTGATCAAAAAATACCATCAGAGACTCAGAAGCCTGCTGAAAGCAAAGCTGAATGGAAGAAACACAGTTAAAGCCATAAAAACCTATGCAGTCCTAGTGCTAACATACTCCTTCGGGATCACAGATTGGATAACACCAAGCTGGAGGACATCATGAGGACAATGATGACCAAGAGTCGGCAACACAAACCGAAATCTGCCGTGGAGAGACTGACAATTGCCCAGAAAGAAGGAGGAAGAGGCCTGATAGACCTCATTGAGCAACAGAAGACAGCAATAGTTAACCTGAAGGATTACTTCCAGAAACACACAGCAACACTACAGCAGGCCATAAGGAAGATAGACAAGGAGTATACCACACTTAACCTAAGCGAGGAGCCCTCACCAACCGGGAGGCACAAATGAAGCTAGAAAGATAGGCAGAGAAGACACTCCATGGAAGACACTACAATGATCTCCACCAAGATCACATAGATATAACTGCTTACGACGCATGGCTCACAAGTTGGATACTCTTCCCCGAGACTGAAGGTTTCATGCTTGCCACCCAGGACCAGGTAATCAATACCAGGAACTACAGAAAATACATCGCCAAGGTGCCTGCAGTATCCAATGACACATGCCGACAATGCCACCTGGCCTCAGAAATGATGCAACACATCACTGCAGGATACAAGGTGATCACCCAGTCTGAGTACCTCATAAACACGACCAGGTAGCCAGGATAATACATCAGAAGCTAGCAAGGAAATACTAGTTGATCGAAGTGTACAGTACAGTATGAACCCCAGGCAGTACTAGAGACCCGAACCCACAAGCTGTACTTGGACAGCACCATAATAATTGATAAGACCATCCCGCAGCACAACAGACCGGATATAACCCTTGTGGACAATATGGAAAAGGCTACCTACCTGATTGACATAGCGGTGCCCAACGCTAGTAACGTCCAGAAAACCCATGAGGAAAAAATCAGGAAGTACATGAACCTGAGACATGAGGTCAAGGAGATGTGGCATATGCAAGAAGTATCAACCATCCCGATCATCGTGTCAACCACCAGTATAGTACCAAAGACTCTACATAGCAGCCTAGCAGCAATAGGTCTCCCAGAGAACACCTACAAGGAACTCCAGAAAGTTGCAATCCTGAACACCTGTAGGATAGTCAGATTTCCTCAACCAACAGTAACACCAGACATTACAACCACACTGTGTACTTGGTAGCAATACCCATCACAAGGTGGAACCTCCAATCAGGGAGAAATAATATAAGAGCAATAATAATAATAATATCTGCTGGCTAAGACCTTCTGGACTGCTGCTAACTCAGTTACTGCTAATTTAGCAATCACACTTTTTTGTGGTCTCCATTACATGTGATCCAAAACCATTTTGGATCATAATGTGATCCAAAATGGTTAACCACTAAAAAAATCTAGGTTTTTCTAGAAAGCCACATGGACTTATTTGACCAGTTTCTCTAGCCATCTATAGAGATAAAAACATCACCACACGCACCTAGTACATCTTTGGCCTAGTGGTATTTTAGGCAACATACCCCCAGGAAAAAGAATCTTGTGGTCCAGAAAATGATACTTTTAAAATAATGCTGAATATATTCAATTCTGAACTGATATGAAGTACATAACCCACAATCTACTAAATATTTTCCATACACTTTAATATTTAAAGGGAAAAAAACAAAACAAAACAAATTTACCTGTTCCCATGGCATAACTTGGTAACAGAAAATAATCCAAAGTCGGTGATAACAATTTTTCCATTTTCATAAAATATGTTTTTGGTCTTTAGGTCTTTATGAATGATCTCTCTTGCATGTAGATAACCCATCCCCTGTAAAATTAAGATTATCATTACATTCAATCAAAAAATATATTTTCATGCTAACAAGCTTAGGCAAAAATTGGGGGGGATGAAACATCATTTTCGGAAAAACTGAATATATATTTTTTTCATTAGGTATTTAATATTACCATTCGGTTCAGTTTTGCAGTACTCAATACTAGTAATGCAGAATTCTTGAGAATCTTCTCAACACACTGAGAATTTCTTTTCACAGCTAATTTCTATGATTAAACTGGGCAATTCCATGGATTCCTTATTCATGAAACCTGAATAATAATCAGTAATAATTTCTATAGTAACTCATGGAGGTTATTTTTGCTGTTGTGCTTAGAGATTTGCTCATCTATAACATTTAGAGTCATATTCAGATATGACTGAAACCTGCCTTGAATTAATTTCAACTGTGTTTTAAAATTAAAAGTATCTTCTTTGACAATGAGTGGAGGAAGATGAGTGACTATAGCTATCCCCACCCCAAAGACCTGATCGATGTAAGATGAGTATACATTAAAAAAAAAAAAAAAAAACTTTTTTTTAAAATGCAGAACATGAATATAGAAGAATAATAATAATAAAATGATTAAATGAAATATTTTGTATTTTTAACATTCCTAATCTGAACATGTAAGAATTTCAATACCAAAATCTCACGACACTTCACCTACGTCTTCCTCAAATGCCAGATCATCAGGATCTCTACAACTCCTAGAGTAGTAAAATTTATACTTCTGCTTCATAGGTTTATGATTGTGTGCTAAGTATGTCAATTTTCCAACTCTTGTAATAGTTAGCCTGTTACATTTCACCAAATGAATGTTATTATAGGTACTGAAACTTTTCTTTGTTGCAGCAGTGTCTTTATATAGTATGCTGCAGTAACTATACTTAGTTTTAATAAAAAGACAATACCTCTCTGCAGAGCCTACATGCAAAGCTGACTTCATAACAAAGGTTTTGTGGAATATCCTTCCTTCACTTTGTCAGCCAGTGCTGCCATTATATCCAGAAGATCCTTCATCATGCACCTCAGCCACTTAGGTTGAAATTCATGCATTTAATCTTCTAGAGAAAGGCTCTTCCCATTGTATTTTGGATCTAGTAACTTTCTGCAAAATGAACTCCTTTTAAAGCAGTATTTATTTCTCGTTTCTCAAAGGTTAGTTAACACTTGTATTTCTTCTTGTTGTAGAAGCCAGTTTTCAGCAAGTAAGGTTTAAACTGCATGCATATTTTTATTAAACATTTGGCAATCATATCTTAACTGATCATATTCCAAAATTGTAATATTATAGAAACGGCCTTGGGTGACAGGATTAGACATAATAATATATTGTTTTCACTGACTTAACTGTTTATTGAAACAGCAAACTAATTACGGATGTTAAAAATGGCAAATTATCTACAATTAAACTGAAAATGCATAATTAAAAATAATAACTATAAGATGGTAGACTACAATTAATATGCACAATAAAATATATCTTAAAAACAATATATACAATTAAAACCAATAAAACAAATTACAAGTGATAGAGTACGTGATAACAAGCCTCTTTCTCAACTTAGACGAGATCAATGACAATGAATATAATAAACTATAGAAAGAAAATTTGCAGATGCATATATAGCTGAAAATGAATCAATTACAGCAAATGGTGGGGGGGAAGAAATGATACCATGAGAGATTCAATAATCAGACATCTGTGAGTATATTTTGGTACTTATTACTTGTATTACTGATTCACCATCTCATTGTGGTGTACAACAATGGCCTCCATAACAGGGTGCATGCGGGCCCAGCATGACAATTTATTGTGGAGCCTGTTGCCACTACATGGAGGGATCCCACCATATGAGAAACCATTTTAATAAACCATTCAGTCAGCAGAAACAATATATTATTAATAATACAAAACTCTGATTCACTTTACAAAGGGAATGATTATGTCAGACAGTGTCTGTATATGCAATCCAAAATGTGTCTTCATACAGAGTCAGTGTAATACAAAGCTTAAGATTTTGCTTCAAATCTGATTAAGTTATTTAAACCAAATAGAATTGAAATCTATTCAGAGAAATTAGAATACATTCAAATTATATGACTATATTCCAAGCTTATAAAACTGTTGGAAATTCAAAGTAAACCTTATAAGGAAAGGTAAAATTCTTGAGATAGCATCCCTCTCTACATACCACCCACTATCCGTATGTCGTGATCACAGGAACGAAAATTTTCGTTCCTGTGATCACAACATATGGTCGAAAAGCATCATCAGCTTCAGGAAGGAAAATCGTTTTCTATTTTTTTGTAAAATTTCTTTTAATTAATTTAATTTTTAATTGTGTTGGTTTGATTTTTAATTATTTTTTACTGTAATTTAAGATTTTTGAGTTTTTCATTTTAATTACTGGAGAGTATCATACAGAAGTGTTCTACGCGTTATACTGAGGTAAACTTCTCTTATTATTTTACAAATAGAGCTATGTTAGAAATAAAGTAAAGGCAACATTATTATTATTATTATTTATTTTTTTTAAACAGAGGCTATTGAACCTCTTCCATCTTCTATATATTTTTTCCCTATAAATATAATAAAATCTCTACTGTTCAAGTTTCCTTTAAAAAAATATTCTTGTTTATACTCCAGCAGGCCCATCACGTCAGTGGAGTTTACAGCAAATCATCAATACAAACATTAATTGTATTTAGCAGTCACAGGTTTGAACCCAGGTCCACTCAGCGTGCATGCTACTGCACTCATGCTTCTGACCATTCTGCTACAATTAGGCCTCAACAGCATATTTCTTCAAATCACACAAGATGTTAAAGTGGGTCAGTATCAAAAGCCATTCTAAAATTTAAGTAAATTATATCAGCATTATTATTCTTTGCATCCAGTTCCTTTGCAACTACTTTACCAGAATGATCAGATCTTCCCTTAACAAAACCCACGTTGTGGCTTTCTTATAAAAATACTATTGAGTTGACTCTATTGCATAAAATTTTTCCTGCCACAGAACTCAAACTTACAGCTCTATTACTTGCCTAGATCACTTAGAAACCCTTTTGGGAATGGGAGAGATAGTTGCACATTTCCAACCTCATGGAAATTCATTCAGTTTAGGCATACCCCCATTATTATAAGTAAAGGTTTAATGATATCTTTAGCCACTTCTTTGTATAACTAGAAACCAGTTCCTTGTTATTTTCTTCACTTTTAAGCAATTTTTCTTTCCAACACTTTCTTACTTATCACAAATTGTTTTAATGCTAAAGTAAGTGTCAAGGTCTAGGTGTGTTTGTTTTAATTGCGGTCTCCAGGGTTACCCCTATATACTGCTGTAGCATCTGAAAAAGGCTGGCAAGTGTGTGTAACTATGTGTGACTAAGTGTCAGCTGAACCAATAATCTTTTTCCATTTAAAAATTGTGTGAATACAGATGCAAAATCTGTTTAATTTATCAACTTATCTGCTTGGGCATTGTCAAAACTAATCCAGCTACACCCTTGTAGCAGATCAACATACTAATTCTTTCTCTTTTAAAAAATTCTTTACTATCTTTCAATTCACTGCAGACAAGGTGTTGTAGGACAGTTCAGTGCATGACAGTTTGGTGTATGAGAAAATTTTGGTGCATGACATTTTGCTGTGTAACAATTTGGTGAAAGAGAATTTATGGCTATGACAATTTGGTGTATGCACAACAATTCAGTACAGAGAGATCAAAAAATAATAAAATCAGTGATGCAAAAGGTTTAGGAAACAAGAGAAATTTTGCAAATTAGAAAGGAGGAAGGCAGAAATTTAGAAATAAGAAAAATATTTTTTATCCATTTATTTTGTATAAAGGGATTTGTGTCAATCCTTCTCACAGGCAGGTTGGAAAGTGAGTAAAACGCCTATTTCAGAACAATTCTATCCATATTGTAAACCTATAATCCAGACAGGATTATTAATTAATTATTATTTTATTTTCTTTAAGGCAGTCTTACCATTTTTTTTTTACCTGAATACCAACTTCTTTCAATAAATTCAACAGCATAGGTTGCAAACCTAATGTCAGAAGATGCGCATTATTCAGCCGGCATCCATTAATGATCTCCATTTTTTGGTCTTCAGATCAACATCCCCCTCCCCCATGTGTATTTCCTAAAAAAATGCAACTTGAAGAAGTGAAAGTAAAGTGTGAAAAAGGTTCCCTTGTAATTCAATCTGTAATGTGTCTGTGGCACTTATTTAATAAGATTTCCTTAAAAAAAAAAAAAAAAAAAAACAATGTGCATGAAAAAATGAAGGCGGATAGCATGCTCCATCAAAAATGTCAAGAACTGTATAATGATCACAAATTCACCAATTACAGCACAGCATGTTAAAAGTTTGTCTGTCTTGCAGAAATTGAAGGAGAAAAAAAAAAGCATTTTCTGTCTTGCTATGCCCATACACTGAAATATGCCAAATTCTCTCACCCAAAGAATTTACTGAATTGTCATGAACAAACTATTGTACAAACTGAAGTGATCCCCTTTCTTGGATGGTTTTTTTTTTGTTGTCAGATCCTTTTTCTAATCTGTTTTGCCTATTTGTCCTACCCTGTATAACATATATAAGATCTGTTTAACTTATCAGTCCATCTGGCTGACAGGTGAATGAAGATACTTGTTGACATTAGACTTGAACTTCTGTAGATTGCAAATGTCAGGAAATATGTATGAAGAAAAGTTGGTGTGTCTGAAGTTGAGCAGCACAAGGATGTTGACTGGTTGCAGCACGTTTTGCACTGCTCTGGGGGTAGGGAATTATAGAAGCCATTTTGAAAGAACAGTGTCCATGGAAATATCTAGAGAAAAAGCATGCAGCAGAAACAATGTCTATGAGATAGAGTGGAGAGACTCTGTAAGAGATGAGTCATTAATTAACCTTGATTCCCTCTTTTGAATGAAATCTAGAAGCCTAAGAAAGCTTTTGGGGGCACTGCCCCAGATGTGGGAACAATATTCCATGGTAGGGTGGATTTGCAATTTGTACAGCTGTTTGGAAGAAAAGTAATGCCCGTAGTGAAAGAGAAAATCCAGTTTTTTTTAGATGCAAAGGAAGCAATATTTCTAGTGTGCTGATGCCAAGAGGGATTAGACGTCAGGTAATCCCCCAATAGAGATATACACCAATGAGCCAAAACATTATGACCACCTACCTAATATGATGTTGGTCCTCCATGTGCAGCCAAAACAGCTTGTGCCTGGCAAGGCATGGACGCTACAAGATTTCTAAATGTGTTTTGTGGTATCTTGTACCAACACATAACCAGCAGATTGGAGTTGCTGTTCCAACACAAACCTTAGTTAGAATGGGTACTCGGAGTGGCCTGCAGCTATGCAGCTCCATTTTCAACAGGGTTCGATGTACTGTGTGTTGTGACACATTACTCCCATCACCAGTATTCCAATTACTGGTGAGTTGTGCCATAGTCGCCCTTCTGCTGCCATGTACCACCCAGGAGAGAGTATTCGCTCACCGTGAGCATTGATGAGCCATGGTCGCCCAACACCTCACTGGCAGTTCATGGGTTTCCCCTCCTTGGACCACTTTTGGCGGGTACTAACCACGGCTGACTGTGAGCACCCCACCAGCTGTGCCGTTTCGGATATGCTCTGACCCAGTCGTCTGGCCATTACAATTTGGCCTTTGTCAAACTCGCTTAAGTCCGCTGCCGTTCCCATCTGAATAACAAGAGTAACACTGATTAATGGAGCTCAGTATCAGGTGTTTTTTATACCATGTCCCGACCTGCGGACGCACTGAAGTTTACCTGTAGTTGCTTCGATTTGCATGATGACTCACTGCTCACAATGTTTTGGCTCATCAGTGTATGATCTTGCTTAAAAATCAGAGTGCCATTAAAGATAAGCATAGGAGCAGAAAAATCTCCTCTTTTTTTTTTTTTTTTTTTGCAAGATATAGACAGAACTGAGTTTTAGAAGGATTGAAGTCCACTAAGTTATCATTGCCCGACTGGAGAATTACCTGGAGATCAGCATTTAAGGAACTGGTAATCGAGATATTCGAGATGAAGCTGTTTGTGCAGGGCAAGGTTTCTCAAACTGGAAAGTGCAATGCAATGTGCTATCATCAGCAAAACTATGGACACAATTTATGGTCAATGGAAAAAATGTCATTAATATACAAGGGGAAAAAAGTGGGAAAAAGAAGTGAACCTTGGGAAACACCAGCATTAGTGGAGAAATTAGAAGACAGAGCCATCTACCATCACCTAGAGAAAACTGGATACCCAATTACAAAGAAACATTTGGCAAACCATAATATGGAAAACTTATTTAGAAGACCTTTATGTCAAACATGATCAAAAGCCTTTGAAATGTTACAAGCAACTGTTTGAGTTTCACCAAACTTTTGCATTGAATTTGCCCATTGATGGGTAACATGTCAGAAGAATATCACCAGTGGATTGACACTAACAGAATCCACACTGGCAGTCGTTGATCATATGGAAGGTTTCTAGGTAGTCGAAAAGTTGGAGGCTAAATGATTTATACATTACTTTAGAAAGAGTAGAAGCACAATGGGACAATAATTGGATGAGAGGGGTTTGTCACCCTTTTAAAAAACTGGCTGGATGTAAACAAATTTCAAAGCAGAAGGGAAAACACCTTTCGAATAAGCAAGTGAAAAAAGGCAAACAGAACAGGAGTAAGTTGAAAAGCACCAGTTTTAAGAACAAGTGGGGAAATATCATCAGGACATGGAGCTTTCGTAGCATCAAGGTTCTATCAAAATCCTACTGATATCCTTTTGAAGAAAGACTACAGGAGGCATTGAATGGAGAGTACTGGGAGTGGTAGGAGGTGGTTTACCAAGATCATTAATACAGGAATTAGAAGAAAAGTAAGATACTAGCAGGTCAGCTTTATCTTTGGCTGTAGTAGCAATAGAACCACCTGGTTTTGACAGAGATGGAAATAGGGCAAAAGCTGCAGCCAATGGCACTGGCAAGAGACTAGAATGCTCAACTACGGCAAAAGATCGGGATGCTCTACTACCATTTAGACAAGAAGCAAGTTTTACACTCTTAGCCTATTCGAAATCTAGCTTGGACTGATTAATAACTGCTTTACAATTATTGTGAACCTTGGTCTGGCAGAAATTGAACATGGATATCTGCATAAAAGTCAATTACAATATGCAACATTCTTCTCTTGAACAGCATTAGCACATTTATTGGGGAAAAAAAAAAAAAAAAAAAAAAAAAAGGTTTAGATAAAGAATGAGATTTTAAGGCAGAGTGTGGAATAAAAGATTTCACCCCTACAATAATTTCACTGACATGATCTGAGCAAACATTGAAATTAGATGAATTTCAATGTTTTTCAATTTGAAACAGTGATCCGACCAAGGAAAAGAAGAAATCTCGCAGATCATTCCATTTTGCATTCTTGTAAGGTTAAACAACATGAGGTTAAGAATGGCCACAAAAGAAAGGCTCCATTGGAGAAGAGATCATCACCAAGTTGTGATCTGAAGTGGCTAGGGGACAATACACTTCCACCATGTATTAAGAATTTTTTTTTTTTCTTCACAAAAAAAAAAAAAAAAAAAAAAAAACAAAGATCAAGCATGGTTAGGACTGCCTGGTATTCTGGTAGGTACATGAACAACTGTGAGGTCATTAGTAAAAAGCCTCACATCTCAACCAGCTGAGTCTGTGTGACTATAAAATGGAAGCCAGCAGGAGTTCTGAACATTAAAATCATCACAGAAAATTACCCATTTAGAAAAGTTGGATTGGAGACAGTCAAGTTTCAAAGAGAAGTGAAAGAGTTCCAAGTAATTAGTGGAGTTGGGAGAGAATGATAGAAGCAACAGTTGAATCTGACAGAATGTGGTAGAGAGATATGTTAGAGATCAAAAAGAGGAGATTCCAAATTACTAAGTCTCTGACAGGGAATATCAGAATGGACATATGCACAAGCAAAAGGAATCATACAGAGAATAATTCGGACAACTGAGATGAGCAGTGGTTGAATAAACCAATAACTGGGATTCTGTCAGAAAAAGTACATGGTTTGGCAGACTAAGTGGAAATGGACATCACTAAGATTAGAACTGAGACCATGTATATTTGTGAAATGAATGAGGAAGGAAATGTTTTGGGAAGTTTAGATCTTTTCACAGATAAGTTTGTTGTATTATTTTGACAATCTGTGGTGTATTCAGAAGCAAGAAAAGGTAGCGAAAACATGACGTAATGAAATTTTTGGATATGGTGTACACATGGTAAGAATATACCCAGCTCCTTGTCATAATATGGCCTCAGTAATGCCTCCTCACATACCACTTGGACTTCCTCCAGTATCTGGTAGATCAGAGGCAGCAAAATTATACATTAGCTGATCCAAAAGCATCCCAGAGAGTTACCAATAGGACTACCACCAGTGGCCAGCTTGTGAACACCGTTTAGAGCTGTTCCCTCAAAATGGAAGGAAGGTTGAATCTTGCCTTGATGTTTGTCATAACGTCAAAAGACATCAATCATACTTCATGTTGGAAGAAATATCCCTTCTAGCAGGGATATCAGAAACCAGATGCCATTGAGACATAAGGGAAGAAAATTTGAATGTGGTCAGTACAATGAGAACATGTATTAGCATAGTAATGGCCATATAGTGCAAGGCTTATGCTGCACCAGCTAAAAAATAAAAATAAAAAAAAGAGTAAAATAATAATAATAAAGTTAAATAAAATAAATAGAAACAGACAATTTATGCATTTCCCTCCTCCTGTAGGTAACTTATTCCAGTAATTTATAACTTGTTGGCTAAAATAAAACTTCCTGCAATTCGGTCTAAACATTTTGCCCTCATTCATTTTACTTTTGCCTCTCAGTGCCTTAAACACCTCAGTCAAGTCTCTTCTAAGATGCCTAGCTTCCAAGCTGTGCAACTCACATATTTGAAGTCTTTCCTCATATGGACGCCCTTTTGCCAAACTCATGAGGCTAGTTACCTGGAGCCTTTCAAGAAGCTCGATGTCTTTTTTTTAGGTGCAGTCTCCATATTTGAACACTGTATTCCATGTGGTCTAACAATAGCCTTATATAATGGGATTATGACGTTCTTATTTCTACTGGCAAATGTTCGGCAAAGCTTTATTTCAAGCTTTATACTCTACCTGAACAGTATTATTTCAAGCTTTATACTCTACCTGAACAGTATTATTTCAAGCTTTATACTCTACCTGAACAGTAACCCCAAAATTATAAATAATTTTGGGGTTACTGTTCCCCAGGTGTAAGACCTTGCATTTTGCTGAAAGTGGCAGCATAGCTGCCACTTTTCTGACCATCCTTGAAATTTATCTAGGTCACTATGAAGAGTGGCCTAGAACTTCAGTCTGTCCCACCTAGATATCTAGGTGGGACAAACTGACAGGAAAAGGGAGAGTGGATAGTTATGTTCTTAGTTAAAAAGTACATAGAATCTAAGGCAGTGTCAAGTTGATATGCCAGTGCAATTTTGAGTCAGTTTGGTGCATATGCACTGAGAGAGCAAAAATGAGAGCAGTAGTATGTTACATGCCAAAACAACTGTACAACCAAGTAAATTAGCTTGTCTTTTAACTTTCCAGATATGACTAGAACTTGTGATTTGATCATATGCAGTAGCAGAAATTTTCTAGATGACTGCTTTCTATAGCAGCAGCAGCAGCAGCATGTTAGAGGAGCAACATGAGAAAACAATACATTTGTTCTGATTATTAGCAGTAACTCTTCGTGGATTAAGAATCTGCAGTTAAAGGAACCTCCCTAAGGGCGGTGATCATAATATATTGATGTGGGACTACTTAAAAATATAATTACTGTTATGGGTAAAGGGAAGAGATTTTGCTTTCATAAAGAAGACCACAGTAGTCTTAGTTTTTATTCCTTTCAGTGGAACCAATTGTTCATGTTACCAACAGCGAACTGCAAATGGGAAGTAATCACAGAAGCTACTAAGCTTTTTATACAAAGATACTGTTCAAGGTTTAGACTAAAATGGTTATCTGATGAATAATGAGACTTATGGAAGAAAAGAAAACTGCATGGATTATAAATCATCAGGGAACATTTACATTAAGTACAAATTAATCTGCAGTGAAATAAAAACTTTGGCCAAGAGTGCAAATAAAAGTAGCAAAGAATTCTTTGCTTACCTTAAAACTAGAAGGAAAGGGATGAATCACACTGGCCCACTATACACGAATGGCATAACTACTGGTGATCCTGTTTAGGTTGTGAATAAACTAAGTAAATATACTTAGTTTATCTATATTTATCCTAAAAACTTCATGTGCATATTTATATACACATGAAGTTTTTAGGAACGAGAATACCAGAAGTAAGCCAAGTTGTAACTGCGAGTTAAATGATTTTGTGATAACCAAGGTGGAAAAGAAATTGAAGCTAAAAGTAAACAATGCACCTAGGGATGATGGGATCAATCCAGTTATATGAAAAGAAGCAGCAAAAATAGATAAGCTGATATTTGGACATAATTATGGTAGCATAATTATATTCCTTTGATTAGGGAAGGTCCCTATAAATTTGAGGTGTGCAGAAAATGTCTCTTTATGAATTTCTAACTAATGTGATTAGCTACTATGATGCCATAACAAAGGAAATGGATGCAAAATAATTTTGACATCATATACTTAGATTTCATTAAAGCTTTTGACATTGTTCCACTTGAAAGACTGTGGTGCAAATTAGATCAATGTAGCATTAGGGTTAAGTTAATGCTACAGTAAAGGAACAGATGAGTGGCAGAAGACAGAGGGTGGTTATAAATGAGCACTGATGTTATCAGTAGAGTCCCTCAAAGTTCAGTTCTGGTCCCCCACCCTTACTGTTTCAATATTTATTAATGGTATTGATGAAGGAATATCAAGCTTATCGTCTAAATTTGCAGATGATGAAAAAGTTTGGCAGGGTGGTTAATGACAAGAATCAAGGCGTATTACTGCAACAAGACCAAGAAAAATTATCAGGAGGGCTGAGAAGTTGCAAAGAGGTTTGGCATTTATTTAATGCAAGGTACTGCATGTGGGCAGCAGTAATCCTTCCTTAATCTCAGAATAACACACAACTTAATTGGTATGTTATTCTGGAAATGAGGAAGAAAGAATTACTTTCAAATTGATAGAGAATGAAAGAGGTCTTTTTTTCTCCGCCACTCTGGGTGATTGTACAGTCTGACATGAAGTTTTCTGAGAATAGTGAAAAGAGGGTGCCAGGACAGCTCATGAGATTTTGTCATTGATATATAGGAATTTTATCAGCATGGATAAGGATGTGACTGTCCCATTGTATAAGGCAGCGTTTGCAAACTGGGGTCAGTAGACCAGTTCCAGGAGGTCTGCGAAACGTTCAGATGGTACCAAGTGATACGTGTTTATTTTCTAAAAAAATAATATACCGATAAAATCGTAATGGATTTTGTTATAGAACATTACTTATTTTTGATACGATTAGTATACCAATGAGCCAAAACATTATGACCAGCGAGCCGTTATGCAAATTGAAGCAACTGCAGGTAAACTTCGGTGCGTCCGCAGGTTGGGACATGGTATAAATAAACACCTGATACTGAGTTCTATTAATCAGCGTTACTCTTGTTCTTCAGATAGGAAAGGCAGCGGACTTAAGCGAGTTTGACAAAGGCCAAATTGTAATGGCCAGACGACTGGGTCAGAGCATATCCGAAATGGCACAGCTGGTGGGGTGCTCACAGTCAGCCGTGGTTAGTACCCACCAAAAGTGGTCCAAGGAGAGGAACCCATGAACTGCCAGCAAGGTGATGGGCGACTATGGCTCATCAATGCTCATGGTGAGTGAAGACTCTCTCCTGGGTGGTACGTGGCAACAGAAGGGCGACTATGGCAAAACTCGCCAGTAATTGGAATACTGGTGATGGGAGTAATGTGTCTCAACACACAGTACATCAAACCCTGCTGAAAATGGATCTACATAGCCGCAGGCCACTCAGAGTGCCCAAGCTAACCACGGCTCATTGGCGACAGTGCCTACAATGGGCACACGAGCATCGAAACTGGACCTTGAGTAATTAAAAGAAGGTCGTCTGGTCCGACGAATCACGTTTTCTGTTGAATCATGTGGACAGCCGGGTACGTGTACGTCGTTTACCTCGGGAAGTGATGGCGCCTGGATACACGTGGGATGAAAACAAGTCAGTGGCATGCTTTGGGCAATGTTCTGCTGGGATACCCTGGGTCCAGTCACCCATGTGCCGGGTACTCTGACATCTACCACCTAACAAAACATTGCTAACCAGGTACACCCTTTCATGGCAACAGTCTTCCCCTCTGGTGGTGCTCGCTTTCAGCAGGATAATATGGCATGCCACACTGCCCGGATTGTTCGAGACTGGTTCACGGAACATGAAGAAGACTTCCAAATTCCCCAGACATCAATCTCCGCAAGCATCTGTGGTTTGTTTGTGTTGGAACAGCAACTCCGATCTGCAGCATCTCAACCACGGTCCTTACAGGAGTAAAGGATCTGCTGGTTAAGTGTTGGTACCAGATACCACAAGACACATTTAGAAATTTTGTAGCATTCATGCCTCGCTGGGTACGAACTGTTTTGGCTGCATGTGGAGGACCATCATCATATTGGGTAGGTGGTCATAATGTTTTTGGCTCATCGGTGTGTATATATAATTATATACATATTTCAAATTATTCATTCTATGTATAGCAAATTGATGATAAATAAAGTTATTATACATCAGTATAAGAATAAAGTTGAGTTGTTTCGTACATAACTTTGAATTTTCTTTTCAGAAAACTCAGTGTTTGTACATATACAGGGTGATTCAAGAGGAATAGTAAATATTTTGAGAGGTTATAGTATCGATTATTCTGAGTAAAAAAGTTCATATAAACATGTGTCCAATTCTCAATGGATAAGGAGATACAGATGTTTGAAATTGGAGTGCACAAAACCATTATGAGAGGTATTAAAGAACGATAAATGACTTATTGTTAGTATTTATTGACACAAATAATTGTCAGATTTTTGACAGTTCACAATAAATGTTCAAAAATCACACTGCCAACCTCAATGCACTTTGCAACTCTTGTGGTAATATGACGTGTTGTTCTTCGGAGGTTGTCTTGGCTTTCCTTTAGGAGGGCAGCAGTATCCAAAATGTAAGCGAGCAATTTGTCTCTTGTATCCAACCTTTCCTTCTTTGTATACTGCACTTTTCCTCCATCCCCACAAACAAAAATCCAATGAAGTGAGGTTTGGAGACCTTGGTGACCAATGAATGGGACCACCACGATTTAGATATTGTATCACTAGATGGGTAGAATGTGCTCCATCATGCTGAAAGTACATACCAATCCTTGTAGCCAAGGGAACATCTTCCAATAGTAGTGGAAGTTCGTTTTGCAGAAATTCTAGGTAAATGGGCCCTATAAGACAATTTTGTAACACAACAGGCCCAATCAACTGATTGTCGATAATACTGCACCACATGTTTACAGAGAAACAATGTTGAAAATCTGTTTCTACAGTGGCATGTGGATTTTCATCTGACCACCACTTTTTTTTTTTGTTAGTTGTTGGCGCATCGGCTTCTGTGGCTATAATGCACCTCCCAAGGTTTTGCTGCATTTTACTCTGATCCAAGCTCAAGGTGGGATTCAAACTTGCGACCTTTGGGTTGCCAGGCAGGCACTTTACCCATCTGGCTAGCCCGGTTCGGCATCTGACGACCTATGAGAGTTATGGGTGAAAGTAGCTTCATCGCTGAACAGTATTAATGGAATTAATCAGCAATTAGCATTTACCCACCACGGACAAAATTACAATCGCTGGGCATCATCTCCTGGTGGAAGGTGTCGCACCTGGTGTATGTGAAATGGATACAAGTCATGCTCATGTAATGTTTGCCATACTCCTGTCTATGGAACACCGATAAATGTAGAAATTCTTCATGTGCTAACAGGAATACATTCTACCGACTAAAGAATGTGTTCTGTTTCATCCACATTTTGTTCATTTGCACATTCAGAAGAAATATGAGCACTGGGAACTACCAGTCTCACGCAGTTTGGTGTAAATGCTCTTGAATCAGGTATTCTGCGGTCAGGAAACCATTGACAGTATTCTCTATGAACAACAGTAGCACTTCTACCACAAAAACCATAAACAAACACCATATCAGCATGTGTGAAGATGTGTGCCATTCTTGACAACACTTCTAACACCAAACAGCATCAGATTATAACTGCTTCTTGGTCACATCTGATTCAGGGAGCTGTGCGTGCCAGTTTCAATCAGCTGTATCTCCGTATCCATTGAGAATTGGACATATGTTTATATGAACCTTTTACTCAGAATAATCAATAATATAACCTCCTGAATCACCCTGTATATATACACACACAAAGATATGTGCATATATATAGGTCCGCAAACATGTTTTCATTTTTGAAGGGGTCTGTAAATCTCAATAGTTTGGGAACCGCTGTGCCTTATACTATAAGGCAATGATCAGGTGCACTTCTTGAGTGTTGCATACAGGTCTAGAATTCTCATTTTAGGAAGGATGTGGATCTGTTGGAATATATGCAGACAACGGCAATGAGATTAGTGGGGGGAATACTTACTCTTGGTGCTCTTACCAAGAAAGGTTTCAGTTCTGCAAATTGTAGCATCTGGAAACCAGACATGTACAAAATCTGATTGAGGTGTTCAAGCCCTTGAATTAATTGTGTACACCAAATGCTAGTGGCATCCTTCTTCTTGCTCAAACAACATGCAAGGGGATTTAAATTTAAATTGATGGTTGCAGGATAGATGTGTGAAATTTTTTTTTTCTCAACCAGAGAGTAATTCATTATTCAAACAAACTACCATCTGTGTTGTGGAAGTGGATAGTTTGAATAAATTTAAAGAATTACAGAAACTATCAGAGGAGGTGAACAGATCAGTGTGGGATGGTGGTGGTTTTTTTTTTTTTTTTTGGCTAATGTTGTATAAGCTTGCTTTCCTGCATCATTTACCACTACTAATACTAACCCCAACTCTCAATTTCTACGTGGATAGTTAAAGTCCCATTATAACAAGATGTCCTGATTTCACTGTCTGCCCCAGTTAGGGATATAGCTGATCTTCATACTTAATGCATTCATTAGGTTTGCATTAAGTATGAAGTTTATAGAACTGTACTCTTAGTTTTATTGTTCCACTTCTGATATTATATTGGTACATTATACCATACTGCATCACTGTGTATTACATCTGTAGAAGTGTGTTCAGGACAATATGCACATTGCACAAGTTGAAAAATCCAGAGAAACTCATGAGGGGAATCCTACTCCCTCCACCTGAGATCTGCTAACTACAGTCATGTTTGAGGAGGACTTCAGAAATTCTGCCAGCCTTGAATGGAATCAAACCTAGACCATCTCCAAATGGATACAATCAGTGAAACCTATACTGCCACAGAGGAATATTATACTGTGAATGTCATTCTAATGGCCGATGGGCATACTTTCTGATGAGAAGTATGACTTCCTCCTCTAATTTCACCTATTCTTTGATCAGTCATTTTATTTTCCACATTATGCCATATAGTTTTCTCCTTCACCATTTTTCCTCTACCTCCTTGTATTAGCATTAGTATTGGCAAATGATACAAAGAAGCAAGGTTATACAGCACCAACTAACATAAAACAAAATTAAATTAAAAATTAAAAAATAAATACATGAGCAAAACAAATTCCCACATCACCCGTCCACACCAAATAATTTGTTCGGTTCCTCAAATTTATTCAGACTACCTGCTTCCACAACAACAGACTGAAGGTTGTTCCAACAAACACTACCCTCTGGCTGAAGGCAAATTTCCAGACACCTATTCTGCAACCAAACCTTCTCAATTTAAATTTATGCCCCTTCCCCCCCTTACGTACGTGTTATCTGAGGAATAGAAAGAATTCATCAACATTTAGTCTTACTTAATCCCTTAATAAGATCTCCCTGCAACTAGTTTCTAGATGCTGCAATTTGCAGAAATGAAGTCTTTCTTGGTAAGAGTATCCTTTTGTTCCCTTCACTAGTCTTTCTGCTCTTCTCTGCACCATTTAAACAGATTCATATCCTTCCAGAACTGAGTTGTAGCCTTATCTGATTGCATAATTATTCCCAGGTCATTTTCATTCTCTACTACCTTTAGTCACACAGTTGGTATGTTATTTTAGGATTACTGCTATCCATATACAGTACCTTGCATTTGTCAATGTTAAACTTCAACTGCCACTTTTCAGTCCATAGATGAGATCATTTCATGATCTTAATATAAATTCTTTAAATATGTAAGGTAGCAAAAATAACTGAATATTTAAACTTTACCTGTGAAATCTGCTGGGCAATGGTAATTGTTCTATTAAGGTTGAACTTGTCTTTCATTAAATGAATGTGTGTATATAAGGTCATACCTTTACAATGACTGCAAAGAAAAAAAAAGCATTATAAGAATAAGAATAAATTTATATTAAATACAATTTATTAATTAACATTATTCAGAATAAATAAAATATCATACCTAGTAATAATTGCCAAATGAGGTGGCTTCATACAGGCACCCATAAACAGTACTAAGTTCTCATGCCGTGTTTTGCGAAATGTTGCCACCTAAAATAAATATTGACAAAAATATTCATTGTGTTTCAAGGCTTAAAATAACTATTACTTTAAAGAAACTTGCTAAAAATATAAGTTCTCACACTCAACATATATATCACTTATACAATAGTGCCCAAAAAATGAGTTTTAATGTTTTTAATTTTTTATACTTGAAAATGTAATTTAAAAACACTATCCCAGACATGTTAGAATATAATTTTAAGCACTGAAACATATACACTAGGAGAGCTATGAAAGTGTGCACTTCAACAGATCCACTCAATTCTGATATAATATGTTACAAAACTTCTCTTTCTGAAGAATGCAACATAACCATTTGAATCATGAATGGTTACTGGCAGGATTATGGCTAGAAAGTAAAAAAAAAAAAGCTGAGATTTCTAAAGCTTTAGATGTGTCTTGAGTGAATGGAAATTAAGATTCTTCTCTCCCATGATAACAACATCAGGGAAGAGAAGTTGTCTCGTGAAAATGGGTGTGATGGAAAACTGGAGTTCTTGTTCCAGAATAACGGTCAGCAGAAGCACAGCAGTTATTTGTTTGATATATAATTCTGATAATTTCTACATATCAAAAATTGCTTGCTTACAAATTGTAAAAAAATTTTAAATTTGAAAGTTTTATTTTAAAATAAATTTTAGTTTAAAATTTTTTATTTTATAAAGCACTTAAACAGTTTTGACATAACTTGCACATCTGACATATCAACATAACTATATTAAAAAAAATTAATTAATTTTTAAATAAATAAATGAATAAATTTTCTGTTTATACTCCGGGACGACCAAATGGTCAGAGGAGTTCACAAGATAGACAGAATACAAGAAACAGCACCGTATTCAGCAGTCATGGGCTTGAACCCCAGTCACTCAAGGTACGTGTACTTATGCACCCTCGCACCTGACCACTAGGCTACAGCGGCCTTAAGTGAAGCAGTATTATTAACATAAATATCTGCAGGTAAATCATAGGACTAAGCTTAATGAAGTAAAAAGCTATTAAAAATTAATAACTTTATTTAAACTTTGAAAATATGCTTTGATGAACAATTTTAAATACTAAACATTTTCTGGTTCTGTGAAAATCATTTTTGGTTATAAGTTTTTAAGGTTTGTGTACTGCTAAAGAATAATAGTGTGTATTTGTAGAATTATATCTTCCACAAATTACAAGTGCCAGAAGCTACTGCAGATAAAGGGGGGGGAAGTAAACGCATTGTGTTGATATTATGTGACCATACATATTTGGATATCCCTCTGTGAATACCACGTACTGTGCCAGAAGTCTCCTGCATGTGCATATTGGCTCGGACTTAGCAACATAACTTGTGGGTCTGCTTGTGCAAGCATTACATTTGAAGCTAGTACAGGTTATGGATCAGAACTTTTCATGTGGGACAGTGACTATATGCAAAATCAGTAACCTTTTCATTGGCACAACTGTGACCCATTCATTACCTGAACTGCCCAAAACCCATTATAACAGATGTTATTAAAATATGGAAGACCTTAGGTGATGCCTCAACAAAAAAAAAAAAAAAAAAAAGTCTGAACAGCCTCGCAAACTCGTGTAATGTGTTCGGCAAACCAATGGCATTCCTTGCCTCATGCATGTTGTAGAAAACATCATGGAACAAGTACAAGGGGCCACAGGAATATACATCAGTAAGTGAACCAGATGAAGGGAGATTCATAGACTTAGGTTCAACAGTAAGGCAGCTGTACATAAGTCCAAATATCAGTTAATAATGTCAAGTAGTATTTGGAGTGGTGTTGTTCCTTTCCATCATTTGTGGACTCTAGAAATCTAGAAATAAGATGCTATAAGAGTGATAATTTCACCACACAATGTTTCATTCCAACAGATGTGAAGACTGCTTCTGTTCGAGCATACTGTCTTGACAATAAAGTTTACCGGAATTGATGTGATAGTATGCAGTTATTTCAGCCAGTTTGGATTTAACCTATTGGCGGTAGGCTGGAACCACAGTCATGACCTGTTTGGACAATTATGCACTGTGACAATACTGTCAAACAAGCTCCATCAATATCAGCATGGCAATGCTCCATGTCGGTTTGTGGACTGGTTTGTGGCCAATTACATCAAACATTTGCACTGGCTGGCTGGCTGGCTCAAAGCCTGAACCTCAACCCCAATGTGTTAAATTAGGTGCCAAATTGGCCTGCCAGCTGATTTGCAAAAGGAATGGAGAAAAACTTACAGCCAACATCTAAGTTGGCATGAAGTATGCCAAGGAGGGTTGAGATTATTATGCAGGCAAAAATTGTATTAGGTTTTTGAATTAAAAGTCATGTTTGTATTCAAATACTTGTGTCAGATCGTGTAGCTTGAAAATTAAACACATAATTGAGTGTATATTCCACATTAGTGAGAAAATGAATTCACAATGTTAGAATGTAAGGCAATGAGAGACCTACGCAAACTGTGCGCTGTAGGTCTCTGTATTGTGTGAAAGTCCTAAAAATTAATCACTTCTGTGCAATTAGCTCAGCAAAAGTTCTGGGACATTTCTTTTTCTATTTTATTTTTTATTTTGACTAGAAAATATTGACACAGAAGGAATCATTAACAAGATGGCAAACACACCTTTCCACTACTTGATGAAAGCAAAAGACTTCCGAAATAAACAATTCCTAGGATGCTGTATTAACCACAGTATCCTAGATCCACTAAATCAGTATCTTTATTCACCAGATTAATCTTACTAGATTTATTTTTGTAGCATCTTATCAAAGATGCAATTTATTACCCACATTACCATGATCTCCCAAGGAACCACTATTATTATTATTAGCCATAAGGTGCAAGGAAGCCTGAGGCTTATGCTGCACCAGCCAAAAAAAATTACTGAGTTACCCTGAGAGAGCCAAAAGTAGAAGGGAATCATCAAGCAGCAAATAACCAAAGGTATCTGTATATTGTGCCTGAACTGTGTGTGTGTTCATTCTTTGGTTAGTTTGCAGTTTCATGGATGAAAAACCAGAGTTAAAGAGAGGAAAAACCAAGCAGTCCTTGCCTGAGACCAACTAACTGAAGCCATGCAGTCTATGAAAAAAGTCCACAAAAATTCCTTGTGCCATAAACAGGATTTAAACTGGGCTCTTACCACCCTATATGGAAGGAGAGTGATTATAAATAATGTGCTACCTGCTGTGATGGCTGCACCAATGAACCAAATGGAAAGATTAATATTTCTATAACCAATAGTTTGGTGATAGGGATAATAGGGATTATTGAGCATTTGCTGAATCTGAATATGGGGAGTACAATGTATACAGGAAGCGGAGGAGAGGTGGAGAGGTTAGGCCTTAGTGAAGAAGAATATTAAATCTAGGGAAGTGCATCCAGGTGACCTGAGTGATGAGAGCAATGTTGAGTCAGTCTGGTGCGATATAAGTATTGGGAAAACAAAATTGAGAGTATAAGTGTGTTATAGGTATAATGACTGTGATAAGTATACCAAACAGCTATAAAAGGAAACAGAGGGAGCCATGATATCACGTCTAATAATAGGGAATTTTAAATTTCCGAATGTCGAGGAATTTGTCGGTTGGTCACACTATCAATACTTTTTTTGGATTTCTTGGATGACTGTTTTCTACAGAAGCATGTAAGAGGAAGCAATACTCTTTATTTGGTTATTAGCAGTGATTCTTCATGCATTAAGAATCTGGCAGCAATCACAGAGTACTAATATTAAATTTAATCAAAGACATAACTACTATCAAAGGCAAAGGGAAAGTTTTGCTTTCATAAGGTGATTATAGAGTTCCAGATAATTTTTTTATTGTAGGCATTGGGAACAACTAATGATGTTACCAACAGAAAATTTTAAATGAGACGTATTCAGGAAAGTAATCAAAAAAGCAACTAGACTTTTCATACTAACAAAGAAATACTGTTCAAGGCTTAGACCTAAATGGATAACAAATGAATTAGTGATACACGTAGCAGAGAAGAAAAATTCATGGAATGCATATAAATTATCAGGTGATAGAGAAGATTATAGTAGATATAAATTACTCTGTAAACAAGTCATAAAGGAGGTTATGCAAGCTAAGGCAGATTATGAAAAGTCTCCAGCAAATGATGCAAAGAAAAATAGAAAAAACTTCTTTGCTTAAAGCAAACCCTTAAAAGTAGAAGGAAGTGGTAGAATTACATTGAACCACTTCATGGTTATGGGTTAACTGTTCATGACACTGCTCAGGTTGTGGAAATATTGAATTGTTAAAATGCATCTACATTGACATCAGGAATTCTTTAGGGATGCAGGAAATTTCTAAAACTAATGAGGAGCTAAATGACATTGTGATAACTGAAAGGAAAGTGGAGGAGAAATTGTTGAGGATAAACATGAAAAAAAGCACCTGGAGTGGATGAAATCTACCCAATTATATTAAGGGAGGCAGCAAAACTTGCCCATTATTATGAGAGCATTCTTGTATTCAGGGGAGGTCCCTATGGACTGGAGAAGTGTAAATATCCAATTTATAAAGAGGGATCAAAAGATGAAATGAGTAGTAGTAGTGGCGTGTGATGCAAGAAAGCATGTCTATGAGCTTATGCAGCAACATCCAAAAAAAAAACAATACCATTCCCCAAATTCCTGTCCAGTTCCTCCTTAAATTTATTTAACCTATCAACTCCCACAACGACAGATGGAAGTTTGTTCCAGCAATTAACCACCTGTGGGCTAAAGGCAAATTTCTGCACATCTATTCTACATCTGTTTTTCCTCAATTTGAATTTATGCTCCCTTAGGTTCGTAATCTGAACAAGTGGAAGAATCACATCAGAATTCAGCATGTTCAACCCATTAAAGGCCTTATACACCTCAATTAGATCACTGGAATTTGGGGAGTACAATGTCTACAGAAAGGATAGACAGGATAGGAAGGGAGGAGGGGTTATGCTATTAGTTAAGAAACACATAAAATCCAAGGAAGTGAAGCCAGTTGACATCGCTGGACAGTGCAGTGTCGAGTCAGTTTGGTGTGACATAAGCATTGGGAGATCAAAATTGAGAGTAGGAGTGTCCTATAGGCCTAATGACTCTGATGAGTATAATAAGAAACTGTACAGAGAAATAGAGTGGGCCAGTAAATCAGAGAGTCTTATAATGGGGGATTTTAATTTCCCAGATATTGACTGGAATTTGGGGGGCTGGTCACTCACACACTAGCAAGACTTTTGTGGATTTATTGGATGATTGTTTTCTACATCAGTATGTTAGGGAGGCAATTAAAGGGAGTAATACTCTTGATTTGATTATCAGTAGTGATTCTTCATGCATCAGGAATCTGCAGATAAATGAACCACTAGGTGGCAGTGATCACAGTGTTCTGAAGTGGCATTTACTCAAAGAGGTAACTACCATTAGGGATAAAGGGAAGGTGTATTGCTTTCGTAAAGGCGACTACGATGGACTGAGATAGTATTTAAATTCTATACAGTGGGATCAACTGATGATGTTACCAACAGCAAATTCAAAATGGGAAGCATTCAAAGAACTTATCTTGGAAGCTACTAGGCTTTACATACCAACTAAGAAATATTGTTCAACGTTTAGGCCTAAATGGATGTCAGATGAACTAATGAGGCATATGGCAGAGAAGAAAAATGTATGGGATACATACAAATTAACACATGACACAGAAGCCTATGATATATACAAGTTGATCTGTAACCAAGTTACAAAGGAGGTTAGGCAGGCGAAGGCAGATTACGAGAAATCCTTGGCAAGGGATGCAAAGAGAAACAGCAAAGAGTTCTTTACTTATTACAAAGAGTTCTTTACTCAACTCTAGAAGGAAGGGGATGAATCAGATTGGTCCACTTGATATCGATGGGTCAACTGTTGATGATCCTGCTCAGGTAGTTAACAAACTAAATGAATATTTTGCATCGACATTCACACATGAGGAGTTATTTAGCGAGGGGAAAGCCAGAGCTGTATTCAACTCTAGCAGTAAGCTAGAGAATCTTGTAATAACTGAGAGTAAAGTGGAGGAGACATCGTTGAAGATAAACACAAGAAAGACACCCAGTGTGGATGGGATCTATCCAGTTATATTAAAGGAGGCAGCAAAGGAAGTAAGCAAACCCTTAGCCATAATTATGAGAGCTTCCTTGGACTCAGGGGAGGTACCCATGGACTGGAGATGTGCAAATGTGACCCCAATTCACAAAGGAGGATCAAAGGCTGACACAAGTAATTATAGACCTGTGAGTTTAATTTCTGTTCCCGGAAAATTAATGGAGGCACTGGTTAAAGAAGCACTCCAGGATCATCTAGACAAGATTTCAGTTATAGCTCGTACACAGCATGGTTTTGTTAAGGGGGAGGTTTTGTTAAGTCTTGCCTGACCAATTTGATTGGATACTATGATGCAGTCACAAAAGAACTGGATGCAGGGAATAACTTTGATATTATATACTTGGATCTTAGAAAGGCTTTTGATACTGCTGCACATGGAAGACTGCTGCACAAATTGGAGCAGTGTGGCATTGGAGGCAAATTGCTGCTATGGATAAAGGGGTGGTTGAGGGGGAGAAGACAGAGAGTGGTAATCAATGGACACTGCTCATCGTGGACTAATGTTATTAGTGGAGTCCCTCAGGGTTCAGTATTGGGTCCTTTATTGTTTTCTGTATTTATAAATGATATTGATGATGGTATATCAAGCTTAATATCCAAGTTTGCGGATGATACGAAGGTTGGCAGGGCTGTCAAGGACACTACTGACACTATGCTGCTGCAACAGGATCTGAAAGGTTGAGCAGATGGGCTGAGAGGTGGCAAATGAAGTTTAACATTGACAAATGTAAAGTACTACATATGGGAAACAGCAACCCCAGAGCAACGTATCAACTCTGTGGTACTACACTGGCAGTGGTAGAGAATGAAAGGGACCTGGGGGTGGTTGTGCAGGCAGATGTGAAGTTTTGTGAGCAGTGCAGACGGGCTGCAAGAGTAGCTCATGGTGTATTGTCGATGATATATAGGAATTTTTCTAGCAGGGATAAGGAGGTGATTATTCCATTGTATAAGGCGATGGTCAGGCCACACCTTGAGTACTGTATACAGGTCTGGAGGCCTCATTTCAAGAAGGATGTAGAGCTGCTGGAACGAGTACAGAGAAGGGCAACAAGAGTAGTGAATGGAACAACGGGGTGCTCTTACGAAGAAAGGCTTAAGTTTTGCAAATTACAGTGTCTGCAGACTAGGCACCAGCGAGGTGATCTGATAGGTGTACAAAGCCTTGAATGGTTTGGGCAAAAATTCAAATTGAGGAAAGACAGATGTAGGATAGATGTGCGGAAATTTGCCTTTAGCCAGTGGGTGGTTGGTAGATGGAACAGACTTCCATCCCTTGTCGTGGAAGTTGAGAGCCTAAATAACTTTAAGGCTCAGCTGGATAGGTATTTCGAACAAACAGAGGGGTGAAGTGGAAGTGGTTATTTTTTATTTATTTATTTTACTTTATTTTTTTTTTGGCTGATGCTGCATAATCTTGCTTTCTTGCATCAAATGCCTCTACTAATGCTAAATCACCTCGCAGATGCCTAGTCTCCAGCCACTGCAATTTGCAGCAATTAAGCCTCTCTTGGTAAGAGGATCCCTTCATTCCCCTCACCAATCTTGTTGCTCTTCTCTGTACACGATCAAGCAAATCTACATCCTTCCTAAAATGAGGCCTCCAGACCTGTACACAGTACTCAAGACGTGGCTTTACCGTTGCCTTATACAGAGGGATAATTACCTCCTTTCCTTACTAGCAAAATTCCTGTAAATCACTGACAAAACCACATGACCTGTCCTGGCAGTTTGTCTGCATTACTCAGAAAACTTCATATCTGACTGAACAATTACTCCCAGATCTTTTTCGTTTTCTACCACCTTAAGTGTAGTACCACACTATTGGTACATTTCTCTGGGGTTACTTCTACCCATATGCAGTACTTTGCATTTGTCAAGGTTAAACTTCAGTTGCCACTTCTTAGCCCATCTGCCCAAATTATCTAGATCCTGTTGCAGTAGCACACTGCCATTACTGTCAAAGGTTAAACTTCAGTTGCCACTTCTTAGCCCATCTGCCCAAATTATCTAGATCCTGTTGCAGTAGCACACTGCCATTACTGTCATTAACAATCCTGCCAACCTTTGTATCATCTGCAAACTTCGACACTAAGCTTGATGTACCTTCATCAATATCATTGACAAATATATAAAACGACAGTGGACCCAACACCGAACCCTGTGGGACTCCATTAATAACATTAGTCCAAGAAGAGCAGTACCCATTGATTACCACCCTCTGTCTTCTCCCACTCAACCATTCTTTTATCCATTGTAGCAACTTAACCTTAATACCATTCTGCTCCAATTTGTACAATAGCCTTCCCATGCATAACAGTGTCAAAAGCTTTCCTGAAATCCAAATATATGATATCAAAATTAATTTTTGCATCCAGTTCCTTTGTAACCACATCACAATATCCTATCAAATTTGTGAGACAAGACTTTCCCTTAACAAACCCATGCTGTGTCTGAATTATTGCTGCAGTCTTGTCTAGATGATCCTGCAATGCATCTTTAACCAGTGACTCCATTATTTTACTCGGAACAGAAGTTAAACTAACTGGTCTGTAATTACTCGTGTCACCCTTTGACCCCCCTTTGTGAATTGGGGATACATTTGCACATCTCCAGTCCGTGGAGAACCTCCCGAGTCCAAGAATGCTCTCATAATTATGGATAAGAGTTTGCTTAGTTGCTTTGCCGCCTCTAATATAACTGGATAGATCCCATCCATCCCAGGTGCCTTTCTTATGTTTAACTTCAACAATTTCTCCTTCACTTTGCTCTCAGTTATTACAAAATCATTAAGCACTCTGCTACAATTTGATAACCTTCTGCCATTTTCAAACCTTAATAACTCCTCATGTGTGAATGTAGATGCAAACTACTCATTCAGTTTGTTTGCTAACCGAGTAGGGTCATCAACAGTCGAACCATCGATATCAAGTGGACCAATCAGATTCATCCCCTTCCTTTTAGAGTTTATATAAGTAAAGAAACCCTTGCTGTTTTTCTTAGAATCCTTTGCCAAAGATTTCTTGTAATCTGCCTTCGCCTGCCTAACCTCCTTTGTGACCTGATTACAGACTAGCTTATATCAGTAATTACAGCCCTGTTAGTTTAACATCTGTTCCAAGGGAAAATAGAAAACCAGTGATTCTCCAAGGGAGAATCACTGGTTAAGGCATGCTGCAATCACAGCATGGATTTGCCAAGGGGTGGTCTTGTCTAATCAATCTGATAGGTTACTAGGATGCAGTGTCCAAGGAGCTGGATTCCAAAAATAACTTTGACATTATATGCATAAGGTAAAATTATATTTGACATATGATGAGGCATATGATGCAAGAAAGCAAGCTTATAACAGCATCAGCCAAAAAAAAAAAAAAAAAAAAAATCATTTTACACATCCAGTCATTCCAAATGTTTGTCTAGTTCAGCCTTAAATTTATTTAAGCTACCTCAATCACATCATCTAGCAGGTGCCAAATCTACAGAAGGTGAAATCTGCAGAACTTAGGCCTTTCTTTGTAAGATCAATCCATTATTCCCCTCACCCTCATGCCCTTCTCTGTACTTGTTCCAGCAGCTTTACATCCTTCCTAAAATCAGGCCTCCAGACCTGTATAGATTACTTAAGGCGTTGGCTGACCATTACCTTATACAAGAGGATAATCATCTCCTTATCTCTGCTAGAAAATTCCTGTATATCATTGACAAGACTCTACAACCTGCTCTGGCAGCCCATTTGCACTGCTCAGAGAACTTCATATCTGACTTCACAATTATACCCAGGTCTTTTTCATTCTCTACTTCCCTGAGTGTACTACCAAACAGTTGGTACATTTCTCTTGCATTACTGTTACCCATATGCAGTATTTTGCATTTGTCAATGTTAAACAGTTGCCATTTCTCAGCCCATCTGCCCAACTTTTTTTAGATCCTGTAGCAAATCCTGTCTTTACTGTCATTAACAACTCTGCCAACCTTTGCATCATCATCAAACTTCAACATTAAGCCTGATAATATCATAAATTTTTTTTTTTTTTTTTTTTTTGTCCTCTCCTTTTTTCCCATTATATATGTGAAGTCAGCATTTTTACTGTTTTGGCATGAAATTTTTATGGCCGGATGCCCTTCCTGACGCCCACCCTCACCTTTTATCTGGGCTGGGGATATGCTATGGTCATTCCCCGATCTTCTGCATTCTCGGTATTTGGTGGTTACGGGCTCGAACCCCAGTCTAATCAGGAAGCATGTGCTACACACTGCTGCTCCTGCCCACCTGGCTACAGAGGTGCCCTGATATCATAAATATTATTGATAAATATACAAAACAACAGTGGGACCAATACTCAACCCTGGGTGATTCCACTAATAACATTAGTCCACAAAGAGCTGTGTCCATTGATTACCACTTTCTGTCTTCTTCCACTCAACCATCCTTTTATCCATTGTAGCAACTTACCCTTAATGCCATACTACTCCAATTTTTACTAGTCTTCCATGTGCAATAGTATCAAAAGCTTTCTTGAAATCAAAGTTTATGATATCAAAATATTAATTTTTGCATCCAGTTCCTTTGGTACCAGAACGGTATCCAATCAAATTGATCAGACAAGACCTTCCCATGACAAACCCACGCTCTGTCTGAACTACTGCTGCAGTCTTCTCTAGATGTTCTGTTCTGCAAAGCTTCTTCAACCAGTGACCCCATTATTTTCCCCAGAACAGAAGTTAAACTAACAGGTCTATAATTATTTGTGTCACTATTTGAACCCCCTTAGTGAATTGGGGAAACATTTGCACATCTCCAGTCCACGGGGACCTCCCCTGAATCTAAGAACTCTCATAATTATGGCTAAGGTTTGCTTACTTCCCTCACTGCCTCCTTAAATATAACTGGATAGATTCCACCCCCCCAGGTGCCTTTTTTATGTTTAACTTCAATTTCTCCTCCATTTTGCTCTCTGTTATTACAAAATCATTTAGCTCACTGTCATAGTTTAATACATCTCTGCCATTCCCCTCCCTGAATAACTACTCATGTAAATGTAGATGCAAAGTACTCATTCAGTTTGCCAGCTATGTGAGCAGGGTTATCAACAGTCAAACCATCCTGTTCCTTCTAGAGTAAAGAAGTCTTTGGATTTCTAGGTTAATAATTTGGATAATTTTCCAAGGATTTCTTGGAAAATTATCCAAATTCAAATATTATCCAAATTCAAAAATTCAAATATTTGGATAATTTTCCAAGGATTTCTAGTAATCAGCCTTCGCTTGCCTAACCTCCTTTGTGACTTGATTGCAGACTAGCTTATATCTACAATAGGCTTCTGTGTCACTTGAAAATTTATATGCATCACATGCATTTTTCTTCTCTGCCACGAGCCTCATTAGTTTATCTGACATCCTTTAGGCCTAAACCTTGAACAGTATTTCTTAATCGGTATGAAAAGTCTAGTAGCTTCCAAGGTTAATTCCTTGAAGGCTTCCCACTTAGAATTTGCTGTTTTTAACATCATTAGTTGATCCCACTGTATAGAATTTAAAAACTGTCTGAGACCAGTGTATTCATCTTTACGAAAGCAAAAACTCTTCCGTTTACCATTGATGGTAGTTATACCTTTAAGTAAATCCACATCAGTATACTGTGATCACTGTCTTAATAAGTGGTTCTTAATGCACAAATAATCACTGCTGATAATGATCAAGAATATTACTCCCTCTGATTGCCTCTCGAACATGTTGCTATAGAAATCAGTCATCAAATAACTTCACAAAAGTCTTGCTAGTGTGCTAGTGACCAACCCACATGTTCCAGTCAATATCTGGAAAGTTAAAATATCCCATTATAAGACATTCTGATTTACTGGACCACTCTATTTCTCTGCAAAATTGTTTGTTGTGCAGAGAAATCATCAGAGTCATTAGGCCTATAACACAACACTCCTACTCTCATTTTCCCTTTCCCAGTGCTTACGTCACACCAAATCGACTCAACATTGCACTGTCCACCAACATCAACTGGATTCACTTTCTTATATTTTGTGTTTCTTAACTAACAGCATAACTCTTCCTCCCTTCCCACCCAGTCTATCCTTTCTGTACACATTGTACAGAAAGGATAGATACCACGACACCATGTCTCTGATATCCTAACAAAATCTGCCTTTGACGTCTTGACCAACAAATTCATCAAATTTATTTACTATACTTCTAGCATTAGTGTACATCCAAGTATACATGCACCTGTTCTTACTCTTAGTTACCCTAGCCCAGCTCATCTATTTACTTGTTCCATGATGACTCCCAGTTCTTGAAATCCCCAAACAACTGTTAATATACTTGGATTGAGGAAAGGCTTTTGATACTGTTGCACATAAATGGCTGCTGTACAAACCAGAGCAATGTGGCATTAAGAGCAAGTTACTGTTAGGGATAAAGGGATGGTTAAGTGAAAAAAGACAGAGTGATTATTAATGGACGCCGCTCTTCGTGGTTCAGCAAGGGTTCTACGCTGGTTCATTGTTATTTTAAATATTTATCAATGATATTGACAAAGGTTGGTGGGGTGGTTAACAAAAATCATCAGGGTGAGCTACTGCAACATTTAGAAAAATTAGACAAATGAAGAAACATTGATAAATGCAAGATACTGCAGATGAGCAGCAGTAATCCCAGAGTAACTTATTAAATGTGTGGTACTGCACTCAGGGTAGTGGAGAATGAAAAAGATCTGGTGGTAATTGTGCAGTCAGACAAATATCCCTGCTAGTAAAGTTTCTGAATATACAGAAACTTTGCTAGCAGGGATAAGGAGGTGATTATCCCTTTGCACATGGCCATGGTTAGGCCTCATCTTGAATACTGTGTACAGGTCTGGAGCCTGCCTCACTTTAAGAATGATGAAGATCTGCTGGAACAGGTGGAGAAGGGCAACAAATTGGTGAATGGAATAAAAGAGGTGCTCTTACCTAGAAATGCTTCAGTTCTGCAAATTGCAGTGTCTCGGGACTGCACCTGTGGGGGGGATCTGATTGATGTGTTTAAAGCCTTGAATGGATTGAATAAGCTGAATGTAGCAGTAGTAGTAGTAGTAGTGGCATGTGATGCAAGAAAGCAAATGTATGAGCTTATGCAGCATCAGCCAAAAAAAAAAAAAAAAATCACACCATTCCCTCCAAATGCCTGTCCAGTTCCTCCTTAAATTTATTCAACCTATCAACTTCCACAACGACAAATGGAAGTTTGTTCCAGCAATTAACCACCCGCTGGCTAAAGGCAAATTTCTGCACATCTATTCTACATCTGTCTTTTCTTAATTTGAATTTATGCCCCCTTAGGTTCGTAATCTGAACAAGTGGAAGGATCCCATCAGAATTCAGCGTGCTCAACCCATTCAAGGCCTTATATACCTCAATCAGATCACCGCGCAGGTGCCTAGTCTACAGCCACTGCAATTTGCAGAACTTAAGCCTCTCTTGGTAAGAGGATCCCTTCATTCCCCTCACCAATCTTGTTGCCCTTCTCTGTACACGCTCAAGTAAATCTACATCCTTCCTAAAATGAGGCCTCCAGACCTGTACGCAGTACTCAAGGTGCGGCTGACCATTGTCTTATACAGAGGGATAATCACCTCCTTTTCCCTGCTAGCAAAATTCCTATATATCATTGACAAAACCCCATGACCTGCCCTGGCCGCCTGTCTGCATTGCTCAGAGAACTTCATATCTGACTACACAATTACTCGCAGGTCTTTTTCATTTTCTACCACCTTAAGTGCAGCACCACACAGTTGGTACGTTTCTCTGGGGTTACTTCTACCCATATGCAATACTTTGCATTTGTCAAGGTTAAACTTCAGTTGCCACTTCTTAGCCCATCTGCCCAAATTATCTAGATCCTGTTGCGGTAGCACACTGCCATTACTGTCATTAACAACCCTGCCAACCTTTGTATCATCTGCAAACTTTGACATTAAGCCTGATATACCTTCATCAATATCATTGATAAATATACAAAACAACAGTGGACCTAACACCGAACCCTGTGGGACTCCACTAATAACATTAGTCCAAGAAGAGCAGCACCCATTGATTACCACCCTCTGTCTTCTCGCACTTAACCATCCTTTTGTCCATTGTAGCAATTTACCCTTAATACCATTCTGCTCCAATTTGTACAATAGTCTTCCATGCACAACAGTGTCAAAAGCTTTCCTGAAATCCAAATATATGATATCAAAATTATTTTTTGCACCCAGTTCCTTTGTAACCACATCATAATATCCTATCAAATTTGTCAGACAAGACTTTCCCTTAACAAACCCATGCTGTGTCTGAATTATTGCTGCAGTCTTGTCTAGATGATCCTGCAATGCATCTTTAACCAGCGACTCCATTATTTTACCCGGAACAGAAGTTAAACTAACTGGTCTGTAATTACTCGTGTCACCCTTCGATCCCCCTTTGTGAATTGGGGATATATTTGCACATCTCCAGTCTGTGGGAACCTCCCCTGAGTCCAAGGATGCTCTCATAATTATGGCTAAGGGTTTGCTTAGTTGCTTTGCCGCCTCCTTTAATATAACTGGATAGATCCCATCCACCCCACGTTAATGGCATTCTTCCACTTGTTGAGACTACACACGAGGGCATATAAATTCAAGCTGAGGATTGATAGCTGCAGGACAGATGTGCAGAAGTTTGCCTTCAGCCAGCAGGTGGTTGATTGTTGAAATAGGCTTCCATCTGTTGTTGTGGAAGTGAATGGATTGAACAAATTCTTGGAAGGTATGGATGAGTGAACTGTTTTTTTTTTTTTTTTTTTTTTTGGCTGATGCTATATAAACTTGCTTTCTTGCATCATTTGCCATTACTACTACTCTAAATAATGTATTTCTTTTCATTGTTATAATTATATAATTTGAAAATCCTTTGACATCATAAATATACTTTGTAGTTACTCTTTATTATTTTTCAAAGGCTAGAAAAAAAGATTCCAAAAAGAATAATATACTTCTAAAAGGAATAATACATTTTTCCTAAAAGAAATCAGGACTCTCTCTTTAGAGGAATAAGATATAACTCAAATTAGCCTGTTTGGTAAACTATTAAAAGTAAAATTAAAAATCTGAATAATAAAAAAAAAAAAAAAAATACCTCTTGTTTGAAAGTTTCCAATGTTTTTTTATCGTCCATATGATCCATGTTTAGCATCTTGACTGCAACGTTACCATGCCAGTTACCCCTTAAATACATATATATAAAAAAAACAAAAAGAAATGTAAATCTGTTTTTGATAAGGAAAAACTGGAAATCATAGTAAGAAAGTAAGAGCATATTCAACTTTATATTTATTTACAAATATACTTCCATAATCGTTAGAATAATATATTACTGTTTATTAGTCTTCATAGACATTTTCTAAGAAGAATTAGGCTACTAGAATTCTGCACAAGACACGCACTTTTAATTTTAAACAGAGTACTTCAGTTTAAAGACGGCTGAAATTTTATGTGGAGGGAGCATGAAAAAAACAAAATAAATTTTAGAGATTTATTCTATAATTATCCTCTCTTGATTTAAATGCTTCTTTGTGTATGTTACAGAACCATGTGTAAAGATACCCTTGATGCTTAATATACTTATACCATCCAAATCTATAAACACCCCTAATCAAGTCAACACAGATGCTTAGTTTCCAAAATTAACTTATAAAATTCAGGTTTCTCTTGATAAGATTATCCCTTGTGCCCATAACCAATCTTGCTGCTCTTCTCTTCAATCACTTAAGTCCACATTCTTCCTAAAAAATGGGATTTCCAAGCTTTGGCTTAAATACTGATAATTCATCTCTCACTGTTCACATCTTGCTATAGAAAGGTTGCTTAGATCACTGAGAACCCCATGAGCTGTCCTAGGGGCTTGCCTAGGTTGTTCAGAGAACTGAACATCAAACTCTGTAATTACACAACCTTTTAATTATCAACTAACCTGAGTTTGCTGCCACCCAAGTGGTATATTATTCTAGGATTACTGCTACCCTAAAGAAATGCCTTGCATTTTCCAGTGCTATATCTCAGCTGCCTACCCTTGTACACCATTCAGCACACATATTTTAAACTTGAAATTGATACATCAATGTTTTCCATGTGTATGGGGCTCTGGGAGAGTAAGTAAGTAAGTAGATGTACACTCTGAGGGTTGCTTCAAATAATATTTTCCTTTAATATATAACCTACCTTAATTTTTCTAGCATGTTCTGTCATTTCAATTTCCAACTAACTGAGACAGTTTATAACAGATGGCAGCATGAAAGTAGCTTTGAAAATCAGAAGGGAAGATTTGCACATGTTGACCCCAGTTGTCCAATTTGGGTTTATAAAAGCCAAAATTGAAGGAATTCAGTTTTGATCCAGAATTTAAAACCAAATCATACATAAATAGGTGTAGAGCAAGGGTGGGCAACCTTTGTAAACGGTGGGCCAAATAAAATGTCTGTAAGGGACACACAGGCCAAAATTTTTTATAGCTTTCCACGATTTTTAGGATTAAAATGGTGTATAATTAAAAAATTGTCAAACAGTTTTGTGTTATTTATTGTAATATTTATACATACATGTACATATAACTAATTTTATTAATAAGAAAAATGAAATACAAATTCAAGATAAAATTACAAAAATACAATTACAGTAACAAAACACAAATACAATTCCAGTAACAAAAATTGCAAATATTTTATTTTTATAATATTTAATGAGAGATTTTATACTGTTTATTTTTATCAGTGAGTCGATATCTGGATTGGCATTTGTCGTAGCAATGCACGGAGTATTTTCTAAATTTATGTGAATAATTCCATTAATTCAAAAATATATATAATAAACAGCAGGCTGTTTATCATATATATGTTTTGAAAATGACCGTGAGCCAAATAACACACATTCATGGGCGGGAGGTTGCCCACCATTCTGTTGCATCAACAAAGATGGGTTTTATTTATTTTTTATATATTTTTTAAAATTCTGATGTGATTTCTGACAATAGGATTTTATATACAAAAGTTTTCATTTTTACAAAACTTCAAAATTCTATAAAATAAGCCACTCCATAGAGCCTGGCAACTATGAAAATTCAGTGAGAAGCTACATACGTGAAAGGGTTAATAAATATTAGAAATGGTAAAGAGCACTTTAATTATGTCTTTAAATGAGATTTTTCTTCACAGGTGATATCTATCAAGAAATAAACTATTTCTAAGACTTTATATGCACCACAATAAATAATTATAATAAAAGAGCATCACATTACATTACCCTTCTCCCCATCACTGCAAAATTCCTATAACTATATGCTTGAATGGACTTGATCTACATTTTATGAAAGTTTCAAATCTTCCTATCTTACTTACGTATACCTTACTTGGTGTTGGATTTTTGGCAAACTCCCGACTCTAATTATTCAGTTTATAGATCATTTGAAGACCAGACTTTTTAGGAAAAAATAAATGCATGAATGAAATAAGCACTATTAAAGAATTATTATTAAATAATGATACATATGATTAAATGCCTTGATGCATATTATTAAATGCATCAAGGCATTTAATTAAGACCAAATATCTGAACAACATAAACAATAACACAGAGAATACTGATTACAAAAGAGCAGTAATGATTCTGAACATAAAAAGTATCAGAAAAAAAAATACAAAAAATCTGTAACAAATAGACTTCAGGTAATCGGTAATCTATAAATTGATTAATAAGATGGGGAGGTTGTTCAAAGATCTGACACTAGTTTATAAGAACATAAAAAAGAAGACATATAACACACAAAAATAAGTGTAAATTTGGTATCATCATCATCAGCCATTTTCAATCCACTGCAGGATGAAGGCCTCTCCAGCAACTTTCCAGTTCCTTCTGTTTTGAGCACTGGCCATCCATTTACTACTCAAAAACTCATGAATTTCATCTATCCATCTCCGCCTTTGTCTTCCAGGTTTTCTTCTAGCTCCTCTTGGGTACCATTCTGTTATTTTCTTAGTCCATCTGTCATCATGTCTTCGAGCTATGTGTCCTGCCCAAGACCATTTTAGTTCTTTATTTTGATAAGAATGTCCTTTACTTGAGTTTGCTGCCTAATCCATGTGTTTCTCTTCTTATCTAACAGTCTGATTCCCAATATAATTCGTTCCATTCTTCGCTGTGTAGTTCTTAGCTTCTCTTCCATTCTTTTGGTGAGTGCCCAAGTTTCACTTCCATAAGTCATGGTGGGGAGTATACATTGATTCATTATTTTACGTTTCAGACAAACTGGGATATTGCTCTTCAGTATGTGACTATATTTCCTGAATGCTATCCATCCAAAATTTATTCTTCTCTTGACTTCCAGCCATTTATCATTATTACAGCTAATAACTTGTCCCAAGATAAGTATATGACTCCACCTTTTCAATTACTGCTCCTTCAATCATTATTTCCCTTTCCGTGGCATACTTGTTCATCATTACTTTTGTTTTAGCCATATTCATCTTTAGTCCAAAATCCTTACTAACTGTGCATAACTGATTAAGATTTTCCTCTAATTCTTTGGGATCGTGGCTTATGACCACAATGTCATCTGCAAATCGTAAATGGTTTAGGTACTCTCCATTCACATTGACTCTTTTCTGCGACCAGTCTAATCTTCTGAAAGCTTCCTCAAGGGCAGCAGTAAACAGCTTCGGAGATATTGTGTCTCCTTGTCGAACTCCTTTCTCGATTTTAAATTTGCTACTGTCTTTGTCTAGTCTAATAAAGGAGGTAGCACTCTCATATATTTTCTTCAAAATCATAATATATGGAGTATCTATGCCTTGTCTTTCCAGTGCCCGAAACATTGCCTTATGCTGTATGGAGTCAAATGCCTTTTCATAAACCACAAATGCCAGGCATAATGGTGTTTTATATTCATTTGCTTTCTCCATTAGCTGTGATATTACGTGAAGGTGATCCATAGTTGAGAATCCTGTCCTAAAGCCAGCTTGCTCTTTCGGTTGATTCTCATCAAGTATTCTTTCTAATCTGTTAGTAATGACCCTTGTGAACAACTTGTAGATATGGGATAACAAGCTAATTGGTCTATAATTTCCAATTTCTGATTTATCTCCTTTCTTATGCAGCAAAACTATGATTGCATTATTCCAATGCTTAGGCATCACACCTTTTCTAATGCACTTTGTGAAGAGCCTTGCCAGTTTTTGTGTTATGTCTCTACCTCCCAATTTTAACAACTCTACAGTAACTTCATCTTCCCCCGGGGCTTTCCGATTCTTCATTTTCTTCAATGCATGTTCTACCTCATCAGGAAGAATATCGGGTATGTCGTATGTGTTGCTACTTTGTAATCCATGTTCCCCACTGCTGGTATCATTCCCTCGCTCCTTGTATAATTCTCTATAGTAGTCTTCTGCTATTTGAATTATGCCTTCTCTGCTGTTTATAAGTACACCATCGCTATTCTTCAGTTTCAGTATCATTTGTCTTTCTGTATTACTGCTCATGGCTGCTGATTTAAATCCTTTGTTTTCCCTTAATGCTTGTTCTACTTTTCTTGTGTTAAATCTTCTTATGTCCTCTCTGAGTCTCTTTCTAATGGCTTTGCATAACTCAGTATACTCAATTTTCTCCCTGTCAGTGTTTTTCTTGCTCTTCATTTGTCGTCTTTGGTTCATCATGACAAGTGTTTCTTGACTAATTTTTTCTTCTTTGGATTTCTGTTTCCCTATAGGTTTCTTGGGCTTTATCACTTTCAGAAAGTTGTAATATTCCTCGTTGATATCTTGGTCCTGAGCAGTCTGCAGAAGCTCAAACTTGTTCTTAAGTTCCAGTACATACTGCTTTTTCTCCTCCTCTGTTATCTCAAAGACCTTTGTATTATTTCCTCGAGTCAGTTTTTTCCTTTCCTTTCCTACATCTATATCAAGTGTACATCTTACCATTCTGTAATCACTTCCAACACTTACCTTATTCAGGACGGTAACATCATTCACAATATATCTTCTGTTAGTGAGGATGAAGTCGATTTCATTAGTTGTTAATCCATTTGGACTCTTCCATGTCCACTTTCTGTTCACCCTTTTCTTGAAAAAAAGTGTTCATTACTGACAGTCCTTGAGATTCTGCAAATTCCACAAGTCTTTCACCTCTTTTATTTCTTTCACCAATTCCAAAATTTCCTAGAGTTCCTCTTTCTGCGCTGTTTTGCCTTTTTCCAACCTTAGCATTGAAGTCCCCCATAATAATAGTGTAGTGGGTTTTCTGCTCATCTAGAAGACTCTCAATTTCAGTGTACATTTCTTCAACCTCTTCATCATCATGGCTTGATGTTGGTGCATAAATGATTATAATCTTTAGCTTGTACCTCTTAGAAATCTTGAATATTAGTCTTGACACCCTTGGTGATGTACTTTTGAATTCCAAAATGTTGTTTTTAAAATCTTTATGGACCAGAAACCCAACTCCACCTTCACTCCTTTCACTGTTTCCATTGGTGTACAGCAGATTTCCACTTGATAAACTTATAAGTGAGTCATTTCTTCTTCTTGTTTCAGCCAAACTGATGATATTCCAATTCACATTTTCTAATTCCTTTTCCAGCTCTAATATCCTGTCTTCACCGATGAGTGATCGTACGTTATAACAGGCCAAGTTCAATTTCCGTGCATGGCAGCCTGGTCGTACCCAGAGATCCTTAGCACCCTCTGCTTCCACTCTGATCCTCTCGCTGCCGTAAGAGGGAGAGTGAAAGCTGCTGGGGACTGAGGGCCATTTGTATTGTTGTGCTCTCATTGCTGGAGGGTTTGGTCTTTTCCTCTTCACGCTGACCAGGCGTCTTGAAGAGGAAATTTGGTAAGGTATACATAAATGATATGGGAAGATTTGAAATGGGCATAGATGAATGCAACAAACATGCCTTAACCCATTAGCGTCTGGCATACTCATATGGGAATGCAAATTCAAAATGTTATTTTGAAACTGTCACAATCCCATGAAATATTTCTCTATATCTAAGTATCAGGAAACGATTCATATACTGCCGTCAGTGCCAGATGTCTCCAGTACCAATTTTGTAACCATTGCAAGAGGCCAATTTATTTTTCTAATGATTCATGGAAGTTATAAAATTTTTTTAATACAAAGTGTTTTTTAATTGTCTGTTTTACAATAAAATTTATAGACACAATATGCTGTTAGTATGAACAAAATTTAATTTATTACATTTTTTCTATTTTTTCCCCCATCGTTTATATCTTACTGTCCTCAAATGGGACGTTAGGCGTTACTGTATACAGGGTGTCTCAAAAATATTGGTACAAACGTTTAGAAGAGCTAGGTAACATCTAAAGGAATGTGAATCGCATAGGAACCCATAACCAGAAATGTCATGGGGAAAGTAGTAGCAGAGGCACAAGAAGCAGAAATGACACAAGACAGTAATTAGTGGCAAACATTTGACATAATATTAACAATGGAGTACAAGATGGATGCATTTCATGATGTTACAACAGATGCTCGAAGGTTCCACCATGAGACACGATGCATGCATGACACCGACGCAGCATGGATTGGCGGACATGGTCGAACACACCTGGAGTTTCTTTGACAGTAGAGCAGCAGAAGCACAGACGAGTCTCACCACGAGATCCATTTCCATCTCCACAGGCGATTCATACGTGGTAGATTTGAGGCCCCCCCATAGAAAGAAATCAAGGTTCGATAAATCAGGTGAGCATGGGGGCCAGGCAACAGGTCCACCACGGCCAATCCATCGACGCCCAAAAATGCCTGTTCAAATGGTCCCGAACACGCCTTTCATAATGGGCAGGCGCCCCGTCATGTTGAAACCAAATGTTGTGTCTCACATTTGCTGGAACATCGTCAAGTAACCCTGGTAGAACTTGTTCAAGAAAGATCCGATATTTAGCAGAGTTCATGCGGGATGGTTACAGGTATGGGCCGACTAAGCAGTCACCGACCATACCTGCCCACACATTTATTGCAAAGCGATGTTGTGCCGCATGGGGGCGCACACCATATGGGTTGTCGTGAGCCCACACATGAGCATTGTGCTGATTGAGTAAGCCTTCCCGAGTGAAATAAGCTTCATCCGTGATCAAAACATAGGCTGAAAAATTCAAGTCTTGAACACTTTCTTGGAGAAACCACTGCGCAAAAGCTACACGTGCAGGATGATCTTGGGGGAGCAGTAACTGAACCCTTTGGAGATGAAAGGGGTGTAGGGAATCGTCGTGCCAGACATTCTGTACACTGCAACAGGACACTGCTAAGGCGGAGGCAATAGCACGTGTGCTGGTAGTAGGATTATTCTGGACGGCATTCAACATACTTTCTTCCATGGCAGGAGTTTGCGTCGACTGTGGTCTGCCCACACTACTCCTGTTACCTCTAAATGACCCATAATCGCACAAATTTTGATGCACATGCGCAAACAAACAGTGGTCCGGTACATGTCTGTCTGTCTGTCTGTCTGGGAAGCGTTCTCCATAAATTCGTTGAGCGGCTCGTCCATTGCCCTCTGCTAATCCATACACTAGGTGCATGTCTGCCAGCTCACAGTTCGTATATCGATGCATGCTCTTCATGCAGCGACTACCACGCCGTCTACCAACTTACGGTGACATTTCCGGTTATGGGTTCCTACACGATTCACATTCCTTTAGTTGTTACCTCCCTTCCCTAAACGTTTGTACCAATATTTTTCAGACACCCTGTAAAAGTTTTATTTTTGTTTATAGCGAATCATAAACCGGGCGATATTTTTTATAGCAAGAAGAAATACACCAGACTTGAGGAAGCTATTGAAGACAATGAAAATTAAGAATCTAATAATAATGAGGTTTTTGAAATTTGGACAAACTGACAGATTGTGAAGAATTCAATGAAGATGTTTTACAGGACCTAAATTCATTTCCAAAAGAAATTCCTGGTTCTATGGAAATTTTATTTGAAAATACCAATGAACAAGATGATGTTCTGGAAGATAAAAGTAGTAGTGATTCAACGGTATAACTTGATTTCGAAAAAACAAAATGGCTGGAGAGATATCCAGAATATGCACCTTTCGGAACAAATGAACTTTGTTTTACAAGTGAGTCAGATGCTGTGAAAAATGACTTAATTTTGTCCACACCCAAAATATTCGAAAAACTTTTTAGTGAATCGCAGACTATATATGCGAACAAATAATAATATATACTCAACAAAAAAACAATCATGAATTTACTAACACCAACAAAGAAATGAGAAGTTTTATTGCAATATTGCTTTTGACAGGATCGCACAACCTTCCTCAAGAAAGAATGTACTGGTCGCTGGATGATGACTTGGGTGTCTCATGCATTTATAATGCCATGTCAAGAGACCGATATCTAGAAATAAAGAGATTTATACATTTGGCCAATAATGATGGAATCGGAAATTGTCAAGATCGAATGTACAAAGTTAGGCCAATAATGAATATGCTCATAAAACAATTTTGCCAGTGGTTTTTTTTTCACAAGGATCTGTCAATGGTGAAGTATTTTGGACTTAATCAAGCCAAACAATTTATCAAGGGGAAACCAGTGAGGTTCGGTTACAAAATTAGGATGGTAAGTAGTTCTTCTGGGTATTGCTACGCTTTTAATATCTATTGCGGAAAACCAACTAAAGAAACCAAAAATGTGAAAAAGTATACCTGTAGGTGCAAGAGTGGTTATTGATTTATTGGAACATGTGCCGGATCCATCAAACAATGTAGTTTTCTTTGACAATTATTTTACAACGTACTCGTTGATGATATTTTTGAAAAAGAAGAAGAAAATAAGAGCTACAGGAACTGTGAGGCACAATCGAGTTCAACACTGTCCTATTATGGTGTCTAAAGAAATGAAAAAAATGGAAAGAGGTAGTTATGACTATAGGTTTGATGTCATCAGCTGCATATTATATATAAAACGGAACGATAACAACATATGTTCTATTTTCATCAATTATGATTTTGTTGAACCATTACAATAGGTAAAACATTGGTCAAAAACTGCAAAAGCTAAGGTAAATGTAGAACAACCCTGCACAATTTGCATCATACAGTAGTGGAATGGGTGGGGTATATACTCATGACCAATGTATATCTTTGTACAGGATATCAATAAGAGCCAAGAAATGGTGGTGGTGGTGGGTCCTGTTTACATACATATTAGATGTGACCATCACTAATATGTAGAATTTGCACCAAATTACAGCAGAGATAAAAATAAATCAATTAGATTTTCCTCGAAACATCTTACAAAGTTATTTGAAAAATGCTGCATCAACAAAAAGTGAAAAGCTGGAAGTTCCATGAAAATTAGTGACATATCACTTTCCAGAAAAACTTGATAGACAATTAAAATGTTGTGTTTGTCATATGAAAGCTAGGTGGTAATGTAACAACTCTCAGAAAATAATGTGCAGTGAAAAAGGCTGCTTCGAAAAATACCACTTTATCTGCCTAAAGTCCCCATTTGAGGACACCTGTTTTTCTGAAAAAAATAAATATACTTTGTTTTTGTTTGAAATTTTGGTATTGTTTGTTTCCTTGACTTATGATCTCATTATAATATTCAGCAAAATGAGTTTTGATAGGTAGTTTTTTCATAGGTTGTTGTTGGTATGAAAGTTTCACGACACAAGGGCAACTGTGGCCAATATGTGTCTGTCAGCGTCATTACGTTCATTTTAATGATTTAGGATGGATATATCAGAGTGTATTTATTATTCCTAGATGTTTAACATATATAAAGAGCTCACTTAGGTTTGCTTTGTCACCAAGTACATGAGAGAGGGTTAGAGGAGCTTGCAAGTTTGCTAATGATTGGAAGGATGTGGCTCGAACGGCTGAATATGATGGACAATCAATCAGGATATGCCTTACTGTAAGTTGTATCTGACAGACAGAGCAGAGCGGTGGATCTTCTCTTAAAAGTAAATGTTTGTGAGTGAGGAAGGTATGTCCAATGCGCAGTCTTGTTAATATAACTTCCTCCTGTCTATTTGTACGTGAGCTAGAACTCCATAAACATAGATCTTTTTTTATTCTGCGAAGTTTATTGCGCGATTGGTCCCTCCAAAGTTGTTTCCAGATGGAAGTATATTTGGTACGAAAAACATCCCTATAATCTGTAAATTGTACAAACTGAAAGTTATCTTGTATATTAAGATCTAGATTTTTTGCGGCTTGGTCTGCATGATTATTTCCTAGAATTCCAGCATGGCTGGGAATTCAACAGATAGACACTTGTTTTCTTGCTTTATGCAAAACTCCGAGTTGTTTTTTGATATGCTGAATCAAGGAATTTGAGGAATGTTTGCTGTTCTGTAAAGCTGCTACTGCACTAAGCGAGTCAGTATAGATTAGAGCAGGTAGAAGTTGATGCTGGGTAATATCATCCAGTGCTAGTTTAATAGCATACAATTCTGCTGTGAAAATACTGCAAACATGAGGCAAGGAGACAGATATAATATATTCCGGTAAACCTACTGCGGCACCTACTGAGTTGTTCGATTTTGAACCATCTGTGTAAATCTGATGACTGTTTCTATTTTCAAAACTGTGCAGTGCATGAAGCTTCTGTATAACGATTGGAGAGATCTCTTTTTTATTCCTGTTTGTAAGATGTGATATGGATAAAGGCACAGTCGGAATCCAAGGAGGTTCTGAGTTTATATCTACTGCAGAAATGTGCTGGAAATGTATTTCCCAAACTTGAGCTAAGTGTCTGAGGTGCAGTCCTACTGGTTTATTTTCATTTGGCTTGTGATCATAATTACTCGTCCATGGTGGATTGTGAATAATGGACCAATTTGGATGTGATGGCTGACTGTATATTTTTGCCGCATACATGCACAGTAGATAATCTCGTCGAAGATGCAGCGGGGGTTCCGAAGCATCTGCATACAGGCTGTAGATTGGTGAAGTTCTAAATGCTCCTAGAGCTATGCGGAGTGCATTATGGTGAATGGTATCTAGGCGACGTAAGATGCTCCTTCTTGCTGAAGCATATACAGGAGATCCATAGTCTAAACGAGATCTAATCAAAGTTTTATATAATAGTAATAATGTGGACCTGTCGGCTCCCCAGGCCATTGAAGATACTGTGCGCAAGATGTTAAGTTTTAAGAGGCAACTAGTTCGAAGTCTTAGTATATGTTCCTGAAAGTTTAGTTTTCTATCTATTGTTAAGCCCAAAAAGGAGAAATTTTGAACAACAGGTAGAGCAATTTTATTTAAGTATAAGACCGGTTCAGGATGAAGACCACACATTTTACAGAAGTGTATAACAACTGATTTTTTCTCAGATATTCTATAGCCATTATTTTGAGTCCATACTTCTATTTTGTTTATGGATAATTGCAGCTGTTGTTCAATTGTGTTCATGCTTTGTGATTGAAATGAAATGGAAAGATCATCTGCATACATATATATTTGCAATGATGGGGGTATAACCTTTGTGATATTGTTCACCTGCAGTGCAAACAGGGCTGCACTTAATACTGAGCCCTGGGGAACCCCTTCCTGTTGTATATAGATTGTAGATAAACAGCCTTTGCATCGTACCTGAAATGTTCTGTCGGCAAGAAATTTTTCTATAAATTGTGGAAGTTGTCCTCTGTATCCCAATTGAAATAGATCTCGTAGAATTCCGAATCTCCATGTTGTGTCAAAGGCTTTTTCAAGATTTAGATTTACCATCACCATATGCTGCTTTCTTATAAATGAGTTTCTAATATTTGTTTCCACTTTGACGTGTAGGTCAAGTGTTGATCTATTTTTCCTAAATCCAAATTGGTGGGGTGATAAAACATTCTCTTTTTCCAGCAACCACGTAAGTCTATTATGCACCATTCGTTCAAGGATTTTTCCTAAGCAGCTGGTCAGTGAAATCGGCGATAATTATATGTATAGGAAGGATCTTTTCCGGGCTTGGGAAATGCAAGGACAATTGCATGCCACCATATGGATGGATACAGGTTGTTCAGAAAAATTCTATTATATAGTGCTAGCAGGATTTCCAGACAATCAGAGTTTAGGTGTTGTATCATAGTATAATAAATGCCATCGGGACCTGGTGCGCTATTTGGTAATTTTGTAATGGTTGTAAGTAATTCCTCTTTTAGAAATGGTAGATTATAGGAATGAGATATCTTGGTAGAGAAATTCAATTTACTCCGTTCAGATTGCTCTTTATATTTTTGAAAGTCAGTGCTGTAGCTTGTAACTGCTGATATGGAAGTGAAAGAGTCAGCCAAAATTTCTGATATCTGGTCTGTTTGAAAAACGTCCTGCCCTTTCCAATGGAAGATGGGAGATTGTGTGATTGGATATCTTCCATTTAAAATCCGAATTTTTTTCCACACCAAACCAGGATTCGAGTGAGGAAGCGAACACGATCCAAGACTTTTTCTTTGCTTTTTTTTTTTTCCGAATTCTCCTTGCTTCAGCTTTGGCTTTTTTATATGCAATTAAATTGGCGGTAGTTGGATATTGACGGAATCTATTCCATGCACGATTTTGTTTTGTTTTTGCTCTTGCACATTCTGCATTCCACCAAGAGTTGTACCGTGCCTGCCTTGCCTTACTTATTTGAGGTATTGTAGCTTTGGAAGCTTCTAGCAGTTGATTGTTGATATATAAGACAGCATCATCTATTGGCAGGGTTTCTATTAATTGCTTATCCAATTTGATTAATTGCATATATTTACTGCAATTTGCTTTTTTAAAATTCCATACTGTTCTGGTTCCTTCTGTAAGAGTTGATTGTGTCTGTATGGAACATATTATCGGAAAATGATCACTGTTGTAAGGATCATTCAACACGAACCATTCTATACTAGGATAAATTGATGGAGAACATATTGTTAAGTCTATTGCAGAGGTGATACCTGTAGACAAACTGATATAAGTGTGAGATCCGGTATTCAGTAAATTCAGTTGTTGATCATCTATGAAAGTTTCGATTATGTTACCTCTACTGTCTGTGTGACTAGATCCCCACAAATGATGATGGGCATTCATATCTCCCATAAGGCAGTAGGGAGGTTGGAGCTGCATAGTAAGATCGTTTAATTCCGATCTGGAGAGAGGGATATTTGGTGGAAGAAATGGACGAGATTGTGATAGAAATTCCGATGGCTATTCTTACTGCTACTGCTTCTAAGTTGGTTCTTAATGTTGTTTGCTTAGCTGGTATATGAGTATTCACCAAAATTGCCACTCCTCCTTTGGCAGTTCTGTTATCATTCCTGTCTCTCCGGAAAAGTGTATAATTTTGAAATGTGGGTGAAGATTGAGGTGTTAGATGGGTCTCCTGAAGGCAAATGCAGGCCGGTTTATACTGCTGAATAATATCTTTTATTTCATCCAATTTTCCACGTAAACCACGACAGTTCCATTGTATAATAATATGTTGCATTATTTAGGTCTCGGGACGATTTGCTGAATCTGACTGCGCTTTTGAGTTTTTCCGTTTATCATATTTGGGTCTATCTTTCTTCGGAAAATTAGGACGAGGTGTATCAATATCTTCTGCAGGGTGTAGTTCTAGTACGTTCTCTCTCTGTTCATCAGTGTCCATTTGGTCTATGTTTGTTTGTTTCTGTTCACACAGTTTACTAGATGATGTTTGCTTTGTTTTTGAAGATGTTACTTCTGATTTCTGCTTTACAGGCATGGAAATATCCTGCTCTTTACCGCTGGATGTTTCTTGTGAAACTGTTTTTGTCATCAATATTACTTTACTCCAGTCTATAATTTGATTTAGAGGTATTACTACTTCCGTTTGAGTGGCTATAGTTTGCTGTCGTTTCACTGCTGAAGCATAGGAATGTGAAGGTTTGGTTGCAAGTATCTGTTTTCTTGCTTCCGGATAAGACACTTTATTTTCTACTTTGTATTTTTGAATTTGCTTTCCCAGTACCCACATTTCGCATGTCTTCGAAAAAGCAGGATGATTTTCATGACAATTGGGACAGAGTGGTGTAGTTTTTTCATAGGTGTTAATGGGTTAAAGGGAACCAAAAAATCTGAAGTGACAGAACATGTGCTGGAGTGCACTTGGCATATAGTGATAGGAATTTTGCAGTAACTAGAGGGGAAGAGACATATAGTGATAGGAACTTTGCAGTAACTGGAGGGGAAGAGATATATAGTGATAGGAACTTTGCAGTAACTGGAGGGGAAGATACTGATAAAAATAAATAAATAAAAAAGATTTTTATACCAAGAAATTTAGCCTGGTTGCTTTAAATAGAAATAAGGGAAGAAATATATGGGAACTATGGAATCGGCATTTTTTCAACAATAAAATTGAGTAAGGATTAATGGAGTTTTGGGGGTGCGAGAACAATAGGCTTTGAGAACACTTGATACTGGATTAGAGTTTGTTTGTTTGTTATTTGGAGCATTAGCAACTAAGGCCATATTGCTCCAGGGATATGCGGTGGTCATTCCCTGACCTTTCCGCATCCTCCGTATTTTGTGGTGACTGGCTTGAACCCCGGTCTAATCAAGAAGCATGTGCTACGCACTGCTGCTCCTTCCCACCTGGCTAGGGAGACACACTGGATTAGAGATGCCCTTTACATGATATACTAGCAGTTTGAGAAGTGCAAATTTGTAATCCTTGTTCAGTCTTGTTGAGCATGAGAACGAGAATCTTGTAAAAGGGTTGTAGCACGATGATCATTCATTAAAATTTAAATACAGCAGGCCCTCGTTATAACGCGTTTTGCTTTATGCTGATTCGCTATAATGCTGCTCATATATCATAACCCGTATCTGACTATAATGCTGTCATAAATCACTATAACATTCTTTTACAGATTGCATTTTTTGGCATATTTAACGAAAGTTTCATTTGATGCAGTCGATAGCTTGAAAATGAATAGCAAAACAGCATTAAAACACTTCCCACACTCTGTGACATTTTCTCGCACGCTAATTTAATTGCAGTACAGTGACTTATTACGTAGTTCCGAGATCAACATTTTAAAAAATGATTAAATATATTGTTTGTAATATTTGCGTTATATGCATTTATCCGAAGTCTAGTCATCACTCAGTACAGTATTAGACATTGTACTGTAATGGACAGTTTACTCGAATACTGCATCATAATTAATGCAACCAATGCAGTTACATTTTCGAAGAGTTAAGAATGGCAGATAAGAATGAAAAAGCAACAACATCTGATATATAATATACCCGAGAACTACGTGCAGGTATATCAAGAACTGGAAATTGGTGAAATAACGATCACTTAAACCTGCAGAGTGTACTCTGCTTTAATTTCTTAAAGAATTACAGATTATTCTAAGAAGTTTCCTGGCAATTCCTGTATCACTTCTTCCTTCGGTGAACTTTTGTAATGCTGTCCTTATGACACGTCAGCTTCACATACCAAACTTAAAGGTAGATTATACTCCATGCAGGTTTAAGTGCTCATTTCATTTTTATTTTTGTGAAAAGAAAAAGACTGAGAAAAACTGAGCTTTGCAAAATGTCACCAACTATATTACACTAGTGGGATGGAAAGGGGGAGGGGTTAAATCACGTAAAAAATACAGATTTCTGTCATAGATTCAGAGTTACGTAGCAGCTACGTAATTCATAAAATTTGAACAATATTTATTTTTAAATGCAAGTGACATTTTGACTGGCCTGCTCAGAAAAACACACTGTGAGACATTGGATTAATTGGGAAGTGAATCACCTATGGATGCCAATATTATTTGCTCAATTTAATATTTTATTAGAATTCATGATTTGTATATGTATATTTTTAAAATTATTTTAGATCTATCTATATTTATTTTTAATATTTTAATTTTTTAAAATCTATATTGTGCCAGCAAAGATAAAACAAATGAGTTAATATCATATTTTTATTAATAGAAATTGATTTGGAGCTGTCTTAACAGTAACTAGAGTTCATTTATTTATTTTTTAATATTATTATTTTTTTAAAATTTCGATGTCGCTTGACATCAGTCAGGGTAAACTGTGAGTGTTTCTAATTAATTCTATAAAAAGTTGTCTAAATATTATATAAAAGTTAATTTTCTGGCCTGTAGAGGAAACCTTGAATTCAGTACAACCAGCTGAAAACTTTAAATTGCACCTCGAAACAAAGTTACTCAGAAATTGCTTAAAATTGTTCAAAATTGTTCATACTGGTGGGAATCAAAGATGCAAGAATCTGTTGTCAGTAGACAGATACAATACTGATTGAAGCACATGTGGCTTAATATATACCATCCACAATGTTTTAACAATTATACAGTAATTCAACAATGAAATTCTCCATTTGGAAAAACTGAGAAATTATACACCAAAGAGAGAAAGAGAATGCATTGTAACAAATACTTATACAATAAATGTATTGTATTCTGCACTCTGAGCAGTGCAGACGGGCTGCAAGAGTAGCTCATGGAGTATTGTCAATGATATACAGGAATTTTTCCAGCAGGGATAAGGAGGTGATTATTCCATTGTATAAGGCGATGGTCAGGCCACACCTAGAGTACTGTATACAGGTCTGGAGGCCTCATTTCAAGAAGGATGTAGAGCTGCTGGAACGAGTACAGAGAAGGGCAACAAGATTAGTGAATGGAACAAAGGGGTGCTCTTACGAAGAAAGGCTTAAGTTTTGCAAATTACAGTGTCTGGAGACTAGGCACCAGCGAGGTGATCTGATAGAGGTGTATAAAGCCTTGAATGGTTTAAGCATGCTCAATGCTGATGGGATTTTTCCTCTAGCTCAGAAAAATCACCTGAGAGGGCATAAATTCAAATTGAGGAAAGACAGATGTAGGATAGACGTGCGGAAATTTGCCTTTAGCCAGCGGGTGGTTGGTTGGTGGAACAGACTTCCATCCCTTGTGGTGGAGGTTGACAGCCTAAATAAGTTTAAGGCTCAGCTGGACAGATATTTTGAACGAACAGAGGGGTGAAGTGGAAGTGGGTTTTTTTTTTTTTTTTGGCTGATGCTGCATAAGCTTGCTTTCTTGCATCAAATGCCTCTACTAATGCTAATGCTAAATATGCATGATGCACATCTCAGTACTTACTTGTAAACAGTACCAAATCTTCCTGTTCCCACCTCCTCTTCGATCTGAAGCTCGTCAAATGGGATGTCCCACTCCCTAAGAGATAACTATATGTAGGAGAGAAAATTAGTGTTATGTTTAGCATTGTGCACTTAAAAAAATCCTAAGAGAAAAAAAGCATCAAACATTCAAAGCTGACATATTAATCTACAAAAACAGTCTATATAACACTGTTTCCAAGAATTTTTATTATCAGTTGTTTTCTCTTTCAAATTTGTTATTCTCAATATAAACCTCAGTATTGTTTAATGTTCACACTTGTGAAAATGCAATAAAAAATTAGCTCTGAGAGTACACAAGGTTTGCAGGAATGAGGTGTGGTCAGAAAGTTCCATGAATGGCTTTATAAAGTAAGTTAAAACTGAATTCACCAGTTATTTGCTTTTGCCACCTGCAAACATTGATTGAATAAGAAGTCCTCTTCTGCTACAACTGTGGAAGCATTTACCAACATTGACTTTAGTGCGCTTGATATAAGCTACTGGACTAACTCAAAAGACTTGAAATGTCCCTTTGAGCAAAATTTTGATACATGGAAATAGAAGGAAGTTAGATGGAGCCAAATTGAGGGAGCAAGGATCATATTCTAGCTGAAGAAAAAACAATCCATCATCTCTCTTGCTCCCCTAATTTTAAGCCATCTAACTTCTTTCTATTCATAAATATCACCGAAAGAGACACAATTTAGATCTTTGGAGGAAGTACAGACGTATACACCAAGGAAACTAAAATCAATATTAGTAAATGAGTACCAGGAATGTTTCTAATCATGGCAATATAAAATTGCTCCATATAGCCCAAGGAAACAATTTTGAGAGAAACAAAAGAAAATAAGTGGCAAGTTCAGTTTCAACTTGCTTAAAGTCAATCCTATAAATTCCTAATCACACCTCATATGAGCCAAATAATATGATATAAACTACAGCCAAAGAATATGATATAAACTTAAAATCTTTAATGATTCATACATAATGAGATTAGCAATTTAAGTGCAGAAACATGATTAATCACAGAAACATGAGTAAATTGCATAACAAGATTATATATATATATATATATATATATATATATGAAGTAATTCTGGCACTTCATATTATTGATTTCAAACTATAATTAAAGTAAAGAAATAGTAAAGTACCTAATTAGAACCAGCTCTTTTTCCTCATAGCAGTAAGCACCTCATTAAGACATTCTAATAATATTTCCTTAAACAGTTTTTGCTAGCAAAGAAGCCAAGCTTTTGTTACTAAAAAAAAATAAAAATTCCATACATCCCACAGGTACTCATCCATTTGAATTTCCCAAAGCATTTGGCCTCAATTACTAGAATGCAGTCTCCAACTCTCTTCTCTAAGTTATAATTTATGCTCCCTAGCCTCACTGTCATTTATTACAGGTGATATTGTTATATACATTGCCACTAATGAAATTAAGAGCAGGAGATCTGAACACTTGCATAAAAAGTACAGGGCAATGTTTGGTAAAAGTTGCAAGTTAGGATTGAATTTCAACGTGTCTGCAATTCTGTCCATATGTGATAGGTGGAAGTACATATTGAGAGCCCTGTCAATCAATCAATTCAGCCCTGGACAGAATGTGCAAGGCTCATGGGATACACCACACTGAGAATAAGCATGGACTATGATCATGAACAGAACAGACTGTTTTTACAGGGATAGGATACACTTAAATGGAAGGGGCAAAAGAATATTTGCTGATGCCATCAAGGTGACAGGTGGGCTGGTAAACTGCTAGCTTCAGAGGATATATAGAATAACTAGAGCCACAGGCAGAGGTGAAGGTGATTTTCGCAGTGCTTCTATTGGAAAATGTAGCAAACCAGAAAGTTAATAGAATTCTCATGTAATTTAATTTTTATGGTTTCATAAATTACATGAGAATTCTATTACCATTCATCATCCATATCTAATCTCTGATTCATGGTCTTATATGCGTATGCAAAGACAAATAATCTCTATACTTAAGATCCCGGCTCACACATACTTGGTAATTTCCATTCCTGTGATCAACACATATGGTCGGAAAAACCTGCCAGCTTCAGGAAGGGAAGTCTTTTTTTCAAAATTTGCATTGAACTTGTTTTAATTTTTAATTAATTTTATATTTGTTTATTTGTTGAAGAGTGTCATTAGGAAGTGTTCTACATATCATATTGAATGCAACCGAATGTGTACCCACGGAATCCTAGAAGTCATGCCCTGTTCTGAAGTAGGGGATAAGCCGATGAGTAAAAGACGTCAATGAAAGAGGTAATAAGCTAAGGTGCAGTGGATGTATTATAAGAATCGGAAATGTTGTGTCCATTTTATATTGGATTCAGCTGGAATTGCTTATTATGCAGATTTCTGTTGATTCTACAGATTTCTTATCCTTTTGGGAAGATGCTTTCTGTAGATAAGGATGAATGTGAGTTACACAGGGTGTCTCAGTTCCTTATGCATAGGTAATAAAAATATTTTATATCAACATAGTTCCGGAAATGCTTGGTTCCTGAGTTATTAACCGGAATGTCTTATCTCCCGCAGGCGATTTCCTTTGTCACAAGGTACTGACAGAATCCGGTGGTTTTCCATTCCGACCATGTACTCAAATCAGGAGCAAGTGGATATGCACTTTATGTACAGTTTGGCGGACAACAATGCTCTGGAGGCTCGTTGTTTGTACCACAAAAGGTTCCTAGAACGAAGATATCCAGAAAGGAAAACTTTTGAAGGTATCCATCACCGCCTTTGTGAACATGGGACCTTTAACACCTCGTGCTGCCGACAGAGGACGACCAAGATCTACGACTCCTGAAATAGAGGGGTGGACCAACTGCCTGGCCTCCACACTCACTGATTTAAACCCACTAGATTTTTTTCTTGCGGGGCCATTTAAAATCATTGGTGTATTCGACTCCGGTAGCTGATGTGGAAACTCTCCACAATCAAATTGTGGCAAGTTGTGAGACAATACGGAACATGCCAGGAATTTGGCATCGTCTTTGCAAGTCAATGAGATGTCGATGTGAGGCCTGTATTCAGGCAGAAGGTGGACATTTTGAACAATTACTATAAGGTGATGTGAACAGTTAAGTGTAATAGACAGACCTTCAAAACTCGGAAACCAAGCATTTCCGGAACTATGTTGATATAAAATATTTTTATTGTCTACATAAGAGGAACTCATTCCTGAAGTAATGCCATGTATTTTTGAGACATCCTGTATATTCCAGATAGCTATGAGGAGGATTTTGAGTTAGGAGCGGTTCTGTATAGTCCTATTTCTGAAATGGAGATAAGATTAGCTTTTCCAGACATGACAACTAGTCCTGGCCTTGATGGTTTAACTGCTCGTCAATTAAGGAATACTCCAATTAAAGTGCTAGTGGATCTCTTCATTTTATTATTGTGGATGAATTAGCTTCCAGATAGCCTCTATAAATCACACACTATTTTCCTCCCTAAAAAGGAGACTTCAAGAGGACCGAGTGATTTTAGGCCGATAACGGTGTCATCGATGATCCCAAGAACTTTCCATAAGTGCTTGTGAATTGTTTGATGAAGATAATTACTTTGGATACCAGACAGCTATAGAAAATGTGACTTTGCTACAATCTCTAATATGTTCTGCTAGGAACAATCTAAGACTCTACATTTAGCATCTCTTGATCTACAAAAGGCATTTGATAGTGTTGGTCCCTCTGCCATTTTGGAAGTATTAAGATGGAAGCATGTACCGATATTGTTTTTAAATATATGCTAGGATGCAGCAGAAATGTTCGTCCAAGTTGAGGTTCAAAAGTGAAATGAAGGAGATATAGCCAACAAATAGGGTGTGATGTGGGGACCCTTTGTCCCTGCTTACTTTTAATCTTGTGTTGGATTTGTTACTTTTAAAAATGCCTTTCCATGTTGGATTTGGCATAGGTGGTTTTAAAGTAAATGTAATTGCCTTTGCTGATGGCCTCCTCTTAGCGGTATCAACAACATCGGGGCTGCAGTGCCTTCCTGATTAGACTTATAATTTCTTCAAAGATAGAGGATTGGTTATAAATTTGAGTAAAAGTCAGCCTCTGTCCTGGGTACCTTCAGGAAAGAAAGGTAAAAGTTGAGGGTCGCAATTTTATGGCTGGAGGATCGGTGTTACCTCCAGCATACTTGTCTTTGAACTGGAAGTATCTTGGCATTTATTTTGATGCCTATGGAAAAGTTCTTGATCTCTCCTTGGATAATCTATTGGGGGTGGCTTCATAAAGCACCTTTATAGACCCAGCAAAGCCTTAATGCCATATTGCTCCAGTTTGTACAACAGTCTTTCATGTGAACAGTATCAAAAGCCTTCCTGAAATCCAAGTATATGATGTCAATATTTATTTATTTATTTTTTTTTTTTGCATCTAGTTCCTTGGTCATAATGGTGATACTCACTGTTTTCTTCCACTTAACCATCTGTTTATCTATAGCAGTAATTTGCCCTTAATGCCACATTAATCCAGTTTGTACAACAGTCTTTTATGTGCAACAGTATCAAAAGCCTTCCTGAAATTCAAGTATATGATGTCAATATATATATTACATCTAGTTCCTTGGTCACTGCATCATAATAACCTATCAAATTGGTCAGACAAGATCATCCCATAACAAATACATGCTTTGATTGCACATTAACTGCATCCCTGTCCAGATGATCCTGCATTTTCTCTGGAACAGACATTAAGTTAACAGGTTTGTAATTACTCATATTGCCATTTGATCCCTTTTATGAATTGGGGATACATTTGTACATCTACAAATCCATAGGGATTTGTAGATGTACAAATGTATCCCGCCCCCTGATTCCAAGGATGCTCTCATAATTATGGCTAAGGGTTTGCTCACCTCTGTTGCTGCCTGCCTTAATATAACTGGATAGATTCCATCCACCCCCAGGTGACTTTTTTACGTTCAGCTTCAATAATTTCTCTTCCACTTTCCTTTCAGTTATCAAAGTTATTTAGCTCCCTGTTGAATTTTGATAAATGTCTGACATCCCCTCCCATTAAGAATTTCTCATGTGTGAATGTAGATGCAAAATATCTATTTAATTTGTCAGCAACCTGAGCAGGGTCATCAACAGATAGCCCACTGACATCAAGTAGTTCAAACCCTTTCCTTCTACTGTTCATCTAAGCATAGAAGTGTTTGCTGTTTTTTTTTTGTATCCTTTGCTAGAGACTTCTCATAATCGGCATTAGCTTGCCTAACCCCCTTTGTGACTTGATTACAGACTAATTTATATGCATCACATGCACTTTTCTTCTCTTTCACCTGTCCCAATAGTTCATCTGACATCCATTTAGGTCTAAGCCTTGAACAGTAATTTTTCATTGATATGAAAAGCCTAGTAGCTTCTTTGATTACTTCCCTTAATACTTCCCATTTAGAATTTGTTGTTGGTAACATCATCAGTTGATTCTATTGAACGAAATTTAAAAACTGTCTGAGATCACTGTAGCCACCCTTAGGAAAGCAAAAGACTTTCCCTTTACCCTTGATAGTAGTTATGTCTTTAATTAAATTCTACATTAGCACACTGAGTTCACTGCCACCCAGTGTGGGTCTTTTACCTGCAGATTTTTAATGAATAAAGAATCACTGCTGATAACTAGATCAAGAGTATTGCTTCTAGTTGCCTGTAGAAAACATTCATCTAAGAAATCCAAAAGTCTTGCTAGTGAGTGAGTGACCAACTCAGAAATTCCAGTCAACATCTGGAAAGTTAAACCCCCCCCCCCCATTTTGAGATATTCTGATTTGCTGCCCAGGAGGTGGAGGAGTTATGCTCTTAGTTACAAAGCATATTAAATCTAAGGCAGTACATTCAGTTTACATGGGTGACGAGTGCAATGTGGAGTCAGTTTGGTGTGATATAAGGACTGGGAAAACAAAATTGAAGAGTATGTTATAGGCCTAATGACTGTAATGAGTATTAAAGGGGGAAAAAAACCACCCCCTGTTTTATTGTCAAGTCCCATGCACCATTTTGATAAGTTATAGGGACCACAGTTTGGGAAACACTACTATGGTAATTATATTGATTCAAAACAGAGGAACACTTAGGACTAATCCTTCAGGTATACTTTAATCATGAATAAAGACTTTAGAGAGTACAGTTCTTGCACAGATTTGGAAAGTTCTATTTTGAGAAAGAAATTTTGTATAAGAAAATGTGGATTTTCACATAGTACAGAAGCACACACATCCTAGAAAATTCCATACTGAGGCTTTTAAATATTAAAGTACACTACTGGTACATGCAGCATCCTGGAAAGCAAGATATCTTGGACTCCAGGCCTGCTGTGGGTCATCATGGAACAAATAAATACCTGGGCTGTGTTAGGGTAACTAAGAGTAACCTTAACACTGCCCAGACAGGGTAACTAATAGTAAGAACATGTGCATGTATAATTGCATTGTACACTAAATGCTAGGAGCATTATAAATAAATCTGATGAATTTGAAGTACTAATTAAGTCATCAAATGCAGACATTGTAGGAATAGTGGAAATATGGTGTCATTCAGACATAAGTGATGCTGAAGTTGAATATGACCAACCTAACTTAACATTGCCTGTCCTCCATGTTAACTGGATGCAGTGTCTTAGATTTAATATGCTTCTTAACTAAAAGCATAACCCCTCCACCTTCCTGTCTGTTCTTCCTGCATACAATATACTCCCCATATTCTAATTCAGCATAACTTATGTCTGAGTGAACCAGTTTCCGTTATTCCTACAATTTTCATACTTTGGAGTCCTGTGCTCTGAGCAGGTAGGAATGGGTGAGCTGGGTGCATTCATTTAGCACCTGGCTGGAACAACTTCTTTGTATTTAGATTTTCTTATACTGAATGGCTAGTGTTCTCTTGTTGATTTAAATTGGTATAAATTGTTTGAGACATAACTTGCCACCATATTAGAGAAGTTCATTGTATTGCTGGTTTATAATTAGTACCGAGCTGAGAAGAGCTCCATGTAGGTTTTAGACTATTCTTGCTGTTCATCCTACAATTTCATTTTCCCCCTAATCCAAACATGTTCTAGTATCCAACATAAATGGATTTTCTTTAGCTTTTTTGGCAGTCAGATAAAGCATTACCTAAGAAAAGACTGCTTTATCTCACCTTTTTCTATCAGGGTAGAGATGGTAAATTTTTGTGCCCTGAAGATCTGTAGAGCACATAGGGAGTGTTGTATAGAGGATGCTTCTCTAGTAGAATTTAATTTGAAGTTAATCAACAGTTATTTTTACTAATACAGCTCTTCAATATTGACACTGCACTCCTGAGAGAATTTATAAGCTAAAGCCATGCCTAGAAATACTGTTGCTGCTCCAATTAGGTCTTTTGTTTTGAACTACCTCTGCATGTATTTTGATTAAAGCCCAATGCAGTCAGAGAAGAGTATAACTGTCTGCTCCCCCAGTTGGTTGTTGATAAGATACAGATGATATTTAGTTTCATCATACAGCTTATTCGCAGCTGTTTTACATTTTCCAGAAAATGTTAGCTTCTTAATCAAAAGGATTTCTAAAATTTCATATATGATTTGACTATGGTTATTTGTCCATTTAGTATAGTTTTGGGTCTGGTTGAAGTTGACCTAATCCAGCATACTGTATATAATATATGGATGATATTATATACAATATGCCCTGCAAACAGATTTTTTTAAAGTTGCTAAACTTATAACTATGGTACTAACTCCTAATATTTACAGTACACATTTTCAAACTTTTCAAATGATATATGATTTATCTTTGTAGAGGCAAAACTTGAGACCAAACATATGTTCAAGAATGGTTTTTGTGATACATACTAGATTTTTCTTTTTTTCAGTAACAGTCAGAATGCATTATTTAAAGCTCCTTTGCTAATATTACTGGTAGCTTGAAGTTTTTGTTCCAATCGATGTATTTCAACAAAGGATACCAATCATAAACCTGTCAGACTTGCTAAATTATAATACCATTCCTGTTTATACCACTTAATAGTTTCTTTTCTAAATAAAATTCAGAGTAATTATGACAACTGACATTATATGCACTCCAGTATCTTCTCTAGGTTTACAAAATAACGATGTTAATTAAAAAACAGGTTAACCAGATCTAAACTTCATGGGAAGCATCAAGTTTAGATCAGATTTATTAGAAATATGACAGCCATTACTTGACTATTTATAAAAATTAAAAAAAAAAAAAATTATAGAAAATCAAAGATTAACCTTAATTTTTTTTTTTTTTTTTTTTTTTAAACAAATTAAAAATGTGATACTTAACACTATTCTGGCGAGGCCAAGACCTTTCATTAGGATCAATATCAGAAACCTGGGAATCTTGGGAATCTACACGACCAGCAAGGGTCTTCTCAGAATCAGTCTGGTGAAATAGAATAAACTAGGAAATAAAGTGACAAGAGAAACAGTACAGTTAAGAACACAGATTGTAAAAAAGAGCGAAAAACATGTATTAACTGTAGAGAAAAACAGCACTCGAGATCAGAAACACTGTCATTCAAATCTATTAACAATAACAGGTTAAAAAAAAGAAGCAAACTTTCTTTTATCGGATGGATCTGTAATTGATTTAAAAAAAAAAAAAAAAACAGTAATCCAAAATAGGAAAGCCTGTTAAGCCTATAGTACTCTAGTACAGCAGCTGGGTTGATTGCTAAGAAGCAACAAAAAACATGTTAACAATGATTTTGAATATCTACAGATTTTCATTTTCAGGAAATACTACGAAGGAAATTTGTTGCAAGGACAGAAGCAGAGGGGATGAAAGGAGAGGAGAGGAGATAAAGTTTTGAGTTGAACTATGAAAGGATAGTGACTGGCTATCAATTCTGGCATGCTAAATACATTATACCTTTTTGTCCTGCTATTCAACTGTTACGAAAATCTTTTTTTTTTTTTTTTTTCACAGCTTTCCTTTTTAGGTTTTATTTGACTAAGGTTTTTTAAATGACTCAGGATCTCAGTGAACCATTTCTGAGTTAAGTGAGCAAACATTCTGCACTTATGTTAAAGCTTGAAATCAGGAAAACAATGTATAGACTTGGTTTCTACTTCTGGCAAACTTCATTTTAATTCAAGATTGCTTGTTTATTGGTGAAGTGACCAGATCACGGTGCACCAGTTCAAGAGGTGAGGATGCAAAACTGATTTGTAGAGAAACTGATTCATTCATTCTTAAGAGAATTTACAGAATGAGAAAGTGATGTTTCATTATGTTTGAAGAATTCCTTTCAAAGTCTGTTTAGATATATATTTTTTACAGAGACTGGTAGCAATTATCTTTAGAAAGGTAAAATCACTGTTATATATTCTCTATTTATCAGTTCTTTGATAGTGGGGATCTCATGTTTTACAGTAAGATGCAATTCAAAGTTCTATTTTGTAAATTGATCATTCAAGAAAGACATCAAACAGTGTGGATAGTGTTACAATTCCTACATCATGGAGGGTTCTCTACTCTGAGCTGATAGGAATGGGTAAGAAAGATGCATCCAATTCAGTCTAGCTAGAAATGTCTTTGTACCTAGATTCTCTTATGATTCTCCTAGATGGTTAGTGTTATACCACTGGTTTAATTTGATACTTGTTTGAACACTGCTCTTTGCAGAATGTATCAGGCAGTTTCGCTGGACTGCCAGTTTATAAGCAGTATAAATTGGCAGTCCACTGAGAAGGGCTTTTTTTGGGAATCAGTGCCTGGTCTACTATTTCATTCTCCTAATCTCAGTGTGTCTTGCTACTCAACATAAATGAATGTCTTTTCAATATCTTTGAAAGTCAGATAAAGTACTTCATACTAGGTTATATGGAAGGGTGTGTTGCTGCTGTTCTGGGGGTAACTAATTTTATTAGTAATATAGGTAATATTTGGTAAGATAGGTAATAATAAATAGGTTATTGCATATAACTCTGTTAGTGTAGATGCTATTAAGAGAGTTTAAATGCCAGTACTGATCAGAAAGGCTGCTGCTACTGAGATCAAACATTTTGAGCTACTTGTATAAATCAGGGCACATTGAAATTTTGAGCAGATAATTCTGTTTTATCTCATTTTTAAAGGAAAGATCGGACATTCTGAAATTTTTTCACAATGAGAAGAGATGTTGTTGAGCGATAAGTTATGTTCTGTTAAAAGTGCTTGGAGTCAAATGACTCTTGGATGATTAACATTCTTGCATTACTGGTAGTTATTCTACCAATTTTAGTTATTTTAGTGCTATCCAGGATTTTGATACAGGTTGTATTTTGTGAGCATAATTTAACGTCATTTGTCTGCAAACCCCAGGGGCTCACATCTGGTGAGTATGGGCTTGGCAAACCCAGGTTCCTCAGCTGGATATCATCATTCTTCTCTTTCTTGGTGATTCCTTTCTACTTTTCTCTCTCACTTTCTCAGGGTAACTTGGGAATTTTTTTTTTTTGGCTGGTGCAGCATAAGCCTCAGGCTTCCTTGCACCATAGGACTAATAATAATAATAATGTCGGAGTCAGTTGGTTTCACTATATATGCTATGCAGGAATACCTCGCATAGCACGGTTAATTCATGCCAAAAAAATACTGCGCTATGCAAAACCGTGCTGATCGAGGTGGTATTAGTATGTATTTTTAATGTAATGCGTTCCGACAATTTGATTATATGGGTCGGGTTGCAAAAATATATAGGTGTTTGTTTACTATAAATTGATGCACACGAAGTTCTTACATAAAAAGAAACTAAAATGAAAAATACTAGCAAGTTACAGAAGAAATGATTTTTATTGCAGTATGTACATATCAAAAGAATATATGTGAAGTATGTACTGTATTTTTATTTTAAAAAATAACTGATCAGCTTAGTTTGCACAGTTTTTTCTTCTTTTTATCTGCATACATCTCTTTATAACATCGAATGTCCTTTTGCAACGCCTGCCTTACTTTCATACCTTGTTCGATGTTTGGATCTAGAAGAACACTCAGTGGCATTACATTTCTTCTTTCCACTCATATTTGCATATATACGTTTTAACGTTTTAAAAAAAGTAAAAACGTTAAACGTTTTAAACAGTGTAACGTTTTTAAAAAGTAATCTTTAATAAAATACACAGCGAAAAATATTTGTACAGCTTACACACAATCAACGACCTCACCGCGTCAATGGAAGAAGGTCGTTAATATACAAGAGGAAAAGAGTGGGGGAAAGAACTGAACCTTGGGGGACACCGGCATTAGTAGAGAAGTTAGAAGACAGAGAGCCAACTACCATCACCCTCAGTGAGCGATCAGAAAGAAAACTGGATAACCAATTACTAAAAACAGTTGGCAAACCATAAGATGGAAGCTTGTTTAGAAGACCTTTATGCCAAACACGATCAAAAGCCTTTGAGATGTCAAGAGCAACTACTTGTGTTCCACCGAACCTTTCCATTGAATCAGTCCATAAATGGGTAACATAAGCCAGAATATCACCAGTGGATCGACATTGACGGAATCTATACTAGCGATCGTTGATCAGATAGAAGGTTTCTAGGTAGTTTAAGAGTTCGCGGTTAATTGATTTCTCCATTACTTTAGAAAGAGTAGAAGTAATTGCAATGGGACGATAATTGGATGGGAGGGATTTATCACCCTTTTTAGGAACTGGCTGGATATGAGCAAATTTCCAAGCAAAAGGAAAAACACCTTTGGAATAAGAAAGTGAATAAAGGCGGCAAAGAACAGGAGTAAGTTCAGGAGCACAGGTTTTGAGAACAAGTGGAGAAATACCATCAGGACCTGGAGCTTTCTTAGCATCAAGATTCATCAAAATCCTTCTGATATCCTTTTGATGGAAGACCACAGGAGGCATTGAATGGAGCGTGTTGGGAATGGTGAGAGGTCATTAATACATGAGCTGGAAGAAAAATGGGATGCTAGCAGGTCAGCTTTATCCTTGGCTGAAGTGACAACAGAACCATCTGGTTTGGACAGAGGTGGGAGCAGAGATGGGCAAAAGTTGCGGCCAATAGCTTTGGCAAGAGACCAGAATGCTCGGCTACCATTAGGGCAAGAAGCAAGTTTTCTACTCTTAGCCTGTTCAAACTAGTTTGGACTGATTAATAACTGCTTTACAATTGTTGCGAGCTTTGGTGTAAGCAGAAAATGAAACTGAAGAATTAGAAAAAAGCCAATTACGATATGCAACATTCTTCTCTTGAACAGCCTTAGCACATTTATTCGAAAACCAAGGTTTAGATAAAGGACAAGGTTTTAAAGTATAGTGTGGGATAAAGGATTCCATTCCTGCAAGAATAATTTCACTGACACGATCTGAGCAAACGTTTACATCAGGAGTTTTGAAACAGTAATCTGACCTAGGAAAAGAAGTCTCGCAGGTCATCCCATTTTGCATTCTTGTAATGCCAAACAACACGTGGTTGGGAATAGCCATGAGATAAAGGTTCCATTGGAGAAGTGACAATCACCAAGTTGTGATCTGAAGTGCCTAAAGGACCTCTCACTTCGACCGTGTACTTAGAAGGGTTGTTTGTGAGAAAAAGATCAAGCGTATTGGCTGTATGATTAGGATTGTCCAGTATTCTTGTAGGTAAATGAACAATCTGTACTAGGTCGTTAGTAATTGTAAAAGCCTCAGCATCTCGACCAACTGGGTCGGTGTGACTAGAAAACGGAAGCCATCTGGAGTTGTGAACATTAAAATCACCAAGGAAAATTACCTCACTGTTAGGAAAGTTGGACTGGAGAAAGTCAAATTACAAAGAGAGGAAGCCAGAGAGCTCCAAGTGATTAGTGGAGTTGGGAGAACGGTAGAGACAACAGATGAATTTGACACAATGAGGTAGAGATTTTAAGCCAGAGAAGTTCAAAGAGAGGAGATTCCAAATTGTCAAGTCTCTGACAGGGAATATCAGAACGGACATATGCACAAGTACCACCTTTGAGGCGAAAGGAATCCTACAGCGAATAATTTGGGCATCTGAGATGAGCAGTAGTTGAATCAACCGATAACTGAGATTCTGTCAGTAAAAGTACATGGGGTTTGGCAGACTGCAAGTGGAAATGGACATCGTTGAGATTAGATTTGAGACCACGTATATTTGTGAAATGAATTAGGAAGTGCTTGGGAGGTTTCGATCTTTTGACAGATAAGCCTGCTCTATTATTTTGACAATTCATGGTGTATTCAATAGTAAGAAAAAGTGGGTGGGACATGCTGTATGAAGTAATGAAATTTTTGGATATGGCGTACACGTGGTAAGAATATACCCAGATCCTTGACATAATGTGGCCTCGGCATACACACTACTCGGACTCGCTCCAGTCACTATCTGGCAGAGTAGAGGTAGCAAGATTATACACTAGCTGATCCGGATAGATCGGTCCGGTGTACTAACTAGCGGCCGGCCTGCGAACACCATTTTAGAGCTGTACCCTCGAAATGTAAGGAATATTGGATCTCGCCACGACGTTCATCATAACCTCAAAAGTCATCAATCATACTGCATGATGGAAGAGATAGGGAAGGGTTGACTGGAACTTAGCTCTAGAGATTAAACATGGGTTCCACCACTTCAAGCTTCCAATAAGCAAAGTGGTGGTATTTCAACGGTTGATGAGAGTCATCTACCACTTCTTTGTGCTCTTTCATGGAGAGTCATATAATGGAACTCCAGAATTGAGTCTGCATTGGATTAAATGCACCATACAGCCCAAGAAGGGTGCAGCAGTCTGATTTTCCCAAAAAGATTCAAGATAATCAGTTTTACATGTTCTAAAACATTCAACTTCTTATCAAGAAAGGTTCTTAAAATTTTCACAAAAAGTTTGACTGGAATTATTTGCCCATAAATATAAGCACTCACTCATTCGCTCTCTTGTATTCTCGCTATCAACACTGTTTTTGCAGTTGATAGAGGCCAGGTAGCAACTTCAACTGTCATACTTTACCCTTTCATGAAATTAAAACTCATGTCCTTAGTTTTAACAACTGAGATCTCACTTGTTATTGTGAACCTTAATATAACAACTGAGATCTCACTTGTTATTGTGAGCCTTGATATTCTATCTTAATATTAATATTCACCTTAATATTTTATGATCACTTCACTTTAAAAGGTTCTTATGCTGTCAACACTGTAAATCAGAATTACAAGTAATGATCAAGTCTAGAATGTCCTTAGCTTAAGTACTTTTCTTAACATATTGATATAAATGGCAATCATCTAGTAAATTTAAAAATTTGATCCCTATGGTGAGTTTCCTCCTAATTATTCCAAACAATTAGGGAGAGATTTAAATCTACTATAATAAGGCACTCACAATTATTCACTCATTCCATAAATCATGTGGAATGGGTGAGCAACTATGAGTTTATCACCACTCTCATTTTACCTTTGCTTCTACTTCATAACACACAACCTCTTCAATGCTGATATTTATTAGTTCCAAATCTGAGAATGCTGTTGTCATGGACATACTACTTTTAATAAATAACACAATCCTACCCCTTCTCTCTGTCCTTAAATTCATTAGACACCATAGCAAAATTCATCAGTAGTTAATTATGAGTGGTACCAAGTTTCTGTAAGGCCAATTATGAGAGTGAGAGAAGAGAGAGAGAACAAAAAAAAAAAAAAAAGAAAAAAAAAAAAGAAAAAAAAAAAAAGAAAAAAAAAAAGAAAAAAAAAAAGAAAAAAAAAAGAAAAAAAAAAGAAAAAAAAAAAAAAGAAAAAAAAAAGAAAAAAAAAAAAGAAAAAAAAAAAAAGAAAAAAAAAAAAAAAGAAAAAAAAAAAAAGTAAAATGAATAAGAATGGAATGAAAGGGGGGGGAAAGAAAATGTACAAATATGTTTACCATAATAAATATTTCTTTATCATGTATTGTACTGTTTTCATACACCTGCTCTCACCTGCCTAAGAGCTCAACAGTTTAAATGTCATATTATTCTATCAAATTATACTTATTTTAAATTACAAATTTGTACTGACTTGGGTATTAAAAAGATGCAATTTGAAATCATTACAATTATTAGGAGCACTAATGCAAACTGATTTTCAGTCCAATTAAGCGCATTTTGAAAAGTTCACAGCTGCAAAAAGACTGCTTTCATTATGAAGTATATTTGAACTTAAGCAAAAAAATTCAAAATAAATAATAAATATATTCATATTGTTTTTTACATAATAGGATATCATGCAAAGAAAGCTTTACACCATATTCCATTATTCTGATGGATATTTATTCTAGTTAAGTAATATTTTTTGATATACCTTTATGTCTTTAGTGAAAATTTTATCTCTCTGGATCAAGAATGTCTACTCATTTCTCCACAGACATTCAGCTTTCCTTGACCTTGTATCTCTCTCTCTCTCTCTCTCTCTCTCTCTCTCTCTCTCTCTCTCTCTCTCTCTCTCTCTCTCCCTCCCTCCCCCCACATCCCAGTGTTATTGATATATCAAATAGCTATTTTTCAGAAATGGAAGCTTGCAAATGCAATTCCCAAACAGACATTATTGTCTGTTTGGGAATTGCAGACATTATCTTCTGTAATGCTTGCAAATGCAAGCATTACAGAAGCTTGCAAATGCAATTCCCAAACAGACAATTCCCAAACAGACATTACTCCTAATCCTGATGGTTTTTCACTAATGTTCTGTTCTGTTAGATATGCAGCAAATGGCTGTTCCTGTCCTTGCTCATTTTTTTTTTTCAATTGCTGTTTATTGAAGGATTTCATTCACATTCAAACAAATTAATCTAATAATTCTAATAACTACAAACCAATTACCATTCTCAATGTGATGGCTGAATCTTTAGTATATATCTTAAGTGTACCTTCACAACTGCCTATCAGTTTTTTTGCAATGCATGGCTTTATCAACAGTTTTGACACCATGTAAATGAAGTATTTCTCAATCATTTTATCATCTCATGTATGCTATAAGCTATATGCTATATGCAGAGCTTTAGTTAATGTCCTCCACTAACGAAGAAACTAATATACACCTTTACTCGAGTTATAAATGTATCACTACATAAAGCTGGGGGAGTGGGGGAGGTGGATCATTACTGCATGACTATTTATATTATATATAATATATTTCACTAACGAAACAGGCCTACGCGCTCTGGATTCATTGAGGAATTTATTGTAGCTTAAACACAGAGCGTACAGATAAAGCAGAAATATATGAGCTTTCGGCTATATGGTAGCCTTCGTCAGAATTAAAATACATGAATGGCAGTTGGAATGAAGATGTGCACTGCCAGGTGCGTGAGACGCGAGGTTTAATTGTTTGTTGACGTCTGTGGCTGTGACGCATGATGACGTGGCCAGCGCTTGTCCAATGACAGAACTACTGACTCTGTGATCGGGTTGACTTGGTAACCACTGTTCCTGTTTAAGGATTTATCCGAAGATTTTATATTTAATGATTCCAACCAGGTACGCTTTAGGTAATGGTGGGATCTGTCTACCACCACGACATCGCGGTGTGGGTCGATGTCGTGGTGGGTTGTCCAGACATGTTCGGCGATAGCTGAGTGTTCTATATCCGCTAAACGGATCGCTCTTTTGTGCTCCGAGAGACGTTTCTCGAGTCGACGTCCAGTCTCTCCGAAGTAGCAGCTAGTGCAGTCACGGCAAGAGATGCGGTAGACTAAACCGCTCTGCAGAAGGGTGGGGACAGGTGTTTTCACGTTGGAAATGAAAGAACGCAGTTTCCTGCCTGGGAGCTGGATGCACTTTATTCCGTGCGTTCTCAGGATTCTGCCGATCTGTTGTGACAGGTTGGGGTAGTATGGGATGAATGCCCTTGTGGATGGCTCGTCACTGTTGGTGTTGTAGCTGGTCGTCACGATGTCACGTGTCTGTAGATCACACCTGTCGAGGACGTCAATGGGGTAGCCACACCTCGTAAGGTCTACTTTGACCCTAGTAACCTCTTTGCGTCTTTCATCAGTGGAGCTGGAGTGTGTCCAGGCGCGAGTAAGCAAGGTTCGGGCCGTGGAGAGGAGGTGGCCTCGCGCGTGTGCTGACCGGAAGTTGGTAAACTGGCCAGCACACATGGGCTTACGATAAACTGTAGTCCTCAGGTATGTGCCTTCACGTCGGACAAGTGTGTCTAAGTATGGTAAAGAGTTGTTCGACTCCAGCTCAATCGTGAATTTTATGAAGGGCGATAGTGAGTTGAGGTATGATAGAAGTCGCTGACCTGAGTCTCTAGGGATGACCACGAACACATCGTCAACATAGCGACACCAAAAGGCGATGTGATCAGGTGCGTGTGCAAACGCACGTCCCTCTAACTCCTCCATCACGATGTTTGCTGTGACTGAGCTGACCGGGGAACCCATGGCCGTGCCATGTATCTGCTGGTAGACTGAGTCATTAAATATGATCGCACCCCCTGTTAAGCACAGTCTGAGGGCGGTGGAAATGTCATCGGGTGTGAGACCAGTTCTTTCGTTGAGGGTTCTATCATTGTCCAAGAGTTGTTTTGCACAAGAAATGGCAAGTTCCACAGGGATGGAGGTAAAGAGCGATATGACGTCGAACGATGCCATAACTTGATTCTGCGAGATGGATACAGTGCGAATCCTCTTTATGAATTCAACACTGTTGGAAACGGTGTGGGCGGTCTTGCCAACCAGAGGAGAAAGAAGTCTCGAGACAAATTTAGACAGCTCGTAAGTCGGTGATCCACAGCAGGATACAATTGGTCTCAGTGGTGTGTCTTCTTTGTGCACTTTCGGTAGGCCGTAAAACCGTGGGATCTGACATCCGGAAGCACGGAGGTGATTACGGGTTGACTGTGTGATCTTCCCTTGTTTCAGCCAACTGTTGACGAGGATATTCACCTCTGATTCCCATCGTTCTAAAACTCTGTTGGGGTTGATGGTCAGGGGTTTGTATACAGTAGTATCCCGTAAAAGTAGTAGCGCTTTCGCCATGTAATCAGTGTGATCCATTACAACCGTACGGCGGCCTTTGTCTGCCGGTAGAATGACGATGGACGAATCCTGTTTCAATGCCTTGAGGGCAGAGAACTGTGTACGGTTGAGGTTAGAAGAGACGGGGCGAGCACGGTGTAGAACTGCTGCAGTCTTCAAGCGGATTGTGTTGGCTACATCTTCTGGGAGGCGTGATAAGCTAGCTTCCACACCTAAGGCGATGTCGGTGATCGGCGGGTGCTTAGGAAGAACGGCAAACGTCATGCCAAGAGTCAATAAGTTTACTTGGTCCGCAGATAACTGTTTGCTGCTTAGGTTCAATACGAAGTCCGTGGAATTAGTGAGAGGGGTATTACATTGGCTGCGCAATTGACGGGATTCATTAATCAAATTACAAAACTTACGTTTCTGTCGGGTACAATAAAGATCTGATTCTCTGATGGCCTGGTGACATAAAGTGTTGACCACATCGGTGTAAACGGGATCGGGAATCAGAGTCTTAAGGTCGGCTAGTAGGGTTGCCTTGCTCGCTGAAGCACGTTGTATGTCATGATGGAGGCAGCCGATCCATATACGTAGGGTTTTGAGGCCGAAGTTCCGACAGGCACGTCTCATGCGCTCATTAGAAAACGGTTGTTTGTAGCGAAACCCTTTCGGTATAATCTCGTTAGCTTTGCACCTATGCGCAAACCTCAGGTGTTGTCTACTACGGGCTATGAAGATAAAATCTTTCTGTAGTCTCACGACCATGTCGTATGCTGGTTGGCCAAGAATAGTACGAACATAACGAAACAGGCCTACGCGCTCTGGATTCATTGAGGAATTTATTGTAGCTTAAACACAGAGCGTACAGATAAAGCAGAAATATATGAGCTTTCGGCTATATGGTAGCCTTCGTCAGAATTAAAATACATGAATGGCAGTTGGAATGAAGATGTGCACTGCCAGGTGCGTGAGACGCGAGGTTTAATTGTTTGTTGACGTCTGTGGCTGTGACGCATGATGACGTGGCCAGCGCTTGTCCAATGACAGAACTACTGACTCTGTGATCGGGTTGACTTGGTAACCACTGTTCCTGTTTAAGGATTTATCCGAAGATTATGGATCACACTGATTACATGGCGAAAGCGCTACTACTTTTACGGGATACTACTGTATACAAACCCCTGACCATCAACCCCAACAGAGTTTTAGAACGATGGGAATCAGAGGTGAATATCCTCGTCAACAGTTGGCTGAAACAAGGGAAGATCACACAGTCAACCCGTAATCACCTCCGTGCTTCCGGATGTCAGATCCCACGGTTTTACGGCCTACCGAAAGTGCACAAAGAAGACACACCACTGAGACCAATTGTATCCTGCTGTGGATCACCGACTTACGAGCTGTCTAAATTGTCTCGAGACTTCTTTCTCCTCTGGTTGGCAAGACCGCCCACACCGTTTCCAACAGTGTTGAATTCATAAAGAGGATTCGCACTGTATCCATCTCGCAGAATCAAGTTATGGCATCGTTCGACGTCATATCGCTCTTTACCTCCATCCCTGTGGAACTTGCCATTTCTTGTGCAAAACAACTCTTGGACTATGATAGAACCCTCAACGAAAGAACTGGTCTCACACCCGATGACATTTCCACCGCCCTCAGACTGTGCTTAACAGGGGGTGCGATCATATTTAATGACCCAGTCTACCAGCAGATACATGGCACGGCCATGGGTTCCCCGGTCAGCTCAGTCACAGCAAACATCGTGATGGAGGAGTTAGAGGGACGTGCGTTTGCACACGCACCTGATCACATCGCCTTTTGGTGTCGCTATGTTGACGATGTGTTCGTGGTCATCCCTAGAGACTCAGGTCAGCGACTTCTATCATACCTCAACTCACTATCGCCCTTCATAAAATTCACGATTGAGCTGGAGTCGAACAACTCTTTACCATCTTAGACACACTTGTCCGACGTGAAGGCACATACCTGAGGACTACAGTTTATCGTAAGCCCATGTGTGCTGGCCAGTTTACCAACTTCCGGTCAGCACACGCGCGAGGCCACCTCCTCTCCACGGCCCGAACCTTGCTTACTCGCGCCTGGACACACTCCAGCTCCACTGATGAAAGACGCAAAGAGGTTACTAGGGTCAAAGTAGACCTTACGAGGTGTGGCTACCCCATTGACGTCCTCGACAGGTGTGATCTACAGACACGTGACATCGTGACGACCAGCTACAACACCAACAGTGACGAGCCATCCACAAGGGCATTCATCCCATACTACCCCAACCTGTCACAACAGATCGGCAGAATCCTGAGAACGCACGGAATAAAGTGCATCCAGCTCCCAGGCAGGAAACTGCGTTCTTTCATTTCCAACGTGAAAACACCTGTCCCCACCCTTCTGCAGAGCGGTTTAGTCTACCGCATCTCTTGCCGTGACTGCACTAGCTGCTACTTCGGAGAGACTGGACGTCGACTCGAGAAACGTCTCTCGGAGCACAAAAGAGCGATCCGTTTAGCGGATATAGAACACTCAGCTATCGCCGAACATGTCTGGACAACCCACCACGACATCGACCCACACCGCGATGTCGTGGTGGTAGACAGATCCCACCATTACCTAAAGCGTACCTGGTTGGAATCATTAAATATAAAATCTTCGGATAAATCCTTAAACAGGAACAGTGGTTACCAAGTCAACCCGATCACAGAGTCAGTAGTTCTGTCATTGGACAAGCGCTGGCCACGTCATCATGCGTCACAGCCACAGACGTCAACAAACAATTAAACCTCGCGTCTCACGCACCTGGCAGTGCACATCTTCATTCCAACTGCCATTCATGTATTTTAATTCTGACGAAGGCTACCATATAGCCGAAAGCTCATATATTTCTGCTTTATCTGTACGCTCTGTGTTTAAGCTACAATAAATTCCTCAATGAATCCAGAGCGCGTAGGCCTGTTTCGTTATGTTCGTACTATTCTTGGCCAACCAGCATACGACATGGTCGTGAGACTACAGAAAGATTTTATCTTCATAGCCCGTAGTAGACAACACCTGAGGTTTGCGCATAGGTGCAAAGCTAACGAGATTATACCGAAAGGGTTTCGCTACAAACAACCGTTTTCTAATGAGCGCATGAGACGTGCCTGTCGGAACTTCGGCCTCAAAACCCTACGTATATGGATCGGCTGCCTCCATCATGACATACAACGTGCTTCAGCGAGCAAGGCAACCCTACTAGCCGACCTTAAGACTCTGATTCCCGATCCCGTTTACACCGATGTGGTCAACACTTTATGTCACCAGGCCATCAGAGAATCAGATCTTTATTGTACCCGACAGAAACGTAAGTTTTGTAATTTGATTAATGAATCCCGTCAATTGCGCAGCCAATGTAATACCCCTCTCACTAATTCCACGGACTTCGTATTGAACCTAAGCAGCAAACAGTTATCTGCGGACCAAGTAAACTTATTGACTCTTGGCATGACGTTTGCCGTTCTTCCTAAGCACCCGCCGATCACCGACATCGCCTTAGGTGTGGAAGCTAGCTTATCACGCCTCCCAGAAGATGTAGCCAACACAATCCGCTTGAAGACTGCAGCAGTTCTACACCGTGCTCGCCCCGTCTCTTCTAACCTCAACCGTACACAGTTCTCTGCCCTCAAGGCATTGAAACAGGATTCGTCCATCGTCATTCTACCGGCAGACAAAGGCCGCCGTACGGTTGTAATGGATCACACTGATTACATGGCGAAAGCGCTACTACTTTTACGGGATACTACTGTATACAAACCCCTGACCATCAACCCCAACAGAGTTTTAGAACGATGGGAATCAGAGGTGAATATCCTCGTCAACAGTTGGCTGAAACAAGGGAAGATCACACAGTCAACCCGTAATCACCTCCGTGCTTCCGGATGTCAGATCCCACGGTTTTACGGCCTACCGAAAGTGCACAAAGAAGACACACCACTGAGACCAATTGTATCCTGCTGTGGATCACCGACTTACGAGCTGTCTAAATTTGTCTCGAGACTTCTTTCTCCTCTGGTTGGCAAGACCGCCCACACCGTTTCCAACAGTGTTGAATTCATAAAGAGGATTCGCACTGTATCCATCTCGCAGAATCAAGTTATGGCATCGTTCGACGTCATATCGCTCTTTACCTCCATCCCTGTGGAACTTGCCATTTCTTGTGCAAAACAACTCTTGGACAATGATAGAACCCTCAACGAAAGAACTGGTCTCACACCCGATGACATTTCCACCGCCCTCAGACTGTGCTTAACAGGGGGTGCGATCATATTTAATGACTCAGTCTACCAGCAGATACATGGCACGGCCATGGGTTCCCCGGTCAGCTCAGTCACAGCAAACATCGTGATGGAGGAGTTAGAGGGACGTGCGTTTGCACACGCACCTGATCACATCGCCTTTTGGTGTCGCTATGTTGACGATGTGTTCGTGGTCATCCCTAGAGACTCAGGTCAGCGACTTCTATCATACCTCAACTCACTATCGCCCTTCATAAAATTCACGATTGAGCTGGAGTCGAACAACTCTTTACCATACTTAGACACACTTGTCCGACGTGAAGGCACATACCTGAGGACTACAGTTTATCGTAAGCCCATGTGTGCTGGCCAGTTTACCAACTTCCGGTCAGCACACGCGCGAGGCCACCTCCTCTCCACGGCCCGAACCTTGCTTACTCGCGCCTGGACACACTCCAGCTCCACTGATGAAAGACGCAAAGAGGTTACTAGGGTCAAAGTAGACCTTACGAGGTGTGGCTACCCCATTGACGTCCTCGACAGGTGTGATCTACAGACACGTGACATCGTGACGACCAGCTACAACACCAACAGTGACGAGCCATCCACAAGGGCATTCATCCCATACTACCCCAACCTGTCACAACAGATCGGCAGAATCCTGAGAACGCACGGAATAAAGTGCATCCAGCTCCCAGGCAGGAAACTGCGTTCTTTCATTTCCAACGTGAAAACACCTGTCCCCACCCTTCTGCAGAGCGGTTTAGTCTACCGCATCTCTTGCCGTGACTGCACTAGCTGCTACTTCGGAGAGACTGGACGTCGACTCGAGAAACGTCTCTCGGAGCACAAAAGAGCGATCCGTTTAGCGGATATAGAACACTCAGCTATCGCCGAACATGTCTGGACAACCCACCACGACATCGACCCACACCGCGATGTCGTGGTGGTAGACAGATCCCACCATTACCTAAAGCGTACCTGGTTGGAATCATTAAATATAAAATCTTCGGATAAATCCTTAAACAGGAACAGTGGTTACCAAGTCAACCCGATCACAGAGTCAGTAGTTCTGTCATTGGACAAGCGCTGGCCACGTCATCATGCGTCACAGCCACAGACGTCAACAAACAATTAAACCTCACGTCTCACGCACCTGGCAGTGCACATCTTCATTCCAACTGCCATTCATGTATTTTAATTCTGACGAAGGCTACCATATAGCCGAAAGCTCATATATTTCTGCTTTATCTGTACGCTCTGTGTTTAAGCTACAATAAATTCCTCATAATATATTTCACTAACAAAGCATCATGCCAATTTTGCTACCATTTGTTGTCACACAATTTTCAATTAATGCAGGTTTCATTACAGATTTCTTCACATTACACTGGAGAAACCTGTAGTGCGTTATGTAAATAGATAAATTAATTGAGTAATATAAAAAATTAAAAGGAAAACTGATGAATAAATAAATGAATTTTTTTTTGTTTTTAGGAAGGATTTAAATTTTTTAAATAAATACACTGAAATTTAATTTCATTTTCAAACAATTTAACAATATATAGATCAGTTTAAAGTTTTGTTTAAGGTTTTTTAGAATTTTAGAGATCAATTCCTGATCTCCACAAAATTAATAATATAGCCACCATCAGGTCAACAGGAAAAATGTTGTTCCATTAAAAGATTTTTTAAATCAATAGCTATACAAACAAAACATACTTACACTTCCAGAACCAGATGTTCCTGAAACAGTTTTATCACTATCGTTTGACTTTTGTGTTTCTACCATTTCACTATTCACTAATGGTTTGGTTTCCAATGTCACATCTTTGTTGCAGTCTGTCACATCTTAATAACAACAAAAGAGATACCAATCTGATTAAGACAGTTCATTTTACACACACACACACACACACACACACACACACACACACACACACACACACACACACACACACTCACACTCACACACACACACACACACAAAAAAGCCTCCTGTTTATTAGAAATGTTTCCATCCTGCACTGTAATATTTGCTAGTTCCCTAGTGATTGTAGTTGCATAAACAATCACTAAGGAACTGGCAAAAATAAATCCCTAAAAACTGGAATAAGTCAATTTTGTATATTTAGGTAGTCTTTAATGAAGACAGAAATTGACACAATTGGAAATAATGAACAGAATATAAAGCAGAAAGGGTAGAAAGTCAGGTGAACAAATTCATCAGTACAGAAAGCAAGCAAAAAAGGAAGCGAACAAAAAAAGTAGAATCTCTGTAAGTGAGACAACCTTGCAGTAGTGCTACTGCATGTTGTTCACCATACCTCCTTAAATTTAAATATAAAAATAGCTATTAAAATTAATTTATTGTGAAGTTCAGTATGTATCTGACTTAATGTATCTGACAAAATGACTTAAACTTTGATCTATATCATTATTTTTAAATTGTAAAAAGTGTATCCATAAAAAAAATTCAACTTGGTGTACAAAATGCAGTGAATGCACACCTGTGTGTACTTTTCTTGCACAACTGTGGTTTCTCCTTTGATTTTTCTCACTACTTGGGAGGTTTTAGATAAAAATTTTATTTTGGATACCGAGCTACTTTTAAAGGTATTATATTATTTGTTTTACCAATTATAGCGTGAGAATAAATTTTTAACAATTTTAAACAATTTACTGCTTCCCTCCCACAAAAAATATTGAAAGTTGTATATGATGCGACATATGAAGCATGCCTCAATGTGACTTTTCCCTCCCCATACCCACACATACACTGCAGAGTTAAGAAAAACAAATGAGGAAATAAGAAAAAAAACTTGAGGTAATTATCATCCAATTGAAGGTACATGAAGCAAATTTAGTGGGTAAACAAAAATTTGGAGGATGATGTATTAAAAAATACTAAAAAAAATACAGCTATAATCAAATAACTGCTTTATATCTACCATTTTTTTAAATTTCTTCTACCATTTTATATAAACTATATTAAAAAAAATATTTTTTTTCTGTACTTTGTGACCACATACCTACTCAAGCCAGGCACTATATAATTATAATATGGCCAACTTGAACAATTTCTTCTGCCAGTTGTAAAAATCATCACTCAAAACTTGCAATGTTGCCCCAAAATTAGTGTTTGCAGATATAAATGAGAGGGTGAGTGGCATGCACCACTTCCCCCTAGCAAGGCAACTTTGCATCTTGGAAACTTTGTATTTTTGGCTGGAATGTAATACAGTCAGTTCTGTTATAACGTGGAACATGTGTTCCTAAAAATCTCTGAATTATGGTATTTCATGCATTAAAAAAAATTAAAGGGAATCACCAAGAAAGACGTTATCCAGCTCAAGACCCTGGGCATGTTAAGCCCATACTCACCACATGTGAGCTCATGGGGTCAAAATGTTGTCTGGTAAGTAAAACACTAAAAAAAAAGATAGAAACCCAATACAGCACTTTATCTTGACAAGATATGAAGTCTGCCTGTTTGAAGTGGATGTGGCGAAGGGCTGTAGCTACTGGTGAGTTTTAGTGAAGAGGTAGAAGGAGGGTTAGCATTAGCAAAGGCATATGATGCAAGAAAGCAAGCTTATATAGTATCAGCCAAAAAGAAAAAAAAAAAAACACACACCCTTCTCATTTCATCCATCCACTCGCTCCAAATATTTGTCTAGTTCTGCCTTGAATCTATTTAAGCTATCAACTTCTACAATGACAGATGGAAGTTTGTTCCAGCAATCAACCACCTATTGGCTAAAGGCAAACTTCCGCACATCTATCCTGCAACTGTCCTTTCTCAATTTGAATTTATGCCCTCTCAGGCAATTATTCTGAGCGAAAGGACGAATCCCATCAGCACTGAGCATGCTCAAACCATTCAAGGCTTTATACACCTCGATCAGATCACCTTGCAGGTGCCAAGTCTCCAGAGAGTAATTTGCAATTAAAATCTGAAATGGCTTTAATGGATGTGTCTGTCCTAATTTCAATTCTGGATCTGGATGTACGTAACATTTTTGACATACCTATGGTTCCTTTAGGATGAGAGCCACTGGTTTGGATCCATTTGTTGACTCTGCTGATAGCAGTTAATTAAAGTTGTTTTCATACTGTTCAACTGTCAACACTGAGTGCAGCATCAATTATATTCAGGAACTGGTCTACTATGGCAGTGTTTAACTTTTTGATGTGAAAACATCTATGGCGGCACTAGAGTAAAATCGATTGGTAACGATTTTACCCTAGTGATTACTATTGTAGATTGTGGACACAGAGCGAAATGGAGACAGAACAAATAATGATAAGTTTAATATTAATTGGAAAACACACATATTTAATTAGATACATACAAAAGCTTTCAGTTAGTTTGTTATTTGTTAACCTTCATCAGTCAAACTGACAGTTAAGAGTGTGGAACATGAAGGCGTGTACTGCCAGTCATATATATGAACTGCGTGATGTGATGGTTAATTGTTGGATGTTGAAGCCTGTGGCTGTGACACATGTGAACGTTGCCAACGTTTGTCATTCATCAAAATGGTTGCTTCAATGATAGGGTGGACACGACATCCACTGTTCCTGTTGACTAAGGTATTAGAGTATGTGATGTTTAACGACTCCAACCAGGCATGTCCCCATCCTAGTAGTGGCAGGACCTATCTACAATCACGACATCGCAGTGTGGGTCAATGCCGTGGTAGGTTGACCAGAAGTGTTTGGCAATGGCCGAGTGTTCTATGTCTGCTAAGCAGATGGCTCTTTTGTGTTCCAAAAGACGTTCTCCGAGCCATCTCCCAGTTTCCCCAATGTAGCAGCTAGTGCAGTCACGGCAAGAGATGCGGTAGACTAGACACCACTTTGTAGTAAGGTGGGAACCGGTGTTTTCAATTTAGAGATGAGGGATCATAACTTTCTGCCTGGGAGTTGTATGCATTTTATCCCGTGTGATTTTAGGAGCCCTAGAAACCTGTTGTGATAGGTTTGGGTAGTATGGGATAAAGGTGCTCACGGTTGAGTTTGTGAGCACCTTTATCCAAGGTTCAACAGAAACCTTGGATGTTCTTGTTGGTCACTACATGGTCATGTGTCTGTAGGTCACACCTGTCAAGGGTACTGGTGAGATAGCCACACCTCGCAAGATCCGTCTTGACTTTAGCAATCTCCGTGAGCCTCTCATCTACAGAACTAGAGTGGGTCCAGGCACAGGTTAACAAGGTTCGTGCAGTGGCAAGAAGATGGCTGCATGCGTGTGCTGACTGGAAGTTGGTAAACTGACCAGCACACGTTGGTTTACGATAGACGACTGTCTTCAAGAGCGTGCCTTCGCATCGGACAAGGATGTCTAAGTATGGTATGGTCCGATTCTAGCTCGACTGTGAATTTTATGAAAGGCAACAGACAACTGAGGTGGTCTAAGAGTTGGTCACCCGAATTTCTGGTGATAACCACAAACACATCATCCACGTAGTGACACCAAAAGGTAATGGGATCTGGTACATTCGTAAATGCATGACCTCTAATTCTTCCATCATTGAACTAACTGGGGAACCCATGGCTGTGCCGTGCACCTGTTGGTAAATGGAGTTGTTAAACATAATTGCACCACCTGTTAAGCACAGTGTGAGGGCAGTGGAGATCATCTGGTGTTAATTCGGTCCTGCTGCCAAGGGTTTGGTCGTTATCCAAGAGTTCCTTTGCACATGTGATGGCAAGTTCCACTGGGATGGAGGTGAAAAGTGACACTATATCAAATGATGCCATGATTTGATTTTCTCTGTGAATCATCATACTGTACAACTAGGTTTGGTTTTATAAAGGAAACAAGCTTCCTTGATGTGAATTATTACTGTTTACACACAGCTAACATTTGTATTATTACTGTTTACATACGATATCATCCTAAGCAGTTCACTTCCCCTAGGTAAACTGCCTGGAATGGTATATGAGGGTTAACTAGTATTGCCACCCCCACATTGTATTACAACTTTGATTCTTTCTTTTCTATACATTATATAATTCAGGACAGAAGGGTTATTCTTGAAGAATAGATGCATACTAGTGCATAGTATGTAAGATCACAGGTATCTTCCACAGTTACTATGGAAGAATGTAAAATTCTTCCAGTGGATGAAGGTGTTCCTTATTTGTTTTTATTTGTCCTTTCAGACTATTAGTAGTTTGAGGCATCTGATTTTTTTCTGCTTTGATTTTTTGTAAAGAAAAGTTCCTCATGTTGATTTCTTCTCTAATGAGAATCTCCAAGGCTGATTTTAATACTTTGTTCTGGTCTTCTATTCCAATTTGGTCCTGCAAGTTGGGATCTTTTATGTTAAAATTTAACTCTGCTCTTTCAAGTCAAGTATTCTGCTCTTTCAAGTATTATTAATAAAGGGAATTTTGGCACAGAGGCAGCATGGCCACATTATGCCCATTGTTGTTTCCCCTTTTTATATATATCAGTATAATTAATCAAATTACATTTAGCAGTTCAAAGTATTTACTAGGTACTTCTAAAATAGACTTCGCTTCTTTTTTAACTCTACCTTTATTATTTTTGATTACTTTAGTTATGGTTTTGATCTGGGATTCTTAATTATATGTCAAAACATTGTGTCACTTTCCAGATACCTGTTTTTCAAGTTATTTCCAAATTCTTGCCAAGATTTTTCTCTACCCTCTGACATGCATACCTTAGCTCTTGTTTAGTTCACCAAAATATTTTTTCTAACTGCCCTAACTTCTTTAATCCACATTGGCATTCTGAATTTTCTGCAAAAAGTATAGGAGAGACTGCAATCAAAATATAACTCTATTTTCTATTCAAAATAATTTAAAACTCTTCTGTTATTTGCTTCCATTATGGCTATAAATACAGAAAATGCACCGAAAAATAAAATAAAAAAAAATAAAATAGACAAATGGTTATTATGCATGAAATAACTTATTTGAATATATTTGAAATAACTTATATCTAACCTATTTCAATTATTTCTGTATGTTTTGTTGGTATTAAAATAAGATAAACCAACCTGGATGGGAAAAAATGAAATAAAGGATAAGCGTTTTCCTGAATAACATGTTTATTGTAAAGCTATTTCCATTCTTACCCGGAAACTGAAATTGCTGAAATCTTAAAACTGGAGGGGGTGTTTGCTGAGTAATAATAAGAGCTGGAGATGAGGGTGTAGAAGAATTGCATGATGATGTGTTGGATGATGAGTCTGGAGCAGGGAATGGAGGGATAGTGATCACAGGCTGTTGCCGAGACCATTTTCTCTCTCGGCCACTTTCACTTTTCACAACATTAGGGCTTGTGACATTAGGAGTATGAGAAAGAACTGGAGAATGGCTTCCTAGGTAAATAAAAAAAAAACAGGAACCATTTTTTAAAATGAATAAAATAAGATTACCTACATAACAAACTTAAAACAAGACATTTATATGTACAAATAAATGAATTTTGTTTATTGTTATTATTTCAGATGACAGGTAAGGAATTTATTAACTATAATTTCAGGGTCTATTCAATAAGCAGCATTGTTGGTCATGCATATACAGAAGAACTAAGAAGCCAACAAGACTTCCTAGCTTTTTAGTAAAAAAAAAAAAAAAAAAAAATAAAATAAAAATGTGTGTGTGTGTGTGTGCGTGCGCGCGTGTGTGTGATAAGAGGCATATTTGTTATTTCTGCTCTCTTCATCTCTATCAAAAGATGTTTACTTATGCTTTTTTTTTTTTTTTTTTTTTGCAAAACAGCACCTTTGTTCATACTGTGCCTAACTTGGTATTACGAGTATCACTGTTAGGATTGTCTCTTATGATTTAAAATAAGGTCAGAGAGTCTGGCTTATATGTACATGGAGAATAAAGATTGTTCACTATGAACATAGTGGATATTTATAACTGAATGTCTTACCATAAGCTGAGAACAGCATTGGAGATATTCTGGAGGATCATTATTTTGTTGGTAAAGTACAAGTGCATGTGATATGAAAATGAGATAAGATCATATTGATTTTGATTTACAAAATCTCAGTTGTCAGATTTTGATTTGTAAATCAAAAGGTGAAACAGAAGTATTTCTGTGAATGTTGTTGTTTTTGGAAGCTTCATGGTGCAATGGCAGCTAAAGACCATAATGCACCAATCTGAAGTTTGGAACAACACTTTTAACTGATAATGGATGCACATATTTTAGAAGTTAAATATTGTATAAAGTTAAATGCTGGTTATATGAAGCAATTAGGACCAAGAATCTTTTAGACAGTCAATTTTTTTCAAAAACTTGGGGGGGGGGATTAATAACAGAAAATTACTATAATTTGTAGATGAAAGATACAAATAATACTCTTCTTTAACTCAGTTTTCTACCTGTATGAATGTCCTTTCACACTCAGTTGAATGAGGAATTGTTAAAATGCCAAACATGACCTGAGATAATCTGCTATATTTCAAGCTTCCCTGTGCACTTGTTAGTTTTATAACAAAGCACTAATGCAAAGTTTCTTTCTTCTTTCATAATAGTGTCTGGTAGCTTCTCACACTGAAATTTAGAGAACTGATGATGCAAAGCACCTACTGCGTCAACTAATTCCTAAAAATTATTATATCCATGGCTCAATGACATTGACAGTTGCTTAATGATAAAACATACCCATTACGCATTTGCAAGTAACATATAGCTAGTAACAAAGGTTGAGCTAGAGTACCAGTTTTTCTTGCAGAGACTAAATATATATTTATGTACTTATTGCCAAAAAATTAAAGCTTAGAGTTCAAAATCTATTACTATTGGGGGGGGGGGAGAAGGAAGGCATTTCTTCTTTTCAACCAGGCAATTAGAAGTACCGGTGATACCCAATTCTTCTTTTAATTTATTCAAACCACTCACTTCCACAAAAACAGATGGAAGTTTGTTCTAGCAATTAACCACCCACTGGCTGATGGAAAACCCCTACACATCTATCCTGCAATCATCCTTCCTCAATTTTAATTTATGCTCCCACCTTGTGTGTGTATAATCCATTCAAAGCCTTAAACGTCCCAATCATATTTCCTTGCAGGTGCCTAAGGATGCAGGCACTGCAATTTGCAGAACTGAAGCCTTCTTTGGTAAGACTACCCTTTTTGTTCCATTCACTAATCTCATTGGTCCTTCTCTGCATCTGTTCTAGCAGATGCAGAGAAGGACCAATCTTTCCAAAAATGAGGCCTCCAGAACCTGAATGCAGTCTCAAGATGAAGCCTAAACTACAAGGGGATAATCAGCTCCTTATCCCTGCTAGCAAAGTTCCTGCATATCAATGACAAAACCCCGTGAGCTGTGCTGTCAACCTGTCAATTGGATTCAGAGAACTTCATATCTGACTTCACAGTTGCTCTCCACGTCTTTTTCATTTTCCACTAACCTGAGTGTTAGTGGAAATGAAAAAGATCTTGATCCCAGATTAAGATACCACACAGTTGCTTTGTTAATCTGGGATTACTGTTACCCATATGCAACACCTTGCATTTGTCAATGTTAATGTACTAATCTCACTGCATACGAGAAAGTGAAAACTCTGCTGTTTTTTTTTTTTTTCTCCAATCGACCTTATATTTCTAAATATCTTTTTAAAAATATAACTGAAGCAGGATAAAAGAAAAACATAGAGGAATGTAGTGTTGTGCATCCCTCTCCATAGAATTATATATAATATAACTTATATATATAACTTAAAAAAATCACTGATAAACATTATTTTTGATACTTACCTTCATTTTTTATTGTTCTTGCAAATACATCAACAAGCTCATTGGGTAAACCACAAGATGGGGGAACCTTGTCAACACAAACACGATGACACCGGTATCTAAAACAGTAATACAACTCAAGTTTTTTGAAAAGTGCAACTCTATCAAATGGAAAATCATAATTGGTACATTTTCATGATATCTTAAAATTATCGTAACATACATTAATATCAACTTATTGATACAAAATATATCATTAAGTTAAAAATATTAAATTATGATTTTCTCTTATTTGTTTCAGATAAGATATTGCTGAAATGGTGAAATTACAAGGTATTTACCTTGTAAGTGGACCTATTAGAATTATTACTATTAAATAGTGCAAAAATTTTGGCATGGCATCCTTTTGAATTTGAAGCAATCCCTTTGTCCAGCAATTCTGACAACCCCATATTTCATAATTTCTTGCATATGTTTTTAAACTCTAAATCTCTCCTCAGTTTTTGTTAATCCCCAAATTTTCAATAAATGTCCTCCATCTGAATTTTAAATCCCTCTAACAAAAGATATATATATATATATATATATATATATAAAAAAAAAGTTGTTCTTGGCTTGAAGTCACTGCCATCAGCAAGTGTGTTTTTTCATTTGATTTGTCAAGATGTAGCAACCAATTCCCAATGTGCCATTTTCCTAGATATTTGAGCCTGACAGCATCCTAAATGCTAGAATACCCTTTTATAAAGAGATGATTAATATTTCGACCAGGTGGAACTAGTTGTTCTTTCAAATCCATCATCCTATAAAGCAAAAAATCATAAAGGGTATCCAGCATGCTCTTACTTTTAGAGATGTACAAAATAATACCAAACAAACTAGATCAGCAGGAGTGCCACAGAACTGTTTATAAAGGCATATACTATTGACATCTAGCAGCAAAATTCATCAAAAGCATCACTCAAGGTTAACATTGAAATTGGATTCAAGAAACTTTTGGGTAACATCTTGTAGATTACACAAACCAGGAAATGCTGAATTTATTCTGCATCTGATTAATTTGAGATGAAGGGATACATATCTAGAACTTCATTATCAAAATTCAGATAATGCAATTCCACTTAGCCAGTGAGACAAATCAAACTTATTGAAGAGATTCCAAGAAACCAAATGTACGAATGAAAATATCCAAAACAAACAAATGCAGTCTAGTACTAGCTAAGAATACCGCCATAAAAGGACTGCAGGGAATCCTAAAGATTTTTGAAAATTTCAGTACTGTAATTTGCAATTTGAATAGATATATTATTTCATCTTTATAGGTTAATGAAAGATACATGAAATTTTTAACTGGAAAGATTTAAAACTACAATCAACAATAGCTGAATAGCATAATTTGCAACGATAAAATTGTTTAATTTCATTTACACAAGATAGCAGTAGTAATGGAGGCATGTGATGCAAGAAAGCAAGCATATGAGCTTATGTAGCATCAGCCAAAATAAAAAAAAAAAAACAATTTCATACATCCATTCCCTCTAAAAGTCTGCCCAGTCCCTCCTTGAATTTATTTAAATTATCAACTTCCACAACAACAGATGGAAGTTTGTTTAGCAATTAATCACCCGCTGGCTAAAGGCAAATTTCCACACATCTATTCTACACCTGTCTTTCCTCAATTTGAATGTATGCCCCTCAGGTTCATAATCTGAGCAAATGGAAGAATGCTGTCAGAATTTAGCATGCTCAACCCATTCAAGGCCTTGTTCACGTCAATTAGATCATTTCACACATGCCTAGTCTCCAGCCGCTGCAATCCACAGAACTTAAGCCTTTCTTGGTAAGAGAACCCTCTCCTCACCAATCTTGATGAACTGATAAAACTGATAAGTGTTGGTTAACAGATCACAGGTAGCATCTGGAGTTCTGAAAGAACAGTAGTATTCAACTCCTGCAAATCTGATATTAATTGGGGCAAAAAAAAAAAACCACCCACAAAGTCACTTAAATCACCGTCTAATTAGGTGTATAATACTGGAATGAACTAAATTTTACATAGTAAGACTGTTTATTTATGAAATAAAACAAATTAAATTAATAAATACACAGTTTTACTAAATAAAGTTCTTTTTTTAAAATTTTGCAAGCCTATGACTGTCCATTTTTAATATAGTAAAAACAGCAAGAGATGAGCACTGGATGAGAGCAATGGTCTTGAGTTTTTATCAATAGCTATTACATTCCAAATTGATTACCACCAAATTGATTATGTCCAATGAAAGTGAGTGTCCTCTCACCCTCCACTAACATTTCAGGTATTGCATGGTTAGTTTATCACACTTTAGTTTGTGTAAATTTCCTAGTAATGCTGGCAAATAAAGTTAATTAACAGTCTCAAAGGAAAAATTCTAATGATGTCAAGTTTGTGTATCATACATGGAAGTGGATCAATCCCATTTCATCCACTGATCTAGTAGGTTTATATCTAAAAATTTGTGGTATATATCAGTAGTATTGGTGATATACCACAAAGTATTAGTATTGGCAAATGATGAGAGAATGCAAGCTTATAAAAAAAAAAAACTATCCACCTTATTTGTCCATTCATTCTAATAATTTGTCTAATTCTCCCTCAAATTTATTCAAACTATCCACATACACAGCACCAGGTGGAAGTTTGTTCCAACAATCAATTACTCTCTGGCTGAATGCAAATTTCCACACATCTATCCTGTAGCCATTCCTTTTCAATTTATGTCCCCCTCCCCACGAGTGCTGCCTATGAAAGAGGAGTGATGCCACTTGCATTAGGTTTACTCGATCCATTTAAAGCCTTAAACACCCCAATCATTCCTCATTATAGGCGTCCAGTTTTCAAGTTTTGCAATTTGCAGAACAAGTACTTTTGTTGCAAGAGAACACTTTTATGTACTGAACTAATGTGGTTGCTGTTCTATATAACCATTCCAAGAGATCCACATCCTTCTTAAAATGAGGCTTCCAAACCTATATGCAGTTAACAAGATGCAGTCTAACTTCCTCCACCAAATCCAGGCATCTGTCCAAAACTTCCTTTGGAACAAAACCAACTGGATGTCCTAGTCCAAATTCAGCCAGCTTCTTACTCATGAGGTCAGGGGCTGGTTTCTCTTGAAGACAAAATCACAGCCTTCAGGATCACCTTTCTTCTAAAGACATTACAAATGAAAAACTCATATTCTGCCACCACCGTTAAACTACTAGCAACAGCCACAAGAGGGCTCTCTCTGTCAACAATATTGAAAATGGATATGGCACCACTCAAATTAACGCCGTTTTATAAAGGCGCACTACACCAATGGAAAAAGCTAAACCTTCACCATACTCTTGAGAGAACATCCCTTCCCGGAATGCTTTCAGAACCGCTCTTCTACAATCAAAGAATAATAGACCCTGCAAATGATGATATTCTCTTCTTTCCTACATGGAACTGGGCAGGAATAAGAACCATAGGTGACCTCCTAACACCAAGCCTTGAATGGAAAGGATCAGAAGACTTGACCATTAAAACCATAAATGCAAAGCAGGCAACACAGACACCTAAAATCAGCGATCACACAAGCTCTTCCAGACATCACTACAGCTAAAGGGATTGGAAATGTGACCGGATCCTCACCTACACCAACCTTCGTCATCACATCATCAGAAGACACGGCACCTGTCTCCTGCACCCTCCAAAAAAGTCTATCAACTAATCATGTCTCGCCAAACAGCCACGATTTTCCCGTCATCCACCTGCCAAGCTCTCCCTGTACTCCTCTCCACTCACCACAAGCCACCATCTAACTTTCAGTGGAACCTTCCGTACAGGATGAACCATTTCAAATTGGACGCAGACATCCAGTGGAGACTGTGGCACAACATCCTTCCTACCCCAGTGAAGCTAAAAATCTTTGGGTACGTACCTCAAACTACCACCTCTTCTGCACCACCACTCCAGGTACCCCGGGACACACATACCTGGCATGCCCTATGAACAAGGAACTGGTCAAATACACTTTGGATGCAGCAAAGCTTGCCTGCAACCACGCCCACACTCCGGAGGCCTACTGGTACCTACTTCACTCTGAGCAGACAGTACACACCACCTGCAACTTCTTATTCATTGCTGCCAAGGCCATCATTTACAACTTCTACTTGAAGCACGTGAAGCAGTGACGACTTGCCTCCTGTCGACACATTGGCGCAACGTCTCAAGTGGAGCCTACGGAGGAAGTTGCAGAGCAGCCTTCTACTCAATTCCACTGCAAAAGACCAGAAACTCTCGATCATCTTAACAGCAAATGGAACAGTGGCGGTCACTCTTCACCATCACTGAAGAGTCCATCACCTTCAACATGTGAAATATGAGACTGATCCAATGCCTTTTTTTGCTTATATATAGAATGTAAATAGTTGTTGAAAATGTATCTACTGTTCACAGTTAAATAAAAAAAAAAAAATCTCTCACCATCAAACTCTAAAGGCTTCGCCTTGTAGCTGCAACCATACATCTCTGTCTACTGCTGAATGCTTCACTTCCTAATATCCCCTAAAGTTCATTTTCCTCATTATGCTTTCCAAAATTTTCTTCTTTAGTCATCCCCTTCCTTTCTTTCCCAATATTTTTCCTTCTGAGATATTAACTAAAAATTTGTTATGTCTTAGGGTGTGTCCTAAAAATTTAGATTGTCTTTTTGCAGCTGCCGTGAGTAGCTGCCACTTTTCTTGCATCTCGTTCAAGATAGATTCGTGGATCACTGCTTGGTCCAGCTAATCCTCAACATCCGCCTCCAGACCCACATCTCCAATGCCTCCAGTCTCTTGATATCTTGCTTGCATAATGTCCAGGTTTCACTTCCATACAGCAGCACACTCCAAACAAATGACTTATCAAACTTTTTCATGGTCTCCATGTTGATGTGTCTGCTGGTTAAAATATTTTGCTTGTTACTGAAAGCTTGCCTGGCAAGGGTGATTTTGTTTCTGATCTCTGTAGCACACCGGTTGTCCTATATAATGAAATTCCCCAAATAACAAAACTATTTCACTTGTTCCACTTTGTTGTTCACCATTTTGATGTTTGTTTGTTCATCATTCTTGGTGACAACAAGAATTTTAGTCTTTCCAACATCTTACACAGTTCCTGCTCTGAGTTAGCTAATAATGCTACGTCGTCCGCGAATCTAATGCAGTGAATCTGTTGTCCATTAATCTTGATACCCTTTGCTTCCTGCTTCATTTTTGTTATGGATTCCTCGATGAACATGTTAAAAAGGTACGGGGATAAAGAGCAATCCTGCTTCACGCCTCTCCTGATCCTTGCTTCCTTTATGGTACCATTAATATCTATTTCAGTACGTTGTATCTTGTACAGATGCAGGATATGCCTTCTGTCTCTTCAGTTCAGGCCAAAGTTTTTCATGACTCTGAACAACTTCTTCCAACTTACGTTATCAAAGGCTTTTTGTATATCAACAAAAGCAATGTATGTTCTCCTATTCATTTCCATTCTTCTTTCAAGAATTGTTCTCATTGCTAGAAGCGCCTCCCTTGTCCCACATCCAGTTCTGAAGCCAAACTGATCTTGATCAATGACCCTTTCTATTCTTTTCTTGATCCTGTTCTTCACTACATTCAAGGTGATTTTGGATGCATGGGACAGTAGGGTTATATTCCTGTAATTGGCACAGTATCTATCTATCTATCTAAAAAAAAATCTTCGTTGGATATTCCTATGCGTTGGAAATGCTCTGTTGAGCTCCTGCCCTTTTGCTCCTTTTCACCTTTTGTCTGCGAGAACCACAATCAAGAGTTATATTGTTCGTTTCCTCTTCAGAGGAGCTTTCGAGTTGTAATAATTCTGATTGTGTATAAATATACAGGTTGAAGTTTGAGCCAGGTTAGTTTTTTTAATTTTTTCAACTTTTAGCCATGGAAGGCTGGTTATTCCGGTAACGGCTTATTCCAACCCCCACCCACCCCAGCAATTGCCTCCAGCTATGTCCAGCGGACAAACAACCACAACAACAGAAACTACAGCCACTGCCAGCAGAGACCCTGACACCGGATGCCACACCTGTGGCAACAGGAGCATACCTCAAAGTCCAACAGGTCAGTAACTGTTAATTCCTATGCTAATGCTGTGTCAAACGGATTACACGTGCCACCTGCAAAAACCCCCACTCTTGCGACACACAATAGCATACACATGGTCGAACAGCGCTCCAACAAATGAAGCAACCGCTATTACTTCCTGGGAAAATGGAATAGTAATCTTTGCTACCAAGGAAAACACCCCTTTAGAGCAGCACCTTACAGCGATCACTGAGAAAGTACCACCGAGAAATATTACTCATGTCTCCCGTGTAGCGGGAGCTGTGCAGGTGTATTTCAGCCGCCCCTTGTGGGCACCAACTATCGTGCAAAATGGAATAGACATCAGTTTTCATCACCTGGAAGCAGCACCAATTGCCTTAGCACCAACGAAAGTTACAATATCAAACATACCACCTGAAATTCCTCAGAGGAATTTTATCCAAATATGGATCCATTACCGGAAAAATACGCACACTTTCTGCAGCAACTACAAAACCAGAATTTTCGCATATAAAAAGCTTTTGAAGGCAAGCACTTATGCACTTCACCAACAACGCAGCAAACAGCATCCCTAAATTCATCAATGCTGATTTAAACAGAATCATTTACACGTTTTATACTTCCATTTCCCCACAATGTTTCTTCTGCCACGAAGAGGACCACATTAGGAAGAACTTGAATTTCTGGAGGCAGAAGAAGAGAACAACCGTGATTCTCATTATTCAGATGCTTCAGAGGATGAGGAAAGCAACTTTCCCTTCACTAAAGGCCCTTTAACTGTGGAAAAACTATGTTCTTTTCTAAGGGAAGTCCGTGGCTCTCCACAGAAGCTGGTGACAGCTCTGAAGTTCACCACTAACATACCAGAGATCATCTCACGACTTAAAGATTAATTCTGTGAAACTGAAATGTTGAAACATTTGTATTTCTTTCTAAAAAGTATCTTTATTTTTTTTTTCATTTTTGCTTTTGTACATAGAATGTAAATAGTTGTTGAAAAATGTATCTACTGTTCATGTTTAAATAAAAAAAATTATCTATCTATCAAATAGATATACAGTCAGTCCTCGTATAGCACGATAGTTGTGTTCCTAGAAACCCTAGTGCAATACAAAATTGTGCAATATAAACAACAGGCCCTATGGGAAAAATAGGGTTAGGTGCCGACCATCCAAGTTTGAACACACATTTGTGACCAAAACATTACCAAACACAATAAATAATCGTAATAAAATACTTACGTAATTTATTACGATTATTTTATTACGTAATAGTTGTAATAAAATACTTATGTATTACATTACGACTATTACGTAATAAAATATTGCTAATGCTTTTGCTTCTATCGTAAGCAAACTTGTTTTTTGTTTGATTTTCTATCCAAACAGATGACAGCCGTTCCGTCTCTTCCAATTCTTTGTGTCTTAATCTAATGGATTTTAATTACACTTTGAGTTGTTCCTGCTATGAAAGTTGTTTTTATTTTCTCTGCATTCTTTCTAAGTCTCGGCATTGCCTCATTTAGGTCTGTAGCACGTGCAATATCACATGGTCTTTCATTTCACTCAAAGCGTTCCACAATTTCATATTTTTTCTCTATCGACAGAGGTGGACTGGCCATAAGCCTTACCGGGAAAACCCCGGTGGGCCGAAGGCCGGTGTGATTTTGGCCATAACCATAGTATGAGGCCACTACAGATTTTCCCGGGTAAGAATTTTTGACCCAGTCCGTCTCTGTTTATCGATATTGAATCTGCAGTGTCTTCACCAGGACGCTTCCTTTTCACACCTTTTAAGTATTTTACTCATTTTTAGAGAATAAAGCACAACTACAAAATGAGGAGGCACGCTTGATACACATAAACAAAGCTGCGCGCGTGTAGCAACTGAATAAACAACACCGTAAAGGCAGAGATACACTAACACTTCACATTTTACTAAAGCACATTTCTGGGGGTTACTACCATAAAACAATAAAAACAATTTCCAGTTGCGTTTCTACTAGTGGAATCTGTTATCAACTGGTAGTAAACTCCATCTAATTGCATTTGCGAATATACCGATAGCTGGAATTGTGTTGGCTTTTACGTTATTATGGTGAAATGTGTTTCCCCTTCACTGATATAAAGTAATAATCCGTTGGGGTGATTCTGCGCTCGACTACCATTTCTTGTAAACACAAAGGCGAATCGTGCATGAGCAAATTCGGTTCGTGTTATATAAGATATCGTTCCCCTATTTATAAATCGTGTATGATCGAATTCGTGTAATGTAAACACGTGTTATACGAGGACTGACTGCACGTCAAATACGCTTTGGATGCAGCAAAGCTTGCCTGCACCACGCCCACCTCCGGAGGACTACTGGTACCTACTTCACTCTGAGCAGACAGCACACACCACCTGCAACTTCCTATTCATTGCGGCCAAGGCCGTCATCTACAACTTCTACTTGAAGCACACAAGAAGCAGTGACGACGTGCCTCCTGTCGACAGATCGGTGCAACATCTCAAGTGGAGCCTACGGAGGAAGTTACAGAGCAGACTTCCACTCGAATACCCCAGCAAAAGACAGAAACTGTGGATCATCTTAACAGCGAATGGAACAGTAGCAGTCACCTCTTCACCATCACTGAACAGTCCATCACCTTTAACGTGCGACACTTAATATGATAATGATCCAACGCCAAGAAACAGTTTTTTCTTAATTCCTGTAACTGAAATGTTGAAACGTTCGTATCTCATTCCAAAAAGTTTTCTTCACCTTTTCCTTTTTACATAGAATGTAAATAGTTGTTGTTGAAAATGTATCTACTGTTCACGTTTTTAATAAAATAAAAAAAAAATATCTATCTATCTATCACTGGATCCTCGCTTACACCAACCTTCGTCATCACATCACCAGAAGACACGGTACCTCTGTCTCCTGCACCCTCCAAAAAAGTCTATCAGCTAATCATGTCTCGCCATGCAACCACGATTTTCCAGTCATCCACCTGCCAAGCTGTCCCTGCACCCCTCTCCACTCACCACAAGCCACCATCAAACTTTCAGTGGAACCTTCCGTACAGGACGAAATGTTCCAAATCGGACGCAGACATCCAGTGGAGACTGTGGCACAACATCCTTCCCACCCCAGTCAAGCTACAAATCTTCGGGTTACGCTCCTCAAACTACTGCCTCTTCTGCGCCACCCCAGGTACCCTGGAACACATATACCTGGCATGCCCTGTGAACAAGGAACTCGTCAAATATGCTTTGGATGCAGCAAAGCTTGCCTGCAACCACGCCCACACTCCGGAGGACTACTGGTACCTACTTCACTCTGAGCAGACAGCACACACCACCTGCAACTTCCTATTCATTGCGGCCAAGGCCGTCATTTACAGCTTCTACTTGAAGCACACAAGAAGCAGTGACGACGTGCCACCTGTTGACACATCGCCGCAACATCTGAAGTGGAGCCTACGGAGGAAGTTGCAGAGCAGACTTCTACTCGAATTCCACTGCAAAAGACCAGAAACTGTGGATCATCTTAACAGCGAATGGAACAGTGGCGGGCACCTCTTCACCATCACTGAACAGTCCATCACCTTCAACGTGTGACACTTAACAGGAGAACGACCCAACCCCAAGAAACTGTTTTTTTTTCTTATTTCCTGAAATTAAAATATTGAAACCTTTGTATTTCTTTCTAAAAAGTTTTTCTTTATCTTTCTTTTTTGCTTTGTACATAGAATGTAAATACAGTAGTTGTTGTTGAAAATGTATCTACTGTTCACGTTTTAATAAAAAAAAAAAAAAAAAAAAAAAAAAAAAAAATATCTATCTATCTATCTAAATGTCCCTGGATTGCACTCTTAATCAATGGCTCTAAGGCTTTTCCTACGACTGAAATCAAACTAACCTGTCTGTAATTCAATACACTCTCTCATGCTCTTCATCAAAACTACAGGGTATATACCATCAACTACGAGAACCTTACTTTACTTGCCTTTATGCTTAAAAACTGTTCTAATAAACGATCATCTGTAATTATGATATCACTAATTTCATATGGCTCAGCCTCACTAGCATAGCCTCTTCTCCACATGAAAGGTCTTTCGTCAGTAAATACCGATGCAACATACCTATTCATTTCATCTGCAACATCAGATGAGTTATCTAAGACTTTCCCCACACTCAGTGCACAAGGGTTCATTACTCTTCATTGTTCTGTAACTGTCCCATGCTATCTTTTTCTGCTCTGTTTGACCAGCCAGCTCCCCCCGTCATCCATTTTGGCATCCTACTCCTGAAATATTTTCTTAAAGGTATGTATGCATTCATGGCTTCTCTGATTTTTGCTTTAAAACTATTCCATAATTCAAATGTATTTCCCATCCTGAAATCCACCCAATCCACAGATGGTATACAGCACCTTCAACTGTCAAAGTCTCCTCTTCTGAAGTTAAAACCCATACCTTTACCTTTAACTACTGCAACATCTTTCTTCATCTTCCAACTGAAAACTGCATAATCACTTCCTGTACTTTAAGCCCTGTGATGTCATCTGAATCATTAGTAATGATGAGGTCAAGAATATTCTCACCCCTAGTACTTTCTCTAACATGCCAGTACAAATAATAATCATCTAGTTTATTTAAAAAAAAGTTTCCCCCATAATGAGTTCCCCCCCACTTATTCCAATCAATCTGGGGCAGATTAAAGTCACCCATGATAAGACATTCACGCTTGCTCATCAATTACATATTTTTATGTAAAGACTGTCATATTCTTCACAATCTTCTGGTCTGTAGATTACTCCCACTCATTGTTCCTTTGCTTACAACTAACTCACATCACACATATTCTGTGCTAGCAGACTTAATTTCAGACTCAACAAAAGCTCTTTTTGTGCTCAGGCTACTTTCAATAAACACAACCCCGCCACCCCTTCTATCTTCCCTAAATACATTATAATACTGCAGTGGACCTCATCATCACCAATTTCTGGGTGGCACCATGTTTCTGTTAGCCCTATTATATCAGCATTAGTTGTCCTAACAAAGAGTTCAAATTTGTCATTTTATTGACAACACTCCTCGCATTACTGTAAACACAGTTGAGAGTAAGTAATTTTCTATAGATAAAGAGCTTAGGTTTGCATCCCAAGCTCTTCATCTTTCCCCTCATTTGAAACATTGCTACCCTCAGAACATCTTATCAACATTGGCTGTTGTGACATGAAACAAGAACTCGTGAGGTGAGTGCAAGCATTACTTTAACCTATATATTTCAGTGACCTATGGTAATAGGTCAAAAAAGTACTAAGTACCCAAAAGGAGTAATGCCCATGGCATTACTCTTCTGTGTTCTGCCACTCAACTAGCCTTTCATCCATAACAGTGACTTAAAAAAGTACAATATAAAAGGCTTCTATACCTGACAATATACAGAGGATAAAATCACAAGTTCCAATTTAAATATGTCTAAATATGAAAGAGGTTGCTATATATATATATATATATATATATATATGTCTAAATATGAAAGAGGTTGTTATATGTCTAAATATGTTCAAAAACCTTTAAAGTTAAAAATGGCCAACACATGGTAAGATAAAATTTCACTGAGTGTGAAACACTCAGAGAGATGGATTAAAAAGGCAGCTGATTATGTTCCATATTGAGAAGAGCATGAACAACTTTCTCTCTATAGTTTTTGAGCAGGCTAGATTTCCAGGTGCATACCATTCAGGCAGATTTTATTTTACTCTTCTATAAATCCAATCATTTAAGCTTGTGGCAACTTTAAGCTAGTAGGAGACATTGTTTCAATGGCATTTTATTTTGTTTCCTTGAAATTATTATTATTAGCCATATGCCGCAAGGAAGCCAGAGGCTTATGCTGCCACCCGCCAAAAAAAAAAAAAAATCCCGAGTTACCCTGAGAGAGAGAGAGAGAGAGAGAGAAAGGAATCACCAAGAAAGAGAAGAATGATGATATCCAGCTCAGGACCCTGAGTGTGCCAGGCCCATACCAGATGTGAGCCCCTGGGGTAAACTTATTATTGATGTCAAATTTTAAGTCTACTTAAAGAGAGATGTACCATCTTGGTTGACTTTTTCAAGCTTCATTTCCCATTTGGTTAAGCATTGGCAAGAATCCCATAATTTGATTACAGCTCTAATCTGGTATAACTTATTAATGGCCTGTCCATGCAATGACTTTTGTCATTGAAAAATGAACTATTATGTATTATCAGAAGTGGTTGCCTCTCACAATGTTAAGATTTCTGAGTAGCTTTTGAATATGAAATTCAAAGAGGCAGCTGTCAGCCTGATGGGAGTAGGTCTCCCCACTGTGGCAAAAAAAAAAAAAAAAAAAAAATCTGACTGCAGCATCAGAAAAAGCAAATAATGAATGTTTATTTAAAAACAGAATATAACTTATGCTGAACCCAGTAGACAAATGGATGATGATCATACTTCACAGCTGATATAGTCTATACAGTAGCTACCAAAAGCTAACACCACAGCATGAAGCTTTGCTGTATATATACTGCACTCGGGAGGGGGGGGGCTACTCTGATATAGTAAAGTTCGGCATCAGAACTCAGATTCAGAATTTGAGTCATCCAATCAGACAGGAAGAATTCACAGTATTCATGAGTGATCTCCATAGGGATTCAAGCAGACTGGCAAGATGCACAATGGTATATACGAATAGCTCTTAGATATGAAAATCAAAGAGGCCTGATGGTGTAGAAGTCTCCGATTGTGGCTTAAAAAAATGCAAGTCCACGTGGGGTGATTTGCAGAAATATCAGTTTAGAAGCAAGTTGCAATTTTGATGGAGCAACTTCCTTGCTCCATCAAAGCAACAAAAGTGTTGCTTCAATATATAAACTCTGGACAGGTGATGTTCAGAATGTGCTATTAGCACTGTGGTTTGCCTGATGGTGAATTAGGTCTACCCAGAACAGTGCATTACTTCTAGTAGATGCATATATCTGGATAGTCTCAATCTTGAATGGTCTAAATTAGATTATATACCATAATCTAATTTAGACCATACACAAGTGCAGAATATAAGTGAAGATCACTGCACAATATAAGTGCAAGAATCTGTTCCACAAACTGGTGGAAAAACAGCCCAAAGATTCCAGAATTCTTGTACACTTTGTCTACAGTTTATAAATAAATTTTTTGTAATTAGCATTAGCAAAGACACATGATGCAAGAAAGCAAGCTTATATAGCATCAGCCAAAAAAAAAAAAAAAAACTCCCCTATTTCACCCATCCACTAGCTCCAAATGTTTGTCAAGTTCTGCCTTGAATATATTTAAGCTATCAACTTCTACAACGATAGATGGAAGTTTGTTCCCGCAATCAACTACCCACTGGCTAAGGGCAAACTTCTGCACATCAATCCCACAACCGTCTTTCCTCAATTTGAATTTATGCCCTCTCAGGCGATTATTCTGAGCAAGAGGAAGAATCCCATCCGCATTGAGCATGCTCAAACCATTCAAGGCTTTATACACCTCAATCAGATCACCTCGCAGGTGCCTAGTCTCCAGACACTGTAATTTGCAAAACTTAAGCCTTTCTTTGTAAGCAACCCTTTGTTCCATTCACTAATCTTGTTGCCCTTCTCTGTACTCGTTCCAACAGCTCTACATCCTTCTTAAAATGAGGCCTCCAGACCTGTATACAGTACTCAAGGTGTGGCCTGACCATTGTCTTATACAAGGGGTTAATCACCTCCTTATCGCTGCTAGAAAAATTCCTGTATATCACTGACAAGACACTATGAGCTACTCTTGCAGACCGTCTATACTGCTCAGAAAACTTCATATCTGCCTGCACGATTTCCCCCAGGGCCTTTTCATTCTCTACCATGGTCAGTGTGGTACCAAAGAGTTGATACGTTACTGTGGGATTACTGCTTCCCATACGTAGTACTTTACATTTGTCAACGTTAAACTTCATTTGCCACCTCTCAGCCCATCTGCTCAACTTTTCTGGATCCTGTTGCAGCAGTGTACTGTCATTAGTGTCATTAACAACCCTACCAACCTTTGAATCGTCTGCAAACTTGGACATTAAGCCTGATACACCATAATCAATATCATTTATAAATACAGAAATCAACAATGGACCCAACACTGAATCCTGAAGGACTCCACTAATAACATTAGTCCACGAAGAGCAGTGTCCATTGATTATCACTCTGTGTGGTAATCAAAAATGGAGAAATATCAACTTTTTACAGAATATAAGTCCCAAGAATTTTTCTTCTGGTATTACTAGAATGATATTTTGTGCAAGCTTTTAAGTTTATGACTTTATTGGTGCATTAGCTATTATGCATCAAGACAAGGTTATGGAATATTAAAAACAAATTATGGTAACCTTTGGAAGAAGTTACTTTGTCAAAAGATTATATAAAGGCAAAAGGTGGTATATGTTAAATGCAGTAGTGTGTGTGTGTGTGTGTGTGTGTGTGTGTGTGTGTGTGTGTGTGTGTGTGTGTGTGTGTGTGTGTGTGTGTGTGTAAATTAGTGAAAGAATTTAAAAACAGCTGACATGTCACTGTTGTATAAAATATGACTGAGTGTATAAGGCTCATTCAGAAATAAAAAGTAGTAGAATGGGTATCATTAAAATCTGTACAGTCAATTAAAATATGTCTGAGATAACACAATGCCACAGGACTCATGCATGGGGTGGGGGGTCATGGCTCTCAGCAAAAAAGGAATGTGAACGATGCATAATATCTTTTAATTACTAACAGATTATTAACTTGGCACAAATCATGGTTAAAAAACTAAAAATTTCAAAGGGTATTACTATGAATGAATAGAAATGTGGAATATTAATGGAGCTTTGAGTCCATTATTACACCTAAAATTTAATTTATTTTTTTTTGTAATACTTGTTGATTATAACTTTCTTGTTTTAATGTTTCTTGACATAGAGCAAGTTGAAACAAACATTATACATATGTACAATCAAGACACAGCACTTGATATATACAGTTTATGTAAGACCAAATGAAAAAAAAGTAGAAATATGAAATTCAACTTTCTTCTCCTTTTCTGTCTTTTGTGAATGTGACAATTAAGTTTGATTGCTTATAATTGGGCTATGATCTTGATTAAAAGCTATAGAAACTTCATCAAAACCATATTTACTAAATATACATATACTAATAAATTTGAAAGTTACCTCAATATTCAAATAGGAGATCTTTTCCAAATTCCGGGATAAAATGAATTAGAATAAATCAAAATTTACATTTAATTTTAAATCTCCGCAAAATGAGATAAATGTATTTTAATCTTATTTACATATATTTAGTAAAGTATCTAAGAGATAGAAATCTCAATTTATCTCCTTTTATAAACTGTACTAATAAATTTGAGAGTTACCTCAATGTCGAAATGAGAGATCTTCTTTTCCAACTTCTGGGATAAAATGAAATAGAATAAATCAAAATTTACATTTAATTTTAAATCTCTGAGTATAAGCAAATTATAAAAATACCTCAATGTGCTCATACTTCCCGTACGTGAACCCTCCAAGCACCAGAAAACAAATTGACATCAACCAGCCCCAGACGCCAAACTGCCATGCACTCAAGAAGACTGAACACATTTTGTCAAAATTAAAATCAAAAATCTTGTACTGCATGAAAAGAAAATTTCTTACCACACGGTACACGAAAACCATTCATTTTTATTTCGGGAAACGAAGGTTCTCACAATACAGCGGAATTTTACCAAGTTACTTATAGCAGAAACGGTTGAAATGAGAATTCGAGAACATTCTATTAATATTCGTTGTCCTTATATAATCTCGGACTCACGGGCCTTTGTGCACATGTGCAATTAACAGAAGTCTCTCACACTAATGTATAAATATAGGGGGAAAAGTTTGAAATGTCAGTTTTACCATCCTTCTTGTAAAAACGTCTTGATGGCGAAAAGTTTGGTCCCGTCGAAGGAGTTTAGATTTAGAAGATATTACATGATTTCATATGGAGTTTTGATTTTAATTTTGACAAAATATGTTCAGTCATCCTGAGTGTCTGGAGCTGGTTGATGTCAACTTGTTTTCCGGTGCTTGAAGGGTTCACATACTGGAAGTATGAGCACATTGAGGTATTTTTATAATTTTCTTATACTCAGAGATTTATAATTAAATGTAAATTTTGATTTATTCTATTTCATTTTATCCCAGAAGTTGGAAAAGAAGATCTCTCATTTCGACATTGAGGTAACTCTCAAATTTATTAGTACAGTTTATAAAAGGAGATAAACTGAGATTTCTATCTCTTAGATACTTTACTAAATATATGTAAATAAGATTAAAATACATTTATCTCATTTTGCAAAAGTGACGATTTTGCTTCGGTGAAGATAGGATATTAGAGGTGGAAAAGGAATTAGAAAATGTGAATTGGAATATCATCGGCTTTGCTGAAACAAGAAGAAGAAATTAATCATGTAAGTTTATCAAGTGGAAATCTGCTGTACACCAATGGAAACAGAGAAAAGAGCAAAGGTGGAGTTGGCTTTCTGGTCCATAAAGATATAAAAAACAGCATTTTGGAATTCAAAAGTACATCACAAGGGTGTCAGGACTACTACTCAGGATTTCTAAGAGGAACACACTAAAGGTTATAACGATATATGCACCAACATCGAGCCAAGATGATGAAGAGGTTGAGGAAATGTACACTGAAATTGAGACTTCTAGATGAACAGGATTATGGAAAAGGCATTTGACTCCATATAGCATAAGGCAATGTTTCGGGCACTGGAAAGACAAGGCATAAATACCCCATACATTATGATTTTTAAGAAAATATATGAGAACGCTACCTACTTTATTAGATTAGACAAAGAGAGTAGCAAATTTAAAATTGAGAAAGGAATTCGACAGGAAGACTCAATATCTCCAAAGTTGTTCACTGCTGCTCTTGAGGAAGCTTTCAGAAGATTGGACTGATTGCAGAAAGGAGTCAATGTGATTGGAGAGTACCTAAACCATTTACGATTTGCAGATGACGTTGTAATCTAAGCCATAATCCCAAAGAATTAGAGGAAAATCTTAATCAGTTATGCAGAGTTTGTAAGGATTTCGGACTAAAGATGAACAGGGCTAAAACAAAAGTAATGATTAACAAGTATGGCACAGAAAAGGATATAATCATTGAAGGAGCCATAATTGAAAAGGGGATATTCATATACTTATCTGGGACAAGTTATTAACTGTAATAATGATAAATGGCTGGAAGTCAAGAGAAGAACAAATTTTGGATGGATAGCATTCAGGAAATATAGTCACATACTGAAGAGCAATATCCCAGTTTGTCTGAAACGTAAAATAATGAACCAATGTATACTCCCCACCAAGACTTATGGAAGTGAAACTTGGACACTCACCAAAAGAATGGAAGGGAAGCTGAAAAACACACATCGAAGAATGGAACGAATTATATTAGGAATCAGACTGTTAGATAAGAAGAGAAACACAGATTATACAGTAAACACAAATAAAGGGCATTCTTATCAAAACTAAAGAACTTAAATGGACATGGATAGGACATATAGCTTGAAGACATGACAGATGGACAAAGAAAATAACAGAATGTTACCTAAGAGAAAAGTTTTCTTTTAGCTGCAAAATGAGTATTTTGCATCTACATTCACACATGAGGAATTATTAAGGTCTGAAAATGGCAGAAGATTATCAAATTGTAGCAGGATACTTAATGATTTTGTAATAACTGAAAGCAAAGTGGAGGAGAAATTGTTGAAGTTAAACATAAGAAAGGCACCTGGGGTGGATGGGATCTATCCAGTTATATTAAAGGAGGTGGCAAAGCAACTAAGCAAACCTTTAGCCATAATTATGAGAGCATCTTTGGATTCAGGGGAGGTCTACACGAACTGGAGATGTGCAAATGTATCACCAATTCACAAAAGGGGATCGAAGGGTGACGAGTAATTACAGACCAGTAAGTTTAACTTCTGTTCCGGGTAAAATAATGGAGTCATTGGTTAAAGATGCATTGCAGGATCATCTAGACAAGACTGCAGCAATAATTCAGACACAGAATGGGTTTGTTAAAGGAAAGTCTTATCTGACAAATTTGATAGGATATTATGATGTGGTTACAAAGGAACTGGATGCCAAAAATAATTTTGATATCATATATTTCGATTTCAGGAAAGCTTTTGACACTGTTGCGCATGGAAGACTATTGTACAAATTGGAGCAGAATGGTATTAAGGGTAAGTTGCTACAATGGATAAAAGGATGGTTAAGTGGGAGAAGACAGAGGGTGGTAATCAATGGGTGCTGCTCTTCTTGGACTAATGTTATTAATGGAGTCCCATAGGGTTCGGTGTTGGGTCCACTGTTGTTATTATATTTATCAATGATATTAATCAAGGTATATCAGGCTTAATGTCGAAGTTTGCAGATGATACAAAGGTTGGCAGGGTTGTTAATGACAGTAATGGCAGTGTGCTACTGCAACAGGATCTGGATAATTTGGGTAGATGGGCTAAGAAGTGGCAACAGAAGTTTAACCTTGACAAATGCAAAGTACTGCATATGGGTAGAAGTAACCTCAGAGAAATGTACCAACTGTGTGGTACTACACTTAAGGTGGTAGAAAAAGAAAAAGACCTGGGAGTAATTGTGCAGTCAGATATGAAGTTTTCTGAGCAATGCAGACAGGCTGCCAGGGCAGGTCATGGGGTTTTGTCAATGATATATAGGAATTTTGCTAGCAGGGAGAAGGAGGTGATTGTCCCTTTATATAAGGCAATGGTCAGGCCACGCCTTGAGTACTGCGTACAGGTCTGGAGGCCTCATTTTAGGAAGGATGTAGATTTACTTGAGCGTGTACAGAGAAGGGCAACAAGATTGGTGAGGGGAATGAAGGGATCCTCTTACCAAGAGAGGCTTAATTGCTGCAAATTGCAGTGGCTGGAGACTAGGCACCTGCGCAGTGATCTGATTGAGGTATATAAGGCCTTGAATGTGTTGAGCACGCTGAATTCTGATGGGATCCTTGCACTTGTTCAGATTACGAACCTAAGGGGGGCATAAATTCAAATTAAGAAGACAGATGTAGAATAGTTGTGCGGAAATTTGCCTTTAGCCAGCGGGTGGGTGATTAATTGCTGGAACAAACTTCCATCTGTCGTTGTGGAAGTTAACAGGTTAAATAAATTTAAGGAGGAACTGGACTGGAGGGAATGTTGTGATTTTTTTTTTTTTTTTTTGGCTGATGCTGCATAAGCTCATACACTTGCTTTCTTGCATCACATGCCACTACTACTACTTGGAAGACAACAAAGGAGATGGACAGATGAAATTCATGTGGGTAGTAAATGGATGGCCATTGCACAAAACAGAAGGAACTGGAAAGTTGCTGGAGAGGTCTTCATCCTGCAGTGGATTGAAAATGGGTGATGATGATGATTTTGCAAAATCCTACAAAAGCATATTCCACTGATTAAAAAAAAATCTTTTTTTTAAGAAACATTTTGGATCCTTCCTGCTCCACTCATTTAGCTATAAAATGTGCCACTTGCATTGAGTGAACTGAGATTCTACAGTGTTCCTTTTTATTTTTTTTTATTTAAATAACATGTAAGTTGCATAGATTAAGAATTAACACGTATAAACTATATTGGATATTACATAGATAATATAGCATGTGTATTGTGTCAATTATTAATTTGAAGTAAAAAAAAAAAAAAAAAAAAAATTAAGCATGTTGCAGTGTTTTATTGTTTGAAACAACAATAACAGCTTTACTTACTTGCATTCTTTACACCTGTAACCAAAGAACATTGGTTTCTCACAGAAGTGACAAGTTGTGACTTTTAATGTAGAGGTGAACCTACAGAAGTAACATGCATCATTAGCACATACAATATTAATTAAATTACCAAATACAGTCAAATCAAAAGACATGATTATACATTATACACCTTGTGTACTGATCATATGCACTTTGGCTGTTATGAGTTACAAAATAATGATGCAAGGAAAGAATCTGCCATCAAATAATAATAATAATAATAAAAAAAGTGTACCATATTACAAGTACGAACCCCAGGCAGTACCAGATTATACAGTAAACACAAATAACCATGCCATAATAACAGACAAGACACTCCTGCACAACAGACCAGACATAACCCTTGTCAACAAAAAGGAAAAGGCTACCTATCTAAAGGACAGAGCGGTGCCCAACACTAGCAGCCTCCAGAAAACCCATGACAATACATGAACCTAAGACAGGAGATCAAAGAGATGTGGCATATGCAACAAGTAACGACCATCCCAATCATCGTATCTACCACTGGTATGGTGTCAAAAACGCTACACAACAGCCTAGCAGCAATAGGTATCCCAGAAAACAACTACAAAGAACTCCAGAAAGTCACAATCTTGAACAAATGTAGGATAGTCAGAGTTCTTCGACCAACGATAACACCAGACATAACAACCACCCTATGTACCTGGTAGTGTCACGGGGTGGAAACCCCAGCCAGGCAAAAATAATGAGCAGCAACAACAATAATAAATATTTTCTTTACTTCTTCGAAATATATATCTAATCCTATATCTAATTTTACTTAGTTAATGTCAATCCTTCTAAACATATACTGTGTTATCTTGCAAAAAGGAGCCTACTGCTTCTATGCTTATCTTTGACGACACTTGAAACCTCTAGAGAAGATTGCATATATCTATTAGGAATTACCCTGACTTCTAACTACTCTTGGCATAAGCACATTGGAAATATTGCTTCCTCTTCATCTAAAAAAACTGGGGTTTCTCTTTCGCTCTTAGCATTACTTTTCTTCTAAAGAACTATTCACTCTGTACAAACTTCAAATATGCCCTACTATGGAATACTGTTCCCACATCTAGAGTAGATGCCTTTTCTACAGCTATTTCTGTAGGCAACTATTCTTCTGAATTTGCATCTGTAATTCACCCATACACTCTTCCAAACCAGTCTGAACACATTCCACAGCCAGTCAGCATCCATTTACTGTCCAACTTCAAACTCATAAAACCAACTCCTTTTATCCCCTCAACTTCTGTTTTCTGGAACAATCTTCCTTCATATGCAATTCCTGAAAAGTATAATCTACAGAAATTGAAGTCTAATAGCAACATAGTCGTCTGTCTTCTCAACCTTCAATCTACACATGGTACTAAGTATAGCAAGCCCTCACATTATAACACGGTTCGCTCTATGCTGATTTGATATAATGTTGTTCTTATATTATAACCCATATCTCACTCTAACACTGTCACAACTGACTATAATGCTGTTTTACCAGTGTACAGATAAAATTTTTGGCATGTTTAACGAAAACGTTTCATCTGATGTAGTCGACAGCTTGAAAATGAATAGCAAAACAGCATTAAAACATTTCCCACAACAATTTGTAAAATTTTCTTCCACGCTAATTGAATTGCAGTATGGTGGCTTGTTACGTAGTTCCGAGATCATTTTAAAAAATGATCACGTATAATGCTTGTAATATTTGCATTATATGCATTTATCCGAAGTCTAGTTATCACTCGGTACAGTGTTAGGTAACGGACAGTTTACTCGAACATTGTATAATAATTAATGCAACACAGTTATATTTTCGAAGATGAATAACGACGGATAAGAATTAAAAAGTAACAACGTCTGTACATGGTACTAAGCTTACTAAGGTTGGTTGGTTTGTTTCGGGATTAGGTGCATCAACAACTATGGCCATAGTGCACCATACATATGGTAAGTATGCATGCCATTTCTTCTCAAGTAGAGATAATGGTGGGAAAAAAGGTACCAGAAAGTAATTTAACTAACTAAAGGAGGTAATATATTTTAATCATCTTGAGAAAGTTATAAATGCTTGAGACATTTGTTTCATTATTTAAAAGTGAAGTAAGTGTAGGAGGATCTTCTGTTGTGGCTGGAGTGCAAATATTCTGGCATTCTCTTGTATATTTTGTGCATTCAACAAGAATATGTTTCAATGAAAGCATTGTATTACAGTGATGACACTGAGGGGGTACCTCTCCTCTTAAAAGATAACCATGAATGATATTTTGACCTATTCGCAGATAAGCCAATATTACCTCCTGATGTCAGATTGAACTGAAGCTGGAAAGCCATCGCTCAAGGTTTGACTTGATACTTCAAAGCTTATTGTTAGGTATTTTCCCATGATAACTGCCATGTTATCATGGGAAATGGCACATGCATTTTTCCTGGATTATTGGTCAATAGTCTCGATGAGGCATTTTCCACTTGTTCTCAGGTGGTAAGTGAGCTAATTTGGCAGCATTGTCTGCCAGTTCATTTCCAGGAATTGCCATATGTCCTGGGGACCCAGCAGAAGTGCATGTTTTTACAAAGTTCTGATAAGGTATGTAAAGAGCTGACTATTCCTTTCACGACTGGGTGAGTGATGTTCATGATGTTTTTTAGTGCTTGAAGTGCACTTAAATCTGTGAAAATAATGCTGTTGTTAATATCAGAGGACTCAATGTAATTCAGTGCAACCTGAATTGCTATTAGTTCGGTGGAGAATATACTGAACTCATGTGACAACTGATAAGCTAATGTGATGTTTGGAAAAACTGCGGCGATCCCAACGTGGACATCATTCTCTGATCCATCAGTATGTACTACGACAAAGCTGGGAAACTGGTCCACTACCGCATGGTATAGTTGCAAGAAGTTTTCTCTATGCAATGTAAATTTATTCCATTCATGTAGATGTAAGTCACATGAAGGTGGAGTGATATTCCAAGGAGCAAGAGAGGATGGGAGGCTGTGCGCTACCTTGGTTAAATTTAGTTCTTCTAAGAGGTGTTTTATTCTCATACCCAAAGGATGGTTAGCATTAGGGCGGTTTTGGTATAACCTGCTGTGCTCTGATGTGGAAAGTATCTGCCAGTTTCGGTGTTCTGGCATAGATCTAATTTTATAGGCATAACGTAGTATCATCTGATTGAAAGAGGGGGGTTCATGTGCTTCAACATGTAGGCTATGTATTGGAGACATGTATCAGTTGTCATCTGATTGAGAGAGGGGATTAATGTGCTTCAACATGTAGGCTATGTATTGGAGACATGCGATATGCTCCTAAGGCAATGCGTATTCCACTATGTTGGATAGGGTCAAGCCAGCGAAGGGCACTAGGTCTTGCTGAACTATACACTGGTGCTCCATAGTCAAGTTTCAATCTTATTAAGGCTCTATATAGCCGTAATAGAGTAAGGCGATCACCTCTCCACTTAGTTGCAGAGAGAACCCGGATGATATTTAGTTTTTGTTGACATGATGTTCTTAGTCTTTTGATATGCTCAAGGAAAGTGAGTTTATGGTCTAAAGTGATTCCTAAGAACCGTATGCTGGGATGAACTGCTATTGGTTGGTGATTCAGTTGTAGCTCCGGATTGGGGTGGAATTTGCATTGGTGGCAAAAATGGATGCAAAGTGTTTTTTGTGGACAAAGTTGAAATCCATTAGTCTGAGCCCATGAACAGATCTTAGTTATTGCCCCCTGCAACTGTCTCTCAACAGTATTCATGTTTTTCGCATGACATGAATAACTCCTTGTTCTTTCAGTTCTTCTAACATTTCTTCTTCAGATATATCTAGTAAGTCCCAGTCTGAGATCACTCTTAGAAGTGTTCAGTGATCTGCGGGGCATTACAGTTACTGGGAGTCCTGCAAAGAAATTAATTTTCAGAAGTTGCTCAGAATGTTTGGCATTAAATGTCTCGATGAGAATATCTCCTGACCTGAGTCTTTTTACAGATTTCAGAGATCCAACTCTACTTTCCATTTCCTTTTGAACTCTAAATGGAAAACGTTTGCCAACTGCATTCTCACCATTTGAATGGATGATCAAATAAGGTGGAATTGGATAGGTCTCTGGCTCAGTTTTTTGGTGCTTTGCAGTTCCTGCTGTGGAATTATCTTTTTTTTTTTGATATCTGGGTTGCGTCTGGCTGTTGTTATTTGGTTTTGAGGAACATTAGCAATTAAGGCTATATTGCTCCGGGGATATGCGGTGGTCATTTGCTGACCTTTCCGCATCCTCCGTAGGTTGCGTCTGGCAGCCCAGATAAGTATGAGTTTGACTTATTCATGCTATGCTCTTTTTGGCCCTGGGAGATTGTCTTTTCTCCCAGGTTACCAGCCTCACCACGTGGAGGCAAGAGCGGTGCCACTTAGTGACCCAAGCGAAGAAGAGAGTTAGTATTAACTAAAAATTAAAGAGGGATTAAAGAAGGTGGCTTTCCTATCTAGGTTATAGTATTTGAATATATCTATTTAATTATAATATTCAGGAGTTATTGGACTTTCGAAACTCAGGAGAAATGTATTTACAGTTAAGCGTACTAGATAATCACTCTGGTCACTAATATTTCTTGATGCTCGGAGCCTTTTCTAAGGTAAGAAAAAGACTGAATTTGAAAATTAAATTATACGTTTTGAAGTGAATCGATTCCGTTCAACGACAAGTAGATGTGTGAAATCATTTAGAATCGGCAGATTCAACTGTGAGAAAAATTATAAATAATAAAGAATTAATTTTATCAGTGGGAAAGACAGTGTTTCACTCCAAGCAACTAAATTGGTTATGGCTAGGCCATAACAATTATAACTGAAACACAGACACTTTCTAAATAATTTTATTGAAGATAATATCCAATGCACAATTCCATTAAGTTAAATATTATTAAATAAAAAGCAATTAGCCTATATGATGATCTGAAGAAAGCTCACCTTAGGGGGGGAAAAAAATGTGGAACCATTTAAAGCTAGTAAGGGCTGGTTCGATAGATTTAAAATTCAGGGAGAAGCCATAAGTGCAGATCAAGAAGGAGCCGAAACTTTCAAAAAATAGCTTCTTAAAATTATTTTAGAGAGGTGTTATACTTCTCAACAAGTTTTTAACATAGATGAACCAGGACTTTTTTTGGAATGCCTAAAAGAAGTTTCATATCGAAAGAAGAAAAAAACATGACAGGCTTCAAAGTGGCGAAGGATTGGTTGACTATATTGTTGAGTGGTAACACTGTGGGGGATTTTAAAGTAAAACCCCTTTTAGTTTACTAGGAAAAGGGCCAAAGTACAACCCAAAATCGACAAAAGATTAAAAAACTTGACAGCCCAGGGCCATCAGATTAATAAATTCATGATTTTAAGTTTAATTTTGACACATAATGTAGTTAGTTACCATAATTATATACATGTGTAATGGAGAATATTTTATATGTACAGATTTTTAATTAACATTAAATATTTTGACCAATTTGGCATCTTTTCACTACTGTTTATTACTGTTTATCATATTTCACTACTGTTAACAAGCACGACTGTACTTGATAACAGGAGAGATTGCTTCTACAGGGATGGGATACACTTAAATAGAAAGGGTGCAAGAATATTTGCTGATGCTATCGAGGCAGTGTTAGGTGGGTCGGAAAACTGCTAGCTTTGGGGGAGACAAAGACCAATAGATTGACAGTAGCCACTGCAGAAGTGAAAGAGATTCTTGCACTGCTTCTATTAGAATGAGCAGAAGCCTGAAAAACAAGATGCATGATATTTCAGAGACTACTGGGAGCCATTGCGGTACAAGTAAACACATGGGTTGTGTTAGGGTGGCTAACAATAGAAACAGGTGCAGGTATACTTGCGTGTACACCAATGCTAGGAGTTTAGTAAACAAATTTGATGAATTTGAGGTATTGCTCAAAACATCAAAGGCAGATATTGTTGGGATATCAGAGACGTGGTGTCACACAGATATAAGGGATGCAGAACTGGAATTTGGGGAGTACAACGTCTACAGAAAGGATAGACAGGATAGGAAGGGGGGGGGGGGTTATGCTATTAGTTAAGAAACACAAAAACCAAGGAAGTGAAGCCAGTTGACATCGCTGGACAGTGCAGTTTCATATCGTAGGGTACTAGGAAAGGATAGACAGGATAGGAAGGGGGGGAGGGGTTATGCTATTAGTTAAGAAACACAAAAACCAAGTGTTGAGTCAGTTTGGTGTGAGCATAAGCATTGGGAGATCAAAATTGAGAGTGGGAGTGTGCTATAGGCCTAATGACTCTGATGAGTATAATAAGAAACTGTACAGGGAAATAGAGTGGGCCAGTAAATCAGAGAGTCTTACAAAGGGTACTAGGAAAGTTTTGCAATACAGCTTTGTTTATTTAATTTTTTCAAAGTAATTTCCTCTACATTCAATACACCTCTCCATCCTCCGAAACCAATCTTTAAACCAGTTCTGCCAAGTTTCACTAGGGAGTAAAGCACACTCGTTGTCCCAAGCCCGTAGAAGGTCCTCATCACTGGAAAACCGCCTCCCTTTTAGCTTCATTTTCACATGCGGGAACAGTGCAAAGTCGCAGGGAGCATTTTCGTGATGGAGGTACCAGGTATCCATTCTTGACTTTGGCCGCAGGTTCTTCATAGATCCAATGACTTTAGGCAGGCATTGTTCAGTATACCACTTAGCTGTGACTGTCTTCTGCGTGTCCAAAACGACACGTTCCACAATTCCACTCGATTTGAAAAATACAGCTATCATTTTCTTCTTTACAGATCGGGATTTTCTGACAATTACGGGTGTGTCGTCATCATCAAAGACCCAAACTTTGTTTTGAGCCTTGGTCGGCAGATCGTAATAGTACAGCCAAGTCTCGTCACCTGTCACGATGTTGTTCACATACCGAGATTGTCCCTTATCAAACTTTTTTAACATCTCCCAGCACCAAGTCACACATCGTGTCATCTGCTCTTCAGTCAGTTGACGCGGCACCCAGAGAGAACAAAGTTTCTTCATGTTCAAATGATCTTGCAGAATCGAACGAATTGCTGGTGCATTTAGGCCCAAAGTATCCTCTATCTGTTGGTAGGTCACTCGCCTGTTTTCGTCAAGCATTTTCCTCACAGCAGTAACGTTTTCCTCCGTAACTGACGTTCGTGGCCTTCCCGGCTTCTCAGAATCCTCCAGAGTGAAATTTCCCCTTTGGAATTCTCTATACCACCTGAATATCGTTGTACGATGTGGACAATCATCATCTAGTGCAAGAGTCATTTCTTCTAAGCACTGGTCTATGGTTAAACCACGCACAAAACTATACCGCAAAACTGTCCTTATCTCATTTCGTGACCACGATGCCATCGCAAGCACTTTACACTCTCACTACTAATGAATAACTGAGCCCATCGACTTGGCGCGGCGGCTACTATGCACGTATGAACATGTCTCACCATGCAGCAACAAGCAGTTTCCTGTGATTCATTGTTGCGTCATATTGCAAAACTTTCCTAGTACCCTTTGTATAATGGGAGATTTTAATTTCCCAGATATTGACTGGAATTTGGGGGCTGGTCACTCACACACTAGCAGGGCTTTTGTGGATTTATTGGATGATTGTTTTCTACATCAGCATGTTCGGGAGGCAACTAGAGGGAGTAATACTCTTGATTTGATTATCAGCAGTGATTCTTCATGCATTAAGAATCTGCAGATAAATGAACCACTAGGTGGCAGTGATCACAGTGTGCTGAAGTGGGATTTACTCAAAGAGGTAACTACCATTAGGGGTAAAGGGAAGGGATATTGCTTCCGTAAAGGCGACTGCGATGGACTGAGACAGTATTTAAATTCTATACAGTGGGACCAACTGATGATGTTACCAACAGCAAATTCAAAATGGGAAGCATTCAAAGAACTTATCTTGGAAGCTACTAGGCTTTACATACCAACTAAGAAATATTGTTCAAGGTTTAGGCCAAAATGGATGTCAGATGAACTAATGAGGCATATGGCAGAGAAGAAAAATGTATGGGTTACTTACAAATTAACACATGACACAGAAGCCTATGATAGATAAAAGTTGATATGCAACCAAGTTACAAAGGAGGTTAGGCAGGCGAAGGCAGATTACGAGAAATCTTTGGCAGGGGATGCAAAGAAAAACAGTAAACAGTTCTTTACTTATGTAAACTCTAGAAGGAAGGGGATGAATCAGATTGGTCCACCTGATATTGATGGGTCACTGTTGATGATCCTGCTCAGGTAGCTAGCAAACTAAATGAATATTTTGCATCGACATTCACACATGCGGAGTTATTCAGCGAGGGGAATGCCAGAGGTGTATTCAACTCTAGCAGTAAGCTACAGAATCTTGAAATAACTGGGAGTAAAGTGGAGGAGAAATTGTTGAAGATAAACACAAGAAAGGCACCCGGGGTGGATGGGATCTAACCAGTTATATTAAAGGAGGCAGCAAAGGAAGTAAGCAAACCCTTAGCCATAATTATGAGAGCTTCCTTGGACTCGGGGGAAGTACCCATAGACTGGAAATGTGCAAATGTGACCCCAATTCACAAAGGAGGATCAAAGGCTGACACAAGTAATTATAGACCTGTGAGCTTGACTTCTGTTCCAGGAAAGTTAATGGAGGCACTGGTTAAGGAGGCACTGCAGGATCGTTTAGACAGGACTTCAGTTATAGCTCGGACACAGCATGGTTTTGTTAAGGGGAAGCCTTGCCTGACCAATTTGATTGGATACTATGATGCAGTTACAAAAGAGCTGGATGCAGGGAATAGCTTTGATATTATATACTTGGATCTTAGAAAGGCTTTTGATACTGTTGCACATGGAAGACTGCTACACAAATTTGATCAGTGTGACATTGGAGGCAAATTGCTGCTATGGATAAAGGGATGGTTGAGGGGGAGAAGACAGAGAGTGGTAATCAATGGACACTGCTCATCGTGGACTAATGTTATTAGTGGAGTCCCTCAGGGCTCAGTGTTGGGTCCATTATTGTTTTCTGTATTTATAAATGATATTGATGATGGTATATCAAGCTTAATGTCCAAGTTTGCAGACGATACAAAGGTTGGCAGGGTTGTCAAGGACACTACTGACACTATGCTGCTGCATAGTGTCAGTAGTGATCATAGGATCTGGAAAGGTTGAGCAGATGGGCTGAGAGGTAGCAAATGAAGTTTAACATTGACAAATGTAAAGTACTACACATGGAAATCAGCAACCCCAGAGCAACGTATCAACTCTGTGGTACTACACTGACAGTGGTAGAGAATGAAAGGGACTTGGGGGTGGTTGTGCAGGCAGATATGAAGTTCTCTGAGCAGTGCAGACGGGCTGCAAGAGTAGCTCATGGAGTATTGTCAATGATATACAGGAATTTTTCCAGCAGGGATAAGGAGGTGATTATTCCCTTGTATAAGGCAATGGTCAGGCCACACCTAGAGTACTGTATACAGGCCTGGAGGCCTCATTTCAAGAAGGATGTAGAGCTGCTGGAACGAGTACAGAGAAGGGCAACAAGATTAGTGAATGGAACAAAGGGGTGCTCTTACGAAGAAAGGCTTAAGTTTTGAGAATTACAGTGTCTGGAGACTAGGCACCAGTGAGGTGATCTGATAGAGGTGTATAAAGCCCTGAATGGTTTGAGCATGCTCAATGCTGATGGGATTCTTCCTCTAGCTCAGAATAATCACCTGAGAGGGCATAAATTCAAATTGAGGAAAGACAGATGTAGGATAGACGTGTGGAAATTTGCCTTTAGCCAGCGGGCGGTTGGTTGGTGGAACAGACTTCCATCCCTTGTCGTGGAGGTTGATAGCCTAAATAAGTTTAAGGCTCAGCTGGACAGGTATTTTGAACGAACAGAGGGGTGAAGTGGAAGTGGGTTTTTTTTTTTTTTTTTTTGGCTGATGCTGCATAAGCTTTCTTTCTTGCATCAAATGCCTCTACTAATGCTAATGCTAATGATAGTCACAGTGGTATAGACCACGACTCACAAATACATATGTCACATTACCGGAATATGGCACTCACTTAACACTGTTTTTTGGAACGAATTATCAGCGTTAAGCGGGGGTTATCTGAACTATAGTTTTAATACCTTTTATGTTTGAGTTTTTTTACAAAAAAAAAAAAAAATAATTTACATAAGCTCTCTAACTCTATACAGTCAGGTAGGAACTTGTTCCAATAGCTGATTATGGTTTCATTAAAGGAAATTTTCTTGCAGTCCATCTACAATTGCCGTTTCTAAATATGAATCAGTGTCCCCTTGTTTCAGTCATTTTAGAAAGGGAAAATATGTTCCTATCAAGCCTATTTAACTCTGCTATGCACCTCAATCAGATCTCGATGCAGATGCCAGGGTTCCAAACTTTGAAGCTTACAGAACGGCAGCCATTACTATGGGAATATTTATTTAGATTCACAATACTTTTGTTGCCTCCCTATCCCAAGTCTCTGTCTTTCCTAAAATGAATGAATAAATAAATAATAAATTTCTTTTATTCTGTAAATGGTTGAGGCTGAAAGAGCCTTCAAGACCCATATACAGTATTCAAGATGTGATGTGACCACTGATTTGTATATTGGGATAACTGCCTCTTTATATCTATTGGCAAAATTCATGTAAATCACTGAAAGTATCATGCCCTGTCATGGAGGCCTTACTACATTGTTGAGAGAACTTCAACATCAGACTTATTACAACCTCAAAGTCCTTTTATTATGTAATTAATATGTAAATATTAAAACAATACAATAAGGGTGCTTTCTTCTCCGACTTCCCAGAGTTGATAAATTAATTTGGGATAGGTATGATTAGAGATAGAACCTTGCATTTTAATAGCATTAGCATTCAATTGTAATTTTTGACCTAATAATGAATAATGTCTTTTTACAACAACATTCTGTGGATTGCTGTTAAAAATACTGTCACAATAAAATTTAGCATGAAACTTCTGAAATTGTCATCACTAACACTGATGAGAAAAAAAAACAAAAACAACAAAAAAGTCCTGAAGGACACCCCACCTGTATCACTGGTTCATTTGGAGCACTGTTCATTATAATACCTCAAGAATCCTTGTTTGCTGTCACAACAGACGTGTTGGCAAGATGTTCTGAGGGCAGCAACATTTCAAACGAGTAGAAAGATAATGCTAGAGAAACAAAACTAAATAATTTCAAGGTAGTGTGTCAGGATAGTAAACTACAGAAGAATACTTAGTCATGTCTAGAGTAATGTCGGGAGTGTAATGTAACACAGTAATGTCAGGAGGGTTCACAACAAAATGGGTAAATTCAAACTACTGGGTAGAACAACTAATACTGACATAATAGGACTAACAGAATATGATGCCACCCAGAAATTGAGAATGACAAGTCCATTACGGTATTTTTAATGTATTTAGGAAAGATAAAAGGAGTGGTGGAGTTGTGCTGCTTACCAAAAGCAGCCTGAGCATGAAAACAGCTTTTGCCAAGTCAGAAATTACTTCTGAAAGCACAGAAATCTGTGGTGTGAGTTAGTTGGAAGAAAAAGGTATAATGAGTGGGAGTAATCTACAGACTACAAGTGAAGAGTATAAGGAGCCCCTACACAGAGATGGAATTAATAGATGTCAGAGCTGCAATGCCTCACTAACACAGATGGAATGTGAAAGCAAGTGTGATGCCTTATTATGAGTGACTTCAATCTGCACCTAACTGATTGGAATAAGTGGGAGGGAAACTCACCATGGGGAACAATTTTTAAATAAACAATGATTATTATTTGTATCAGCATGTTAGAGAAAATACTTGGGGTAAGAATTTTCTAGACCCCATCATTAGTGACAAATCAGGCATCACACGGCTTAAAGTAAAGGAACCACTGGCAGTTGGTGATCAGGCAGTAATTGGTTGGAAAATGAAGAAAGATGTTGCAGTAGTTAAAAGTAAAAGTAAGGATTTTAATTTCAGAAGAGGGGACTATGGCAGTTTAAGGCACTACATGGCATCTATGGGCAAATTGCAGAGGGATGGTGAAAACATTAGAATCTGGAATTCCTTCACAGCAATAATCACAGAAGCAAGGAATGCATGCAGAGCTGGGCTGGTCAAATAGAGCAGCAAAATACAGCATAGGAAAGCCACAACAGCTAAAGTTGATCTGTAATAATATCACAAATAACGTTAGGGAGGCGAAGGCTGAGTATGAGAAAACACTGGTAAAGAGAGCAAGGAATGGGGACAAGGAGTTTTCCATGTATGTGAATACAAAGAAGAAAATAAATTGGATTAGAACCTTATGCACTAGGTTTGGGAAAGTGTTAGCTAACCCATCTGATGTTGGAAATGAATTTAACAGGTACTTTGCATCTGTCTTTACTGACAAAAGACCTTTTATGCTGAGGAGAGACTGGACATGTGAAGCTGAACCATCTGAAATTAGTGATTTCAAAAGGGTAGATGATGTTGATGGCATATACCCAATAATTTTGAAGGAGGCAGCCAGAGAGTGCATTGAAACACTGAAATTAATTATGAGGGCATCTTTGGACTTGGGAGACATTCGTTTGGATCGAAGAAATGCCAACGTATCACCAATAAATAAAGGCAGTCTCAAGAGTGAAATCGGTAACTACAGACCAGTTAGTCTTTTGATTTGATTTTTTTTTTTGATTTGGTAGTTGTTGGCGCATCGGCTTCTGTGGCCATATTGCACCTCCCAAGGTTTTTGCAATACTTTGATCCAAGCCCGAGGCAGGAATCGAACCCGCGACCTTTGGGTTGCCGGGCAGGTACTTTACCCACTCGGCTAGCCCAGTCGGCCCAGTTAGTCTGACTTCAGTGGTAAGAGAAATCTTGGAGGCAATTATTCAGAGTGCAACCCAGGGACATTTAGATAGAAATGGCATTCTGAAGGTCAAACAACATGGTTTTGTTAAGGGAAAATAATGTTTAGCTAATCTGGTAAGCTATTTTTACAAAGTTTATTTGGATTTCAGCAAGGCATTTGACTCAGTCCCTCAAGAGGGGTTACTGTACAAGGTGGAACATGTTGGGATCACTGGAAAGATTCTAAGATGAATTGCAGGGTGACTACAGGGCAGAAGGCAAATGGTTGTGATTAACAGATATTCTTCAGATTGTTGTAATGTCAGAAGTGGGATCCCAAGGAACAGTCCTTGGACCACTGTTGTTTCTGATTTTCATTAATATTGATGAAGGGATAAAGGGCACGATATCAAAATTTGCAGATGACATAAATATTGAGAAAGTTGTTAATGATCAGTGCTAAGCAGCACTCCTTCAGGATAACTCGAACAGGCTTCGGGAATGGTAAGAAAGGTGGAAGCTATATTTTAATACAGCAAAATGCAAAGTCCTGCATTTTCAAATAACAACCCCAAAATAACTTATACTCTTGGTGGGGTCAAATTAAAAACAGTAGAGGAATAAAGGGATCTGGAAATTATGATATGGGCAGATATGAAGTTTTCTGGGTAGTATAAACAAGCTCATGGTGTCTTATCGATGATTTACTAAACGGTATGCTGTAGAGAAAAAGAGAGAGAGAGATAATAATTCCATTTACAAGGCAATTGCAAGACAGCATTTGGAATACTGTGTCTAAGTATGGAGACCTCATCTGAAAAGAGACATTGAGCTTCTTGAAAGAGTCCAAAGAAGGATTAAATACACTAGATAAAAGACACTAAATACACTGAGATAAACTGAAATTGGGATGAGTAAAATATGCATGGTCAATGTGAGGAAGCAATATCTTCCTCTTCATTGGCGATAAGTATCCTTCATTGGTTTCTCAGGGAAGCTAGATATCCATATTCATGATTGACTTTTGATCTGGTGGAATTTACTGACACATTCAATCCACACACTTGGACCCATTCCAGATTTCATGTTTGTGGATAATGCTTTTAAAGCTCATATAAGGAGCTACAGAAGACAAGGATAATCAACTGGTTGCTGCACATTTACTGTTTTATTTGGGAAAAAACCAGACTGTCCTAGTATCCAGAAAAAGGATATTTCCTTACTGTGTTCTTGACAGTGATGAATGCAAACTCTAATATCTTTCAATATTAGATGAGAAGAGGAAATTTTTTTGCATAACAGATACAGCACTAAAGGAAATTGTATAAATTATGGCAGACTACTCACAGAGAGAGAGAGAGAGAGAGAGAGAGAGAGAGAGAGAGAGAGAGAGAGAGAGAGACAGAGAGAGAGAGAGAGAGAGAGAGAGAGAGAGAGAGAGAGAGAGAGAGAGAGCGCTTGCACATTATCTACTCTTGTTGAACTGCACTTAGCTCTGCTGTAAGTATGCTGAAATTTGAATTAGATAGAATGAACCGGAGCTGCAATGCTCAATACGTTCGACATTGATATCAATATTTGTAAAATAAGAGAAGTTTACCTCAATATAGTACATAGAACAATACTCTCCAGAAATTAAAACAAAAAAAAAACAAAAATCTTACATTAGAGTAACAAATAATTAAAAATCAATTTAACACCTTTAAAAATAAGAAAATTAAAATAATTTAACAAAAAAATTGCAAAATGATTTTCATTCCTGAAGCTGACAACGCTTTTCAACTGTATGTCGTAATCATAGGAAAATTACTGAATATGGGTGATATCAATCAATAATATGCTTGTATCCGCATGTTGATTAACACGAATATTCAGAGGAAAACGCGTTGAACCTTGGTAAGACATGTCGCAATCACCGCAAGAAATGTTGTATACCAGGTTATTAATTTGTGTTGTGAACAAGGAAAGGACTGAGGGATTGTTCAGAATAGTGAATAATTTCCTGGCCACAATTTTAAATTCGGTATCTTTAAAGAATCTGTTAAGCTGTTTGTGCCACTGTTCAACTTATGGGACAGAAATAAAGTATTTTTTGATATTACTATTGTTGGTTGGTGTAATATTTTGTATCCTATCCTTACCTTGTATCCTAATTCAGTTTATTGTAGCAAGGGGATAATCCCTGTTTAAGAATCTGCTGGTTAATATTTGTATTTCTGAGTCCAAAGCAGATTCCGTTGTTGAGTATTTATAGGCATTTAGAAATTGATTAAAGATAATTGATCTTTTGTAGGTGAACGGGTGATAGCTGTTATAATGTAGAAGCATACTGGTGTTTGTAGGTTTTCGATAAATGTTAAATTGGATCTTATTCGAGTCCCGAGTAAGTGTGAATAGGTAACCTGTTCACAATGGTACCATGATTATAAATTTAATATTTTTTAAATAACCAACAGAGATACATCAATATGAAAAATAAACAGATATACAAGGCAGCAGTACTCTTATTTGGTACTACACTAAGATCTGTGATAAATTTTAAGTTCATCATTATTATTATTTTTAATTGACTTCATTATAATATGTTTGACAGTTTATTTGCCTTTCAGAAAAGACTTGTTAAGGTCATTTAATGTTACAGATTGGTCTAAAGCAATTTTTTATAGTAATTAACAAAGACATTAATTAAAATAAAGAATACAGCTATCTGCATAGTATTTATTATTACCTGTGGTGAATCACATGACCCATCCCAGGAATCTTTGGAGAACGTGGAACAGGAAACACATCTTAGAAAAAAAGGGGAAGAAATATGCTGAAGTAGTATGCAAATATGAATATATAATATTAATTCTAATCACTAATTACTAATCTACTGAATATTTGCAAAAATAAAAAATAATAAAAGTAAATAAATAAATAAATAAAAAATAAATACAAACACAAAGAAATCTTGATTTAATAGAGTACGTGAAGGGGCCTGTCCATTAAACACAAAAGAAATACAGTGAACATTGCTTACAGTAATCACTAAGGAATGCCAGGTGGATGTCAGCTGGGAAAATGTGGTGTGTGTGTGCGTGCTACCTTGAAAAATAAGTAAGAACTGCTACTTTAAAAAAATTCATATGAAAAACACTAGCATTTAAAAGCTGCTGGAGTGCAATGGATGTTTTAATTCTAAAAGAAACAAAATAAACTTTATATCATAATGTCAGCAAAAGTTTCAGTACTAAAGAGAATACCTAGATAACAATACTACTGCTATCTGGATAAATTGTTAAAATTATAAGCCAAATTACAAGTAGTAATTGGTGGGGTCCAATAGACCCCACCAGCCCAATCAAGAGTAAAAATCATCTCTAAGCTTTTAAGCACTTTTTTTTTTTTAAATATTTTATACAGTTCATATAAAAAAAAATATGCCTTGGTAAAATGTTTAAACTTTTCATTTCAGTAAATTTCTTACATTACAGGAACTCCACAACCTACATAATACTCAACTTATGGAAATTCAACTTTACGCAAGTTTTTGCCAGACGGTGCAAACTTAAAAAAATCATGAAGAGGTATTTTGTATCCTGTAGGAATAAATGGAGGTATCATGAAAATATCGTAATGTGAACCCAATAACACTTTTTTTTCTTTTTCTTCTTTGTAATTCATTCCAAGTCCTTCGAAGTTGAAAATTTTGCTATATTACTAAGCTATTTAGCTCTAAAAGGTCATTTATAAGGATATTGCCCTACACTTTCATTTTTATCATATATTCCTTGAGGTTGTCACAGACATTCTCTCAAATATGCCAGACAAGCTGTACTTGCTACCTGCGAGTCTAAAATGCTGATGGAACTGATATTCGGGTGACACTCAAGTCAAGTGGACCCAATTTCGGCGAAGTCCGGACGATCTGTGACAGCCAAATCCTCTGCCTGCACCTTCACGATGGTGGGACTGTTAGTAATCCTGGGTATAACCTACATGCACAAGTACATGGTGGGTGACCACCCAGGTGTGAACCAACGCAAGCAGGGGTCGAGGTCTGGCGCCCACACCACATGGAGGAACGCCGACCCTCTATGTTACCAGGCAGTACTAGGTGGTAGATGACTCTCATCAACCGGTGAAATACCACCACTTTGCTTATTGGAGGCTTGAAGTGGTGGAACCCATGTTTAGTCTATAGCTAAGTTCCGGTCAACCCTTCCCTATCTCTTCCATCATGCAGTATGATTGATGGCTTTTGAGGTTATGATGAACGTCGTGGCGAGATCCAATATTCCTTACATTTCGAGGGTACAGCTCTAAAACGGTTTTCGCAGGCCGGCCGCTAGTTAGTACACTGGAACGAACCTATTGGTAACTCTCTAGGAGGCTTCCGGATCAGCTAGTGTATAATCTTGCTACCTCTACTCTGCCAGATAGTGACTGGAGGGAGTCCAAGTAGTGTGTATACGGGGAGCATTGCCGAGGCTACGTTATGTCAAGGATCTAGGTATATTCTTACCACGTGTATGCCATATCCAAAAATTTCATTACTTCATACAGCATGTCCCACCCACTTTTTCTTACTATTGAATACACCATGAATTGTCAAACTAATAAAGCAAGCTTATCTGCGAAAAGATCTAAACCTCCCAAGGACTTCCTAATCCATTTCACAAATATACGTGGTCTCAATTCTAATTTCAACGCTGTCCGTTTCCACTTGCAGTCTGCCAAACCCCCATGTACTTTTTCTGACAGAATCTCAGTTATCGGTTGATTCAACTACTGCTCATCTCAGATGCCCAAATTATTTGCTGTGCGATTCCATTCGCCTCAAAGGTGGTACTTGTGCATACGTCCGTTCTGATATTCCCTGTCAGAGACTTGGCAATTTGGAATCTCCTCTCTTTGATCTTCTCTGGCTTAAAATCTCTCTACCTCATTGTGTCAAATTCGTCTGTTGTCTCTACCGTTCTCCCAACTCCACTAATCACTTGGAGCTCTTTGACTTCCTCTCTTTGCAACTTGACTTTCTCCAGTCCAACTTTCCTAAGAGTGAGGTAATTTTCCTTGGTGATTTTAACGTTCACAACTCCAGCTGGCTTCCGTTTTCTAGTCACACCGACCCAGCAGGTCGAGATGCTGAGGCTTTTGCAATTACTAATCACCTAGCACAGATTGTTCATTTACTAACAAGAATACCGGACAATCCTAATCATACAGCCAATACGCTTGATCTTTTTTTCACAAACAACCCTTCTAAGTACACGGTCGAAGTGAGAGGTCCTTTAGGCACTTCAGATCATAACTTGGTGATTGTCTCTTCTCCAATGGAACCTTTATCTCATGGCTATTCCCAACCACGTGTTGTTTGGCATTACAAGAATGCAAAATGGGATGACCTGCGAGACTTCTTTTCTTCTTTTCCTTGGTCGGATTACTGTTTCAAAACTTCTGATGTCAACGTTTGCTCAGATCGTGTCAGTGATATTATTCTTGCAGGAATGGAATCCTTTATCCCACACTCCACTTTAAAATCTCGTCCTTTATCTAAACCTTGGTTTTCCAATAAATGTGCTAAGGCTGTCCAAGAGAAGAATGTTGCATATCGTAATTGGCTTGTTTCTAATTCTTCAGTTTTATTTTCTGCCTACACCAAAGCTCGCAACAATTGTAAAGCAGTTATTAATCAGTCCACACTAGAGTTTGAACAGGCTAAGAGTAGAAAACTTGCTTCTTGCCCTAATGGTAGCCGAGCATTCTGGTCTCTTGCCAAAGCTATTGGCCGCAACTTTTGCCCATCTCTGCTCCCACCTCTGTCCAAACCAGATGGTTCTGTTGTCACTTCAGCCAAGGATAAAGCTGAACTGCTAGCATCCCATTTTTCTTCCAGCTCATGTATTAATGATCTTGGTAAAACACCTCCCACCATTCCCAACACGCTCCATTCAATGCCTCCTGGTCTTCTGTCAAAATTATATCAGAAGGATCTTGATGAATCTTGATGCTAAGAAAGCTCCAGGTCCTGATGGTATTTCTCCACTTGTTCTCAAAACCTGTGCTCCTGAACTTACTCCTATTCTTTGCCGCCTTTTTTCACTTTCTTATTCCAAAGGTGTTTTTCCTTCTGCTTGAAAATTTGCTCATATCCAGCCAGTTACTAAAAAGAGTGACAAATCCCTCCCATCCAATTATCGTCCCATTGCAATTACTTCTACTCTTTCTAAAGTAATGAGAAATCAATTAACCGCCAACTCTTAAACTACCTAGAAACCTTCCTTCTGATCAATGATCGCCAGTATGGATTCCGTCAGTGTCGATCCACTGGTGATATTCTGGCTTATGTGACCCATTTATGGACTAATTCAATGGAAAGGTTCGGTGAAACATAAGTAGTTGCTCTTGACATCTCAAAAGCTTTTGATCGTGTTTGGCATAAAGGTCTTCTAAACAAGCTTCCATCTTATGGTTTGCCAACTGTTTTTAGTAATTGGTTATCCAGTTTTCTCTCTGATCGCTCACTGAGGGTGATGGTAGATGGCTCTATGTCTTCTAACTTCTCCACTAATGCCAGTGTCCCCCAAGGTTCAGTTCTTTCCCCCACTCTTTTCCTCTTGTATATTAATGACCTTCTTCCATTGACTGGAAATCCTATCCATAGTTTTGCCGATGATAGCACATTGCATTCAACTTTCCATTTTGAGAAACCTTGTCCTGCTCAATCAGCTTCAACTTCTCGAAAATCTGCTACCAATTCCTTAAATGCCGATCTTCAGGTAATTCTCCAGTGGGGCAGAGACAACTAAGTTGATTTCAACCCTTCTGACACTCAGTCTTCTCTTATATCTCGCAAAAAGGATTCTTCTGCTCCTACGCTTATCTTTAGTGACACTCCGATTTCTAGGCAAAATGATATATCTCTTTTGGGGATTACCCTGACTTCTAATCTCTCTTGGCACAAGCACATTACAAATATTGTTTCCTCTGCATCTAAAAAACTTGATTTTCTCTTTCGCTTTCGGCGTTACTTTTCTTCCAAACAGCTGCTCACTCTGTATAAATCACAAATCCGCCCTGCCATGGAATATTGTTCCCACATCTGGGGTGGTGCCCCCGAAACTTCTCTCAGGCTTCTTGATTCCATTCAGAAGAGGGCAGTTAGGTTAATTAATGATTTATCTCTAACAGAGTCTCTCCACTCGCTTTCTCATAGACGTACTGTTTCTGCTGCATGCCTCTTCTACAGATACTTCCATGGGCACTGTTCTTCTGAATTGGCTTCTATAATTTCCGCTCTCTCTTTCAAAACAGTCCGAACACGTGCCGCCACCAGCCAACATCCATTTACCGTCCAACTTCAAACCCACAGAACCAACTTTTCATCTTCCTCATTTATTCATTCAACTGCTGTTTTTGGAACAACCTTCCTTCATACGTATTTCCTGAAAATTACAATCTACAGAAGTTCAAGTCTAGTGTCATCAAATATCTTCTTTCGTCTTCTCAACCTCCAACCCAAGCACGGTACTAAGTACTATAGGTTCTAATACCTCTCGTGTTTGGGGTTCACATAAAAAATAAAAAATAAAAAAAATAAGAATCAATTTTGAACACCTCTGTGATATTTTTCTGAAGCACGTTTCTGGAGGTCACGAGCATAAAACAATAAAAACAATTTGCACTTTCCAGTTTATTGGGCTTTTATGTCAGTGCATCTAATTATAAATGGGTAGTAAACTCAATCTTTTTCAGTTGCGATAATACCGATAACTGCAATTGTGTGGGTTTTTACGCTATTATGGTGAAATGAGTTCCTTCACTGAAATCTGCAATAATATAAAAAACAAATTTTCAGAAACTTCTCTTCATTCCGATTTACATATTAAAATAATGAAAGGAAAGCGACCAACGAAAAGTGCAAGTGGTGGTAGTGCCAGGACACGAAACAAAATTGATTTAGAAATGAAGGTGAAAACGATTAAGTAGGAAGCAGGACAAAGTTTGTCATCAGTTGCAAAGGAATTAGTCTCGCTGCTTCAACAGTGAATACTATTTTAAAGGACAGTGCACATATAAAACAACATGTCAAAGGATCAATGCACTTAAGATCAACAGTGATCACAAAACGCCATTAAGCTGCTATACTGAAGATGGAACAGCTGTTAATAATATGGATGGAAAATCAGATTCAGAAGCAAGTGGCCCTCAATCTAATGACCATTCAAGCAAAAGCAACAAGTATTTATAAAGATATTAAGGATCAGTACAGCGAACCCCAACCCAAGTTCGTGGCAAGCAACGAGTGGTTTAATAGGTTCAAGCATCGTGCTGGTTTCCACAGCGTTAAAGTATGCAGTGAAGTAACCAGTGCAGATTCTGTAGCTGCAGAGAAATTTTGTGACATGTTGGAAAAAATTATTGATGAAGACGTCTATTCAACACAGCAAATTTTTAACGTTGCCAAGACTGCTCTGTATTGGAAAAAAATGCCAGAACAAACATACATTGCCAAAGAGGAAAATACAACATCAGGTTTCAAGGATTACTCCTTGAAACCTGACATAGGGCCATGATCTGGCTTGGGGCTAATGTAGCGGGAGATTAAAGATTAAACACACTGCTTGTGTACCATTCTGGAAATCCTCATGCATTTAAGGGCATCAATAAAGACACCCTACCCGTGCCTTTCCGATTGAACCAGAAAGCATGGATAACAATATCTCTTTTGAGGATTGGTTTAAATGCTGCTTCATTCCAGAGGTTGAAAAATATTGTAAAGACAATGACGTTCCTTTCAAGATGTCGCTTCTATTAGATAATGCTCCTGGACATCCTACACATCTAGATGATTTCAATTCGAACGCGAGAGTCATATTTCTATCGCCAAACACAACTTCACTCATCCAACCCATGGATCAGGGTGTTATTTCAAATTTAAAAGCATAACATTTGATCAGGCTTTGTCTGCAGCAGACGATGAGAAAAATTTTACGTTAAGAGACTTTTAGAAATCTTACAATATTTACCATGCCATCTTAAACATTAATAAGGCCTGGGCGGAAATTACTAAAAGTTGTTTAAAAGTGCATGGAAGAAAATATGCCTATGGCACGTAAAAGGCTTCGAATGATTTGAAAAAGACGAATCATATGAAGAGGTTACAGATAAGATTGTAAAGGTTGCAAAGCTACTTCAGTTGGAGGTTGATGCCAAAGACGGATGATGGAGGAGTTAATAGAGGAAGAAGAGAAGGAATTATCTAAAGAACTTATTGACTTGCAGGCACTGATAGTGGAAGAAGAAGAAACTGCTGACGAAGCACAAGATGAACCAAATGAGGAGCCGAGACGCTTCATCACCAGAGAGATGGCAATAGTAGTAGTAGTAGTGGCACATGATGCAAGAAAGCAAGTGTAGGAGCTTATGCAGCATCAGCCAAAAAAAAAAAAAAAAAAAAAAAATCACACCATTCCCTCCAAATGCCTGTCCAGTTCCTCCTTAAATTTATTTAACCTATCAACTTCTACAACAACAGATGGAAGTTTGTTCCAGCAATTAACCACCGCTGGCTAAAGGCAAATTTCCGCACATCCATTCTACATCTGTCCTTTCTTAATTTGAACTTATGTCCCCGTAGGTTGGTAATCTGAACAAGTGGAAGGATCCCATCAGAATTCAGCGTGCTCAACCCATTCAAGGCCTTATAGACCTCAATCAGATCACCGCACAGGTGCCTAGTCTCCAGCCACTGCAATTTGCAGAACTTAAGCCTCTCTTGGTAAGAGAATCCCTTCATTCCCCTCACCAATCGTGTTGCTCTTCTCTGTACACGCTCAAGCAAATCTACATCCTTCCTAAAATGAGGCCTCCAGACCTGTACGCAGTACTCAAGGCGTGGCCTGACCATTGCCTTATACAGAGGGACAATCACCTCCTTTTCCCTGCTAGCAAAATTCCTATATATCATTGACAAAACCCCATGACCCGCCCTAGCAGCCTGTCTGCACTGCTCAGAAAACTTCATATCTGACTGCACAATTACTCCCAGGTCTTTTTCATTTTCTACCACCTTAAGTGTAGTACCACACAGTTGGTACGTTTCTCTGGGGTTACTTCTACCCATATGCAGTACTTTGCATTTGTCAAGGTTGAATTTCAGTTGCCACTTCTTAGCCCATCTGCCCAAATTATCTAGATCCTGTTGCAGTAGCACACTGCCATTACTGTCATTAACAACCCTGCCAACCTTTGTGTCATCTGCAAACTTCGACATTAAGCCTGATATACCTTCATCAATATCATTGATGAATACACAAAACAACAGTGGACCCAACACCGAACCCTGTGGGACTCCACTAATAACATTAGTCCACGAAGAGCAGCACCCATTGATTACCACCCTCTGTCTTCTCCCACTTAACCATCCTTTTATCCATTGTAGCAACTTACCCTTAATACCATTCTGCTCCAATTTGTACAGTAGTCTTCCATGCGCAACAGTGTCAAAAGCTTTCCTGAAATCCAAGTATATGATATCAAAATTATTTTTTGCATCCAGTTCCTTTGTGACCACATCATAATAACCAATCAAATTTGTCAGACAAGACTTTCCCTTAACAAATCCATGCTGTGTTTGAATTATTGCTGCAGTCTTGTCTAGATGATCCTGCAATGCATCTTTAACCAGCGACTCCATTATTTTACCCGGAACAGAAGTTAAACTAACTGGTTTAACTTCTGTTCTGATGGCGAGGTTTGAGAAGAAGGACCTGACAGCGAACGATTCTTAAAAGTTGACAGAGGGGGGTGAATGATATGCTTGCTTCCTACAAAAAAACCTACAATGGAAAGAAAAAAGTCACCATCCCGTCAACAATTAATATGTTCTTTCGTAAGGTTGAGCGGCTGACCCCTTATAAATCTCCACAGCCTTCAACCTCCACAGTGGCATACTTATCAGCTGAAGACGCCAATTTTGGCAATGATGCTCAAGAGATAAAACTTACCGAAGTTATGCCTGTATCCACTCTTTTTTTGTAATTTTATAATTTTGAATTTTTTTTAAATTGCACACTGTCATTTTTCCCACGCATGAGATAAAAAAATTGAATTAATAAATAAATTCTATTTACATGTTCTTTGAACATTTATTTTTTGATTCAACCAATTCAGCAAGCACAGTTGTGAGTGATGCACAAGCATGGGTGAAATTCCGACTTACGTAGTGTTCTGCGTAACGCAACCCTTACGTAAGTCGGGGAGTTCCTGTATATTTTATTTATTATATATATAATATTAAACAAAGCTAACTCGTTTACAGAAATGCACAGACATAATTAAAAATTTCATTGCTAAAAAAAAAATCTGAAAACAGCAGAAACGGCCCTGTACAGGAATAATGTTTTGGCATGTACGTTTATTTAGGACATTTACATAAATACAATTGTCTGATGAATAAGGTAAAGTAAAGCAAAGTGCTTTAACACATTATAAACAAAAGCATTATTCTCAGTAAAAGTTTCACAGTTTGGTTGGTTCAGATTTTTACTGTTATCGAAATAAACTAGGTTTGATCATGACAGCCTAAGATCTGGTAAAATCCATCATGACTAGTTAAATGAAATTGCACAATGTTCTACCAAAAGTAAATTATGAGGATTATCATAGAAATAATGTATAAAACTGTTAATATAAAACACATTTAATAACAAAATTACTATTATTATTATTAGTTGAATATCATATGATGCAAGGCAGTGAGCTTATAAAGTATCAGGGACAAAAAAAAAAAAAAAAAACTTTATTCAAACTGCACACTTCCACAACAGAAGTTTGTTCAAATAGTCAACCACCTGCTAGCAGAAGGCAAACCTCTTCACATCCTGCAACCATCCTTCCTTAATTTGAATTTATGCCTGCCTCGTGTGTGTATGTGTGTAAGTCTGAGCAAGAGGAAAAATACTAACAGCCCAATCCATTCAAAGCCTTAAAAACCTCGATCAGATCACCTCACAGGTGCCTAGTATCAAGACACTACAATATGCTGAATTGAAGCCTGTCTTGGTTAGACTGACAGATTTCAGTTGCCCTTCTTGGCACCCATTCCAGCAGTTCAACATCGTCCCTAAAATGAAGCCTCCAAACCTGTATGCAGTTCTCAAGATGTGGCCTAGGTAATGCCTTTAACAAAAAGATAATCACTTCCTCTCCCTACTAGCAAAGTTCCTGTATATCATACACAAATCTTCTTGCAAATCTTTTTGCCTGTGATATATGGCATGTCTGCATTGCTCAGAGAACTTCGTATCTGACTGCGCCTTATCCTCGGCTCTTTTTCATTTTTCACTATCCTGAGTATATTACCACACAGTTGATACTGTTACTATGGAATTACTGCTATCCATATGCAGTAGCATGCATTTATCAATGTTAAACTTCAACTGCCATTTCTCAGCCCACTGGCCTAATTTGTTTAGATGTTTTTGCAGCAACAGCTTATCCTGATTACTATAATTAACTACAGTGCCACCCTTTGTATCATATACAGACTTTGACATTAAACCTGATATATCTTCATCAATATCATTAATAAATATATATATATAAAAAAAAAAAAAAAAATGGGCCCACCACTGAACCCCGGGGGACTCACCTAATAAGATTAATCCACGAAGACCACTGTCCGTTAATAACCACTCTGTCTTCTCCCTCTCATCCATCCCTTTATCCAGAGCAGTAATTTACTCTTAATGTCATAATGCTACAATTTGTACAGCAGTCTTTTATGTGCAACAGTATGAAAAGCATTCCTGAAATCCAACCATAAGATACCAAAATTATTTTTCGCATCCAGTTCCTTTATTACTGCATTATAACTTCCAATAAGATTAGTCAAAGAAGATCACCCCTTAACAAACATCTGTTGTGACTGCAGTATAAGTTCATTCCTGTAGAGATGATTCTGCATTACTTCTTTAACCAGAGATTCCATTATTTTCCTCAAAACAGAAGTTAAGCTAACTGGTCTGTAATTACTCATGTCACCCTTTGATTCCCCTTTGTTAGTTGGCATTACATTTGCACATATCTAGTCCATAGGGACCTCTCCTCAAACCAATGGTGCTGACCAAAGATAATCATGACTAAGGGTTTGTTTACCTCCTTTTCTACTTCCCTTAATATAATTTGATAGATCCTATCCACCCCAGGTTCCCTTTTTTATGCAGAGCTTCATCAATTCCTCTTCCATATACCTCTCAGTTATCACAGAATCATTTAGCTCCCTGTTAGATTCTGATGAACTTCTGGAATTTCCCTCAATAAAGAACTCCTCATATGTGATTGTAGTAAATGAATGCAAAATCCTATCAGTTTGTTGGCAAACTGGACAGGTTCATCAACAGTTAAACTATCATCATCAAGTGGGCCAATGTGATTCAATCCTTTCCTTCTACTGTTAATTATAAGTAAAGTCTTTGATGCATTTCATAGCATTCTTTGCAAGAGACCTCTCATCATCTGCCTTAGCTTGTCTAACCTCCTTTGGAACAGGACCAGGGTATTTCTGCCAGGGGCAAAAGTTGATGACGTTGTAAGGCACATATCATCTTTTAAGTGCACAGAAGGTAATATTGTTGTACATATTGGCACCAATGACATTAAGAGTAGGAGATCTGCAGATTTACTTAACAAGTACAGGTCAATGTTACAAAAAAATTCATGAGTCAGGGTTAAATTTGAAAGTGTCTGCAATTCTGCCCAGACACGATAGGAGGGAATACATGATGAGAGCCTTGTCAATCAATTTGGCCCTGGAAAGATTGTGCAAGGCTCAAGGGGTAGAATTTTTTCAGCGTAGTCTGTGCTTGTTAACAGGAGAGACTGCTTCTACAGGGATGGGATACATTTAAATAGAAAGGGTGCAAGAATATTTGCTGATGTTATCGAGGGAGTGTTAGATGGGTCGGAAAACTGCTAGCTTGGGGGGATTCTCAGACTAAAAGGTTAAAAGTAGCTACCTGGAGTGAGGAGTGCTGGGGGTTTCAGGGACTGATGGCAGTCATCGTGAAACAGGTGGGTATATGGAATGTGTTAGGGTAACTAAGAAAAGGTGCATGTATACCAATGCTAGAAGTATAGTAAATAAATTTGATGAATTTGAAGTGCTGGTCAAGACATCAAAGACGGATATTGTTGGGATAGCAGAGACTTGGTGTCACACGATTTAAGGAATGCAGAAATGGAATTTGGGGAGTAAAATGTGTACAGAAAGGATAGACAGGATAGGAAGGGAGGAGGTGTTATGCTGTTAATTAAGAAAAACAAAATCAAAAGAAGTGCACCCAGTTGATATAGATGAACAGTGCACTGTTGAGTCAGTTTGGTGTGACATAAGCACTGCGAAAGCAAAAATAAGAATAGGAGTGTGTTATAGGCCTAATGACTCGAATGAGTACAATGAACAATTGTACAGAGGAATAGAGTGGGCTAGTAAATCAGAATGTCTTATAATGGGAGATTTTAACTTCCCAGATATTGACTGGAACTTGTGGTCACTCACACACTAGTAAGACTTTTTTTGGATTTATTGGATGATTGTTTTCTGCAGCAGCATGTTCGAGAGGCAACCAGAGAGGGTAATACTCTTGGTCTGGTTATCAGCAGTGATCATTCATGTATTAAGAATTTGCAGATAAAGGAACCACTAGGTGGCAGCAATCACAGTGTACTAATGTGGGATTTACTTAGAGATATAACTACCATCAGGGGTAAAGGAAAGGGTTTTTGCTTCCATAAAGGTGAGTACAGTGGTCTCAGAAAGTTTTTAAATTCTGTACAGTGGGATCAACTGATGAGGTTACCAACAATAAATGCTAAGTGGGAAGCATTCAAGGAATTAATCGTGGAAGCTACTAAACGTTTCATACCTATTAAGAAATATTGTTCAAGGTTTAGGCCTAAATGGTTATCAAATGAACTAATGAGACTCGTGACAGAGAAGAAAAATGCATGGAATGCAAAAAAATTATCAAGTGATTCAGAAGCCTATGGCAGATATAAGCTGGTCTGTAATCAGGTCACAAAGGAGGTTAGGCTGGCGAAGGCAGATTATGAGAAATCTTTGGCAAAAGATGCTAAGAAAAACAGCAAGGATTTCTTTACTTATATAAACTCTAAAAGGAAGGGGATGAATCTGATTGGTCCACTTGATATCAATGGTTCCACTGTTGATGATCCTGCTCAGATAGCAAACAAACTGAATGAGTATTTTGCATCTACATTCACTCATGAGGAGTTATTAAGGTTGAAAATGGCAGAAGGTTATCAAATTGTAGCAGGGTGCTTAATGATTTTGTAATAACTGAGAGCAAAGTGGAGGAGAAATTGTTGAAGTTAAACATAAGAAAGGCACCTGGGGTGGATGGGATCCATCCAGTTATATTAAAGGAGGCGGCAAAGCAACTAAGCAAACCCTTAGCCATAATTATGAGAGCATCCTTGGACTCAGGGGAGGTCTACACGAACTGGAGATGTGCAAATGTATCCCCAATTCACAAAGGGGAATCGAAGGGTGACGAGTAATTATAGACCAATTAGTTTAACTTCTGTTTCGGATAAAATAATGGAGTCACTGGTTAAAGATGCATTGCAGGAATATCTAGACAAGATTGCAGCAATAATTCAGACACAGCATGGGTTTGTTAAGGGAAAGTCTTGTCTGACAAATTTGATAGGATATTATGATGTGGTTACAAAGGAACTGGATGCAAAAATTAATTTTGATATCATATCTTTTGATTTCAGGAAAGCTTTTGACACTTTGCGCATGGAAGACTGTACAAATTGGAGCAGAATGGTATTAAGGGTAAGTTGCTACAATGGATAAAAGGATGGTTGAGCGGGAGAAGACAGTGGGTGGTAATTAAATCAAAAGTACATCACCAAGGGTGTCAAGACTAATATTCAAGATTTCTAAGAGGTACAAGCTAAAGATTATAATGATTTATGCACCAACATCAAGCCATGATGATGAAGAGGTTGAAGAAATGTACACTGAAATTGAGCGTCTTCTAGATGAGCAGAAAACCCACTACACTATTATTATGGGGGACTTCAATGCTAAGGTTGGAAAAAGGCAAAACAGCGCAGAAAGAGGAACTATAGGAAATTTTGGAATTGGTGAAAGAAATAAAAGAGGTGAAAGACTTGTGGAATTTGCAGAATCTCAAGGACTGTCAGTAATGAACACTTTTTTCAAGAAAAGGGTGAACAGAAAGTGGACATGGAAGAGTCCAAATGGATTAACAACTAATAAAATCGACTTCATCCTCACTAACAGAAGATATATTGTGAATGATGTTACCGTCCTGAATAAGGTAAATGTTGGAAGTGATCACAGAATGGTAAGATGTACACTTGATATAGATGTAGGAAAGGAAAGGAAAAAACTGACTCGAGTAAATAATACAAAGGTCTTTGAAATAACAGAGGAGGAGAAAAAGGAGGAGAACTTAAGAACAAGTTTGAGCTTCTGCAGACTGCTCAGGACCAAGATATCAACGAGGAATATTACAACTTTCTGAAAGTGATAAAGCCCAAGAAACCTATAGGGAAACAGAAATCCAAAGAAGAAAAAATTAGTCAAGAAACACTTGTCATGATGAACCAAAGACGACAAATGAAGAGCAAGAAAAACACTGACAGGGAGAAAATTGAGTATACTGAGTTATGCAAAACCATTAGAAAGAGACTCAGAGAGGACATAAGAAGATTTAACACAAGAAAAGTAGAACAAGCATTAAGGGAAAACAAAGGATTTAAATCAGCAGCCATGAGCAGTAATACAGAAAGACAAATGATACTGAAACTGAAGAATAGAGATGGTGTACTTATAAACAGCAGAGAAGGCATAATTCAAATAGCAGAAGACTACTATAGAGAATTATACAAGGAGCGAGGGAATGATACCAGCAGTGGGGAAGATGGATTGCAAAGTAGCAACACATACGACATACCCGATATTCTTCCTGATGAGGTAGAACATGCATTGAAGAAAATAAAGAATCGGAAAGCCCCGGGGGAAGATGAAGTTACTGTAGAGTTGTTAAAATTGGGAGGTAGAGACATAACACAAAAACTGGCAAGGCTCTTCACAAAGTGCATTAGAAAAGGTGTGATGCCTAAGCAGTGGAATAATGCAATCATAGTTTTGCTGCATAAGAAAGGAGATAAATCAGAAATTGGAAATTATAGACCAATTAGCTTGTTATCCCATATCTACAAGTTGTTCACAAGGGTCATTACTAACAGATTAGAAAGAATACTTGATGAGAATCAACCGAAAGAGCAAGCTGGCTTTAGGACAGGATTCTCAACTATGGATCACCTTCACGTAATATCACAGCTAATGGAGAAAGCAAATGAATATAAAACACCATTATGCCTGGCATTTGTGGATTATGAAAAGACATTTGACTCCATACAGCATAAGGCAATGTTTCGGGCACTGGAAAGACAAGGCATAGATACTCCATATATTATGATTTTGAAGAAAATATATGAGAGTGCTACATCCTTTATTAGACTAGACAAAGACAGTAGCAAATTTAAAATCGAGAAAGGAGTTCGACAAGGAGACACAATATCTCCGAAGCTGTTTACTGCTGCCCTTGAGGAAGCTTTCAGAAGATTAGACTGGTCACAGAAAGGAGTCAATGTGAATGGAGAGTACCTAAACCATTTACGATTTGCAGATGACATTGTGGTCATAAGCCACGATCCCAAAGAATTAGAGGAAAATCTTAAATCAGTTATGCACAGTTAGTAAGGATTTTGGACTAAAGATTAATATGGCTAAAACAAAAGTAATGATGAACAAGTATGCCACGGAAAGGGAAATAATGATAGAAGGAGCAGTAATTGAAAAGGTGGAGTCATATACTTATCTGGGACAAGTTATTAGCTGTAATAATGATAAATGGCTGGAAGTCAAGAGAAGAATAAATTTTGGATTGATAGCATTCAGGAAATATAGTCACATACTGAAGAGTTCCTTAGCTTCTCTTCCATTCTTTTGGTGAGTGCCCAAGTTTCACTTCCATAAGTCATGGTGGGGAGTATACATTGATTCATTATTTTACGTTTCAGACAAACTGGGATATCAATGTATACTCCCCACCATGACTTATGGAAGTGAAACTTGGGCACTCACCAAAAGAATGGAAGAGAAGCTAAGAACTACACAGCGAAGAATGGAACGAATTATATTGGGAATCAGACTGTTAGATAAGAAGAGAAACACATGGATTAGGCAGCAAACTCAAGTAAAGGACATTCTTATCAAAACTAAAGAACTAAAATGGTCTTGGGCAGGACACATAGCTCGAAGACATGATGACAGATGGACTAAGAAAATAACAGAATGGTACCCAAGAGGAGCTAGAAGAAAACCTGGAAGACAAAGGCGGAGATGGATAGATGAAATTCATGAGTTTTTGAGTTGTAAATGGATGGACAGTGCTCAAAACAGAAGGAACTGGAAAGTTGCTGGAGAGGCCTTCATCCTGCAGTGGATTGAAAATGGCTGATGATGATGATGCTCTTCGTGGACTAATATTATTAGTGGAGTCCCACAGAGTTCGGTGTTGGGTCCTCTGTTGTTTTGTATATTTATCAATGATATTGATGAAGGTATATCAGGCTTAGTGTTGAAGTTTGCAGATGATACAAAGGTTTACAGGGTTGTTAATGACAGTAATGGCAGTAATGGCAGTAGCACACTGCCATGTGATATGAAATTTTCTGAGCAATGCAGACAGGCTGCAAGGGCAGGTCATGGGGTTTTGTCAATGATATATAGGAATTTTGCTAGCAGGAAAAAGGAGGTGACTGTCCCTCTGTATAAGGCAATGGTTAGTCCAGCCTTGAGTACTACGTACAGGTGTGGAGGTCTCATTTTAGGAAGGATGCAACTTTTCTTGAGCGTGTACGGAGAAGGGCAACAAGATTGGTGAGGGGAGTGAAGGGATCCTCTTAGAGAGGATCCCTTCATTCTCCTTCATTCTTGAAGAGCGGCTTAAGTTCTGCAAATTGCAGTGGCTGGAGACTAGGCACCTGCATGATATCTGATTGAGATGGATAAGGCCTTGAATGGGTTAAGCATGCCGAATTCTGATGGGATCCTTTCACTTGTTCAGATTATGAATCTAAGGGGGCATAAATTCAAATTAAGAAAAGACAGATGTAGAATAGATGTGCGGAATGTGTGGAAATTTGCCTTTAGCCAGCGGGTGGTTAATTGCTGGAACAAACTTCCATCTGTTCCATCGTTCAAGGTTAAATAAATTTAAGGAGGAACTGGACAGGCATTTGGAGGGAATGGTATGATATATTTTTTTTTTTTGGCTGATGCTGCATAAGCTCATACACTTGCTTTCTTGCATCACATGCCACTACTACTACTACTACTACCTCATTTTAGACTAGTTTACATCTACAATAGGCTTCTGCATCAACAGATAATTTATATGCACCCAATGCATTTTTCTCCTCAGCCAAAAGTCTCATCAGTTCATTTGACATCCATTTAGGTCTAAGCCCAGAATGGTATTTCTTCGCTGATATTGAAAAGCCTAGCAGCTTAGCAATTGCTGTTGGCAACATTGTCAGATGGTCCCATTTACAGAACATAAAAAATGGCTGAGAGTAGTGAAGTCATCTCTATGAAAACAGAAGCTGTTCTCTTTCCTCTTTAGAGTATTCATGTCTTTAAGTAAGTCCCACACCAGCACACTGTGCTGTAATCACTGCCACCCAGAGGGTCTTTAACCAGTAGGTTCTTAACGCATAAAGAATCACTGCTGATAATCAATCAGATAAATATTATTGCTTTCAACTGTTGCTTCCCTAACATGCTGCTGAAGAAAACAGTCATCCAATAAATCCACAAAACCTTGATAGTGTATGAGCATGTGTGTGTGTTATGGAGGTTTAATGGCGCATAAGCTTCTGGGTTTATAGTGCACCTATTCATAGTGAAATGCTAAAAAACAAAATTCAGTTGTGATGACTTCAATTTTATTATGGAGATCCTTCAGAATTTATGATAAAATCCAATCAGAAAAGAGAAAAATTCACTGATATTTTTCACAATATCATAATATTGTGAAAAATATTATGATATTGTGAAATAATTATGATATTGTGAAATAATTATGATATTGTGAAAATATTATGATATTGAGCCAATAATATGCTTTAATGTCATCGGTTCTCGCAGATTTGTCAGGGAAGAGAGGACAGATGTTCTGCCCTGTGGGCAGTCATTCAGGATATGTTTCACTGATAAATGTGCTGAACAGTGTGGACACTGAGGAGGATCCTCTCCTGTGAGTAGATGAAGGTGAGTCAGATACGTATGTCCTATTCATGTCCGTGCAAGTACCCTTCTTCTCTCGCACTGTTTTGGTGCTAGAATGCCAAAGCTTTGGGTCCTGTTCAACTGGTAGAGTTTATTATTGGCTTGGGTGTGTGCCATAGATCTTTCCCCTGCACGAGACATGCTGTTTGTATGATGTGATTGTAGTCAGAGGCAGGAACATGGATGAGGTTAAATCAAAAGTTCATGGATTTTTAGCAGTTTTGTCAGCGAGTTCGTTCCCCTTTATCCCGGAATGTGCTGGGATCCAACAAAAGGTCACTGATTGATGACATTCTTCAATTCACAACAGATTTCTGATTTGATTGAACAAAGGGTGACCTTGTAGGAGGAATTTTGCATTGCTGTAATTGAGCTGAGCGAGTCTGTGTATACTATGTATTTTACAGAAGGATAGTTATTCAGGTTTTTTAAGGCTAATTTTATTGCATGGAGTTCTGCTGAGAAGCTGCTATACTCAAGTGGAAGAGCAGCCAAAATGACTGTAGAAGGAAATACTGCCGCTGCTCCGACAGCTGAATGTGATTTGGACATCAGTACATATTGGCAAACAATCAGCATATTTCTGAATATGGCTTGCATGGAGTTGTTTCACATTGATTATCGGTAGGTGACTCTTTCCTCACTTGTGAAGACAAGTTTGGTTTTTTTTTTAAGGAGCATTAGCAACTAAGGCCATATTGCTCCGGGGATATGCGGTGGTCATTCACTGACCTTTCCGCACCCTCCGTATTTGGTGGGCATGGCTCAAACCCCGGTCTAATCAAGAAGTGTGTGCTACGCACTGATGCTCCTGCCCACTTGGCTACGGAGGCGCCGTGAAGATAAGTATTGCAGGTTAATTGCGGAGGGAGATTCCAAGGTAGTTGAGGGTAGTTCATTACTTGTTGCCTGTTGACAACAGGAACATTCCAACTCTGTGTTAATTCAATAAGGAGTAAGCCTGCTGGTCTTATTTTAGTGGGTTTGTTTCTATAGAAATTTGTTGGAAATTTGCCAGAAATCTGCCTAATTTTCTTCCATGTTAACCAGGAGTTAGTGTTTCTATTTGTGGTAGATGCAAACCGAATCCAAGAATTCTTCTTATCCTGCCTCTGAATGAGACATGCTTTTGTCTTTAGCTTCTTGTAGTTGATAAGATTAGCTGTGCTTGGGGATCTACGAAATAAATTCCATGCTTTATTTTTTAACTTCTTTGCTTTTGTGCATTCTTCATTCCACCAATAGTTATGGTGCTGTCAAGAAGGGGGATTCGACAATGGAATTGAGCATTTAGATGCATATAATAGGTTTGATGTGATATAATCTGTGGCTTCATCTATCGGTTGTGTTGATATAAATTTCTCATCCAGGTTGATAGCTGATTGAAATTTGACCCAATTGGCTTCAGAGAACTTTCATTTCCTGCAGGGTTGGGCTAATGGTGGTTGTGCAGTGAGCAGATCACAAATAATCAGAAAATGGTCACTGGGGTTGTCCATAACAGACCATTCCATGATTGGAAACAGAATCAGGGAACATATTGAGAGATCAATTGCTGAAGTTTGTCCAGTTGGTAATTGTATGTGAGTGGGAAGACCAGTATTAAGAATGGTAAGGTTTTGCTTATCCAGAAAGGTTTCAATTAGTCAACATTATCTGTCTAATTTAGTAAATCCCCATAAGAGGTGATGGCTAATGAAATCTCCCAAGAGACAGACAGGTGAAGGTAACTGTATTAGCAGGTTTTCAAGATCTTGGTAAGAGAAGGTGTGTCTTGGTGGGAGATAGATTGATACTAGTGTTAAAGCAATCTGGGCTATCAAACGTATGGCAACAACTTCAATTTCAGTTAGCAGAACAATTTGCTTGGTTGGGATCTTTGAGCTGACCAAGATGGTCACACCTCCATGGGCAGCATTTGAAGTATTACAATCTTGTTGATAGATAGAACAGTTCTTTATTGTGGTAGAAATTTGAGGAGTTAGATATGTTTCCAGGAGACTAGTGTGTGAGTGACTACCCCAAAAGTTCCATTAAATATTTGGAAAGTTAAAATACCCCATTATAAGACATTCTGACTTACTGGCCCACCCTATTTCTTTGTATAGTTTTTTGTTATATTCATCACTGTCATTGGTCCTATAACACACTCCTACTCTCATTTCACACCAAACTGACTCAACATTGTGCTGGCTACCCAAGCTGACTGCCTGAAGCTGCCGTAGATTTAATATTCTTCTTAACTAAGAGAGTGTCCCCCCAATCGTCTTTTCTGCACACATTGTACATCTCATATTCAAATTCTATTCTGTATCCCTTATATATGAATGGTAACGCATCTCTGATATTGCCACAATGTCTGCATTTGATGACTTAATCTGTACTTCAAATTCATAAAATGTATTTATAATACTCCAAGAATTAGTGTACATGCAAGTATACATGCACATGTTCTTACTCTTAGTTACATTAACACAGCCCTGTATTTACTTGTTCCATGATGACTCCCACAACCTGAGGCTCTAGGTAATAGAGCTGTTTATATACCCAAGCAGTTTTCCAATCCACCTAGCACTGCCTTAATAGCACAGTATTACTCATGCAACTCTTCTATTTAACCCAATCCCTGTAAAAACAGTCTCTCCTGTTAACAAACACAGACCACACGAGAAAACTATCCCATGAGCCTTGCACAGTCTCTGCATGGCCAAAGTGACTGACAAGGCTCTCAACATGGCAAATGAAGTTTAACATTGACAAATGTAAAGTACTACACATGGGAAACAGCAACCCCAGAGCAACGTATCAACTCTGTGGTACTACACTGACAGTGGTAGAGAATGAAAGGGACTTGGGGGTGGTTGTGCAGGCAGATATGAAGTTCTCTGAGCAGTGCAGATGGGCTGCAAGAGTAGCTCATGGAGTATTGTCAATGATATACAGGAATTTTTCCAGCAGGGATAAGGAGGTGATTATTCCCTTGTATAAGGCAATGGTCAGGCCACACCTAGAGTACTGTATACAGGTCTGGAGGCCTCATTTCAAGAAGGATGTAGAGCTGCTGGAACGAGTACAGAGAAGGGCAACAAGATTAGTGAATGGAACAAAGGGGTGCGCTTACGAAGAAAGGCTTAAGTTTTGCAAATTACAGTGTCTGGAGACTATGCACCAGCGAGGTGATCTGATAGAGGTGTATAAAGCCTTGAATGGTTTGAGCATGCTCAATGCTGATGGGATTCTTCCTCTAGCTCAGAATAATCACCTGAGAGGGCATAAATTCAAATTGAGGAAAGACAGATGTAGGATAGACGTGCGGAAATTTGCCTTTAGCCAGCGGGTGGTTGGTTGGTGGAACAGACTTCCATCCCTTGTCGTGGAGATTGATAGCCTAAATAAGTTTAAGGCTCAGCTGGACAGGTATTTTGAACGAACAGAGGGGTGAAGTGGAAGTGGGTTTTTTTTTTTTTTTTTTTCTGGCTGATGCTGCATAAGCTTGCTTTCTTGCATCAAATGCCTCTACTAATGCTAATGCTAAGATGCACTCTCTCCTATCATGTCTGAGCAGGATTGCAGACGCTTTCAAATTTAACCTTAACTTGACTTTTTTCCCAGCATTGCCCTGTACTTGTTAATTAAATAGTCAGATCTCCTACTTTGATTATTATAATTAACTGCCTATGTGTATTCCAGTTTCAATGACAATAGCCACTGACAATTAATGGGATATTCTGTCTTGGGGATTGTCGCTGTGTTCCCTGGTGCACTAGTGAGGCTCTGACATCCAGTTGGACCCTGTAGTAGCAATTCTTCGCTCGTCTGTCCCACTCACATAAAAAGCAGCAGTATTTAGTGTATCCACCTTGCAACCCAGTCAGCATAGCTACCACTTTTAGGTCGGCATCGATATTCCATTTGTATTCTTGATAGCATATTTTTTGCAAAAGAACTTGTAGGTTCTCATACTTTTTTTTTTGCATGGGCCAATGTTCTTGATGGATACTTATTACCATTATGGAGTAAAACTGCTTTCAAACTGACCTTGGATGAATCAGTGAAAAGCCTCCACTGCTTGAGGACATGTTTCAAATATAAGTCTTTCATTAATTCCTGTTAATAATAATAAACACTGTTACAAACAACCAAAGCATGGAGTAATGTTGCTATGTTAGATTGCCTCTTCCTATCAAAAGACAACTTGAGACAGTTTTCAAGAAAATTCCACTGCTGAAGCCATGATCCTAATAATTAAGCCTTGGTTTTGGAGAGGTGCAAATCTCTGACCAAATCATTCAATTCTGCCTCAGTGATTAGATGTGGTTTTGCAGTAACAAGAGTTGAAAAGTGTGAATCTGTACTCATTCTGGGTTCTGCATTTTCTGGAGACTCCTTTTCCAATTCTGAATCAGAGTCAACTCCATAAGTTTCTGGTGGTTTTGACACTGGCACTGTATCATTGTGAGGAACCAGCCTTAGAGCAGAAGGTATGTTGGGATACTCTAATTTATGCTTGGATTTCCCAGAAAAATCAGAAATACAGTAATACCCCGACTTACGCGAACTCGGAGTTACGCGGTTCTTGATTTTTTTCGTTTGGCAACGCTGCCGCCCACTATCTTCAAGGTCGTTTTTCATATGTTATCGATATACGGTGCGACGGCGGAGAATGAGAGTGAAAGATGAACAAAATTCAACTTTGTTGCTTTTATGTTCTTTATATCAGTGAAGGGGAAACACATTTCACCATAATAACGTAAAAACCAACACAATTCCAGCTATCGGTATAATCGCAAATGCAATTAGATTGAGTTTACTACCAGTTTATAACAGATTTCACTAGCAGAAACGCAACTGGATTTTTATTGTTTTATGGTAGTAACCCCTAGAAATGTGAGGTGTTAATAGTGTATCTCTGCCTTTATGGTGTTGTTTATTCAGTTGCTACATGCGCGCAGCTTTGTTTATGCGTATCAAGCGTGCCTCCTCGTTTTGTAATTGTGCTTTATTCCCTAAAAATGAGTAAAATACTTAATTAAAAGGTGTGAAAAGGAAGCGTCCTGGTGAAGACACTGCAGATTCAGAGAGAAAAAGAAAATGTTGTTGTTGTTGGAGTGGGATTTATTGGCGCAAGGGCTGCTATGACCATATTGCGCCTATACCGTTACTTTGGAGTGTTTGTCAATATAGGAAAGGAGACTATTCTAGAAGTGATTGTATGCGTTAATCATTTTTAGAAAGGTGAACAGTTCTGATAAAGTGGCATCGTTTCCAAGTATATGGCTTAGTTGCAGAGGTTTTTGTGAGCTAATTAAGGATTTGAAACATGCGATTCTAGCTGAATGATAATGTGTACACTCAATGATAATATGTTTTACAGTAAGTATGGAACTACAATGCGGGCAAAGTGGAGGATCTTCTCCTAGCAGTAGAAATAGGTGTGTAAGATGTGTATGGCCAATTCGTGCTCTTGCCAGCACGACCTCTTCCTGCCTGTTTGATCGGGAACTGGATCTCCACAGCTGTGGATTGTGTTTTATTTCAAGAAGTTTGTTACCGGTTTGATTATGCCACATTTCAGACCACATCTCAGTACATATCCGCCGTATGACTGGTTTGTAGTCAGAAAAAGGAACAGGGGTGGAATCGAAGCAAGTGGGGTGTTTTGCTGCTTCGTCTGCACGCTCATTTCCTGGAATTCCAACGTGGCTCGGTATCCAGCAAAACGTAACAGTCCGATTATTTTTGTTGAGTTGGCATAACTGTGACCTGATTTGTGAGAGGAATGGATGCAAATGTTGTGATTTATTCTGCAGAGCATTCACCGCACTTAAAGAGTCTGTATATATTATTACTTGGGTGTTTGGAACATCGTTAAGGAGTTTTAAAGCCATTTTGATTGCGTATAGTTCGGCCGTAAAAACACTGCATTCAAGTGGTAATTGGACAGAGACAGTGCATGCAGGACTCATTACTGCAGCTCCCACGGAGACATCAGTTTTGGAGCCGTCCGTGTATATCTGAAGACTGTGAGCATTGGTCAATGCGTGATTCGCATGTAGTTGTCTGAGATTGTGGTTCGATAAGGAGTGTTTTCCCCACTGAAGAAAATAGTCATCGCAATGAGGTATATACATTGCCCATGGTGCTTGTACTGCGTCCGTAGCTTGAAAGATATTTCCAAGATAGATGTTCCAATTTTGAGTTACCTCTTGTAGCCGAATACCAGCAGGTTTGTTTTCGTTGGGTTTATTTCTATATAAGTTTTCCCACTGCGGTTCAAAAAGATATGTCCAGATGGGATGAGACGGGTGACTACGTAATTTGACTGCATAACTAAGAAGCAGTACTTTTCTCCTAAGATGTAGTGGAGGTTCATTGGCATCTATATACATACTTTGCACTGGGGATGTCTTAAAGGCCCCTAAGGCAATCCTGAGAGCACTATGCTGGACCGGATTGAGCCAAGCCAATGCTGTCTTTCGTGCAGAATCATAAACTGGGGCTCCATAATCTAGACGAGATCTTATTAAGGTTCGATACAGATGTAGAAGAGTGAAGCGATCGGCTCCCCATGTCATGGAAGATATAACTTTGAGGATATTAATCTTTTTCATGCACTGAGTTCTTATTTGTCGTATATGTGCCTGAAAGGTAAGTTTGGTGTCAAGTGTAAGGCCCAAGAACCGGATACTTTTGCTAAGTGGTATTTTTTGGGTTCCTAATATTAGCTCGGGATCTGGATGGAGCTGACGCTTTTTGCAAAAATGGATAGCAGTTGTTTTTGTTGCAGAGAGACGATAGCCATTGCGGGATGCCCATGATTCTATTTTATTTATCGAGAGCTGCAATTGTCGCTCAATGGACCGCATGCTTTGTGAATGATAGGATATAGTAAGGTCATCTGCATATAAATAGGTGTCAACATTAGCCGGAATATTTTCTGTTGCATTATTTAGCCTAACCGCAAAGAGCGTTGCACTTAGAACTGATCCTTGTGGGACCCCTTCTTCTTGGACAAATGTACGGGAGAGTGAATTGCAGTAACGCACTTGAAAGGTCCTGTTTTCTAGAAAACTCTGTATGATAAGGGGTAGTTGACCCCGGAGCCCTGTGGCATACAGATTTTGAAGTATGCCATACCGCCAGGTGGTATCAAAGGCTTTTTCGATATCCAAGCAAATCATGACTAGATGTTCTTTACGGATAAAAGCATTGCGTATGTCGGATTCTGCCTTGACCATAAGGTCTAGAGTTGACCGATTTTTTCGAAATCCGTACTGATTCTTATTCATCACCGAATGAGATTCTAGATACCATACTAAACGGGCGTGGATCATTTTTTCTAGTGTCTTACCAAGGCAACTGCTGAGAGATATTGGCCGATAGTTTCGTGGATCTGATTGATCCTTTCCAAATTTAGCAAACGCTAGAACTATTGAGTGACGCCAAGAAAGAGGAAAGTAGCCATCTGAGAATATCCGGTTGAAGTATATTAGCAATGAATTCAAAGCTTGTTTGTTTAAATGTTTAAGCATTATATAGTATATCCCATCAGGCCCTGGTGCACTATCACCCGACCTATTTAGACAGCTCTCTAGTTCAAATGATGTAAAAGGTCGGTTATATGGAGGAGATGCCCTTGTATTGAAGTTCAGGTTATGCTTTTCTGCTTTAGCTTTTAGCTGTTTAAACGTAGACTCATATGCTGATGCTGCGGAGATTTGGAAAAAGCAATCTGCCAGGGCATTTGCAATTTCTGTTGGAGTGGAGAAGTCTTTACCTTTCCAGCTTATAATCGGCATTGATTCGGGGAACAGTTTACCATTCAGTTTTTTGATTTTATTCCAGATTTTTCTAATCTCTGTATTTTTAGTAATAGTGGAAGCGAACCGGATCCAAGAGTCTTTTTTCGCTTTTTTCTGCACATAACGTGCCTTTGCTTTAAGTTTCTTAAAATTAATCAAGTTTTCAGTTGTTGGATACTTGCGAAATCGATTCCATGCTTTATTCTTTTCTCTTTTAGCATCACGGCATGCATCATTCCACCAGATATTGGCATGTCTGCGAGGACTGGCTGTGGTTTTTGGTACAGCACAGGTTGCAGCTGTTATTAACTGTGCAGTAATGTGGTCGGTAACTTTATCTATGGACTGGCTTTTGATGACTTCATTATCAAAGGAAATTGAATCTGTGAACTTGTTCCAGTCTGCTTTTGAAAATTTCCATTTTATGCGGCTGGCTATATGTGTGGTTCTGTTTGTTTGCAATTTGCAAATAATTGGGTAATGGTCACTGTTTAGTGGGTTACTTGAAACTATCCACTGAATGATTGGGAATAGTTTTGGGGAACATATTGATAAGTCTATGGCAGTAGATACTCCGGTGGGAAAATGAATATAAGTGTCAGCACCAGTGTTTAATAATGTGAGATTCTGGCTCTCAAGAACTGTTTCAATAAGTTTTCCTCGTTTGTCTATCTGGGGAGATCCCCACATAGTGTGGTGCCCATTGAAATCTCCTAGTAGAATGAAAGGAGATGGAAGCTGCTTTATAAGGTCCTCCAGTTCTTTCACAGTGAATTCTTTGTTTGGGGAAAGGTATACAGAGACAATGGTTAAAGTAAAATTTAAAACAATACGTATGGCTACAGCTTCTAATGTGGTCTGCAGGGAGATCTGTTTTGTAGGAACTTTGTTGTCAACTAGTATGGCTACACCTCCTCTGGTTGAGTTAGTATTGCTTCTGTCTTGTTGATAGATACTATAATTTTTAATCACTGGAGTCACCTGCGGAGTTAGATTGGTTTCTTGCAAGCAGAGGCTGATTGGACTGTGCTGTTTGATTAGGTCATAAATATCAAATATATTGCTTCGTAGACCTCTACAGTTCCACTGTATAATATTCTGCATTATTTAGTTTTTGGGATTGAGTATGGTTCTGTCTGTTTTTTATATCCAACCTGCTTGTGTCGTTCTGGTTTCATCTTTTCTTTTTTTGGGAAGCTAGGACGCCCAAGGTCCATATCATCTTCTGCATGTAAATCTAATATTGTCTCATCATGCGGGGTACCAGCATCTGTGTCCATATTTCCTGAGTATGGTTGTTGTGCAATATTTGGGGATGATGCTTTCAATTTCACAGTTTCTGGTAGAGTATCAGTTGCAGTTGGTGGGACTGTTAGCGGAGTATTGTTAGCACAAGTCACTTTACATTGTTCTGTAGGTGGCTGCTGTGGGACCGACAGCACTGATCGGGCCCAATCAGCAATTGAGATGGATGGAGGTACTGTGACTGCCGTTTGTGTTGCAGCTGACTGGTATTTTTTGGCTGCCGCAGCATAGGTAATTTTTGGCATACTGAGCATAACATTTTTCCTAGCTTCCTGGTAGGTGACCTTTTGCTCAACTTTGTATTTCTGGATCTCTTTTCCTACCCTCCAGAGTTCACATGATTTTGAGTATGCTGGATGCTGGCCTTTACAATTTGGGCATTGTGGCGTTTCTGCATTGCAGTCCGTTTGTGCATGAGCTTTAGAACCACAGTTTGGGCAGATGGCGTCTCCTCGACATACTGTTTGCGCGTGTCCAAATTTTTGACACTTGAAGCATCTGATTGGGTTCGGAATGTAGGGACGTATTCGGCAATTAAGGTATCCGGCTTTGACACATGATGGTAAGGTTGGTGTACTAAATGTGAGGATAATATTCCTAGTGGGAACAAGTTCACCATCTTTTTTAATTATTATCCGCTTTGCTTGAACTACCTTTTGATCTTTTAGTTCTTCTACTATCTCGTCTTCAGTGACATTCATCAGGTCCCACTCTGCTATTACTCCTTTGGAGCTATTTAAAGTGGCATGAGGGGTGACCTGTACTGGTATTCCGCCGAAAGTGGATAATTTCAGTAGAGACTGAGAATGCTGGTGCTTAGTTGTTTCGACTAGAAGATCTCCGGATCGGAGTCTTTTCACCATTTTCGGTGAACCAGCCACGCTTTCCAAACATTTCTGGATTAGAAATGGTGAAAGTGAACTCACAGGTTTGGCAGAAAGAGAATGTAATATGAGGAACGCTGGATATTCCTGCTGATTCTCATTTTTGCGTAGTCTCTTAGATTGTGATTCGTCACGTTCGGGTTCATTTGAGTCATGACATGAGCGTCTAGGCTCAAGTACTGGAAAGTTGTCATAATCCATGGTTGCTCCTTTTAGCCCCAGAGGATAACTTTTCCTCCAGGTTACCGGCCCCGCCACGTGGAGGCAGGAGCGGTGCCACCAGTGACCAAGCGATTAGAGATTAGTGGTTAGTGTGTTATGTGTTATTTCTATATACAAGAAGAAGAAAGGTACCTTTCCTTTCTTTTTGAAAAGCTTACTTCTTTATTTAGAAGAGCTGAAAATAAATAACTTAGCAAATGAAACACTTGAAATTTCTCTGAAATCTATTAACTCTAGAGAAGTCGCTTTGAAATTCACTTGTAGATTCGCTTTGATCACTCGCTTGGCACTCGGGGCCAGAAAAAGAAAAGCAATTATCGATAAACAGAGGCGGACTGGATCAAAAATTCTTACCCGGGAAAATTTATAGTGGCCTCATACTATGGTTTATGGCCAAAATCACACTGGCCCACCGGGGTTTCCCCGGTAAGGCTTATGGCCAGTCCACCTCTGTCGATAGAGAAAAAATATGAAATTGTGAAACGCTTTGAGCGAAATGAAAGACCATGTGATATTGCACGTGCTACAGGCCTAAATGAAGCAACGGCGAAAAGCACATGACAATTGCAAACTTGACAGGTTGAAAATTGAAAAGGGCTCAATTGTAAAGGGCTTAAAAATTTTAGAAAACATAGACTCCAACGAAGAACGCGTTATAGCTACAAAGCAAGGAATAAAAAAAATTATTAGCTTGCTACGAAGAAATTCTGCGTGAAAAAAAGAACGCGCTGTGTCGTCAGATGAATTTGTTAGATTTTATGAAGCCATCGACATCGAAATAACTTTTTTACGTAAGTCATTTGTTTTTTTAATACATATTTTGTATTAATATGTATAAAGAACTGCAATTTTATTAATATTTTTCTTCTAAACTAGTGTTTTTGTTAGTCCTTGGTCCCAATTAAGCAAAATTTATATGTATTTATATGCAAAGTTGTACCCCGACTTACGCGATTTTCGTCGGACCCACCTATCGCGTAACTTCGGGGTATTACTGCATTGGTCATACAAAAGTAACAATTGTTTATGCAGTCTTGAGGTTGCTGCCATATCACCGGAACAGCAAAAAGCATCAATTTATGACTACCTCTAAGCCAGCCTGTTAATGTCCTTGAACATGAGCTACAGGAAATCTTTGGAGCCCATACTTTATCTCAATCTCTGACCTTACATCCAAAATAGAGTTCATAGGCTTTTCTCACAAGTTATGACAGTGTATTCCGCTGCAATTTTAATACCACTTCTTCGTAAATATAGCAAAACCTATCAGGCTTATTTCATCAAGAATGCAAATAATTTCATGTACGGTTGAGGTATGCGCACATAAGAACACAATTCACACTAATGCACACAACACTTATTTACAAACACTAATTTACTAAAACTTTTGACACCACCTTTCTTCTGCACATAACAATATCCTAGAACATTCCGGAACATTCTCAAATGTTCTAGAAAAACAATGAATAGATAAAATAGATGGAAAAGATGATTAAACCAACTACAGGTCTTGGTTTTCGGTCATTAACCTACAACATGTTTTATAGCATTAGTAAAGGCATATGATGCTTGTATTCCAAAGCATATGATGCTTTGGAATAGAAGCACGTTTCCGGAACGAATTATGCTCGCAAACCAAGGTACCACTGTACTTGTATTTTAACTTAAATGCAATTCAACGAATTCACTTTTCTTTATTTCATTCTAATTTGTTCCTTACATTCTATGGAACTATCTTCTTCTTCTTCTTCAAGTGTTTCCCTAAAAACTGTAATCTCCAGAAATTCCAATCCCTAAAAACTGTAATCTCCAGAAATTCCATATTTCCCTAAAAACTGTAATCTCCAGAAATTCCAACTTAAAAGCTATCCACAATCATAATAACTATTCACAGTAATAATCTTTTATTACAGGTTCACTGGTGATCAGAAATACCAAAAAACCAATCACAACATGGAAAGGCTATCAAGCTAAACTCATTCTTACTCTGAACTGGTGGATCATCTATAAAGCATCCATCCATCTGTTGATCCGGGCTGACAAATGGTGGAGAACGGTTAGGTGAAGAAATAAGAGGTGACATGTGTCCATAGAGTCCAGAAGAGTCAAAACCTGGTTCTGTTGCAAGCCTGCGACGAGGAACATTATCACACCTACCAAAAAAAAAATATATATATATATATATATATATTATATCATACAAAACACTTGGTAAAATGTATCTGAAAAGTAAAATTTTTATATTTATGGAAATAGAAATACTCAATTGGCCCATTCAGCTCTAGTGTTAACTAGAGCTGAATGGGCCAATTGAGTAAGTATCCTTGTTTTTCTGATATGTCATTACATATCTTTAATGAACTAACCCAAAATTACAAGATAACAGCCATTTGGTTCTTCAATTGTACTACCAACATTAAACTGTTAAAAAACAAAATAATTGTAGGAAAGAATTTATAACAGCGGCACTCAATTTTTTGTGATTATGCTGCTATAAATCACAAAAAATTGAATGCAACAATGAACACTGATAAATCATCATCGTCGGCCATTTTCAATCCACTGCAGGATGAAGGCCTCTCCAGCAACTTTCCAGTTCCTTCTGTTTTGTGCAATGGCCATCCATTTACTACCCACAAACTCATGAATTTCATCTATCAATCTCTGCCACTGTCTTCCAGATTTTCTTCTAGCTCCTCTTGGGTACCATTCTGTTATTTTCTTAGTCCATCTTTCATGCCTTTGAGCTATGTGTCCTGCCCAAGACCATTTTAGTTCTTTAGTTTTGATAAGAATGTCCTTTACTTGAGTTTGCTGCCTAATCCATGTGTTTCTCTTCTTATCTAACAGTCTTATTCCCAATATAATTCATTCCATTCTTCGCTGTGTAGTTCTCAGTTTCTCTTCCATTCTTTTGGTGAGTGCCCAAGTTTCACTTCCATAAGTCATGGTGGGGAGTATACATTGGCTCATTATTTTATGTTTCAGACAAACTGGGATATTGCTCTTAAGTACGTGAATATATTTCCTGAATGCTATCCATTCCAAAATTTATTCTTCTCTTGACTTCCAGCCATTTATCATTATTACAGCTAATAACTTGTCCCAGATAAGTATGACTCCACCTTTTCAATTACACAAAACAAACAAAATTACACAATCAAACAAACACAAAAACTGGCCTTGCCAGTTTTTGTGTTATGTCTCTTCCTCCCAATTTTAATAACTCTACAGTAACTTCATCTTCCCCTGGGGCTTTCCGATTCTTCATTTTCTTCAATGCATGTTCTACCTCATCAGGAAGAATATCGGGTATGTGGTATGTGTTGCTACTTTGCAATCCATCTTCCCCACTGCTGGTATCATTTCCTCGCTCCTTGTATAATTCTCTATAGTAGTCTTCTGCTATTTATAAGTACACCATCGCTATTCTTCAGTTTCAGTATCATTTGTCTTTCTGTATTACTGCTCATGGCTGCTGATTTAAGTCCTTTGTTTTCCCTTAATGCTTGTTCTACTTTTCTTGTGTTAAATCTTATGTCCTCTCTGAGTCAACTCTGAGTTATGCAAAAGAGGACACTTCTAATGGCTTTGCATAACTCAGTATACTCAATTTTCTCCTTGTCATTGTTTATCTCGCTCTTCATTTATCCCCTTCAGTTCATCATAACAAGTGTTTCTTGACTAATTTTTTCTTCTTTGGATTTCTTTTTCCCTATAGGTTTCTTGGGCTTTATCACTTTCAGAGAGTTGTAATATTCCTCGTCAATATCTTGGTCCTGAGCAGTCTGCAGAAGCTCAAACTTGTTCTTAAGTTCCAGTACATACTCCTTTTTCTCCTCTTCTGTTATCTCAGAAACCTTTGTATTATTTACTGGAGTCAGTTTTTTCCTTTCCTACATCTATATCAAGTGTACATCTTACCATTCTGTTATCACTTTCGACATTTACCTTATTCAAGATGGTAACATCATTCACGATATATCTTCTGTTAGTGAGGATGAAGTTAATTTCGTTAGTTGTTAATCCATTTGGACTCTTCCATGTCTACTTTCTGTTCACCCTTTTCTTGAAAAAAAAAGTGTTCAATACTGACAATTCTTGAGATTCTGAAAATTCCACAAGTCTTTCACCAATTCCAAAATTTCCTATAGTTCCCCTTTCTGCGCTGTTTTCTCTTTTTCCAACCTTAGCATTGAAGTCCCCCATAATAATAGTGTAGTGGGTTTTCTGCTTATCTAGAAGACTCAATTTTGGTGAACATTTCTTCAACCTCTTCATCATCATGGCTCGATGTTGGTGCATAAATCGTTATAAATTATAAATCACTGATAAATTATGCTCCTCAAATGAATAAATTTAGTGACGAGTTCATGTGTGCAGTTTGGAAGAAAAAGCCTGAACATTTTCTTCTTGTTATTTGCACTAAAGTTGACTTGGTTTCCAAATATTTGGGGAATGAATCAACTTCAAGGCAACTTTGACTTAAAGAGAAAGCTATGCAAAATTTTGTTTTTGAATTCTGCAAGAGTTCTCTAAATATTTATTTGAACAAAGATTTGCCACAGATGCTTCACAGAGTTTGTCATAAAATTAAATTTTACTCTGTGGCCACATTTATAAGCAATTCAATCAATTCACAAGGTAAAACTATGTCATGACTGACAGATTCCAATCACCAAAACAATTTGAGGGTAATCCCATCAAATATTTTCTCCAGTAATAACGTGCTTGTAAATAAAACATAACCACAGATTTCACACAGGCCTAAGGCATCTTAAGATCCTCAGGCATGTTAAGTTTGCTCATATCTGACTGAAAGTAACAAGAAGAAGAAAAAACAATGAAGAAATATTCAAGTAAAAATGTAAATCAGATATATACAAAACACACCAAATTGTTAAGTGGTAATGAATACCACAATCACTGTCACAGACAGTGGAGCTGAAAAACATTTAAAGCCTCAATTAAGTAAAAAGTGTCATTACAAAGTAGTGGTGGAAGTCTGCATCTGACTAGTCTGTTAGCTAAAGACTGGTCAAGTCCCTCAGGCCTATCATTGACATTTTTTCAGTGATGGCAGCCAAGGATGGCTTGGACTGATGTAAGTGCTATTCTGAATTAAAATTTGTTGAAACTGATATTTTCTATTTCCAGAAGCATTATTTTGTCTAAAAAAAAATTCTGCAGATAAAAAAGATGGATATATATAATTTGGAGCCTAGTATTGAAATTTTTAAAAACCAGATACTCCATGATTTCTATGCAATTTTAAATGGTAAAAAAAAAAAAAAAAAAAAAAAAAAGGTAAACTGCAGCCATTATCAACCCACTGCAGGATGGAAGCCTCCTCAACAATTCATGTTGAGGGAAATGGACCACAATCTGCCACACTGGTCCAGTGCGGGTTGGCAGATCAACCATATTTCTCAAGGAGTGTGTGCTACTGCACTCCCATTCCTGATCACTCAGCTACGGAGGCCTCTTTTGGTATGAGTCCCAAAAGTAGAAAATCCTACACCTATTCCCTACCAACAGACATGTTCAATATATCCCACAACCAAAGCATGAATGCTGCCACTTCCCATTAAAGTAAAAAACCAAAGAAATGGAACTCAACAAGTGCCACCTCTTCAAAAAATCATCACTGCTTGTAAAAAAAAAAAAAAAAATACACACACACACGCCGGTGTTCAAAGAAAGTGCATCACCTAAGAATTCACATTTCTAACTATTTTTCGCAATGGTATGTTACCTTAGTAATATATCAAAGCTAAATAATATTTGATAGGTGCTCTCAAAATATTCCAAAATGAGCATTTGCAACCTTTATACAAGTTTTGGTAAACACAAAAATTGTGGCTGATGTGTTATCAAAAGCCCTCAATTTGCTTAAGTTTATCATTTTAAATGGAAAACAAAATGGAAAGTTCACCAGGTGCAAACTAATATTCAGTTGAACTGCCTCTGGTCCTAATGACAGCAGCAAACCGTCGAGGCATTAACAAGATCAATTTCTGAAGATAATCAATTGATAGTTCTTGTTTTGAAACACAAATTATGGCTTCTGAAGTTCACACAAAGGGTCTTTGGTTTCTTTCTGGCAACTGCAGATTCCATACAATGCCAACAGTTCTCTATAGGATTCAGGTCCGGGCTGTTCCATGGCCAGCTAAGAGTTGTAACGGACCGTTCTTCCAACCATTTTTTAATCTATAACAAATGTAAACACACTACTGTCAAACCTCTAATGCAGAAATGAAGCTAAAGTAACTACAGAAGTGCCTACTTACACTTTTTGCCCAATGACAAGGAGCAAAGTTGTCCTGAAAGATGCAGTTACTTGGCAGGTTGAAACAGTCTCTAATGGTTGGCAGCAATTTGCCTTCCAATATAGCCAGGTATCCATTGGTATGTATGGAACCTTTCATAAACTGCAGGTGACCTACTCCATGATACGAAATGCATCCCCATACAGTCTGGATGGTATTCTTCACCATAATGTCTACGGCAAATCATTTGTCTCCCATCAGAGCCATACAGGTTGAATTTCTTCTCATCCAAGAAAAAAACTGATTTCCACTGCTCAGGGGTCCATTGGACATGATCCTTACACCTTTTTCACTTTTTGTGTGAGGAGGGGCTTCTTCTTAGGATGATGGGCTACAAGTCCATTTTTGAAGAGGTGTCTTCTGACTGTTACTGCACTTGCTACCACTCCTGTATGTTCTTCCCATTCTCTTTTCAGCTCAGACGAAGAAGCTTTACGGTTTTTAAGGCATAAGCGCTTCAAAATGCGGTCCTGTTTTGGTGTAGACTCGTTTGCATCTGGTTCCTATTTTCCTTATTAGCAGAACCAGTACTCTTGAGTTTGGGAAATTGCTGTCGACTGATTACAAGACACACTATAAGCAATATGGCGGGAAAAACATCCTTCCTCACATAAAGCAACAATAGCACTCTTAATTCGTGGTGTCAACTGCACGTAACTCGCCATCCTGACACAAGTAAGGAATGACTGCAACTCTTGCAGAGCGTGCTTATATAGCTGAAAGTAACAGCTGATGCAATATCACGTCATCACCTACGTGTCAATCTTATCTGATGCAATCTGTAAGAAATATTGGCATATACTTACATTATTCAGACGGCAATTACAATTTTAAGGGGTGATGCATTTTCTTTGAACACCAGTGTGTGTGTGTGTGTGTGTATACACACACACACAAAATGTCTTCTGACTGTTAAAAAATGAGGTAAATAATTGCAAAATCGATAAAATAATTTTGCAATTATTTTATCAATTTTGTAATTATTTACTGCATTTTTTCCGTGCTCGTTACCTTCTACCAATCTATCTTCCTCATTTTCCCCCTTTTATATATATTTTTCTCTCCCTGCCTTTTTTAACCACTCAAGGTCTTCATTGTCTTAGTCTTTTATGTTCTAGATATTTCCATTACATCTCCTTTTTGGTTTTGCCTTGGCTTAGTCAGTTAGGCGAGTTCTTTTCCTATTTTGTTCGTACATTTTTCTTTTGTTCCTCTGTTAATTCAACCGTGAATGATATACCTGCATTATGTGTTCTTCCTCATATTTATCAGCATTTGGGCTTAACCTCATAAATTTAAATTTCATTAATTTTATTAAAGTCTTTCTAAATTATCCGGTTTTTAATATTTATTTCACAGCACATACTTTGTGTCAGAAACAAATTCTATATTGGTGTCTTTTTGTATAATTGTGGTGGCTGTCTTATCTCTTGATAACAACACCAGGACAATATACTCACCTATTTTTATTTGTACATTTGTATATTTTATGTTTTTTTTATACCATAATTTCTTTCAATTCCTTACTCTTTTCTATATTTCTTCGTTCTATTTCACTAATATATAAAACATTAATTACAAATACACATGCAAATGGGCCCCAAAATTCAAACATTGATAGTGTGTCCATTTATAAAGTGTTTTGTAAATTATTTTTTCCCCAGTTACAATACTCTGAATTTTGAAAAAATATTCAGCAATGTTTTCTTAGAAAAGGGTGTTTCTGAATCATTTTCTAATGATGATTTCAAAAATTATTCAGTTTGTTTCCATCACATCCAGTTTCTTCAAAAACCACAAAAGAAATTTTGATTTTTCATATATTTTTATTAATTTTGGCAGAATATGTCCACTGAAATTATAACAAAATGCTAGTTTTACCAGACTTTATATTTAAATACATGTTGAAAACACTCTTAAAAAGGGAAGTATGGTAAAAAGTCCACTAAACACCTCTCATTTTAAAAACTGATCTACAATGGGTCAAATTTTTGTTTCTTTGATTTTCTTGAAGATCCTTCTACTTTACAGTCCTTTTTCAGCATCCAGATAGCCAGCCATCATGTTGACATCCCACCTTCCTTAGTATCACATCTCCATGTCTTTAATGTCCTGGTGAAATATCTCACCCTGTTCTTCACTAACACTTTCTATATTTTCTGGGCACTAGTCGATGCAGGAGTGTAAAAAAAATGTTCTTTGACACTCATGTTCCAGCCCAACTCCTTGAAGTTTGCAAACATATTTTCAACTAAATTCCTGTAATCTGGTTCCTTGTTGTTTCCTAAGAAGTCCTCAACAACAGACCTGGAGCTAATCTATGACTGTTTTTTGCTTTTATTCATAGTTCCCTCAAAATCTATCCCTCATCATCTTGCAAATTTGAGGTCCAACAAAAATACCTTGTTTTAGCTTATTCCCTTGGGTGATCAATGGGAATTTAGTACAAAGGTAGTTGAGGAAGGGACCTCCCAGAGGTAAGGCTTTCACAAACTGTTTCTTCAAACCCAGTTTGATATGCAAGGGAGGAAGGACAGTTTTGGAGTCTACCAGTAGTTTATGAACTACATTCTTTGATCTAGGCAACAAACTACTCCTTGCTACTAGACCTTGACTTCCCAATGCTGACTCCTTGCCCCTGTCCCACTTAGCCAAATTGCTGTCCAAGTAAACATGCCTATCACTTTAAAGTCAGCACAGACCAACTATGTTTTTCATACTTAATATTTGTCAACAACTTCTCACATGTTTCTTTCAAATGCACAGAGTGAGTTACTGGAATTGATCCATATTTATTTCTGTTGTGGAGTAACACTTTTGAGACTCCTCTTTGATGAGTCAATAAAAAGCCTTCACTGTGTAGGATTGTAACTAATTCCTAAATAGTTCATTATTAAGTCATTTATATTACTGCAAAAACCATAGAATCATCCTGAGACAAGTAGGGGACTAGTTCTCGTTCTCTTGTCTGTACCATGGGGAGAATGTCCCATGTGCTAGATAGTTTTTTGACTTCAGTCTAGACCTAAGGAGTTCTGTAGACTCCTTTGATAAATTTAAATCTCTTACCAGATCATTGGGTTCGTTCTGTGAAAACAGTTCAGGGCTGTACTCAATTTCTTCAGGTGTGTACACATCAGTTTCATCTTCAGAAGCTTCACTTTCAGCACTCTCTGCTGCTACATTCTCCAATAAGTGGAGAGTATGTAATCAGCAGGTTATCTCCATATGGGACTGGTCTAATGGCAAATGGAATATTAGGATACACAATGCCCTTCTTACTCTTTGCATTGTATCCCTCTACATTAACTAAGCAAAATTAACACATCACAGTGGCTTGTAGGCTCCCACAAAATCATGGGAATTGCAAACGGCATAGCCTTCTTTTTACTATGTTCTACAATTTGCATGCTTCAACACAGGTTTGAGAAACTGTAAGCCCACTGTTTATCTTGGTCACCAAATTTCACTCCAAAATAAGCACAATACACATTTTTTTTTACAAATTCTGTAATATCTTGTCTTTGCTTGAGGACTACATAACTTCCACAAGTGTAACAAAATAAGTTCAAATTATTCAAACAAACACTTGCGTGAAGACATTCTCTCAATTTTAAGCACAAATTTGACATGATAACCTCAAAAATAAACTGAGTTCACACTGCTGCATGGAGCTATCAAGGTCAACAAACAAATGACTGGCCAACACATGAAGATTTAGTTTACAAATTCCCACAGAATTTATTCCTAACTTAATACATTCAATAATACAACTCATGACATCAACTTAAGTAATTTGTGAAGAAATGGTACATGATAGAAAAAAAAATAATAAAATTTCTGAAATAAGCATAAAAAAACGAAGTTAAAAACAACTTATTAGTTTACAAAAAAAAGTAATATGAAAAAACATCACCATGCAGAGCAGTGATATTTTCTTAATTGTTGTTGATGCAGATGGGTTTTAGGAGCATCAGCGACTAGGCCATATTGCTCCGCATTTATTGTCTGTAAATTGCATGTATTCCGAAGCTGATTTTCTGTTTGCTGGATAAAAAACCAAAGTTTCAGGGAAGGGGAAGCCATGCTACCCTTGCTTCAGACCGACTAACTCAGCCGTGTTGTGAAAAATGCACAAATTCTTCCCATAATCAATGGGACTCGAACTCATGTCTTTTTCATCTGGTGTGGGGAGGACGGCTTATACTATTACTTTTTACTACTTTTACTATTACTTTTTTTTTCAAATTATTAATTGCATCATCACAACGGCTGATTTTCATATTCATATTTTTAGCATCTATGCCACAGCTGCCAATAGAGATTTCTAAAAGAAATTTGGTTTTATAGTCAATAACACTACACAGATTGCAAAAATAACCCACGAGTGCTTCAGAGAAATTGTGTCCTGAAGCACTTTAGGTGATTTAGATTGTAAGATTTTAGTATATTAATTTTTGTTTAATTTATTTTAAACAGAATTTCCAAAATTTTGCAAATTTAAATCCTTAACTTTTATAAAGCTAATTCTGCTGAGTTACATTCTTTTAAGTATCTTGCAAGTTTAAATTCTTAACTTTAGTAGCAGATAAACTTTTGGTAACTGTCTAATTACCGTAATATTTTGAAAAGTTATTAGTGTAACATTTGGTTAGTTTAATTCTTATCTTAATAATAGTTTTTACAAGATCCACGCTGAATACTGTAAATAGCAGTATTCACTTTTACTGATTTAACATGGAAAGGATATCCTCTTCCAATTGACTATATTAATCAATATAAAAAATATTGAACTCTCAAATCTAATGCATGGCACTCTATAAATTTATATGTTAATTTTTTTTTTTTTTTATTTGTTAAATCAATTTATCAGAGTTATATGTTACCATAGTTTAAGTAGCAAGAGCCAAAAATACAGTGAATGACAGAAAGCACGTACTTAGTCAAGGCTTAATAAAAACGGCACTCACCTCAATGATCCGTTATAAATTACATGATTTGTGAAAGGGGATATAGGAAAGTTGCTGATTAAAAACTAAATCAAAAGTTAAGAATCGTAGATTAAAACTAGAAATTAAAAAATTAAGCTCAGAGGAAGAAGAGGTGCACCACGTCATCCCTTAGTTGTCAATTATAAAACTGTGAAAGTTATGATAAATTAAAATGGGAATAAGGCCAATAGTCTCAATGACAGACTTTCATTAAAATCATCTTCGGTTGGCACTAGAGAAGGTTGAACAGGGAATTGGCGTAAACTTTAAGTACCAGAAATGATTTGCTGAAACATGGTATTAACGCACGCGAGATTCCAAATAGGGGAAAAGGAAACCGGAAGTTTAGTGTTTAGGACGTCGAAGTTAGTATTAAGACAGCATCATTCAATTATGAGGGTTTCTTATTGAAGGAGCTTATAGTCAGAATTTAATTTAGTAATGGTAATTGCAGCGTCGAGTGAGGGGGTTATGATTGTAAGTATACACATGCTGAGAGAGCTCCATATTTCCTTGATGTGTCCAGAAACTATTAATGTGATAGTAATGTGATTTGCGGCAGTGGATGATCCAAATTTGTTGGTAGTGCTTCCGATGCAGCACATGTTGCAGTCAGACTGGCATTTGATTAAATAAACTATCTTATTAATATCTTTCGTGTGTCATGTACATGGGTTTCCTTGTATTTGTTAAAGGGGGTTCCTAATTTGTTATAAGTGGAGAAAATTAAGGAAATATCTGTGTTGTCGAAAACTCGACGTAGGCATCTGGCGATCTGACAATGGTAAGGGAGAATAATGCAAGTATTTGAAATATTATGCTTTTTTATAACGGAATTGTTAGTTATGAAATTTGTCCTTGACTGCTAAAATAGCTTTTTGAATTAATTTGATGGGATATATTTCCTAGTTGTAAATTTTTCTGTGAGATGTTTTAGTTCAAAAGCCAAATCATTTTGTGAACAGCAGTATTTTAAGGCATTAAAGACCTGATAATAAAGAACGGATTTTTTTATACTGAGGGGGTGATGTGAATGAAAGTGTAGGTATTTGCCTGTGTTTGTTTTTTTTTCTGTAGATTTTTGTACCGTCTATTGCCCAAATTATATATGGTTAAATTGAGGAAATTAATTGTGTTATTTGTTTCCAATTCCAAGGTATATTTTAATTTAGGGTGTATAGAATTAAACTTGATAAGGAGATTGTTAATGGTAATTTTATCTCCAATTATGAACATCATCGGCATAAGTGATATAAAGTTTAATACCTGCTGGCAATGGTAGGAGAGTTTGATGTTCTACAGTGGCCAGACATATTTCCGATAGGGGCGCTGATATTCTGAGACCCATAGGGAGTCAGAATATTTGTTCATACACCTGATCTTGGAAATGTTTAGCTTTGATTAATACAGTAACGAGTTCTAAAATGCTGTCAATGTTAAGTGATGTACTTAACATTGACAGCATTCAGACAATACTTTAACCAGCCATACATCACTTAATGTTGACAGCATTTTAGAACTCGTTATTTATTAGAACTTGTTAACCATTACTAAATTAAATTCAAGCTAAAAGCTCCTTCAATACGAAACCCTCATAATAGAATGGTGCTGTCTTAATACAAACCTCGACGTCCTAAACACTAAACTTCCGGTTTCCTTTCCCCTATTTGGAATCTCGCATGCGTTAAAATACCACATGTTCTGCAAATCATATCAGGTACTTAAAGTTTATGCTGATTCCCTGTTCAACCTTCTCTAGTGCCAACTCAAGATGATCTTAACGAAAGTCCATCATTCAGGACTATTGGCCTTATTCCCATTTTAATTTATCATAACGTTCACAGTTTTATAATTGACAACTAGGGGATGACGTGATGCACCTCTTCCTCCTCTGAGCTTAATTTTTTAATTTCTAGTTTTAATCTACAATTCTTAACTTTTGATTTTAGTTTTTAATCAGAAAAAAACTTTCACAAATCACGTAACTATAACAGATCATTGAGGTGAGTGCCATTTTTATTAAGCCTTGAAGTGCGTGCAGATCATTATTATTAAATTATTATCATTATTATTACTATTAATTTTTAGTTATATTAATATATATTTAAACAAAAAAGAGGACAGACTGCGTCACCTCGAGAACCTGCAGACGGCCATATTTTTGGCATTTTTAGCATTTGATGTGGCTTGGACTGTAAGGACAAATTCAAAGAAACAGATAACCTACTATAACTTTTGTAATAAAATAAGAGAATTAAAATAATTAGGATGCTCAGTGTCGGAATGAGGTTACCATGTTTTTTGATCATAATTCATTTTACTTGTATATCTCTATTTCTAATCTCCTCTGAGATATTTAGCAAATCCCATTCTATTATAATTCCTACAGAAGTATTTAGGGCAGTGAGAAGTGACTGCAACTAAGCAGTTTTCAAAGGTTGTTTGCTTTAATAATTTCTTGAATGTCTGTGGTTGTGATGTATCTATTTTGGGAGAACCTGCTATGCTTCAAAATTTTGTTTGAACAAAATGGGCACTGTGAACAAGGATGGACTTTCTGTGAAAATAAGTCCTTTTTTCAATCTTTCAGGCTGAGAAATTTCACAATATTTTTCATTTGAAGTATCTAGATTAGAGCAAGCCGGCTCTCTACTGGTGGAAAAAATGAAGTCCATTTTAAATTCCTTTTAGCCCCAGATACTCTCTTTACAATCAGGTGACAGCCCACCAACAAAATGCAGGAGAAATGCTACTTTTAAGATAAAATGCTGCTTATAAAGAAAATAAAATTAATGATCTTCAAAAATAAGGAAAAATTACTTCTTTTGAGAAGCTTTATGAAAGCATGTGGAAATTGCCTGGACACACACACATGCATGCAAAGTGTGTCTGCAGAACCACACTGTGACATAGAAGGCTTCTCATATGAAGAGCTCCAGTAAAGCTGTAAGAAAATGCTTAGTCATCAGATACACTTAGCATCCAGGGCACCACACAAAGAGCTCCTGAGTTACATAGTCTACAGTAAAGTGCAAGCTGCAGAACACCCACCTATAAACATACAAAACACACACAAAACATCAGCAAAGACCATTCCAGTCATTTGTGCAATCATTATTTAGAAATAACCTTCGATTGCAAGAGAACAGAGCATTATTTTTTCCATAAGTACTCTTGCTATACTTCTTCCACTTCCCAAGATAGCAATGTCATTTACAGCCCACGAACATAACACAACCTGATATCTTAAACAAAATGGTTTACACTGGAGTATAGGTTTGCAGGTGTTCAAAGAGCAGACTGAGAACTGATGATTTTGGTTCTAGTTTTAAAAGTAAAATCAGAGTAAAAAAGTATATGACCTATTTTAACCAGACTTTTGGAAACAAATTTTTTTCATAACTTTTGGTTTTATTTTCCAGTGTTACAGAATTTGAACTTAGAGCTCTCCAAATGAATAAGAAGTAGCACACCAACTAAACTGTCTGAGAGGAAATCTGTTAGTTTATTTAATTAGTTATGTATTATAAGCTTAATTCCAGTTAATCACGTAAACCTTCAGTGTATGCAGCAAAGTGTCCTAATTTATATAACAATTTATTTACATTTATGTTATATATAAACATATATTACATAAATAGTTGCTACGACTTATGCAACCATTAAAGAAACAGGCCGGTTATTGAAGTTAATAATTTGGTTCTTGGTTAGAATGTACCTAATTTAGAAATCCTGATTGACGTTTCTTAACCATTTTTGAAGAGAAAGTTAATCAAACAGGAACTGTTAATTGTTTCATGTTAAAAAAAGTTTGTTCAACATGAAATGATTAACACTGGTTGACTTAGCTTTTGGTCATACTGTATAATGTAAATATGTGATAAATATTAAAAATTGAATTCTGCAACCTACAAATAGATCATTCACAATGGAGACAATGATTATATAAATTTTAATAGGACAAAATACACTAGAATAAAAACTAACTAAAGCAATCATCACCTGGTTGTACTGAAATCCAAATGTTCTACTTTATTAGCTAGATGCTCTTCATGAGATTTACTTTTAGTTAGAGGGAAAACATCAGGAAGCAAAGTTGTCTGGTGTTTCTTACTAGGAGGTGGAGTTGTTGGAAATTTTTTTTCGCCTTTCTTTCCTAAAATAGGTGGTGTAGGAGGTGGAGTGTAGCGATGTTCCCGAGCTGATGGGATGACTGGAGAAAGAGATGAAACAGGTGTGGGAGACCAAGGCCCATGCTGGACAGAAGTAACAGAAGATGACATCTGTCCTGAATAAACATGAGTACCTACGCCTAATCCAGAAGGAGGAGACTGTGGAGTAGGTGTACTCTTCAGAAGCTCTTCTGAAGGCACAGATGAACGAGCAGCTCGCCGCTGATGATGAGTACGGGGGGAAGTTCCTACTCCAGAATTTCTATCCCATGAATCCCAATGCAAATCTAGATCTGCAGCAGTAGACATTTCGCCTCGAATCTGACGATCTATGGAAAAATATAAAAAATAAATAAACTACAAAAAGGAAATTTTTTTCAAGAGGTGCATATGCTTTACGTACGTACATATGTACACGTACACGCACGCACCAACAACATACTTGGGGATCAATTACCACATATATATATATATATATATATGAGCCTACTCCAATGTATAATGTGATACCTGATTTTTTTGGTAAAAAGATTTTTTCATATAGTTCATGTATAATGAACACCCATTTAAGCAGTACTGATAGGCCTACCATAGTGGGACATTTCAGTATTGGATATTTCATATTTTGTAGTAAATACGTAAGAGGTTCCCAAAATACTTGTAGTGAGTGAGAGAGAGAGAGAGAGAGAGAGAGAGAGAGAGAGAGAGAGAGAGAGAGAGAGAGAGAGAGAGAGAGGGGGGGGGGAACCCTTTAAAACACACACGTGCACACAATTTATCTTATTCCTCTCAGTTAAATATCTTATTTCTAGCATACAAGTTAGTGCAATTGCATCATTTCTGTACACAGCCAACTACTTAAGTAGTTATAAACTGGCATCATTAAGTATATCTCATATTGTGAATACCTTCAAGAGTTACCATGACATTGCACTAATTCGAATAAGTAATGCTTCACCATAGGATATACTTAATGATGCCAATTTATAACTACTTAAGTAGTTGGCTATATACAGAAATGATGCAATTGAATTAACTTGTACACTAGTTAACTCCCTACATAACATAATCTGAGGCTTTACCCCTAAACTATTCTGTATATCTTATTCCTAAAACATTTAATAAAGAGTGATATGAATCATGATTGCACAGGATCAAAATAAAAATGTTTTAATTCTAGTGCCTTATACAATAATAATATCATTAGGAATTACAACTAATTTGGGAGCATTATGGTACACACAAGATATAAGAATAAATTCTGTACAATAAAAAAATAGTATCTACTCTTACTGAATACAATAGGCCCTCGATTTAATGGACTAACTGGGGGAAGGGGTGGTGTCCGCTATTGCCGAAAGTCCATTAAATTGAATGTATTTTAAAACATATACTGTATTAATAACAAGCTTACAATGTACAGGATGTATCAAAATGTTATTATAATATATAAGTAGGAATAAAACATTATTATAATGTACACCGAGTAATTTATACTAAAACATCTGTTAAAAATATAAAAATAAATTTACGACAGGAACCAAACTTTATTTTAATTAAACATGTCAAAAACTATACAATGTAACTAATGGAGTATTTCCAACACTTTCCACTTTTTTTTATTTTCTTAAAGCTCAACCAAAGTCGTTTTCAATGTGAACATTAGTTTTTTACTTTAAATCCATTTTAGATTGAAAAAATACTTTAAAATTCTTAAACTCCACTGAATAAAAAAGACAAAAAACATTAAAAAAAATACATAATTTCATTTTTAATATTAACTTAATTGAAAGAATCACAATTTTCAGAGTCAGAAACAACTGTCATATGGAGGAAGAATTATTAATTCCTTGCTGGTAGAGGATTCTGGTGAAACAGGTCCAGTTGATGAAGTGTTCTTGAAGATATCATCAAGGTTCAGTTGCCTTACACCTTGGTGCTGCTTCCTTATTATTGTAGATCGAAATTCTCTAGAATGTTCATAATAAGGAAGCACATCAGGGTCTGATGATGATTCAATATAATTAGCATAGGCACATGATGCAAGAAAGAAAGCTTATGTAGCACCAGCCAAAAAAAAAAAAAAAAAAAAAAAAATTTCCCATTTCATTCCTCCGTTTGTTCCAAATACCTGTCCAGCCCAGCCTTAAATTTATTTAGGCTATCAACTTCCACAACAAAAGAAGGAAGTCTGTTCTACCAACCAACTACCTGCTGGATAAAGGCAAACTTCAGCACATCTATCCTACATCTGTCTTTCCTCAATTTGAATTTATGCCCTCTCAGGTGATTATTCTGAGCAGGAAGAAGAATCCCATTAGCATTGAGCATACTCAAAACATTCTAGGCTTTATACACCTCAATCACATCACCTCGCAGGTGCCTAGTCTCCAGACACTGTAATTTGCAAAACTTAAGCCTTTCTTCATAAAAGCAACCCTTTGTTCCATTCACTAATCTTGTTGCCCTTCTCTGTACTCATTCCCACAGCTCTACATCCTTCTTAAAATGAGGTGACCTGACCATTGCCTTATACAAGGGGATAATCACCGTCTTAACCCTGTTAGAAAAATTCCTGTATACCATTGATAAAACACCATGAACTACTCTTGCAGACCATCTGCACTGCTCAAAAAACTTCATCTCTGACTGCACAATTACCACCAGGTCCTTTTCATTCTCTACCACTGTCAGTGTAGTACCGATTGTTCGCTGTGGTCGCGGAAGTGTACGGACGCATCTGCACGAAGCTCCACTTGATGTAAACGGCAGACGACGATATTGCGCGATCTTCGATTTAGGCAAGTATTACAACATGGATTTTTCAGGTTTGTAAAGTATCACAGATGACTGTAAGTAAATTAAGTCGGGCAAGAATAGTTTTTGTGATTGTATTTGCCTATTTTTGCTCTTTTGAGAGTGTTTTTGTTCAGCGCGATCGCTACAACTTCAGCGGTAGTGAGCCCACTGGCATAGCCACTGATTTGAGTACATTTCAAAAGTCCAAAAATCTGAATATATTATACTTCAAACTGCTTGTGATAAGGTTATCTTGTATGGAAAATATAATACTACTGACAGAATTAACTTATACTTAGTTTATAAGATAGTTCTCTTTGTCTACAGGCGTTTCCTGCCAAAACTGGAAAATCGCGATTTCTGATTTCTAGTGGGCCTACACTGGAAATAAGTACCTCAAACCACTACTTAAAATGTCAGAAATTGACTTATTTATACGAAAGTGAATTTAATGCAGAAATTATGGTTGAAAAATCAAATAATGACAAAATTCCGGTCAATGACTTAAAAGACTCCTCTGAAAATGAAGCTAGAGTGCTCAGGGAGAAAGCCCCTGTTAATGAGGAAAATGGTAATGAACTGGTTAGCTGGCCTCCTCAGTATTAAGAAGGGCAGGAAAGGAAAAAAATCAAGAAACTATAGAAATTCCAGAGATGCAACAAAAGACAGAAGAAGAACTAAAACTAGACTACCTAACAAATTTGACTGACCCTATCAAACAGGCAAAGGAAACCAGAGTGTATCTAGAAGAATATATGCACAAGCAAACTAGCAGGATTACTTCTGCAATTAGGCTGCAGATAGTGAACTGTTGGTCACTGCTTGAGCAACGCCTGATTGAATTAAACACAGAGAACCAAGTGTTAAAATCAAAATTAGAGGTTATAACTGAGGAGAAGAACAACTTTAAAACAATGAACACATTCACCTATGCCCAATGTGCAAAGGTTAATGGCAAACAGGACATAACTAAAGCAAAACAAATAGCTACTAAGCAACCTAATATAAATAAGGAAAGCAACATTATTATTCTGAAAGCAAAAAAGTGACTCATCATAAAACCAGTCAGGCAGTTAAGGACACAGTGGCAACAAGGCTGAGGCCTCATCTGAGAGAAATAAAGATAAACAACATACGGAAAATCAGGAATAATGGAGTCCTGATCAAGGTAGCAAGCAAAGAAGATCTAAGAAAAATAGAAAACCATCCCGAGATGGAAAAACTGAGCTTGCTCCCTGAAAAACCAAAAGGGAAAAATCCTAATATTATAATCTTTGATGTACTTGTGTCAGTAATAGAAAAAGAATTCATGATGGATATCTACTTCAAAAACTTTAACAATGAAATGACAATAGATGAATTTGCTGCTGAATTCCTGCTGAAAAGAGCAACAAAAAACAAAAGGAACAGACAACTCAACATAATTACAGAAATTACACCAAAAATTTGGAAGGTATTGCAGGGACAACAGAGAATCTATGCTGGCTGGACCAGTCATAGATTTAGAGAACACTTCCCTATCCAAAGTTGCTTTAACTGCCATAAATATGGTCACATTGCCAGAGACTGCAGTCAGAAAGAACCTGTTTGTGGTCACTGTGCAGTAACTGGCCATGATTACAAAAATTGCAAAAATAAGTCTCAGCAGCCAAAATGTGCTACCTGCAAGGCTGACTGACTATACACATAGTATCAGGGATGATAAATGCCCCAGTTATAAAAGAATGGCAAAACTTATTCAATCTAGGACCAACTATGGGCCAGATTGAAAACGTGAATGTGACTAGGGCTCTAAATCTTGTCTAATTGAATGCTCAAAGAGCAAGAGCCACTGTAGATCAGATCAAACTCAAATTGGAAGAAAATAATATAGATATCTTGGTACTCCAGGAACCCTACACACATATGGGTAGGGTTGAGGGATACCCAAGAGGCTATAAAATAATAGAATACACCTGTATTCTATACAGGTGTACAGAATACACCTGTGTCCCTTCTACAGCAATAGTAGTTAAAAATACTGAACTTAGTCACAAAGATGGGTCACCTCTGCTCCCTGTGCCCATATCATCAGTGCTGTAGGACAGTTTTACATTATCTCACTATATTCCAGACCAGGTGAATATATAAATCCAACTATTGAATACCTACAAGTAGTCACAAACTTGCTACATACTGCAAATATCATAGTGTGTGCTGATGTCAACTGCCGGTCAGCCTTATGGCATAGCTGTACACAAGACAGAGTAGGCACACACAATGGCCAGATACTTTCAGACTACATAGCCACCTCACCTTTTCAAGTGCTAAACCAGCCAAATAACCTCTCAACTTTTAGCAGTACCATGTGGGAGAGTGACATTGATGTTACTCTTGCCACCAATTCAATAGCTTATAAAATCACAGACTGGTGTGTCCAGTCAGCCTGGACCATATCAGATCACAGAGCCATTTCCTTCAAACTAAACAGGCAATTACAAACAACCCAACACTCTTGTTGGATATCAAAAGGTATAACCTTAAAAAGGCAAACTGGCAGATTTTTGCAGAACATACAGCAGCTGAGCTGCAAAAACAGGAAAATGAGTGGTCTAGATCAGGCAACTGTAGCCCGGACAAGCAAGCAAGCAATGACTATAACAAACATTTTAACAAAAACAGCAACCCTGTCGATCCCACGGAAAAAACCGAGGAAGCAGACAGTTCACTGGTGGTGGTGCCCCAAACTGACTATACTCAGAAGTAGGGTATATCAGGTGAGGAGACATTTTCAAAGAGCCAGAACATCTTGGCCACAAAATGAGGTGGATGTACTGAGAGATTCTTATAGAACTCTCAGGAATCAGTATACAGCCCTCACAAGAGACAAGAAAACGGAATGCTGGAGGCACTTGGTGGGAACTACTGGCAACAATAACCCTTGGGGAGTTGTCTACAGAATAGTGACCAACAAGCTGCCAAGAGGAGATGTCTTAGAAACTACTGTCAAACCAGATGGAACCCCAACCCTGTGTTGGGTGGATGTATAGATGACATCCTAGACAGCATTCAGACTGAAACTGGAAATCATTCCCCCACCCAGCTTGACATTATAAAAGAAAACACTGAATATGGAATTCAGTGTTTTCAACACTAATATTGAACCTCTGTTCACTATACAAGACTTAGAAATAGCACTATCTTAAACCAAAAACAATAAAATGCCCAGGTTTTGACCTCTTAGAGGTTGAGATTATCAAAAAATTAGCAGAAATAGCACCACATAAATTAATAGTACTACATAATAACTGTATGACAGAAGGTATATTCCCAAAAATATGGAAACAAGCTGTGCTAAGATTAATCCTCAAAAACCCTGAAAAACTCCCTACTGATCCCAAATCATACAGACCAATAGCCCTACTCCCTGTACTAAGGAAAATATATGAAAGACTAATATATAGCAGATTAGCTCAATATTACAGAGAAGCAGGTTTGAATTCCAACAATCAGTATGGTTTTAAGCAGGGCAATTCTATGGAGGATGCCATGCACCACCTACTTGACTACAGTTAAAAACACAGAGGAGAAATATATGCTGGCAATCTCCATTGACTTTGCTAGGGCATTTGACTCACTCTGGTGGCCTAGTGTCCTTAGGAGACTTGGCCAGGCAAATGCCCCACAAAACCTCTATAAGGTAATAAACAGCTACCTTACAGACAGAAGTGTCTCAGTACGCACAAGGTTCCAGGAATTGGCATGCCCTGTGAATAAAGGCTGCCTGCAGGGTTCAATCCTTGGCCCTTTCTTTTGGAACATTGTTCTGGACGAATTTCTGTCCTTGGATCTGTGCCCCGTGGATCTGTGCCCCGTGGAAAGCCTGGCCTTTGCAGATGACATGATTTTCCTTGTAAAAGATAACTCACGAGTGGTTGTAGAACAAAGATCAAATGCCATCCTCTTGCAGCTGCAGGAGTGGGCACATATACACATGCTCAAAATATTGCCTGAAAAAACCAAACAAATACTTCTAAAAGGCAATTTGGACATAAGAAGACGTCCACAAATCAAAATTAACACAACCATTAATAAAAATGGTAACAGCACTAAAATATCTTGGAGTGGTCTTTGATTCAAAATTAACTTTTTACCCCCATTTGACCTACTTGGCGAAAAAAGTGAAAAATTATGCAGGTATGATTGCCAGGATCAGTCGAGCAGACTGGGGACTCAAAAGAAAGACCCTGGCAATCATATACCGTGCAATGTTCCTACCTGTTATCGCCTATGGAACCAGTGCGTGGTTCATCCGCTCGGCCATAGTAAGAAATAGGAATAAATTAGAATCAATACAAAGGACAATACTACTCACTATTACCAGAGCATGTCTCACAGTAAGCACACTTGCACTACAGTTGCTGGCCGGAAGTAGCCAAAAGAGGCTTATATTTAGATTTAAAAATGGCATACCCACAGAATGGGTATGCGGCTGCCATGAACGGAAACTGAACTTGGCCTGTTATAACGTTGCATTCTATGCACATTTCAAATCTTCCCATATCATTTATGTATACCTTACCAAATTTCCTCTTCAAGACGCCTGGTCAGCGTGAAGAGGAAAAGACCAAACCCTCCAGCAATGAGAGCACAACAATACAAATGGCCCTCAGTCCCCAGCAGCTTTCACTCTCCCTCTTACGGCAGCGAGAGGATCAGAGTGGAAGCAGAGGGTGCTAAGGATCTCTGGGTACGACCAGGCTGCCATGCACGGAAATTGAACTTGGCCTGTTATAACGTACGATCACTCATCGGTGAAGACAGGATATTAGAGCTGGAAAAGGAATTAGAAAATGTGAATTGGAATATCATCGGTTTGGCTGAAACAAGAAGAAGAAATGACTCACTTATAAGTTTATCAAGTGGAAATCTGCTGTACACCAATGGAAACAGTGAAAGGAGTGAAGGTGGAGTTGGGTTTCTGGTCCATAAAGATTTTAAAAACAACATTTTGGAATTCAAAAGTACATCACCAAGGGTGTCAAGACTAATATTCAAGATTTCTAAGAGGTACAAGCTAAAGATTATAATCATTTATGCACCAACATCAAGCCATGATGATGAAGAGGTTGAAGAAATGTACACTGAAATTGAGAGTCTTCTAGATGAGCAGAAAACCCACTACACTATTATTATGGGGGACTTCAATGCTAAGGTTGGAAAAAGGCAAAACAGCGCAGAAAGAGGAACTCTAGGAAATTTTGGAATTGGTGAAAGAAATAAAAGAGGTGAAAGACTTGTGGAATTTGCAGAATCTCAAGGACTGTCAGTAATGAACACTTTTTTTCAAGAAAAGGGTGAACAGAAAGTGGACATGGAAGAGTCCAAATGGATTAACAACTAATGAAATCGACTTCATCCTCACTAACAGAAGATATATTGTGAATGATGTTACCGTCCTGAATAAGGTAAATGTTGGAAGTGATTACAGAATGGTAAGATGTACACTTGATATAGATGTAGGAAAGGAAAGGAAAAAACTGACTCGAGGAAATAATACAAAGGTCTTTGAGATAACAGAGGAGGAGAAAAAGCAGTATGTACTGGAACTTAAGAACAAGTTTGAGCTTCTGCAGACTGCTCAGGACCAAGATATCAACGAGGAATATTACAACTTTCTGAAAGTGATAAAGCCCAAGAAACCTATAGGGAAACAGAAATCCAAAGAAGAAAAAATTAGTCAAGAAACACTTGTCATGATGAACCAAAGACGACAAATGAAGAGCAAGAAAAACACTGACAGGGAGAAAATTGAGTATACTGAGTTATGCAAAGCCATTAGAAAGAGACTCAGAGAGGACATAAGAAGATTTAACACAAGAAAAGTAGAACAAGCATCAAGGGAAAACAAAGGATTTAAATCGGCAGCCATGAGCAGTAATACAGAAAGACAAATGATACTGAAACTGAAGAATAGCGATGGTGTACTTATAAACAGCAGAGAAGGCATAATTCAAATAGCAGAAGACTACTATAGAGAATTATACAAGGAGCGAGGGAATGATACCAGCAGTGGGGAAGATGGATTGCAAAGTAGCAACACATACGACATACCCGATATTCTTCTTGATGAGGTAGAACATGCATTGAAAAAAAATGAGGAATCGGAAAGCCCCAGGGGAAGATGAAGTTACTGAAGAGTTGTTAAAATTGGGGGGATGAGACAACAAAAAAACTGGCAAGGTCTTCACAAAGTGCATTAGAAAAGGTGTGCCGCCTGAGCAGAGGAATAATGCAATCATAGTTTTGCTGCATAAGAAAGGAGATAAATCAGAAACTGGAAATTATAGACCAATTAGCTTGTTATCCCACATCTACAAGTTGTTCACAAGGGTCATTACTAACAGATTAGAAAGAATACTTGATAAGAATCAACCGAAAGAGTAAGCTGGCTTTAGGACAGGATTCTCAACTATAGATCACCTTCACGTAATATCATAGCTAATGGAGAAAGCAAATGAATATAAAACACCATTATGCCTGGCATTTGACTCCATACAGCATAAGGCAATGTTTTGGACACTGGAAAGACAAGGCATAGATACCCCATATATTATGATTTTGAAGAAAATATATGAGAGTGCTACCTCCTTTATTAGACTAGACAAAGACAGTAGGAAATTTAAAATCGAGAAAGGAGTTCGACAAGGAGACACAATATCTCCGAAGGTGTTTACTGCTACCCTTGAGGAAGCTTTCAGAAGATAAGACTGGTCGCAGAAAGGAGTCAATGTGAACGGAGTGTACCTAAACCATTTATGATTTGCAGATGACATTGTGGTCATAAGCCGCAATCCCAAAGAATTAAAGGAAAATCTTAATCAGTTATGCACAGTTAGTAAGAATTTTGAACTAAAGATGAATATGAATAAAACTACTACTACTACTACTACAAAAGTAATGATGAACAAGTATGCCACGGAAAGGGAAATAATGATTGAAGGAGCAGTAATTGAAAAGGTGGAGTCATATACTTATCTGGGACAAGTTATTAGCTGTAATAATGATAAATGGCTGGAAGTCAAGAGAAGAATAAATTTTGGATGGATAGCATTCAGGAAATATAGTCACATACTGAAGAGCAATATCCCAGTTTGTCTGAAACGTAAAATACTCCCCACCATGACTTATGGAAGTGAAACTTGGGCACTCGCCCAAAGAATGGAAGAGAACCTGAGAACTACACAGCGAAGAATGGAACGAATTATATTGGGAATCAGACTGTTAGATAAGAAAAGAAACACATGGATTAGGCAGCAAATTCAAGTAAAGGACATTCTTATCAAAACTAAAGAACTAAAATGGTCTTGGGCAGGACACATAGCTCGAAGACATGATGACAGATGGACTAAGAAAATAACAGAATGGTACCCAAGAGGAGCTGGAAGACAAAGGCAGAGATGAATAGATGAAATTCATGAGTTTTTGGGTAGTAAATGGATGGCCAGTGCTCAAAACAGAAGGAACTGGAAAGTTGCTGGAGAGGCCTTCATCCTGCAGTGGATTGAAAATGGCTGATGGTGATGATGACCCACAGAATTTCTGGGGATAGCCCTTGACACAGCCAACACCTTCAATGATGAAAGAAAAAGAATAGCCACAAAGCTCCACGAGCTAGGGCAAACAAACTGGGAGCAGGAAACCAGTGATCTGGTTACCAAACGGTTTCTGCCACGGGTGTCAAAGGTTAGCCCAAAGCCACCTAAGTGGTATGCCCGTGGACTTTTTACAACATTTATATTGACAGGTCACGGCTCCCTAAAGGCAAAACTAACCTCCTTAGGCCTGACCGATGACCCAAACTGCACTTGTGGCGAAAGTGAAGACTGGGCACACATTCTATATGAATGTATAATATATGACATCCCCAGAACAGAGCTAATAGCACAGATTGGTCCCCTTCCCAGGGGAGAAGAACATCTGTTCATCATAGAAGAGCAAAACTATAAAGCTTTTACATCTTTCACACAGAAAGTATTCGAAATGCACAGAGCAATGCAAAGAATGGCAATTCAGCCCCCCCAGCAATTAAACAATAATCAATAGTAAAATTGCCCAAGTTTCCCACCACGACCAGACGACTTAAAAACTGTCAGGATAGCAGTATTCTGCACCCTGACAGAAACCTGACATGACAAATCTTCCCAGGACTACCCTGTCATGTGTAAGAACCTGGGGCCCCATGCCAAATAAGTAACCACATAGGGGAGAGAGAGATGTACAGGCAGCCAGGGGAGCAGATTAGCTGAAAAATATCAGTAGGCTAGTAGCAAAGGGATGCAATGTAGAATGAATGAATGAGAATGAATAGGCTGGGAACTGAGTGAACTAGGAATTATGGTAAAAGGGAATAAATGGCAGTTTTGGTGAAAGAAAGAGTGACCTAGTATGACGGAAAGAGAAAGTGAATGGGAATGAGTGGAAGAGCAAATGTAATTGGCCGAAAGAATACAAAGTTAAAAATAACTTACATTACTTTATATATACTGTACCAACAAACATTTACTAACCACATCAACACTATCATTGCATTCTCACCTGGCCTGTTAAAAAAAAAAAAAAAAAAAAAACTTGCGGTTAGGCCTGCACCACAACTGAAGAATAACAGTAAGTTGAGGTGTCCAGAGAGTGCAGTGCAGAAAGTAAGAGTCGAATAAATGAGATGAGAGCTAGAAGAATGAATAAAAGTGTAAGTGTGAGAAAAAGAACACAAACCATAAATGCTACAGTTAAGTACACACTAACCATAGTTTTAATTAGTATTTAAATTTACACTACACATCATTGCATCCCCTCCTGGTGTGTGAGAAAAAGATGAATGAGTTGAGTGAAAAAATAAAAATATATATATATAAAAAAAACTTGGAAAAAAATTATAAAATAAGAAAAAATTATTTAAAAATAAATAAATAAATAAATAAAATAAAATGCAAATAGAGCGAGAATGCAGATTATGAATGAAGTAAATGTGTGTCTCTCCCACCCCCTTGCCTGGTGGGTTCCCCACTGCCAACTAACATATTCCACCCCCGGAGCAGGATAAGCAACTTAACCTTCATACAAGATTCGACACTCCTTTGACATGACACAGACAAAGACATTCTGCGGCATTGGTAGCAAAGCCGCAGACAAAGACATTCTGCGGCTTTGCTACCAACGCGCCATTGGCGATCCGAAGTGGGTACTCTAAACTGGTTCCCTTTAAAACCCCTTCCCCAGACAGGGGACAGATCTCTGTCTCCTCTCCTCCCAGCCTACCTACCCCCCCCCCATACTTCGCCTGGTGGACTCGTCTCCACTGACCTCTTTAGGGATGCCTACTCTATCGTCCCTATTCTTCTATCTGTTTTCCGCCCAGTCTTCGGTCTCCCTCCCTCTCTCACTAAATCGACCGAGTACACCCTTAACAATGCCGCCAAATTCTAATCAATGTCTCAATTCTACCGGTTTCCTGTAAATCTCTAAGACAACTAACACTATTAGCTTTTATCTAGCGTATAGCCTCACATGTCTGAATTTAATAATATCAAAATTTTGCCCGACCTATTTGGCCTTTAACACATCTTTAGCGTTCAACCCCAACCAGCGATTTCCTAACAGCAATCCCATTAAGTATTAATATCAAACGGAATTTTTTTTTTTTTTTTTTTAAATAGGTCCTAGCCACTGAAATCCCAGGAAACTAGGTGGCAGGAGCTGCCAGAGCAATTTGTTGTGATACTGGATACACCCGGCTAGCCTCCGCATGGCAGAGTATGGGCAACGTCGGGCCCCACTAGGGGCCTGGCAACCAATAAGCCGGATAAACAATGGGCACAACATATCACACTGCACAGACACGGCCCACACACACACTTTCAAGTCTCTGGCTTGACAGTGTACTGTCCTCGTCACAGCGTAACACACGCGGAGATGGGAGAAATCCCAGGTGCCGTCTGACACAAACATAACTTATACCTTGTCAGTGTAGTACCAGAGTTAATATGTTACTCTGGGGTTACTGCTTCCCATATGTAGTACTTTACATTTGTCAATGTTAAACTTCATTTGCCACCTCTCAGCCCATCTGCTCAACTTTTCTAGATCCTGTTGCAGGAGCGTACTAGTGTCGTTAACAACACTGCAAAACCTTCGTATCATCTGCAAATGGACATTAAGCTTGATATACCATCATCAATATCATTATTAAATACAGAAAACAACAATGAACCCCGAGGGACTCCACTAATAACATTAGTCCACGATAAGCAGTGACCATTGATTACCACTCTGTCTTCTCACACTCAACCATCCCTTTATCAATAGCAGCAATTTGCTTCCAATGGCACACTGCTCCAATTTGTGCAGCAGTCTTCCATGTGCAACAGTATCAAAAGCCTTTCTAAGATCCAAATATATGATATCAAAGTTATGCCCTGCATCCAGATCCTTTTTGACCACATCATAGTAGCCAATCAAATTGGTCAGACAAGACTTTCCCTTAACAAAACCATGCTATGGCTGAGCTATAACTGAAGTCTTCTCTACATGATCCTGCAGTTCTTCTTTTACCAGTGCCTCCATTAATTTTCCTGGAATGGAAGTTAAACTCACATGTCTATAATTACTTGTGTTGCCCTTTGATTCTCCTTTGTGAATTGGGGGTCACATTTGCACATCCCCAGTCCATGGGTATCTACCCTAAGTCCAAAGAAGCTCTCATAATTATGACTAAAGGTTTGATTACTTCCTTTGCTGCCTTCTTTAATATAACTAGATAGATCCCATCCACCCTGGGTGCCTTTTTTGTGTTTATCTTCAACAATTTCTCCTCCACTTTCCTCTCAGTTATTACAAAATCATATAGCTCACTGCCAGAGTTTAATTCGCCTCAGGCATTCCCCTCCCTAAATAACTCCTCATGTGTGAATGTAGATGCAAAATACTTAGTTTGTTAGCCACTTGAGCAGGATCATCAACAGCTGAACCATCAATATCCAGTGGACCAATCTGATTCATCCCTTTCCTTCTAGAGTTTACATATTTAAAGAACTCTTTGCTGTTTTTCTTTGCATCCTTTGCCAAAGATTTCTCATAATCTGCCTTTGCCTGCCCAACCTCCTTTGTGATTTGGTTACAGACTAGCTTATAACTATCATAAGCTTCCATGTCACCCATTAATTTATATGTATCCCATACATTTTTCTTTTCTGCCATATATCTCATTAGTTCATCTGACATCCATTTAAGCCTAAACCTTGAACAATATTTCTTAGTTGGTATGTAAAGCCTAGTAGCTTCCAAGATTAATTCTTTGAATGCTTCCCATTTTGAATTTGCTGTTGGTAACATCATAAGTTGATCCCACCATATAGAATTTAAATACTGTCTCAGACCACCGTAGTTGAATTTACGAAAGCAAAAACCTTTCCCTTTATGCCTGATGGTAGTTACCTCTTTGAGTAAATCCCACTTCAGCACACTGTGATCACTGCTACCTAGTGGTTCCTTATCTGCAGATTCTTAATGCATGAAGAATCACTACTGATAATCAGATCAAGAGTATTACTCCTCTAGTTGCCTCCCAAACATGCTGATGTAGAAAACAATCATCCAATAAATCCACAAAAGCCTTGCTAGTGTGTGAGTGACCAACCCACAAATTCCAATTAATATCTGGGAAATTAAAATCCCCCATTATAAGACTCCCTGATTTACTGGCCAACTATTTCTCTGTACAGTTTCTTATTATACTCGTCAGAGTCAGTAGGCCTATAACACGCTCCTACTCTAAATTTTGATCTCCCAATGCTTATGTCACACCAAACTGACTCGACACTGCACTGTCCAGTGATGTCGAGTGGCTTTACTTTCTTGGATTTTGTGTATTTCTTAACTAATAGCATAACCCCTCCTCCCTTCCTATACACATTGTACTCCCCAAATTCCAGTTCTGCATTCCGTATATCTGTGTTACTAGCTTTGATGTTTTGAGCAATACCTCAAATTCATCAAATTTATTTACCAAACTCATATATTTGCATATACACCAATTTAGCATTGGTGTATATGCAAGTATACATGCACCTGTTCCTATTCTTAGCTACCCTAACACAAACCATGTGTTTACTTGTACCTCAATGACTCCCAGTAGTCTCTGAAATACTCTGCATCTTGTTTTCCAGGCTGCTGCTCATTCCAATAGAAGCAGTGCAAGAATCACTTTCACCTCTGCCAGTGGCTACTGTTAATCTATTAGTCCTTGTATCCCCCAAGCTTGCAGTTTTCCAACCCACCTAACACTGCCTCGATAGCATCAGCAAATATTCTTGCACCCTTTCTATTTAAGTGTATCCTATCCCTGTAGAAGCAGTCTCTCCTGTTAACAAGTACAGACCAGGCTGAAAAAATTCTACCCCTCAAGCCTTGCACAATTCTTCTAGGGCCGAATTGATAGACAAGGCTCTCATCATATACTCCCTCCTATCGTGTCTGGGCAGAATTGCAGACACTTTCAAATTCAACCCTAATTCACGGCTTTTTTTCAACAGTGATCTGTAATTCCACCACTCTCCTACTCTTAATATCATTAGTTCCAACATGTACAACAATATCACCTTTTGTGCCCGTAAAAGATGATATCTGCTCTACAACGTCATCAACATTTGCCTCTGGCAGACATACATTGGTCCTGTTCCACCTATCCTTTTTACATACCATGTTCCCTGACAATAGTCACCAACAACTACTAGTTCCTGTGGAACCAGTGCATTCTGCCTTGGAGGTTGCTGCTGTTTTGCGTGATGATCAAGTGCAAACTCCTGCATTTATGTGGCAGCTGAAAGCTTGATGGACCCTCAATTTCGATCCTTCGAGGGCATCCACCCTGTCCTTCAAGCTTTCATATAGGAATATAAAGCTACTCTAGAAAATAAGTTAATATGCCAATTTAAACCAATTTAAGTTAATAAAACAGAAAAAACTTCTTTTTTCCAGAGCAATAAAAGCTCCGCCTGAACATGGCTACTCTCGTTGCCAAGTTAATGTATGTCGTCATCCATATGTTGTCTTATAACAGACAATTTAGGATGAGGTGCAACTGATTCTTCGTCTTTGTCATCATAATTGTCCTCTTGTTCTCCACGAAGAACATTTTCCGCAATCTCTCCCTCAGAAAAAATTTGATAGCCTGGATCACCTTCATCATTTTCGAGTCACTGTTCCACATTCTCAGTTGCATTTTTGTTGTCAGCCCTCAGAAGAGTGTCCCCAAAATTAGACGCCTCAACTCCCTCAAAGTCCATTTCAGGTTCTACATCGTACAACAACTTCTTCTAAGCATTGGCCAATGTAGTAATCTTCATATCTTTCCACGAAGCTGCTAAGTTTGAAGATAGATCTGATGCTGTATGCATGTAAATTTTGCAGTGTCCTGTTGCCTCATATCTTCTTCTTCAAAAACAATCATCACCTCTTCCTAAAACTTCTTCTTATATAACCTCTTACATGCAACAATTACACCCTAATCCATCGGCTGTATCAGTGAAGTAGTGTTAGGAGGCAGAAAAACACATTTAATTCTCCTATACCTGCTAACTAATCTCTCAGCATTAGAGTGAGCAGTAAAACAGCCTTTATTTCATTAGAACAAATTTTCAGCACATCTATCTAACAGCCTTCAGACAGATGTGCGACGCTATCAGATATAAATAGGTTCTAAATTTTTCCTTTAGGACAGAAATTTTTTTGTCCGTTCAATCGAGGGCCTACTGTATTTATTAACTAAAAGTCATTAAAAACTTGTTCATCGCTATCTTCATTACCAAATAACATGTTCTGATCTGCTTGAATTTGATCATCATATGGGTCATCAGCAACTTCATCACTATTCCACAAGAAATCACCATCAAATTCTTTGGAAATACATTTCTTAAATGAATGCACCACAGTTTCCGGTCTGATATTTCCCCATGCTCTAACAACCCATTCACAAACATTTTCTAGTGTCAGAGCCTGAATGCTTCCTCCCTTTGTAAATGTCTTTTCCCCTTCAATCATCCAGCTATTCCATAGATTTCTCATAGCATCCTTAAAAGGTTTCTTTCTTCAGGCAGGCATCAAGTGGTTGCATATTGCTGGTTAGACTTCCAGGAATCACTGCTATATCTGTGATCTAACTTGAGCAACAACACTATCCATCAGATGGCATTTAAACACATCTCAGACCAGTACACTGTTTTTCTATACTCAGTGCCCCTGGCCAGGAACACCACACTTGTTTCAGTGATATTTTCAAACATTGTTCATCCATCCATCCAACCTTTCTCATGAACATGCATGACTACCACATGCCAGACAATTTCTGTTTTAGTAATGTCTTTCTCTTGAAAACTCAGCTTCATGCCATCAGCCAAACATGTTAATACAACATGTAAATCTTTCTTTTTTCATGACCAGTTCTTCAGGAAAAAGTAACATTTTTCCACTATTTGTTCAATGTTTAGCTGACTGGCACATCAAAATTCGCAGGATAACATATCTTTTCATAAATCTCGTACACCAACTGGCACTGGCCTTGAAATCAGCAACGCTCATTTTCTTTGCCTTTTTGCAGGGAAAAATATCCGAATTTGTCAAAAAGAAACGCTGTTTCACTCCTGCCACGCTATAGTGACTTTTTTTTATGAGAACCACAAGCAAGTGAGGTAGTGGAACTGACATTACTTAATATCGTTCATGGGTTCAATGACTGAGAAGATGAAAGAAGATACTTGTTTATCTTCTTTCACTATTATCAGTGAAAGAAGAAAGATAAACAGATAAAGGTGACAGTGATAACAGTGTACTGATGTGGGATTACTTAAAGATGTAACTACCATCAAGAGTAAAGGGAAGGGTTTTTGTTTTCATAAAGGTGACTACAGTGGGCTCAGACAGTTTTTAAATTCTATACAGTGGGATCAACTGATGATGTTACCAACGGTGAATTCTAAATGGGAAGCCTTCAAGGAACTTAATCTTGGAGGCTACTAGGCTTTTCATACCAACTAAGAAATACTGTTCAAGGTTTAGGCCTAAATGGATGTCAGATGAACTAATGAGACATGTGGCAGAGAAGAAAACTGCATCAGATACATATAAATTAATGGGTGACATGGAAGCCTATGATAGATATAAGCTGGTCTGTAACCCAGCCACAAAGGAGGTTAGGCAGGCAAAGACATTACGAAAAATCTTTGGCAAAGGACGCAAAGAAAAACAGCAAAGAGTTCTTTACTTATGTAAACTCTAGAAGGAAGAGAATGAATCAGATTGGTCCACTTAACATAGATGGTTTGACTATTGATGGTCCTGCTCAAGTAGCTGTTAAACTGAATGAGTATTTTGCCTCTACATTCACACATAAGGAGTTATTCAAGGAGGGGAATGCCAGAAGTTTATCAAACTCTAACAGGAAGATAAGCGATTTTGTAATAACTGAGAGAAAAGTGGAAAAGAAATTATTCAATTTAAACATAAAAAAGGCACCTGGGGCAGATGGAATCTATCCAATTACATTGAAGGAGGCAGTGAAGGAAGTAAGCAAACCCTTAGCATAATTATGAGAGCATCCTTAAGTCAGGGGAGGTCCCCATGGACTGGAGATGTGCAAATACATCCCCAATTCACAAAGTGGGTGCAAAGGGTGACACAAATAATTATAGACCTGTTAGTTTAACTTCTGTTCCGGGGAAAATAATGGAGTCACTGGTTAAAGAGGTGATATAGGATCACCTAGAAAAGACTACAGTAATAGTTCAGACAGCATGGGTTTGTTAAGGGGAAATCTTGTCTGACCAAATTGATTGGATACTACAATATAGTCACAAGGAACTAGATGCAAAAAATAATTTTGATATCATATACAGCAATACCCCACACAACACTGATAACTGGTACTGAAACTGTTCCATGTTATGTGAAACCGTGCTGAGTGAGGTATAATTATAATGGGTTTTAACTGAATGCGTACCAGAGAAACAGCCTACAAACAAATTATAATAAATCTATAAACAATTTGCGATTAACAGCCAATGGGACAATTTTCACCTCCAGTCCTTTTAAAGTCCTTGGGCAAGTAAGTATCATTGTAAAGATGAATTTTTATTTTTTATTATCAGTCAATTTTCTTCCTGTTTGACTTGTACTTGAGTCTGATAATTTTGATTCATTTTCACTACTTCTCCTTCACTGACTTTCTTTTCATATACTTCCAACATTTTCAATGGCTGTATGAAAATACTATTATATGGGTGGGATTTTAGATACACAAAAACTGCAGTTTCAGAAAATATGCTAATTACAAAACTACACAAAGACCACAAATCTAGAAAATATCACTCACGAAATCAATCCCTAAAATAAATCTCTCTTGTGAGTATCACTATTGCTGAGATCCATGACAGCCAAGGTGCCAAGTTCCATTGTGCAGTCAAGTCAGTCTGCTAAGACTGACTTGGCTGCAGAATCATTCACTCTTTAAAAAAGTTTAAATAAAGAAAAAGAACCTTCTTGAACAATCTGTTGGTAGCAGAGGGACAGAGAAAAAACTAAAAGCACTAAGAATTCTGGGTAGTCAGCAGGCAAAAGGGATTCTTGGAACTTGACCTGCAGATATGGATCACTTCCAGGAAGAGTGCTGCACTGTTCTCTTTTCCTTGGTGGCACAGGACTCACCTTTCTGGTTGCCACTGGTGAGACTTCTCTAACAATAAAAAATAAACAGAAACAAAATACAATTAAACATAACCTTAAATGCAAATTTACCAAAACAAAAAGGCAGCTGGTAGCACACTCACATTACTCCAGCAATGCCAATTTCCAGGCAACAATTCTGTGATATTTGGAAGGAAATTTGGAATTTTGCATGGTATGTCAAAATTTTGATTTATTTATTCCACAATTTCTTGTTGAACCCTGGTTGAAAAAAAACTGAATTAATGCAAACAAGCCAAATAACAGAATAAATTAAAACAAAGAAGAAACGGGGATGGTCATGAGCATTCAAACTATGGAGGAAAGAATGGGACAGAAGAAACAAACAAATAATACAATGGCCATATCAAGTCTGTATCAAAAAGTAACCTTACTATATACAAACATGTTTATGTCTCCAGGACTATTGAAAAAAATAAAATACTAATTACCACAAAAGAAATCAGCAAATTTATGATTCTATCTCAGTACCAAGCCACTCTAATATTCAAAATACCCATAAAACAAAAGCTAAGGGATAATAAAAAATAAGGGATGAAGGAAACACTGACCCTTGGCAATAATGCAAGACACCCTCTTGCTCAAGGAGATGCACACATAACCCTAATTTTATAACCCAAACATAATCCTACCTGTCAACATTAATTTGCTAATTTGTTTCCTGGCAATTAGTTTTATTTTCTACAACAGCCCTATGCAAGTATCTCACAGAAGAGTGTGAGAGGCATTGCTAAACTATGGGAAGAACAGTCAGCTTTTAGGCCTAACAGAAGATTGTTTGTTTTTTGGTTTTAAGGAGCATTAGCAACTAAGGCCATATTGCTCCGGGATATGCGGTGGTCATTCCTCGACCTTTCCGCATACTCCGTATTTGGTGGTGACGGGCTCGAACCCCGGTCTAATCAAGAAGCATGTGCTACGCACTGCTGCTCCTTCCCACCTGGCTACGGAGGCGCGCCTAACAGAAGAAGCCAGGATTAAATATTCAGACTAAGACAGATTACAGAGAAGTTATGGGAAGATAAGACCCTGTATATTTGATGATCTTGAAAAAGCAAGCAAATGACCTAGAAATCCACTTGTTTAAATTTTAGAAAATCATACCATCAAGGATTTGATTTTCGTTTTTTATGGCACAAAAACATCAAAGGTTATAATAAACCAGGAATAATTTAAATTTACACAAAAGATTCTAAGATTTTGGTAACCCATGAAAAACGTTACCTCGTCAAATGTTGTATATATGTACAAATAAGTAAAAGGCAATATAAGGGTAAAAAAATATATTTCCTATTTTATATACGTATATACATATTAATAGCACATAAAAAGTTAAAAAACTGCTGACGCACAGTCACTGTCAGATAAAATCTGACAGAGTGCATAAGGCTCAGTCAGATGCCTAAAAGCAATAGAACATGCACTTCTAAAAACTGGACAGTCTGTTAAAACATGCTTTAAGATAAAATGGTGTCACACACACACACAGGAACATCATCAGCCATCAGTAGAAAAGAATGTATCAGATGACAATGTCCTATGTGGAGCGGAACAAAAACAACTTCTTCTTTACAAACCCTGTGTAAACTAGACTGCCACGGTTTGGTTACAGACTTAATCTGATTTAGTTTGTTTGCTAACTGCCTATGCCACGAGTCTTGCCACTGCGAATATATCTTAGCATTAGCAGAGGCATATGTTGCAAGAAAGCAAGCTTACACAGCATCAACAACAACAAAAAAAAAAAAAAAAAAAACACTTCCACTTTACCCCTCCGTTCGTTCGAAATACCTGTACAGCTCAGACTTAAATTTATTTAGGCTATCAACTTCCACAACAAGGGATGGAAGTCTGTTCCACCAACCAACTACCCGCTGGCTAAAGGCAAATTTCCGCACATCTGTCCTACATCTGTCTTTCCTCAATTTGAATTTATGCCCTCTCAGGTGATTATTCTGAGCAAGAGGAAGAATCCCATCAGCATTGAGCATGCTCAAACAATTCAAGGCTTTATACACCTATATCAGATCACCTCGCCGGTGCCTAGTCTCCAGACACTGCAATTTACAAAACATAAGCCTTTCATCGTAAGAGCAACTCTTTGTTCCATTCACTAATCTTGTTGCCCTTATCTGTACTCGTTCCAGCAGCTCTACATCCTTCTTGAAATGAGGCCACCAGACCTGTATACAGTACTCAAGGTGTGGCCTGACCAATGCCATATACAAGGGAATAATCACCTCCTTATTCCCTGCTAGAAAAATTTCCGTATATCACTGACAAGACACCATGAGCTACTCTTGCAGCCCGTCTGCACTGCTCAGTATCTGCCTGCACAATTAACCCCAGGTCCTTTTCATTCTCTACCACTGTCAGTGTAGTACCACAGAGTTGATACGTTGCTCTGGGGTTGCTGTTTCCCATATGTAGTACTTTACATTTGTCAATGTTAAACTTCATTTGCCACTTCTCAGCCCATCTGCTCACTCAACCTTTCCAGATCTTGTTGCAGCAGCATAGCATCAGTAATGTCCTTAACAACCCTGCCAACCTTTGTATCGTCTGCAAACTTGGACATTAAGCTTGATATACCATCATCAATATTATTTATAAATACAGAAAACAATAATGGACTCCACTAATAACATTAATCCACAATGAGCAGTGTCCATTGATTACCACTCTCTGTCTTCTCCCCCACAACCACCCCTTTATCCATAACAGCAATTTGCCTCCAATGCCACACTGCTCCAATTTGTGCAGCAGTCTTCCATGTGCAGCAGTATCAAAAGCCTTTCTAAGATCCAAGTATATAATAACTCCGCCATGGACGGTCCCAAGCCCGGCTGCGAAAGGAGGAGGGTGGTCATCCTGCCGAAATGACCAGAACCGGGAAACCGGGGAAACTAGGCAAGAAACCGCATGAAATTCGGAACAAGCTCTTACAACAATGTTACCGCATCCGGGGTAGCCGATGCGCCAGCACTGGGGACCCAGGGTACTGGTGTGAAGTGGACCACTGGCCACAGAACAAGCTGTTATAACAATGTTACCGCATCCGGGGTAGCCGATGCGCCAGCACTGGGGACCCAGGGTGCTGGTGTGAAGTGGATCACTGGCCACAGCAATAAGCTTACTACGCCGAAAAGGACAATTAACATTGGCGAATGGAATGTTCGAACGGGGCACCACGTTGGACAAAAGGAAATCATTGCCCAAGAACTACTTAGGTGCAAGATATCAATCGCGGCATTATCCGAATTAAGGCTCACCGGGTCTGGAACGATGATCATCCAACCACCAGCACCTAACGAAGCGGTTATGCTATTATACTCTGGTGGTGAGAAACGAGAAGCAGGAGTGGGCTTTATGGTCGATGCTCAGGCCACCAGTAGTGTGATCGCTTTCCAACCAATATCGGACCGCCTGGCAGTCCTTACTGTCAAGGGCACCATCAAGACCCATATTATCTCCGCCTATGCGCCAACTGAGACTAGCCTGGACCCGACCAAGAATAACTTCTACAACCAGCTCCAACATACGCTGGATTCAATTCCGCAGACAGAAGTGATCATCCTCGCAGGGGACTTTAATGCCCATATTGGCGTGGACAGATCTGGTTGGGAAACAACAATGGGCAAGTTTGGCCATGGGAAGATCAATGACAACAGACTACGTTTGTTGTCCTTTGCCGCATCTAACAACCTGATCATTGGAAACAGCCATTTCCAGCACCCTCAAAAACATCAACTTACATGGCGAAATCCATCTGGCAAGGACTCAGCAATCCTGGACTACATTTTGATCAATGCCAGATTTCGCTCATCACTCATGGACGTTCGTGCCATGAGGGGACCTGATTGCGGATCTGATCACTACCTCATCCGGGCTAAGGTGCAGCTCAAATTACGGCATGCAAAAAGATCATCTCGGTCAGCCAAGCTGGACTGGAGGCAGCTAATGAATGCTGCCAACAAACAGGCATATCAGATCGCCCTATCCAACCGCTTCGAGATGCTGGCCGTGCCCGAGGATATAAATGAAGAAGAAAAGCAGATCTCTGATGCCATCCTGGAATGCGCCAAGCCCCTATGTCCACCTGCCCGACGTCGAACGCAACCATGGATATCAGACGAGTGCCTCGACCTCGTGGACAAACGGAAACAGGCAAAGTTGGTCGACTTTGAACGTTACCGGCAGCTAAACCAAGAAGTCCGACAAAGAATGACAGCAGAAAGAGAAGCATACTGGAACCAAGTGGCAGACGATCTTGAAGTGGCGGCATCCAAAAACGAGTACCGCACTCTCTACCGCACCCTCAGATGTCTGAGTGGAAAGACCAAATTGACTAGTGACAACATCAAGAATGCTGATGGGACCTTTGTGCGATCACCATCCGAACGCCTGCAACGGTGGAGTGAATTCTTCAAAGCTTTGTATAATCACGACCCACCTCAGGGACCGCCAGCAACAGCACTCTCGATCGACCCCTCTGAGGTCTCCATGGTCGATGTTGAGCCTACAGTAGAAGAAGTGAAAGCAGCCATACAATCCCTGAAGAATGGCAGGGCACCAGGAGTGGACCAAGTCACCACAGAAGCGATCAAAGCCGGGGGAGATGTACTGCTTCGCCGACTACACTCACTCCTCAAAACCATCTGGTGCACCGAACAAATTCCGTTAACATGGAGGAAAGCCATTATCGTACCGATCCACAAGAAAGGTGATAACCGGAACTGCAAGAACTACCGTGGCATCAGCCTCCTTTCCATCATCGGAAAGGTCTTTATGAAGATCATCCAGTCAAGACTGCAAAAACATCGCGAGCAAACCAGTCGAGAAGAACAGGCAGGATTTAGACCCGGGCGAGGATGCTGTGATCAAATCTTTGCCATTCGTCAGCTGATGGAGGAGAGGATCCGGTGTGGACAGCGAACCATCATTGTTTTCATTGACTTTAAGTCTGCTTTCGACTGTGTCCACCGGCCTGCCTTATGGAAACTACTAGAGGTTGAACATGTACCTCGAAAAGTCATCACACTCCTCCAAACTGCATACAACGGTTTAACCAGCCAGGTGCGCATCCAGAACGATTTATCTGAGGAATTTACCATCCAAACTGGAGTCCGCCAAGGGGATGTAGCCTCCCCGTTGCTTTTCAACATCGTGGTCGACGCCATTATGAGGCAAGCATTCAGAAACAGACAGGGCATACAATATGACAAGGATCACTATGTGACTGACCTGATGTTTGCTGATGATAGTGCCATCCTTGCCGGTAACGACGCTGAAGCCACGGACATCCTCTACGACATTGCCCGCATTGCCCGGCCATACGGTTTGAAGATCAATGCTGGTAAGACAAAGGCCCTGACAACAGATGGGTCGCAAGCCACCATCTATCTCGAAGGCGTCCAGATCGAGCAAGTGCAGGACTTTAAATACCTTGGGTCGCTGGTCCAGGAGAAGAAAGTTGCATCCACCATGGAAATCCACAGCAGAATTGGACAGGCGGCCACTGCGTTCGCCTCGCTCAAATGATGTCTGTGGAAGAGGACCAACATTTCCACAAAGACTAAAATCCGACTCTTCCGGACTTTGATCCTGCCCATTCTTCTTTACGGATCGGAAACATGGATTTGTCTCAAGTTAGATTTGAACAAACTTGAGGTATTCCAAATGCGATGCCTGCGGCAGATCTTGGGCATCTCTCTTCGCGACCGCATCACTAATGATACCATCCGCGCCAGATGCCAACAGCAACCAACCATTGCCGACCAAATCCAGAAGCGAAGGCTCAGATGGTTTGGCCACGTATGTAGAATGGGCACGAACAGAATACCATCCACACTCCTTTGGAGACAACGACCCACCCAATGGAGCATCCAACGGACCGCGCCTAGGAAAACGTGGGCCAAGCAAGTGGAAGATGACTTGAAGAGCCGACGTCTCGACCTTAACCAGGCCAGGACTGAAGCCATGGATCGTAAGATATGGAAGAACATCACAGAGCAAGTCCGAAACCCTGCGGCACCTACAGCAGCATACTGGTTGCGTGGCCAACCGCCTCCCCCAGCTGCCAGCTAAGGACAGAAGAAGAAGAAGAAGATATAATATCAAAGTTATTCCCTGCATCCAGTTCTTTTGTGACTGCATCATAGTATCTAATCAAATTGGTCAGGCAAGACTTCCCCTTAACAAAACCATGCTGTGTCCGAGCTATAAATGAAGTCTTGTCTAGATGATCCTGCAGTGCTTCTTTAACCAGTGCCTCCATTAATTTTCCGGGAACAGAAGTGAAACTCATAGGTCTATAATTACTTGTGTCAGCCTTTGATCCACTTTTGTGAATTGGGGTCACATTTGCACATCTCCAGTGTCTATGGGTACCTCCCTGAGTCCAAGGAAGTTCTCATAATTATGGCTAAGGGTTTGCTGCCTCCTTTAATATAAGTGGATAAATCCCATCCATCCCAGGTGCCTTTCTTGTGTTTATCTTCAACAATTTCTCTTCCACTTAACTCTCAGTTATTACAAGATTATCTAGCTTACTGCCAGAGTTGAATACACCTCTGGCATTCGCCTCGCTGAATAACACCTCATGTGTGAATGTCGATGCAAAATATTCATTTAGTTTGAGCAGGATCATCAACAGTTGATCCATCGATATCAAGTGGGCCAATCTGATTCATCCCCTTCCTTCTAGAGTTTACATCAGTAAAGAACTCTTTGCTGTTTATCTTTGCATCCTTTGCCAAAGATTTCTCATAATCTGCCTTTGCCTGCCTAACCTCTTTTGTGACTTGGTTACAGACCAGCTTATATCTATCATAGGCTTCTGTATCACGTGTTAATTTATATGTATCCCATGCATTTTTCTTCTGTGCCATCTGACATCCATTTAGGCCTAAACCTTGAACAATATTTCTTAGTTGGTATGTAAAGTCTAGTAGCTTCCAAGATAAGTTCTTTGGATGCTTCCCATTTTGAATTTGCTTTTGGTAACATCATCAGTTGGTCCCACTGTATAGAATTTAAATACTGTCTCAGACCATCGTAGTCGCCTTTACGAAAGCAAAAACCCTTCCCTTTACCCCTGATGGTAGTTACCTCTTTGAGTAAATCCCACTTCAGCACACTGTGATCACTGCCACCTAGTGGTTCCTTTATCTGCAGATTCTGAATGCATGAAAAATCACTACTGATAATCAAATCAAGAGTATTACTCCCTCTAGTTGCCTCCCAAACATGCTGATGTAGAAAACAATCATCCAATAAATCCACAAAAGCCTTGCTAGTGTGTGAGTGACCAATCCACAAATTCCAGTCAATATCTGGGAAATTAAAATCCCCCATTATAAGACTCTCTGATTTACTGGCCCACTATTTCCCTGTACAGTTTCTTATTATACTCATCAGAGTCATTAGGCTTGTAGCACACTCCTAGTCTCAAATTTGATCTCCCAATGCTTATGTCACACCAAACTGACTCGACACTGCACTGTCCAGCGATGTCGACTGGCTTCACTTCCTTGGATTTTATGTGTTTCTTAACTAATGGCATAACCCCTCCTCCCTTCCTATCCTGTCTATCCTTTCTGTAGACGTTGTACTCCCCAAATTCCAGTTCTGCATTCCTTATATCTGTGTGACACCACGTCTCTGATATTCCAACAATATCTGCCTTTGACGCTTTGAGCAATACCTCAAATTCATCAAATTTATTTACCAAAACTCCTAGCATTGGTGTACAAGAAGTATACATGCACCTGTTCCTATTCTTAGCTACCCTAACACAACCCATGTATTTACTTATACCGCAATGACTCCCAGCAGTCTCTGAAATATCCTGCATCTTGTTTTCCAGGCTTCTGCTCGTTCCAATAGAAGCAGTGCAAGAATCTCTTTCACCTCTGCCAGTGGCTACTGTTAATCTATTAGTCCTTGTATCCCCCCCAAGCTAGCAATTTTCCTACCTACCTAACACTGCCCTGATACCATCAGCAAATATTCTTGCACCCTTTCTAATTAAGTGTATCCCATCCCTGTAGAAGCAGTCTCTCCTGTTAACAAGTACAGACCAGGCTGAAAAATATTCTACCCCTTGAGCTTTGCACAATCTTTCCAGGGCTGAATTGATCGACAAGGCTCTCATCATATACTCCCTCCTATCGTGTCTGGGCAGAATTGTAGACACTTTCAATTCAAATCTTGTTATGGATTATTTGCCTTTAGTCTGTATAGGGGGACTGATAGGCTAAGATTATTTGACAGGGTGGCTGATTTGGCTGCATTGTCAGCAAAATCATTTCCTTTAATCCCGATGGGGCTGGGGATCCAGCAAAAGTGGATATCGAAACCACCTTCGTAGGGTAACCTACGAAGGGACCTGCACAACCTGGGACAGGATTGGATGATTGTTTGTCTCATCGCAGATAAATCCTGGTAGGGACCTGCAGAACCTGGGACAGGATTGGATGATTGTGTGTCTCATCGCAGATAAATCCTGTAGCACACTCAATGAATTGGTATATATAATAAACTGCCAGTGTTGCCAAGTTTTAATGTTGTACAAAGCTAATTCTACAATGTGCAGCTCTGCAGTGTATATGCTGCATTCAAGAGGAATCTGCTCAGATGTAATACAGTCAGAAAACACAGCTGCAGATCCACGCATGATTCTGACTTTGAGCCGTCTGTGTATACTGGTGCGAAATCAGAATGTTTCGCTCGGTGTTGTGAGTAGAGCTGAAGGTAGACAGCAGGTAGAGTATTTGACTTCGTCCAATTTTTAAAGGAGAAGTCACATGCTGGAGTTGGGCATGCCAGGGTGGAAAGGCCTGCTTGGGTGATAAAGCAATCTTGTCTACCGTGAGGTTCAGCTCTCTGAGTAGCTCTTGGACACATATACCAAATGGACGGTTGGCAGTCTGATGTGTGTTATAAAGATTTTCCCATCATGGCTCAAAAACAGATGTCCACGTGGGTGGTGTGGCAGAGTGTTCACCTTAAAAGTATATCGTAGAGACAACTGTTTTCGTTGAAGCGACAAGGGCAGTTCATTTGCTTCGACATACAGACTTTGCACCGGAGATGTTTTTAATGCACCAGTAGCAATGTGGATAGCTTGGTGGTGGGTGGATGGGATCAAGCCACTGAAGGATGCTATTCCTGGCGTACGCATACACTTGACAACCATAATCTAATTTTGACCACACAAGTGCACAGTACAAACAGAGTAATGTGCACCAGTCTGCAGCCCAACAGGTAGAAGAAAGAACACAGAGAAGGTTCAGCCCTCTCATACATTTGGTGCATAGCTGATGGATGTGATGGAGAAATGTCAGCTTTCTGTCAAATATGAGTCCCAAGAATTTCGTTTCCACTACTGGAATGGTGCTTTGTCCAAGTCTCAATTTAGGTTCGGGGGGGGGGGGGTGAAGCAACATGCACACAGTCTTCTCTGATGAGAATCTGAAGCCATTGGCCATTGTCCAGGAGTTAAGACAGTCAATGGCTTGTTGTAGTTTTTCTCTCTCTCTCTCTCTCTCTCTCTCTCTCTCTCTCTCTCTCTCTCTCTCTCTCTCTCTCATGTTGCATTACTGGGAAAAAATGCTAAAATCATCAACTTTATGCACTCTTTATGGTTGGAGGAAGTTGTTCGGTAATACAATTAACTTTAATGACAAAAAGCATAACACTTAAGACAGATCCTTGCGGTACCCCTTCCTCTTGGCAAATGAGCTTTTTCCAAGTCCGAGTAGGGTGGAACCTACTCGGACTTGAAAAAAGAGGAAGGTGGCCTGTAAGACCAAAGTTGTAAATATCTTTTAAAAAACCAAATCTCCAAATAGTGTCATACGCTTTTTCCATATCAAAGAAGATTGGCACCAGGTGCTCTCTTTTAAGGAAGCATCTCAATAGATGTTTCCATTCTAATTAGGTGGTCCAAAGCGGACCTATTCTTTCGGAAGCCGCACAGATTTTGAGAGAGAAGGTCATTTGATTCTAAGTAGAATAAAAGGCAAGCATTCCGGCCAGCCTGATCAATCTTCCACTGAGGTAACCTAAAAGGAAGACGATCTCCCACTGTGTAAGCAGGTTATCACGGGGAAGTGATCACATCCATACAGGTTTTCCTCCGCCTGCCTGGTAAGAGAAGGAAGGAGAGAAGGGGAGCAGATAGAAACATCAATAGCAGAAAACGTATGGGTACACATTCTCTCCAATAATTTACACAAGCAGCTAGTCAGAGCAATAGGGCAGTAATCTGAAGGAAGCTTAGGATCCTCGCCTGGCTTGGCAAATGCAAGAATAATTGGCCTTGCGCCAGGCACCCGGAAACTGCTCTTCAAGGAAAATTCTGTTGTATGGGAAGAGCAGTGGTCCATGGATTTTGGTGGAAGGTGTTTGATCATTTCATAATGGATGTCATCTGGTCCAACAGCGATAGCTTTTATGAAGGCAAGTGCTGTTTTCAGCTCACAGATGGTAAAAGGACCATTATGTCAGTGGGAGCCTTTTGATCTAAAATTAAGGGCCTGTTTTTCAGTTTTGTGTTTAAGGACCAGAAACTCAGGGTAATATGATGATGTTGCTGAGATGTTCGCAAATGTTTTCCCATTTGCAAACATCTCAGCAACAACAGCACAGCAACACAGACTACTGCAATAGCCAATGCTATTGCTAGAGTCTTCAATAGTACATCTATTATGTTCCAGAACCGACGAGGGGTGTGCATTGTATTTTCTGCACTTTTTCCCAGACTACCTTAGAGCTGGTTGCCAGGTTAACAGTTGGCACATAATAGCCTTAGATGCTGATGCACCATAAAACTCCTAATAACCAACCAACCTGATTAAAAGATGATGTAAAACGGATCCAGGATTCTTTTTTGCTCTTATGTTGGATAAAATGTGCTTTGGCACACACACATAGCTAATAAATTTGCTGTGGTGGAGTATCGGCAGATTATCCCCCATGATTTGTTTTTTTGCTGCTGTGCATTGTGGATTCCACCATGGTTTTGGAAATGTTGGAAACTGGGAAGATGTTTTTGGAATTGCGATTGCAGCTGCTTGGACAATACTTTCTGTGATGTATGTGACTGCACCATTGATAGGCTCCTGACTGACTGTAGTGATGTCAAAATTTGCGAGATGTTGAAAGGCATTCCAGTCAGCCTGATCAATCTTCCACCTGCTTTCCTGTTTTCCTCCACCTGCCAGGTAAGAGAAGGAAGGAGAGAAGGGGAGCAGATAGAAAGATCAATAGCAGAAAACGTAAAGGAAGAAGGTATTTGTTCCCACATTTAGAAGGGAGAGGTCATTGTCATTTAGCATATGCTCTATGATCCATTGTTGTTAGCACTACCCCACAGTGTGTTATGTCCATTAAAATCGCAAGAAGTAAGAAAGGGGGAGGCAACTGCATTACAAGATCATCAAGGTCCTCCTGGAAAATGTCGGTCCCAGGTGGCAAATATATAGAGCAGATGGTTAACAAAAAACCAACTGTAAGACAAATTGCAACAGCCTCTATACTGGTTGTAAGTAGCAAAGGCTGAACTGGGGTCTGGTTGCCCACAAGGATAGCTACTCCTCCATGAGCAAGACCATCCACAATTCTGTCCTTATGAAAAATTGTGATGTTACATATGATGGGGGTCATCATTTGCCTTTAGGTGTCTCCTGCAAGCAAAGGCAGATTGGCTTGTGCTTTTGCAGGAGGGCCTCGATGTCATCAGTATTTCACAGGAATCCACAATTCCATTGCAGAAATTTAGCCATTATTTTGGCTTGGTGGGTCCATCAGGCAGCTTCCGAGATGCTGAGGGCTTACTTTTGTCACTCTTGAATTTATCTTTTCTGGGAACGTATGGAAGCTGTCCCGTGTCCATTTCCTCCTCAAGAAAGAGCTCCAAGACTGTTTCTTCATGTACCTTCCTTCTTCTCGACATCCATTTTTTCTTGAGAACTAAGATGTACGTCAGGTTTCTTATTCTTTTCTCAGCAACCTGTTTTCTTGTTGGTGGAGCATCAGGAAGTACAGATATAAGAGTGGGAGCTGACTGGTCCTTTTGTGCGGGTTTTATTGAACTTAGCAGGAAGCTTGCAATGGGAGCGAATGACTCCTTTGGTGGTATGGTCATTTCGGTCTGAGTTCCAATGGAACATCTCCCTACTACCATCTGAGCATAGGTTGCTTATTTGTATTTAGGGATTTCACCATTTTCCTTGCCTCTTGATAAAATATGTTCAGCTCTGCCTTAAGTTGTTGAATCTCTTTTTCTTGTTTCCACCTCTGGTATACTCTTGAATAGGCCGGGTGTCCTTCTTGACAGGGAATGCAGGTTGGTTTTGCAGCTGAACATGTTGTTTTGTGGTCCTTGGCACCACACAGAGTGCATGAAAGGACTCCACGACAAGCCATCTGTGAGTGTCCTTATTTCTGACATTTGAAGCACCATAAAGGATTTGGGACGTACGGATGCACTGGACAATTAAAATAGCCAGCTTCAATCTCATGAGGAAGAGTTGGTGAATTAAATGTCAAGATAATATTTCTGGTGGAAACAAGTTTCCCATCCCTACGCATGAATATATGTTTAACAGCTGTCACTCCTTGGGGTTTTAACTCACAACAGATTTCCTCTTCAGTCAGATCCATCAGATACCATTCCACATTCACATCACAGGATGAGTTAAGTGTCTTGTGGGGGGGGGTGACAGTGATAGGCATTTCCCCAATAGCTGTAGCATGGAGGAGCTGTTCTGAGTGCATGTCACTTCTGGTTTCTACAAGTATGTCACCTGAGCAAAGCCATTTGATAGACTTAGGAGAGTCTGCCAAGCCTTCCAAACATTTCTGGATAAAGAAGGTTAAATTTTTCCTATAGGCTTCTCACTAGTTGAGTGAATTATCAAGAACCAAGGTGTTGGGCTTGATATAACCTCCTTTTTTTTTTTTTTTTTTTTTTGTCATTTTGCAGAAGCGACGTTCTCTTGGTCTACGGTCAAATTTTCAGTTAGGGACTGGGTTGGGGCCCCAGAAGAAATTAGTCTATCATGATTCAAAAAGTTTTGAAGTGGTTTAGTGCCCGGGCTCCCCACCCACCACAGAGCCCGAAGAGATGCCCACTACCCGGAATGCAATAAATGCAATCAGGGGCAGAATGCCAGGGCTACCCAGACAACATACCCGCACTGCTGCCTGCCTGAATCCTATCCCTCAGACTATGAAGGTAGGGGCATGGCACTGACACGGTTGACCCTCGCAGGCAAGCCTACTAGCCAACTGATCCTAGCCGGGCCTTCCAGGACCACCCATCTTGTCAAAACAGGGGCCAAAGTGGTGTATTGAAGCTGGGCCCCCCTCAACCACCAGGATTCCCCTTTCCGAATTTCCACGGGTTGCAGCGCACGGTAAACATGCCAGATTCCATTGATGTTAGCCTGGAACCTAGGCTGTTGATGTTGGGGTGTTGGATCCCAGTGATGCTAATCTGGAGGTTGAGCAACATCACTGGGAGGTCCCCACAACATGTACAGGTGCCAAATTTCTTTAAATTTCTTAGAAGATTATCCTTGAGGGGACCATCAAGGATAATCTTCTAAGAAATTTAAAGGAAACAGGAAGAGAATAAGAAATTTATATAATATAAAACCAAATATTATATATTTGCCAGTTTTATATATAATTTATATAAAACTAGCAAATCTGTGATAAGGATTGAAGGAATAACTGAAAAACGGTTTAAAGTTAAACCTGGAATAATCTGCACCTTACAACCACTTCATTTTATAACTTTTATGGACAATTTAATAAAAGCATGCAAGCTGAATTGTTAATGTGGAAGTGAACAAACAAGCTCACATAAATCGAGAAATCAAGACAAATTCCTAAAACTAAATTAATTCAAGCACACAATGATCCATGTTTCCGAACCTCTTTGGACAAAGGTTTCCAAGTCACTGCCACCACTGAAATTATAAACCTCATCCAGAATTACAATCACCACCCCCTGAAACTCAATACGATGAGAAAATGGATCAATGAGAAAATAGATCAATCAATGGAAAATAGAAAGAGCAGTCCTTGACAATCCAAGAGGAAGGAATGACTGACTGACTGGCTGACACAGACAGACAATCTCAAAGATGTGCACATTTTTTAGAAATAAATAAATTGCAAGCCACAGAAACAATTACTGGGTATGTACAGAAAAAAAATTTGTGGCATGTGGTAAACCAGCACAGACATTAAGATTACCCACCATTTGCATCTAAGGTGATGTTCAGAGCGACGATAACTGAAGGGCACATATTCTTCAATATAACTGCTGAGATGGCTTCACACACTTGTTTAATTTCATCTTGATTTCTACCATACATTACATACTACTCCTTCAAGTAGCCTCAGAAGTAGAAGTGGGGATAAACCAGGTGAAAATGGGAAATACTTCCATTTCAGGATATCCACCAGCCTCTGAAATGATTATCAAGATAGGGCATTACATCATGGCGATAGTGTGGGGTGTTCTATCCTACTGGCAGTTAACTACTTCATTACCATAGAGCTTATAAATGGCAAGCAAAACAAGCATAACAAAAATTACAGTATGACAATTCCCCTTAATGATACTCAACACCGTGGTAAATTCACTGACTTCTCTACATGAATGCTTGGATTATCAGGAGACTAATACGCAAAATTATGCCAGTTCACTGTACCACTGAGCTTGAACCAACCAACCAAACAACCTAGTTCAAAAATCTGGCATCCTCATCCAACTTTGTCTTAAACCATTCATTAACTCAAGTGGTAATTGGGATAATCTTCATTCATATCATGTAGCAATCTTGGCACATAAGATCAGCTCTCTTGAGAATATGATATATACCTCTGCTGATTCCAGTCTCACAGACAGCTTGTCCTGTAGATATCTGTGGTGATCATGCAAACTGCTGCAACACCAGATCACTACTATATGTCTGAAATGTCATAATTTCTTGAAATCTTCCTAAGTGATTTTGTGGAAATTCTGTCTCCAGTGTCTTTGAACTTCACACTCATTTTCAGATTTCCAGTATCACTTTATAATTGCTTAGCAACAATGTTCCAATGTCACACATCCAACTACCATTGTTCACACTTTGCATTATGGGTATAATCTTGCTTCTATTTTTAAGAAGTAGCACCATTTTTTATTAGCAAAACATAGTAATCAATGTAATAAGTAATATATATATATATATAAGTTGAATATATAAGAAATTAAATAAGGTATATTAAATAAGGTGTGTAATATGGTTTATGGACTAGGGACACTGCATTTTTTGCAGAACGAACCCAATAACCATAATGAATATATAAATTTAAATGAGAGGATTGGGGATGAGCACAGAATACAAACTACAAATGGTGATTGGAACTACAGAAAATATGAAAAAATAATAAAGTACTTATTGTTGTATATTTCAAAATTTAATAAGACATAATAGCACTTGATGTATCAATTAAAAATTTAAGATATTTTAATTTGTGATATGTATTATACACGCAATGAGTTGACTTTGCTTTAGTAAAACCCTCTTGTGTAGAAACAGACTGGTCTATAATGTTCACTTAAAGTTAGAACGGGATATAAGATTGTAGTTTGCACATGTGGCAATCAGTTGAGTGTATTGCGAAAAGAATGAATCAGAGTCAAGAACTTTCCAAATTCAAACCTCAAATGATTGTGGGAGCAAGACATGCAGGTGCCAGTGCCTCAACAACAGTCAACAAGGTTAAGTGCTCCCATTCAGTGGCATCATGAATCTACTGTGACTAGCTCAACAACGGTCGAACAACCAGAAAAAGGTCACACATGGGACAACCACATGTGGTCGATGCCTGTGATGAATGTTGTGTTGTGGCTTGTAACATGGAGCAATGCAACAAATTGGCCAAGCTAACCGCACACACAGGATTAGCAAAGACCAATATTCACAAAGGCTATGTGCAGGACATCAGCTTGTATAGGCTATGGCAGTCAATGGATATCATGGGTATCCATGCTCACTGCAAGACACAAGAAACTGCACCTTGCATGGGCATGTCAGCATCAACACTGGAACACCGGCATGTGGAAATCTGTCAACTGTTGTAATGAATCCTATTTCCAACTGTATCATGCTGATGGGCATATTTGCATTTGGAGCAAGTAACATGAGACCATGACACCTGGATACACTGTTGGTTTCGGCAGGATGCAGAGAATGGTGTTATCGTTTGAGGACTTTTTGTGGTTAATTGATTAATGGTTAATATTGATTAATGGTGATCAGAGGACCCAAGGTCCTCTGATCACCATTAATCAATAGCTTGATAGGAACACACAACATTCTATTGTCACCAACCAAATACACCCCTTCATGATGACAGTATATTCAGAAAAGAGTCAATAGAAAGTTACTCCAGCGTCTATCAAGACAATGTGCCATGCAGCACCGGACTAAGATATTCCCGTGCCCAAAGAAAGATTATTTCAGCGCCCTTTTGCATTTTCTAGAAATCTTCATAAGGGCAGCAAACCCAAGCTACAATTAGCTTCTTCGTCCCTGTAAGAATGGTGCCCCGGGCGGCTACCCTGTTAGCCCATGCCTTAATCCGGCACTGGCACCATGACACAAAGCCTAGCAGGTTGCTAACTAGTTTCAAGAATGTGACAGTGAAATCTGTATCCTCCCATGGCCACCCAACTTGTCTGATCTCAACCCATTTTGCATGTTTGGGACCTAATGGAAAGGGATATTCAATGTTACGACCATCCCAACAATGTGTAGGCATCACTAGAAACACTGTGCAACTCATGGGTATTACCATCATAGGACACCCTATAACACCTTTTAGAGGCCATGCCAAAATGTGTATGGGCTGTATTATGGGCAAAAGGTGGCCCTATATATATTGGTCAGGTATTAGTAATGCAAAGCCAACTCTGTACATACCACATATTGCAATTTGTTATGTAGTGCACAGAAAGCAAATAGACAGGTATTCAGCAACTTGTTTTGTGTGCATTTCCAGATTGATTTCTTTTTTCCCTCACAGCAAGTGCTATGCAGAAAATTTTTAACAGTTCACGAAGGATATCCTGCATTCAGAAATCAATACCAAATTACTGATTGAGCAGTACACTGTATTATCTAATGAGCTGCTCTGAAAAATACTGATAAAAGGACCAGAAGATACTGTACATATTAGAATTGAAATAGTTCATATTAATTTCTAAATTCAGGATATAACCCCCTACCAATGTGTGAGTTTTGTTGCGTAAAAAACACAACAAAAAGTCACAATGTCAAGTTGTAATATGGCTTGGTATCACAAAGCGTCATCAGTAGGTTGCAGAATTGGTTCAAAGAAATATACAGACCATTCATAGATGTTAAGCTTTAGGTGGTACACCATGAATGATGCTAAAGCAAGATTGCAATCTCTTCCTCTTCCCCACCCAGTAAAATCAATGTTTGAAAGCTAGCCAGCTAATCTGAAGCTTAGCGACAGGGGACAGAGATATAGGTGTCAATCTAAAAAAAAAAATCATCTGCATGGACATGAACTTCATGCAAGAAAACCTGTGGTACGTGTTCTGAGTGTCCTACATCACAACAGAAGAATATGGGTGCTCAAACTTCATAATTGTACTGATAATGAATGGTACCGTTTGCACTTCAGAGATGACTCTGGGTACAGAGAATGCAAATGGATGAATGAAAGAATAACCTGAAACAACCCTAAAGGTTGTTTCAAGTTAGCTGAATTGCTGGCATTAATCTCTGCGATCATACAGACCTCCACATTATCGGGACCATAACTGCATGCAGCTATACAGACAAAAATCTGCGACATGATCCTCCCCTGTGCTGGAGCTATAAGTGAAGAGTTCATTCTGATGGATAACAATGCTCAACCCCATAAGGAAACTGGAAATCAACAAGGTATCTGTGATTTCTGTATCACAAATAAAAAGTATGCAATTTTAAAAAAAAAAAAAAAAATATATATATATATATATATCAATTATTTACACAACTGTTTAAAACAGCTAAGTTCACCTGTGTAGGCTTTTAAATTTCTTAGGGCAATTAATAATCTTCGAATTTCCTCATCTCGGGCATCATTTTTATGCATAACTTCTTTTACCTCATGTTCTGATATCTTTAAAAGTACCTCCATTGTTATGATTTTACCACACATACCCTGTAATAATAAATAACATGATGATAAACATTTCTACTTTTTTAAATTGTTTTTTTTTTTTTTTTGTTAAAATTCAGATGTATCAAATAATTTTGGATGTTTAATCGAGGGGTACAATACATAAATTAAAAATTTAACTGGAATATGAGAAATACAACAGATGCTTTATGAGCAATAAGACATTTTCACTTTGATTAGGCTCCTTGACTTGTAACAACTCCAATGGAAGCAACATTCCCAAAGTCTATCACACACAGAATTCTCTTAAAACTCTTAACAAAGGAATTGATACCATTTTCAGAACTAAGTAGAATAGAGAGGTACTAACCCACAGCAATCTTTTTAACAATTCCCCAAATATACAGGGTGTTTCAGTTAAACGTTTCAGAACTTCTAAGAGGGGTAGGGTACATCCTGACAACTCGAAATCATATAGCAATGTAGGGTCGGAAATGCTTTCCTGAAGCGGTGTTGTACACAGAAGCACCATAAAGAAAAGAGACCGTAAGTGAGAAATCGTTTTAATAATACATGAAAAGAAGCAAAAGGTATATGGATTAAAGTGAGTGTTCGAAGTTTCTTCCACGGGCTACAATGCACGCCTCACATCTCCGACGCATAGACATCCGCACAATCTGGAATACTCCAGGCGAATTTCGAATTTCTTCGGCAGCTACTGCGATTCTTGCAACCAGCTCCTCAGCATTGTCAACAGGGGTGTCATAAACTAGCGATTTCATATGACCCCAGAAATAAAAATCAAGACATGATAGGTCGGGTGACCGAGCAGGCCAACGCACGGGACCACCACGTCCGATCCACTGCTGACCAAATGTGACATCCAGGTAGTTACGAACATCTCCGCTATAATGGGCAGGGGCTCCATCGTGTTGGAACCACATTGGCGGTTGCGTCGATGCAGACATCTGTTCATCTCTCAAAAGTTGTGGCAATACTTGCTGCAGAAAGATCAAGTAGATAGGTCCGGTTAGACGACACGGTAACAGGTAAGGTCCGATGAGGTGATCTCCCATAATACCTGCCCATACATTGACCGAAAATCTAATCTGTGCTGCACGACGTCGTATTGCATGCGGGTTCTCGACCGCCCAGATATGGTCGTTATGCGTGTTGAAAATTCCTTCCCTTGTGAAGGATGCCTCATCGGAAAACAACACTTCAGCAGGAAAAAGGGGATTTGTAGCACATTTTCCAAGGTACCACTGTGCGAAAGCAATACGAGGTGCATAATCCTCCGGTTGCTGTGTCTGGACACGCTGCACGTGAAACGGATGCATGTCTTGTTCTCGGAGAATCCTCCAGACGCTGCAATGGGAAACCCCGACTGCGTTTGCTAGACTTCGTGTACTCGTTCTTGGCTTCTCCTGTACATGCTGCAGCACATTCTGTTCGACGGCTGGAGTCCGTGCTGTTCTTACCCTGTCCCTGTCAGCTCTTTCAAATGAACCTCTCTCAGCTAACCTCTGGTGCAGTCTTGCAAAGAAATTATGACTGAGAATACGCCTCGTCGGATATCGTTCCGCATACAAACGCTGTGCGGCTGGCCCACTACAATTTGCAGCCCCGTACGCCAAATGCATATCGGCTAACTCTGCATTCGTGTAATCATCCATCCTACTAACTTGGCATTCTTGTTCAAGAAATTCGAAATTCGCCTGGAGAAATCCAGAATGTTCGGATGTCTATGCGTCGGAGATGTGAGGCGTGCATTGTAGCCCGTGGAAGAAATTTCGAACACTTACTTTAATCCATGTACCTTTTGCTTCTTTTCATGTATTATTAAAACGATTTCTCACTTACGGTCTCTTTTCTTTATGGTGCTTCTGTGTACAACACCGCTTCAGGAAAGCATTTCCGACCCCACATTGCTATATGATTTCGAGTTGTCAGGATGTACCCTACCCCTCTTAGAAGTTCTGAAACGTTTAACTGAAACACCCTGTATAACAGTAACAATACTACAAATAAATAACTAACAGTAACTAATAATTTTCTGTTAAATTAACTGCCAATTAGAACACAAATTTATTTTATCTTGCTTTAGTCATCATACAGAACAGTACAATTTTTAGGAAGAACTGGTTTTGAAGGCTATTTTCACTCTGAGGACACTTGCACATAAGAGGGACAAATTTTTGGTAAATTTCTTGTTCTGAATTCTTCCTGTTTGACGATTAATTACTTTAAGATGAAAATAATACTTGAATTATATAGGCATATACCCTATAATTTTAAAGGAGGTGGCAAGTGAGTGCATTAAGGCTAATTATGAGAACATAGGAGAGATTCATTGGATTGGAAAAGTGCCAATGTATCGCCAATACATAGGAGTGGGAAATTACCAACCAGTCAGTCTAACTTCAGGGGAGGGAAAATCATGGAGGCAATTATCAAGGGTGGAATTCAGGTTCATTTAGATAGAAATGGAATTCTGAAAGATACACAGAATGGTTTTGTAAAGGGAAAATCATGTTTAACAAATCTGGTTAGCTATTTTGACAGGGTCACTCATGAGCTGGATTTAGGGAATAATTTTGACATATTGTTTATTTAGATTTCAGAAAAGCATTTGACTCAGTCCCACATGAGCATTACTTTATAAGCCGGAACAGGTTGGAATCACAAGGAAAATCCTTAGATGGATAGCAGGATGGCTTCAGGGAAGGAGGCAGAGGGTTGTGATAAATGGTTATTTCTCAGACTGGGTTAATGTAAGAAGTGGGGTTCCCCAAGGATTTTCTTAAATGACATTGATGAAAGAATAGAGAGTGTATAAATTTGCAGATGATGTAAAGGGCGGTAGAGTTGTTGTTGGTATTTGGCTTAACGACACAAGGGCTACTGAGGCCAAATTGTCTCTACTCAGTTTATTTAGTCGAAATATACTGGTGTAGATGTTAAATTAAATACTCCTGTATAGGCCAATACATTTTAAATAGATTACAAGTTCTTCTATATTTGCATAATTTCCCAGGATATGAATTAAATGATGTGCGAGGTTCAGCCTAGAGACTGACTGAAAAGTGTTTGACAATATGGTTGAATATAAGGGGCAATCAAACAGAAAATGCCTAACAGTAAGTTAACTATCACAGGAAGAACGCTGGGGTGGATCTTCTCCCAGTAGCAGGAACAGATGGGTATGATGAGTGTGTCCAATTCTGAGTCTTGCCAGTACCACTTCCTCTCGTCTGTTTCGTCGAAAGCCTGAGAGCCACAGCTTTGGTTCTTGCTTTATCTGGTAAAGTTTGCTGTCAAGTATTCCTTTTCCAGATCTGTGACCAGTTGTCGTAACTTGCTTTGCAAATAACAGGCTTACAATCAGTGTAAGGAACCTGAGGATGTTTAGCTGCATGGTCCGCACTTTCATTTCCTGGAATGCCAGAATGGCCAGGGATCCAGCAAAAACTAATTGACTGATTGGACATGCTGCAGGAAAAAAGACGAGAATGAATGTGTTTCAAGGTAGGATGAGAAATTCTTCCTTATGGCAGAAACAGCACTGAGGGAGTCAGTGTAAATTATGGCAGGTGAGATGGAAAGTTCAATAATTTTACTAAGTGCTAATTTGATGGCAAGATGCTGCAGCATCTTCAGCTGTGAAGGTGCTGCAAGCTAATGGTAGTGAGGCTGTAACTGTAAGAGAAGGAAAAACTGCAGCAGCACCAACTGCACTGGCTGTTTTTGATCTGTCAGTATAGATTTTACAAGCATGAGAATTCAGAGTAGTGTGAGCTAACTGCAACTGCCTGATATTAAAGGAAGGTATAGTATTCTTCCCACACTCCAGAAAATGTGTATCATGAGAGGCAGAAACGTATGTCCAAGGTGGAACAGGTGCAATTGCATCCTGAAAAATATCACTTAAATTGATATTCCAACTCTGAGAAAGCTCTTTAATCCTGAGTGAAGCAGGTCTGTTTTCATTTGGCTTGCTCCCATAGATCAAATCCCACTGAGTATTATAAAGATACTCCCAACTGGGGTGAGATGGTAGACTCTGGATCTTAGCAGCATAATGATTTCCTATGAAGATGTAATGGAGGTTCATGTGCATCGATATAAAAACTCTGGGTTGGAGAATTGAATGATGAATGAGCAGAACTGAATGATGTTAGGCATTATTTTGGTTTGGCTGAGGATGATTCATCTGACCGTTTTTTGTATGCAAGGCATTTTTTTCGGTCTTTTTTTGGCCACTGGCATGGAGTTCTAGGATAGGTTCTTCATAATTTGGGTGTATATCCACTTCCATAGTGTTGGTGGATGGATCAGTTTCCTTACAGTCTTTATTAGGTTTCAATTTTTCTGTGTCATTTGAGACTGTCAGAGTATTAGTTGGGATATTAATTGGGATGTTGGTGGCATTGCTGGTTTCAGTTTTAGAATATTACATGCACGAACTTCACGTGAACAGGCAAAGTTTTTACGGCTCCATCTAATACAAAAGTTTTCTTAAATTTTTGCTTTTTTATTGACTTAAATTGGCATATTAATTTATTTTCTAGAGTTCCTTTATATTCCTAAGTAACAATACTTTAGTTTAATTTGAACTTAGATAGAGATTTTGTAAGTAATTACTTAGTATTGGTAAGGGTATCTAATCCACGTGTTGGACAAGCTTTGCAGCTCCCGCAAACCCTAAGTTTTTAATTATATTTAGCCAGTTTATTGACTTAATTGTTAGATTAAATTATTTTCTATAAGTAGCTTACAGACCTAGTCAAGCTCTGTGGTTTATTTTGAATTTAGATAGCACAATTTTGAAAGTAATTAATACCCCATGTCCGTAGATTTACCATTCGTAACTTGCCACCATTGTTATAGATACGTGTACCCCGAACTAGATAGCGTAAGGTTTTATGGAAAACTAGATAGCGAGTATAGTAGTATCAATTAATCAGTAAAATTTACTAATCTTATTAAATTTCATTGTCAAATAAATTGTACTTTTTAACTAAATACATATAATGATCTAGTTTTTACAAACGTAACATTACAAATTAATTCCTTGACAGGAGATAAGAAAGTTATATAATGTAACTTGGAGATAATATTCGATATTGAAATACATATATATAGTGTTATAACAGCATCGGGATATAAGTTTAGGGTTATATTTTGTATTGGAATTTTATTTGAAATTGAATAGAAATTATGACTCTGACCAGAGCAGCAAAGCAAAAGGCTCAAAACTAATGGGAGAGCTGTGGCTCAGTGGAGAACAAAGGGGGAGGCAATTGTCCTCTGAATCACAGCCTTTTGAAATGCACTGCTTGTTTGAGGAACAATCAGCAACAGGATATCATATTTCCAAAGGAAATGTCTTTGTGAATGTGCGCGATGTAAGGAGTGTGAGGAAATCAGGCGCCAACTCAGCATTGTTATGGGCCTATATAAGAGCTTGAAGGACAGGGTGGATGCCCTCAAAGCATTTAAATCGAGGGCCCATCAAGCTCTCAGCTGCCCACATCAATGCCAGAGCTAGCACTTGAACATCACGCAACACAGCGGCAACCCCAAAGCAGAATATGCTAGTCCCAAAGGAACTAGTTGTTGTCGGTGATTCTATTGTCAAGGAAATGGGGAAAATATTGTGCAAAAAGGATAGGTGAAACAGGACAGGGGCAAAGGTTAATGATGTTGTAGAGCAGATATCATCTTTTAAGGGCACAAATGATATTAAGAGTACGAGACCGACAGAATTACTTAACAAGTACAGGTCAATGTTGGAAAAAAGCCGAGTTACGCCTGAATTTGAAAGTGTCTGCATTTCTGCACAGACACGATAGGACAGAGTATATGATGAGAGCCTTGTCAATCAATTTGGCCCTGGAGAGATTGTGCAAGGCTCAAGAGGGTAGAATTTTTCTCAGCCTGGTCTGTGCTTGTTAACAGGAGAGACTGCTTCTTACAGGGATGGGATATATACTTAAATAGAAAGGGTGCAAAAATATTTGCTGATGCTATCGAGGCAGAGTTAGGTGTGTCGGAAAACTGCAAGCTTGGGGAGATAGACAGACCAATAGATTAGCAGCTGGCAGAGGTTAAAATTGATTCTCGCACTGCTTCTATTGAAATGCAATTGAGCAGCAGCCTAGAAATCAAGGCAATGGGGATTTCCAGGACTGCTGGGAGTCAAAGTGGAACAAGTAAACACATGGGCTGTGTTAGGGTAACTAAGAGTAGAAACAGGTGCATGTATACTTGCATGTACACCAATGCTAGGAGTATAGTTAATAAATTTTATGAGCTTGGAGTGCTAGTCAAAACATCAAAGCCAGATATTGATGTTTGCATCCTTTGCGATGGCAAAGGATGCAAAAAGTTCTTTATTTAAGTAAACTCTAGAAGGAAGGGGATGAATCAGATTGTCAAGTGGACCATCGATGGTTCAATTGTTGATGATCCTGCTCAGGTAGCTAACAAAGTAAATGAGTATTTTGCATCTACAATCACACATGAGTTATTCAGGGAGGGTAATGCCAAAGGTAAACTCTGGCAGTGAACTAGATGATTTTTAATAACTGAGAGCAAAGTAGAGGAGAAATTGTTGAAGATAAACATAAGAAAGGCACCCGGGGTGGATGGGATCTATCCAGTTATATTAAAGGAGGCAGCAAAGGAAGTAAGCAAACCCTTAGCCATACTTATGAGAGAATCCTTAGACTCAGGGGAGGTACCCAGACTGGAGATGTGCAAATATGACCCCAATTCACAAAGGGCAACAATTAATTACAGACCAGGTAGTTTAACTTCTATCCAGGGAAATTAATGGAGGCACTGGTTAAAGAAGCAATGCAAGATCATCTTGACAAGACTTCAGTTATAGCTTGGACATGGCATGGGTTTGTTAAGAGGAAGTCTTGTGTGACCCATTTGGATACTATGACGTGGTCACAAAGGAACTGGATGCAAATAATTTTAATATCATATATTTGGATCTTAAAAATGCTTTTGCACATGGAAGACTGCTGCACAAATTGGAGCAGTGTGGCATTGAAGGCAAATTGCTGCTATGGATAAAGGAATGGTTGAGTTGGAGAAGACAGTGATAATCAATGGACACTGCTCATCGTGGACTAATGTTATTAGTGGAGTCCCTCAGGGTTCAGTGTTGGGTCCATTGTTGTTTTCTGTAATTATTAATGATATTGATGACGGTGTATCAGGCTTAATGTCCAAGTTTGCAGACGATACGAAGGTCAGCAGGGTTGTTAATGACACTAATGATAGTACGTTTCTGCAACAGGATCTAGAAAAGTTGAGTAGATGGCAACTGAAGTTTAACATAGACAAATGTAAAGTACTGCATATGGGAAGCAGTAACCCCAGGGTAACATATCAACTGTGTGGTACTACACTGGCAGTGGTAGAGAGTGAAAAGGACATGGGGATAATTGTGCAGGCAGATATGAAGTTTTTTGAGCAGTTCAGATGGTCTGCAAGAGTAGCTCATGGTGTCTTGTCAATGATATGCAGGAATTTTTCTAGCAGGGATAAGGAGGTGATAGCCCCTTGTATAAGGCAATGGTCAGGCCACACCTTGAAAACTGTATACAGGTTTGGAGGCCTCATTTTAAGAAGGATGCAGAGCTGTTGGAACGAGTACAGAGAAGGGCAACAAGATTAGTGAATGGAACAAAGGATTGCTCTTACGAAGTTTTGCAGATTACTGTGTCTGGAGACTAGGCACCTGCGAGGTGATCTGATTGAGCTGTATAAAGCCTTGAATGATTTGAGCATGCTCAATGCTGATGGGATTCTTCCTCTTGCTCAGAATAATTGCCTGAGAGGGCCTAAATTCAAAATGAGGAAAGACAGTTGTAGGATAGATGTGCAGAAGTTTGCCTTTAGCCAGCGGGTGGTTGATTGCTGAAACAAACTTCCATCTGTCATTGTAGAAGTTGATAGCTTAAACAGATTCAAGGCAGAACTAGAGAAACATTTGGTGCGAGTGGATGGGTGAAATGAGAAGGGTGTGTGTTGTTTTTTTTTGGCTAATGCTATATAAGCTTGCTTTCTTGCATCATGTGCCCTTGCTAATGATCTTTTCCAGTGGTTGATAAAGTTGGTATAACCCAATTAGCTAGCGAGAAATTGGGCAGTACTGACACATCTGTTTGAATTGCAGTTGTATGAACACTTCAGGTTCGAGAGACATAAGATGGACTAGGCATGGTCAACATTATTTGACTGCGTGCCTCAGGATATGTGACTTTATGTTTTACTTTGTATTTATCGATTTTCATCCTGTTTTCCGCATTTCACATAATTTAGAAAAGTCAGAGTGACTGCATTTGAAGTTGGGACAAATGAGAACTGTGGCTGAACAATCTGCTTGTGTATCATCTTTTGATCCACAAATAGGACAGATGGCATCACCTCTGCATGCCTGCTGTGAATGGCCATATTTCTGGCATTTAAAACAGCAAAGAGGATTCGGGATGTATGGACGAATTCAGCAGTTTAAATATCCAGCTCTTATCAAAGATGGCAAGGAGGAGTACTAAAAGTTAAAATGATGGAACGAGTTAGAATGAGATTTTCATTTTTTTTGTCATTATTCTTTTAGCACTGATTACCATTTGATTGCTAAGTTCTTGAACTAATTCCTCCTGAGACACTAATTAAGTCCCATTCTGTGATGATGCCTTTTAATGAATTTAAGGTATTATGGGGAGTAACAGATACTGGCAACCCACCAAATGTCGTTGTCTTTAATAGCCACTCTGAATGTTTGGTGGTGGCTGTTTCAATCCGAAGATCTCCAAATTGTAGTCACTTTACCATTTTTGGTGATCCTGCAATATATTCCAGATGTCTTTGAATCATGAATGAAAATAACTTACCCACAGACTGGGTGGACAGAGAGTCTATCACCAAAAAATTAGGAATGTTTGGACAGTGTGCTTCTGTTCGATGCCTTTTAAAATTGAAAATATTCAAAACTTTTATTAAGTACAATACACAATTACATTTACTGAACAAAACATTTAATGAGAATTTGATATACCAATCTGATTGTTTGTTTGTTTGTTTGGGGATTTTTTTGGCGCATGGGCGTCTATTGCCATAATACGCCATACATAGGTTAGTATTTATGCTATTTCTTTATGGATCGACAGTCAGGAAACTGATTGTTGACTAGCTAAAGGAGGTGGTATACATTGATTGCCTTGAGAAAGTTAAAAATCTTTGAGACATCTGTTTTATTGCCCAAAAGTGAACTAAGCGTTAGTGGTTCTTCAGTTGAGGCTGGATTGAAGTGATTCTGGCGTTCTATTGCAAATTTTGTGCATTCCACAAGGATATGTTTCACTGAAAGCACTGTTTTACAGTGATTACACTGGGGGTGAATCTCCCCTCTTAAAAGGTAACCATGAGTAATATTAGTGTGACCTATACGGTGACGAGCTAGTATTACCTCCTGTTGTCGAATTGCTGTTTGTTTGTTATTTGGTTTTTAGGAGCATTAGCAACTAAGGCCATATTGCTCCTGGATATGCGGTGGTCATTCCCTGACCTTTCCGCATCCTCCGTATTTGGTGGTGACGGGCTCGAACCCCGGTCTAATCAAGAAGCGTGTGCTACGCACTGCTGCTCCTTCCCACCTGGCTACGGAGACGCCTTGTCGAATTGCACTGAGACTTGAAGGCCATTGCTCAAGATTTGGCTTGATACTTCGAAGCTTATTTTCAAGTTGGTTTTGCCACGTTGATTGCCACTGGTACATGCATTTTTCATGTATTATTCGTCTATAATCTTGATGTGGAACTCTCCACTGTACATCAGGTGGTAAGTCGGCTGCTTCTGCGGCATTGTCCGCTAATTCATTTCCAGGAATTCCCATATGTCCTGGGACCCAACAGAAATGTATGGTTCTTCCAAGCTCAGATAAGGTATATAAAGAGTTTTTTATTTCTTTTACGACTAGGTGGGTGATGTTCATGGTGTTTTCAAGGGCTTGAAGTGCACTTAGAGAATCAGAGAAAATTATGCTGTTTTCAATATTGGAGGTCTCGATATGCTTCAGTGCAACCTGAATTGCCAATAGTTTGGCAGAAAATATACTGAACTCATGTGGCAGTTTGTAGGCCAATGTTATGTTCGGGAAAACTGCGGCAATTCCAACGTGGGTGTCATTCTTTGACCCATCTGTATGAATTACAACAAAGTTTGGAAACTGCTCCACCACTGCAAGGTACAATTGCAAGAAATTTTCTTTATGTAGTGCAGATTTATCCCATTTATTAAGGTATTTATCACATAAAGGTGGAGTAATGCTCCACGGAGCAAGGAATAGTGGAGGGGTATTTGAGATATTATCAAAACTCAGATTAAGTTCTTCTAGAAGATGTCTTATTCTTATACCTAATGGTCGGTTAGCAGTAGGGCGGTTATGGTATAACCTGCTGTGTTGGGGAGTGAAAAGTAATTTTGGGTGTTCAGGCATAGATCTTATTTTATATGCATAGCGTAATATAAGTTGTTGCCTTCTGATAGAGAGAGGGGGTTCGTGAGCTTCGGCATATAGACTATGTATTGGAGACGTGCGATATGTTCCTAGAGCAATGCGTATTGCACTATGATGGAGAGGATCAAGCCAGCGAAGGACACTAGGCCTTGCTGAGCTATACACTGGTGCCCCATAGTCAAGTTTTGATCTTATTAAAGATCTGTATAGCCGTAATAAGGTAAGGCGATCAGCTCCCCACTTTGTTGCTGAGAGAACCCGGATAATATTTAATTTTTGTTGGCAGGATGTTCTTAGTCTTTTAATATGTTCCAGGAATGTAAGTTTATGATCTAAGGTGATTCCTAAGAATCGTATGCTGGGTTGAACTGCTATTGGTTGTCCCTTCAGTTGTAGTTCCGGGTGTGGGTGCAATTTACGTTGTCAGCAAAAATGGATGCACAACGTTTTTTGAGAACAAAGCTGAAAACCATTGGTTTGTGCCCATGTACTGATCTTATTTATTGCCCCTTGTAACTGTCTCTCGATCGTATTCATGTTTTTCGCATGGCATGAAATACTAAGGTCATCTACGAACAGTGCCTTATCGATAGTGTTTGGAAGTTGTTTAGCAATGGTGTTTATTGCAATTATAAAGAGTGTAGCACTAAGTACAGAGCCCTGGGGAACTCCTTCTTCTTGAAAAAATAGTTCCGACAGTGAAGTTTTAAATCGAACCTGGAAAGTTCGCTTGTCTAGGAAGTTGCGTATGAAAATCGGGAGATGGCCCCGAAGTCCATGGCGGTGTAATTCGCGGAGTATTCCATACTTCCACGTGAAATCATAGGCCTTGTTGATGTCAAAGCAAACCATTACATGGTGTTCCGATCTAAGGAATGCATTCTGAATGGAATTCTCTAGTTTTACTAGTATATCTAGTGTTGATCTGTTCTGTCGAATGCCGAATTGTGCAGAATGTAAGAGATTGAAATTTTCCAGGTACCATATCAGTTGACGGTTCACCATCTTTTCCAGAATTTTGCAAAGGCAACTGGTCAAGGCAATGGGTCTATAGCTAGTAGGGTTTGTTGGGTCTTTTCCTGGTTTAAGGAATGCAAGGACTGTAGCGTGGTGCCATTGTTCAGGGAATGTGTCTTCCCGGTAGAGCCTATTGAACAGATCAAGAAGTGACTACAGTGATTCAGCACTTAGTTCCTGTATCATCGAATAATGGATATTATCCGGTCCTACAGCGCTACGCCTAGATGTTGACAAGGCTCTATGTAGTTCGTGGATAGTGAATGGTAAGTTATATTGTTCTGCTTTTGAAGAAAAGTTTAACTTTTGTTTTTCTGAATTTGCTTTGAATCTTCTGAAGGCTGGTATGTAACTTTCTGTTGCTGATGTTTTGGCAAAAGTTTCTCCTAGTATATTGGCAATTTGGGTAGGGTCAGAAATGTTCTGCCCTCTCCATTCCATGATAGGCTGAGGTGTCGTTTGATATTTACCACTCATTATCCTGATTGTTTTCCAAATTTTATGTGTGGGAGTTGCTTGATTGATGGTTGAAGTGAAGCGAATCCAAGCGGCCTTTTTATTACTGCGTCTAAAATACCTGGCTCTTGCTCTAACGCGTTTAAACTGAATGAGATTAGCGGTGGTTGGATAGCACCTAAAAGTATTCCAAGCTTTATTTTGGTCTCTTTTTGCTGCTCGGCATTCGTCATTCCACCATATTTTTGGGTGTTCAGGTAATTTTGAGGAGGATTTTGGTATAGCTTGTCCTGCTGCGTGTAGTATGGTTTTTGTGACATACTTAACCGCTTCCCTGGTTGGGGATTTTTGTATAATTTCAGGGTCCAGTTTAGCTAATTTTTTATACATCTCCCAGTCTGCTTTATCAATTAGCCACCGAGGAATTCTAGTTAGACGATAAGAGGGTTTATTTAGTAATTCAATTGTAATGGGAAAGTGGTCACTATGCAGTGGATCATTGTTTGCCGTCCACTTTAGAGTAGGATACAAAGTTGCAGAACAGATAGACAGGTCTATTGCAGTATATGTTCCAGAAGGAAGGTGAACATAGGTAGGTGAGCCGTCATTTAGAAGGAGAAGGTTGTTATCATCTAAACATTTTTCAATTAGTTTTCCTCTTTGGTCGATATTGTTGTTACCCCATAGTGTGTGATGACCATTTAAGTCTCCCAGAATGAGGAAAGGTGTGGGGAGTTGAGCTATGAGGTTGTTTAGATCATTTTGTTGGATGGAAAAGCTTGGTGGAATATATAAGGAGCAGATTGTAATATGGATGTCAGCAGCTACACGGACCGCTATTGCCTCAAGGGGAGAGTTCAGTGAGACCTGTTTGACAGGAACATATGGGTTTGTTATAACAGCTACACCACCATGTGCAGTATTTTGATCGGTTCTATCTTTTCTAAAGATATTGTAATGAGACAGTTTTGGTGTGTCTTGAGGTTTAAAATATGTCTCTTGGAGGCAGAGACATATTGGTGTATATTTATAGGTAAGGTCGTACAGGTCATTAATATTGGCACGGAAACCACGACAATTCCACTGAATTATTGTGCTCATTGTTTATCTCTAGTTAGACTTTCCGAGCGTTTTCTTGGTGCTGAGGTTCTCTGTTTTTCACTCTTGTTTTTATCTTTCTTTCGAAAGTAGGGCCTTTCTGTTTCCATTTCTTCTTCTACAAAAATGTGTAGAACGGGGTCATCTGTGGGTATTTCCTTAGTATCCATTTCCTGTTGGTGAGCAGAAGTTACGATTTGTTTTTCTTTGTGCCCTTCATCCGGGGAGTGGGGATTTTCGATTTGTATAGAAACAGACGTATTGACTGCCTGAGTTTGAGATGCATTGAACAGTGTTTTTACATAGTTCGAGAAAGACTCTTTTGGGGGTACTGTTAGTTCAGTTTGCGATGCGGTTGATTGGAATTTTTTGGTGATTTGAGCATACGTAGATCTATTTGCAAGGTTTGGTGGTGAGATATTTCGCTTAGCTTCTTGATAGGACACGTTATGATTGGTTTTATAAATCTGAATAAGTTTCTCAGTTTTCCAGCGTTCACATGTTCTAGCATAAGCGGGATGATCTTTTTTGCAGTTTGGGCATATCGGTTGGGGTGCAGTACAGGCTTCGCAGTTGTGTTCAACTGACCCGCACTTTGCACAAGCAGGAGTTCCCCAGCAAGCTGTCTGGGAATGTCCGTACTTCTGGCATCGGAAACACTGTAGGGGATTTGGAATATAAGGTCTGACATTACAGACCAGATATCCAGCCTTGATGGATGCTGGGCGATGTGGTGTATTAAAGGTCAAAATGAGATTACGTGTAGGAGTCAGAACTCCTTTTCTGGTGGAAATTCTCTTGACCTGTATAACGCCTTCTTCTTTAAGTTCTTCAAGCATCTCCTCTTCGGATACATCTATTAAATCCCAATCAGAGATCACTCCTTTAGAGGTGTTCAGTGATCTGTGGGGTGTCACAGTAACTGGTATGCCAGCAAAGAGATTAATATTCAAGAGTCGCTCTGAGTGTTTACTATTAGAGGTCTCGATCAGAATATCTCCTGACCTAAGTCTTTTTACAGACTTAGGAGTTCCAGATCTGCTTTCTAATTCTTTCTGTACCCTAAATGGCGAGATTTTGCCAATTGCATTTTCACCAGTTGAGTGCATGATCAGGAAAGCTGGAGTAGGATAGATGTCAGAGTCAGTTTTCTGCCGTTTTGAAGTTCCTGCAATAGAACTATCTTTCTTTTTTGTTGACTGGGGTGCATCTGGCAGCCCAGGTAAGTCCGAGTTTGATTTACTCATGACGTGCTCTTTTTGGCCCCGGGAGATTACCTTTTTCTCCCAGGTTACCAGCCCCGCCACGTGGAGGCAAGAGCGGTGCCGCCTAGTGACCCAAGCGAAGAAAAGGTTAGTATTAACGAAAAAATAAAAAAGGGGGTTAAAGAAAGGTGCTTTCCTTTCTGGGTTATATAAATTGAAAGATCTATTTAATTATAATGCTCAAGAGTTAACGGACTTGCGAAACTCGGGAGAAACGTATTTACAGTAAAGCGTATCAGATAATCACTATGAAAAGGCGCTGTGGTCACTAATATCGCTTGGCACTCGGGGCCTACCAATCTGATATACCAATAAAAATCAAGAAAGGTTTTTGAAACAAAAAATAGAATCTGTTTGCTCAAATGCTCTTTGCAGAAATCGCTTTTAGAAATGCACTAGAAATCGCTTGGCCACAGAACACTTGGCACCCGATCAGTAGAGTAATTAATGATCACTGCCAAGCAGAGATGCTTCAGAGTGCCTAGTAACTAGGCACTTAAGACTCTAAGGATGGTCAGAAAAGTGGTAGTTGCTGTTACCCAGGTGTAAGATCTTGCATTTTTCTGAATTAAAGCATAGCTATGCTATGCTTTAATTCAGATTGATTAATTCTTTCAGATTAATTCTTTAATGCATTTTTCTGAATTAAAGCATAGCTATGCTATGCTTTAATTCAGAATTAAATCAGATTAATTCTTTAATGCATTTTTCTGAATTAAAGCATAGCTATGCTATGCTTTAATTCAGAAAAATGCAAGATCTTACACCTGGGTAACAGCAACCCCAAAATAACTTATACGCTTGGTGGAGTTGAACTAAAGTCAGTAGTAGAAGAAAGAGATGTACTGGGAGTTACAATGCAGTCAGACATGAAGTTCTCTGAGCATAGTAGACAGATTTCAAGAAAGGTCCATGGTGTTCTACCGATGATTTATCATCAATAGAATACCAAGGTGAATGTCTATTGGGAGTGCTATTTTCAGCAATATTTTACCGCTAATGAATGAGATACCTGCATTTATGGCCAACGCCGACTATATCATATGCTATCTACCAAGCCCTGCTAACATCTCACTAGACCCAGCAAAGAATCTATCAGTCTGTCACCCTCAACAAATATCTGTTCTCCTCCTGTAAATATGCTCGCCTCTTTTGGGCTAAAACTAAACTTGGAAAAATCAAAGTACATCATCTTCTCACCATGAGCACAAGCAGACCACAATCCAGCAGTCTCTCTGGAGCCCTCAATTGCAGGGCATCTACTCATTGCTGCTCATTCAGTTAAATTCTTAGAAGTGATAATGGATGAAAATCTGATTTAAAGGGTCAGATCCAGCAACTGCGCTATGGGCCTTCTGGGACATGAAACGCGACCTCTGTAGATCACATAATAAAGAAAGTCAGGAAATTTCTCTTCTACTACTTTAGCTCAATCATTGGTTACGGTATTGAGGTCCGCAGCTCCTTTGTCCAGCCTGAAGACATTTTGGGGTAGAATTCTGGGTCCTCAAGTGGGCCAACAATTGGGCACACCTTCCCTATACAATGTCAAGATCACAGCTATGTAAAAATCTAAGCTACACTCCAACCCAGCACACATTCTGTGCTCCGCAGTACACTCATTCTGTGCTCCGCAGTTCACGACTTTTTAGCATTAGCATTAGTAGAGGCATTTGATGCAAGAAAGCAAGCTTATGCAGCATCAGCCAAAAAAAAAAAAAAAAAAAAAAACCCACTTCCACTTCACCCCTCTGTTCGTTCAAAATACCTGTCCAGCTGAGCCTTAAACTTATTTAGGCTATCAACCTCCACCACAAGGGATGGCAGTCTGTTCCACCAACCAACCACCCGCTGGCTAAAGGCAAATTTCCGCACGTCTATCCTACATCTGTCTTTCCTCAATTTGAATTTATGCCCTCTCAGGTGAATTTTCTGAGCTAGAGGAAGAATCCCATCAGCATTGAGCATGCTTAAACCATTCAAGGCTTTATACACCTCTATCAGATCACCTCGCTGGTGCCTAGTCTCCAGACACTGTAATTTGCAAAACTTAAGCCTTTCTTCGTAAGAGCACCCCTTTGTTCCATTCACTAATCTTGTTGCCCTTCTCTGTACTCGTTCCAGCAGCTCTACATCCTTCTTGAAATGAGGCCTCCAGACCTGTATACAGTACTCTAGGTGTGGCCTGACCATTGCCTTATACAGTGGAATAATCACCTCCTTATCCCTGCTGGAAAAATTCCTGTATATCATTGACAATACTCCATGAGCTACTCTTGCAGCCCGTCTGCACTGCTCAGAGAACTTCATATCTGCCTGCACAACCATCCCCAAGTCCCTTTCATTTTCTACCACTGTCAGTGTAGTACCACAGAGTTGATACGTTGCTCTGGGGTTGCTGTTTCCCATGTGTAGTACTTTACATTTGTCAATGTTAAACTTCATTTGCCACCTCTCAGCCCATCTGCTCAACCTTTCCAGATCCTGTTGCAGCAGCATAGTGTCAGTAGTGTCCTTGACAACCCTGCCAACCTTTGTATCATCTGCAAACTTGGACATTAAGCTTGATATACCCTCATCAATATCATTTATAAATACAGAAAACAATAATGGACCCAACACTGAGCCCTGAGGGACTCCACTAATAACGTTAGTCCACGATGAGCAGTGTCCATTGATTACCACTCTCTGTCTTCTCCCCCTCACCCACCCCTTTATCCATAGCAGCAATTTGCCTCCAATGTCACACTGCACCAATTTGTGTAGCAGTCTTCCATGTGCAACAGTATCAAAAGCCTTTCTAAGATCCAAGTATATAATATCAAAGTTATTCCCTGCATCCAGTTCTTTTGTGACTGCATCATAGTATCCAATCAAGTTGGTCAGGCAAGACTTCCCCTTAACAAAACCATGCTGTGTCTGAGCTATAACTGAAGTCTTGTCTAAATGATCCTGCAGTGCTTCTTTAACCAGTGCCTCCATTAATTTTCCTGGAACAGAAGTTAAGCTCACAGGTCTATAATTACTTGTGTCAGCCTTTGATCCTCCTTTGTGAATTGGGGTCACATTTGCACATTTCCAGTCTATGGGTACCTCCCCTGAGTCCAAGGAAGCTCTCATAATTATGGCTAAGGGTTTGCTTACTTCCTTTGCTGCCTCCTTTAATATAACTGGATAGATCCCATCCACCCCGGGTGCCTTTCTTGTGTTTATCTTCAACAGTTTCTCCTCCACTTTACTCCCAGTTATTTCAAGATTCTGTAGCTTACTGCTAGAGTTGAATACACCTCTGGCATTCCCCTCGCTGAATAACTCCTCATGTGTGAATGTCGATGCAAAATATTCATTTAGTTTGTTAGCTACCTGAGCAGGATCATCAACAGTTGACCCATCAATATCAAGTGGACCAATCTGATTCATCCCCTTCCTTCTAGAGTTTACATAAGTAAAGAACTCTTTGCTGTTTTTCTTTGCATCCCTTGCCAAGGATTTCTCGTAATCTGCCTTCGCCTGCCTAACCTCCTTTGTAACTTGGTTGCATATCAACTTGTATCTATCATAGGCTTCTGTGTCATGTGTTAATTTATATGTATCCCATGCATTTTTCTTCTCTGCCATATGCCTCATTAGTTCATCTGACATCCATTTTGGCCTAAACCTTGAACAATATTTCTTAGTTGGTATGTAAAGCCTAGTAGCTTCCAAGATAAGTTCTTTGAATGCTTCCCATTTTGAATTTGCTGTTGGTAACATCATCAGTTGGTCCCACTGTATAGAATTTAAATACTGTCTCAGTCCATCGTAGTCGCCTTTATGGAAGCAATAACCCTTCCCTTTACCCCTAATGGTAGTTACCTCTTTCAGTAAATCCCACTTCAGCACACTGTGATCACTGCCACCTAGTGGTTCATTTATCTGCAGATTCTTAATGCATGAAGAATCACTGCTGATAATCAAATCAAGAGTATTACTCCCTCTAGTTGCCTCCCGAACATGCTGATGTAGAAAACAATCATCCAATAAATCCACAAAAGCCCTGCTAGTGTGTGAGTAACCAGCCCCCAAATTCCAGTCAATATCTGGGAAATTAAAATCTCCCATTATAAGACTCTCTGATTTACTGGCCCACTCTATTTCCCTGTACAGTTCCTTATTATACTCATCAGAGTCATTAGGCCTATAGCACACTCCTACTCTCAATTTTGATCTCCCAATGCTTATGTCACACCAAACTGACTCAACACTGCACTGTCCAGCGATGTCGACTGGCTTCACTTCCTTGGTTTTTATGTGTTTCTTAACTAATAGCATAACCCCTCCCCCCTTCCTATCCTGTCTATCCTTTCTGTAGACGTTGCACTCCCCAAATTGCAGCTCTGCATCCCTTATATCTGTGTGACACCACGTCTCTGATATCCCAACAATATCTGCCTTCGATGTTTTGAGCAATACCTCAAATTCATCAAATTTATTTACTAAACTCCTAGCATTGGTGTACACGCAAGTATACCTGCACCTGTTTCTATTCTTAGCTACCCTAACACAACCCATGTGTTTACTTGTACCGCAATGTCTCCCAGCAGCCTCTGAAATACCATGCATCTTGTTTTTCAGGCTTCTGCTCATTCTAATAGAAGCAGTGCAAGAATCTCTTTCACCTCTGCCAGTGGCTACTGTCAATCTATTGGTCTTTGTCTCCCCCCAAGCTAGCAGTTTTCCGACCCACCTAACACTGCCTCGATAGCATCAGCAAATATTCTTGCACCCTTTCTATTTAAGTGTATCCCATCCCTGTAGAAGCAATCTCTCCTGTTAACAAGTACAGTCCAGGCTGAAAAAAATTCTACCCCTTGAGCCTTGCACAATCTTTCCAGGGCCGAATTGATCGACAAGGCTTCATCAACATCTGGGAATTCATAGGCTGGAAAATCCCGGGAAGAGCTCTCAGAAACCCTCCAGTCCTCTGTTCAAACCTGCAGAAGCTCTCGACCTTCAAGTGGCACTTTCCCAACAGCATCATCGGCGCACTGAGCTATGCCGACATTGATTTTGATCTGTGGTCCAATGATTTGGCATCCAGGGAAAAAAAGAGAAAATTCATATTCATGTGCAGTCACCATTTTAGTGACAGTGGTGAGAATCACCACTGTCATTAAAATGGGCCTTCTTCGAAGTGCACTGCATCCAGTGCACTTCGAAATTTGTAATATTCGTAAATTTGTTTTCATATGTTTACCTACTATTCAAATAAGCTTAAAATTATTTAACTAAATTTGCATTTTTCACTGTCTATTGTTATAGCTGAGGATAGCAGAGCTAAAGCGCTGCACTGGACAAAGAATCAATGGCCTCGGAGGCACAATCTTACACCGGGGTCAAAAAATATTGTGCACGAAAGTTTGGTGAAGCCAGATAAAATACTTTTACCTCCACTGCATTTCAAGTTAGACATAATGAAGCAATTTGTTAAAGCACTGAATAAGGATGGCAAATGCTTTAAGTACCTTTGCAGTAAATTTCCCGGTTTATCTGAAGCAAAACTTAAGGAAGGTATCTTCATTGGTCCCCAAATTAGAAAATTGGTTTTAGATGGTCAGTTTGAAACTACTATGACTGATGTTAAAAGGGAAGCCTGGATTGCTTTTAAAAGTGTAATGGAAAACTTTCTGGGAAATTATAAATCACAGGATTATGAGAAAATTGTTCAAAATATGCTCGAAAGGCTTCGCAATTTAGGTTGCAATATGAGCATCAAAATTCACTTTTTGCATGCCCATCTTGATTTTTTCCCAGAAAATCTTACACAGATGAGCGAAGAACAAGGGGAGAGAATCCATCAGGACATAAAGGAAATATAGCAGAGGTACCAGAAAAGGTGGAATACAAGCATGATGGCCAACTACTGCTGGTGTTTAAAAAGAGAGAAACCTGGAACTGTACATAAAATAAAAACAATTAAACGTTCTTTTCAAACAGAGATGAAGGTCTGATTAATGAACGTTTCAGAATTTTGATTAATACTTGTTAGTATTTATGTATTTTTTGATGTATGAAAATGTAATCCTATCAATTTGTCATTACTAAATACAATAAAGTTATATACTTTCGTAAAAAACAATACTTTTTTATTTCTTAAATTGTGATGTATCTGGATGTGATAGAAAAAAATCTAAGTCATATCTGAAATCACAGCAACATATTTCGGCAGTAGGACCTACTGAAATTCAAACCCCAGTGAACAAACTTAAATTTGTAAACTAGTGTAATCATCTGTTGTTTCACAGAAGTGCGTTATCCACATCTTTCCATGAATTTTCTCTATCTCTGTTTACATGGTCACATTACCTGAATATCCGAATGAAACCGACATTTTGGACAGTTTAAAAAAAAAAAGAAAAGAAAAAAAATTCAAATTTAAGAGCTAGTGACAATACTGATGACGAGAGACGAAAAACAAGGACAACGAAGGCATTAATCCTTCTAAACATGAATTGTTGGCATTTGGTGAAAGCGAAGTTAGAAAATTGTCAATTAGGTTACAGTTAAATAAAAGAGATGCAAATCGTGGATACCTAATTGATAAGAAGGCTTCAGAAGAATTGAAGAATTTGATGAACGCTCTGAGTACGATACCAATTTCATCGAGTAAATGTGAATGAGGATTTTCACAAATGAATCTGATCACCAGCCCAACCAGCTCTTCGTTGATGACAAAAACAGTTTCTTCACTATTGTTTCTTAAAATTGTAGATCCGCTTCGATCCAACAAAATATGTCGATTCGTGGCTGCTTCGGAAACGTCATTCAGCAACTGACACACAAAGAGGAAGAAGAGACGTCGACATAGGACAGGGGGTCGGCAAACTGCGGCTCACAAGCTGCATGCAGCTCTTTTAACACGTAACTGTGGTTCTTTAACTTTACAGCTCACATGAAGCACAATTTGAAATGGAGTTAAGAGGACTTAAAAATCATGTGGAGTGCAAGACTAAAATGCCTTAAAACTGAAATTGACGATGCTGACCTTGCAATTCTACACAAATGGACGGCGATAGATAAGTTTAAAATACAGACCAAATTCTGTTTGATACGTGGAGTAGCGGACCCATATATAAATATTACCGGACTCATATATAAATTTGAAAATATCTGGATTTGGCCTGTCTCAGTTTTTGGTTCGACGTATTTCTGCGAGCAAATATTTTTGAACATGAACTATGTTAAAAATAAATCAAGAAACCGTCGTCTGAACAATGTGAGCATGTTTAAAGCTCAGCATGTTTAATTACGAAATACTTGGATGATATTGAGAGACTCGCTCAAGAAGTTCATCAGCAAAAGTAACATTAATTTGTACCTAACTGGATGTTTGTTACGTTTTTTCAATATTAATAAATATTTCAAATTATATATATATTTTTTTAATAAACACCTTCTCACTCTATTCCATTTCTAAAAAAAACCTCTTGCCTGCCCCCACCCCCCTCCTCCCAGCTTGAGCTGAGGCTCTTCGGATTCTCTCTCTCTTTTTTTTTCAATTCCTACTATTAGTTCACACTCTCCCTATATATATTTATATATCTTGTTCAAATTTTCAATTGTTAATAAAATACTTTTTATTCATCCACTCAAGTTCAAATACATTTTTTTAAACTTGTAGTGGATGACACTTGATGTTAATACAGTTTTTTCAAATATTAATTCATTAATTAAATTTAATTAATTAATTTTAGTTTTATATGTGAGAAAAAAATTTCTCTTATATAAGATATTTAGCAGGATATAAATTTAGGAATAAAATTGAAATCAACAGGCAGTAGCTCAATCGGTAAAATGCAAGGATTTCAGTATTTTTCACGTGAAGAATGCGAGTTCAATTATTGCGAAAATCAATAATTTTTTGATAAATTTTTGAAGTCGAAAGTTCGTTGTTGACATAAGTAGGAATTAAATTTAAAAAAAAATTTTTTTTTATATTACTTGTTTTAAATTAGATCAAAAATGGCTCTTCACTCAAAAGGTTGCCGACCCCTGACAACTTAATAAAAATTTGGAATATTCTACAAAAACTCTATTATGAAATTATTTTTACTTATGTTATTATTTTTTATTTATTTTATTCACATTTTACTTATTTTTTTATATACTTGAATAATAAATTTATGCTTAATAAACTGTGTTAATATACTTAATTTGTTGTTCTTATTCTAAAAACATTACTACTAAAGACGTGTAGACATGTATAGTATCTTATGTAGGACGGCACCTGAACGAAAGTTCAACTCCGTCTTTGTACACTGTGATGGTTACAGAGCACTGTAACAGGCCAGAAATGTGTGTAACGTTATGTTCGTGCAGTGTGTGTGTTGTTGTGTTGTTTAGTTGTTTCTGGCCGTTTTGTCACCAGGCAAGCGATCACCTGGAAAGCCTGCCCAGTGTCCGTCGACACCACGGGGAGGTAGGCCACAACTGCGCAAGAACCATGGCCAACCTCAACAGTCACGTACTGAATGTCCAAAGAGGGTTTGGAGCCATTCAAAAGAACCCCGTGCCAGCAAGCCGGCAACAACGCACACGTGCACTCCCAGGAGACAGGACAGCAGAAGACGAAGAAATAAGGATGAGAATAGCATAAAGTAAAAAAATAAAATAAAATAAAATAAAAATAAATAATAATAATAAAAAAAAAAAAAAAAAAGTAAAATAAAATCTTTATCCATTTCTTGCCCACATCTGTATGCAGTGCTGCCCAAAGTGGTCCACAAGGAGAAAAGGTATATTGTCAAACAGAAGTTGTAATGTCATTCAATCATGATCGGCAGGAACAAGTTCTAGATATAATTCTGAATTCTGTTAAACTGGAGTGGTGTCAGAAGTCTCTGGTAGATGACGGTATCACTGAGCAGAGGTTTAGTTGAAGAGAGTCTTGATAAAGGATGAGTCAGAGAAGTGCAGCATCTGTTAAAATCTTTGCGTGGTCTTGAAAGCCACAACAATTTTGTATATGACGTCATCAGGACGACGAGGCAGCGCACAGTTGTATTATGATTTATGATGCATTTTCAGTTTCATTTCTTGAATTAACATTGAGGTTGAGAGCCTTCCTGCGATTAAAAGCAGCATTGCAGAAGGTTTGAAGGGCCTGGAAATTGTTGACAGAAATGAGTATCTTCTCACCTCCGGGACACAAGTTTGGTACTGTTGCCTTAAGAGCCGATCTTAGATCCTCGTAAATGGAGCATTCAAAAAGTACGTGAGGAGAGTCTTCCGGTAGCCCACATCGACAGGAGACTGTATTGGAAAGTCTGAATTGGTAGAGTTTTGCATTAAGCAAACCATGCCCAGTTAGTATGTAGGAGGTAAACAGTGAGGGTGAAAACCATTTTCTGGTGGATGATGAGAGTAGTGCAGTTACGTCGGGAACGAAGTTTTTGGTGATAGCTCCTTTTTCGGTAGAATTCCATCTATTCTGCCAGGTATTCACTAACAAATTCCAGCATCTGGTTCGCTCAGTTTTGGGATCAGTCTGAGGGTTAACAATGATTCCCTGAAATTCCACAGAAATGCCTTTGCGGATGTAAAAAGCAAAGCCTCTAAACACAACATGCAAGTCAAGTGGTATGGTGCCTGCAAGAGTCTGTAAAGCTGGAATTGATACTGTTCGGCAAACGTGAAGTAGGCTGAGGAGAAAGCAACGCTGAATAGTGGATAACTTGGTTTGTACTGTTTTGAGTGCAGTACGTCTAAACCAAAGGCTGGCAGCGTAGGTTGTAATTGGGATTATGGCAGCATTATAAAATAGATGTAGGGTTTTAGTGTTCAGTCCCCAGTCTTGTCTGGTAATTTGGAGCAGCATTGCGGTAAAACTCTTAACTTTGACGGACAGATGTTGAATATGCTCAGTAAAGGAAAAGCGGTCGTCAATGATGACTCCTAAAAATTTGGTGCTTCGGACAAGTGGAAGTGATTTCTTGTCAAGTTTTACAACAGGTGGTCTGCGATAGTCTAATTTGTGTTTAAAAATCATGATCTTCGATTTTGTTGGGGATAATTTTAATTTGTTCTTAGAGGACCAGGACGATAGTTCAAAGAGTACTTTATTGGCATAGAGTTCTAATTCAGATCTTGAGTTTCCATTCACTAAAATGATAATGTCATCTGCATACGCAAGTTGTTGCACATTTTGAAATTCAGTCGTCCTAAGCAGCCAACCATCGAGAACTAGGTTCCAAATCAAGGGACCTAAAATTGATCCTTGGGGGCAACCACGAGAGACAGATATGTTAATCTTCGTGCTTTTAGTGATGACGGTGACGGTGCGATCAGCAAAATAGTTTCTAACAAGTTTATAAAGCTGAAGAGAGCAGTGATTGGAACGGAGTCTGCTGAGGGCACTTTCCCACCATAAATTATCAAAAGCGCCCTCAAAATCGATAAAGATTGCCATAACATACTTGGAAGTGGAGCAGTCAATGAGGTGGTGGAGTTCTACTACTAAAGTAACAATATCAGAAAAAAAAAATTTGAGTACTTTCATATCCTTTTCAATTTTTTCTGATAGCAAAAAATTAAAGAATGAGTACCGCCACCTATTTTTTTTACAAAAAAAAGCACTGGTAATAACCATATAGTGCAAGGAAGCCACAGGGTTTTGCTGCACTGGCTGTGAGGTGGGGGGGGGGGCAACGAAGAGATTAAAAATAATTATTTGCTTTCCCCTCTCACAGGTAACTATCTGGTTGACCTTTGAATTTATTCAACTGTCAGCCTCAACTATCTGCGAAGGCAACCTGTTCCAAAAAATTAATGAAGCTCACTGGCTAAAAGAAGACTTCCTACAATCTAATCTAAACCTCAACCCCTGTCATTTGAATTTACGGCTCTTAGTTCTGGAATTCTTTATAACAATGAAAATTCCACCTTCATTCATTTTAATAACACCACTCAGAGCCTTTTTACGGCTCTTAGTTCTGGAATTCTTTATAACAATGAAAATTCCACCTTCATTCATTTTAATAACACCACTCAGAGCCTTATAAACCTCAATCGGGTCATTTCTGAGATGCCTGGTTCCCAAGCTCTGTAGCCCACATAATCTGACTCTGCTCGTATGGTCGCCCTTTTGCCGATGCCACAATGAGATTTAGCATTAGTATTAGTAGACATATATGATGCAAGAAAGCAAGCTTATATAGCATCAGCCAAAATCAACCACCCACTGGAGAAAGATCTATTCTACAGCTGTTTTTCCTCAATTTGAATTTATGCCCCCTCAGGTGCATAATCTGGGCAAGAGGATGAATCATCAGCATTAATCTTGCTCAAACAATTCAGGGTCTTATACACCTCAATCAGATCACCCTGCAGGTGCTTAGTCTCCAGACTGCAATCTGCAGAACTTAAGCCTTTCTCTTTGTTCCCCTTCTTTCGTTGTCCTTCTCCAATAGCCCCACATCCTTCCTAAAATAAGGTTTCGAGACCTGCACACCGTACTCAAGGTGTGGGCTGACCACTGCCTTATACAAAGGGATAATCACCTTATCCCTGCCAGCAAAATTCCTGTATATCATTGGCAAGACCTCCATCAGCTGCTCTGGCAGCCTGTCTGCACCTCAGAAAACTTCATATCTGACTGCACAATTATGGTTATGCAGCTGGTCAGAATTTTGTACATCCCTGGGAGACAGGTGATTGCCTATATTTCGCCGGATTTCTTGTATCTTGGTCTTTAACCTTCAGATATGTGATTCCTTGAGTGAGAAACTCTGGGTGCCTGTATTGCTACCAAGTACACAGAGTGGTTATGTCTGGTGTTATTGTTGGTCGAGGAACTTTGACTATCCTAGAGGTGTTCAGGATTGCAACCTTTTGGAGTTCTTTGTAGGTGTTCATAGGGAGACCTATTGCTGCTAGGTTGTTATGTAGGGTTTTTGGCACCATACCAGTGGTTAACATGATGATTGGGATGGTTATTACTTGTTGTATATGCCATATCTCTTTGACCTGCTGTCTTCGGTTCGTGTACATCCTGATCCTTTCCTCATGAGTTTTCTGGAGGTTAACAGTGGTGCACATTGCTATGTCAATCAGATAGCTAGCCTTTTTCTTGTTGTCGACAAGGTTTATGTCTGGTCTATTGTGCAGGATTGTCTTGTCTGTTATTACGGCATGGTTCCAATAAAGCTTGAGAGTTAGGGTATCTAGTACTACCTGGGGTTTGTATTTGTAATACAGTACACATTCTTTGATCAACTGGTATTTCTCCGCTAGCTTCTGATGTATTATCCTGGCTACCTGGTCGTGTCTAAGAGTGTACTCCATCAGGGTGATCACCTTGTATCCTGCAGTGATGTGTTGAATTGTTTCTGAGGCCATATGGCATCATAAACGTGTCATCTGACACTCCGGGCTCCTTGGTGATGTATTTTCTATAGTTTCTGGTATTGATTACCTGGTCTTGGATGATGAGCTCATGAGACATGCATTGGATGTCATTTTATCTATGTGATCTTGATGGAGGTCATTGTAGTGTCTATTGTGGAATATCTTCGCCCATCTTTCTAGCTTCCTTTGTGCCGTCTGAGTGGGAGGGGACTCCTCACTTAGGTTGAATGGGGTGTGCAGTCTATCTTTCTAATGGCCTGGTAGATTGCTGCTGCTGTGTTTTTCTGGAAGTAATCCTACAGGTTAGCTATTGCTGTTTTCTGTTACTCGATGAGGTCTATCAGGCCTCTTCCTCCTCCTCCTATCCAAACTACTGTCGGTGTCTCCACTGATGACTTTAGGTGGAGTTGGCAGCTCTTGGTCATCATTGTCCTTCTCATGATTTCCTCCAGCAGGGTGTTAGTCCAATCTATCATCCCGAAAGAGTATGTTAGCACTGGGACTGCATAGGTGTTTACGGCTTTGTGTTCCCTCTGTTCAGCCTTCTTTGAGCAAGCTTCTGAATCTCTGATGGTATTTTTTGGTTAGGCAGGCCTTGATTTCTTTTTTCTCTAACTGCTGAGTCTACATCATCCCCAGGTATTTGTAGGTCTCCTGAAATGGGGATTCAGCAGCTTCCTTGCACTATATGGTTATTACCAATGCTTTTTTTGTAAAAAAAAAAAAAAATAGGTGGCGGTACTCATTCATTAATTTTTTGCTATCAGAAAAAATTTAAAATGAAAAGGATATGAAAAGTACTCAATTTTTTTTTTTTTCTGGGGGATTCCCTGAACATCACTAAACCGACTGCATGATGGCAATCGGTTTAGTGATGTTCTTGACCTTGATGGTGGTACACCATTTCACCATAGTTGCTTCTAGGAAGTTTGCTACTGTCAGATTGACTTTGTAGATCTTAAGCATCTCTATTAGCCAGCTATGAGGCACGAAGTCGAAGGCTTTGCGGTAATCGATACAGAATGTACATCTTTGCGGCAGTGTACAGGTTGAGATGCATCTTGTACACTTGCTCTTTGACTGCAGCATCTAGGTTAATTGTTCCTTGCAAGCTTTGCTTATCCACTTGCATTGTTTCGGCTGTTTAGCCATTGTATTCTGGCTTTCAAAGTGGTCAGGATCTTGTACATCGTTGGAAGACAGGTAATCAGCCTGTATTTTGCTGGGTTTCTTGTATCTTGGTCTTTAGCCTTCAAATATGCGATTCCTTGCATGAGGAAACTCTGGGTTTGTCTCTGGGTGCCTTATCATTCGGGTGAACTGCTCAGCTAGGTGCTTGTGTGTGCAAGTGAGCTACTTGTACCAGTAGTTTTGGACATTATTTCTGATCGACTGTTGTACTTCTTCCTCTCGAATCTCCCAATCTCTCATCTCTTGTACATCCTTGGTTTTCTTCCATTCTAGTTCTATCCAGGGGACTCTGTTGTTATGACTGACTTCACTGCTCCATATGTTGCCCCAGAACTCTTTGATCGTCTTTTACTCAGGTGCTCCGTTTCCATCTTTCCAGTCTTCTCCGAGACTCCTGTAGAAAGGCTTTAGGCTTTCATTGAAGATTGGGTTGTTTATTTTCCTGAGAGCTCTCTTTGAATCAGCGTAGTCTCTTGCTGAGTGCAAGGAGGTTATGCTTCTGTGTGTCTAAGTATTTGCCTATTCTCTGATTTTTGGTCTCGTGTTAGCTGTGGATGCTGTCTCTCTTGAGGATGCTCTTCACTTTCCCAATCAATTTCTTACTGCTATTATCCCGTTGGTACTGGGTCAATTGGCATATCTTGACTCTTAATTCTTCTATCTTCTGCTGAAGTCTTCTTTCCCAAGCTGGTGGTTCCTTCTTTTTTCAGTTCTCCTGCTGCTGGTCTCTAATAGCACACCACATCGAGTTTCTGGCAGAAACTTGATGTGCATCCAGTATTCTGGCAGCATCGGCAAGTAGGAGTCTGTCAGCAGCATGGTGTTATGATGGATATCAGCAAGATGTCTGAAATGGCACCTTATGTACAGTGCTTTAGGTGATTGCTTAATAAACTATATTATTAATTTCATGTGGTATATGAGTGGCATTAAAAATAGTAATAATCTTAATGGAAAACAATCACATAATATCCTTCCCTTACTATAGTAGAAACAATTTTTGTCAAAGTACATAAAAAACAAGAAGCAAGTAAAAAGTATGATGACAGTTATTTGTATTTCGGTATTTTACGTGTTGGAAATAAAGTTCTTGATGCACAGTGCATCATATATAATAAAAGACTAGCAAACAGTTCTTTGGCTCCCACTAAATACTGGCATTTGGAACAAACAGCTGAATACAAAGACAAAGATAAAAGTTTTTTTTTAAGAAGCAGCGCGATTCATTTGGAAACTCAACTTTTGATGATTAAAATTGCTAAAACAGACAATGAAAGGGCAACAGCAGCATCTTATCAAGTAAGTTAGATCATAGTGCTTATCAGAGAAATGCGCACACTATTAGAGTAACACTTATCAAGCCATGCGTGAAAGATATTGTTAACATACATGTTGAACAAACAGTCTGCTAAAAAAAAAAAATTGATGCAGTACAATTATCAAATAACACTGTTACTCGTTGTATTAAAGATCTTTCCAATTACATAAAAAAAAAGCTAGTTTGTGAATCTCTGCTAAGCAAGAGTACTGGGGAAGAAATATTCAACTGCATTAACTATTTTATCAGGAAGCATGAAATTAGTTAGGGAAAATTCAATGATATACATACTGATGGGGCTCAAGCAATGGTTGGGAAGATGAAGGGAGTTGTGACATGAGATCAGGATGCATTTACCAGGGCATACAGATGACTGAACACGAAACTATGTGACTCGCTGTTTGTGTCGTCGAGGAGTGGGAGGTGCTTAGTCTTGATTGCATCCTGTGCTGTTACCACATGACTTTTGGGAGGTGCTTAGTGAGGATTGCATCTTGTGCTGTTTTTTTTAAAAGTTTTTTTCCCTTTCACAGACTACATTTCTACTGTTCATTCAGTTGATATTATCACAGGCCATCCATTTTTTTATGATTACATCTTCAGTGTATGGTATCAATGTTCGGGTAAAATAGAGAAACAAGTTCTCCTCTCCTCCACTCCCCCTCAGCACTGATTTATCGGAAAATGAGTTTCACCCCCACCAGGTGCTGGTTTAAATCCCGAAAGAATTTCACCCCAAAATCGGGAAATGAGACTTTCATTTTAATTCATCAGTTTTAGATGTATATGGCACCAGCAAAGTATAAAATTAGGAATTGTATGAAATATCTAGGTATTCTAGATATCACTGGTCATCCATTTCTATAATTATAGCTTGCTCCTAACCATAGATTTTCTATAATTAGTTAGCTTTAGCGTTTGCAGTTTTTTTCCTTCATTTAAGCTCCATCATATTCTCCTGTATCGTATTGTCCTTCCAGAAAGATTGATTGCATGGGATGTGGCCTGTTCCTGCCAATCAATACTACCATAATTCCCCCTTGACAAAACAAACAGCAAGTCGTGTAGTTTCTCGTTAGTCTGCTATGTTTGCAGCAGTCAATTCTTTTTTACAAATCATAAATGTGGCACCAAAAAGCACTAACAACTGTGTTCTGCACAGACAAACACTGACTACATGGCAGTAAAAAAATTAACAGTATATCTAAAAATTGTGCTGGATGAAGCTGTACAAATGATTAATTTTGTCAAGCCTTGACCACTTCAATTCAGGTTATTTAAAATTGTGTGATGAAATAGGTAGTCGGCATAAAGCACTTCTTTTACATATAGAAGTAAGGTCGCTGTCCAGAGAAAAGTGCTTGACTTTCTGAACTCCTGGTACAGTCTGTCCTCGTATAGCACGATAGTTGTGTTCCTAGAAACCATTGTGCAATGCAAAATCGTGCAATATAAACAACAGGCCCTGTGGGAAAAGTGGGGTTAGGTACCGACCACCCAAGATTGAACACATTTGGAACCAAACACAATAAATAATCGGGTAATTTTAATCGTTATAAAATACTTACATATTTTATAAATATTATGTTATAAAATACTTACGTATTTTATAACATAATATTTTTATTATAATATAATAAATAATAAAAAATATTTATTTTTTATTATTTATTTAAATAATAAAAATTTATTAATAAAATAGTAAAAAAATTTATTATATTAAATAAAATAGTCATAATAAAATACTTACGTATTTTATAATACGTAAGTATATAGTATGAATCAGAGCTGTAATACTCAATATGTTCTACGTTGATAATAATATTAGTAAATTAATAAGAGGAGTTTACCTCAATATAGTACGAGGAACAATAATATTAGTAAATTAATAAGAGGAGTTTACCTCAATATAGTACGTGGAACAGTGAGGTACGTTTACCTCAATATAGTACGTAGTACGTACTATATTGAGGTAAACTCCTCTTATTAATTTACTAATATTATGTTCCTCGTACTATATTGAGGTAAACTCCTCTTATTAATTTACTAATACGTAAGTATAAATTATAATACGTATGTTGTAATAAAATGCTTACGTATTTTATCACGACTATTACGTAATAAAATATTGCTAATGCTTTTGCTTCTATCGTAAGCAAACTTGTTTTTTGTTTGATTTTCTATCCAAACAGATGACAGCTGTTCCATCTCTTCCAATTCTTTGTGTCTTAATCTAATGGATTTTAATTACACTTTGAGTTGTTCCTGCTATGAAAGTTTTTATTTTCTTTGCATTCTTTCTAATTCTCGGCGTTGCCTCATTGCGGTCTGTAGCACGTGCAATATCACATGGTCTTTCATTTTGCTCAAAGCGTTTCACAATTTCATATTTTTTCTCTATCGACAGAGGCGGACTGGTCATAAGCCTTACCCGGGAAACTCCGGTGGGCCGGGGGCCGGTGTGATTTTGGCCATAAACGCTACTATGAGGCCACTATAAATTTTCCCGGGTAAGAATTTTTGACCCAGTCCACCTCTGTTTATCGATATTGCTTTTTTTTTTCTCTCTCTCTCTGAATCTGCAGTGTCTATTTGTATTTGTATCGCCAGGACGCTTCCTTTTCACACCTTTTAAGTATTTTACTAATTTTTAGGGAATAAAGCACAATTACAAAACGAGGAGGCACACTTGATACACATAAAGCTGCACCCGTGTAGCAACTGAATAAACAACACCATAAAGGCAGAGAGATACACTATTAACACCTCACATTTTACTAAAGCACATTTCTGGGGGTTACTACCAAAAAACAATTTCCAGTTGCGTTTCTGCTAGTGGAATCTGTTATAAACTGGTAGTAAACGCCATCTAATTGCATTTGCAATTATATCGATAGCTGGAATTGTGTTGGTTTTTACATTATTATGGTGAAATGTGTTTCCCTTCACTGATATAAAAAACAAATACATTTTCAGAATCTTCTCTTCATTCCTATCGTGTTGCGTTCGGTTGGGGTGATTCTGTGTTCGACTGCCATTTCTTGTAAACACAAAGGCGAATCGTGCATAAGCGAATTCGGTTCGTGTTATATAAGATATCGTTCCCCTATTTATAAATCGTGTATGATCGAATTCGTGTTATGTAAACACGAGTTATACGAGGACCGACTGTATTCACTTCTGGTAACTTGGTACAAAATTTTCATGACTTGCTTGACAAATTCATGGGGGCTGATCAGAATCTTATATTACAGATTTTTTTTCAAAATTAAATGAAATTAATCTATCACTGCAAGTAAAGAATGTAACAATGGATAAAATTTCACTCTTTAAAAAGAAACAAATTTTGCAAACCCCAGGGGGCTCACATCTGGTGAGTATGGGCTTGACACACCCAGGGTCCTGAGCTGGATATCATCATTCTTCTCTTTCTTAGTGATTAGTATTAGCAATGGCCACTTGGTGCAAGGAAGCCTATGACTTATGCTACACCAGCCAAAAAAAAATAATAAAATAAAATAACAAAAAAATAAATAAATAAAATAAAATAATTATAATAATAAAAAATAATACGAGAAAAGGAAATAGACAACCTATGCATTTCACTCCTCCCATAGGTAATTATCCAGCTGACCTTTCAATTTTCCCAAACTGTCAGCCTCTACCACCCACATAGGTAGGGTTGTCAGGTTTTCCTTAAAAATAAAGGAAGATTTTTGTCGATAAAATTAGTTTTAAAAAATACAAGAAAATTCAAATTCTGATATTTTAATTGTACTTATTTTGACATTTTGCCCTTTTTTAACAATTGTTTATCCTGTATTACTTACTGAAGGAACTCTTTACATGTAAAAGATTCATTTCATTTCAAAAGATTCATTCATTGCAATCTGCAACTCTGCCTCGATTAATTCTCGGTGACTTCTATTTCTGACATTTGTCCACTTCATTTTCATTAACGAAAACACCCTTTCTACTACAGAATTTGAGCCATGAATACTTAACAAATATCCTAACTATTCTACTGATATTGGGTACATTTTCTTTAGAACCTTTGAAAAAAAAAAAAAAAAAAAACCAAGCCACTTGTGCACATCACTTCCTGTACACAACACTTTCCAGCAACTTCAACCTATTCTCACAAAACTCTTCATACAATTTGTCCAGATTTACACATTCTTGGAGTTTTTTCAGCATTAGCATTAGTAGAGGCATATGATGCAAGAAAGCAAGCTTATTCAGCATCAGCCAAAAAAAAAAAAAAAAAACACACACCACTCCCATTTCACCCCTCCGTTCGTTCGAAATACCTGTCCAGTTGAGCCTTAAATTTGTTTAGGCTATCAACCTCAACAACAAGTGATGGAAGTCGGTTTCACCAACCAACCACCCGCTGGCCAAAGGCAAATTTCCGCACATCTATCCGACATCTGTCCTTCCTCAATTTGAATTTATGCCCTCTGAGCTGATTATTCTGAGCAAGATGAAGAATCCCATTGGCATTGAGCATGCTCAAACCATTCAAAGCCTTATACACCTCTATCAGATCACCTCGCCAGTGCCTAGTCTCCAGACTCTGTAATTTGCAAAACTTAAGCCTTTCTTCGTAAGAGCAACCCTTTGTTCCATTCACTAATCTTGTTGCCCTTCTCTGTACCTGTTCCAGCAGCTCTACATCCTTCTTGAAATGAGGCCTCCAGACCTGTATACAGTACTCAAGATGTGGCCTAACCATTGCCTTATACAAGGGAATAATCACCTCCTTATCCCTGCTAGAAAAATTCCTGTATATCATTGACAAGACACCATGAGCTACTCTTGCAGCTCGTCTGCACTGCTCAGAGAACTTCATATCTGCCTGCACAATTACCCCCAGGTCCTTTTCATTCTCCACCACTGTCAGTGTAGTACCGCAGAGTTGATACGTTGCTCTGGGGTTACTGTTTCCCATATGTAGTACTTTACATTTGTCAATGTTAAACTTCATTTGCCACCTCTCAGCCCATCTGTTCAACCTCTCCAGATCCTGTTGCAGCAGCATAGCGTCAGTGGTGTCCTTAACAACCCTGGCAACTTTGTATCATCTGCAAACTTGGACATTAAACTTGATATCCCATCATCAATATCATTCATAAACACCGAAAACAACAACGGACCCAACACTGAACCCTGAGAAACTCCACTAATAACATTAGTCCACGTTGAGCAGTGTCCATTGATTACCACTCTGTCTTCTGCCACTCAACCATCCCCTTATCCATAGCAGCAATTTGCATCCAATGCTACACTGCTCCAATTTGTGCAGCAGTCTTCCATGTGCAACAGTATCAAAAGCCTTTCTAAGATCCAAATATATAATATCAAAGTTATTCCCTGCATCCAGTTCTTTTGTGACTACATCATAGTATCCAATCAAATTGGTCAGGCAAGACCTGCCCTTAACAAAACCATGCTGCGTCTGAGCTATAACTGAATTCTTGTCTAGATGATCCTGCAGTGCTTCTTTAACCAGTGCCTCCATTAATTTACCTGGAACAGAAGTTAAACTAACAGGTCTATAATTACTTGTGTCAGCCTTTGATCCTCCTTTGTGAATTGGGGTTACATTTGCACATCTCCAGTCTATGGGTACCTCCCCTGAGTCCAAAGAAACTCTCATAATTATGGCTAGGGGTTTGCTTACTTTCTTTGCTGCTTCCTTTAATATAACTGGATAGATCCCATCCACCCCAGGTGCCTTTTTTATGTTTATCCTCAACAATCTCTCCTCCACTTTCCTCTCAGTTATTACAAAATCATCCAGCTCACTGCCAATGTTTACTTTACCTACACATCATTCTCCTTCCTGAATAACTCCTCATGCGTGAATGTAGATGCAAAATACTCGTTTAGATTGTTAGCCACCTGAGCAGGATCCTCAACTGTTGAACCATCAATATCCAGTGGACCAATCTGATTCATCCCTTTCCTTCTTGAGTTTAAATAGGTAAAGAACTCTTTTCTGTTTTTCTTTGCATCCTTTGCCAAGGATTTTTCGTAGTCTGCCTTTGCCTGCCTAATCTCCTTTGTGACTTGGTTACAGACCAACTTATATCTATCATAGGCTTCCATGTCACCCATTAATTTGTATGTATCCCATGCAACACATCATTCTCCTTCCTGAATAACTCCTCATGCGTGAATGTAGATGCAAAATACTCGTTTAGATTGTTAGCCACCTGAGCAGGATCCTCAACTGTTGAACCATCAATATCCAGTGGACCAATCTGATTCATCCCTTTCCTTCTTGAGTTTAAATAGGTAAAGAACTCTTTTCTGTTTTTCTTTGCATCCTTTGCCAAGGATTTTTCGTAGTCTGCCTTTGCCTGCCTAATCTCCTTTGTGACTTGGTTACAGACCAACTTATATCTATCATAGGCTTCCATGTCACCCATTAATTTGTATGTATCCCATGCATTTTTCTTCTCTGCCACATGTCTCATTAGTTCATCTGACAACCATTTAGGCCTAAACCTTGAACAATATTTCTTAGTTGGTATGTAAAGCCTGGTAGCCTCCAAGATTAGTTCCTTGAATGCTTCCCATTTTGAGTTTGCTGTTGGCAACATCATCAGTTGGTCCCACTGTATAGAATTTAAATACTGTCTCAGACCATCATAGTTGCCTTTACGGAAACAAAAACCCTTCCCTTTACCTCTGATGGTAGTTACCTCCTTGAGTAAATCCCACTTCAACACACTATGATCACTGCCACCACCTAGTGGTTCATTTATCTGCAGATTCTTAATGCATGAAGAATCACTACTGATAATCAGATCAAGAGTATTGCTCCCTCTTGTTGCCTCACGAACATGCTGATGTAGAAAACAATCATCCAATAAATCCACAAAAGCCTTGCTAGTGTGCGAGTGACCAACCCACAAATTCCAGTCAATATCTGGGAAATTAAAATCCCCCATTATAAGACTCTCTGATTTACTGGCCCACTCTATTTCCCTGTACAATATCTTATTATACTCATCAGAGTCATTAGGCCTATAGCACACTCCTACTCTCAATTTTGATTTCCCTATGCTTATGTCACACCATACTGACTCGACACTGCCCTGTCCATCGATGTCGACTGGCTTCACTTCCTTGGACTTTGTGTTTCTTAACTAATAGCATAACCCCTCCTCCCCTCCTGTCCTGTCTATCCTTTCTATACACATTGTATTCCCCAAATTCCAGTTCCGCATTCCTTATATCTGTGTGACACCAAGTCTCTGATATCCCAACAATATCTGCCTTTGATGTTTTGAGCAATATCTCAAATTCATCAAATTTATTTACCAAACTCCTAGCATTGGTGTACACGCAGGTATACATGCACCTGTTTCTATTCTTGGCTACCCTAACACAACTCATGTGTTTACTTGTACCGCAATGACTCCCAGCAGTCTCTGAAATATCAAAGAAGCACACTGTCTTTCTTTAGATGCTGTCTCCATAACTGAATTCCAAGTGTGGTCTAACAATAGCCTTATAAAATAAGATTATGACATCCTCATCTCTACCAGCAATTGTTCAATAAATCATCAATAGGACACCATGGGTCTTCCTTGCAACCAGTCTACAATGCTCAGAGAACTTCATGTCTGACCATATCATAATACCCAAGTCCCTGATTCCCTTCTACTTTTATCTCTCTCTCTCTCTCTCTCTCTCTCTCTCTCTCTCTCTCTCTCTCTCTCTCTCTCTCTCTCTCTCTCTCTCTCACACAGGGTAACTCAGAAATTTTTTTTGGGTGGTGCAGCAGACTTCAAGCCTCAGGCTTCATTGTACCAAATGGCTAATAATAATAATATATTTTGAAGAACTAAATAACTTCAACTGCATCCCCATGTTACATAAATTTCTGACAGAAATTTATGTAACATAGGCTTGCAGTCATCTTTATTAGAATATTTTCCTACAACCACCAATGATGATAATTCTTGGAGTTGAAATCCATTTATAATTACAGATGAACGAGTTGGCTTTACTGCACTTTTCCTATTACACTGCAGCAAAAGCCAATATATCGGAACAGACTTGCTGCACCAGACATGAAGATTCAACTTTCAGCATTATTCCTATTATTAAGCGAATTTGTGATACAAAAATGTCAAAACACCAAATCCTATTAAAACTAAATTTGTTTATTAAATTTTAAAAATCTAATTTCTTTTGTTTTTGAATGAATATAACTTTTTTTTTTTTATGTAGAACACAGTTGTTAATTTTGAATGGATTTTTATACTTTATATGTGCTTTCCTGATATAAATTGTGCATCAATGATATTTTATGTTTTTATATTGATTTTGTTTTTAAAATAAAATATGTCTGAGAATTAATTATGTATTTTTTATTTCAAAAACCAAATAACCACAAAAGAATAAGTTGCGTAAATATATTGTAAGATAAAAGGTGTTCCGTAACTAAAAAAAGTTTGGCAAACGCTGATATATTTATTATAAATACCTAAGAAAATTCACAAGGAACAATTTTGTTCAGCATGGAGTTCTGCAAAAAAAATTTTTTGGTTAAAAGGCATCATTAGGTAACAAATATGAGAATCACTGATCGATATGATAAATAAAATTAATATTCAATGATTTTGTGAATAGCTTACCTCAACAGAATTAATACTCAGGCCCACCACCTGCAGCCACTGCTGTAATCTAGGATACTGAGTAAGTTCCGATATTAATTCACTACCAGGGCACTTACGCTTAGCCACAAGTTGCCTGCTAAACAACTTAATAAGCTTGCTCTGCATTTGAAAAAAAAAATAATAATAATAAATAAAAATATATTAGTTATTAGCTCAATTAGTTTATTCTTGCATTCTAATTTAAATGTGCATGTGCGTAAGTAAGAAAGTTGTAACTTAATTATAAGCAATAATGAAACCAAAGTGAAGTGACTAAAAATTTGAGAATAATATAATAATGAACTCATGAATGTAGTGAAAAATTATACAAAAAATGAGGGAATTAAGGAATACTATCAGCCTATTTTTTTTTTTTTTTTTTTTTTTTTTTTAACAGAGAAAAACAAATTACTCAAGAAACACTTGTCGTGATGAACCGAAGACAACAAATGAAGAACAAGATAAACACTAACAAGGATGACATTGAGTATACTAACTTGTCCAAAGCCATTAGAAAGAGACTCACAGAGGACATAAGATTTAACACAAGAAAAGTAGAACAAGCATTAAGGGAAAACAAAGGACTTAAATCATTAAAGGTTTTGGGAATACAAATGGCTAGAGAGCTTGCAGATTTGCTCCTCTGAGAGCAATACCATTAATAGAGACAGGGGAATCCATATTCATCCCCTCTTCGAGAAAGTGGTTCTTGGACAAGATGAGCGGTTCTGCCTAGGACACTCCTGAGCCATTTCCAGTTCCAGTACACATGTGGAGAATACTGTATTGCCCATGCTCCAATAGAAATACTGGCTGAGAACCATGAGCCTGCTGATATTTAAGGATGTGCCGTACGACAAACCTCTGTTGAAAAAGGAGGCGGATGCCTCTGAAAGCTACAGTGTTTTAGCGTTTTTATCGGTTTTATTATCCTATGTTTTATCTACATTGTTTTATTCACTGCAGTTTAAAATTTCATATTTTATTGTACAGACAGTTAACCTTTTTATCAGTTTTATCCAGTGGAATTATATCATTCTATTTATTTAATTTATTTACATAAATTACTATTTTAATACAACACAATCCTATTTTTATATTTATTTTTTTTAATAATGGTTGGTGTAGGATTGTGCAGTTATTATGAATATGAATATTCCCAACCCCGGAGGCCTATTTGAAGACTTAAATCAGCAGTCATGAGCAGTAATACAGAAAGATAAATGATACTGAAACTGCAGAATAGTGATGGTGTACTTATAAATAGCAGAGAAGGAATAATTCAAATAGCAATTAGGACTTCCTAATTCATTTCACAAATATACGTGGTCTCAATTCTAATCTCAACGATGTCCATTTCCACTTGATTCCAAACCCCATGTACTTTTTCTGACAGAATCTCAGTTATCGGTTGATTCATCTACTGCTCATCTCAGATGCCCAAATTATTCGCTGTATGATTCCTTTCACCTCAAAGGTGGTACTTGTGCATATGTCCGTTCTGATATTCCCTGTCAGAGACTTGGCAATTTGGAATCTCCTCTCTTTGATCTCCACTGGCTTAAAATCTCTCTACCTCATTGTGTCAAATTCATCTGTTGTCTCTACCGTTCTCCCAACTCCACTAATCATTTGGAGCTCTTTCACTTCCTCTCTTTGCAACTTGACTTTCTCCAGTCCAACTTTCCTAACAGTGAGGTAATTTTCCTTGGTGATTTTAATGTTCACAACTCCAGCTGGCTTCCCTTTTCTAGTCACACCGACCCAGCAGGTCGAGATGCTGAGGCTTTTGCAATTACTAATGACCTAGCACAGATTGTTCATTTACCTACAAGATTACCGGAGAATCCTAATCATACAGCCAATACGCTTGATCTTTTTCTCACAAACAACCCTTCTAAGTACACGGTCGAAGTGAGAAGACCTTTAGGCACTCCAGATCACAACTTGGTGATTGTCTCTTCTCCAATGGAACCTTTATCTCATGGCTGTTCCAAACCTCGTGTTGTTTGGCATTACAAGAATGCAAAATGGGATGACTTGCGAGCCTTCTTTTCTTCTTTTCCTCGGTCGGATTACTGTTTCAAAACTTCTGATGTCAACGTTTGCTCAGATCATGTCAGTGAAATTATTCTTGCAGGAATGGAATCCTTTATCCCAAACTCCACTTTAAAATCTCGTCCTTTATCTAAACCTTGGTTTTCCAATAAATGTGCTAAGGCTGTCCAAGAGAAGAATGTTGCATATCGTAATTGGCTTGTTTCTAATTCTTCAGTTTCATTTTCTTCCTACACCAAAGCTCGCAACAGTTGTAAAGCAGTTATTAACCAGTCCAAACTACAGTTTGAACAGGCTAAGAGTAGAAAACTTGCTTCTTGCCCTAATGGTAGCCGAGCATTCTGGTCTCTTGCCAAAGCTATTGGCCGCAACTTTTGCCCATCTTTGCTCCCACCTCTGTCCAAACCAGATGGTTCTGTTGCCACTTCAGCCAAGGATAAAGCTGACCTGCTAGCATCCCATTTTTCTTCCAGCTCATGTATTAATGATCTTGGTAAAACACCTCCCACCATTCCCAACACGCTCCATTCGATGCCTCCTGTGGTCTTCCGTAAAAAGGATATCAGAAGGATTTTGATGAATCTTGATGCTAAGAAAGCTCCAGGTCCTGATGGTATTTCTCCACTTGTTCTCAAAACCTGTGCTCCTGAACTTACTCCTATTCTTTGCCGCCTTTTTTCACTTTCTTATTCCAAAGTTGTTTTTCCTTCTGCTTGGAAATTTGCTCATATCCAGCCAGTTCCTAAAAAGGGTGACAAATCCCTCCCATCCAATTATCATCCCATTGCAATTACTTCTACTCTTTCTAAAGTAATGGAGAAATCAGTTAACCGCCAACTCTTAAACTACCTAGAAACCTTCTATCTAATCAACGATCACCAGTATGGATTCCGTCAGTGTCGATCCACTGGAGATATTCTGGCTTATGTTACCCATTTATGGACTAATTAAATGGAAAGGTTCGGTGAAACACAAGTAGTTGCTCTTGACATCTCAAAGGCTTTTGATCGTGTTTGGCATAAAGGTCTTCTAAACAAGCTTCCATCTTATGGTTTGCCAACTGTTTTTAGTAATTGGTTATCCAGTTTTCTCTCTGATCGCTCACTGAGGGTGATGGTAGATGGCTCTCTGTCTTCTAACTTCTCCACTAATGCCGGTGTCCCCCAAGGTTCAGTTCTTTCCCCCACTCTTTTCCTCTTGAATATCAATGACCTTCTTCCATTGACTGGAAATCCTATCCATAGTTTTGCCGATGATAGCACATTGCATTCAACTTTCCATTTTGAGAAACCTTGTCCTGCTCAATCAGCTTCAACTTCTCGAAAATCTGCTACCAATTCCTTAAATGCCCATCTTCAGGTAATTCTCCAGTGGGGCAAAGACAACTTAGTTGATTTCAACCCTTCTAAAACTTAGTCTTGTCTTATATCTCGCAAAAAGGATTCTTCTGCTCCTATGCTTATCTTTAGTGACACTCCGATTTCTAGGCAAAATGATATATGTCTTTTGGGGATTACCCTGACTTCTAATCTCTCTTGGCACAAGCACATTACAAATATTGCTTCCTCTGCATCTAAAAAACTTGGTTTTCTCTTTCGCTCTCGGCGTTACCTTTCTTCCAAACAGCTGCTCACTCTGTATAAATCACAAATTTGCCCTGCCATGGAATATTGTTCCCATATCTGGGGTGGTGCCCCCAAAACCTCTCTCCGGCTTCTTGATTCCATTCAGAAGAGGGCAGTTAGGTTAATTAATGATTCATCTCTAACAGAGTCCTCTACTCGCTTTCTCATAGACGCACTGTTTCTGCTGCATGCCTCTTCTACAGATACTTCCATGGGCACTGTTCTTCTGAATTGGCTTCTATAATTCCTGCTCTCTCTTTCAAAACAGTCCGAACACGTGCCGCCACCAGCCAACATCCATTACTGTCCAACTTCAAACACACAGAACCAACCTTTCATCTTCCTCATTTATTCATTCAACTGCCGTTTTCTGGAACAACCTTCCTTCATACGTATTTCCTGAAAATTACAATCTACAGAAGTTCAAGTCCAATGTCAACAAATATCTTCTTTCGTCTTCTTAACCTCAAACCCAAGCACGGTACTAAGTACTATAGGTTCTAATACCTGTCGTGTTTGGGGTTCACACAAAAAAAAAAAAAATATGGCTAAAACAAAAGTAACGATGAACAAGTATGCCACAGAAAGGGAAATAATGATTGAAGGAGCAGTAATTGAAAAGGTGGAGTCATATACTTATCTGGGACAAGTTATTAGCTGTAATAATGATAAATGGCTGGAAGTCAAGAGAAGAATAAATTCTGGATGGATAGCATTCAGGAAATATAGTCACATACTGAAGAGCAATATCCCAGTTTGTCTGAAACGTAAAATAATGAATCAATGTATACTCCCCACCATGACTTATGGAAGTGAAACTTGGGCACTCACCAAAAGAATGGAAGAGAAGCTAAGAACTACACAGCGAAGAATGGAACGAATTATATTGGGAATCAGACTGTTAGATAAGAAGAGAAACACATGGATTAGACAGCAAACTCAAGTAAAGGACATTCTTATCAAAACTGAACTAAAATCGTCTTGGGCAGGACATGTAGCCCGAAGACATGATGACAGATGGACTAAGAAAATAACAGAATGGTATCCAAGAGGAGCTAGAAGAAAACCTGGAAGACAAAGGCGGAGATGGATTGATGAACTTCATGAGTTTGTGGGTAGTAAATGGATGGCCAGTGCTCAAAACAGAAGGAACTGGAAAGTTGCTGAAGAGGCCTTCATCATGCAGTGGATTGAAAATGGCTGATGATGACACACCAGAAGAAGGTAGAGAGGAAGACAGCTCTGAATTTTATAGCCAACTTCAAAGTATAATAAAAAAGTAAATAAAAATGACATGCTGCTGCTGCAGGGAGACATGAATGCTAGAGAAGGAAATATAAAAATCCAAAATCATGTAGGCAACTTTGGGGAACTAACCAAAGATTAATTGATTTCTCAATCTATAATAATTTAAAAATAATGAACATAATATTTACACAAAGCTGCACACAAATATACATGGGGATCACAAAAGGAACAAAATCTATCATAGATTATACCTTGGGAAACAGATAAGTAGGAAAATTCATACTTGACACAAGAGTTTTTAGAGGATACGAAATTGAATCAAACCACTTCTTAACTGTGACTACCTTGAGATTCCCTCCATCATGGCTGAGGAATAAAAAGGAGCAACCATCTCAAGAATGTCTCTATAAAGTAAGCTCCCTAAATGATCCCAAAATACAGAAGAAATACCAACAAGAAATAGATAAGAAATTAACAAACTGTCTTGAGGAGTAAATACAGAAGATAACTGGAACCACCTCTGCGAAATCTTGGAAGAATCAGCAGAGGCAACACTAGGTGTGAAAAAGAGATGGCGGAGAAAAAAGGGGTTGCAACAGTGGAATGTAGAAATCAGCACTATCATAAAAAAAAAAAAAAAAAAAAAAAAAAAAGGAATGCATATAAAAAATGAATAACCACAAAAAAAAAAAACTAGAAGATGAATTGGAATATAAATGTAAAAGAGCCATAGCCAAAAGAGAAACACAAAAAAGGTATAGAGATCAATGGAACAATTTTGTCACCAACTCAGAAAACGACATTAATACAGAAGAAATACCAACAAGAAATAGATAAGAAATTAACAAACTGTCTTGAGGAGTAAATACAGAAGATAACTGGAACCACCTCTGCGAAATCTTGGAAGAATCAGCAGAGGCAACACTAGGTGTGAAAAAGAGATGGCGGAGAAAAAAGGGGTTGCAACAGTGGAATGTAGAAATCAGCACTATCATAAAAAAAAAAAAAAGGAATGCATATAAAAAATGAATAACCACAAAAAAAAAAACTAGAAGATGAATTGGAATATAAATGTAAAAGAGCCATAGCCAAAAGAGAAACACAAAAAAGGTATAGAGATCAATGGAACAATTTTGTCACCAACTCAGAAAACGACATTAATAAGCCATATACAAAGTAATAAGTCAAATGAACAATAACCTCATTAGACTACTAGATCTTATAAAATGCAACCATTTTCTTATATATATTAGCCATTTAGAAGTTGAAAATATTTGAAAGAGGTAGTGAATTTTTTTTTTTAGTAGTCAAACAAGAACCAGTCAAAATTAACAATACCATTTAGAAGATCAGCTCAACTATTATAAAAACCTATGGACCACAGTGATCCTCCTCTGGCTAAAACAACATCTAACAATAATATAATAGAAGCATTCATTAATGAAGAAATGGAAAGAGTGCTTTAAAATAGTTAAAACCAAAAATGTCCAGGCAATGAATGAATTAACATAGAGCTCATCAAATACTCAAGAAAAAATTTTGAAATTAAATTATTTGAACTGATGAATATGATTTTTGTGGGCTACCAGATAGCTGGCAAAATGCTCTTATAGTGCCAATTTTCAAAAAAAGGCAATAAAAATTACTGCAATAGCTACAGAAGAATCAGTCACCTAAACTCAGGATATAAAGTATACTCAAGCCTTTTAAAACTGAAACTTAGTAAATACTACAAAAACATCCTTGGAGAACAAAACTGGTTCAGGAGGGGAAGGTCATGTGCAGACACTTGCTTCACACTGAAGCTTCTGATAAAAAAACATAAGAGTTTAAATTGGAAATCCATCTCTTATTCATAGACAAGGTGAATTGAACAAAACTATTTGAAATCTTAAAAGAAGACAATACACCAAACCAGCTGATTGAGGCAATCCTCAATATTTATAAAAACAATAGAATAAAAATTATGATTGAATCACAAACTACTGAATTGGAGACAATAAATACAGGGATGCGACAGGGATGTGGACTGTCCCTGCTACTATTCTACATTTATAAAAATCATATAAGAGAATGGAGGAAAATCTCCAATACAGGCATCAGAATTAGCCACAAAGCAAGAATAGACAAACTGCTTTTTGCTGATGACCAGGTTCTAATAGAAAAAAATGAGAACTCACTGCAGAAAGCCATCTTCTCATTAAACAAAATAGCAAAATCATCTGATATAGAAATTAACCTCAAAAACAAAAGTAATGGAAAGAATTGGATCTCTTCCCTCTTCCTTTAAATGCTTTAAAAGCATTTAAAGGAAGAGGGAAGAGATCCAATAAGAAGCAAGATCTGCATTGATAAAGCAATATTATCGAACAAGTTAATACTTTCAGATACCTAGGATACCACCTGTTCTATGAAAAAGAAAAAGATATTGAGCAAAAAATAAACAATTACATATGAATAACTAAAACTATAAATCATATTTTCAAATCTAATCTGGTGCATAAGAAAACAAGGACATGAATACATAACACGCTCGCCAGACCTATCCTAACCTAGTCATGGGCAATGAGCAAAGGGGATAGGAGGAGGTTGACTGGTGGAGAAATGCACTATGTGCAACCACAGGCTATACCAGACTTGACATGAAAAGAAATAGACATCCTGTCAGAAATGGAGACAACTTCAGTACCGAATTTTATTGACTCATACAGAAACAAATTGATCCAGCATGTAGAGAGAGAATGGATGCTATCCAAAGGAGATTCTAAACTACAAACCACGGAGAAGGAGAGACAGAGGCAGACCCCTGCAAAGATGGAGAGAGACAATAAGAAGCCACTAAGCCTAATACTGGACAGGAAGAAAAAGAAGATATTTCAAACACTAACTGGAAAGAACATATACAACTATACAGCATTGAATGAATCTGTGGTAAGTGAAAAAACTACAGAAGAATTATCAGGTTAAAAAGGAGAAGAAAAAAAAAAACATAAGTAGACGATGGGGTCTATCTAGACATACTGAGAGAAGCAGCTAAGGAGGCCATTAAATCCTATCAATAATAATGGTAGCATTCTTAGACTCAAGTAAAGTTCCAGATGACTATAATTGTGTAGATCTCTCCAACACATGGTGAAAAAGGATCTAAGAGTATTGCAAGCAAATTTAGGCAAGAAAAATGACCGTTGTAATGAAAAAGAACGCAGAATCTACTGGGACACTGAGAAAACATGCATTTTGAATGCCTAGTTTTTTTGCTGTATTGGACAGATAAAAAGGGTTTGCTTTTTTTTTAAATCAAACTGGCAGTTCTGTTACAAGGCATTACAATTTTCAAGTGCTCCTTAATTGCAGAAAAGTCAACAATACTGAAGTTTTCCAGACATTTTCAGTCACTAAACTCCAACTGTACTAACTGCCAAGTTGATAAACTTTTGGCAAAAAAAAAAAAAAAAAAAAATATATATATATATATATGCTGTTCATAGTAAACTGGCTTTAGCATTAGTAAAAGCATACGGTGCAAGAAAGCAAGCTAATACAGCATCAGCCAAAAAAAAAAAAAAAAACACCTTTCCATTTCATCCATCCACTGGTTCCAAATGTTTGTCTAGTTCCGTCTTGAATTAAGCTGTCAACTTCTATGACAGATGGAAGTTTATTCTAGTAATCAACCACCCACTGGCTGAAGGCAAATTTCCACACATCTATTCTACAATTCATCATCATCAGCCATTTTCAATCCAATGCAGGAGGAAGGCCTCTCCAGCAACTTTCCAGTTCCTTCTGTTTTGAGCACTGGCCATCCATTCACTACCCAAAAACTCATGAATTTCATCTATCCATCTCCACATTTGTCCAAGTTTTCTTCTAGCTCCTCTTGGGTACCATTCTGTTATTTTCTTAGTCCATCTATCATCATGTCTTCGAGCTATGTGTCCTGCCCAAGACCATTTTAGTTCTTTAGTTTTGATAAGAATGTCCTTTACTTGAGTTTGCTGCCTAATCCATGTGTTTCTCTTCTTATCTAACAGTCTGATTCCCAATATAATTCGTTCCATTCTTTGCTGTGTAGTTCTCAGGTTCTCTTCCATTCTTTTGGTGAGTGCCCAAGAAGGGAAACTTGGGCACTCACCAAAGGAAAGACAATCCTACAATTGTCTTTCCTCAATGAGAATTTATGTCCCCTCAGGCAATTAATCTGGGCAAGAGGAAGAATCTCATCAGCACTGAGCTTGATCAAACCATTCAAGGCCTTATACAGCTCAATCAGATCACCTCCAGTTGCCTAGTTTCCAGACACTGTAATTTGCAAAACTTAAGCCTTTCTTCATAAGAGCAAACCTTTGTTCCATTCAATAATCTTGTTGCCCTTCTCTGTAGTCATTCCAGCAGCTCCATCTTTCCTAAAATGAGGCCTCCTGACTTGTATACAGCACTCAAGGTGTGGCCTAACCTTGCCTTATACAAGAGATAATCACCTCCTTATCTCTGCTAAAAAAATTCCTGTATATCATTGACAAGACACCATGAGCTACTCTTGCAGACCATCTGCACTGCTCAAAAAACGTCATCTCTGACTGCACAATTACCACCAGGTCCTTTTCATTCTCTACCACCCTAAGTGTAATACCACACAGTTAATACATTATTCTGGGGTTACCTATATCCAGTAGTTTACATTTGTCAACGTTAAACTTCAGTTGCCACCTCTCAGCCCATCTGCTCAACTCTTCTAGATTCTGTTACAGTAGCATACTGTCAGTGTCATTAAATACTCTGCCAACCTTCGTATCATCTACAAACTTAGACATTAAACCTAATATACCTTCATCATATCATTAATAAATACAGAAAACAGCAATGGACCAACACAGAACAAAGGGGGACTCCACTAACAACATTATTCCTCAAAGAGCAGTGTCCACTGATTAACACTGTCTTCTCCCACTCAACCATCTCCCTTTACCCATAGCAGCAACTTGCCCTTAATACCACACTGCTCGAATTTGTACAGCAGTCTTCCATATGCAACAGTATCAAAAGCCTTCCTAAGCTTCAAATATATGATATCAAAATTATTCAATGCATCCAGTTCCTTTGTGACCACATCATAGAATCCAATCACATTAGTCAGACAAGACTACCCCTTAGCAAACCCATGTTGTGTCCAAACTATAACTGAAGTCTTCTCTAGATGATCCTACAGTGCTTCTTCAACCAGTGCCACCATTAATTTCCCAGGACCAGAAGTTAAACTTACAGGTCTGTAATTACTTGTCACCCTTCGGTCCCCCTTTGTAAATTGGGGTCACATTTGCATATCTCAAGTCCATGGGTACCCCTGAGTCCAAGGAAGCTCTCATAATTATGGCTAAGGGTTTGTTTACTTCCTTTGCTGCCTCCTTTTAATATAACTGGATAGATCCCACCACACCAGGTGCCTTCCTTATGTTTAACATCAACAATTTCTCCTTCACTATGACCCCAGTTATTACAAAATCATTTAGCTCACTGCCGGAGTTTAATACACCTCTGGCATTCCCCTCCCTGAATAACTCCTCATGTGTAAATGTTGATACAAAATACTCATTCAGTTTGTAAGCTACTTGAGCAGGATCACCAACAGTAGAACCAGTAATATAAAGTGGACCAATCTGATTCATCCCCTTCCTTCTAAAGTTTACATAAAGAACACTTTGCTGTTTACCTTTGCATCCTTTACCAAAGTTTTCTCGCAATCTGCCTTTGCCTGCCTAATCTCCTTTGTGACTTTATTACAGACCAGCTTATATCTATGACAGGCTTCTGTGTCCCCTGTTAATTTATATGTATCCCATGCATTTTTTTTTCCTCTACCACATGTCTCATTAGTTCATGTGACATTAGCATTTGTAGAGGCATACAATGCAAGAAAGCAAGCTTATGCAGTATCAGCCAAAAAAACCACCTCCCATTTCACCCCTTCATTAATTTAGGCCTAAACCTTGAATAATATTCCTCAGTTTGTATGAAAAGCCTAGTAGCTTCCAAGATTAATTCTTTGAAAGCTTCCCATTTAGAATTTGCTGTTGGTAACATCATCAGTTGGTCCCACTGTATATTGTTGTTATTTGTTGGATTTATTGGTGCAAGGGCTACTAAGGGCATAATGCACCTATTATAATCTTATTTGGTACATGATTGTTATATTAAAAAAGAGGATTCAAATCAGATGATATTTGTTTATCATTCTCAGGAAGATAAAAACATTAGCATTAGTAGAGGCATTTGATGCAAGAAAGCAAGCTTATGCAGAATCAGCCAAAAAAAAAATAAATAAATAAATAGATAACCACTTCCATTTCACCCCACTGTTCGTTCGAAATATCTGTCCAGCTGAGCCTCAAATTTATTTAGGCTATCAACTTCCACAACAAGGGATGGAAGTCTGTTCCACCAACGAACCACCTGCTGGCTAAAGGCAAATTTCCACACGTCTATGCTACATCTGTCTTTCCTCAATTTGAATTTATGCCCTCTCAGGTGATTATTCTGAGCAAAAGGAAGAATCCCATCAGCATTGAGCATGCTCAACCACTCAAGGCTTTATACACACTATCAGATCACCTCGCTGGTGCCTAGTCTCCAGACACTGTAATTTGCAAAACTTAAGCCTTTCTTAGGAGCACCCCTTTGTTCCATTCACTAATCTTGTTGCCCTTCTCTGTACTCGTTCCAGCAGCTCTACATCCTTCTTGAAATGAGGCCTCCAAACCTGTATACAGTACTCAAGGTGTGGCCTGACCATTGCATTATACAAAGGAATAATTACCTCCTTATCCCTGCTAGAAAAATTCCTGTATATCATTGACAAAACACCATGAGCTATTCTTGCAGCCCGTTTGCACTGCTCAGAGAACTTCAAATCTGCCTGCACAACCACCCCAAGGTCCCTTTCATTCTCTACCACTGTCAGTGTAGTACCACAGAGTTAAGTTGCTCTGAGGTTGCTGTTTCCCATATGTAGTACTTTACATTTGCCAAGGTTAAACTTCATTTGCCATCTCTCAGCCCATCTGCTCAACCTTTCCAGATCCTGTTGCAGCAGCATAGTGTCAGTAGTGTCCTTGACAACCCTGCCAACCTTCGTATCGTATGCAAACTTGGACATTAAGCTTGATATACCATCATCAATATCATTTATAAATACAGAAAACAATAATGGACCCAATACTGAACCTTGAGGGACTCCACTAATAACATTAGTCCACGATTAGCAGTGTCCATTGATTACTACTCTCTGTCTTCTCCCCCTCAACCACCCCTTTATCCATAGCAGCAATTTGCGTCCAATGCCACACTGCTCCAATTTGTGCAGCAGTCTTCCATGTGCAACAGTATCAAAAGCCTTTCTAAGATCTAAGTATATAATATCAAAGTTATTCCCTGCATCCAGTTCTTTTGTGACTGCATCATAGTATCCAATCAAATTGGTCAGGCAAGACTTCCCCAACAAAACCATGCTGTGTCCGAGCAATAACTGAAGTCTTGTCTAGATGATCTTGCAGTGCCTCCATTAATTTTTCGGGAACAGAAGTTAAACTCACAGGTCTATAATTACTTGTGTCAGCCTTTGATCCACCTTTGTGAACTGTGGTCACATTTGCACATCTCCAGTCTGTGGGTACCTCCCCTGAGTCCAAGGAAACGCTCATAATTATGGCTAAGGGTTTGTTTACTTCCTTTGCTGCCTCCTTTAATATAACTGGATAGATCCCATCCACCCCAGGTGCCTTTCTTGTGTTTATCTTCAAAAATTTCTCCTCCACTTTACTCTCAGTTATTACAAGATTCTCTAGCTTACTGCCAGAGTTGAATACACCTCTGGCATTCCCCTGGCTGAATAACTGCTCATGTGTGAATGTCGATGCAAAATATTGGCATCGACAATATTGTTCAAGGCCTAAACCTTGAACAATATTTCTTAGTTGGTATGTAAAGCCTAGTAGCTTCCAAGATTAATTCTTTGAATGCTTTCCATTTTGAATTTGCTCTTGGTAACATCATCAGTTGGTCCCACTGTATAGAATTTAAATACTGTCTCAGTCCATCGTAGTCGCCTTTACGAAAGCAATAACCCTTCCCTTTACCCCTAATGGTAGTTACCTCTTTGAGTAAATCCCACTTCAGCACACTGTGATCACTGCCACCTAGTGGTTCATTTACCTGCAGATTCTTAATGCATAAAGAATCACTACTGATAATCAAATCAAGAGTATTACTCCCTCTAGTTGCCCCCCGAACATGCTGATGTAGAAAACAATCATCCAATAAATCCACAAAAGCCTTGCCAGAGTGTGAGTGACCAGCCCCCAAATTCCAGTCAATATCTGGGAAATTAAAATCCCCCATTATAAGGCTCTCTGATTTACTGGCCCACTATTTCCCTGTACAGCTTCTTATTATACTCATCAGAGTCATTAGGCCTATAGCACACTCCTACTCTCAATTTGGATCTCCCAATGATTATGTCACATCAAACTGACTCGACACCACACTGTCCAGTGATGTCGACTGGCTTCACTTTCTTGGATTTTATGTATTTCTTAACTTTCCTCCCTTCCTATCCTGTCTATTCTTTCTGTAGACATTGTACTCCCCAAATTCTAGTTCTGCATTCCCTATCTGTGTGACACCACATCTCTGAAATCCAAGCAATATCTACCTTTGATGTTTTGAGCAATACCTCAAATTCATCAAATTTATTTACTAAACTCCTAGCATTGGTGTGCACGCAAGTATACATGCACCTGTTCTTTTTCTTAGCTTCCCTAACACAACCCATGTGTTTACTTGTGTCCCAATGATTCCCAGCAGTCTCTGAAATATCCTGCATCTTATTTTCCAGGCTGCTGCTTATTCCAATAGAAGCAGTGCAAGAATCACTTTCACCTCTGCCAGTGGCTACTGTTAATCTATAAGTCCTTGTATCCCCCCCAATCTAGCAGTTTTCCGACCCACCTAACACTGCCTCAATAGCATCAGCAAACATTCTTGCACCCTTTCTATTTAAGTGTATCCCATCCCTGTAGAAGCAGTCTCTCCTGTTAACAAGTACAGACCAGGCTGAAAAAAATTCTACCCCTTGAGCCTTGCACAATCTTTCCAGGGCCGAATAGATCGACAGGGCTCTCATCATATACTCCCTCCTTTCTTGTCTGGGCAGAATTGCAGACACTTTCAAATTCAACCCTAATTCATGGCTTTTTTTCAACAGTGACCTGTACTTGATAAGTAATTCCGCCGGTCTCATTAATATCTTGTCGGTCTCCGATAATGCTGTAAAGTTTAGAAGTGCATTATTAGAGGAATATAGATGTGAAGAGAAAGCTGTTTATCGTTCTCTCAAGTATAATGGGCATTCCCTGATAAAGTGGTTTACTGTAAGTTCAGTTTGACAGTTGCTGCATAGTGGAGAGTCATCCTCAGTGAGTAAATAACTTATGAGTTAGGTGAATATGTCCTATTCGCAATCTGGCAAGAAGTACTATTTCCTTTCTATTGACTCTTAGGCTTGATAGCCACTGCTTGTGATCATTTTTAATCGGAAAGAGCATATTGCTTTTTTGTCTCTGCCAAATGGATAGCCATTTTTTTCTAACAGTGCTATATATGATGTGTTTGAAATCTGTGAACGGTATCCGGATTTCTGATGTTCTGTGATTGGCATTCTTGGCAGAAAAATCGGCTTGTTCATTTCCTACAATTCCAGAAAGTGGTTTACTGTAAGTTCAGTTTGAGAGTTGCTGCATAGTGGAGAGTCATCCTCAGTGAGTAAATAACTTATGAGTTAGGTGAATATGTCCTATTCGCAATCTGGCAAGAAGTACTATTTCCTTTCTATTGACTCTTAGGCTTGATAGCCACTGCTTGTGATCATTTTTAATCGGAAAGAGCATATTGCTTTTTTGTCTCTGCCAAATGGATAGCCATTTTTTTCTAACAGTGCTATATATGATGTGTTTGAAATCTGTGAACGGTATCCGGATTTCTGATGTTCTGTGATTGGCATTCTTGGCAGCAAAATCGGCTTGTTCATTTCCTACAATTCCAGAATGCCCAGGTATCCAACAGAAATTTTTTTTTTTTGCCTGTTTACAAGAAGCTGCACTAACTCGATTCGAATTTGTTGTAGTAACGGATGACTGGAAGGAAGTTTACACTGAAGAGCAGATACAGCGCTTAAGGAATTGGCATAGAAAATGGTTTGAGGATATAAAGACTGTTTTACATTCTCTAGAGCCACAGGATAGCATACAGTGCTGCAGTGTAAATGCTACTGGAATATTGTAATGTTTGGTAAAACTGCAGCTGCACCAACTTTACTATCTGTCTTAGAACCATCAGTGTAAATATGGGTAAAACTAGGAACTGAAAAGAGTGAGCTGCATGGATCTGCTGAATACTGAAATTGGGAAGTGCATTCTTTCCCCATTGTTGGAAATTGTGAACATTGGCCAAGGGTATTTACCATGGTGGTGTAGCCGTGCTAGTATCTAGAATTATGTTATTCATATTTAGTTCCCAGCACATAGTTAAGCTTTGTAATCTAATGCCACATGGTTTTTTCTGCAAAGGTTTATTTTGGTACAAATTATGCCATTTTGGGGTGAATAGATACTGCCTTATAGGATGATGTGAGAAACTTCTGATTTTAGCTGCATAATTTAATAGCAGAGCATGCTGACTGAGGAATAGAGGTGGTTCGTATGCTTCCATATGGAGACTCTGAACTAGCGATGTATTAATGCACTTTCTCTAGCCGAGGCATATGCAAGAGACCCATAGTCTATTTTGGATCTTATGATCGACCAGTATAAGTGTAGCAACATGTACCGATCTGCACCCCGTGACATAGCAGAAATTTCTCTGAGGAGATTCAGCTTCTTTAGACAGGTTGTATGAATATGCTTATTATGCTCTAAGAAACTAAGTTTTTTTATCCAGAATTAGTCCAAGAAAGCTAATACCCTGTTGAAAAGTAATTAGATGAGAGTCAAGATGTAAATCTGGATCAGGATGTAAATTCCGTTTACGGCAAAAAAGAATTACTGTTGTTTTTGTGTTTTAAAAGTCTATATCCATTATTTTTTTGCCCACTGAATAAGCTTGTTAATTGTGCCCTGAAGCTGCCTTTCAATGAAACACAGTTTGTGAATGGTATGAGATTACCAGATCGTCGGCATACATATGTGTTTCAACAGTGTCGGGAATACATTTGGTAATTAAATTAAGCCTGATGGAAAAGACCATGGCACTAAGCATAGAACCCTGGGGGAGGGACCCCTTCTTTCATAAATGTTTGCGAGAGAGCAGATAGAAATCATACCCAAAAGGAACCTACTGCTCAAAAAGTTCCGGATAAATTTTTGAAGATGACCTCGAAGACAGGATTCATAGAAATTGCGAAAAATCCCACATTGCCAGGTTGTATCGAAAGCTTTTTCGATGTGAAGACATATAATCACTAGGTGTTCGTTCCTGAGAAATGCATTTCGAATGTTTCCTTCAGCTTTGACCATAAGGTCAAGTGTTGATCTAGTTCTTCAAAATCCATATTGATTTTGACTTAGAACGTTTTCAGTCTCTAGGAACCATGTCAACCTGGCATTAATTATTTTTTCTAATATTTTTCCTATACAACTAGTTAAAGCTATTGGTCGGTAATTTGCTGGACCTGAAATAATTCGCTGGTCCTTTACTGTATTGGGTAAAGCTAATACAATACAATGACACCAGCTGGTAGGGTAGTATTCTTCATCAAAGATTCTATTATACAGTTTTAGCAGAACAGAGTGGAATTCTTCACTCAAATGATATATCATGGCATAGTAAACTCCATCAGGACCAGCAACACTATTACCGGATTTTGAAAGTGCACTGCGTAACTATGTCATGGTAAGGAGTACATTATATGTAAGCTGTCGTGAAGATTGAAATTGAGATTGTATTTCTCTGCTTGTACTTTATGTAACTGAAAGCTTGGCTTAAATGCAGTTACAGCTGAGAGTTTCAAATGTTTCACCTAAAGTATTAGCAATTTCAAGAGGGTTGCAGACTTCTTTCCCTTTTAGAAGTATTATCGGAGGGTCCCACTGTATACAATTTAAAAACTCTCAGACCACTGCAGTAACTTTTATGAAAGCAAAACCCCTTCCCTTAATCCCCTGATGGTAGTTACCTCTTTGAGTAAATCCCACATCAGCATACTGTGATCACTGCAACCTAGTGGTTCCTTTATCTGCAGATTCATAATGCATGAAGAATCGCTACTAATAATCAAATTGAAGAGTATTACTCCCTCTGGTTGCCTCCCAAACATGCTGCAGTAGAAAACAATCAACCAATAAATCCACAAAAGCCTTGCTAGTGTGAGAGTGACCAACACACAAGTCCCAATCAATATCTGGGAAATTAAAACCCCCATTATAACACAATCTGATTTACTGGCCAACTTTATTTCTCTGTACAGTTTTTCCTTATATTCATCAGAGTCATTAGGTCTATAACAATCTTCTACTCTCAATTTTGCTTTCCCAGTGCTTATGTCACATCAAACTGACTCAACGCTGCAATGTCCACCACCCATATCAACTGGCTGCACTTCCTTAGATTTTGTGTTCCTAAAATTCCTGTCTGGCCTTTCTGTACTCCCCAAATTCCAATTCTGCATTCTTTATACCTGTTTGACACCACATCTCTGATAATCCCAACAATATTTGCCTTTGATGTTTTGACCAACATCTCAAATTATTCAAATTTATTTACTAAACTCCTAGCATTGGTGTATACACAGTTATACATACACTTGTTCTTATTCTTAACTACCCTAACATAGCTCATGTATTTACTTGTTCCAGGATGACTCCCAGCAGTCTCTGAAATCTCCTGCACCTTGTTTTCCAAGTTGCTGCTCATTCCAATAGAAGCAGTGCAAGAATCACTTTCGCCTCTGCCAGCGGCTACTGTTAATCTATTAGTCCACGTATTCCACCAAACTAGCAGTTTTCCAACTAACCTAATACTACCTCGATAGCAAATATTCTTGCACCCTTTCTATTTAAGTGTATCCCATCCCTGTAGAAGCAGTCTCTTATGCTAACAAGCACAGACCAGGACGCGAAACATTCTATCCCATGAACCTTGCACAATCTCTCCAGGGCAAAAGGATTGCTGCTGTGTTGCCTGATGTTCAAGTTCAAGCTGTGGTGTTGATGTGGGCAGCTGAGAGCTTGATGGGCCCCTCTATTTAAAACCTTCAAGTGCATTTACCCTGTTCTTCAAGCTCTCATAAAGGCCCATAACAATGCTGAGTTGGCGCCTGATTTCCTCACACTCATCGAGCACACACAAAGACATTCCCCTTGGCAATATCATGTCCCGTTCCTGATAGCTCCACAAACATCAAAAAAGCAGTACATTTCAAAAGGCTGCAATTCAGAGGACAACAATACCCTCAGTTGTCTTGTGTGACACAGCACTCCCTCTAAATTGAGCCTTTTGCTTTGCTGCAGTGGTCTGAGGCATGATTTCGATTCAATTTCAGTACAATTAAAAATATAAAAATATAACACTAAACTTATATCCCAACTCCACCTTGCTTTGAGAATTTTCTTACATGAGTGCATCACTAACCTGTTAAAAAAAAAAACAAAAAAAATTTGTAATTCTTATACATTTAATCTGTAATTGGGTGTGAAGTGATATTTTGTTCTTCAAATATCCAGAATTAGTCCAAGAAAGCTAATACCCTGTTGAAAAGTTACCCGATTTATAATCTTAAAATTCAGCAAGAAATATTTCAAAATTATTCACTTTTTGATGCCACCTTTATTTTCAAACCATTTTCTGACTGGCAGCAAGTGTTAACAGGACACTCTTTTTACAGGGTTGGGATATACCTAAACAGAAGGGGTGCAAGAATATTTGCTCATGCTATCAAGGCAATGTTAGGTAGCTTGGAAAGCTGTTGGATTCGGAGGGATACACAGACTAGCAGCAGATGCAAACAGAAGTGAAAGTCATTTTTATGCCACTTCTATTTGGTCATGCAGCAGTCTAAAAAGAAAAATGCTGGAGGTCCTCGTGCAACAAGCTAATACACGGGTTACTAATAGCATAACCAGGTGCATGTATACAAAGTTAATACAAAATTCAAGGGACCTAAATTTTCACATTTTGTAATAACAAATGAGACATACGGCAGAGAAGAAAAATGCATGGGATACATACAAATTAACACATGACACAGAAGCCTATGATAGATACAAGTTGATCTGTAACCAAGTTACAAAGGAGGTTAGGCAGGCGAAGGCAGATTACGAGAAATCTTTGGCAAGGGATGCAAAGAAAAACAGCAAAGAGTTCTTTACATATGTAAACTCTAGAAGGATGGGGATGAATCAGATTGGTCCACTTGATATCGACGGGTCAACTGTTGATGATCCTGCTCAGGTAGCTAACAAACTAAAAGAATATTTTGCATTGACATTCACATGAGGAGTTATTCAGCGAGGGGAATGCCAGAGGTGTATTCAGTCTGGCAGTAAGGTAGAGAATCTTGTAATAACTGACAGTAAAGTGGAGGAGAAATTGTTGAAGATAAACACAAGAAAGGCACCTGGGGTGGATGGGATCTATCCAGTTATATTAAAGGAGGCAGCAAAGGAAGTAAGCAAACCCTTAGCCATAATTATGAGAGTTTCCTTGGACTCAGGGGAGGTACCCACAGACTGGAGATGTGCAAATGTGACCCCAATTCACAAAGGAGGATCAAAGGCTGACACAAGTAATTATAGACCTGTGAGTTTCACTTCTGCTCCAGGAAAATTAACGGAGGCACTGGTTAAAGAAGCACTGCAGGATCATCTAGACAAAACTTCAGCTATAGCTCGGACACAGCATGGTTTTGTTAAGGGGAAGTCTTGCTTGACCAATTTGATTGGATACTATGATGCAGTCACAAAAGAACTGGATGCAGGGAATAACTTTGATATTATATAATTGGATCTTAGAAAGGCTTTTGATACTGTTGCACATGGAAGACTGCTGCACAAATTGGAGCAGTGTGGCATTGGAGGCAAATTGCTGCTATGGATAAAGGGACGGTTGAGGGGGAGAAGAGTGGTAATTAATGGACACTGCTCACTGCAGACTAATGTTATTAGTGGAGTCCCTCAGGGTTCAGTATTGGGTCCATTATTGTTTTCTGTATTTATAAATAATATTGATGATGGTATATCAAGCTTAATGTTCAAGTTTGCAGACGATACAAAGGTTGGCAGGGTTGTTAAGGACCCTACTGACACTATGCTGCGGAAACAGGATCTGGAAAGGTTGAGCAGATGGGCTGAGAGGTGGCAAATGAAGTTTAACATTGACAAATGTAAAGTACTACATATGGGAAACAGCAACCCCAGAGCAACGTATCAACTCTGTGGTACTACACTGATAGTGGTAGAGAATGAAAATGACCTGGGGGTAATTGTGCAGGCAGATATGAAGTTCTCTGAGCAGTGCAGATGGGCTGCAAGAGTAGCTCATAGTGTCTTATAAATGATATACAGCAATTTTTCTAGCAGGGATAGGGAGCTGATTATTCCCTTGTATAAGGCAATGGTCAGGCCACACCTTGAGTACTCTATACAGGTCTGGAGGCCTCATTTCAAGAAGGATGTAGAGCTGCTGGAACGAGTACAGAGAAGGGCAACAAGGTTAGTGAATGGAACGAAGGGTTGCCCTTACGAAGAAAGGCTTAAGTTTTGCAAATTACAGTGTCTGGAGACTAGGCACCGGCGAGGTGATCTGATAGAGGTGTACAAAGCCTGAATGGTTTGAGCACGCTCAATGCTGATGGGATACTGCCTCTTGCTCAGAATAATCACCTGAGAGGACATAAATTCAAATTGAGGAAAGACAGATGTAAGATAGATGTGCGGAAATTTGCCTTTAGCCAGTGGGTAGTTGGTTGGTGGAACAGACTTCCATCCCTCGTTGTGGAAGTTGATAGCCTAAATAAAATTTAAGGCTCAGCTGGACAGGTATATCGAACGAACGGAGGGGTGAAGTGGAAGGGATTTTTTTTGGCTGATGCTGCATAAGCTTGCTTTCTTGCATCATATGCCTCTACTAATGCTAATTTAGGTGCATCTGTCATAACTAATTTATTAATCTTGCTTTCACTGAAACCATTTCATTTACTCTATACCTCTTTTCTGTGTAACTCTTTGAACTTTTCCTTTAAAGAGTTACATTAAAAACCCATTTGTGTGTGTGCACGAATGTAACTATTGTAAAGCATAAAGGAATGGATTTTGCTTTTGTAAAAGGTAAGTAAAACTGTCTTACTTTTTTAAATTCTTCTCATCAGCTGATTAACTGATGAAATTCTTTTCATCAATTTGGGATCAACTGATAATGTTACCAAACTGCAAATTCTAAATGGGAATCATTCAGAAAAGTACTCATAGAAGCTACTAAGCCTTTCATACCAACTAAGAAATATTGATCCCAATTTAGACATAAATGGATGTCAGATGAGACTAGTTTTTCTTAAAAAAAAATTATTAACAGCTTTTCATATCAATAAAAGTTTGAAATGCATTTTTTTCCATCTATGTCAAAAGAGCATTTAAACTACTAAATTCTCCGACTTGTTCACTGCCCATAAGGAAGCTAATGACTTCCCCATTGAAGCTATGGTGATTGCAAACTACTTTGAAGATACATATATTGGAAGAAGACAGCGGAGAGGCCGGCAATTACCCATTTTTGCCATTGAATTGTGGAATGTTTATACACGAACACTGAATGATCAGCAACACAGGTAGCAATTCACTATTGATGTTGAGCGCACGACATAAGTTGAGGCATGGATAGGATCATATCTATTTAAATTGATAAGCAGGAAAGAATCACTACATTCCCGGAGTGGGTAAAAATCTGTATTGTATGTTATGATAACAATGCTATCAAAGAGGTGAGTTATCTTTGTAAAGGAAGTTTTCGTTTCATTTATGATTGTTGTTTGGAAAAATTTAAGTTCACATGTTAAGTTCATTTAAGTTCAAAATCTTGGACTATTCTTTTGATTCTAGCAGAAATTGTTTCTTTGATTGCCTAAATTACTGGCAATTAGTTGTGTAATTTCGAAATTGTGTAGCCCTTGTTGTTTCTTTAAAGAATCAATGAATCGGTAAATATTTGGGAATAAAGTAGCACAAGTTTCCTGAAATCCCCTGTGCCACCCCTCCACGCCGTTGTTAGTACATTGCTGATCATTCAGTGTTCATGTGTAAACATTCCACAATTTGATGGCAAAAATGGGTAATTGCCGGCCTCTCCGCTGTCTTCTTCCAATATATGTATCTTCAAAGTAGTTTGCAATCACCATAGCTTCAATGGGGAAGTCATCAGCTTCAACTAAATCTCCAAATGCTTGAATAACATTAGCAGGAGGAATAAATGCCAATGCCGGAATCATTCGGATCCAATGAGCAAATTCCTGGTCTTGTTCGTATCGGACTTTTAATTCTGTACCTTCATTCTGTACCTTTCGCCAAACGCTTTGGGAAAGATGAAAAAAACAACTGGTATTTACAATACCAGGAAATTCTTGTTGGAAGGCTTGCATGGCACTTTGTTCAAAATCTGTAATAAGTCGCTGGGGTTGGAGACCCGGTTGTAGATTTTTAAATTTTTGAAGCAACTTGACGTATGTGGCACGACGTATGTGGCTTGAATAACATTAGCAGGAGGAATAAATGCCAATGCCGGAATCATTCGGATCCACTGAGCAAATTCCTGGTCTTGTTCGTATCGGACTTTTAATTCTGTACCTTTCGCCAAACGCTTTGGGAAAGATGAAAAAAACAACTGGTATTTACAATACCAGGAAATTCTTGTTGGAAGGCTTGCATGGCACTTTGTTCAAAATCTGTAATAAGTCGCTGGGGTTGGAGACCCGGTTGTAGATTTTTAAATTTTTGAAGCAACTTGACGTATGTGGCACGAGTTTTGTTTGGGAGAAGAGCGTAGACCACTGGAATAATTGCATTGAATTGAACCACATGAATTGTATAAAGCTGCTGGAAATGCGTGGGTGCTGTGCTAAAAGTTCCATCAGAAAACCACTCCTGGCTACATGCCAATAACTAAAGATTGTTACTAGTGGAAAAAATAAGCATGCAACCCGGGAGCAGTTCGTCCTGAGAATCATACATCAAAAACTGTTGTACACTGCCATCGATGATAATTTCTTGATAATTTTGTGGAATTACTAGGTCCTGGAGATTGCTCGGTAAAGCAGGAGTACCATTGTTGCATCGAACATGATGAATGGTTCGTTTAAGTGAATCCTTTTTAGGAAGTAATGCCGTGACATTGGCATGAGCCTCTGCAATTACTGATGGAACAATTTGCTGTGGCCATTCGTTCGTGGTTGTTGAATGTTGCCGTATTTGACCAATCAATTGCAATGCTTCCGACCTTGCAGTTTGAGCTGCATGGTTATGTTTAGTTACAACTTTCACAACTGGGGCTTCCAAACCCTCTGTCCAAACACGCCCTTTGCAGGTGGAACTTTTTTCACAAATCCAGATTCCATGTTTTTCATCTAGAGTTCTCTTTGAAAACACGTAAATGTGGTTGTCATCATCTACCAATTTTCTTTTGCCTCTTATTGACAAAACACTTTTTGCCATTGTACACACAGGATTAATCAATCAAAATGCAAAAATAATATGCAGATATTGCACTGCCTTCAATGCTCAGCTTGTTCCCACGATGCACCGCTGATAATGAGGCGGCGAAAACAGCAAATGCACGCTGTCCACTGCACCAGGAAACGTGAGGAGAGCCAGATGCAGGAACTTTTATTGTTTGAATTTAGACAAATCAGAACAAGATTCACTTGTTACTGAAAAGACTCCTATAAGATTAGTCACTGTTCTTTCCCCCCACGTCCGTCACTAACCACGTGACTATCACCCTCGTGGTCACGTATGTATTCTTGCCATTGTGAAAGCATTAATGGAACTGTTAATCCTTTCACAATGGAAAGAGAAGCCTGAAGACATAGAAAAGGGGAGAAATTAAAGGCTATGTGACAATTTGTACACAAATGTAATTTTGAAAATTTGTTCGGAAAAGTTAGAGTTATTGGAAGTTCAGTTCGAGTAATCGAGAGAGTTTAACATTGAATCTCTACTAAAGGGACTGGGACTTCAATAAAAAAAAATTCGAGTTATCAAGAATTGACTGTATTTACATTTTTGTAACCTACTCATCATTGAAAATGTGCTGGGGGCGAAATGTGATGGGGACAAAATGCGAGGGGCCACTTTTCCGTAAAGCATATGGCACTACCTCGAATAAGTAACACTTCACTAATAGAGAAGACTATATCTCAGTGGTTTTTACTTATTCCCAGACAGCACCATTTCGAGGCTTATTGGCCTATCCTCGGTGGGTGGGCAGGTACCCTGGTGTTGCAGTCATGCCAACCCAGTTGTGAAGTTATTCTGATAATATGAGAGATGCCAAAAGATGTGCAAGATAATACTTAAATAAAATAATATTATGCCTTGAGCACTTATATTTTATTTAAATTATTTATTAAATTACTTGAAAAGGAACATCATATAAACATTAAAATATACGTATTACCAATGTTAAGAAAAACAGTGCAATAAAATTAATTAACAAAATACAAAATTTTACAAATACTGCACTTTTCTGGTTTTTTTTTTGAAGTAAAGATTCTTATTATTTTATGTACATCAATTTCATCTAATACTTCATGTTCGATAGACAACAGTGACAAATCAGATAATCTTTCCTCGAAATATCTATTTAAAATAGGATACTACTTCATTTAAAATACATGTATTTTACACAATATTAAAATTTAATACCTGTTAACACACAATACTAACTTTGAAAATACGTCCAGCTAAACCCACGTTATTTTATTTAAAAGTTATATAAATATAATGTTGTTTAGTAGCCACTGTAGATGTCTAGGTCTAGCATGTCCCCTATCATGCTCAGCACAACAGCAGTGCACACGCACACACACACCTTGGACCATCCCAGTTTAAATATGCGATAGCCAAATGGAACCAAGTCTTAAAGTCTATTGATTGCTAGAACAAACTTCCATCTGTCGTAGAAGTTGATAACTTAAATAGATTCAAGGTGAATCTATCATGTAGAGAAACATTTGGAGCGAGTGAATGGGTGAAATGAAGGTTTTTTGTTTTTTTTTTTTTTTGGCTGATGCTATATAAACTTGCTTTATTACATTATGTGCCTTTACAAATGCTAATGAAAGAGAATAGTGGTGGCGGCAGAACTTCTAATTGCAAGGTTATAATTTTTTTTATGCTTCATCCTTTCAAACTTAATTCAGTGTTATTGTGCAAACAATAATTCTTTTTATTTGAGATCAAGAGATAGATCCTATAGTGTAATCTTCAGATGTTTCCAAAGACTTGCAAACTAATTATTTGAAAGGGAAGATGATACATTATCATTGCAATGATTAATTAAATTACTGAAAAAAACATATGCTATGTGTTGTGAATTATTGAAATGTTAGAATTAGAAAATTAATCATTTCTTAATTCCTAAACTTAAAACAATACTGGAAATCCTGTATTTTAAAATTAACAATTTTATATTATCAAAACTGCCAGTACTGTATGAATCTATATTGGCAATGTGTTGAGATTCCACTAAATTTAAACTTCATTTAGTCTCAGATGGCAAGGTCTATGGGAATACCACAGTCTCTAAGGAACCTGTGAACCCTGACCACTCGCAGAACAATTTTTTTAATTTTTTATATATATTTATATTTAAAACCAAGTCTTATTCACGTTTGCCCAGACAATATTCTGGAGTGTTTTATATTTATACATAATTAAATATATAGTATCGGTGTAAATACACCATAGTTAACCCATATATTTGAACTACGTATATAGCATAGAGGGCATCGTTTTAATTGTATCTCAATGTGGTTGCCTTCACATCTAGATAGCTACTATTGCATTACTTCAAATAATGCTTCTCTAGTAGAGAAGACTACTGTTATTTATTTTCAGCAGCACCACCACCCAGACGATCGTTTCGAAGCTGTGCGGCTTCATCATCAGTGGGCAGGCAGGTACCCAGGTAATACAATAAGCCATCACAGTTGCGAAGTTATATCCACATTATGAGAGATGCCAAAAGGCATCTCTCATAATGTGGATATAACTTCTTCATCAGTGGGCATCATTATGCGTGTTATATGCCCTCTACGCTACACACGTAGTTCAAATATATATATATATATTTTTTTTTTTTTATGAGAACCCCAAACACGAGAGGTATTAGAACCTATAGTACTTAGTACCGTGCTTGGGTTGGAGGTTGAGAAGACGAAAGAAGATATTTGTTGACATTGGACTTGAACTTCTGTAGATTGTAATTTTCAGGAAATACGTATGAAGGAAGGTTGTTCCAGAAAACGACAGTAGAACGAATAAATGAGGAAGATGAAAAGTTGGTTCTGTGGGTTTGAAGTTGGACAGTACATGGATGTTGGCTGGTGGCGGCACGTGTTCGGACTGTTTTGAAAGAGAGAGCAGGAATTATAGAAGCCAATTCAGAAGAACAGTGCCCATGGAAGTATCTGTAGAACAGGCATGCAGCAGAAACAGTACGTCTATGAGAAAGCGAGTGGAGAGACTCTGTTAGAGATGAATCATTAATTAACCTAACTGCCCTCATCTGAATGGAATCAAGAAGCCTGAGAGAGGTTTTGGGGCACCACCCCAGATGTGAGAACAATATTCCATGCAGGGCGGATTTGCAATTTATACAGAGTGAGCAGCTGTTTGGAAGAAAAGTAACGCCAAGAGCGAAAGAGAAAACCAAGTTTTTTAGATGCAGAGGAAGCAATATTCGTAATGTGCTTGTGCCAAGAGAGATTAGAAGTCAGGGTAATCCCCAAAAGACATATATCATTTTGCCAAGAAATCGGAGTGTCACTAAAGATAAGCATAGGAGCAGAAGAATCCTTTTTGCGAGATATAAGACAAGACTGAGTTTTAGAAGGGTTGAAATCAACTAAGTTGTCTTTGCCCCACTGGAGAATTACCTGAAGATCGGCATTTAAGGAATTGGCAGCAGATTTTCGAGAAGTTGAAGCTGATTGAGCAGGACAAGGTTTCTCAAAATGGAAAGTTGAATGCAATGTGCTATCATCGGCAAAACTATGGATAGGATTTCCAGTCAATGGAAGAAGGTCATTGATATACAAGAGGAAAAGAGTGGGGGAAAGAACTGAACCTTGGGGAACACCGGCATTAGTGGAGAAGTTAGAAGACAGAGAGCCATCTACCATCACCCTCAGTGAGCGATCAGAGAGAAAACTGGATAACCAATTACTAAAAACAGTTGGCAAACCATAAGATGGAAGCTTGTTTAGAAGACCTTTATGCCAAACACGATCAAAAGCCTTTGAGATGTCAAGAGCAACTACTTGTGTTTCACCGAACCTTTCCATTGAATTAGTCCATAAATGGGTAACATAAGCCAGAATATCACCAGTGGATCGACACTGACGGAATCCATACTAGCGATCGTTGATCAGACGGAAGGTTTCTAGGTAGTTTAAGAGTTGCCGGTTAATTGATTTCTCCATTACTTTAGAAAGAGTAGAAGTAATTGCAATGGGACGATAATTGGATCAGAGGGATTTGTCACCCATTTTAGGAACTGGCTGGATATGAGCAAATTTTCAAGCAGAAGGAAAAACACCTTTGGAATAAGAAAGTGAAAAAAGGCGGCAAAGAATAGGAGTAAGTTCAGGAGCACAGGTTTTGAGAACAAGTGGAGAAATACCATCAGGACCTGGAGCTTTCTTAGCATCAAGATTCATCAAGATCCTTCTGATATAATTTTGACAGAAGACCAGGAGGCATTGAATGGAGCGTGTTGGGAATGGTGGGAGGTGTTTTACCAAGATCATTAATACATGAGCTGGAAGAAAAATGGGATGCTAGCAGTTCAGCTTTATCCTTGGCTGAAGTGACAACAGAACCATCTGGTTTGGACAGAGGTGGGAGCAGAGATGGGCAAAAGTTGCGGCCAATAGCTTTGGCAAGAGACCAGAATGCTCGGCTACCATTAGGGCAAGAAGCAAGTTTTCTACTCTTAGCCTGTTCAAACTCTAGTTTGGACTGATTAATAACTGCTTTACAATTGTTGCGAGCTTTGGTGTAGGCAGAAAATGAAACTGAAGAATTAGAAACAAGCCAATTACGATATGCAACATTCTTCTCTTGGACAGCCTTAGTACATTTGTTGGAGAACCAAGGTTTAAATAAAGGACGAGATTTTAAAGTGGAGTGTGGGATAAAGGATTCCATTCCTGCAAGAATAATTTCACTGACACGATCTGGGCAAACGTTGACATCAGAAGTTTTGAAACAGTAATCAGACCAAGGAAAAGAAGAAAAGAAGTCTCGCAGGTCATCCCATTTTGCATTCTTGTAATGCCAAACAATACGAGGTTGGGAATAGCCATGAGATAAAGGTTCCATTGGAGAAGAGACAATCACCAAGTTGTGATCTGAAGTGCCTAAAGGACCTCTCACTTCGACCTTGTACTTAGAAGGGTTGTGTGTGTGAAAAAGATCAAGCGTATTGGCTGTATGATTAGGATTGTCCGGAATTCTTGTAGGTAAATGAACAATCTGTGCTAGGTCGTTAGTAATTGCAAAAGCCTCAGCATCTCGACCTGCTGGGTCGGTGTAACTAGAAAACGGAAGCCAGCTGGAGTTGTGAACGTTAAAATCACCAAGGAAAATTACCTCACTGTTAGGAAAGTTGGACTGGAGAAAGTCAAGTTGCAAAGAGAGGAAGTCAAAGAGCTCCAAGTGATTAGTGGAGTTGGGAGAACGGTAGAGACAACAGATGAATTTGACACAATGAGGTAGAGAGATTTTAAGCCAGAGAAGATCAAAGAGAGGAGATTCCAAATTGCCAAGTCTCTGACAGGGAATATCAGAACAGACATATGCACAAGTACCACCTTTGAGGCAAAGGGAATCATACAGCGAATAATTTGGACATCTGAGATGAGCAGTAGTTGAATCAACCGATAACTGAGATTCTGTCAGAAAAAGTACATGGGGTTTGGCAGACTGCAAGTGGAAATGGACATCGTTGAGATTAGAATTGAGACCACGTATATTTGTGAAATTAATTAGGAAGTCCTTGGGAGGTTTAGATCTTTTCGCAGATAAGCTTGCTCTATTAGTTTGACAGTTCATGGTGTTGTATTCAATGGTAAGAAAAAGTGGGTTGGACATGCTGTATGAAGTAATGAAATTTTTGGATATGGCGTACACGTGGTAAGAATATACCCAGATCCTTGACATAACATGGCCTCGACAGTGCTCCCCGCATACACACAACTCAGACTCCCTCCAGTCACTATCTGGCAGAGTAGAGGTAGCAAGATTATACACTAGCTGATCCGGAAGCCTCCTAGAAATTTACCAATAGGTTTGGTCCGGTGTACTATCTAGCGGCCGGCCTGCGAACACCGTTTTAGAGCTGTACCCTCGAAATGTAAGGAATATTGGATCTCGCCACGACATTCATCATAACCTCAAAAATCATCAATTATACTGCATGATGGAAGAGATAGGGAAGGGTTGGCCGGAACTTAGCTCTAGAGACTATACATGGGTTCCACCACTTCAAGCCTCCAATAAGCAAAGTGGTGGTATTTCACCGGTTGATGAGAGTCATCTACCACCTAGTACTGCCTGGTAACATAGAGGGTCGGTGTTCCTCCATGTGGTGTGGGCGCCACACCTCAACCTCTGCTTACAATGGTTCACACCTGGGTGGTCACCCACCATGTACTTCAGCATGGAGGTTATACCCAGGATTACTAACAGTCCCACCATCGTGAAGGTGCAAGCAGAGGATTTGGCTATCATAGACCGTCCGAACTTCGCCGAAATTGGGTCCACTTGACTTAAGTGTCACCCGAATATCAGTTCCATCAGCGTTTTAGACTCCCAGGTAGCAAGAACAGCTTGTCTGGCATATCTGAGAGAATGTCTGTGACAACCTCAAGGACCCAAACAGAATATGGATTAACTATGGTGTATTTACACCAATACTATATAGGTAATTATCAAAACCCATAAGGATTATGCCCTGTGCATTTAATTTTCCAAATACATTACCACCACACCCTTTTGGCATCTCTCATAATGTGGATATAACTTCGCAACTATGATGGCTTGTTGTATTACCTGGGTACCTGCCCGCCCACTGATGATGAAGCTGCACAGCTTTGAAACGATTGTCTGGGCGGTGGTACTGCTGAAAATAAATAACAGTAGTCTTCTCTACTAGAGAAGCATTATTTATTTGAAGTAATGCAATAATAGCTATCTCGTTGTGAAGGCAACCACATTATGAGATACAATTAAAACGATGCCCTCTACGCTACATACGTAGTTCAAATATATGGGTTAACTATGGTATATTTACACTGATACTATATAGTTAATTATCAAAACCCATGAGGATTATGGCCTGTGCATTAAATTTTCCAAAATTTATACATAATGCAAAACATCACATGTTATTAATGAAAAATAAAGTAATTTGCATACAGCAAGCACTTGTGATGCAAATATGGTTAGATACTACTGTTTTGTGCAACAAATAAAATGGATTGTTCTGCATTTTTTTTTTTATTTTTTATTTCTACTTCATTTATATCATATTGCAGTGAATGGTTATTAAGAAATTTAACCTACTGAGAATATGTTACTAAAATACACTTAATAGTGTATTAAGTGTATTTTATTAAATACACTTACTAAAAATACACTTAATAAAACACACTAAAATAAACTCTATATCACACTTTGTTGAGAGCCTGATGTAGATATTATCAATCCAAAAATGAAATGGTACATGAATATGGCAACATTCACGGTTTCAATAAAGGTTTCAGGGGCAGCATGTAGAAAAGAAATGGAAATATTATACTATTAAAATGATTTACACGGCGGCCTAAGTAAAATGTTTTAACAAAAAAAGTGAAATTGAAGTTAATAAATAACAAAAGCATTTCAATATTAACATTAAAGGACTACTCGTGGCTATCACAGTATTATGAATTTACACTTATAATGTATATACTACTCAGCTGTTCGAATGTCATATTAATTTTGTTGTATTTAAACAAACACATTTTGACGTAACTGGTAAAGGGAAAGAAAACAAACAAAAAAAGTTAAATGGCTTTTGACGGAGGATATCTCTAAAGGTGGTACAGAACTAATAAAATGAATTCATTTTCCGCTATTAATAAATATTTTTATTTTGTTCTTCACGCACCCTTATATAAAGAAGTGAGAAACTTACTTCCAGGGTTCTGATTTCGTGTTGAGTCAATTCAGCACTTGTAGCGCACTGAGTCCGCAACCCATCAAGATGTTCAGCATTGATGTCGATCATAGCTTGAGCTGTAGTACACGCCTCTATCGCTTTTTGCACAGCGTTTTCCCCTTCTCTGTCTGCCATGCTGCTAGTTGGAATTTCTTAAAGTTAAGAGGTATACTCTCATGATGACAACAGGCAGTGGGCATAAGCAATATAAACTTAATTATGGAACTTATTTGTTCCATCCTTACTAAGCCTAAGACGAGCCGGCCATGATTGATACCGCTCACGCCGTTCCACGTTCGTTATACTCCGAGAACTGTTAATGCAACGCCAAACAAAATCCGGCTGATGCATTCTCAGCACCTAAAAGCTTTTCAATTTATACTTTTTTATATATTATTTATAAAAATTCATATGATAACTTCATTATTTTGTCTTATTTTATATAAAGACTTCGAAATAAACTCGTTACATAGTTACGAATACCCCATATTTTGAGGTGGGGAGGGAGAGTTAAAAATCGAAATTATATTCTGTTTAATGAATAATTTCCTAACATTGAGGTATTGTTGTTGTTTTTGTTGTTGAAGGATTTCGAACAAGGGGTTACATCGTGCCTTTAGAATTCTTAATATAATAGTTTCAAGTTTTTAAGAGGCCAGAGAACATCCTTATCTTCTTTACAAAGGACAAAAATTCATCTATGTTCGATTCACTTCCCAAGATGTGTTTCATTGTTATAGGTTCCTGTAACAGGTTCCTTTATCTGTAAACTTATGGCTAATAATAATAATAATAATAACTTCTGTGAGATAGGAAGAGACCTAAGTTCGAGTTCCGCCGATGGCGTGAGGAATTTTTATTGACCTTTTTCAGGTAGTAGTAGTGGCATGTGATGCAAGAAAGCAAGCGTACGAGCTTATGCAACATCAGCCAAAAAAAAAAAAAAAAAAAAAATTACAAAACAATCCCCTCTAAATATTTGACCAGTACCTCCTTAAATTTATTTAACCTATCAACTTCCACAACGACAGATGGAAGTTTGTTCCAGCAATTAACCAACCGCTGGCTAAAGGCAAATGTACGCACATCTATTCAACATCTGTCCTTCCTCAATTTCAATTCATGCCCCTTAGGTCCGTAATCTGAACAAGTGGAAGAATCCCATCAGAATTCAGCGTTCTCAACCCATTCAAGGCCTTATACACCTCAATCAGATCACCTCGCAGGTGCCTAGTCTCCAGCTGCTGCAATTAGCAGAACTTAAGCCTTTCCTGATAAGAAGATCCCTTCATTTCCTCAATCTTGTTGCCCTTCTCTGTACACGACCAAGCAAATCTGCATCCTTCCTAAAATGAGGCCTCCAGACCTGCACCAAGTAGTCAAGGCGTGGCCTGACCATTGCCTTATTCCTTATACAGAGGGACAATCATCTCCTTTTCCGTGCTAACAAAATTCCTGTATATCATTCAGAACACCACATAACCTGCCCTGGCAGCCTGCTGCATTGTCAAAAAACTTCATATCTCACTGCCCAATTACTCCCACGTCTTTTTCATTTTCAACCTCCTTACGTGTAGTACCACACAGTTGGTAAGTTTCTCTGGGGTTACTTCTACCCATATGCAGTATTTTGCATTTTTCAATGTTAAACTTCAATTTTTTTTTTTTTTTTTTTATGTGAACCCCAAACACGAGCGGAATTAGAACCTATAGTACTTAGTACCGTGCTTGAGTTGGAGGTTGAGAAGACGAAAGAAGATATTTGTTGACATTGGACTTGAACTTCTGTAGATTGTAATTTTCGGGAAATACGTATGAAGGAAGGTGTTCCAGAAAATGGCAGTTAAATGAATAAATGAAGAAGATGAAAAGTTGGTTCTGTGGGTTTGAAGTTGGACAGTAAATGGATGTTGGCTGGTGGCGGCACGTGTTCGGACTGTTTTGAAAGAGAGAGCAGGAATTATAGAAGCCAATTCAGAAGAACAGTGCCCATGGAAGTATCTGTAGAAGAGGCATGCAGCAGAAACAGTACGTCTATGTGAAAGCGAGTGGAGAGACTCTGTCAGAGATGAATCATTAATTAACCTAACTGCCCTCTTCTGAATGGAATCAAGAAGCCTGAGAGAGGTTTTGGGGGCACCACCCCAGATGTGGGAACAATATTCTATGGCAGGGCGGATTTGCGATTTATACAGAGTGAGCAGCTGTTTGGAAGAAAAGTAACGCCGAGAGCGAAAGTGAAAACCAAGTTTTTTAGATGCAGAGGAAGCAATATTTGTAATGTGCTTGTGCCAAGAGAGATTAGAAGTCAGGGTAATCCCCAAAAGAGATATATCATTTTGCCAAGAAATCGGAGTGTCACTAAAGATAAGCATAGGAGCAGAAGAATCCTTTTTGCGAGATATAAGACAAGACTGAGTTTTAGAAGGGTTGAAATAAACTAAGTTGTCGTTCTCCCACTGGAGAATTACCTTAAGATCGGCATTTAAGGAATTGGTAGCAGATTTTCGAGAAGTTAAAGCTGATTGAGCAGGACAAGGTTTCTCAAAATGGAAAGTTGAATGCAATGTGCTATCATCGGCAAAACTATGGATAGGATTTCCAGTCAATGGAAGAAGGTCATTGATATGGCAATGGTCAGGCCACACCTAGAGTACTGTATACGGGTCTGGAGGCCTCATTTCAAGAAGGATGTAGAGCTGCTGGAACGAGTACAGAGAAGGGCAACAAGACTAGTGAATGGAACAAAGGGGTGCTCTTACGAAGAAAGGCTTAAGTTTTGCAAATTACAGTGTCTGGAGACTAGGCACCAGCGAGGAGATCTGATAGAGGTGTATAAGGCCTTGAATGGTTTGAGCATGCTCAATGCTGACGGGATTCTTCCTCTCGCTCAGAATAATCACCTGAGAGGGCATAAATTCAAATTGAGGAAAGACAGGTGTAGGATAGACATGCGGAAATTTGCCTTTAGCCAGCGGGTGGGTGGTTGGTTGGTGGAACAGACTTCCATCCCTTGTCGTGGAAGTTGATAGCCTAAATAAGTTTAAGGCTCAGTTGGACAGGTATTTTGAACGAACAGAGGGGTGAAGTGGAATTGGTTTTTTTTTTTTTTTTTTTTTTTTGGCTGATGCTGCATAAGCTTGTTTTCTTACTTCAAATGCCTCTACTAATGCTAATGCTAATATACAAAAGGAAAAGAATGGAGGAGAGAAATGAACCTTGGGGGACACCGGTATTAGTGGAGAAGTCAGAAGACAGAGAGCGATCTACCATCACCCTCAGTGAGCAATCAGAGAGAAAACTGAATAACCAATTATTAAAAACAGTTGGCAAACCATAAGATGGAAGCTTGTTTAGAAGACCTTTATGCCAAACACGATCAAAAGCCTTTGAGATGTCAAGAGCAACTACTTGTGTTAACTTACAACAGTGTAAGTTGCCACTTCGTAGCCCATCTGCCCAAATTTTCTAGATCTGTTGCAATAACCCACTGCAATTACTGTCATTAACAACCCTGTCAACTTTGTATCATTTGCAAACTTCGAAACTAAGCCTGATACACCTTCATCAATATCATTGATAAATATACAAAACAACGGTGGACCCAACACCAAACCCTGTGGGACTCCACTAATAAGATTAGTCCACGAAGAGCAGCACCCATTGACTACCACCCTCTGTCTTCTCCCGCTCAAACATTCTTTTATCCATTGTAGCAACTTATTCTCAATACCATTCCGCTCCAATTTGTACAGCAGTCTTATAAGCGCAACAGTGTAAGTTTTTCTGAAATCCAAGTGTATCATATGAAAATTATTTTGTGCATCCAGTTCATTTTGTAACCACATCATAATATCCTTTGAAATTTGTCAGACAGGACTTTCCCTAAGCAAACCAATGCTGTGTCTGACTTATTGCTGCAGCCTTGTCTAGAAGATCCTGCAGTGCGTCTTTAACCAGTGACTCCATTATTTTATCGGGAACAGAAGTTAATCTAATTTGTCAGTAATTATTTGTGTCACCCTTCGATCCCCCTTTGTGAATTGGGGATACATTTGCACAACTCCAGTCCGTGGGGATCTCCCGTGAACCCAAGGATGCTCTCATAACCATGGCTAAGGGTTTGCTTTGTTGCTTTGCCGCCTTCTTTAATATAACTGTATCGATCCCATCCGCCCCAGGTGCTTTTCTTACGTTTAACTTCAACAATTTCTCCTTCACTTTTCTCTCAGTTATTACAAAATCATTAAGCACCCTGCTACAATTTGATAACCTTCTGCCATTTTCAAACCATAATAACTCCTCACGTGTGAATGTAGATGCAAAATACTCATTCACTTTGTTTGCTATGTGAGCAGGATGATCAACAGTCGAACCATTCAGATCAAGTGGACCAATCAGATTCATCCCCCTCCTTTTAGAGTTTATATAAGTAAAGAAATCTTTGCTGTTTTTGTTAGCATCCTTTGCCAAAGATTTCTCCTAATCTGCCTTCCCCTGCCTAACCTCCTTTTTGACTTGATTACAGACTAGCTTATATATATATCATAGGCTTCTGTGTCGCCTGATAATCTATATGCATCCCATGCATTTTTTTTCTCTGCCACGAGTCTCATTAGTTCATTTGACAACCATTTACGCCTAAACCTTGAACATTATTTCCTAATAGGTATGAAAAATTTGGTAGCTTCCACTATTAGTTCCTTGAATGCTTCCCACTTAGAATTTGTTGTTGGTAACATCATCAGTTGGTCCCACTCTACAGAATTTAAAAACTGTCTGAGACCACAATAGTCACCTTTATGGAAGCAAAAACCCCTTCCTTTACCCCTAATGGTAATTATATCTTTAAGTAAATCACACATCAGTACAATGTGATCACTGCCAGGTAATGGTTCCTTTATCTGTAAATTCTTAATACACGAATGATCACTGCTGATAACCAGATCAAGAGTATTACCCTCTCTGATTGCCTGTTGAACATGCAGCTGCAGAAAACAATCATCCAATAAATCCACAAAAGTCTTACTAGTGTGCGAGTGACCATCCCATAAGTTCCAATATATATCTGGGAAGTTAAAATCCCCCATTATAAGACATTATGATTTACTAACCCACTCTATTTCTCTGTACAATTGTTCATTGTACTCATTCGAGTCATTAGGCCTAAAACACACTCCTAGTCTTATTTTTGCTTTTGCAGTACTTATGTCACACCAAACTGACTCAACAGTGCACTGTTCATTTATATCAACTGGATGCACTTCTTTTGACTTTATGTTTTTCTTAATTAACAGCATAACACCTCCTCCCTTCCTATCCTTTCTGAAACATTGAACCCCCAAATTCCAGTTTTGCATTCCTTATATCTGTGTGACACCACGTCTCTGCTGTCCCAACAATATCCGCCATTATGTCTTGACCAACACTTCAAATTTATTTACTATACTTCTAGCATTGGTATACATGAAGGTATACATGCACCTATTCTTATTCTTAGTTACCCTAACACATCCCATATACCCACCTGTTTCACGATGACTGCCATCAGTCCCTGAAACTCTCAACACCATTCACCACAGCGCTGCTTATTATAATAGAAGTAGTGCAAGAATCACCCTCACCTCTGTCTGCAGCTACTTTTAACCTTTTAGTCTGTGAATCCCCCAAGCTAGCAGTTTTCTGATCCACCTAACACTGCCACGATAGTATTAGAAAATATTCTTGCATCGTTTCTATTTAAGTGTATCCCATCCCTGTAGAAGCAGTCTCTCCTGTTAACAAGAACAGACAGGCTGAAAAAAATTTTACCCCTTGAGCCTTGCACATTTCCTCCAGGGCTGAATTGATTGACAAGGCTATCATCATGTACTCCCTCCTATCGTGTCTGGGCAGAATGCAGGCACCTTCAAATTTAATCCTAATTCCCGAATTTTTTGCAACATTCACATCAGATCTCCTACTCTTAATGTCATTATTGCCAACGTATAAAACAATATCACCTTTTGTGCCCTTAAAAGATGATATATGCTTTACAACGACATCAACTTTTGTCCCTGGCAGACATACGCTGGTCCTATTCCGTCTATCCTTTTTACACAATATATTTCCCGTTTCCCTGACAATAGAGTCACCGACGATAACTAACTCCTGTGGGACCAGCGCATTCTGCCTTGTAGGTTGCCGCTGTATTGTTTGATGTCCGGGAGTGAGCTCTAGCGTCGAGTTGGGCAGCTGAGAGCTTGACAGGCCCCTCATATTAATTTCTTCCAGGGCATCTACTGTACACCTCAAGCTCTCATAGACGCCCAACAGAAAGGTGAGCTAACGCCTAATTTCTACACACTCTTTGCACAAAGACATCCTCCTTGGCTAGATCATGTTCCGTTCCAGAGAGTTCGGCAAACATTTCAGAAGTTGCACATTTTTTTTAGGCTGTGATGTGTTGGGGAATCGTTCCCTTCAGTTCTCCCCCGAGTCACAGCACTCCTGGCACTTTGTGCCCGTTGCTTTTCTGCTCTAGTCTGGGGCATGATATTTTAAATTAATAAGATAAATAAATTTAATTAATTAATTGTCAATACTACACTATCTAATAGAATACTAAATGCAGGGATGCGAATTATGCTATATAATATTACGTTAGAGCTACCTAGTTACTACAATTAAAAATTTGAATTCCCTACCACTCTATACAAAAACAATGGCTGCAAGATTCGAACGAAACAACGGTTTTACGGATATTAAGTATTAATCTACAAAAACTCTTATCTATATTAAAAATAAAAATAACCAGCCTATCTAGAACTATATGGCTACTCATAAAGTTCAATATAAAATAACAATTAGGTAAATAAAATGGCAACCACTTATCGCTTTTTCGGAGCCTGTAAAAGTAGTCGGTCTCAGGCATTGGTATCCTTGTTTTTTTTTTTACCGGAAACTCTGATTTTTCATCCAGTGAACAGAAAATCGACCACAGAACGCACGCAATTTACGGACAATATACATTAATCGCTGATGCTCCTAAAACCCTACAACAACAACGGTGAAATGGGAATGATTCCAGTTTTTTCTGCTGATAATAGGGGCAGACAAGAGAAATATCTTTTACTAAAAGATTGGAGCGCCTTCGTTTCTGAGATGGTAAATATGAGTAATATGAGAGTGTCTATTGCGTGCTCTTGAAAGAACCACTTCTTATTTTCTTACTCTCCTGGTGCTGGGGGTACAGAAGATGACTGGTTCTTAATTCCTATAAGAAAAATTGTTTTTCCATTGTGAGTAGCAGACTTTTCAAATAATGGTTTTGTAATCTTTTATCAATTACATTTAAATTTACTGGCTGTTTTGCTGCCTGATCTGCGTTTTCATTCGCGAATATTCCACAATGAGATGGGATCCAGCAGAATACCACTGCATCACCGCAACAACCCACATCTGGTGAGGTTGGGCTTGGCACACTCAGGGTCCTGAGCTGGATATCATCATTCTTCTCTTTCTTGGTAATTCCTTTCTACGTCTTTCTCTCTCTCAGGGTGACTGAAGAATTTTTTTTTTTTTTGACGAGTGCAGCATAAGCCTCAAGCTTCCTTGCACCATGTTGCTGCTACTGCTACTTCTACTACTACTAATAATAATAATAACAATAATATTCAAATAATGATCAAAGAGATGTGGCATATGCAACAAATAACGACCATCCCGATCGTGTCAACCACAGGTATGGTGCCAAAAACCCTACATAACAGCCTAGCAGCAATAGGTCTCCCAGCAAATTACCTACAAGGAACTCAGAAAGTCGTAATCGTGAACACTGTAGGTTAGGCAGCGATTTCCTCAACCAACAGTAACACCGGACATAACTACCCTGTGTACTTGGTAACAATACCCGTCACGAGGAGGAACTCCCAATCAGGGAATAATAATAATAATAATAATAATAAAAAAGAGGGTGGAGTGCAATGGCTCAGTAGTTACGACACTGGACTACCAGCTTGAGGAACCCGGGTTTGGGTTTCGCCTTGGCAGAAGCGAACGCGGCTCCACCACGCTGGGAGGCTGGTATAATAACAGTAATAAAAAATAATAATAATAAATAAAACATTGTGAAAGTTACTCGAATGGACCTCCCTACCCCAAGGTAGGAGTGACGGCTAAGGCAGATAGTGGCGCCATCTGGTTTTATCCCCAAGAACCACTGGACATAAGCCGAAGCTAAGCAGGTCCACATCCATAGATGAATGATGTCACGGAGAAATATTAATCATACTGTATCGAGTGTGGCACAGGATAAAGTCACATGCGTTCAGGCCTCAGGCAGCGGAGTCGATTCGAAAAATCAGAGATGGTCTCCCAAGGAACAGAGTGGAACAAGTTGCGCTGTCACCCATATGGCTCCCACAAGAGCAAGGGCAAGACCATCAAGACCCACCAACTGGAAATGCTTCCTGTACATCTGCACTAGTGACCACCCAGGAAGGAAGAACACTCCAACAATTCTCCAGTCAGATGGGAAGAAGCCGGTTTTGAGGCAACAGTTACAGTGAGTTGCTTTTGGAACCGGAAATGGCTAGAGAGTTTAAGGATATGTTCCGGTGCTATATCAATAGAACGTTTAATTATTTCTGGCTCTATTAGGTCCTGACCCGGCATTTGTGGGTTTTCATAAGTGCTGCAGCTGCCCAGAGCTCCTGAAGGGTGAACGGTGGTTCTGTCAGGTCCGTGTGGTAGACGTCGTTGTCTTGGCAAAGTTTGTACTGATCCGGTGTGGTCGGATTGGCTGTTTGTTGGAAGATGACATTTAAGTTGTTCCCAATGGGCTTGCCCCATGTAGTAGCTGTGACACTCTGTGGGGACCGAGTAGAGGTAATGACCTCCCCTCTGAGGAGTTTGTTGGTGGCTTTATACCCCTCAGGAGTCAGCGTTCCCTGCCTCAAATCTTGGGAACTAGACGTTCCCAAGATTTTTCCTTACTTACTATGATTAGTAATTAAGGAAAAATCCTTACTTACTAATCATAGTAAGTAAGGATTCCTTGCTTCTCTATTTAGTTGTCTAAAAGCTTCCACTTCTATAGGGGTCCCAATCGTCTGCATCTCTGAAATTGTTTCCTTTTCCTGATGACTTCTTTCCTGAGGTCCTGTATCTCTGGAGTCCACCCTGGACGGCATCTTTCTCTTGATGGCTGCTTCGCTAGCCTGGTTATTTTTCTGATCACCTTTCTTTGCAGGTCGTCCAGATCCATGTGAGGCATAGTGTTTTGGTGCTGCTTCTAATGTCGGTAGTTAGCAGCTCCTTGAAGATGTCCTAATTTGCTTTGGTGATAACAAATCTGTTTAGCTGTTGCTTGATTATTAGCGTTCTATTTAGGGATAGGAGTATTTGAAAAGTAATCACTCTGTGATCAGATGTGGCCCAGGTGTCTTGAACCGTCCAGTCGGAGATGTAACCAGTGATGTTCCTTGTAGCAAGGGTGAAATCAATGTTTGCTTCCCAAAGTGTTACAATAGGTAGGGAGTTTATTTGGAATATCTCAAAGCTTTAAAAAAATACTTATCTAGGATCGTTTGTCCATTATTTTGTTAAAAAATGTGTTTGTCTTTTAGGAGCACCGACCCTTAGAATGAAGCCTAGGAGGTCTACACTTTTGGAAACTCTCTAGCCATTTCAGGTTCAAAAAGCCATGCACTCTATCCATGATCCCTACTTCTTTCTGCTTTTGGAACAGGAAATGGTTAGAGAGTTTAAGGATATGTTCGTCTGGACGCTATAAGTCTTAATAGGGATAAGGGCTGTCACATTCATCCATTCTGTGAAGCCTTTATCCTAGGGAGAGATGAACGGTTTATAGTGGCTAAGTCCATTTCCGGAATCAACGCACGAGAAGTGGACGGTGTGCAGGTGCCATAGTTCGTCCCGGACCTGCTGGGGCATATAGGTCTACATATATGCCCCAGCATACGATTCCATCACCATATAGAAGAACTCTGTGCTAAATTCAACAAGAAACGGTGGGTTGCCAAGCAGCACTTGCTACACATTCACAACAGAAACCTGATAAAAATGTATATCAGGATGATGATTTTTGGAAGTGTACTGTATGGAGTAGAGTTGTGGGGCTCAGCTGCAGACACCACAATTAAACCATTAAAAGCCTCTGAATACTGGCTCCTGAAGTGGGCTACCTGGAAGTGTCATCTCCCACCACAGCAGCGCACAACACCGATGGCCAACGCGCTGAATTTAACCAGGTTTTCAGCATTAATGCACGAGAGAAGACTCATCTTCACCGTAAAAATGATTGCCGGGAGAGTCTCAGCACCCAACGTTTGGGACACCGTGTGCTGGCGGATTCCCCAACCAGGTCTCCGCTCCACTCCCAAGCTTCTTCCTCTTCCTTCAAGATTACATTTGAAAGATCGGTTCCTCCCTTATCAGAAGCTCCACCTAGTTCAATCCCTGGATGCTGACTTATTTAAAATCATAGATGATAAAAAGTATAGACGGATCATCCTAGATCTGCACGTGGTCTCCAGAACTACCAACTGATCTCAGATCGTTATGGCGGGGCAAGAGACTCTCAGAAAACTGGACTTGAGGAAAAGCTTTTGTTATCACAATTTGTTATTTTGTATTAGTTTTCCTTTCAAGTCAATGTTATCTGCTATGAGTACTTTTTTTTTTTTTTTTTAATTATATAATTTGCTTATAATTAATCTTTACAATTCCTTTATTATCTCTGCCGTTTGTTAACCCCTGGCATGGTGCCGTGAAGGGTTTTGTATGGTCGTGGTACCTGCGTGTACCGGTGAACTGTACAATAAAGATCTTATTTATTTATTTACATATAGATTGTCGCTTAACCTGCAACCATTATTGCAGACAAAGCAGGCCGCCGCTGCTGCCGAAAGATCGCTTTAGTGGTTTCTAGTAACTTTAAATTTCTTTTTACTGCTTTTAATTTTAGATTTTATCGCATTTTATCCTTTTTATAAATCTACGGACACTAAGTATTAACTTTCAAAATCGGGCAATCTCAATTCAAAATAAACTAAGGAACTTCACTAGGTAAATAAGCGACTTATAGAAAATAATTATATAAATAAAGAAAATAGTCAAGACATCAAAGGCAGATATTGTTGGGATATCAGAGACGTGGTGTCACACAGATATAAGCACTGCAAAATTGGAATTTGGTGTGTACAATGTGTACAGGAAGGATAGACTGGACAGGAAGGGAGGAGGGGTTATGCTGTTAATTAAGAAACACAAAATGTAAGGAAGTGCATCCAATTGATGTTGGTGGATAATGCAGTAATTAGTCAGTGTGTGTGTTATAGGCCTAATGAATCTGCTGAGTAAAATGAGCAATTGTGCAATCAGAATGTCTTATACAGGGGGATTTGAACTCTCCAGATATTGACTGGAACTTGTGCGTTGGTTACTCGCATAGTAGAAAGATTTTGCGGATTTATTGGATGACTGTTTTCTGCAGCAACATGTTCGAGAGGCAAAGAGAAGGAGTAGTACTCTTGATCTGATTATCAGCAGTGATTATTGCATTAAGAATCTGCAGATAAAGAAACCGCTGGGTGATAGTGTTCACAATGTATTGACGTGAGAATTACTTAAAGATGCAACTACCATCAAGGCTAAAGGGAAGGGCTTTTGCTTTTGTAAAGGTGACTAAACTGGTCTCAGACAGTTTTTAAATTCTGTACATTGGGATCAACTGATGATGTTACCAATGTTGAATTCTAAATGAGAAGCCTTCATGGACTTAATTTTGGAGACTACTAGGCTTTTCATTCCAACTAAGAAATACTGTTGCAGGTTTAGGCCTAAATGGTTGTCAGATGAATTAACGAGGCTCGTGGCACAGAAAAAGAATGTAATGCACATAAAGTATCAGGTGACACAGAAGCCTATGGCAGGTACAACTAGTCTGTGATCAAGTTACAAAGAAAGTTAGGCAGGCAAAGGCTGATTATGAGAAATCTTTTGCAAAGGATGCAAAGAGTTCTTTACTTATGTAAACTCTAGAAGGAAAGGGATGAATCAGATTGGACCACTTATCATAGATGGGTTGACTATTGATGATCATGCTCAGGTAGCTGATAAACTGAATGAGTATTTTGCTCTACATTCACACACGAGGAGTTATTCAATGAGGGGAGTGCCAGAAGTTTATCAAACGCTAACAGGGAGCTAAGTGATTTAATAACTGAGAGAAAAGCAGAGGAGAAATTGTTGAAGTTAAACATCAGGAAGGTACTGGGGACGGACAGGATCTATCCAGTTATATTAAAGGAGGCAGCAAAAGAAGTAAGCAAAACATTAGCCATAATTATGAGAGCTTCCTAGGACTCAGGAGAGGTCCCCATGGACAGGAGGTGAGCAAATGTATCACCAATTCACAAAGGGGAGTTAAAAAGGTGACACAAGTAACTACAGACCTGTTAATTTAACTTGCATTCCGGGGAAAATAATGGAATCATTGGTTAAAGAAGCATTGCAGGATCATCTATACAAGACTGCAGTAATAGTTAAGACACAGCATGGGTTTGTTAAAGGGAGGTCTTATCTGACCAATTTGATTGAACACTATGATGCGGTCACAAAGGAATTGAATGCCAAAAGTAATTTTAATATCATATACTTGGATTTCAGCAAAGCTTTTGATACTGTTGCACATGGAAGACAACTGTACAAATTGGGGAGGTATGGCATTAAGGATAAGTTGCAACAATGGTAAAGGGATGGTTGAGTGGGAGACGACAGAGAGAGAGTGGTAATTAATGGACACTGCTCTTCGTGGACAAATGTTGTTAGTGGAGTTCCCCAGGGTTCATTGTTCGGCCCATTGATGTTTTGTTTGTTTATCAATGATATTCATGACGGTATATTAGGTTCAATGTCCAAGTTTGCAGATCATACAAAGGTTGGCAGGGTTATTAAAGACAGAATGCTACTCCAATTGGATTTATATAAGTTGGGAAAATGGGCTGAGAAGTGATAACTGAAGTTTAACATTGACAAATGCAAAGTACTGCATATGGGTAGAGGTAACCCCAGAGAAACGTGCCAACTGTGTGGTTCTACACTTAAGGAGGTTGAAAATGAAAAAGACCTGGGAATAATTGTGCAGTCAGATATGAAGTTTTCTGAGCAATGCAGACAGGCTGCCAGGGCAGGTCATGGAGTCTTGTCACCGATATATACGAATTTTACTGGCAGGGCGAGGGAGGTGGTTATCGCGTTATACAAGGCAATGATCAGGCCACACCTAGAGTACTGTGTAGAGGTCTGGAGGAGTCATTTTAGGAAGGACGTAGAGTTGCTAGAATGAGTACAATGAAGGGCAACACGATTGGTGAGGGGAACAAATGGGGTGATCTTACCAAGAAAGGGTTGTTCTGCAAATTGCAGCGCCTGGAGAGTAAGCACCTGCGAGGTGATCTTATTGAGGTGTATAAGGCCTTGAATGGGTTGAGCAAGCTGAATGCTGATGGGATTCTTCCTCTTGCTCAGAACAAGAACTTGAGGTGGCGCAGGTTCGAACTGTGGAAAGATAGTTGTAGAATTGATGTGCGGAAACTTGCCTTTAGCCAGCGGGTAGTGGAACAGGCTTCCATCTTTTGTTGTGGAAGCTAATAGCCTAAATAAATTTAAAGCTCAGCTGGACAGGCATTTGAAACAAAAGGAGGGGTGAAATCGGAGCATTTTTTTTTCTGCCTGATTCTGCATAATTTTACTTTCTTTCATCATATGCCTCCACTAATGCTAATTTAATATAACAATTAAGTCAATATATGGCTAAATGCAAATAAAATCGTACTGAAGGTGGAGCTGCATAAACTTGTAAAAAACATGGATTGGATACACTTATCAATACTAAGTAATAACCTACAAAATCTCTATCGAAGTTCAAATTAAACTAAGTATCGTAATGGGGAATGTAAAGCTACGTGTAGAAAAGAAATTAATATGCCAATTAAAACAGCAAAAATTTAAGAAAACTTCTATTTGTCGTAGTCGTAAAACTTCGCCTACCCAAGACTACTCTCATTAAAAAAAAGACTATGCACCTTTCGACTGAGAGGCTGTAAGAGTTGTGTTCTTGTATCAGTATTTTCGGGACACACTGGGCACAAACATTGTTGTAACCTATTTTATGAAGGTTATCACAGCAGGTTTCCTAATACCTACTGCATTGTTGTCTTGTTGTCTCCCCTCGACGTGGGCACCTGTACGTGATGAGGGGACCTCCCAGTGATGCTGCTGGTTTTCCAGATTAGCATCACTGGGATCCAACGCCCATACCTTGGTTCCAGGGTTACATCATTGGAATCCGGCGTGTGCAGCCGTGCGCCGCGACCCGTGGAAGCGGAAAGGGGGATCCTGGTGGTTGAGGGGCCCAGCCTTAATACACCACTTTGGCCCCTGCTTCGACGAGACGGGTGGTCCCGGACCGGCTCGACTGGGATCAATCGGCGGGTGGTATTATACTGCTAGGGTCAACTGCGTTCCAATAAGTCTCCCTCCCTATGGTCCTGGGACGGGATAAAGACTTATTGGTAACGTGGGTATGGTGTTCTAAGCGAACTCGGCGTCCCATTCGTGTACGCAGTACCTGCTAGTTCACGAGTGGGCGCCCCCTCGTAGGGCTCCGTGGTGGGTGAGGTACTTAGGCATCAGACATTTTTCTTTACTCTCATGAGTAATTCAAATCCCCTTTCTTCTGGGGCCCCAACAAGGCCCCTACCTAATCGAGATGATGACGCAGATAACACCTCTGCAAAACGAGCCAGAACTGAGGATAAATCACCACCATTAGTGACACCGCTTTTCCTCATTCTCCATTCCACCGGAGAGCAGTCCATTGGAAAGATGTCACCCTTCTTCATCCAGAAAGGATTAGAAGGGTTGGCAGGTTCACCAAAATCTGTAAAAAGACTGCGTTCTGGCGACCTTTTGGTCGAAGCTTCTACCACCAAGCAAGCGGAAAAAATCATAAAGGCTACATCCATAGGGGGAATACCTATCATCGTAACCCCTCACAAAACTCTAAATTCTTCACGTGGTGTCATATCAGAGTGGGACCTTCTTCATGTTTCTGAAGAAGAGATCTGCTCTGAATTGAAAGACCAAGGAGTGACAGCTGTAAAGAGAATATCGATACGGAAGGATGGGAATCTCGTCCCTACCCGAGTTCTCATCCTCACGTTTAACACCCCACGGCCTCCAAATTCCATCAAGGCAGGTTATCTAAACTGCCCAGTGAGGATTTATATCCCAAACCCACTGCGGTGTTTTAGATGCCAAAAATACGGCCACTCACAAACATCTTGTCGTGGTAACCCTGCCTGTGCTCGATGTGGTGTTAAAGACCACGAGAGCAAGGAATGTACAGCTCCAAAACCCGCCTGTGTTAACTGCCAAGGTGAGCACCCCGCCTATTCAAGAGCATGCCAGCGGTGGAAAGACGAAAAAGAAATCCAAAAACTAAAAACAGAGCTGAATATTTCCTACCCAGAGGCCAGAAAACGTATCCAACCAGTAAATAGCGGGAAACCTTCATATGCCCAGAAGGTTTCTGCTAAGAGCACTATCGGGACACAAACTGAGATGACTATACCACCAAGAGAGTCATTCACCCCGATTGCACGCTATTTATTGAGTTCTCAAAAGCCCACCAAAAAAACACAGTCAGTTGCCACTCCTATATCCGTACCTCCTAGTGCTCCACCACTACCAAAACCAAGTGGTAAAGAGCCTGAAGTAACAACAGAAAGAATGGATGTAGAGAACAAGGAGGTACAGGATGAATCAGTCTTGGAACTCTTTGCGGAGGAAGAAATGGACACGGGACATCGTCCATTCTTCCCCAAAAAAGACAAAGCCAAGACTGATAAAAGTAAGCCCTCAGCACCTCGGAAGCCGCCTGATGGACCCACCAAGCCAAAATAATGGCTAAATTCCTACAATGGAATTGTCGTGGATTCCGGCGAAATACTGATGACATCAAGGCCCTCCTGCAAAAGCACGAGCCAGTTTGCTTTTGCTTGCAGGAGACTTATCTAAAGGCAAATGATGATCCCACCCTGCATAACATCACAATCTTTCGTAAGGATAGAATTGCGGATGGTCCTGCTCATGGAGGAGTGGCTATCCTTGTGGGTAATCAGACCCCAGTTCAGCCCTTGCTAATTACAACCAGCATAGAGGCTGTTGCAATTCGCCTTACAGTGGGATTTTTAATAACGGTCTGCTCGATTTATTTGCCACCTGGGACTGACATCTCCCAGGAAGACCTTGATGATCTTGTAACGCAGTTGCCTCCCCCTTTCTTACTTCTCGGGGATTTTAACGGACATAACACCCTGTGGGGTAGTGCTAACATCAACGGAAGGGGACGAGTCATAGAGCGTATGCTCAATGACAATGACCTTTCCCTTCTAAATACTGGAACAAACACCTTCTTCCATATGCCTACCCGTACTTTTTCTGCCATTGATCTCTCTATCTGCTCCCCTTCTCTACTCCCTTCACTCACCTGGGAAGTGGAGGAGAATCCATACGGAAGTGATCACTTCCCTGTGATAACCTTGTTACACAGTGGGAGACCGTGTCTTCCTTTTAGGTTACCACGGTGGAAGTTTGATCAGGCTGACTGGAATGCCTTCCAACATCAGGCAAATTTTGACCTCAGTACAGTCAGTCAGGAGCCTATCAATGACGCAGTAACGTACATCACAGAAATCATTGTCCACGCAGCTGCTAATGCTGTCCCAAAAACATCAGCCCGGTTTCCACCATTTCCCAAACCTTGGTGGAATTCACAATGCACAGCAGCAAAAAAGGCTCAAAACAAAGCGTGGGGGATATTTCGCCGATATCCTACCACGAACAACCTTATAGCCTTCAAACGTGCACGAGCCAAAGCACGCTACATCCGTCGTCAGAGCCAAAAGGAATCGTGGATCCGTTTTACATCATCTATTAACCAGTCTACCAACTCTAAGGTAGTCTGGGATAAAATCCGGAAAATGAAGGGAAAATATACATCCCACCCTTCTTCAATCTTAGATTATAATGGATGCGCTGTTGCAGATCCAACTGCAATAGCCAATGCTCTTGGGGAAACATTCTCTAACATCTCCGCAACATCCTCGTACTCCCCAGAGTTCCTGGTCCTGAAACATAAACTGGAAAGAGAAGCACTTAATTTTAAGTCCAAGGGCCTCTATCCCTACAACGGGGATTTTACTATTCAGGAACTGAAAAGAGCCCTCGCTCTTTCCAAAGCAAGTGCTGTTGGACCAGATGGCATCCATTATGACATGATTAAACATCTTTCACCAAAATCTATGGATTGTCTGCTCCTTCTGTATAACAGAATCTTTACTGAAGGGCAGTTTCCGGATTCCTGGAGAAAGGCAATCGTTCTTGCCTTCCCTAAGCCAGGAAAGGATCCAAAAGTCACCACCAACTATCGTCCTATTGCTCTGACTAGCTGTCTGTGCAAAATCCTGGAGAGAATGGTTAATTCTCGTTTAATATGGTACTTAGAATCAAATGGCCTTCTCTCCAACATACAGTGCGGCTTCCGAAGGAACCGGTCCACTTTGGACCATCTTATTAGATTGGAAGCATCCATCCGGGATGCTTTCCTAAAACGTGAACACTTGGTGTCGGTGTTCTTTGACATGGAGAAAGCGTATGACACAACTTGGAGATTTGGCATCTTAAAAGATCTGCATAGCCTTGGCCTTAGGGGGCAACTCCCCATTTTTATTAAAAACTTTTTAGCCAATCGATCTTTCCAAGTTCGTGTGGGATCCTCACTCTCTCGTTCCTTCAGCCAAGAGGAGGGAGTACCACAAGGATCAGTATTAAGTGTCACGCTTTTTGCCATCAAAGTGAATTCCATCACAGAACAACTTCCTCCAACTGTAAACTGTGCCCTCTATGTTGATGACTTTAGCATATTTTGTCAGTCATGCAACATGAGGGTTATTGAAAGACAACTGCAGAAAGCTATTGATCGCCTCAACTCCTGGGCTCTTGCTAATGGCTTCAGGTTCTCGCCGGAGAAGACCGTTTGCGTACACTTTTGTCGTAAGCGTAATCTTCATCCTGAGCCTGAATTAAAGCTCGGACAAAATGTAATTCCAATAGCAGCGGACACAAAATTCTTGGGACTCGTATTCGATAAAAAGCTGACCTTTCTGGATCACATCCGTCAACTCCGCACAAAGTGCACAAGAGGGCTAAATATTCTGCGCTCTCTTTCCTCAACATCTTGGGGTGCGGATCGATGCACCCTACTACGCATCTATCGTGCACTTGTACGATCCAGACTGGATTACGGGTCCCTGGTATACAATTCGGCCAGAGACAGTGTACTTCGTTGGCTCGATCCTGTCCATCATCTGGCTCTCCGTACCGCTATTGGAGCATATCGCACATCTCCTGTCCAGAGCTTATACGTCGAAGCAAACGAACCGCCATTATTGCTTCGACGTAAGCAGTTGTCTCTAAACTACGCTCTAAAACTGAAATCCCTGCCAGACCACCCTACGTGGCTAACCGTTTTTGAGCCACGATGGGAAAATTTGTACAACACCCGTAAGACTGCCAATCGTCCTTTTGGTATTCGTGTCCAAGAGCTACTCAAAGAACTTAATATAAAGGTAGACAGGGTTGCCCAAACACCAAAGCAACCCCTTCCACCCTGGCATGCTCATGTCCCGGCATGTGACTTGTCCCTTCGAAATTGGGGAAAGTCGGACACTCCATCGTCTGTCTACCTGCAGCTTTTTTCAGCACACCGAGCTGAACATTCTGACTTCGCGCCAGTCTACACAGACGGGTCGAAGTCAGAATCATATGTGGGATCTGCTGCTGTCTTTACAGACAGCACTACATCGGAGCAGATTCCCTCTGAATGCAGCATATTTACTGCAGAGCTGCACGCTATAGAGTTAGCCTTGGATCACATTAGTGAATGCCAATACCAACGGTTCATTTTGTATACCGACGCTCTCAGCGTGTTACAGGCTTTAATATCTGTGAGATATAATTCTCATCCAGTTCTGTCTAGCATTCAGCAGAAGATTCACGTTCTCCATGAACGTGAATATGATATCCGCTTCTGCTGGATTCCTAGCCACATTGGGATTAGGGGAAATGATTTGGCTGACGCCGCAGCCAAATCAGCAATTCCCAATAATGACCACTGCCTGTTAGTCCCCTATACAGACTACAGGCAAATAATACATCAAAAGATACATTCCCAATGGCAGGATTCGTGGAATAGACAGACTGCGAATAAGTTATATCATATAAAACCTGTAATTGAACCGTGGCAGTCTAGTCTGCGCAGGAATCGTAAGGAGGAAGTTGTTCTTGCCCGGACCCGCATAGGACACAGTCATTTAACTCATTCGTTTTTGCTGAGGGCTGATGACCCTCCTATGTGTGTGTCCTGTGGCACAATCCTAACGATTAGACACCTTTTAATTGACTGTCCAGATTTTAGCAGCACCCGTTTTACCGCTTTTAGTCATCTGACTGAGCCTTATACACTCAGTCAGATTTTATCCGACAATGACAACGTGTCTGCTGTTTTTAGCTATTTTAAATCAATAAAAGTTTTTAATTGTATTTAAAATTTGTTATTGTTATCTCTTTATTGATTTAATTTTTATATATTTGTTATTATTTATCTGGACATGGTGACCTAACTAATTAGGTCACCGAGAATTTAAACTTTTAAATATTGCATAGTCTTGGCGCATTATGGCCACAGCTGCCAATGCGCCAATAAAAAACCAAAAACAAACAAACAAACAAACATCTTGTTGTCTATTACCATTGACCAGGCAGATCAGCGCTTGTCAACAATGTAAATTTCCCCTATACAAATTTGTATTAGCATTAGTAAAGGCACTTGATGCAAGAAAGCAAGCTTATACAGCATCGCCCACCCAAAAAAAAAAAACCATTCATTTCACCCATTCACTCGCTCCAAACGTTTGTCTACTTCTGCCTTGAATCCATTTAAGCTATCAACTTCTTCGACAGAAGGAAGTTTGTTCCAGCAATGAACCACCCATGGCTAAAGGCAAACTTCCACATTTCTATCCTACAACTGTCTTTCTTTAATTTGAATTTATGTCTTTTCAGGCGATTATTCTTAGAAAGAGGAAGAATCCCATTAACATTGAGCATACTCAAACCATTCAAGGCTTTAAAGACCTCAATCAGATCACCTTGCAGGTGCCTAGCCTCCAGACACAGCAATTTGCAAAATTTAGAACTTATTCGTAAGAGCAACCCTTTGTACAATTCACTAATCTTGTTACTGTTCTCTATACTCGTTCCAGCAGCTATAAATATCCTTCTTTAAATGAGGCCTCCAGACCTGTATACAGTATTCAAGGTGTGGCCTGATTATTGTCTTATACAAGGGGATAATCACCTCCTTATCCCTGCTAGAAAATTCCTGTATATCATTGACAAGACACCTTGAGCTACTCCGTCTGCACTGCTAAGAAAACTTCATATCTGGACCCCTAGTCCAGATATGAAGAGAATAAAAAAGGACCCCCAAGTCCTTTTTATTTTCTACCACTGTCAGTGTAATACCACAGAGTTGATACATTACTCTGCAGTAACAGCTTCTCATATGCAGTACTTTACAATTTTCAATGTTAAACTTCAGTTGCCACCTCTCAGCCCATGTGATCAACTTTTCTGTATCTCGTTGCATCAGCGTAATGTCATTAGTGTCATTAACAACCCTGCCGACCTTCGTATCGTCTGCAAACTTGGACATTAAGCCTGATATACCATCATCAATATCATTAATAAATACAGAAAACAACAATGGACCCAACACTGACCCCTGAGGAACTCCACTAATAACATTAGTCCACGAAGAGCAGTGTCCATTGATTACAACTATCTTCTCCCACTGAATCATCCATTTATCCATAGACAAATTGCCTCCAATGCCGCACAGCTCCAATTTGCGCAGCAGTCTTCCATGTGCAAAAGCCTTTCTAAGATCCAAATATATGATAATAGTTATTCCCTGCATCCAGTTGCTTTGTGACCACATCATAGTATCCAATCAAATTGATCAGACAAGACTTCGCCTTAACAAACCCATGATTTGTCCAGCTATAACTAAAGTCTTGTCTAGAAGATCTTACACTGCTACTTTAACTAGTGCCTCCATTAATTTCCCTGGAACAGAAGTTAAACTAATAGGTGTGTAATTACTCGTGTCACCCTTCGATCCCACTTTGTGAATAGGGGATACATTTGCACATCTCCAGTCTGTGAGGACCTGCCGAGTCCAAGAATGCTCTCATAATTATGGATAAGGGTTTGCTGTCTCCTTTAATATAACTGGATAGATCCCATCCATCCCAGGTTCCTTTCTTATTTCTCCACCACTTTGCTCTGTTATTACAAAATCATATAGACGATTTTGTAATAACATTTACTTTGTTAGTTACCTGAGGAGGGTCATCAACAATTGAACCATCGATGTTAAGTGGATCAATCTGATTCATCCCCTTTCTTCTAGGGTTTACATAAGTAAAGAACTCTTTGCTGTTTTTCTTTGCATCCTTTGCGAAGGTTTTCTCTTAATCTGCATTGGCCTGTCTAACCTCCTTTGCGATTTGTTTACAGACCAGCTTATATCTATCGTAGGCTTCTGTGTCACCTGTTAATTTATGTGTATCCCATGCATTTTTCTTGTCTGCCACATGTCTCATTAGTTCATCTGACATCTGTTTAGGTATAAACCTTCAACAATATTTTTAATTGATATGAAAAGCCTAGTAGCTTCCAACATTCTTTGAATGCTTTCCATTTTGAATTTGCTGTTGGTAACATTATCAGTTGTTCCCACCATATAGACCACTCTAGTCACCTTTACGAAAGCAAAAACCCTTCCCTTTACCCATGATGGTAGTTATCTCTTTGAGTAAATCCCACTTCAGCACACTGTGATCACTGCCACCAGCAGATTCTTAATGCAGGAAGAATCATTACTGATAATCAGATCAAGAATATTACTCCCTCTAGTTGCCTCCTGAAGATAATGCTGTAGAAAACAATCCGATAAATCCACAAAAGCCTTGCTAGTGTGTGAGTGACCAATCTACAATTTCAGTCAGTATCTGGGAAATTAAAATTCCCCATTATAAGACACTCTGATTTACTGGCCCACTATTTCTCTGTATAGTTGTTTGTTTAACTCAGGAGAGTAATTAGGCCTATAGCTCCTTCCTACTCTCAATTTTGCTTTCCGAGTGCTTGTCATACCAAACTGGCTTGATACTGCACTGTTCAGCCATGTCGACACTGGCTGTACCACCTTGTATTTTATGTTTCTTAACTAATAGCATAATCCCTCCTCCCTTCCTGTACACCCCAAATTCCAGGTCTGCATTCCTTCTATCTGTGTGTCTGTGATATCCCAACAATATCTGCCTTTGATGGTTTGACCAACACTCCTAGTATTGATGTACCCGCTAGTATACATGCACCTGGTTATTCTTAGCTACCCTTACATAGCCCACGTATTTACTTGTTCCACAAATCTGCTGCACCTTGTTTTCCAGGCTGCTGTTCGTTCCAATAGCAGTGCAAGAATCACTTTCACCTCTGCCAGCAACTACTGTTAATCTATTAGTCCGTGTATCCCCCTAAGCTAGCAGTTTTTCAACCCACATCACACTGCCTTGATAGCATCAGCAAATATTCTTGCACTCTTTCTATTTAAGTATATCCCATCCCCGTAGAAGCAGTCTCTCCTGTTAACAAGCACAGACCAGGCAGAGAAAAATTCTACCCTTCGAACCTTGAATAATGTCTCCAGTGCCATATTGATCGACTGGGCTCTCACCATATACTTCCTCATATCGTCTGGGCAGAATTGTACACTTTCAAATTCGACCGTAATTCACAGCTTTTGTTCAACCTTAACCTGTACTTGTTAAGTAATTCCACCGGTCAGGTCTCCTATTCTTTATATTAGTGCCGTGTACACTATAACCTTTTGTGCCCATAAAAGATATCTGCTCCACGTCAACCTTTGTTCCTGGCAGATATTACTGTATCGTATTCATGTACACTGTACACAAACTGTATAAATTGTATTGTGTACTTTACTGTATTTGTGTCCTAAATAAATGGATTTTAGGGCCAGGCTTTGCATAGCTGTGTATAACGTTTCCATTTGTCAATGGTCCGTGTTGGTGCAGTATGTTGATATGTACTGAGCAATGTAGTCTTTTGCAAAAGTAGTATTTATGAGAAGACTTGTATAATCTCAGGGGACAGCAATTATTCACGCCATTGACCTGAACACAGCTTGACCTGTAATTTTGTGCTTAGGACAAACTCTCTGGCTGTCCATCTGTTTAAAGGATAATTGATTTTACTGTTGTTTTTCACTGCTTGTTATTAATGTTGTACGCTTTGAGTATATTTTGTGTATATTTGTTTAGTAACTTGCTTGTAATTAACCGATTAGCAATTTCCATTATGTTCAATCGACATGTTTTTGAAAATAGCATCTAAAATGCTGGGCAGTGTAACTTTAATTGAAAGTTGCGGTTTTGGTGAGAGTGTGATTACCTTAATTATCAAAGCATTAAGTTGTTTTATGGGTTTTGGCAAAGTTTCCTTTAAACTCTACACCGATCAGCCAAAACATTGACCAGCAAGTTGTTTATGCAAATCGAAGCAAGTGAAGGTGAACTATGGAGCAAGCGTGGGTCGGGACATGGTATAAAAAAACACCTGATATTGAGATCCGTTAATCAGTGTTACTCTTGTTCTTCAGATGGGAAAGGCAGTGGACTTAAGCGAGTTTGACAAAAGCCAAATTGGAATGGCCAGATGACTGGGTCAGAGCATATCCAATATGGCATGACTGGCGGGATGCCCATTGTCAGCCCTGGTTAGTACCTACCGAAAGTGGTCTCGACCTCATTAGCATTAGTAGAGGCATTTGATGCAAGAAAGCAAGCTTATGCAGCATCAGCCAAAATAAATAAAATAAAATAAAAAAAAAATTAAAAAAATAACCACTTCACCCCTATGTTCGTTCGAAATACCTGGCCAGCTGAGCCTTAAACTTATTTAGGCTATCAACTTCCACGACAAGGGATGGAAGTCTGTTCCACCAACCAACCACTCGCTGGCTAAAGGAAAATTTCCGCACGAGGAAAAAAACCCGTGAACTGCCGGCGAGGTGTTGGACGACCATGGCTCATCTATGTTTGAGGTGAGCAAAGGCTCTCCAGGATGGTAACGTGGCAACAGAAGGGTGACCGTGGCATAACTCGCCAGTAATTAGAATACTGGGGATGGGAGTAATATGTCAACAACACACACACAGTACATTGAACACTGCTGAAAATGGGGCTGCATAACGCAGGTCACTCCGAGTGCCACTGCTAACCAAAAAAAACCATTCATTTCACCCATCCACTCGCTCCAAACGTTTTGTCTAGTTCTGCCTTGAATCCGTTTAAGCTATGAACTTCTTCGACAGATGGAAGTTTGTTCCAGCAATGAACCACCCATGGCTAAAGGTAAACTTCCACACTGGTATCCTTTTTTTTTTTTTTATGAAAACCCCAAACACGAAAGGTATCAAAACCTATAGTACTTAGTACCGTGCATGGGTTGAAGGAGAGGGGGATGCCGGAAACTTTGCTCTAGAGACTAAACATGGATTTCACCACTTCAAGCCTCCAATAAGCAAAGTGGTGGTATTTCACCGGTTGATGAAAGTCATCTACCATCCTACAACGGTTTTTCCTTTATTTGAATTTATGTCTTTTCAGGCGATTATTCTAAGAAAGAGGAAGAATCCTATTAGCATTGAGCATGCTCAAACCATTCAAGACTTTAAACACCTCAATCAGATCACCTTGCAGGTGCCTAGTCTCCAGACACTGCAATTTGCCAAACTTAGAATTTCTTCGTAAGAGCAACCCTTTGTCCAATTCACTAATCTTATTACCCTTCTCTGTACTCGTTCCAGCAGCTCTACATCCTTCTTTAAATGAGGCCTCCAGACCTGTATAGTTGATGGTGCCATGCTTTGGGCGAGGTTCTGCTGGGATACCCTGGGTCCAGTCATTGATGTGCTGGCCACTCTTGTATCTAGCACCTGCCTAGACATTATTGCTGACCAGGTACATCCTTTCATGGCAATGGTCTTCCTCTCTGGTGGTGCTGTCTTTCAGCACTATAATGTGCCGTGCCATGCCACACCCACCGCACATTGTTCAAGACTGGTTCGCGGAACATGAGGAAGACTTCCAGATTTCTCCAGATATCAATCCCATTGAGCATGTGGTGTGTGTTGGAACAGTAACTCTGAGCTGCAGCGTCTCAACCACAGACTTTAGAGGAGTTAAAGCATCCGCTGGTTAAGTGTTGGTACCAGATACGATAAGACACATTTTGAAATCTTGTAATGTCCATGCCTTGCCAGGTACAAGCTGCTTTGGCTGCATGTGGAGGACCAACATTATATTAGGTAGGTGTCATGTTTTGTCTTTTCAGTGTATGTAAGTCTTTCAGATGTCAGAGAGTCTTTGTTGGGTATGGTGGCTATTGTTGGATCGAGAGTTCTCTTGAGCTAAGGTTTATCTTTATTGGCTAGATTTTGATTTCACATTATCTTCATTTACTTGAATATGTTAAAATTATTGACACTACACAAACGGACTTTGATTGTAAATTACTTTGAAGTGATTTTTTCCTCGTGAGTGATAATTGTTTGGTTAGATAGTCAGCATGTAGTGGTTGAGTAAATCTCAACCTTTTTTTCATCCCCTCCTCCTGGTTTGACCACCAGTAGCCTCAACTATCCCTTTTTTTTTATACTACAGAACTTGTTTTTTTTTTTTTTTTTATACTACAGAACTTTTTTTTTTTTTTTTTTACTCTCCTCTGGAGCTGGCCCACCTTTCGGCAACATCAGGTGGGTCAGAGTCTCAAATTGAGACAGTACGAGCACTATTAGGACTGGCCCACATTCCTATGGTGTGTACAAGCACCCAGAATCATCTTGCCAGGTGATTATTAATGCTTCTGGTTAACCAAGTGGCTAGGCACAAAAGCAGGTGCCTTAGTAGCCAGGTGGGCTGGAGCAGCAGTGTGTAGCACATGCTTCTTGATTAGACCGGGGTTCGAGCCTGTGCCCACCAAATACAGAAAGGTCAGGGAATGATCACCACATATCCCCGGAGCAATATGGCCTTAATTGCTAATGCTCCTAAAAACCAAATAACAACAACACACAACAGCAGAACACATATAATACATAAAATCTTACATTACTCTCTTATCTGGCCCTTTTGCAGTAGTTGTGTTATTATTATTATTATTATTATTATTAGCTACATGGTGCAAGGAAGCCTGAAGCTTGAAGCTTATGCTGCACCAGCCAAAAAAAGGAAAAAAAAAAAAAAAAAATTCCGAGTTACCCTGAATGTGTGAGAGAGAGTCAAAAGTAGGAAATCACCAAGAAATAGAAGTATGGTGATATCCAGCTCAGGACCCCGGGTGTGCCAAGCCCGTACCAGATGTGAGTCTTCACAGAAATATGAGGTGGAGATGTCCTGACGTTCTAGGAGCCACCCTTTACAAAAACACATGCCCACACTGTCACTTTCACCACTCTTAAAGTATCTTACCAAACGTCTAACTGTACTCACATCTACAGTATTGTTACTATAAACATTTTTGAATGCGCAGATTTCAATAGGTGTCACTGCTTTCTTGGTAAGAAATTCAATCACAACTCTTTGCTTGATATGTATATCTATAACATCCGCCAATTTGAATCTGTGCTGCACTCATGAGACAGATCACAGTGCTACTCGGTAAGGTGAAACTAGACCTCTAGTGACCACTCAGTGACACACGAAATGATCTACGGCAGTGCTTCTGAAACCATCTGTGGTCAAGTACCAGTTTTTTTTTATTTCCATTCGTCGTGGAACGATACTTTTGTAAAATACAAATCATTGCAGCCTATTAACAGATTAATCGGCGCAGACCGCAGGTCGGTCCGCAATGAATTCCCAATTCATCGCAGACCGACACTGGTCTACAGACCACACTTTGTGTAGCACTGTTCTATGGCACCACATTTGAAAGCAAAAAAATTAGGAGACATTACTTTCGATCAAGTCCTCGTAGGTAGTGTGCAGTATCGTAAAGCCAGAGCACCCCATTCATCTCACAGGCTTCATTCTTTGCTATCACTGTGCTTTGATTTGGTGTTTATTGTTTTATCAGCAACATAGGCTATAATGCACCAACAAAGGTAAATTAATAAAAAAACAGTAATAGAATAGAAAGGGTAAAAGATAAAAAGGCGATATATATTGACCTATTAAAATTGATTTTCAAGCAACAAAATTAGTTTGTACACTATATAAATAGAAAATGATCAAAAAAGTATAGACGATTTATAAACACAATTAAAAGTATACATAATAAAAGTGTATATTTTAAATAAAAGGAAATAAGTTAATTTTAAATAGGTAATAACAACTGACACATGGCCATTGTCAAATTTTATCTGGAGTGTATAGGGCTCAAGTCAGATACTATTTTACATTTGTCAAATAGTATCTGATGTTTTTTTTTTTTTTTTTTATGAAAACCCCAAACATGAAAGGGAAAGGTATCAAAACCTATAGTACTTAGTACTGTGCATGGGTTGAAGGAGAAGTATGGGGGGGGGGGGATGCCGGAAACTTTGCTCTAGAGACTAAACATGGTTTTCACCACTTCAAGCCTCCAATAAGCAAAGTGGTGATATTTCACCGGTTGATGAGTCATCTACCACCTAGACGTGCATCACAATCCTTGCACATAGGAGGGTTATCTGCCCTCAGCAGAAAAGGATGTGTAACGTGGCTATGTCCCATACATAGCCGAGCAAGAACAACTCTCTCTGTGGTTCCTGTACAGACTAGCTACCATGTTTAGATCAATCAAAGGCTTAATATGATATAACTTGTTTGTACTTGTCTGTGCCATGATGTTGCCATTGGGAATGCAGTACATTTCTTATCACTTGCTTATAGCCTATATAGGGAATTACCAGGGAGTGATTTCTCTGGATTTGTGCCGATATGGCTGCAGCATATGCCAGATCAGCACATTTTTTTAGATTGATGGTAGCAGTGCAGTACTGTTTCTAGCAGATGAATACACTTGGGACCCATAATATAATTTCGATTTGACAAGTGCACAATAAAGGCAGAGTAAAATGTAGCTGTCTGCTCCACAATTATTACAGGAGATGGAATGTCAAAGGTTCAGTCCCCTTGTGCACTTTGTCTGTAGTTCACGGATATATGGTAACATCATCGCTGTGCTAAATAGTCTAATTATCATTATTGGAGATAATGCATGGAAAGAACTTCATTTCACAGCACCACTTTTAGGGACTTATCCGTCATGAATGTGGAAAGATCAACATATAAATATATGATTATGAAATATATAGAATTAAGGCTCAAAAGGCCTTCAGTTTAAACATTAAAACAAAAGCAATACCTTGCTAGTAAATGTCTTATCATAAATAGACAAAAATTCAATTCCAGGGACATTATCCAGAATGGATGTCTAAACATCTTTGGACACTCGTGCCAAAATGACCATACCACCAGGTTTTGATATGGTTTTTAAAAATAACATGGGACCATTCAGCAATCTGGTGTGGATTTTTGCCTGTTGAGTACCCCTTGTATCCATTCACCTGCAATAAAATTTTAGTTATATAAATACTAAATATAAAAAAAAAAAAAAAAAAAAAAAAAATAGCGAAATACTTACAGTGCAGTACTCACCTTGAATATAATCTGCAATAGTTTTATGAAAAGACTGATGGCTAAATATAAGGTGGAATGGTTAAGTTAATGCATTAAGGTGGGATGAGATTTAATTTAACGGAATTTTAAAATAAGCGCAAGGAAGCAGAAGTGCACTACTCAGTCCCTGGTTGTCATAAAGTAGAAAATAGTTAATCTGGAACATAAAAGAATTGATATTGCCAATAGTCGTGACGACAGACTTTCGTTAAGTTATAACGTCTTCAGTTGGCAGTGTTAAATGAGAAGTAACGCGTGCTGTATTTTAAGGAATTTTCTATACTCTCGTGATGCTCTTTGGGACACTTGGGAATCTCAGATGTGAGAGATTCCAAGCCGAGGAAAGGTGAAAGGGAAGTTTTGCATTTAGGATGTTGAGATTAGCATTGTGTCGAAACCATTCGATAATGAGGGCTTCATATCGAAGAATTTTGTGGCTGGTTTTAAGTCTTATAATGGTGATAGCGGAGTCAATTAACAGTGTGATTGTGGGTTTGGGCATGAATTGTGAGTTCTGTACTAGCTTGTCCCGATCTAAGACTATTATAGTGGTAGTACACACGAGTGTTGGAGGTTTTGGTTAGAACCAAACTTGGTAGTAGTACTACCAATATAACAGGCATCACAGTTTGGTTGACATTTAATCAAGTAAATTATATTGTTCAAATCGTTAGTTGGGTATTTGTGTGTATCTTTGTAAGTGTTGAATAAGGATCCGAGTTTATTATAAGCTGAAAAAATAAGGGAGACATCAGTGCCTGTAAACACATGGCAGAATTGTCCAGCAAGTTCATTATGGTATGGGAGGATAATGCGTATATTTGTATTGGCGGTGGGTTTTGGTGGATTGTTAATTTTACTTTTGGCGGTGGAAATAGTGTGCTGAATGAGTTGGGTTGGGTAGTTCCTAGCTGTAAATTTTTCTGTGAGGTATTGAAGTTCATTGGTTAAGTCATTTTGTGAGGTGCTATATTTGAGGGCATTATGTATTTGGTTGAATAAAACCGCTTTTTTTGTGCAGAGGGGGTGGTGCAAAGCAAAATGTAGGTATTTGCCTGTATGTGTATTTTTTCTGAAAATCTTTGTGCCTAGTTTGGTACCTGTTTTGTAAACAGTGAGGTTTAGAAAATTAATTTGGTTGTTGGTTTCAATTTCAAGAGTGAGTTTTAACCTAACATGTATTGAATTAAATTTTAAAAAGAGATTGTCTATAGTGGACCTATTGCCTATTATGATTATGTCATCAGTGTAACAGGTGTATAATTTTATTTCTGGGGGGAAGGGTTGTAGGATTTGGTTCTCCATTGTGGCTAGGTAAATTTCTGACGGGGGGGAGCAAAGATACCTAAACCCATGGGTAAACCGAATATTTGTTGGAAAATTTTATTATTGAATCTGAAATATCGGGAGTCTAGTAAAAGTGAAGCGAGTTTAAGGATGTTATTAATAGAAAGAGAGGTACGTTTAGTCAAAGTGTTATCTGTTGTTAAGAATTTCCGTAAAGCCTGTAAAGTGTATGGGATATGCACGTTAGTATATAGAGATATTACGTCAAATGATGCTAGGATATCTTCATCAGAAATTGTAGTATTGCTTATTTTCTGAAAGGCCTGATTGGTGTTGCTGATTTTGAATTCTGAGAATCTGGTAAGAGGGGATATAATTTTAATTAAGTAGGTGGATAGATTTGCAAAAGCTGACTTACCGAAAGAGATAATTGGTCTTAATGGGTGGCTAGGTTTGTGTAGTTTGGTAATGCCAAACATGCGAGGAAGGATGTTGTTGCAGATTCCTATCTGTTGCAATGAGTATAAATTGATTTCTTTATTTTGTCTGAATTTTCTTAAGATTAAATCTAGTTTATTTTTAAGTTTGGCGATGATTGTTATCAATTTTATATGTGTTTTGGTTGGCTAAAATTTCCATTTTCTGAGTGTAAGTATTTTTGTCTATGATGACAATTGTGTCACCTTTATCTGCTTTTTGTATAATAACATCTGAAATTTTGCTTAATTTTTGTATATCTAGAAGTTGTTGCTTTTTAATATTAGATTGGGAGGAAAGTTTGGAGTTTATTATGCTATTGGTTTGGTGTATTATTCGCCATTTGTTGGGATGATGTTCTAGTTTAGATTGGAGTTCTATTATACAGTCCTTGATGGGATAGTGTTGATCTTTTAAGGCAAAGTTGAAGCCATATTCTAAACCGGTAAGTTCAGTTGGGGTGAAGGATTTTGAAGAGATGTTGATGGTAGAAATTTTTGGCTGAGATCCTAATGTAAGTGTATGCCATTTCTTCACTTGATGTGTCATTGTTCTATATTATGGATGGCTGCGTTAATGCGAATATCGTTAAAATTGCAGTACTCTGTCCAGGTTTGGGTTGACATTTCCCTTTTAAGATGAAATCTCAGTTGATGTATACTGTGTAAAAGATTGTTTCTTGTTGAATCTTTTTCTAAGTTCCTCGTGTATGATGGCAATGGAGGTACAATGTATGATATGTGGCTCAATTTTTTGTGGCTTCAATATATTTTTTGCAGCTGTTTTTTTGGAAAAATGCGGGCGAATTTAGGAATAATATTATGGCAAAGACATTTTTGTAGGAAGGTAATATGTAATTTATTAGTGAAATGTTTTACGAGTGTTTTTGTGAGTTTTTTTTTTTTATCAGACATGTCCAAAGGCATCAAGGGTACAATTGAAAGGTGGTGCAGATAAGGTGTTATTATAACGTCAAAATATCTTATGAACTGTATAAATATCTTACTGACAAGTATAAAGTTATAGAATTCTTACAGTACTGTGATAATAGACTAAATATAAAAAAAAGACTAAATATATTCAAGGTGAGTACCTCACTTTAAGCATTTCGCTATTTTTTTTTTTATATTTAGTCTGTTATTGCGGTACTATAAGAATTCTATAACTTTATACTTATATAAATACATATGAATTAAAGAAGAGAAATCAAATGTAAAAATATATGTTTTATTTTGTACAACACATACAGAAAAATGAGACATTTTCACTTATACAGAACAGCATAATACATTATAATACTCATAAAATGTCTTTTAAATGTAAATTTTTTAAATCTGTACTATTACAAATTTGTACATACAAATGATATACATAAAAATACTAAAAAAAAAAAAAAAAGTAAACATCTGGTGAATTGAGGGAAGTAGAAATATGTTTTCTACTAGGATGACCAGATATCTAAGATTAAACAAAACCATACAACAATAACAAAGCAGAAAATATTCATTTATTAATAGTTATGAGAATAAATTTCTGTTATGTGTAATTTGTAATTGCAATTTATAACATGCAAATTAATCAAGGTATTAATGCTGGTCAACCTAGTGATTTCACCTGATAGCTTATAAAGTGATTTATATAAATATATCCTATGTAAATAAGTTGACTTAGATTGTTATGAGACTATATGACTTCATCATGCTTGCAAGCACATATACACAAATTCTGATGTCCAAGGGGATGGTATATACATACCATCCCCTTGGGCATCATATATATATATATGCACAAAATATATTAAAACATTATTTTTTCATTTATATGAACTTCCAGTGTAAAATGAACAATTTACAAATTTAACAGCATTGCAATATTACAATAATATTAATGAGAATTAGAAATCAATTAAAAACACAGAAATGCTAGGAAATGTTTTATGTAATAACTATTTTTGCATCCTGGGGTAGACAAGCATGCAGATTCACTTGTTTTAGATATCAATTTGCATTGCACTCTGATACATTGTAATGCAATGTATCAGAATTCTCAATGATAAAGTTATGATTGCAATCAGAGACACATCAAGGGCCGAGTAGTGACCCAACAATGATAGCATATTTCTAAATCACAATAACACTTGCATGTATTTTATATTTGATCAGATTATATATTTACCAATTTAATTTTAAATTGCCTGTACCTAATTATTCTATTTTAAACAGAAGCAGTGTTGCTATTCAAATCTTTACAGTTAGTTTTATTTATTTATTATGGTTAATAATATAAATTTTATGGCATTCCCTTCTTTATGCGATAAATTTTAATAAGGTAAAATTTTATATTAAGTTCTATCAATGGTTAAGCACTTTGTCACATCTGTGTTACTTACTATTCACTTCTTATGAAAAAGTTTTAAGTATCACTTAACAACAAGAAGCATTTATTCATATAAGATTCATATAGCTGTTTTCATATTTTTTTTCTTTCTCTCTGACTAAGAAGAGAATTCAGTATTTCATTCATTGATAAGTCTAGTTGTAGGATGAAATTCTCATTAAAAATAAAATTTCCCTTTTTTTAGCTATGATAATTCATTGCACATATTCCCTAGGTTTTATGTAAAAGGACTGCAAAGATACCTAGGAGTGTATCTCATTAAAAATTTTGTAGCCACTACGGCTAATTTCTTGGATGCAAAACAGAAAGGCATTACCAATAGTTAAGTAAAACATTATAATCTAGATTAATTTAGAGTTATTCAGGCTAGGTATAGCCGCATGTGATTTTGATGTTATATAAAAGGTCTTTTATATAACTAATGTAAGTATGTTAATTCATAACGCTAAATAATCCACCTGTCCAATATAAATATAAATGCTATTCTTCTAAGCAAATAAATACACCATTTAATTTATACAAGTTGCTAATTTTGTAGAAAATTAAACAAAAACAAATAGCCAGACATTATGACTGTCAATGCACCATAAATGATGTGTTTTTCTTTTTAATTTTATAATGACAAAATGTTTAGTTTACTGATATCAGTCAGTAACACATTATTATGAAAAATTATATACTTTCATAATCATTTATGAAACTACTCTAAGTATTAAACCAGATCAAGTATCAAACATTATACTACTGAATGAGTCTACACAGCAGCATGATATAGATCCACAGTTTTAAAACTAATTCAATTATGAAATTGTTCCTTAACTAGCAGTATCAAACAATGGTAAACAAGTACCAAACAATGGCTTTTGATACTACAACCCACACAATTTTCCAGACTTTTATTAAAGAGTGTTCTGTGGCATATATTAGCTCAAAAAAGTCCTATAAAAACCATAGGTTGATTCAATATTATTTGAATTAAATGCTACTCAAATGGGAATACAGTTCAAAGATGAGTGTTATGCCTGTGTACTTTGAAGTGGGGGTGCGACTGGTGTTATGTAGCAATAAATATAGAATCAATTTTAAATTCATTTTTTTTATTATTGTGCAGGGTTGATGTGGGTGTGATCTCCTGATAAGAGGCATTGTACTCTTTAGAAGTGATACAGATAAAACCAATCATTGTAAAAAATTATTCTTACCTGTGTTGGTGCAAAAGCAGTCCTTTTGCAAGTACATGGAAATTCTGCATGCACTTATACATGGTATTTACTGCACTGCAACTAGAAGATTGTATTTTCAAGCAGCCATTGTTCATGTTCTGTACTTTTTCATGGAACAGAACCCAGTCTTCCTCAAAGGTCTACGTATGTTCTGAAATGTGTTGTGAGATGGAATTCTACGAGATGGATATTACAACAGTCCTACCATTACCATTGCAAAAACCTGCACAGAATGCAACATCAGCATATTCTTCATTTATAAATACTTCAGGAAATTTGAATGGGACATAATACAAATATACAAGCACATCAAAGGCTGCACAGTTATAGTGTTTAACTCAATAAGGGTGTCAAATCAACCTATAATTTATAGGTTATTTTTTGCTTCAAATCACCTCTAGAACGTACTCTTGAAGTTTTGCCAATATGTCACAGAATACTCTGTATATTTCACATAGTACATACAATTTGTATGCTGGTCCACTCTCTCCCTTTCAGAAATCAAAATAGATGAAATAAAGTTATATTAAATAAAGAAATACAATTAATAGGAATAGGGGTGCTATGTGGTTGCTCATTTAATGGAAATGAATTAAGAAAGTAACACTAACATACCACTTGAAAGATGCAGTTGTTTTACTAAAAACATTGCAACTACACTGAAAACATCTCAATAGAAATACTTAAGCCAAATACTAAGCTTAAGTGTTTAAGCAGGCTTAAACACTTAAGCTTAGTATTTGGCAATGTTTTGAGAAGTCACTGGTGTCAGGCTGAAGAGTTAGAATAATAGCTACAGTTAGAAGTTAATCAGAGTAAATAAGATTAATGGATTATTATATATCTAATTACATAAATGATGGAGAAACAATCAGGTTACTCTTTTGGAGGATAGGGGAAAGGGATGGCCAACTTAAGAAACACTACAAATACACAAGCAGAACAAGAGCCACACACTTATGGTGCTTAACTCAAACAATGGTGTCAAATCAAGTTTACAGGATATTTTTTTGCCCTCGAATCACCTCTAGAGTACATTCCTGAAGTTCCTCCAATATGTCAAAGGATACCTTGTAATTTTATTACTGGTATTTTAACTCAATTTAAGTGAGTTTCTTAAATTGACCATCCCTTCCTCCTACTCTACAGAAGAAAACTTAATTATCTCTCTCTCTCTCTCTCTCTCTCTCTCTCTCTCTCTCTCTCATTTATGTAATTAGATATATAGCAACCTTTGTAATCTTATTCAATGACTTCCAATTAATTTCTAACTATAACTATTATTCTAACCAAACCTGCAGGTCTGACAACAAGAGTGACTTTTGGAAATATTGCCAAATTGCTTATGAGTTTATATTGGGGTGTTTTCAATGTAATTTTAACGTTTTCAATAAAATAACTTAATTTCTCCCACAGTATATTAGTGTCACATAATTCATTCCCAAAATGAAATAATTCCAAATTAAAGTTAGAGAAAAAAAAAAAAGTGTGTTATATGTATTCTAAACCCCATGTAGAAAGAATCCAAATGCCTCTGGGGGGGGGGGGGAATTGCACTTTAGGAGTTGATGTCCAAATGATTTCTGAATAATAGCAAAATAACAAAAGCCATAAAAATTAAATATTATTAAGTATTTTTTCATTTTTAAAAAGTCTGGTTGAGTAATGAAATGCACAAGTATGTTGCAGTACTAACTGTGTGTGTGTGTGTGTGTTCTTAACTAGTGACCAAAATGCAAGTTGGGAACACAGAAAGTAAACAAATTTCAGTGAATTTACTGCATTCATTATACAGGACTTGACTTTAATTTAAAAAATATACTGGTTTTACCAAGAGGTCATTTACAAACAGTTGCATCAACTGTTCTTAATATCACAGCAAAAGTTTCCAGTTCAATTTTTTATGATTTCTTCAAGTGCAGACTCCAAGCAGAAATTTATAATAAAAATAATTTTTTACAAGTATAGCAAATGACTTAAAACAAAATAAAAACAAAACTAATACTACACATTTTATATATTAATATACATTAGCAATATGCATAATACAGCCGACTGATGATTTTTTCTAAAAATAGTGTGCATGCACTGTGTTAAATAAATACCAAAATGCCTTCAGTACTGCTTATATGAAACTTTTTTCAAGTGCAGTAAATCTCTTGCTTTCACAGACCTCAATTTAATTAAATTGAGAAATAATGGACATGTCCACAGAACCAGGATTTTTGTTCCTGTGACATAACTGACGGTCTGATAGTACTTATCTGAAAATACTTTTGCAATAAAGCAGGGAGCCAGGAATTTCCTCACTATCACTTTCCATCAGCCTGATGAGCATGTAATGCATTGGTAGGGAGTCGTGAACTTTCACAGAGGGTACACGGGACCCTTTGAGACCCCAGATATGCTTTAATCAGTTTCCACTATCACTACATAACACTGAAAAATTTCAAGCTCTTCCGCTCAACAAATAAGAAATAAAATGCTGTATTAAAACATTTAATGTTTTTCATTTAATAGTACTACATTTTATAAGATTCTAGCAACTTCAGCAACTATTTGTATTTCCTACAATCTGATAAAGCAAGGTTTTATTGAAATAACATTTGAATAAAAATGAAAATACATTTTTATACAGTAAAATCCTCTTACAACAACTACTGTTTGTTTAAAAATATTTGACTATAATGAAAATATATTCCAGTCTAAGAAAACTTAAGGGTAAGTTGCTATAATGGATAAAAAAGTGATTGAGTGAGAGAAGGCAGAGGGTGGTAATCAACGGACGCTGCTCTTCGTGGACTAATGTCATTAGTGGAGCCCCCAGGATCTGGACCCATTGTTCTTAAGTGTATATATCAATGAAGGTGTATGAGGCTTAAGTTATGCTACTGCAACAGGATCTAGAAAAGTTAGGCATGTGGACTGAGAAGTGGCAACTGAAGTTTAACATTGACAAATGCAAAGTACTGCATATGTGTAGAAGTAACCACAGAGGAATGTACCAACTGTGTGGTACTACACTTAGGGTGGTGGAAAATGAAAATGATCTGGGAGTAATTGTGCAGTCAGATATGAAGTTTTCTAAGCAATGCAGACAGGCTGGAAGAGCAGGTCATGGGGTTTTGTCAATGATATACAGAAATTTTGCTAGAAGAGAAAAGGAGGTGATTATCCCTCTGTATAAGGCAATGGTCAGGCCATGCCTCATTTTAGGAAGGATGTAGATTTCTTGAGCGTGTACAGAGAAGGGCAACAAGATTGGTGAGGGGAATGAAGGGATCCTCTTCCATCTGTCATTGTGGAAGTTGATAGCTTAAATAAATTCAAGGAGGAACTGGATTGGTTGTGTGAAATTTTTTTTTTTTTTTTTTTTTGGCTGATGCTACATAAGGTCATACGCTTGCTTTCTTGCATCACATGCCTCTATTGCTATTACTACTAACTATTGCTATCATTAATAACTGAACTCTGTAGATTTCATTTAAATGAAATTAGCTATGAAAAATTCAGTAATTATTTTAAAGTCCACCTATCCACAAAATGTGCTGCAGTATGAAGAAAGGAAAACTGCTTGTGAAAGTCAAGAGTGGCACGGAAACAAATAAAAAAAGAAAAATGAAATGCTAAGATCTTATGCTTAAATTAAAAAAAAAAAAAAAAAAAAAAAATGGAAGCTTTGAAAGCTGACAAAAGAATTTGACACTACACCAGCTATATTATATTATATTAATCATATTCTGAAGGACTCTGCCCAAAAGTGTAGGGGAAATACGAAAATATCAAAAATTATTTATTTTCTCCAATAAACTAAAGTATACAGAGGAAAAATACACAAGGCTAAATAAAATATGTATAGAGGTAAAATTAAAAATTCCATTTACATTTTCACTTTTATCTTTATTTTATCAATTTTTAAACATAAAAACTGCTTAATAAAAAGTAGAGTAAACACAGGATTAAAACAAATAGTAGCTCTTGGCAAAACAGGATGTCTTTGGTAACCATAAAATATAGAATAATGTTACAATAAATAGATAAATGAAGTGGTACCAGGGCAGGATGGAAAGGTCATATAACCAGTAAGGTAATCATGTAATGTCCTATTATGACATCTCTCCTTTTGGGCAATGATCTGCTCAAGAAGGGAGATGGAGGAGGAGGAGAGGGGAGGAATATCTGGACTAGAAGAAAAGTAATTTCATGCAGTCTACTAATAGTAGGTATTGGAGGTATTTAATGTGAAAATAAAATAAATTCAATGGCTGATAACTGATGTATGTATACTAAATATATATAGTAGTTTATCTTTCTTTTATTGACTAATAATTTTAATTATTGTTATATCCAAAATGAATGTAGTATAGTTTAAATGAGTTAGAGTTGCCAGTTTTGCAATTATTACTGTAAATATTGTGTACGGGGTGTACCAAATTCAGGGCACATATTAAAATAAAATATACAACATCTTGAAAAATATTACATTTAGAAAGCTACTTTTTTGATTGTTTGTTGCAGGAAGAAATAAAGTTTTAAATGCAACGAGAGATAATACATTCCTGAAAAGTATCACACTTGGCAAGACCACGGCTGACAAGAATAAGGACCTACAGAAAACAGGAAGAAGAATTTTTTTTATTTGTGATACAAGCACAGAAAATTTCATTTTCCATTAAACAACATACAACCAATATCACTGACAAATACAATCAGGAAAAACAAAAACAAGGTGATGGAACAGATTACTTACATACATTCATTTTCAGCACTTATTTAACATTTAACAAATATGGTAATCTTCCAAGTGTTACAAAAAAAAGTCCAAAATAAGCAGGAAAAATGTAAATGTTAGTCAAAAACACAAGAAATTCATCGAGGAGGCTATGTCCATGTGCAACACTGTATATATATGTATCATGCCAACTAATGGTTGGCATCCCGACCACCAACAATTTTTCACTGACTGCCAAGTGATCCTAAGAATTTGCACATAAAGTGATTGTTTTAGTTTTGCATTTTTATAAATTTATAAATATAAATTTCCTTAATTTGATGTGTAAATTAAGGGTTCAACTTAAAAACTGATCATGCATTATATTTGAATGCAACCTTTCTTCACATTATTATTATTAAATCTTTTATTGTACGTTACTGTCTTTTACAAAGACAGAAGAAAGCATAGTAATAGTACATACCCACACAGCCTGAATAATTGCAGAGGATTTAACCTAAATAAGTATTATGTAATAAAAAGAAATAAAACTGTATTGTAATATTTACTTGATGTTTTATTAATTTTATGCCAAATATTTTTTATTTTATTAATTTTGTAATGCATCCATGATGAAACTGACTTATTAGAACTTCAGCAAAAAGAGATCTGGGGGGGTTTCTATAAAGATGTTGGGGGGGAGACTCCAGAACCAGTGCTCCATGATCTTATTTTTAGGGCCTCTACAAACATGTGAATCAGGATCCCAGACTTAGGTAGTCTGGGATCCTGATTTAATAATGGGATCTGGGATCCTAAACCACCATTGCCACCTAGGCCTGTCCATGTTTTCTATGGAAGACAGGAGCAATAATTGTCAGGTTATTTTGTTTCAGGAGACTGAACTGAACATGGTTCAGTTCTGCTTCCTTAAACAAAATATAAAGACATGCTTTTTTTGTGCGTGTAATTCTTATTTGCATAAAAAATGTGTAAAATATACAAACATAAAACCATGCATTGGAGAGAATTCCTGCACATCCTAAAATGGGGCTTTCAAACCTGTATGCGATATTCAAGATACAGCCTAACCATTGCATTATATAATGGGATGATTACCTCTTTGTCCCTGCTGGCATATTTTCTGTATAACATTGACAGAACTTCATGGGCTGTTTTAGCTGTCTGTCTGCAGTGCTTAGTTGTTTCATTGTGCATTAGTTTTAAATGGTTTTTTACTCACTATTTATATCAGTCATACTTCTACAAAATCAGCTAAGAGTTGAGAATTTTTTTCCCTGCTCATGTATATCAATCAGGTGCTAGTTTTAATTTTGTTTATCATACACCTATAGTATATTACTGTTTAAAGTTATGGTCGTAGTACTGTATTGTCTTACTAAATCAATATTAAAAATAGCACGATTTCCTTTTTAAGTGACAACTCTAAAGTGAGCCACTTAAAAGAAGTTCTTTTTGTTTTCGATATTGAATACATAGCATATTTTAATCTCTCTCTCTCTCTCTCTCTCTCTCTCTCTCTCTCTCTCTCTCTCTCTCTCTCTCTCTCTCTCTCTCTCTCTCTCTCTCTCTTTCTTTATGCTCTTCAGAAAATACTTATCACTGATAAGATAATATGATATGACTTTTTTTTTTTTCAACTTGGAGGGACTTTGCACAGGAAATGTATATTGAAATTTTGGCTTTTGTAGTTGATCATGTAAAACAGTTGCAGAACTCGTTTTTGACTAACAGATGTGATTGATTTCCTGAATTTTTGATCTGACATAGTGGGCTGACTATGTTTGAAGGTTTAAACCTTGTGTTTTTTAAGGTCATTGGGTCTTTCAAATCAAGACCCAAAACGAGTAATCACAATCAGTAATTACAACTGAGCCAGATGATATTCTTAACATTAGTCTAAAGGTCAGAAGTTTATTTTAAAAGCCCTAGTTAGCTTATTTAATTCATCTGCTAGGTATTCTCTCTTTCTTCCAAGCTGGCCCTCCTTTAGAGTAGCTCCAATCCCTGAAAACAATTCTACTGGTACATTAAAGGATTTAAGACCTATTGCAATTAGGATATGTACTCTTTTTTTTTTTTTTTTTTTTTACTGATTGTTCTTGAATTTGTATAAAACTAAATACATATAGGGAGATTATAAAACCACTCTATAAATCAATTGTCAGACTAACTAGAATATCATGTTCAGATATGGAAACTACACTTCAACACAGACAAAACTTTTTGGGGAAGTCCAAAGAGAGAGGTGACACATATGGTGAGATGGACAAAAGGGTGTTTATACAGAGAAAAAGTCTGAATACTTGGGGGTTTAAAAGACACTGAGAAGGGGTTAATAAAATGAAAGAAACTGAAATTTTCATGAATCAGGAGTCGTAAATTCAAGCTAAACGGTTGGGGACAGAGCAGATTTTAGGAAATTTAGTCAGACAGTTGTTAATCATTAGATTACATTGTCACATCATGGATTGAAGAAACACATGTATTTTTTTTTTTTTTTTTGACTTGCAGCAAAAGCCTAACTTTCTTGGCACTGTATGGTCAAGAGATTTTATTACTATTAGCAAATTAAGGTGTGGATAAATATATATGATATTAAACATGATATATATATATCTATGATATTAAACATGATATATATATATATATATGATATTAAACATGGAGTCACATTCCCCAAGGGGCTCATATCTGGTGAGTTTTCTCTTTTCTTGGTGATTCCCTTCTACTTCTGACTCTTGTTTTCTCCCCTCTCTCTCTCTCTCTCTCTCTCTCTCTCTCTCTCTCTCTCTCAGAGTAACTCAATTTTTTTTTTTTTTTTTTTGGCCAGTGCAGCATAAGCCTCAGGCTTCCTTGCACCATATGGCTAATAATAATAATAATAATTACACATATAGAAGTTGAAAAACTGAAAATTAATTTGTGTATACTAAAATTTATGCATTATGTTTGTAGACAGCTTATCGATTGCTTAGAATTTAACAATTTATTTTTTTGAATGAAAACCCCAAACAAGAAAGCTATAAGAGCCTATAGTCCTTAGAACTGTATGTGGGTTAAAGGCTGAGAAGAGAAAGAAGATACTTGTTGATATTATAATTGAATTTCTGTAGCTTGTAATTTTCAGAAAATACATGTGAAAGGTTGTTCCAGAAAATGGAAGTTGAAGGAATAAATGAGGAAGAAGAATAGTTGGTTTTGTGAGTTTGAAGTTGGGCAGTAAAAGGATGTTGACTTGTTGTTGCATGTGTTCAGACTGGTTTGAAAAGAGAGGGGGGGGGGGAAAGACAGGTCTGACGTAGCAGTGGTCAGGTGCATGAGTGCAGTAGCACCCACTCTTTGAGTGGACTGGAGTACAAGCCCGTGACCGCTAAAATAAGATTAACATCTGTATTGATTGATTTATTGTAAATTTCACTGACCTGGCAGTTGTGCTGGAGTATAAACAAGAACAATTCAGAAGAACAGTGCTCATGGAAGTATCTACAGAAACGGCATCCAGCAGAAAGAGAATGTCTATGAGACAGAGATTGTAGAGACTTTGTTAGAGGTGGGTCATTAATTAACCTAACTGGATTCTGGAAGCTTGAAAGGTTTTGGGGCACCACCGCAACAGACGTGGGAACAATATTCTATGGTAGGACAGATTTGAGGTTTGTATAGAGTGAGTAGTTTAGAAGAAAAGCAACATCGAGAGTGAAAGAGAAAACTCAATTTTTTAGATGCACAGGAAGCATCGAGAGGAGAGATTAGAATTCAGGGTTATCCCCAATAGAGATATGTGATCCTGTCAGGAAATCTGAGAGTCATCAAAGACATAGGAACAGAAGGATCCTTTTTGCAAGATATGACAGGACTGAGTTTTAGAAGGATTGAAATTAACTAAGTTATCTTTGTCCCATTGTAGAATTATTTGGAGAGCAGCATTTAAGGAATTGGTAGTGGATATTAGAGAAGTTGCAGCTGTTTTTGCAGGGCATGGTTTCTCAAACTGGAAGGCATAACGTGCTATCATCAGAAAAACTATGGATAGGATTTCCAGTCAATGGAAGAAAGTTGTTAATACACAAGGAGAAAACAGTGGGAGAAAGAATTGAACTTTGAAGAGCACTAGCATTAGTGGAGAAGTTAGAAAACAGAGAGCCACCTACCATCATCCACAGTGAGTGGTAAGGAGAAAACTAGATACCCAATTATAAAAAAATTATAAAAAATATCAAATCATAAGATGAAAGCATATTTAGAAGACCTTTATGACAGCCAAACATGATCAAAAGCATTTGAAATGCCAAGAGCAACTGCTTCACTTTCACCTTTTCCATTGAATTTATTCACATATGCCAGTATATCACCTGGCTCAAGGATTGCCAGTAAGGATTCCATGATCAGATAAAGGTTTCTAGATAGTTCAGATGTTGGCAGTTAATGGATTTCTCCATTACTTTAGAAAGAGTAAAAGTAAGTGCAATGGGAAGATAATTAAATGGGAGGGATTTGTGATCTTTTTAGAAACTGGCTGGATATGAGCACATTTACAAGTGGAAGGGAAAACACCAGTGGAATAAGAAAGTGTAAAAAGGCAATAAGGAGTAAACTCAGGAGCACAGATTTTGAGAACATGTGGAGAAATACTATCAGGATGTGGCACTTTCTTGGCATCAAGACTGTTCAAAATTCTTCTAATATCCTTTTGACAGAAGATCACAGGAGGCATTAAATGGAGTGTGCTGGGAATGGTAGGATCAGATTTATCCTCAGCTGAGGTGGCTCAAGAACACAGGTTTTGAGAACAAGTGGAGAAATCCCATAAGGACCTGGAGCTTTCTTGGCATCAAGACTATTCAAAATTCTTCTAGCATGTTAAATTATTGAAAGCAAAAGGGAAGGATGGTGTGAAGCCCAAAGACACCGAATTTGAAAATAATGATGCAGATTATCTGATTAATGATAATGATTAACTGGATAAGCTCAAAACACCCATTTTTCAGATGTTCTTTATAATGATATTTCCATTACACAAATTATTACTGGCAAGTAATAAGAACATACAATAAAACCTCATAAATCTAGCATTAAAAACTCCGGAATTATTTAGCATGTTTTCAAAAATTTTTCAAAAAAATAAAAATAAAAACCATTGTATAAGTTCTGTTTCATTAATTTACATACTATCTCAGGAATTTTGCTAATGTTCTCTAAAGTAGAATGTAGTGAACATTAAAAACTGGAATTCTCTAGCACTTTTTGTTTTTCATTGAGTGTTATGTACTATCTCTGGAATTTTTAATGTTCTCCAAAGTAGCATGTTTTTTAATATCAATAAATTTTTTTGATGCAAGTACAACTACTGTTATTGCAAACTGCACTTCATATAAATAAATTTCAAAGAAGGGTAGTGTGTGTGTTTGTTAAACTTAAAGTTCACAATGTGATGCTAAAAAAAGTCTCATTAATGTGTGCAATTCTCAATTGTGAGCAATAAATTCTTGTTATACCATTGTGAGTTAATATTAGCAGAACAGATCAACAAAGATTGGAAAATAAGCTTGAGTTACCAAAGGACTCATTTCTGTATGTTTTGCAGTTTTGACACCAGTCATAAACCAAGGAACTGATTTATATAGAAATTCCTGAGCAAACAGTGAATAAATAAAATTACATCCTTATAGGCAAACAGGACTACTTGCAGTGGCAAGGGATTAGATAATTAGATAAAGAAGTCATTTGAAAATTGGATGTAGTTATGTTGGAGGCAAGAGAACAGTAAGAATGGGCAACAACTGATGATAAAATGACACTATAGGATTGAAGGGGAATATTTTAATGCAATAGTTGAAATTAAATAAATTGTCATATATTACAGCATCAATTTTCAATCATGGAGATCATTCTGCTCCCACTGAATACTGATACTCAGTACTAAGGCTTGGGCTTAGAAATAAATAAATACTGTTATCCATGGTTAGTATTCGTATTAGTGGTGTAGCGAAGCAAAGCTTATGATGATGCAAGATAACTTTGCAATCTTGCATCACTTCATCTGCCCATTCCTTCCTAAGTTGCTAATATCTTCTCTCTTTTTTTTTTATTTTATATTTCATACAGCATCACCTGAACTGGCAAATCTACTATATATCTAAAAAAATCAGAAATACAGCTGTTTTGAAGATAATGGCTTCTCATCAGTGAGTGAATGTATGTCAAACTGTAAATAATGTATTTATTTATAATTCATGTATTTATTAAATGAACAGCCAAGTGGTGTATGGAAGTAAAACTACTCTTTAATCAAATGCAGTAATGAGTATCAAATTATTTCATGACAGTTGAGAATGTGATGTGAAAACATGGATATAAGGCTTAGCTACTAAGGCTTAGCTTAAAAATGACCAAACAAAGAACCCATTATTTAGAGGAGATAAGAATACAAATAATCACATTTATCTACATTAATGAATAGAAATCTGGATATACAGGGTGATTCACTACCAGTGCGACAAACTTGCAGGAGGTGTAGGGGGCACAAAGACGAATCGGAATCACATAGCATTGCAGGGTTTGAAATGCCTTTGTCATGCGGTAGAGGATGTTGAATGGGAGGTCGCGTGAACAGCGATCCCACTGGAAGTCAGCATTTGCGAACCAGTTCCCGAGGCAGTAGGATGGACGAGTATTCAAATGTTGAACTGGCCGACATGCACCTCGCGTATGGAGCTGCGGACTGTAACGGGCACGCCGCTCTGCGCTTGTACCAGGAACGTTTTCCGCACAGGTGTGCTCCTCATCATACAATTTTCGCACGTGTGCACAGAAGGTTACGTGAGACTGGTTGTTTCACGAGAGGTACCATGAATCGAGAGCGAACGACGAGGACGCCAGACAAAGAGAAGAATGTCCTACATTTTGCAGAAGGCAATCTGAGTACGAGTACTCGAGCGATAGGCCGATTGGGTATTTCCCAAACCACTGTATGGAGGACTTTTTTTACTTGGTTTCTTCAACAGAAATGGTTTGCAAATGTTGATTTCCAGCAGGATCGCTGTTCATGCGACCTCCCGTTCAACGTCCTCTACCACATGACGAAGGCATTTCGGACCCCGCAATGCTATGTAATTCCGATTCGTCTTTGTGTCCCCTACACCTCCTGCACGTTTGTCGCACTGGTAGTGAATCATCCTGTATATATAAAATTTATAATGAAGGACAATAAAAGACAAACAACACATTAGCTAGCACTGAAATTGTTCTCAACACCTCAAATATCAATGGGGTGCTTTCATTTCAACTTTCATATATTGGACCTCAGTTATGCTTCAATATCTGAGATAAGAACCACTTATATAAGAAGTGAATCTCAAATATTGAAGCATAGTTCAGGTTTGTGTATGAATGCTATTGATGAATATTGGAAAATGAGATGACTTTGGAAAATGTAATATAAAATCATATATTTGATCAAAAGGAAAAACAAACAAATGAAACAAACAAACAAACAAACAAAAAACAAAAAAACCTCCTCCAAATTACAAATTTTTTTTTTTTCAATTTGTATTAACATATGAAAAATAAAATGTTGGCCGTCTATTTTTTTTTTTTTACATATGTATCACAGTATATTTGTGGATAATGGAAACTTTAATCTGTACTGTATTATTTATTATTAATTTTATTTATTACTAATTTTAAAGCTGATATTACTACCTCTGTATGTCAGAAAAAAATTCAGTAGAACTTATTTGAATAAATAATTCTGATATCAAATTACAGTATCAGTACAACAAAATTAACCTGTTCTCAAAGAAGCTTATTGTAACAGGATTTTACTTTGTTATTATTCTGCTTTAACTTTCACCCTAAATTTATTACCATAACATCCTGTTTATACTCTGACATGGCCACATAAGCCAGAGGAGTTTACAACTAATCATTTTAAAAGAATATTATTATTAACAGCAGAGACATAACTAGTGGCCCCAGCCACAGGAACCAATTCACTGTATGTGCCAAATGGAGTTATAATTTATTTTTAAAACACAATAATCATTATAATTATTAGTTAATTACAAAAAACATGTGATTTTTATGTAAAAAGTGTCATTTTATGGATAATAATAATTATGACTTAATTATATTTATGAAAACAAAGGTGCATTTCTGATACTTGGCCATAGGCATCAAAATTCCTAGTTATGCTTCTCACTAGCAGTATTTAGTGGTCACAGAGAAAATGACCAAGGTCAATTCAAATGAATGTACTATTGTACTCTCACATCACCCATTCAGCTATGTTAGACTTATTCAATAAATAATTCAGAGGAAATATTCCTGAAGTGGTGTGCAGCTTTCTACCACTTCAGAAATGTTTATCATGATACAGTTTTCTATAATATTTTATAGTTTGGTATAAGGTGATTCTAAATTAGATATATTCCTTATGAGACAACCTCTGTGAGCAAATCCAAAAAATGCCTAATCAACGTGTTATCAAAGACACTTTTTATACTAGTGGCCAAAGTATATTCCCGCATATGGGATATACTCTGAATAGAACAGAATGGATAGGGTAGCGAAGTTAGAACTGGTCATGATAATGATTGACTTTCAAAGTCAGCATGACAAATAGCAAGCTATATATTTTCCTAAAGTACAATAATATGAATCTGGCTCTTGAAGTGAACAGCATTCCCAGAAGTGAACAATGCTATGCGTAGTTCACTTCTGGGAATGCTGTGCATCTCTCTCTCTCTCTCTATTAGGCATATTACTGAAGACTACACTTAGGTGGAATTATGGGATATCACACTCATGCATATGATTGCAATGATGGTTTACAGTTTAATCATCTACTGTAATACCTTTTTTTTGAAAAGTCAAAAAATGTGAATAAAAACAATATTATAACAGATATGACGCCAACATTATTTCCATACTCCACTGCATGCATGAATGAATGAATTTCTATTTCACGAAGTGGAATATGGAAATCGCATGGTATCATATTGCTAGAATGTAAATACAATATTAAAGAATGGTTTTGGTGCATAGTTTGCTGTCTCTTGTTGATTGCATTTCAAAGTCAGATTTGTCCTCTTAGGTTAAACTCAAAAGAAATGTATGTAAGAATTATCTGTTTGCTGTGTGTGGATGCATGCTATTTCTGACAAATAATTTTCATTCCAAATTTGTATAAATTGTTTTAGATTTATGTTATGCTGATAAGCAAATTCACGCACTAATTAAAAAATAGGCACATAAAGGTGAAATTCAACATGAACTCTATAAAGGCAGAGCACACCACTACTTTTATAATATTCAGTATCAAATAAAATATTTTGAAATTCAGCTCTTATTAGAGATTTCCTTTCTCTGATATAAAATGTTTTTCAAACTACAGATTTTTAAAAGATTTACTAAATTCCTGAGATATTTACCCCTGGAAAATAATGAAATCAAATATTACTTATTTCAGATGTAAAAATTTCAACTATGATTACACATTTAGGGTATCAATACAGATTAACTGTAAAAAGTAAATGAAAAGAAACAAATAAATAAAAACATAAATTCTATAATATATAAAATCATGACAAGAAAAATATCCCTCAGATGCTTCTCTGGTACTAAAGTATTTAATTCCTGAGTATGAAAAATAACATCCAGGGGAAAAATGTCTCTCTCTCTCTCTCTCTCTCTCTCTCTCACACACACACACACACACACACACACACACACACACACACACACACACACACACACATTAGAAGTTAACATTGAAAACAATATAACAAATAAGACATCTGACACAAAGATCCTCCTAAAATATATATAAATTTTTGAGAGCCAATAACAGAGCTTCAAAAGTGGAATTCATTGCTTTAAATATTACCCGAATGGAGTAGTTTTTGAATAATAATTAACACATCTTTAATTACAAGGCAGGAAGTAAAATTAGTCATCCACTCAAGTACACTTCTTATCTCGATACCAAGTCTAATATAGTATCACAATACAATTGTACTCTTGCAAATAATGGTCCTACTTTATAAGTTAATGCAAAAGAAGCACCCCTTCAGTTAAATTATAAACATTACGGATCTTGTAGATGATGTCATTGTGGCAGGTCCTAAAATAAATAAATAAAAATAGTAAGTAAATTATACAATATTTTAAAATTACTATCAGAATATTAAAATTAAATTATAAACAGCAATACCTCTACTTCCCAGCCCTCATTTGCTCCTGCTAAATGATAGTGTTGCTTTCTTAGTCCAGCTAGCTTCATTCTTTCTTTAGTTAGAGAGTTCTCTAATTCTAGAACACGAACCTATAAGTAAAATGCAATGGCATTAAAATATTTGGCTCCATAAAAAGGGATGAGTGAAATAACCAGAAAAAGCAAATGATGTAAGGCCATTCACTAAAATTGCAACTCAGCATAAGAGAGAACATTAATAGGTACACCTTAGTACACAGTATAAAATATGCAACTTGACTTTCTCCAGTCCAACTTTCCTAACAGTGAGGTAATTTTCCTTGGTGATTTAATGTTCACAACTCCAGCTGGCTTCGGTTTTCTAGTCACACCAAAGCTGGTTGAGATGCTGAGGCTTTTTCAATTACTAATGACCTTGCACAGATTGTTCATTTACCTACAAGAATACTGGACAATCCTAATCATACAGCCAACACACTTGATCTTTTTCTCACAAACAACCCTTCTAAGTACACGGTCGAAGTGAGAGAGGTCCTTTAGGCACCTCAGATCACAACTTGGTGATTGTCTCTTCTCCAATGGAGCCTTTATCCCATGGCTATTCCCAACCTCATATTGTTTGGCATTATAAGAATGCAAAATGGGATGATATGTGAGATTTATTTTCTTCTTTACCTTGGTCAGATTACTGTTTCAAAACTTCTGATGTCAACGTTTGCTCAGATCATGTCAGTGAAATTATTCTCATAGCAATGGAATCCTTTATCCCACAATCCACTTTAAAATCTCATCCTTTATCTAAACCTTGGTTTTCCAACAAATTTGCTAAGGCTGTTCAAGAGACGAACGTTGCATATCGTAATTAGCTTGTTTCTAATTCTTCAGTTTCATTTTCTGCCTACACCAAAGCTCGCAACAATTGTAAAGCAGTTATTAATCAGTCCAAACTAGAGTTTGAACAGGCTAAGAGTAGAAAACTTGCTTCTTGCCCTAATGGTAGCTGAGCATTCTGGTCTCTCTGGCTAAAGCTATTGGCTGCAACTTTTGCCCATCTTTGCTCCCACCTCGGTCCAAACCAGATGGTTCTGTTGTCACTTCAGCCAAGGATAAAGCTGACCTGCTAGCATCCCATTTTCCTTCCAACATCTATTAATGATCTTGGTAAAACACCTCCCACCATTCCCAACATGCTCCATTCAATGCCTCCTGTGGTCTTCCGTCAAAAGGGTGTCAGAAGGATTTTAACGAATCTGGATGCTAAGAAAGCTCCAGGTCTTGATAGCATTTCTCCACTTGTTCTCAAAACCTGTGCTCCTGAACTTACTCCTGTATTTTGCCACCTTTTTTCACTTTCTTATTCCAAAGGTGTTTTTCCTTCTGCTTGGAAATTTGTTCACATCCAAGCCAGTTCCTAAAAAGGGTGACAAATCCCTCCCATCCAATTACTTCTACTCTTTCTAAAGTAATGGAGAAATCAATTAACCGCCAACCCTTAAACTACCTAGAAATCTTCCATCTGATCAACGATCGCCTGTATGGATTTCGTCAGTGTCGATCCACTGGTGATATTCTGGTTTATGTTACCCATTTATAGACTAATTCAATGGAAAAGTTCGGTGAAACACAAGCAGTTGCTCTTGACATCTCAAAGATTTTCGATAGTGTTTGGCATAAAGGTCTTATAAACAAGCTTCCATCTTATGGTTTGTCAACTGTTTTTTGTAATTGGTTATCCAGTTTTCTCTCTGATCGCTCACTGAGGGTGATGGTAGATGGCTCTCTGTCTTCTAACTTCTCCACTAATGCAGTGTCCTCCAAGGTTCAGTTCTTTCCCCCACTCTTTTCCTCTTGTATATTAATGAGCTTCTTCCATTGACTGGAAATCCTATCCATAGTTTTGCCGATGATAGCACATTACATTCCACTTTCCATTTTGAGAAACCTTGCCCTGCTCAATCAGCTTCAACTTCTCGAAAATCTGCTACCAATTGCTTAAATGCCAATCTTCAGTCGGGCAAAGACAACTTAGTTCATTTCAACCCTTCTAAAACTCAGTCTTGTCTTATATCTCGCAAAAAGGATTCTTCTGCTTCTATGCTTATAAGTGACACTCCGATTTCTAGGCAAAATGATACATCTCTTTTGGGGATTACCCTGACTACTAATCTCTCTCTTGGCACAAGCACATTACAAATATTACTTCCTCTGCATCTAAAAACCTTGGTTTTCTCTTTCGCTCTCAGTGTTACTTTTCTTCCAAACAGCTGTTCACTCTGTACAAATCGCAAATCTGCCCTGCCATGGAATATTGTTTCCACATCCAGGGTGGTGCCCCCAAAACCTCTCTCAGGCTTCTTGATTCCATTCAGAACGGGGCAGTTTGGTTAATTAATGATTCATCTCTAACAGTCTCTCCACTCGCTATCTCATAGATGTACTGTTTCTGCTGCATGCATTTTCTACAGATACTTCCATGCGTACTGTTCGTCCGAACTGGCTTCTATAATTCCCGCTCTCTCTCTCAAAGCAGTCCGAACACATGCCTCTACAAGCCAACATCCACTTACTGTTCAACTTCAAATTCACAGAACCAACTTTTCTTCTTCCTCGTTTATTCATTCAACTGCCGTTTTCTGGAACAACCTTCCTTCGTACGTATTTCCTGAAAATTACAGTCTACAGAAGTTCAAGTCCAATGTCACCAAATATCTGCTTTTGTCTTCTCCACCTCCAACCCAAGCGCAGTACTAAGTACTACAGGTTCTAATACCTCTCGTGTTTGGGGTTTTCATAAAAAAAAAAAAAAGTGCCGGCACTCAACACAACAACACACATACTTACACACCTACACACATACACTTACTGGTCTTTGCCTTTGCCTTTGCCTTTACAGATATTACAGCGGCATATAGGGGGAAAACTTGGATACCGAAATTAAAAAAAAGCACACTTTGACTTATCTTGGACATGTCAGCTGTAGCAATGATAAATGGTGGGAAGTCAAGGGAAGAATAAATTTCAGATAGACAGCATTCAGGAAATATAGTCACATACTGAGGAGCAATATCTCAATTTGTCTGCAATGTAAAATAATGAACCAATGTATACTCCCCACCATGACTTATGGAAGTGAAACTTGGGCACTCACCAAAAGAATGGAAGAGAAGCTGAAAACTATACAGCGAAGAATGGAATGAATTATATTAGGAATCACTGTTGGATAAGAAGAGAAACACATGGATTAGGCAGCAAACACAAGTAAAGGACATTCTTATCAAAACTAAAGAACTGAAATGGTACCCAAGAGGAGCTAAAATAAAACCTACCTAGAAGACAACAACAGAGATGGAAAGATGAAATTCAAGAGTTCGTGGGTTGAAAATGGCTGATGATGATGCTGATTTCTGAATAAATGAATAGTGAACAGACAAGCAACACATTCACTTAAAATATGTTGCTTAGTTGTTGCAGCTCTGCTGCTTGCACTTGCCAAAAAAGGCATCTGTCAGAAGGGATACTGTGGCTCCTTATCCTGAACTCCTTCTGGATGATTTTTAAATTTAATCTTTCAGAAGGAGGTAAAATTAAGCCTAAAACTGCAGTTAGGCCTCTGTGGCCATGAGACTGAGGAGATCATATTTTCAGAGGCAGAAGGGACATTGTGGCTTCCTATCCTAAATTCCTTTTGGAGGTAAAATTTAGCCTCAAACTGGAATCAGGCCTGTCTAACCATGAGACTGAGAAGATCATATTTTGAGAGGCACAGGGTAGTGTGTCTGTCAAAGTATCTACTTTCTGACATACAGGATTAGATGATGCTGCTGCACATTAATATGCTCTCCTTTCATATCGGGCTTATCTTTTTTATAAAAGAAAGTTTTTATAAAATTTTTTTTATAGAGTGGATGGGTAAGGGGTGATAAATTTAGATAGTAGAGTGGCTAGTGAGGTTAAAAGGGGTTAAAATATAAATAATGTTATATTTTACTGTAAAAAATACGGCGTTTGGTAACACAGATGGAATCGGTGAGCAAGTGTAAATGGACGATTTCAATTTGTCCCTAAATTGCAATAAATGGAAGGAAAATGCACCACAGGGATCAAAACTTTTAAATAAACTAGTAGATTATTGACAGGAGGTAAGACTGAAACAAAACAGCTATTATACTATACGGTAGAATTGTGCATTGAAGACCCTAGCTTTGAGGAAATTTGAAAAGTTATTAAGTGCTTAAAGAACTTTAAAGCACTGGGAGCTGATGGAATAACTGCAGAGTTGCTCAAGAATGGTGGAGTGACACTATGGAGAAGAATACATAATCAGATACTATTAATATGGTCAGAGGAAAAAATCCTGGATGAATGGACAACTGGAACCATACAGCCGATCCACAAGAAGAGTGATAAACTGCTTTGCTCTAACTATAGAGGTATTGCATTCCAGAACATTACTTACAAGGTTTTGTCGGGAATTATTTATAATGGACTGTCAGCATATTCAGAGAAAATCATTGGAGAATATCAGTGTGGTTTCAGACCCAATTGCTCAACAGCTGACCAGATTTTCATCTTGAGGCAGATACAGGAAAAAACAGTTGAGTATAATATAAACTTATTTAACCTATATGTAGATTTCACAACCTTTGGATTCCCTCAACAGAGAGGAAATGATAAATGATCTCCTTCCCTTGGGCACACCAGCAAAGATTGTTAGGCAACTCTGGCTGGCTCTAAAGCAGTGGCGAGAATTTACAATGAGTTGACAACTCCTTTTGACATTAAGACTGGTATTAGACAAGGCGATGCACTTTCTACTGTGTTATTTAACTTGGTTTTAGAGGCGGCTGTCAGAAAATTAGAAGTGACTGGACACAGGCACAAAGACAGTGCAGGTCTGTGCATATGCTGATGATATTGCTATTATTAGTAGGACTAAAGGAGCATTGGAGGAAACAGTTGTCAGGCTGATAGTGAAGCACAAAGAAGAGGACTTAGGAAGTCCAGAGAATGGCAGATAATCTTGAAATTTAAGTGGCTTTTCGTTTGAGCATGTTCAGAATTTCACCTACCTACCTAGGTTCACAGACAAGTCAGTCCAACTGTATTACTAATGAAATTAAGTCTTGCATTCTGAGTGGAAACAGATGTTTCAATGCATATGGAAAACTAATGAAGTCCAGAGTATTAAACAGACATTTAAAATTAAGAATATACAAAAGCCTCATTAGACCAGTTGTGACATATGGCTATATCCTGAAAGAGGCCTCTGAGGTCGGGAAAACTCATATCTAGGAAATAAACTCATACACCGACCATGAATAAAATTTTACTGTAACTAAAATTTTACAAATAATATAAAAATAATAATATAAAATCAAAAACAAATTATTTACAATGATTGTATATTGCGGAATACTAAAAACTGTAATAAAAGATCATTTACAATAAAATAAGCTAAAATATAAAATTAAAAGCGCTCAAAACCTGGAGCTTTCGAGAGCGTCAGCTCTCTTCTTCAACAGTAATATGACTTCCTGCAACATCTCCTTAAATAGCAGATTCACGGTACCTCCACACGTGGTATTTCTCCACGTGGTTCAATCGGCACATGGTCAGAACCGGAAGAGGAAATGTCTCGGGTGCGTGGCAAAGAAAATCGTATCTTAAGTTCTTAATACAATTGTAATTAAGTTCTTAATACAATTGCAATTGTATTAAGTTCGGATGAACGATTTTCTTTGCCACGCACCCGAGACATTTCCTCTTCCGGTTCTGACCATGTGCCGATTGAACCACGTGGAGAAATACCACGTGTGGAGGTACCGTGAATCTGCTATTTAAGGAGATGTTGCAGGAAGTCATATTACTGTTGAAGAAGAGAGCTGACGCTCTCGAAAGCTCCAGGTTTTTAGCGCTTTTAATTTTATATTTTAGCTTATTTTATTGTAAATGATCTTTTATTACAGTTTTTAGTATTCCGCAATATACAATCATTGTAAATAATTTGTTTTTGATTTTATATTATTATTTTTATATTATTTGTAAAATTTTAGTTACAGTAAAATTTTATTCATGGTCGGTGTATGAGTTTATTTCCTAGAGATGTGACATATGGCTGTGAAGCTTGGATATTAACCAGTAAAGATGAGCAGTTGTTGAGCGTGTTCGAGCATAGAATTTTATGAAAAGCGTTTGTGCCCATACAAGATGTTGACGTCTACAAACTGACCATGAATAAACTCCCGAGGGGAAGTTATTGCCGCCACCACATTGACCCAAGGAGGCATGTCCACAACCTGGGAGCAGACTATTTCCAATATCCTGGACACAGTCTTCCACCCGGCTATACAACCAGAGACAACAGAGCAGATCCAACTCTGCTTAGAAAATGAAAGCTATCAAACAGCAACGACAGAACCTCACTTCACCATGGAGGAGCTCAAGAGTGCTGCCACCCTCATTAGGGGAAATAAATGCCCTGGACCAGACCTCTTGGAGCCCGAAATCATCAAAAAGACAGTACAGTGTTCCCTGAACCTGTTGCTCAACCTCTTCAACCTCTGTCTTCACTGTGGCACCTTCCCGACTTCGTGGAAGAAAGCAAACGTCAAACTAATCCTGAAAAATCCGACCAAACCACCACACCTTCCAGAATCGTACAGACCGATCGCACTTCTCACAGTTGCAAGTAAACTACTTGAACGCCTTCTCTATAGATGAATAGAGCAATATTATGACAGGGCTGGCCTGGCCTCACCCAACCAGTTTGGCTTCAGGCGGGGTCGCTCAGCCGTGGATGCCTTAATACACCTACAAGAACAAGTAACAAGATGCACCAAGAAGTATTTCCTTGTGATTGCCGTGGACTTTGCTGGGGCCTTCGATGCACTTTGGTGGCCAAGCATCTTGGCAAGGCTTCGGGTTGCTGGGATCCCAGGCAACCTCTACAGAGTCATCAAGAGCTACCTCACAAACAGATCCATCAGGATTGTTGCTCCCTATGGGACCCTCTCCAAGAATACATTTCGCGGCTGTCCACAGGGTTCGGTCCTTGGACCACTACTGTGGAACATAGTAATGGACTCCTTCCTAGCTATAGACCTTGACGAGGTAAAATTGCAGGCCTTTGCTGATGACCTCTTACTAACAGTGTCAGCGGACTCAAGGACACAACTGGAGGCACTGGCAAACCGGGCTCTGTCCACCCTTCAGGAATGGGCAAAGAAAAATCAACTTAGAATATCCCCTGCAAAGACAAAACTCCATTCTGCTCAAGGGGTGCCTCAACCTCAGGTGGCCTCCACAAATCAAGATTGACCAGAAAACAATTAAATTCTCAAAGCAGCTGAAGTAGCTAGGCATGATTCTAGATCCAAATCTATCATTTCAGGACCACCTGAAATATTTGCGTACAAAAGTCAGACGATACACTGCATTGGTTGTCAGAGTCACTCGCAGAGACTGGGGCCTAGACAGACGGGTGCTACGTCTTTTCTATAAAACCATCTTCACCCCAATAGTCACATATGCATCTGGCGCATGGTATCAAAAAGCCACAACTGTTGTCAATAAACGAATCATTGACTCGATTCACCGATCAATCCTTCTGACCATTACTCAAGCTTGCAGCACAGTGAGCACGCATGCCCTGCAAGTCCTTGCTGGTGTCCTTCCACTGGACTTAGAGATCATTCGACGGGGCCTCACGCACCACCTGGACAAGGGTATCCCACAGACATGTTTGGGATTCACCACCGACATCTTCAATAGCAAGACTATGGAAAAGAAAAAGCTGCATGCTCACCTGCTGCAGATGTGGCAGGATAGATGGGCCACCTCGCAAAAAGGCGAAATCACCAGAAAGTTTCTGCCCAACATTGGCCGAGTTTTTCCGAACTTCCCACCCTGGTTTTCCCCGGGCCTACAAGTCACATACCTATTGACAGGACATGGAGCTCTGAATGCAAAGCTATCCCTACTCGGAATACAGGAAGATCCCACCTGCACCTGCGGGGGGCTGGAGAGCTGGCAGCACCTCATGCATGATTGCCAGCTGTATGACGACCTCCGCAGCGCATTCATCACCAAAATACAGTATCTACCATACGGCCAGGAGTACCACATCTTGGACACCAAGGAAGAATATCAGGCTTTCTCCAGCTATGCACTGGCCCTGTTCACAAGACGGAGAGCTCTTATCGCAGCAAATCGCAATCAACAACTGACACAATAAGGAAATGAACAAACCTCGAAGGAAATCATCCCGTGGAAGACGCCTGAATCCAATGGTCTCCGATAATCAAGGCACTAAACCCTGAAGTGGACCTAAAGTTGAATAAATGAGAAATGACTCTATAAACAACATTGACGCAAACACCACATGGATGGGAAATGTCACAAGAAAGACCCCACAAACGCCGACAAGCAAACCCGGACCTTTTGACGGTAAAGACTGCAGAACGGACGGGAACCACCCCATGACCGATTATGCTTCGGTCCGATCGCTCCTGGAAACGGACTAGAACAACTAGCAGCTCCGCTGCCAAATGCTATATGGTGAGCTGAATGGGGTACCCTTACCCTATTCATCTTAAATTCCCTATCCCCAGCAGGAGGGAGAGGAGATATGCTCTGTTTCCTCCATCCCCTACCGACCCATCTCTTCACCTGGTGAGGCATGCGCCTGCCTCACTGACCACCTGGGGTCGCCTTCTCTATCATCCCCATGCTTCTGTCTTTCCCCCCCCCCAGTCTTCAGTCTCTTCCCCCACTCTAACTGTATACCTTATCCATGGCAGGGGGAGATAGCTCTTCTTCGTCTCCCCCACCCGCCATCCAAACTCCCCTCTGGTGTGGCATGGGTATGCCATACTGCCTAGCAGGGGTCATGTCCTCTATCGACCCCTTACTTCTACTTCTACCCCCCAGTCTTCAGCCTCCCCTTCCTCCCACTTTTATCTTTCATCTAACGTATAGCCCACACGTCTAAATTTAATAACAACAAAATTCTGCCCGACCTATTAGGCCTTTTAACACATCTTTCTAGCGTTCAACCCCAACCAGCAATTTGCTAACAGCAATTTCCTTAAGAATTAACGTCAAACGCCTATATATATATATATATATATATTTTTTTTTTTTTTTTTATTATTATTTTATTATTTTTTTTTTACTTTTATCATTATTATTTTTTTTAATTTATTTTATTATTATTATTTTTATTTATTATTATTATTATTATTATTATTATTATTATTTTTATTAATTTATTTATTTTTTAGGTCCTAGCCACTGAAATCCCAGGAAACTAGGTGGCAGGACCTGCCGGAGCAACTCGTCATGATGCTGGACACCCGGCTAGCCTCCACGTGGCAAGGTATGGGCAATGTCGGGCCCCACCAGGGGCCAGGCGGCCAATAAGCCGGACAAACAATGGGCACAACAGATCACACTGCACAGACATGACCCACACACTTTCAAGTCTCTGGCTTGACAGTGTACTGTCCTCGATACAGCGAACATACGCGGAGATGGGAGAAATCCCAGGCGCCGTCTGACACGAACATACCTTATACCTTATTATACAAGATGTTGATGGATCCTGCAGGGTCAGAATGAAACATTAACTTGACCAACTTATTCAAGGTGCAGACATTGTCAGATTTGTGAAGAGCCAGAGACTGGCCTAGTTGGGACACATTATGAGAATGGATGACAGCACAGCAACTAAGAGTATAATGAAATGGAAACCTACCAGTAGCAGGGCAAGAGGAAGACCACAGAAAAGATAGATGGATGACGTAGAAGGGGACTTAAAGATCAAGAGAATAAGAAGTTGGAGAAGTTTGAGTTCTGGGAGGGTTTATTAGTGGAACATTGTTGAGAAGACTAAGACCATCCATGAGCTATAATGCCAGAAGAAGATGATGATGATTATGATCCGTACCAGCATGGTGAGTGAAAATCCTAGGTGTAAGAATTCCCTAAACCTCATCATTACTCAAGGATCAGATGGCTTACTGCAGAGGAACCATTGGCTGGCAGTGATCATGTAAAGTTGGAATGTTTCCTTCATATTCCAAAAGTTGGAATATGAAGAAAGATGTTTCAGTAGTTAAAGGCATGGGCTTTAATTTAAGAAAAAGTGGCTATAACAGTTTAAGAAGCTACATGGCATCAGAATTGGATGGATTACAGAGGGAGGGTGAATATATTAGAATTATGGAATACCTTTAAAGCAATAATCACAGAAGCCATGAATGCAAATATACCATTAAGAAAATATAATATGAGGAAGAAGCCGATAGGATGGCCAAGGCTGAATACAAGAAAGCACTGAGAATGGAGACAAGTTTTTCAGTATGTGAATAGAAAGAAGAAAATGAATCAGATTCGACCCTTGTGTAATGGGTATGGGAAAGTCTTAGATAACCCAGTTGATGTTGTTGGTAAATTGAATAAGTAATTCGCAATGTTCTTTACTGATGAAAGACCCATCATGGTGAGGAGAGTGTACACAAGTGAAGCTGGAAAGCATGAAATTAGCAATACTGATATTTCAGAAAATTATTTATTAGAAAAACCTTCAAGCCTAAAGGTAAGTAAGGCACCTGGAACCAATGGTATATACCTAGTAGTTTTGAGGGAGATGGCCAGAGAGTGCATTGACCCACTGAAGTTAATTATAAGGGCTCAGTGAACTCAGAAGAAATTCCGTTGGATCAGAGCAGAGAAATGCCATCGTATTGACAATACATAATGGCAGTTCTAAGAGTGATGTTTGTAACTGTAGACCAATTAGTCTGACTTCAGTGGTAGCGAAATCCTTGGAGGCAATAATTAAAAATGCAATCCGGGTAATTTAAATAGAAATGGCATTCCAACTGACACATAACATGGTCTTGTTAAGGGAAAATCATGTTTAACTAATCTGGTAAGCTGTTGTGACACAGTTACTCATGAGATGGATGCAGGGAACAATTTTGACATAATTTGAATTTCAGCAAAGCATTTGACCCAGTATAAGCTGAAACATGTTGGATTACTGACAAGATTCTTGGATGGATCACAGGATAACTGCAAGGCAGAACACAGAGGGTTGTGATTAATGGATATTCTTCAGGCTGGTGAAATATCAAAATTTTTTTAAATTTTTTTTCGTTTTATTGTTGTTTCTATAAATGCATTAATGATGGCATAGAGGGCATGATGCCCAAATTTGCAGATGTAAAAACTGGGAGAGTTGTTAAGGTTCAGTACAAAGCAGTGATTCTTCAGGATGACTTAAACAGGCTTCAAGAATGGTCACAAAAGTTGCAGCTATGTTTTAATTCAGCAAAATGCAAGATCTTACATTTGAGGAATAGCAACCCCAAAATATCTTATATGCTCATTGGAGTTGAATTAAAAACAGTAAAGGAAGAAAGAGACTGTTGATTTATGATAAGGGCAGATATGAAAGCCCATGGTGTCTTATCAATGATTTATCAAATAGGCAGTAGAGACAGGAGGTCATAATTCCACTGCATAAGACAATTGGAATAATGTGTCCAAGTGGACCCTCAACTAAAAAAAAAGACAATCAGCTTCTTTAAATGATTAAAAGACAGGCAACTTGCATGGTGAGATTGAAAAAAGGATGACTGCATGAGGGAAGACATTGATTATGTGGGCTACAGAGCTTGTTGTTGTTGAGTTTAACGACACATAGGCTGCTGGGGCCATATTGTGTCTTTCTAATGGTGAATAAGAAATTATAACTATATTTTATGATATATTCCTATCCGATTTAGGAAAGTAAATAGTTCCCTTTTATTAGGATAATCTCCCAGAATCTGCATTAAATTTACTGATGACTGCGTATTATATATCGACTTAAAGATGTCTAAGCATGGTTTGAAAGTGGGGACAGTCCACTAGCAAATGGCGAATGGTCAGTTGAACTTGGCATGATGTTCATTGGGGAGGGCTGTCATTAGTTAATAGATACAGGTGAGCGAGGTGAGTAGGCCCAATCCTTAGCCTTCCTAAAATTGTTTATTCTCGTCTATTTTTCCAGAAACTGGAGAACCACAGCTTTGGTATAGTTTGTTTCCTGGATAATCTCTCCAGATCAGTGACCAGCTATTGTAACATGCTTTACGAATGATATGTTTGAAATCGGAATACGGAACTTGACAATTCTGTAAAATATTGGTATCTGGTTGTTTGGCTGCAAGATCTGCTCTTTCATTTCCTGCTATACCAGAATGGCCTGGTATCCAGCAGAATGTCACAGTTTGGTTTGACTCATTGCACACAAGTAATTTAGAATGGATTTGTTTGATAACAGGGTGAGAGGGGGTGGTATTACTATTTATGGCAGAGACAGCACTGAGCGAGTCAGTGTATATTAAGGCAGAAGAAATTAGAAGTTGAGTAATGTGATCCAGAGCCAAGTTAATAGCATAAAGCTCTGCAGTGAAGTTAATAGCAGTTAATAGCATAAAGCTCTGCATTCTACAGGTAATGAGATAGAAGTAGTGAATGAAGGGAAGATTGCCACTGCGCCTAATTGGGTCTCAGTTTTTGATCCATCTGTATAGATCTTACAGGCCTGTGAATTAGAAGCAGAATGAGTTTCATGTAACTGTGCGATATTGAAGGGAGACAAGGTGTTCTTTCCCCACCGTTGGAAATAGTCATCATAAATTGCAGGGATATTTGTCCACGGTGGATCAGGCGGTGTCATGTCCTGATATATATTGCCGATTTCTATATTCCACAATCGAGTTAGTTCTTTAAGTCTAAGTGCAGCAGGTTTGTTTTCATTTGGTTTACTGTTGAAAAATGACTCCCATTCGGTATTGTACAGACATCTCCAATTCGGGTGAGAGGGAAGACTGCGGATTTTTGGGGCATACATCAAAAGCAATGTTTTCCTCCGAAGATGTAAGGGAGGTTCGTGGGCTTCAATGTAAAGGCTCTGAAACTGGGGAGGTTCTGAAAGCCCCTAGAGAAACTCTCAGAGCACTGTGCTGGATCATTTTCAATCACTCTAAAGTAGTTTTCCTAGCAGAGTCACACTTGGGAGCCATAGTCTAAATGGGACCCGATAAGAGCTCGATAAAGATGGATCAGGGTATGTCGATCAGCGGCCCATGACATAGATGACACACACCAGAGGATATTCAATTTCTTCAAGCAGATGGTCTGAAGGTAGGTCACATGTGCTTGAAAGTTTAGTTTCCTATCTAGCACCAGGCCAAGAAAACAGACAGTGTGAGTAAGAGGCATTGGCATGTTATTGATCTTTACCTCAGGATCAGGATGAAGTGATCGTAGTTTGCAGAAGTGAGTAGTGGTGGATTTCTGTTCAGCAAGATGATATCCATTGAATAAGGTCCAGGTTTCTATTTTGAATAGAGCAATTTGCAACTGTCTTTCGATAGTATTCATACTTTGTGATTGGCAGGATATAGTGAGGTCATCTGCATACATATAAATTTGAATGGTTTTTGGAAGATCTTCCAATATTTTGTTGACTCGAATCGCAAATAGGGTAGCACTCAGTATTGAACCCTGCGGGACACCCTCTTCTTGAATGTGAGATGCTGACAGCACGTTTTGATATCGGACTTGAAAGGTGTGTAATTTTAAAAAGTTCTGGATGATTTGAGGAAGATAGCCTCTCAGCCCCAACTGATGCATATCTTTAATAATGCCATGATGCCAGATGGTATCGAATGCTTTGTGAATATCTAGGTTGACCATCACTATGTGCTGTTTCATGACGAAGGCATTTCATATGTTGCATTCAAGTTTTACAAGTAAATCTAGGGTAGATCTGTTTTTACGGAAGCCATATTGGTGATCAGAGAGAAGATTCTGGGAATCTAGAAACCAGGTGAGCCTCTTACGTACCATCCTTTTAAAGATTTTGCCTAAACAACTTGTTAATGATATCGGTCTGTAGTTCTGGACCAGAGTGGGATCTTTGCCTGGTTCTGGAATAGCACAGATATAGGAATGCCGCCAGGCCAGAGGATAAGTATTTTCTGAAAAGATACGATTATAGAATAGTAATAATATGCCAAGGTCAGCTTCACATAGATGCTGCAACATACTGTAGTGAATACCGTCTGGTCCTGCTGCACCACTTGACGATTTGCTTAAGCATTCCTTCAGTTCGACTAGAGTAAAAGGCTGGTTATAAGGAAGTGAAAGTCTAGTTTGAAAATTCAATTTCTTCAATATTCAATTTTTGATGTTCTTCATTAGTTTTAATGCGTTGAAAGGATGTCACATAAGAGGATGAGGCGGAAATGTTATAAAAAGACTCTGATAGTGCATTTGCAATATCAGTAGGGGAAGATAATTCCTGCCCATTCCATTGTATTATTGGTGATTGCAACGGTAGAAATTTCCCATTGAGTGCTTATATTTTTTTCCAAATAATTCAAGTGTCAGTATTTTTGTTAATGGATGAGGCGTAAACAATTTTTGTAAACAATTAGGTTGGCGGTAGTTTGGAATTTACAAAAGTGGTTCCAAGCTCGGTTTTTATCATGCTTTGCTTTGGAGCATTCTACATTACACCAATGATTTTGGTGTACACTCTTGTGCTGGTTAGATTTTGGAATGGAAATTTCTGCTGCAGATAATACGTGGCTGGTAATGTGATCAGTTACATCATCAAGGTTCTGTTGCTGTACATATTGCTTTTCAAGTATAACACAACTGGAATAGGTTTTCCAGTCTGCTTTTTGGAAGTTCCAAGAAGTACAGCTTTTAGGGTATGACATGACCTGTGTTTGAATTGAACTGATGATAGGGAAATGGTCACTGTGGAATGGATAGGTCTATGGCGGATGTAGAACCAGCAGGTAGTTGAACATGAGTTGGAGACCCAGAATTTAAAAGAGCCAGGTTATGGTTATCCAGGAATGTTTCGATTAGTTTGCCTCTACTATCCATGATGGAGGATCCCCACAATGGATGGTGACCATTGAAATCACCAAATAAACAGACGGGAGGTGGAAGTTGCGTAATAAGACTGTCCAGTTCAGTCTGGGAGCAAGGATAATTCGATGATATATAGATGGATGCAAGTGATAACGATATTCCCATTGCTATCCAGACTGCTACAACTTCTAAGGAGGTTTTTAGTTGGAGATGTCTTGAAGGAATTGTAAATTTCACAAGTATAGCTACCCCACCACGAGCAGGAGAGTTAGAAACCCTGTCTTGCCTAAACATAGTATAATTTTTGATTTTGACAGAAGCGTGTGGTGATAAAAATGTTTCCTGTAAGCACACACCTACTGCATTAGTTTGATTGATCTGATTGTTTTTTCTGAGAAGGTTTCTGTCTGCTTGGTTTTGGTTTCTCATTTCTGGGAAAGATTGGGCGTCCTGTATCCATGATATCACTAGCATGTAACTCTAGTACTGTGTCGTCATCCTCTGATTGAACATCAGTTTCCATGTTGATATTTCGTGGCTTCACCTTTTTTCTGATTTTCAACGGTAGTTGATTTTGTTGTTTCGGGCAAGGTTGAGATAGCATCAGTTGGGATGCTGATCAGCGTATTGCTGGTTTTGTTGACTGTAGGTTTCTTATTGCATGATAACAGTTTTGGCCCAGGTGGCAAAGGAAATTCTCGGTTCTATGGACACATCTGTTTGAGTTGCAGCTGAGCGGCTGGTTCTGGTGACAGATGGGTATGATTGACTAGGCATGGTTAGTAGCACTTGCTTTCTTGCTTCAGGGTAAGTGACTTTATGTTCAACTTTATATTTCTGGATTTTTTTTTACCTGTTTTCCAAAGGTCACATGCTTTAGAAAATGCAGGGTGGTTTTCCTTACAGTTTGGACAAATAGGAGTGGAAGTTGTACAGTCTTCTTGAGAATGCTCCTTGGAACCACAAAGAGGACACACAGCATCGCCTCAGCATGCTGTTTGAGAATGACCATACTTCTGACATTTAAAGCAGCGAATGGGGTTTGGGATGCAAGGACGAATCTTGCAATTTAGGTAACCTGCTTTAACAGAAGCTGGAAGAATCGGAATGTTAAAATGATGGACCTGGTTGGTGGTAGGTTGCCATCTTTTTTAGTCATGATTCTCCGTGCACGAGTCACTTTTTGTTTACTAAACTCTTGTATTATTTCTTGTTCAGAGACAGTTAGTAAGTCCCATTCGCTGATGACGCCTTTAGAGGTGTTCAGAGTGTTATGTAGTGTAACTGACACTGGAATGCTGTTAAAAGTTGTCAATTTTAACAATTTTTCTGAATGGCTTGGCTTGGTAGTTTCAATTAGAAGGTCTCCAGATTGGAGACGCTTCACCATTTTAGGAGATCCAACAACCGATTCTAAGCATTTCCGTATTAGAAACAGTGATAACTTACCTATAAGTTGTGTGGATAATGAGTGCATTATTAGAAATGCTGGCATATCTGCACTCTGTTTTTCAGTCCACTGTCTCTTCGGACGATTCAGGTCATGCTCTGAATCACAGTTGACAGGTCTGGAGCCCGTGGGTTCTAGCGGTGGATATGCATCACAATCCATCGTTGCTCCTTTAAGCCCTGGAAGAGGGAATTCCTTCTCCCAGGTTACCGACCCCGCCACGTGGAGGCAGGAGCGGTCAGCAGAAGAGGAGAGCAATACGTTGCTAGCGATAGCAGTGACATTGCAAGCGGGGTTAGCAGTAACATTGCTAGCGGTGAAGCAGTGACGTTGCTCAGCGAGGAAGCAGTAACGTTGCTAACAGTGAAGCAGTTACGTTGCTCATCGAGGAAGCAGTAACGTTGCGAGTGGTGGAGGGATTATTTAAGCACTAGTACTCGCCCTAGGAAAATCGCACTAGAAAGATCGCTTGGCACTCAGGGCCTACAGAGCTTGGCAACCAGGCATCTTAGAGAGGACCTGACTGAAGTTTATAAGGCTGAGAGGGGTTAGTAAAATAAATGAAGGTGGAATTTTCACTGTTAAGGATTCTAGAACTAGGGACCATAAATTCAAATTACAGGGAAAGGGGTTTAGATTAGATTGTAGGAAGTTTTCTTTTAGCCAGCAAGTTTTGGAACTAGTTGCCTCCATAGGTAGTTCAGGTTGACAATTTGAAGAAATTCAAAGGTCAACTGAATGGTTACCTACGTGAGGAGGGAAATGCATAATTTGAATTTTTCTATCTACTTTCTATATCTCCCCACTAGTGCAGCATAAGCCTGTGGTATCCTTGCATTATATGGCTAATACCTTGAAATGTTAAACTGAAGCAGAAATTCAAAAGTTAACCAGTAGTGATATGTACAAGTTAGTGCAATTGCATCATTTCAGTACATAGCCAACTACTTAAACAGTTATAAATTGGCATCATTAAGTATATCTCATATTGTGAATACCTTCATAACGAGTTGCTATGATATTGCACTACCTCGAATAAGTAACACTTCACATAGGAGAAGAGTATTGTTACTTATTCTCAGCGGATACCATCACCCACATGGCACCGTTTTGGAGCTTATTGGCTTATCAGTAGGTGGGCAGGTACCCCGGTGTTGCAATGATGACAGCCCAGTTGCGAAGTATAAATCCACAATATGAGAGATGCCTGATGGTGTGGAGTAATTTAAATTACAATATAGTTTAGAGCTAAAGCCACAGGTTATGTAAGAGTTTAACTAATGTACTAGTTAGTGCAATATCATGGCAACTCATTGTGAAGGTATTCACAATATGAGATATACTTGATGATGCCAATTTATAACTATTTAAGTAGTTGGCTATGTACTGAAATGATGCAATTGCACTAGTTAAACTATTACATAACCCAAGGCTTTAGCCCTAAACTATATTGTAATCCAGTAGTGATATTTGATAGCATCTAATTAGTGTTACTTTTTTATAATTAAAATTGTAGCTAATATTAATAATATTAATTAATATTAATTATGGCTATTCCAAACTACAAATGCATCGATTCTTATTTTTTTAATTCAACAAATACTGCATTAAAAGTATGAAATACATAAACCATTAATTGTATGGGCATTTTCTAAGCTGGCTAACTGCAACTGTCAAATTATCATTCAGATTATGTACTACTGTATATCTTTCAAAAATGCCAGAACCAATATCTAAAATAGGATAAGCTTTTTAAATATGTTAAATAAATGATAATATTATATCCAGCTGGAGCATCAAATACGTGCCACTGTCAGTACAAGACCATATCTATTCTGAGAAACCTTGAACCATAGAGAACCTAAAAAGAGCAGTAACTAAAGAATTTTCCACAATTGATCATGTGTTGTTTAACAGTTTGCAGAAATGTGCTAAATGATGGTTTCCCAATGTTCTGTGCATTAAGACTAGAGGATAAACATTTTGAAGTTTAAAAACTTTTTTTTAATGATTATAAAATTTTGCTAAATAATAAAAGTGTGCCCTGATTTTCAGCTCATACTGTTGGTCATGCATACTGTATATGCAATTGTGACATATGATATGGAATTAGTTTCATTTTTTGATATGCAAATTAAGCTGGGGATAGCAAAATTATTTTATTATTTTTCCCCTTTTTCAAACAAATTATTTTAAGAAAATCAATTAAAGAGGACTAAAAAGAAGGTTGAAAATATTACCTGAGATTCCATTTCCAACCGCTTTGCTTGGTGTAATGATAGTTTTGAAAAGTCCATTACATCTAGAAAAACAAAATATATAAGAAGTTGAAAAAAAAAAAAAAAAAAAACCCTTACTTATGCTTCAATTAATTGAAGTATATCAATTTATATGATGACCTTTTTGCCATTATGAAAATCTACACTCAAAAGCACTGATAAGTGAACTCAATTTAGAAAATAAAAATTAAGACTTTAGAAATTGTTTTAAATGGCAATATGATTACAGAGCCACTGACAAACATTCTTCCTAATGCACTTATAACAAGGAGTTATGAATATTTCTTGTTGATTTTTTTTTTTCTGATCAATTAACTTCATTTTGTAAAATTAAACAATCTTTAATCATAACTGGCATCTCCCATGGCACCCTAATTAGTATGATAATATTACTGTTTGCCACTCACTTGGAGAAGTCTGGGTTTGATTTCTGCCTGTGACCGGAAGAATTTTTCAGGCCTCTTCAATCAGGGCTGCAATTAGACAATCTTAAGGAAAGGGAGCTGGATTTTTCCCTGAGTTATTCCAGGCACACAATGCACAAACTGGCCTGTATTAGGATTAGTCACTCAAATATGGGTGACGTGAAGCGAGCGATGACTATGAAAGGAAGCAGAAAATCTTTTCTACCCATAGCTGTAGTAGTGAGATAATCATGTCAATCATAACTGGCAGCAGTATTTTTTTTTTAAACAAAGGAAGAGTGGCAGAAAAGAAAGTACAAAACCTTTGTGAACTCAAACATCAATTGAGATTAGAAGGAATCTATTTGCAGTCAGTGGCATTAGAGAGAGAAACATTTGAATTGTCAGGCCTTTATTCCAAACATAATCGAAAACCTTAGAAATGTAAAGAGCAACTACTTGATATTTGTCATTAAATTTGTCCAAAGCTGAATAACATATCCCAAGATATATCACTGTTAGATCAGTGATTTCTACATTGACCTTCCATCTGACAGTTAATCAGATGGAAGGTTAAAGCAGCTTAAGAGATTATGATTGATGGATTTCTCTATTACTTTGGAAAGAGTTGAGGCAAGTACAATTGGAACAATAACTGAAGGGAGGAATTTGTCAATGTTTTAAAGAATCAGCTGCCATGAGCAAATTTTCAGAAAATACAAAAGAAAACAACACCAGTGGAATAAGAGAATGTAAAAGGGAGACATATCTGATGGTATTTTTCTGGAGAAATGCCATCAAGATCTGGAGACGGACTTATTAATTTCTTACTTTTAGATGAGGATGCAAAAGAAGCACTAGGATATAAGAGAAGTAAATATACAACCAGAAATCGCAAGCAACAGCTTTAGTCAGAAGCTCAACTATCATTTGGACATGAAACAAGTTTTCTCCATTTAGTCTTTTCAAAATCAAGTTTGGATTTATTAAAAATTTGTTTACAACTACTGGTTTCAGCAATCATTTATTTCATTTGCATGAACTTTAAATTTCTGGGACTCTAATATGGAATTCTTTTCGAAGTAATCCACCTTGTGTAGATGCACTGAATGTTCTTACTCTTCAACAGAAGTCAGGCCATTTTTGAATTTCATAAACCACTTAAAAGTTTCCATTTTAATTTCCATTTCCATCTTTAGCATTTCCATGTAATTCAGAAGGTGTTTTCTCCAGCATAATCATTGTTCTTTGAAATGGTCATCCTAGTAAAACACAATTCATACCAGGTACTTGTCATAAGCTATCTGAGAAATGGGTAAAATAACAATCAAGTGAAATAAATGTGTAGGATTGGTGCTAAACTGCTCAAAAATGTATACAATATCAGAGCAACTCACCATACCAATTATATTAATATACATCTCCATACCATTTGTGTTGATATAGCAAACGGAGTCTAAAAAATTTTATATGGCACCTCAATTGCAATTTGTGTATAATTATGTTGTGTGATATCTGCAAAAAAAAAACTGTACTGTTTAAAATAACTAGGATATTTTAAATGGCTTATGAGCTTGTGCCTCATTCATTAATCATATGAGGGACAGCTGGACTTCCCCAGGATTCAAAGTAGGAGGAGTGCTCTGGCTTGGGGGGGGGGGAACTGTACAGCATATGGGTAGCAGTAACCCAAGAGAAACATACCAACTGTGTGGTACTACACTCATGGTCACGGAGAATGAAAAAGACCTGGGGGTAATTGTGCAGTCAGATATGAAGTTCTCTGAGCAGTGCAGATGGGCTGCCAGAGCAGGCCATGGAGTTTTGCCAGTGATATATATAGGAATTTTTCTAGCAGAGACAAGGAGGTGATTATCTCTTTGTATAAGGCAATGGTCGGGCCACACACCTTGAATACTGAATATAGGTCTGGAGGCCTTGTTTTAGGAAGGGTGCAGAGTTGCTAGAATGAGTACAGAGATGGGCAACAAGCCTGTGACAGGAACAAAGGGATTCTCTTACCTTTGTTTCTGTTAAAGAGATTCTGTTAAAGGGATTCTCTTACCAAGAAAGGCACAAGTTCTGCAAATTGCAGCACCTGGAGAGGTGACACCTCCGAGATGATCTGATTGAGGTGTATAAGGCCTTGAATGATTTGAGCAGGCTCAATGCTGATGGGATACTTCTGCTTGCGCAGACTAAGAACCTGAGGGAGCATTGATTCAAATTGAGGAAAGACAGTTGTAGAATAGATGTGCACAAGTTTGCCTTTAGCCGCGGGTAGTTGATTGCTAGAACAGACTTCCATCTGTTTTGTGGAAGTTGATAGCTTAGATAAATTTAAGGCTGAACTAGACAAACATTTGGAGTGACTGGATGGAAAGGGTTTTTTTGAGAGATGCTGTATAAGTTTGCTTTCTTGCATCATATGCCTCAACTAATGCTAATGCTCATATAATGCAGGACCATCTGGACTGGAATGCAATTATACTGCATTCACAGCATAGATTTGTTAAGTGGTGGTCTTGTCTAAATAATTTGATGGGTTACTATGATACAGTGACCAAGGAATTGGATGCAAAAAAAATAATATTGATATCATATACAGTAGGGTCTCGACTTACGATGACATCGACATCCAATATTCTCAGGAACCGATATAACATCCATATGATCTTTTATTTTAAGGACCGATGATATTTGCAGGTACCGATGGCTTTCCGACATAGCTGAAATGATACATGGGTGGACATTTTTAGATGTGGAACCAGTGGTGAGCTGTAATAAAATGGGCTCGCAGTTTTGCCGATTTTTTGATGTGAAACATCCTCGGCAGGCTTCCGCCAGAGGTGCTTCTCACGTTCACACTACTAGTCTGTGCTGAGCATTCACTAGTAGGGTGATTAGAGCACGTGATGCATATTTCGTGACCAGTATGATATCTCGAGTCAGCCTGGTCATCATGCCCCTTCCCCTTTACGTAATACCTGGATATGATAGTATCCAGAGTTCTAACTTTTTAGAATTTTTTAATAGTATGATGTTACAATCATATTTCCTGAAGTAAGTATTGCAACGATACAAGTATTTGTCAAATGATTGCAACAATACAAGTATTTGTCAACAATTTATTTTTTCATCTCGTAATAATTTCGTAACATTCCATTGTTAGGTGCCCTGAACATCTATGTATGTCGTTTCAACTACAAGATCGGTATTTCAATCGATGCTGTTTTCTAGATGTTTAGATACGTTGTAATCGCAAGTATACATCTCTTACTTTAGTTATCATAAATCCATTGTATCTTGTCTTCCAGAAATTATGAAAATTTGCAAATGTTCAATAAATTATTTACAATACAAAAGCACTTTTATTTCGTAATCAATATACAAATCAAAATACCTAAAAGAAACGCGAAGGAGTCACATAAAACCATCTACCATGCATGCTCGGCACACGCGCCACTTTTTTTTATTTGTCACTCTTTTTATAACAGATAGGGAAATATAATGGATACATTTTTTTCATGATAAAATTTTAATATTGTGAATAAAAATAACACGATATATTTCCCATATCACAAATAATGAAAACTATCACAAAACATTCTACAATATAAAAACAAATATTACATAAAAAAACAAACTCTTCTAGAAAACGTACACAAAAATCACAGATTACATGAAAAAAATTATTATACAAATATTCAAGAAAAATTTATTCTAAAAATTGCCAGATACAATTTACTTCTTTATTAATATTTGTTGTCAATCTTCTGCTTTGCTCAATAGCTGAGCGATGATTACAGAGGAATGATTTGACGTAACAAACCGGATCAAATTAAAGCAATGCTTTTCCATTTAGATGTATGGTCTTCATAATCTGCAACGTGTTCAATTGCTTAGCTTCAGCACTAATCGCAATGGTTTCAAAGATATTTTCCGGCTTTCTTAATAGAAAAGGAAATTTCACTCGATTTTAAAAATAAACTGTCTTCCACAAAATCTCTAAAATCATTCATTTTTATTTCATATTTTATCAGAAAACTTAAATTTCTTATTTGTTTTTCAGTCTTGCTACGGAGACAAAAGTTCTTTCACATTCCACGATTCCAGGTAGCATATGTTTAAAATTTCTTTGAATTCCTCATCGTCAATAGTAACATTATTTTCTTTATTTAATTTAAAATTACTCTGTTGCATTAATACCTTATCCTTAATAATGTGTCATGAGGTAATTTTTTAAATGTGTTCTTACTTTTGATTCCTTCAAATTCTTTCAACTTCAACATGCTCTCAATTTTAGCTTCATAATTTCCTTCAAAATTTTTCAAATTAGTGATAGCATTGATAGTTAGAATAATTAATTTATCTGCTTTTACTATAGTGATGCTGCGACTTTGTAAAGCTTTTGAAAAGTAAGAGAGCTCCCGCAGGATGTTGATCATTAGTGCTAAATTATTTTAAAAATTCCAGATTGATAAGTCGGTTTAATAATCCAGAATATATAACTTCCTGATTCAAAACATTTGCACAAAGCAGGATAATCTCTCCAACCCTCAATTGCCATCCGCAAGCTACAATTTGCCCATTGTTCCCCAAACAAATTATGGAAAAAATATCCCCGGTAAAAATGTTCCATTTTCTTGTTATTATTATAAGATTATTTAAGTAGGTAAAACTCCAGATCAATGATTGACAGGTGCCACTCATTGCTTTCCCCGCTCACTGTCCTCCTACGTTGATATGCCTAGGGTGTTTTGCCTTGACAATGTTTTTAAATCGCAAATCACAGCTGGATAGGGGAGGGAACCCCCTACAACACAAATCAACCAGACCCTTCGACAACACAAATCAACCAGAAAGGAAACGCCTTCACAATAATCGCCTTCACCAAATCACAAAATTCGACAGTATAATCAATCTGTTCTATGACAGCGCACACTGCATGGAGACAAGTGTTACCCAAATAATGGATTTAGCCTTAGTATTATTATTATTATTATTACTTAAGTATTATTATTATTAAGATTAGATTATTTAAGTATATTAAGATTATTAAGATTATTATAATGCTTAACTGTTTGATTATAATTTGTATGATTTTTTGAAAATTTTAATTTGTGATTTATAATTAAACTGTGATTGCTGCCAGTAATGTGGTATTTGTGAAATAATTGTATACTGTCATTATTTTAGCATTAATAAATAAATATTTCCTTTTATGATTTTTTGAAAATTTTAATTTGTGATTTTAATATAATTAAACTGTGATTGCTGCCAGTAATGTGGTATTTGTGAAATAATTGTATACTGTCATTATTTTAGCATTAATAAATAAATATTTCCTTTTGTTTTCTCATATTGCCGCCTGCAAGCTACAAGCTGCCCATCGCGGCCTGAACACATGACCGATTTTTATACGATCCTTAATTCGCATTGGTTTTTTGGAGATTGGTGATATAATGCATACAGCTTTTTTTTTTGAATTATTGCCTGTATGCCATTATATTTTGGAACATTTTCGTCACCTTGGACACGGTTTCCAAATCTGCCAACATTTCATCTTCGGAAAGTTTACCTGAAAGTTGCCTCATTCCTTTCTCCTCCCCTCAACGTCGCTACTGTCACTAGTTCTTTGAATAGTGTGCAAAATATCGGAATCACTCGGATATTCAGCTACTGTGACCATGTAAACATAGATAGGAGAAATATACTGGAAGGCGTGGATCACTCACTTCTCTAAAAAACATGACTTCTTATCGGAGTAAAGGGAAACCACAACACAGGTTGACAAGAGGCTATTATCCGTGTCAGGATATTTTTAATCCTCTGACTGGATATGTGACTTCTTGGAATGTGGCTCCATTGGTTTTACGGACACCAGTAACGTTGTGGAATGGTAATCCCTTTCCCCCTTTCTTTCTAATTATTCTTTCTAATTGCCTAAAGGCCAGAGGTGAGAACAATGCGTACAAAGTTGTCTCGCATAATCCGTAGTTCTACGGAAATTATTTTAAATACTTCCATAGAAACAAAGGGGAATTCAAAAAAATTTGCTATGAAGAAGTTTGTTAAACAGAGGTCCGACTCTAATCAACTCAAAGAAGCAATTTTAAAATACATAGCTGGTCGATTGTGCCAATAAAATGCTCGGGATAGGACCCTGCTCAACACAACATAGTTCCAGCTCTGGATACTCAATAATTAAATTCAGGATTTCACTTGTAAAATAAATAATCATTTCAACAATGGGCTCACAAATCTTCAAAAAAAATAACAATGGGCTCGCGAGAGCCCATTGTTATTTTTTTTGCTCACCACTGCATGGAACATCACTCGTCCGATTGTTCTCAACCAATTAGAGTCTTTGTTATTGTTCAACAACATTATTGTTCAACATGTGGCACGCAGAATCGAATGATTGTATGACTGTTTCAGATCTATGACGATCTGAAACTTCAGCTCCATCAACCAGTGGCAGTGCTGTGTGCCTTGAAGACCTTAAAGCCAGCAGAGGCTGGTTCGAACACTTCAAAAAAAAAAAAAAAAAAAAAAAAGGGCGAATATCAAAGGCATGGGGAGGCATCCAGTGCTGATAATAAAGCAGCTGAGACCTTTAAAATTGAATTCCAAGAGTTAGTTGATCAGGAGGGATATCTTCCCCAAGAGGTTTTTAACATTTACAAAATCTGCTTCTTCTGGAAGCGAATGCCCAGGAACACGTACATCACTAAGGATGAGGCTAGTTTACCAGGACATAAGCCTATGAAAGACAGGCTCACTCTTCTGTTGGGTGCCAATGCCTCTTGAGATTTTAGCATTAGCAGAGGCATTTGATGCAAGAAAGCAAGCTTATGCAGCATCAGCCAAAAAAAAAAAAAAAAACTCACTTCCACTTCACCCCTCTATTCGTTCAGAATACCTGTCAAGCTGAGCCTTAAACTTATTTCGGCTACCAACCTCCACTACAAGGGATGGAAGTCTGTTCCACCAACCAACCACCCGCTGGCTAAAGGCAAATTTCCGCACGTCTATCCTACATCTGCCGTTCCTCAATTTGAATTTATGCCCTCTCAGGTGATTATTCTGAGCTAGAGGAAGAATCCCATCAGCATTGAGCATGCTCAAACCATTCAAGGCTTTATACACCTCTATCAGATCACCTCGCTGGTGCCTAGTCTCCAGACACTGTAATTTGCAAAACTTAAGCCTTTCTTCGTAAGAGCACCCCTTTGTTCCATTCACTAATCTTGTTGCCCTTCTCTGTACTCGTTCCAGCAGCTCTACATCCTTCTTGAAATGAGGCCTCCAGACCTGTATACAGTACTCTAGGTGTGGCCTGACCATTGCCTTATACAAGGGAATAATCACCTTCTTATCCCTGCTGGAAAAATTCCTGTATATCATTGACAATACTCCATGAGCTACTCTTGCAGCCCGTCTGCACTGCTCAGAGAACTTCATATCTGCCTGCACAACCCCAAGTCCCTTTCATTCTCTACCACTGTCAGTGTAGTACCACAGAGTTGATACGTTGCTCTGGGGTTGCTGTTTCCCATGTGTAGTACTTTACATTTGTCAATGTTAAACTTCATTTGCCACCTCTCAGCCCATCTGCTCAACCTTTCCAGATCCTGTTGCAGCAGCATAGTGTCAGTAGTGTCCTTGACAACCCTGCCAACCTTTGTATCGTCTGCAAACTTGGACATTAAGCTTCATATACCATCATCAATATCATTTATAAATACAGAAAACAATAATAGCCCCAGCCCTGAGGGACTCCACTAATAACATTAGTCCACGATGAGCAGAGTCCATTGATTACTACTCTCTGTCTTCTCCCCCTCAACCACCCCTTTATCCATAGCAGCAATTTGCCTCCAATGTCACACTGCTCCAATTTGTGTAGCAGTCTTCCATGTGCAACAGTATCAAAAGCCTTTCTAAGATCCAAGTATATAATATCAAAGCTATTCCCTGCATCCAGTTCTTTTGTGACTGCATCATAATATCCAATCAAATTGGTCAGGCAAGACTTCCCCTTAACAAAACCATGCTGTGTCCAAGCTATAACTGAAGTCTTGTCTAAATGATCCTGCAGTGCTTCTTTAACCAGTGCCTCCATTAATTTTCCTGGAACAGAAGTTAAGCTCACAGGTCTATAATTACTTGTGTCAGCCTTTGATCCTCCTTTGTGAATTGGGGTCACATTTGCACATTTCCAGTCTATGGGTACCTCCCCTGAGACCAAGGAAGCCCTCATAATTATGGTAAGGGTTTGCTTACTTCCTTTGCTGCCTCCATTAATATAACTGGATAGATCCCATCCACCCCAGGTGCCTTTCTTGTGTTTATCTTCAACAGTTTCTCCTCCACTTTACTCCCAGTTATTTCAAGATTCTGTAGCTTACTGCTAGAGTTGAATACACCTCTCGCTTTCCCCTCGCTGAATAACTCCTCATGTGTGAATGTCGATGCAAAATATTCATTTAGTTTGTTAGCTACCTGAGCAGGATCATCAACAGTTGACCCATCAATATCAAGTGGACCAATCTGATTCATCCCCTTCCTTCTAGAGTTTACATAAGTAAAGAACTCTTTGCTGTTTTTCTTTGCATCCCGTGCCAAGGATTTCTCGTAATCTGCCTTTGCCTGCCTAACCTCCTTTGTAACTTGGTTGCATATCAACTTGTATCTATCATAGGCTTCTGTGTCATGTGTTAATTTGTAAGTATCCCATGCATTTTTCTTCTCTGCCATATGCCTCATTAGTTCATCTGACATCCATTTTGGCCTAAACCTTGAACAATATTTCTTAGTTGGTATGTAAAGCCTAGTAGCTTCCAAGATTAATTCTTTGAATGCTTCCCATTTTGAATTTGCTGTTGGTAACATCATCAGTTGGTCCCACTGTATAGAATTTAAATACTGTCTCAGTCCATCGCAGTCGCCTTTACAGAAGCAATATCCCTTCCCTTTACCCCTAATGGTAGTTACCTCTTTGAGTAAATCCCACTTCAGCACACTGTGATCGCTGCCACCTAGTGGTTCATTTATCTGCAGATTCTTAATGCATGAAGAATCACTGCTGATAATCAAATCAAGAGTATTACTCCCTCTAGTTGCCTCCCGAACATGCTGATGTAGAAAACAATCATCCAATAAATCCACAAAAGCCCTGCTAGTGTGTAAGTGACCAGGCCCAAAATTCCAGTCAATATCTGGGAAATTAAAATCTCCCATTATAAGACTCTCTGATTTACTGGCCCACTCTATTTCCCTGTACAGTTTCTTATTATACTCATCAGAGTGATTAGGCCTATAGCACACTCCTACTCTCAATTTTGATCTCCCAATGCTTATGTCACACCAAACTGACTCAACACTGCACTGTCCAGCGATTTTAAGCTGAAGCTTTTGCTTGTGTATCACTCTAATACCCCAATAGTATTTAAACAACAAAAGGTTGAAAAATGCATGCTGGAATTTTATTTGGCACAGTAACAAGAAGGCCTGTATTACAGGATATGTCTTCAATGAATGGGAGCTTGAAGTTTTCTGTCCTTTGCTGAAGAGTTATCTTGAAAAAAATAAGCTTCCTGTGAAGGCACTTCTGCTGGATAATGCACCAGGCCATGATCCCAATCTTGTTCAATCTCTTCAGGTACAATCTGACTTTGTTCCAAGTCAAATTTTTGCCACCCAAAACCACTCCTCTTCTTCAACCAAACCAGCAAGTGGTTGCAAACTGCAAGAAAATCTACATCACAAAAATGTTTTAATCAAGAAGCGTGTGCTATGCACTGCTACTCTTGCCAACCTGCTATGGAGGCACCTCCCCAGTGGGGCAAAGATAACTTAGTTCATTTCAATCCTTCTAAAACTCAGTCCTGTCTTATGTTTTGCTATTGTTATTTTTTGGTTTTTAGGAGCATTAGCAACTAAGGCCATATTGCTCCGGGATATGCGGTGGTCATTCCCTGACCTTTCCGCATCCTCTGTATTTGGTGGTGACGGGCTCGAACCCCGGTCTAATCAAGAAGCGTGTGCTATGCACTGCTGCTCCTTCCCACCTGGCTACGGAGGCACCCTTATGTCTTGCAAAAAATCTTATATCTTCTGCTCCTATGCTTACACTGGCAGACAAAAAAACTGCATCACTTGTGAATTTTGAAAATGTGTTTTTGGGCTGCATTGTGGGTTGCAGAAATGTTCAAAATGAATTTGTTAGATAGGATATACAGTGGGACCTCTCTTTAATAAATTTCCACATAGTGAATTTTTGTATGTAGCAAACTTTTTTGATATCCCCTTGTGTTGTTCACACCTCTGGCCTTTAGGCGATAGAGCTGACACTGTAGGAAGCCCAAATTAAGAGCTAATCACTTTAATTTTTAACAGCTAAAGGGTTTAATTCTTAAGAGCATTCCAAAATTTAGTGTTGCCTGTAAAGCATTTACTGTCCTGAGAAGTCGTGCTGGGAAACTGCTATCTATGTGTTCACAGCCATTGGTAAAGATTAAGGAATATTCCCAACTAGGACTGTTTTGCAGAAATGACTCATCCATACTTTCACTTATCTCTGTATGGTTGGTATAAATGGTCTGTAAATCAGGTTTGTTTTAGCTGCTGTGCAAGTAACCTTAAAATGTCTAAGAGAAAAAAGTGGAAGTGCTTAATAGTGTAGATTGGGGCATTAAAAAAAAAGAAAATTGCTTTCAAATTCAGTATCCCTGCCAGTAGTGTGTCAACCATTCTGAAAAACTGTTTTGATTCTCAAACTGTTTGAGGAAATGGGACCCAGCAGGAAGAGTGCGAAATTATGCCTGCATGAAGATGTCGATGAAGCCGTTTTTAAGTGGGTGAAGTTGATTCGAGACCAAAACATGCCGATATTAGGGCCATTAATTAAAGAAAAGGCTATGGAGTATGCATATTTTCTTGGGCATAAAACTTTCCAAGCCAATTCTGGTTGGCTGGACAAATTTAAAAAGGGCCATGGCTTACTCGAAAAAGTTATTTCTGGTGAAATTGGGGTTTTAACTGAAGAAGACTGTACCCACTGGAAAGAAACAGTTTTGAAAAAAAATTATGGAGGACTACAAGCCTAAAGAGACATATTAAATGTTGATGAAACAGGTCTATTTTTTAAATGTTTGCCAAACAAGGCACTGACATTTAAAGGTAATAAATGTGTAGGTGGTAAAAATAGTAAGGAGAGAATTACAGTCTTGGTTGGTGCAAATATGGCTGGTAATGAAAAACTGGAGCCTTTGGTAATAGGGAAAAGTAAACAACCCCATTTCAAAGGAGTAAAGCCATTAGAGTTGGACTACAACTACAAAAGCTTGGATGACAAGTGAAATTTTTGAACAATGGATTTAAAAATTCGATAGAAAGATGATGAAAGTAAACAGTAAAATTGCTTTGATTGTTGACAACTGCCCTGCCCACCTTCACTCGGTAATTTTGAAACTTACAAGTGTGAAGCTTGTTTTCTTCCCTCCAAATACCTCGACTAAACTGCAGCCAATGGACCAAGGCATTATCAATTTGAAAATGCACTACCGAAGGCGCATACGAAAAAAATTATACTGAGAATAGAAACCAATTAACATATTGATTCTGTTATAGATTTGCAGATGTGCATATCAGAGTTGGGAAAAGTGTGGAGTTAAGATGCGACGGAAACAACGATTAAGAATTGTTTTCACAAAAGCAGGTTTTGAAAAATGCCAATTAACAGTGATGAGAGGATGAACTGCTACAAGACATTGAGCAATCTTGGGACGAACTCAAAGTGAGAGGTTTCATCAGTGCAGATATTGTTCTTGAAGAATTTTTAGGAGTTGATAACGATGTCATAGTAGCTGAATATCTGAGTGACTCCAACATTTTGGAGGGTATTCAAAGAACTAGTGACAATATCAACCCCAGGGGGCTCTCATCTGGTGAGTATGGGCTTGGCACACACCCAGGGTCCTGAGCTGGATATCATCATTCTTCTCTTTCTTGGTGATTTCATTCCCTTCTACTTCTGACTTTCATTCTCTCTCTCTCTCTCTCTCTCTCTCTCTCTCTCTCTCTCTCTCTATCTCTCAGGGTAATTCAGAAATTTTTTTTTTTTCACTGGTGCAGCATAAGCCTCAGGCTTCCTTGCACTATATGGCTTATTAATAATATCGACGGTGAGATGGATGAAAATGAGGGCAACAAAGGCAATATTAAACTCTCAAAACATGAAACGTTGGCAGCATTTGAAACTTTGCATTGAGGTCTTCAATGTGAAGAAAATGTGCCAGAAAATATATTTGAGTGCTTAAATTTTTATTAACGATGTACAGTAAAATCCAGTGTACAACGAAAAAATAACCAAATATTTTACAACATAATTCTTAAAAGTGTACTAATATATTGTGCGCATCATGTAAGTAGTAATTTCTTAATATGTGCGTATTAATAAATTAATTGTTTTAAAATTTTAGAAAATTTATTCATTCTCACTTATTTCTGATTTATTTCCCATATTTTACTCTATTTCTGAGTTGAATTACAGGTCATATTTCTTTATAACAAATTTTTTCAACTGAACGATCGATTTCATTATATGGAGGTCCGATATATATCTCTGTGAATGAAATCCAATAAAAAAGACTCCACCTGATATACCTAATTGCCATAAATATCTTCCCAAAGGGTAAAATGTGTAATTAATGGAAATATGAGAAATCATGCAAATGGAAATCATGACAACTATACATACATTTTATTTTGCTTACGTGTACAAACTGAAATGAAAAGTTAATGTAATAGTATTATGTACTGTAAATCAGCAAAATAAGTCCTCAATATTTTGTCGTTCCTCCTCGAGCTGCAATCAAATCCTTGCAACGATCTGGCATAAGAGTTAATCAATTTCTGGATATATGGTTGCCCAATTTCGTGATACCACACCCTTACAATGCTCTCCTACAGCTGAATCTTACTTGTTGGCTTCTTCTGAGCAATTTTAGTTGACTTAGGGTTCAAATGCGGAATGTTGCCAGCCAGGCTGGTCCAACACTGTAATGCCAGCACTTGAGGTATGACTGCACCTTAAGGGAGAAAAATGAGGGGAAACATTGGTGTATGTTTTAAGCCTTGTGAGACAAGAAGACAAACTCACCATTAAATCTAAATAGCATAAAACTTACCAATTTTGCTGTGAAGGCAAGGTGCTGAGTCCTGTTGAAAAATGCAGTTTTGGACATCTGTGTGGTGATCCCTAATAACGGGTTTCAGGCACTCCTCCAAGATAGCAGTGTAGATTTCTGCATTCACTGTTCCATTAATGACTTAATTCGTCCTACACCTTTGCTTTATGTTATGCATCCTCTGACCATCTGACCGGCAGGGAACTTTACAGTGTGAACAGTGTGCCTGGAAGTATGCAGTCAGGATGGTATGCCTCCGATTTTCGTTGACATATTGCTTTCCCATCAAAGTTATGCAGGTTGAATTTCGATTCATCAGAAAAGATGACAGGTTCCATTGCTCTTTTGTCCATGAAACATGTGTTTTAGCCCAAGCAAGTTGCTTCTTCCTCATTTGTTGGGTCAACGAAGGCTTCTTTTGGGTTGAATCCTGCATGAACTATCCACAGACGGCTTCCGAAAGCCATCTGTGGATAGTTAATGCACTTGTTTCAACACCAGAGGCCATCTCAAAGTCCAGTTTTAGATCAGGAGCACTAGCATGGTGATTAGGAAGGCATAGCCATTTCAAATATCTATCTCGGGAAGGCTTAGTCACTCTCTTATGGCCTGATCCAGGTTTTCTCTTCACGTCACCGGTTTCACGCTTTTTCGGCAACCGGGATACTGTTGACTAGTGGCAGCCTATTTTATCAGCGATAGCATGTGTAGAAAGTCCTTCCTGGGACAGAGCAACAGCTACACCTTTTTTTCTTGGTGTCAACTGAACATATGGAGCCATGCTTACACCTCTGCTAAACAGGATACTAATGAGGGTGTATACCCTTCCAACACCATATTTATAGTGTTATTCTGATGCAATACCTTGCAATTACTGTCTGATATAATAGACATGTTATCTGACAAAATACCTTTGCTTTGTGACAAACAAAATGACTGTAATCAAACAATATCTTATACGTTTCACTACAAATGTTATTTTTTTAAGGTGATGCAGTTTTTTTTGTCTGCTACTGTATCTTTGATGATACTCTGATTTCTAGGCAAGATTATATATCTCTAATGGGGATTACCCTGACTTCTAGTCTCTCTTGACATAAGTATGTTACAATATTGCTTCCTCTGCATCTAAAAAACTGGGTTTTCCCTTTCTCTCTTGTGCATGGGTTGAAGGTCTCAACCTTCAACCCGCACACAGTACTAAGTACTTTTCTTCCAAACAGCTATTCACTGTGTATAAATCTGCCCTACCATGGAACATTGTTCCCACATTGGAGCGATGCCTTGCCAAACCTCTCTAAGGCTTCTGGATTACATTCAAAAGAGGACAGTTAGGTTAACTAATGACTCATCTTTAAACCGAGTTACTTCACTCTGTCTCATAGACGTTCTGTTTCTGCTGCATGCTTTTTCTACAGATACTTCCAGGGGCACTGTTCACCTGAATTGGCCTGTATAATTCCTGCTGTCTCCTCCAAAGCAGTCAGAACACGTGTCGCAACCAGTCAACATCATTTTACTGTCCAACTTGAAACTCACAGAACCGACTTTTCTTCTTCCTCATTTATTCGTTCGTATGTATTTTCTGAAAAATTACAATCTACACAAGTTCAAGTCTAATGTCAACAAATATCTTCTTTCGTCTCAACCTTCAATCCACGCACAGTACTAAGTACTATAGGTTCTAATACCTCTCGCATTTGGGGTTTTCATAAAATAAAAAAAGCTAACAAATGTATTCACAACTTATAAAGAATTAAGTGTTGCTGTTTAGTAGTTTGTAATTGGTATTCAAAGAATTCACTGAACTATAACTTTTTGTTTTTTGTTATAAGTACACAAATAAATCCAGTTCAAAGAAATACTCTACCTGATTCTTCTACTAACTGAGCACAACTTTTTGCTGTTGCAACCACATTTCCTGTTGCTTCTGAAACCCCTTTGGAGGCTCTTGAAACTTTGGCCATCCGTTCACTACTCCTTTCAGCCTTCACTTTTGAAGCAATAACTAATTGTGCAGTGGCTGCTGCTATTTCCTGGGAGGCCACCATTAGTTCTTCAAATTTAGCCTCTCCTCTAAGAACTTTATCAGCTGCATCTCTATGATGAAAATTAAAAAAATTATAACAAATCAATAAAATTAATGGTAAATATATGAAATAAATTACAAGTTCCACTTATTTATTTGATATTTCATCCCAGAATTCATTTTATTTTGATGCAGCAGCAAAAAGGAGCAGAAAAAAAGCTAAGTCAGTTATTCCAAAGGAAAAGAAAATGAACATGGTCCTCAGTAATACAATAGCAGTTTTGCATTTCATACTTGTTTATAGAGATCTGGAATCCTGTCAGGGACTGCAGAAATTCTCAAAGGCCTTTCAACTGGGCTGTAGTTAGTCACTCTCGGGTGCTCCCATTTTTCAGACTTGAAACTTTCCTTCTGATCACAATCTTTATATATATATATATATATATATATATATATATATATATACACACACGTTTAATTGTAGATTGTTACCAATTATTGGTGATTTTCATATAACATTAGTGTTCAAACAAATTTGTAATCAAGTTAACCTAGTTTGGTTATCTTCATTCCATATGGCCTATACATTTTGAGTTAAGATAAAAAGTATAATGCTAAATGATAATGATTTTTCATAACATTTTACTAATGAAAACATTTTATCTGTAGCAAGATAATTAAAAAATTTTAATTTCTGTATAAATTTATATAATAATATAACGTATTGCATTACATCACGTGGCCGTCAATCCCCCTACTTCATCGGGGGCTTTGAGTGGATTGACAGCCCTTTTCAACGTAATGCCTCATACTTACTCATTTCGGTCTGTACCTATACAAGTTTTGCTATTTCAGTTTATATTTTCAGGTTCATTTTCTTAAAATATATTTTTTTAAAATTAAATATTATTTATTTTCCTAATTTCTTTTATTTTTTAGGTTAATTTTCTTAAATTTTTAAATTAATACTTAATTTTTATTTATTTAAATATTACTAGTTTATTTTTTATCGATCTCTTCAGCAAACTGTGATATGGTACACAAAGCCCAACGAGTAAGTATTCTATACTGCAATACTACTACTTACATAGTGTTGTACTCCGGCGGAGGCCGTTGAGTAAAAAGGGGGTTTTCCCGCCTTCTATTTGTTTTTATGGGTAGCTATTATTACAGCGCAGTCGCACTAACTAATTATTCTGTGTGCTGATGGCGCATTGGTCCATGTCCCCGATTTTCATGCCAATGCATTCTATGGAGGTTTGTTGATGGAGGTTGTGTTAACATGTGGATTAAATCTTATTTACATGTGTATTTACTTTTTTTTTTTTTTTATATATGTGTGTTTTTATGCCTTACCATGGAACTGTGCCGGTACCACTTTTCTAAGGCGTAACAGCTCGTATATGTCCAGTGGTAAAGCTATATATACATATATATACAGCCTCTTACTGTGGGGTTTTTTTTTTTTTTTTTGTTGGGAAGGGGGGGGGGGGGTTAAATTTGGCAATATGTTGTAGTGCAGTCAGGCGACGAGCCTTGCCTGAGCGCAATAAACCTTATAAACACAGGGATACTTTTTCTGAGTAAATACTATTTTATTTTTAGATGGTTTTTATGAATGTATGTGGGTCTACATTAGGGTGGTGTTTTCTAATATTTGTGTATATGGCAGTTTTTATGTGATACCTACTGTATCATTTGGGAATTCTGTTTATATCCAGGGTTTTGATGAGTTTTTGTATTGCCATATTTACACTATCTATATTGTTGCAGATTTTTAAAAGTCTGTTTGTTTGATTTCTTATAGTATTACCGTGTATATGCTTTGCTATGTTACTCTCCCAGTGTGTGAGTTTTATTGTTTCGAAATTAAAATGGTCTCTTTTATCATGGTGATGTGTATATATTTTGTCTGGGTTGATGGCAATTTCGCTGTCTAATAAGTAGACAGCTTGTAGGTTGTTATCCAGATTTGTACATTCAATTTTTAAGTCTGTTGGGTAGGTATTCTTTGCTACATTTGTAAAGTTGTCATAGTTGATCACGAGTACGTCATCTATATATCTATAGAATTTAATATTTTCTGTGATGTTACTTTCATAGTGGTGTAGGTAGAGGTTAGCTATGGCGCATATATATATGTAAAAAGTTAAAAAAATAATAAGGAAGTGAGAGAGACAGAGTGTGACAGAAGGGAGATAGAATACAACTAATAAAATATGCATAATAAGAAATAAATAATTATAAAATTCATAAAATAATTACAAAGCTGAAAAAATAAGGATATTGCCACACAACTTACAAAACTAGCCTCTCATCAGGTGTCAATGGCCAGGATTGCAAGCAAAATAGCAACATGTCTTCATTTCTGATGAAAACCATAAGCCAAAGGGTAAAAAGCATAAATATAAATAAAAATGAGAAGAATTAAAGAGAGGTTTTAGAAAATGGTTTGTTTGTGTGTGGGCTTTATGGCGCAAGAGCAACATGGCCATAATGCACCTAACTATGGTAAAGTTTAGTTCTCCGTTGATTTTTTTTTCAATTTGGATTGCAGTTAAAGTTTACAGTGCGTTATACAGTTTTATCTCTTTAAGGAAAGTGAAGATTTTGTCCACATGCAGTGTATCTGCTAAAAGATGAGCAGTATTCGTTGATGAAAATGAGGCAAAGAGTTTGCCGCTCACTGTTGTAAATCGGGCAGTCAATGAGTATATGCTGGACTGTAAGTTGGGTGTTGCAGTTTGTGCAATGTGATGGGTCAGCGGCCATAAGTAGATAGAGATGTGGCAAGTGTGTGTGTGGCCTATCCGTAATCAGGCTAATACAATTTCTTCATGTCTGTTCTCACAAATACTGGACTTCCATGGTTTTGAGATCTTTTTTAATGCCGAGTAATTTGTTATTGGCCTGACTCTGCCAGATGTGTTGCCATTGTTCAAGACATTGTTTCTTTATAATGTACTTGTAGTCAGATGCAGGTGTAGTAAAAGCTTGGGCTAAAGGATTGGTAGCAGTTTTGGCAGCTAGGTTGGCCTGTTCATTTCCAGAAATTCCAGCTTTGTTGTTTCTTCTGGTTTAACCTGAGTATTCCAGATCTGTCTAAGTAGAGGATTATCATTCTTTGGGTTCTGTTGTATAGTTTGGATAGCACTAATGGAGTCTGTATATGTAACACTGTGCAATATGATTTTTGAGAGTGCATAGTTTAAGGCTATGTGGATAGCACAAAGTTCTGCAGTATAGCTGCTACATTCAGTAGGGATTTTCTTGGATATAGTTGTGTTGGGAAATACTGCGGCTGCACCAACATGATTGTCAGTTTTAGACCCATCTGTGTAAATTGGTGTGTACTGGCCGTGCAGAGTTCTCAGTACGGCATATATTTGCAGTATGTTCTGTTGGGATAAGGTGTGTTTTCCCCAGGCTGTCAATGAAAAGTCACATGGTAGTATGTCCAAGGTGGGACTGTGTGAGAGACAGTGGGCTGCATCTTACTAAGGTCAATTTTCCAATTGGCCTGCAATGAGCAAAGACGTATCCTGGTTGGTGGATTTATTGATGGATACGCTCGATATAGGTTTTCCCATTTAGGAGAGAAAAGTCCGTTCCAAGTGGGATGGTTTGGATGCAATAAAAGCATTTGTCTGCATAACTGCAGGGAGATTTCATGTCTTCAGCATATAGGCTCTGGACTGGTGATGTACGGTACACCCCCAGTGCAAGACGAAGAGCACTGTGGTGCACAGGATTAAGCCATGTAACACACTTGGTCTAGCAGAGCTATAAACTACAGAAACATAGTCTAGACATGACCATATTAATGCATGGTACAACTGTAGTAGTAGTGTGTAACGGTCAGCTCCCCACGTTGTTCCTGATAGACCTCTTAAGATGTTTAGCTTTTTAAGACAGGTAATCCTGATTGTTTTTAAATGTTCCAGGAAGGCGAATTTTTGGTCAAATCACACCAAGAAAGCAGACACTAGGGACCACTGGTTTGATTTGATTTTCTAGTCGAAATTCTGGATGTGGATGTAGGTTACGCTTCCTGCAGAAGTGTATACCGACAGTCTTTTGGGTTGAGAGGTGAAAAACCGTTGTTTTCGGCCCATTTTGCTATTTTGTTGATGTCTCTACCATTCGCATATTAGGCAAATGGCAGGCAACACTGAAGTCACTGGCGTACAGGGTAGTGGATATTGTTTGTGGCAGGTGCAGTATTATTGAATTCATTTTTATATTAAAGAAGGTAACACTGATCCTTGTGGTATCCCTTCTTCCTGTATGAACCTTGAAAATAAGCGGTTGTGAAATCGAACTTGAAATGAGTGGTGGTGTAAGAATTTCTGATAAACTATGCTAGGTATCCGTGTAATCCCAGATTGTATAGTTTTCGCATTATACCATATCTCCAAGAAGTGTCAAATGCTTTTTCAATGTCAAATAAGACCATTGCAAGATGTTTTTTGCATATGAAGGCACCACGGATGTTTATTTCTGTCTTAATCAAAACATCAAGAGTGGATCTACCTTTACAAAAGCCACACTGCACTGGATTCATAAGGTTATTTCGAGCTAGAAACCAGGATAGCTGGGCGTTGATAATTTTTTCCATGACCTTGCATATACAGCTGGTAAGTGCAATAGGTTGACAATGCTGCAGATTTGTAGGATCTTTTCCAGGTTTTGGAAATGCCAAAACATAAGTATGCTGCCATTTGTCAGGGAAAGTGTTTTCTTTGAATATTCTGTTGTAGAGCAGTAATAGTGTCTTGAGTGCCGGTTCAGTAAGTTTTGCTATCATGATGTACTGTATTTCATCTGTCCCTGCTGCACTGAGTTTAGTGGAGGCTAGAGCATGATGTAATTCTGACATTGTGAAGTGGAGATTGTACACAGCACTGGATGTTGATTCAAAATTAATTGAGTGTTTTCAGATTGGGCTTTGTGTGTCTGGAATTGCAGCGAGATGATGTCACAAATCTCCTCTCATTTTGTAATATCAGAGACACTTACAGAATGGCTCTGATATTACAAAATCTGAAGATGTTCCATGCTCTGTTCTTCTCTTTTCTAGCAGCACTACATTCATCATTCCACCACACTTTAGAGTGGGCCGATATTTTAGTCGATTGTTTTGGGATTGCTTGTCCGCTGCTTGCAGTATTTTGTTAGATATATGTTCTACTGCCAAGTTTATATGTGTTTGTTGGACCTGTTTTTCTTCTAGTGTAGCTAGCTCTTGTACACGTTCCATTCAGCTTTTGAGAAGTTCATTTGGGAATTTGGTAAGAAAGATGGGCAAGCTTGTATCAATGTGGCATATCACAGGGTAATGATCACTTCCCAGTGGGTTGCTGTGAATAGTCCATCCAAACAGATGGTATATGGTTGCTGAGCATAAAGAGATATCAATAGCTGAGTTAGATCCTGTAGGAAGATGCGTATAAGTGTGCGCTCCATTATCGAGAGTTATCAGATTGTGCTGATCAAGTAATTTTTCGATTGTTTGACACACGCTTGTCCATGTGATATGGACAAGCGTGTGACTCCACAGCATATGGTGACTGTTCAGGTCTCCTAGGATACAATCGGGTTTGGGAAGCTGGATCACTAATTCAGCGTAGCTGATGTTTTGGTTAGGTAGCAAGTATAATGAGACTATGGTTAAATCAAAGTTAACATTGATTCGTGCAGCAATTGCGTCAAGATTTGTTTTTAGTGGGATTGGTTTTGAGGGTATCTGGGAGTGGATAATCAGTGCTACTCCTCCATGTGCAAGGTTGTTCAGACTGTGTGTAACATGATCTTGCTGAGGTATTAAGTATTTCCAAAGGGAAACAATTATATTAGTATTCTGCTGTTGAGTGGCATCGGGTTGTACTGTGATGAGTGTATTTATTGCTTTGGTTTGTTTGCTTTTTGTTTGTGGTGTTGGTACTGTGGACAAACCTTGCCCATTCAGCTAGTGACTTTGTTGGAGGTATGGTTACCTCTGTTTGGGTAGCAATTGATATGTGATTTTTGGTTATTTGGGCATAAGTTGGCTTAGCATTTGGAACTGATAAGGATTTTTTAGCCTCTTGGTAGGTTACATTATGTTCAGTTTTGTACCACTGTATCTTTTTTTCGCATTTCCAAAGGGGACACTCTTTTGAATATGCTGGGTGGGCTTCTTTACAGTTAACGCAGCTTGGTGTTGTGGTTGTGCAGTGGATCCACATGTGGCACAGGCAGCTGGTCCTCTGCAGACCAACTATGAGTGGCAGACCAACCAAACTTCTGGCACTTATAGCAGCGTAATGGATTTGGGATGTACGGTTTAACTCGACAGTTAAGGTAACTGGCTTTTATCAATGTTGGTGGTTCAGGATTGTTAAAAGTAAGGGTTATATTCCGGGTAGCAACTAATACATCATCCTATTTGTGAGAATTCACCTTACATTGATGACTCCTCGTAATTCTTGTTTGAGTTCATCTAACAAATTGATAAGGTCCCACCCGGTGATGACTCCTCTTGACATGTTCAAGGAAAATGTGTGGTGAAATGGTGACCGAAATTCCAAAGGATTTTCATTTTTGTAGTTGTTCAGACTGTCTGGCAGTGACAACTTCGACCAGTAGGTCTCCTGATCTTAGATGACAAACTGTCTTGGAAGTATCTATTGTGCTTTCTAGGCATTTCTGCACTAGGAATGGAGAGAGTTTTCAAACTGGTTGTTCTTGAGTTGAATGAATAATCAAGAAATTTGGAGTTCGGATTCTGCCTATGTCAGTCTTTTGATATTTTGCTGCAACAGAACCAGACTCCTCTTGTTCTTGCCTTGTTAGGGTTTCTTCTGTGCACCCAGTGTTTTTCTGAGTTTTATGAACTTCTTGCTCCATTTTGCCCTGGAAGGGAGACCTTTCCCCCTCCAGATTACCGGCCCCGCCATGTGGAGGCAGGAGCAGTGCCACCTTTGTGATCAAGCAGTAGTGGGTTAGTAGTAATATGGAAATAAAAGGAAAAAAAGGAAGGAGGTTACTTTTTCTTTTGTTCAAGTAAAGTGATTTCTTTACTGAAGCTTATTTAATTGATTGTTAGTGTAATGCAGTAAATAAAGAAGACGATTTTAATTATTCAAGAGAGCACAAATACACTTGATCATAAAATCGCTTGGCACCTGGGGCCTTTAGAAAATGGCTTGTGAAATTTATAGCTGACACTATGAAGACAAGTAATTAAAACTCAAATTGATAACAGAAATTTCTAGAGACATATTAGTCTGATATAAGTTAAGATTTGAAAACAGTAAAAAGTAAATAGCCTTAAACGAGAGCAAGATACTTGATATAATACTTGGGCAAAGTTACAAGCAACAGCCTGCATAAAAAATGAAACTAAAGAACAGTGGCACTTGGAAATAAATTTTCAACCTGAATCTAGAAATTTCTAAGAGTAAAATACATGTTAAATTAAAACAAGAATGGAAAAAGTACCTTATATTGAGGAGATATGCAAGGAAAAGACAAATCAAAACTAAAAAACACATGCTAATGAAGTCTAAATATAAAGATAAATGGCAACAGCAGCAGCAGCACAGAGTCATAAAAATTTTCAAAACTAGAATCTAGAAAATGTAAATCGTATATATAGTGCATCTGGCAGCCTGAAAAATAGTACATGTAACATAAAAAACGCGAAAAATTCATTAATCCATGTGTTTTAGTTTTAATTTTGATTTGTCTTGTTCTCACATATCTCCACAATGTAAGTTATTTTTCCATCCTTAAGTTCATTTAATATGTTTTTTATTCTCAGAAATTTCTAGATTCATGTTGAAAATTTATTTCCAGGTGCTACTGTTTAGAGGCATCCTTTTTTTCTGCAAGCTGATGCTTGTAACTTTGCCTAAGTGTTACCTCAAGTCTCTTGCTCTCTTTTAAAGCTACTTGCTTTTTACTGTTTTCAATCTACCTTAAGTTATATTACATTAATATGTTATAAGGCTCTAGAAATTTCTGTTATCATTTCCAGTTTTAATTTCTCGTTTTCGTAGTGTCAACCGTAAAGTTCACAAACCAGTTTCTATCCCCCCCCCCCATTTTAATCCTTGTAATTTTTTTTATTTTGTTTTTTGGTAACAAAAAATTTTATTCTCATTTTTCATTAAAGTTTATGTTCTTTAACCTTTGGCTTGAAGTTTACGTCAGAAATGAAGATACATGTTGCTATTCTGCTTGCAATCCTGGCTGTTGATGTGAGCTGGTTTTGTAAATTGTGTGGCAACATCTTTATTCTGTCAATTTTGTAATAATTTTATCAATTTTGTAATTATTTATTTCTTATAATGCATATTTTAATAGTTATTTTCTATCTCCCTCACTTTATTAGCATTAGCATTAGTAGAGGCATATGATGCCAGAAAGAAAGCTTATGCAGCATCAGCATAAAAAAAAAAAAAAAAAACATGCTCCCATTTCACCCCTCCGTTCTTTCCAAATACCTGTCCAGCTCAGCCTTAAATTTATTTAGGCTATAAACTTCCACAACAAAGGATGGAAGTCTGTTCCACCAACCAACTACCCGCTGGCTAAAGGCAAACTTCTGCACATCAATCCTACATCCGTCTTTCCTAAATTTGAATTTATGCCCTCTCAGGTGATTATTCTGATGTTGTTGTTATTTAGGAGCATTAACAACTAAGGCCATATTGCTCCGGGGATATGCGGTGGCCATTCCCTGACCTTTCCGCATCCTCTGTATTTGGTGGTCATGGGCTCGAACCCCGATCTAATCAAGAAGGCGCCTCCGTAGCCAGGTGAGCAGGAGCAGCAGTGCATAGCACACGCTTCTTGATTAGACAGGGATTCGAGCCCGTGACCACCAAATACGGAGGATGCGGAAAGGTCAGGGAATGACCACTGCATATACCCGGAGCAATATGGCCTTAGTTGCTAATGCTCCTAAAAACCAAATAACAATAACAAATCTAATCAAGAAACGTGTGCTACGCACTGCCGCTCCTGCCCACCTGGCTACGGAGGCGCCATCGATTATTCTGAGCAAGAGGAAGAATCCCATCAGTATTGAGTATGCTGAAACCATTTAAGGCTTTATACACCTCAATCAGAACATCTCTCAAGTGCCTAGTCTCCAGACTGTAATTTGCAAAATTGAAGCCTTTCTTCATAAGAGGAACCTTTTGTTGTTCCATTCACTAATCTTGCTACCCTTCTCTGTACTCATTCCAACAGCTCTACATCCTTCTTAAAATGAGGCCTCCAGACCTGTACAGTATTCAAGGTGTGGCCTGACCATTGCCTTATACAAGGGTATAATCACCTCCTTAACCCTGCTAGAAAAATTCCTGTATATCATTGACAAGACACTATGAGCTACCTTGCAGACCGTCTGCACTATTTTTCATGCTCTGCTTAGGTTTAGTATTTGCTTCCTTTGACTTTTGACTGCACCAGACTACTTCCCATTTATCTATCTCTTTATTTCCACTTTCTTGTTATTCAATTCAATATACTATATATATATATATATATATATATATATATATAGTACAATGAATGGATATGATGCATATTACTAAGTAACATTTCTAAAAATTTTTGAGTACCTGAAAATAACAATGCCACTTTCTTAACTGATTTAACATAGTGGTAATACTATTATCAGGGTACATACTATATTTATTTGCATGGCTAAATGATGCAACACAGCACAAAATTTTTTTTGCATCAGCCAAAACTTTTTACAGTGAAAATGTGACCATCAAATTCCAGTTTGAACTTTGTGATACCCCTCTGACTAGACTACCTCAGAATCTAATTTATGCAAATGATCTACAGCAGCACTCTATCATAAGGTAAACTTCAAGAATAAAATTTTATATTAGCCCCTGGTTCTTATATATTTCAATTAGCATCAAATGGGTTGAGTAAACTAAATGCTGATAATTATTTTCTCTTTCTCAGGTGACACACACACACACACACACACACATATATATATATATTGACAATGATGGATGCAGGGCAGAAATGTGGAAAATTTAGCCAGAGAGTAAAGAATGTTGGAATATGCTTTCAATGTTGTGGAAGGGGACAATTTGAATAAATTACAGAAGGATTTGAAAAATTATCAGAAGGTGCAAGCGAAGTTTACAATTTTTTTATTTATTTTTGGCTGATGCCATATAAATTATGTTTCGTTGCATCATTTTGCCAATACTAATATATGATACTGTTCCACATGGACAACTATTGTAAAAATTGGAGCAATGGATAACAGGGTGGTTGAGTGGGAGAAGACAGAGAGTGGTAATCAATGTACACTGCTCTTCGTGGACTAATGTTATTAGTGGAGTCATCCAGGGTTCAGTGTTAGGCCCACCGTTGTTTTGTTTATTTGTCAATGATATTGATGAAAGTATATCAGGGTTAACGTCCAAGTTTTTTTCAGATGATACAAAGGTTGAGAAGGTTATTAATGACAGTATGCTATTGCAACAGGATCTAGAAAAGTTTGGCAGATGACTAGAAATAACCCCAAAGAAATGTACCAACTGTGTGGTACTACACTCAGGGTGGTAGAGAAAGAAAAAAACCCGGGGGTAATTGTGCAGTCAGATATGAAGTTTACAGAGCACTGAAGACAGGCTGCCAGAAGAGGTCATGGGTCATGTCACAGAAATTTTAACTGTGGTAACTAGGTAGATCTAACGTAAAAATATATAGCATAATATGCATCACTGCATTTAGGATTCTATTAGATATTGTAGTATTGACAACTAATTAATTAAATTTATTGATCTTATTAATTTAAAATATCATGTCCCATGTAACAAGTGGAGAAATACCATCAGGACCTGGAGCTTTCTAAGCATCAAGATTCGTTAAAATCCTTGTGACATCCTTTTGACGGAAGACCACAGGAGGCACTGAATGGAGCGTGTTGGGAATAGTGGGAGGTGTTTTACCAAGATCATTAATACATGAGTTGGAAGAAAAATGGGATGCTAGCAGGTGAGCTTTATCTATGGCTGAAGTGATAACAGAACCATTTGGTTTGGACAGAGGTGGGAGCAGAGATGGGCAAAAGTTGCGGCCAATAGCTTTGGAAAGAGACCAGAATGCTTGTCTACCATTAGGGCAAGAAGCAAGTTTTCTACTCTTAGCCTGTTCAAACTCTAGTTTGGACTGATTAATAACTGCTTTACAATTGATGCGAGCTTTGGTGTAGGCAGAAAATGAAATTGAAGAATTAGAAACAAGCCAATTACGATATGCAGCATTCTTCTCTAGAACAGCATTAGCATATTTATTGGAAAACCAAGGTTTAGATAAAGGACAAGATTTTAAAGTGGAGTGTGGGATAAAGGATTCCATTCCTGCAAGAATAATTTCACTGACATGATCTGAGCAAACGTTGACATCAGAAGTTTTGAAACAGTAATCCGACGAAGGAAAAAAAGAAAAGAAGTCTCCCAGGTCATCCCATTTTGCATTCTTGTAATGCCAAACAACACAAATGAAATCATTTGATCAAGTTTTCTTCAATTATACTAAGTGAAAACTTTTCATCTTGCAGAACATCTACAATCTTGTGGAGAGTACTAGTGTTTTTCAACTTTTTTTGAGTAACAGAACACCAAATCTATACAAACTTTATTTCGTTGTTGGTGTGTGTGTGTGCGCGTGCGCACACACACCCTTGTTTTCGTGACTAGAAACTAAATAATTCAAATTAATTACATTGCAAGAATTTATTTTCAGATATATAAAGTTTATTTTAATTTTAAAGTGCATCAGAATATCTAAATGCAGATATAGGCACTGATGGAACTCCTGGGCAATGCTTGCAGAACACAAAAGGAAGGGGATGAATCTGATTGATCCATTTGTTATCGATGGTTCGCTGTTGATGATCCTGCTCAGATAGCAAACAAACTGAATGAGTATTCTGCATCTACATTCACACATGAGGAGTTATTAAGGTTTGAAAATGCCAGAATGTTATCAAATTGTAGCAAGGTGCTTAATGATTTTGTAATAACTGAGAGCAAAGTGGAGGAAAAATTGTTGAAGTTAAACGTAAGAAAGGCACCTGGGTGGATGGGATCTATTCAGTTACATTAAAGGAGGCGGCAAAGGAAGTAAGCAAACCCTTAGCAATAATTATAAGAGCATTCTTGGACTCAGGGGAGGTCCCCACAGACTGGAGATGTGCAAATGTATCCCCAATTCACAAAGGGGAATGGAAGGGTGACATGAGTAATTACAGACCAGTTAGTTTAACTTCTGTTCCAGTCACTGATTAAATATACATTGCAGGATGATCTAGACAAGACTGCAGCAATAATTCAGACACAGCATGGGTTTGTTAAGGGAAAGTCTTGCCTGACAAATTTGATTGGATATTATGATGTAGTTACCAAGGGACTGGATGCAAAAATAATTTTGATATCATATACTTGGATTTTGGAAAGCTTTTGATACTGTTACGCATGGAAGACTACTGTACAAATTGGAGCAGAATGGTATTAAGGGTAAGGCTACAATGGATAAAAGGATAGTTGAGTGGGAGAAGACAGAGGTTGGTAACCAATGAGTGCTGCTCTTTATGGACTAATATTATTAGTGGAGTCCCACAGGGTTCGGTGTTGTGTCCTCTGTTGTTTTGTATATTTATCAATGATATTGATGAAGGCATATCAGGCTTAGTGTTGAAGTTTGCAGATGATACAAAGGTTGGCAGGGTTGTTAATGACAGTAATGGCAATGTGCTACTGCAAGAGGATGTAGAAAATTTGGGCAGATGGGTTGAGAAGTGGCAACTGAAGTTTAACACTGATAAATGCAAAGTACTGCATATGGGTAGAAGTAACCCCAGAGAAACGTACCAACTGTATGGTACTACACTTAAGGTGGTAGAAAATGAAAAAGACCTGGGAGTAATTGTGCAGTCATATATGAAGTTTTCTGAGCAATGCAGACAGGCTGCCAGGGCAGGTCATGGGGTTTGTCAATGATATACAGGAATTTTGCTAGCAGGGAAAAGGAGGTGATTGTCCCTCTGTAAAGGCAATGGTCAGTCCATGCCTTGAGTACAGGTCTGGAGGTATCATTTTACGAAGGATGTTGATTTGCTTCAGTGTGTACAGAGAAGGGCAACAAGATTGGTGAGGGGAATGAAGGGATCCGCTTACCAAGAGAGGCTTACCAAGTTCTGCAAATTGCAGTGGCTGGAGACTAGGCACCTGCGCTGTGATCTGATTGAGGTGTATAAGGCCTTGAATGGGTTGAGCACGTTGAATTCTGATGGGATCCTTCTACCTGTTCAGATTACGAACCTAAGGGGGCATAAATTCAAATTAAGAAAAGAGGTGTAGAATAGATGTGCAGAAATTTGCCTTTAGCCAGCGGGTGGTTAATTGCTTGAACAAACTTACATCTGTCGTTGTGGAAGTTGATAGGTTAAATCAATTTAAGGAGGAACTGGACAAGCATTTGGAGGGAATGGTGTGATGATTTTTTTTTTTTTTTTTGGCTGATGCTGCATAAGCTCATTCTTGCATCACATGCCACCGCTACTACTACTACTACTTACATTGTCCCAGTTCACTGTTTTAGTAGAGAATCTTGCAATATCCTGGATAGGCACTTGACAAGGGATGGCAGAATCAGTGACACTGTAGATTCAATGGCAGTGTCGTGCACCTGCCACTGAAGGAGTCTACTGCGATGTCCAGGTTTGACTCTCCAGTTCCCAAAGAGTAGGTGGTCGGTTGTTCTAGTCTATTGATGATTTCAAGGCTGCGTGAGGTAATGAATCTGTCTAACATGTCTCCTTTTATGTTAGTAGAGGTGTTGAACCATCGTGTTGACCGGTCATTTGAATCTGATGCTATAATGACATCAGTATTCTTCAGGAGGTCAAGAGCTTGTTCCAGTCTAGCTATGCGTGGGAGGATGTCAGTATCAAATTGGAAGTATGCTGTTAAGACCGCAATACAACCAAAGCTTCCTTCTATTGTAGCCCCAGCTAGGTGGGGAGTGGAAAGTGATTCTATCTGTGTTGCTACTAGGTCTGGATTATGGATGATGACTGCAGTAAGACACAGTTGCTTTCTGGTCTGGATTTTCCTGAAAGCTAGGGGGTAACCAGAGACCCTTCCAAGTACGCAGTAGGGTTCCTGAAGGAGGAGAACATCTAGATTTAACTCGTCCATTAGAGGATGAAGCTGCATTGCCACTGAGATGGCCTTTTGACCATCGATCTGGACTATAAGAAGTCTAAGAGATGGGGGGGGGGATTGAGCATCCTATTTTCCATAGTTAGTCTTATTGCATACTATATCTGCTGCTCTTCTAAATACAAGGCAAGTTCCATCCCACACAGAGTGATGGTATGGTTTGTTAATTACTTTGCAATTTGAGAATTTAGGATGTGAGGCCTTGTTGGGACAGTCCTTGCAGAGATGCCCTGCCTCAGCACAATGCCCACATATTGGCTGTTTTTTAAGACACTTAGCAGAGGGGTGCCCATACCGAAGACATCTGTAGCATTTCGCAACCAGTACAAAATCTCTGAATCTGTGGGATGACCAGCCCAGAAAAATTCTCTGCTGGCAGTGTAGGAATCCCCTGATCCTGGGAGACACTTCTGTAACCCAATTATGTCAACCACGGGTGTGTTTATTGATGTAAAATTGAATTTTCATCTCCATAACGGTTTCTTCCTTGCTCATGGGCTTAAAGAGATTTCTGTTATACACTTCCTCCAGCAGGTCATCGTTTTGGATCGAGCTGTTTACATCAAACACAATTAAACTTAGTCCCCTGAGTTTGGGGGATTTAAAGGTGAGATTTAGGTCTTTAGCTATGCCACAAGACTCGATCTGACTTAGTGGCTGCTTCCAATATTATCCCTTTGTTGCAAATTTTGTCAATGCATTTGATTTGGTTTTATCTTCTTTAGGAATGTGTCCTTTACTCCATCGCTGTCTGGAATGTTGCACCCTTCTCTAGCCTTTATAATCAGCATGTGCTTGTTCTGTGTGGTGGGGATCTGAGGTAGTTTCAGAATGGCAGCATAAAACAACTGGTGCTGGGTGCCTTCAGTAAACTACCAAGGTCGATGCATGTACCTAAACCAATGAAAGACCAATATGCCTTGAAACGGTGGCATCTGGTTGGTAGCAATCACCGAGAATAAGTAACACCAGTCTTCTCCACTGGTTCAGTGTTACTTCTTCGGAGTAGTGCAATATAATATGAGATATAATCAAACCAATGCCAATTCAGGTACCTTGGCAGTTTACTGCATATAAAAATGATGCGATTGCACTAACATATATGTCGGTATTCAGTGTTCATGATTCAAGAAAGTGCAACTGACTGTAGGCTACGTGCAGCTTCTCTACAACTTTTACAAGGAATGCCTTTGTTATAATATGCACTTATGTAATGTGGAACATAGTTGTATGTATCACATACTGTATTTATGTCTATGTGTGGGAAACATTTCAAGAACCAGCAAACTCAAAATCTATTGGTTAATGTAGAATTAAAAACATAGAAGAATTAAAGTTTTTATTGATCTGTAGGAAAACAATTAGCCAGTACGTTAATAAAAAGAATCATGTGCATAGACTGGAAAATGTAGCATGAATGTAAATGCTGTGTAAGTAAAGAAAAATATATTTTTTAGAAAAAATAACTATTTAATTAACCGTTACAAAATTTGTTAGAAAATAAGAAATTCAACTCAGATTGGATGTGCAAAAAAAACCATTATGCAAATAACCAGACAAATTTGCAATAGAAACATAAGAAATAGTTTGCAATTTTTAGTTTTTATGTAATTAAATGTTATGGTCTGTATACATATAAATATATATATTATTTATCTACATATATGTGTATAGACAGAGATGCACACGCACATGTGCATGCAAACAATATGACAAACAATAAGCCAGTACATAAATGAACTGGCTTGACCCTGATCAAAAATTTACCCACTTAGCTTTTTTTTTACAATTATGTATCAGCATTCTCATTCCTCTTTTATTAAATTTTAGCCTTCTATTCACCTACATATTCACTTATTACAATACACATGTGCATGGGTGCATATACACATTACATGCCAGCGTTTGCATAACGCTTACATCACAATGACTTAATGAAAACAGCCGGCAGCTTTGATACTCATTACCTAAACTTTAAAAAAACATGTTACATTTAAGCTGAGAAGTATATCTCTTTAGCACGTAAAGGTCTGCATAACAGAAATATTATTTAGGAATTAACTATTTTATTATATGCCAAATATATGGAAGTTCTGAATAAAGACATGAAATTATGGATTTAAAAGTTAATTAAATTCTTACCTTTTCATTAATATCTAAGGGAAAGTAAATCATTGACCTTGGTGATGATGTTTTCCAATTTTTTTTTTTTTTTTATCACAGCATCATCTCTGTAAACTAATAAGTATTTCATGCATTTCCATGGCCGACTTTCCAAGTTTCAACAAAAATTAACATTCTTATGTTGTTCAAATTTTATCATTTGCAGTATATGCAATAAATGAGAAAAACAAGTTTCCACAAAATGCAGCTTTCACTAGACCAGCGGTTCCCAACTGCTGGTTTGCAAAAGTGCTCCGGGGGTTCGCACTAAAAATTCTATAATGGTGTCTGCTTAGATTTACATAGGTATATTATTGTAAACTACAAAATATAACTAATAATAAACAATAAAGTAAAATAAAAAGTAAAGAATTAACAAAGAAAGAAAAACCACATCTCCCACAATTCTTTATAATTAGTTTACTATCTTATAGTGTATCATGTTAAATAAATGTTTCCCATACTAAATTTTTTTAGTATGAAATATTTTATAATAAAAATTCAGAAATATTATATGATTTCAGAGAATATAGGCTTAGTGGTTCACTTTAAAAATATTATGTTGAAAGGGGTTTGCAAGTCAAAAAAGGTTGGGAACTGCTGCCCTAGACTAACATGCAATAAATTGCAAAAACGTGGCATGCAGGCTCAAAATATGTCAATGCAAACCCTGCTCACAATCTTTTAGCTATCATTGTTTATGAATATATCTAAAATGGCAATGTACCTTGACATCTCTATACAATCATAATATTTGTGAGCACCTTATATTTGTTAATACTTACACCAAAAACTTGGCAGCGAGGCCAACCACTTTTGCAGCTGAAATTAAGCCTTCTGTCCACCTATGGTTTCTATTATAAAATTCTTTTACAGAAGCAGATCCCTAACAAAAACATTTTAAAAACAAAATAAAATTAGTTTTAAAAGGTCATTGTTATAAATCAAAAGAAACAATTATAAACTATAAGCAGAACAAAAACAAATAACATATATGGCTCTGACATGATGTTTTTAATCAATATCAGATAAAAAAAAATACAAATGCTTATACACCAACCATACCTTGCATCTTATCTTATATCAATCAGACAAAATCTAGAAACATACTAGAAAAGGAGACAGAATGACCCTCCAAATGTGTTGTTCCAATTTTGTCTTTAATTGCCTTTACACAACAAATATAAAGTGAAATAAGAGACAACAGATATAAAGTGAAAACTGCCCTTTGCTTTGCTGATGCAAAGAAGTGGACTTGTTTTCCATCATCAGCCAAAATAAATAAATAAAAAAAAATACAATAAATAAAATGAAGAAATAATACAAAAATAAAACAAAGCAGAACATCATATTATTCTCATTCCTAGAGGTAACAATTTTAAACTTAGCCAGACTCTCCCTCTATCACAATTGAAGGCAACTTATGCCAGTGTTCAACAACCTGCTGCCCATTGGTCTTCTATTATCCTTGAGAATTCATAGTTGTGCCACCTGGTTCCTATGAGGGAGAACAGACTTTATTCATTCATTTTACTCAATTGTTTTAGTGTCTTGTACACCTCAATCAGATCTCCCCCTGGATGTGTTTATGAAGCTGAAGTCTACTCCTTATTGTGTGTGTGTGTGTGTGTGTTTTTTTTTTTCATATTAGTATTTGCAAATAGTGCAAGGAAGCCACAGGCTATTTCTGCATTAGCCAAAAACAACAAAATAAATAAGCAAATATCAACTGTGAGCTTACCTCCTCATGTAGGTCACCATCTGGTTGACCTTTGAGAATTTCTTCAAACTGTCAGCCTTGACAGCCTGCAGAGGCAACTTGTTCCACTAATCAATGACTGGCTTGCTGGCTGAAAGAAAACTTCCTACAATCTAGTCTAAACCACCTCTTATGGCCCCTAGTTCTGGAATTCTTTATAAAAGTGAAAATGCCATTTTACAAACCCCTTTCAGAGCCTTATAAAACCTCAATCAGGTAACTTCTAAGGTGCCTGGTTGCCAAGCTCTGTAACTCATATAATCAAATTATTTCCTAATACAGCCAAGTTAATTTGGGAATGCTATTTTCCAAGTGTAAGACATTGATTTCACTGCATTAAAACATAGTTGACACTTTTCTGATCATTCCTGAATCCTGTTCAAGTCATCTGTAAGGAGCCCTGGTTCATATTAATCAATGACTCCCCCAATCTTTACATCATCTGTAAATTTTGATCACACTCTCTATCCTTTCATCAATGTTGTTTATGAAAATCAGAAACAGTGGTCCAACAACTGATCTTTGCTCGACCCCACTTTTGATGTGTTACACAAATGTGGATGGTTGATTGGTTGGTTGTTTTTTTTTTTTTTTTTTTTTTTTTATGAGAACCCCAAACACGAGAGGTATTATAACCTATAGTACTTAGTACCGTGCTTGGGTTGGAGGTTGAGAAGACGAAAGAAGATATTTGTTGATATTGGACTTGAACTTCTGTAGATTGTAATTTTCAGGAAATACATATGAAGGACGGTTGTTCCAGAAAACGCAGTTGAATGAATAAATGAGGAAGATGAAAAGTTGGTTCTGTGGGTTTGAAGTTGGACAGTAAATGGATGTTGGCTGGTGGCGGCACGTGTTCGGACTGTTTTGAAAGAGAGAGCGGGAATTATAGAAGCCAATTCAGAAGAACAGTGCCCATGGAAGTATCTGTAGAAGAGGCATGCAGCAGAAACAGTGCGTCTATGAGAAAGCGAGTGGAGAGACTCTGTTAGAGATGAATCATTAATTAACCTAACTGCCCTCTTCTGAATGGAATCAAGAAGCCTGAGAGAGGTTTTGGGGGCACCACCCCAGATGTGGGAACAATATTCCATGGCAGGGCGGATTTGCGATTTATACAGAGTGAGCAGCTGTTTGGGGGAAAAGTAACGCCGAGAGCGAAAGAGAAAACCAAGTTTTTTTAGATGCAGAGGAAGCAATATTCGTAATGTGCTTGTGCCAAGAGAGATTAGAAGTCAGGGTAATCCCCAAAAGAGATATATCATTTTGCCTAGAAATCGGAGTGTCACTAAAGATAAGCATAGGAGCAGAAGAATCCTTTTTGCGAGATATAAGACAAGATTGAATTTTAGAAGGGTTGAAATCAACTAAGTTGTCTTTGCCCCACTGGAGAATTACCTGAAGATCGGCATTTAAGGAATTGGCAGCAGATTTTCGAGAAGTTGAAGCTGATTAAGCATGACAATTTTTATCAAAATGGAAAGTGGTTTGCAATGTGCTATAATCGACAAAACTATGGATAGGATTTCCAGTCAATGGAAGAAGGTCATTAATATACAAGAGGAAAAGAGTGGGGAAAAGAACTGAACCTTGGGGGACACTGGCATTAGTGGAGAAGTTAGAAGACATAGAGCCATCTACCATCACCCTCAGTGAGCGATCAGAGAGAAAACTGGATAACCAATTACTGAAAACAGTTGGCAAACCATAAGATGGAAGCTTGTTTAGAAGACCTTAATGCCAAACACGATCAAAAGCCTTTGAGATGTCAAGAGCAACTACTTGTGTTTCACCGAACCTTTCCATTGAATTAGTCCATAAATGGGTAACATAAGCCAGAATATCACCAGTGGATCGACACTGACGGAATCCATACTGGCGATCGTTGATCAGACGGAAGGTTTCTAGGTAGTTTAAGAGTTGGCGGTTAATTGATTTCTCCATTACTTTAGAAAGAGTAGAAGTAATTGCAATGGGACGATAATTGGATGGGAGGGATTTGTCACCCTTTTTAGGAACTGGCTGGATATGAGCAAATTTCCAAGCAGAAGGAAAAACACCTTTGGAATAAGAAAGTGATAGGAGTAAGTTCAGGAGCACAGGTTTTGAGAACAAGTGGAGAAATACCATCAGGACCTGGAGCTTTCTTAGCATCAAGATTCATCAAAATCCTTCTGATATCCTTTTGAAGGAAGACCACAGGAGGCATTGAATGGAGCGTGTTAGGAATGGTGGGAGGTGTTTTACCAAGATCATTAATACATGAGCTGGAAGAAAAATGGGATGCCAGCAGGTCAGCTTTATCCTTGGCTGAAGTGACAACAGAACCATCTGGTTTGGACAGAGGTGGGAGCAGAGATGGGCAAAAGTTGCGGCCAATAGCTTTGGCAAGAGACCAGAATGCTCGGCTACCATTAGGGCAAGAAGCAAGTTTTCTACTCTTAGCCTGTTCAAACTCTAGTTTGGACTGATTAATAACTGCTTTACAATTGTTGCGAGCTTTGGTGTAGGCAGAAAATGAAACTGAAGAATTAGAAACAAGCCAATTACGATATGCAACAACATTCTTCTCTTGGACAGCCTTAGCACATTTATTGGAAAACCAAGGTTTAGATAAAGGACGAGATTTTAAAGTGGAGTGTGGGATAAAGGATTCCATTCCTGCAAGAATAATTTAACTGACACGATCTGAACAAACGTTGACATCAGAAGTTTTGAAACAGTGATCCGACCAAGGAAAAGAAGAAAAGAAGTCTCACAGGTCATCCCATTTTGCATTCTTGTAATGCCAAACAACACATGGTTGGAAATAGCCATGAGATAAAGGTTCCATTGGAGAAGAGACAATCACCAAGTTGTGATCTGAAGTGCCTAAAGGACCTCTCACTTCGACCGTGTACTTAGAAGGGTTGTTTGTGAGAAAAAGATCAAGCGTATTGGCTGTATGATTAGGATTGTCCGGTATTCTTGTTAGTAAATGAACAATCTGTACTAGGTGATTAGTAATTGCAAAAGCCTCAGCATCTCGACCTGCTGGGTCGGTGTGACTAGAAAACGGAAGCCAGCTGGAGTTGTGAACGTTAAAATCACCAAGGAAAATTACCTCACTGTTAGGAAAGTTGGACTGGAAAAAGTCAAGTTGCAAAGAGAGGAATAGCCATGAGTGATTAGTGGAGTTGGGAGAACGGTAGAGACAACAGATGAATTTGACACAATGAGGTAGAATGATTTTAAGCCAGAGAAGATCAAAGAGAGGAGATTCCAAATTGCCAAGTCTCTGACAGGGAATATCAAAACGGACATATGCACAAGTACCACCTTTGAGGTGAAAGGAATCATACAGCGAATAATTTGGGCATCTGAGATGAGCAGTAGTTGAATCAACCGATAACTGAGATTCTGTCAGAAAAAGTACATGGGGTTTATCAGACTGCAAGTGGAAATTGACATCGTTGAGATTAGAAATGAGACCACGTATATTTGTGAAATGAATTAGGAAGTGCTTGGGAGGTTTAGATCTTTTCGCAGATAAGCTTGCGCTATTAGTTTGACAATTCATGGTGTATGAAGTAATGAAATTTTTGGATATGGTGTACACATGGTAAGAATATACCCAGATCCTTGACATAATGTGGCCTCGACGATGCTCCCCGCATATACACTACTCGAACTCCCTCCAGTCACTATCTGACAGAGTAGAGGTAGCAAGGTTATACACTAGCTGATCCGGAAGCCTCCTAGAGAGTTACCAATAGGTTTGGTTCGGTGTACTAACTAGCGGCCGGCATGCGAACACCGTTTTAGAGCTGTACCCTCAAAATGTAAGGAATATTGGATCTCACCACGATGTTCATCATAACCTCAAAAGTCATCAATCATACTGCATGATGGAAGAGATAGGGAAGGGTTGACTGGAACTTAGCTCTAGAGACTAAACATGGGTTCCACCACTTCAAGCCTCCAATAAGCAAAGTGGTGGTATTGTACCAGTTGATGAGAGTCATCTACCACCTAGTACAGCCTGGTAACATAGAGGGGGCGGCATTCGTCCATGTGGTGTGGGCGCCATACCTTGACCCCTGCTTACATTAGTTCACACCTGGGTGGTCATCCTCCATACTAACAGTCCCACCATCGTGAAGGTGGAAGCAGAGGATTTTGCTGTCACAGACCGTCCAGACTTCACCGAAATTGAGTCCACCTGAGTTGATTGTCACCCGAATATCAGTTCCATCTGCGTTTTAGACTCACAAGTAGCAAGTACAGCTTGTTTGGCATATCCGAGAGAATGTCTGTGACAACCTCAAGGACCAGACCGGTTGGTTGAAACAATGCAAAACAGACGTCGACGGCCACATTCATCCACCACATTTCTCTGCCCACAGTGCTGTCCATGATGAGATGTTATCAAGAGTGCATCGGGAAATGGTATTCCCGATACACTCTTGATACTGTAAAACGGGGATAGTGCAATTTCTGTACCGCCTCAGCGATAGAGTGACCCATGTGTTGGGCAACCACTATCTTCCCTCTTTCAAAGTCGGCTAACTCACGAATTTATCCTTCCTGACACTGGATTACCGTCTATGTGAATGCAGTATACCTATATACCTGACAAACAGTGGGTTTGCCAGGTATATAGGGTATATTTTTTGATACAGCAATTGTTCACTAGTAAGAGGGATGACAGCGTTGCGTTGCCCAATAACAAGGTATCACGAATTCTGTCCTTTCAGTGTATAAATGGTAAGTAACAAACAAATTCACCAACATAATCAGGGAATCAGATATAATAACTACACTTCTAAACCTAAACAAGAAGTTAAATGCAATAACAGTATTATTCTACCAAGTTTGCATTATATGTATTAGGCTATAACGTTACGCCTGGGAAATAACAACATTTACATTTGAGAAATAACAACCACAAAATAAAATACATTTGGAGGGAGTAACTTAAAGATGACAAAGGAAAAATGGGATTTGGGGATATAGGTGGATACAGAGTTCTCTGTGAATGCACAGTAGCAAGGAGGATCTAAATTGTCCTGTGAAAAATTTATCAAGCAATCTCTTGAATAGATATGCAGGTTATAATTCACTGTATAAAGCAATTGTAAGGACACACATGGAATACTGTATCCATGCATGGAAGCCATGCAGGATGCTAGGTTCAAAGGTGGGCAGTGTGTCTAATGAGACTGGCATAAGGGTGTTCTCTTATAAGGCTCACTTAAGGTGAAATCTTCAGTATTAAATGATCTTGAAGCAAGAGTATAAATTCAAAGTAAGGGGAAGAATTGTTAGATTGTTGTTTTCGTTAGTCAGAAAGCTAATAATCATTGCAACAAATCGCCTCCAAAGGTATTTGAGATCAGTGGCACAGAGAAATTCAAAGGTTTGCTGGTTAGAAACCTATGGAATAAGGAGGGTTTTTTTTTGATACAGCAAAATCCTCTGCACTATATGGCCGATATTAGTGAAAGAAAAGTATACAGCA